>NC_138196.1:76565214-77765214 GCF_964194105.1 Spermophilus citellus | reverse complement strand
CATCTTGTCTCATTTCCAATGCTGGCCATTACTCCCAAGAAGAGAAAGGTGGGGGTCTGGCACACTGAACAAGAAATTATTGCGAAGAAAGCCTGTTGCCATGGGAACCAGTTGTCAAATGCTTTTCTGCGAGGGAGGTGTCGAGAGTGGGGCTGCGGGACTCACTAAGCACCGCTTTGCTTTTGTCTTCAGTTTGTGACAGGAACAATGAGTGATGGTGGGGGGTGGGGAGGAAAGCACTCAACTGTCAAGTGCGCCAGGGTTCATGGTCTGGCCTGGTCTAAGGGAGTCTTCAAACTGCAGCGCTGGGGGTGGGGGCATGGGGTGCACTAAAGACAGGAGGAGGGGCAGTGTGAAGCCACTTTGAGCTGAATCAGAAAGTGCTCCTGGCCCCTCCTTGGTGCTCAGCTCCTCACTGGGCTCTGCTGGTGCTTTAACTAAAGCCAGACTGCAGCTTTGGTGAGCTAACAACCTCCTTGGGAAGGGGAACCAATACACATGGCATGAGAGGAATGAGCCAAACCCATGGGCACCTTTGACATGTGGCACTCCCAGAAGGACGCCCTCATCTATGGGCCACACTGCCTAGAGCGGACATAGACCCTGAGTCTCATGTATGACCCTCAGTACTGAGGGGCTACTTATCTTTGCTTGGGAGCCCTGGCTAGCACGGCAGGTGTGGAGATGTGCAACGGCTCAAATCCCCACTCAAGAGAATCCTGGCCCAGGGTTAGTATTCAAAATGTATAAGGAGCTCAGACCGCTCAATAGAAAAGGGGGGAGAAATAAAAACCTGCTTAAAAATGGACCAAGAATCTGAAGTGACGATTCCCAAAAGAAGACATGCAAATGGCTACCGAATTCATGAAAAAATATTCAGTATCACTCATCGTCAGGGAAATGCAAATCAAAACCACAATGAGCTCGTACCTCATACTTATTAGGATGGCTATTACCAAAAAAGATAAAAGATAAAAAGATACATGTTGGTGAGAGAATGTGGAGGAGAGGAACCCTGCGCTGTGGGTGGGAATGGAAATCAGTACAGCTATTATGGAAAACAGTATGGCGGTTCCTCAAAACACTAGAGATAAGAAGAGAGGGCCAGGATGCAGCCGAGAGGGAGAATTACTATTCAGCCTTAGAAGAAGGAAACAAAGGAAGTGGGTCCTTTGTAACCTGTGGATGAACCTGGAGGACACGGTGCTAAGTGAAGTAAGCCAGACACAGAAGAAAACTGCTGTGTGACCTCAGCCAGTGCCGAAGGAAAGCAGGGACCTTCAGAGGGGCCTGGGAGTAGGAAAATGGTTTTGGGGGGACAGAGTTGGAGGAAAAGAGGAAGATGTTGATCAATGGGTACAAAGTGTCAGATTGACAGGAAGCATATGCTCTGGACACCTGACCCCAGCATGATGACTAACTGTAGTTAATAATCATGTAGTGTATACCTGAAATTAGCCAAAAGAGTGACCTGAAGTGTATTCACCATATGCACTTAACTACGATGAATCTATACAACTTTTGTATTGATGAGGGATGAGGAGACACTGGGTGACATGAATATATCTATGAATATATACCATTTTTATTTGCCTCAATTATATATGCAATTATACCTCAGTAAACCCAGAAAATCAACATTATAAAAGAAAGCCTGGGCCAGCCCCCAGGCATGAGATCAACTGACAGACTTGGGCTATTGGCTCCTCCAGGTCCACCTCGGCTTTGGAGTGGAGCTCTCCCGGGGCAGCCAGGACCACAGCCTCACACAGCCTTGGGCACGAGTGTCCAGCCATTCCCACCCGTGCCTCCTCAGGCAGACGTCGGGCTCACGGGGCTCAGGGAGACAACTTTCACACCTGTCACCCCAAATAAACCTCTGCACCTCAACTTGCCTCGGGTGGCTTCCCCGAGGACCCAACTAGCAGATCAGGAGGTGACCGCTGAGATCGTAGCTGCTGGTATACCAGCAGTAGTCAAAAGTGGCTTTAGAAAGCTTTTCTCAAAAAGATGTGCCTACCCTTCTCCACTCGGGGACTCCTGGGAATCCAGAAAGAGACCACATGTCTGTGCTGCCAGTGTGGGGGGCTGGGTGCGCAGATGCAGATCCTGGGGACAGTGGCGCCTGCCTGGGGTGGCTGAGCCTGGGGGAAGCTGTCAGCCTACGTAACAGACAGGAGGGATTCTTGTGATGGGGACAGCCACACCACAATAAACTAGGAGCACAAGTAAATTGAGGCAAAGGGAGGTTCCCAAAGGCACCGTGAGAACGATGGCATAAATTGAATTGTTTTGAAATAATAATCTTTGGTTCCAAGGATTAAGGACAAGGGTGGCCGCTGTTAAAGTCTGGACAGACCTCCTTGCAGGCGTTTGTGTGAGGCTGTGGTTCTGGCAGCCTCCCACCTCACCTCCACTCCTGTGCTGAGGATCAACCCAGGGGCACTTTACCCCCCAGCTGCATCCCCAGCCTTTTTTTTTTTTTAATTTTAAAGAAGGGCCTCACTAAGTTGTCCAGGCTGGCCTCAAACTTGCAATCCTCCAGCCTCAGCCTCCTGAGTCACTGGGACTGCAGGCATGTGCCACTGTGCCCAGACATTTGGGCAGACTAAGTGACTCCATTATGATTCTGACAGCTTTCACACAGCCTGAGGGTGGGCCCTCCTGCCTGAGGTGTGGTTTGTACCTTGGCACAGTCCCTGAGCCACTACTCCAGCCCCCTCTCTACCCAGTAGTCTAACCCAAGTCCCTGTCTTGTCCAACTCCCCCAGCCTGGTTTCTGCTGCTTTATCACTAAGAACCCAATGTAATCTGGGGATGAGGAGACACAGGGTTACAGGAAGTGACTTCTTCTCATGAGGTAGTAGGGGACCGTTATGGTTTGGATGTGAGGTGTCCCCCAAAAGCTCACATGTGAGACAATACCGGAAGGTTCAGAGGAGAAATTATTGGGTTGTAAGAGCCTTAACCCAATCACTGAATTAATCCCTGATGGGGTTAATTGAAGTGGAAGGGTGCGGCTGGAGGAAGTGGGAATTGGGGCGTGGCTATGGTATGTATATTTTGTATCTGGAGAGGGGAGTCTCTCTCTCTCTGCTTCTTGATCGCCATGATGTGAGCCGCTTCCCTCTGCCACACTTACCCGCCATGATGTTCAGCCTCACCTCAAGCCCTGAGGAATGGAGCCGGCCTTCTATGGACTAAGACCTCTGAAACTGTGAGTCCTCAAACTTTTCTTCCTCTACAATCGCGCTGGTCGGGTCCTTTAGTCACAGCAATAAAAAAGTTGCCTAAAACGGGGAGCTTAAACCTAAAAAGCAGTTTCAGATAAGGCAAAGCCCAAAGGGAACTGTTCGAGTACAGCCTTACTGATCACACAGAAGCTATGTTGATTGGAAGGAGGTCTAGTCATCCAGGGAAACTGTTCAAAGCCATTGCCACCCAGGGAAGGAAGCTTCTGAGTGACCGGGGATTGCCCAGGGCTCTCGTTTGCTCCTGCCTGTCTCAGAAGACTGGGCCAGAATCCCGCCTGCCTTTCCTTCTGCACCCTGGACAGCCGCTTGCTTTATTTAGAAACCCAGGATCAAGGAAGGGTGAAGCTGTGAGCTGTGGGGTGAACTGTCCCACATAAACGCATTGTGGGACACGGACGTCCTAACGCCCAGCCCCTCCGAACATGATCTTATTTGGAAACGGGGTCATTGTAGATATAATGAGTTAACATGAAGTCATGATCTGATATGACTTGTTAAAGGGGGGATCGGGGCCTAGACGCACACACAGGGAGGCCGTGTGCAGCGGAAGGCAGGGATCAGGGTGAGGCTTCCACAGCCAAGGACACCAAAGCTGGCTGCAGCCACCCGAAGCTGGGAGAGGCCTGAGGCAGAGCCTTCCTCGTGGTTCTCAGAAGGAACCAACGTGGGAACTAACGCTGCCCACACCCACACCTTGATCTGGGACTTGCATCCTCGAGGTCTGTAAGAGAGGACACTTCGTTTGTGAACCACCCCACTCATAGTCCATTCTTCCACAGGCTGAGCTAACTGGCACAGCAGAAGAAAAGAAGGCATGCCCACCATGCAGGACCTGCCTGGAGCAGAGGTTGCCCAGAGCCCTGCCGTGACCTAGTGGTCATCAGCTGGCCACTGGACATGTGGGATCAGAAACCCGAGGAGGGGAGCCCTCTGTGTCTCAACCATCTTCCCTCCAACACCTCTTCCATGTTTAGTGTCTAGTCTCCCTGCCTCGTCTGGAAGAAGGCTGAATTTGTAAGAGGGACCTGGGGAGTCTAGCTTAGTAAGTCTTGGGGGAAAATCTCTCTTTTAGGCTTGAACGAGGATGATGCTTCATTCCTGATAGATTGGACATTTGCTCATGTGCCAATACATATGGCTCTCAACACTGGTCCCCCGCAACACTAAAATCACTGCCACCACCAGGGCATGAGTCTGGTTGCTGTAGTAAGAATATGGTAGAACTCACACGTTGTGGGTGGGACTGCAAATTGGTGCAACCACTCTGGAAAGCAGTATAGAGATTCCTCAGAAAACTTGGAATGGAATCACCATTTGACCCAGTCATCCCACTCCTCACTATATATTCAAAGGACTTAAAATCATCGTACTATAGTCCTGCAGCCACATCAATGTTTATAGCCGCTCAGTTCACAATAGCCAAGCCACGGAATCAACCTAGGTGCCCTTCAACAGGTGAATAGATAAAGAAAATGCAGTGTATATATACACCAGGGTATAGTACTCAGCCATAAAGAAGAATGAAATTATGGCATTTGCTATAAATGAATGGAACTGGAGGCTGTCATGCTAAGTGAAAGAAGCCAATCTCCAAAAATAAAGGCCAAATGTTCTGATATGTGGATGCTAATGCACAATAAGGGGGAGGTGGGAAAAGAAGTTCAGTGAATTAGACAAAGGGGAATGAAGGGAAGGGAGGAGGAAGGGAATAAGAAAGACAGGAGAATGACATCACTGTCCTGTGCTCGTACATGAATCCACAACCAGTGAAACTCCACACCATGTACAACCACAAGAATGGGAAGTTGTACCCATGTATATATGATATGTCAGCATAACTCTACTATCATGTATAGCTAAAAATAACAATTCTTTTTTAAAAAGGAAAGAGCATGGTAGATGGGTGAGCTCCAGTGTGGCAGGATGAGGCTGCCCAGCTCGTCTTCCTCTCCACCTCCACCTGCCTGGGGCAGAGGTTGCCCAGAGCCCTTCAGTGACCTGGTGGTTCCTCCTGGGCGCTGTCTCCACACTGACCAGGAAGCCCAGCTTGGCCCTTTCATGGACACGTGCAGGGTCAACCTGCCCATCAGACACACTCGGCACAATGTCTAGGACAGATGGGAATGTCTCGTTTAATCTCTTTGTGAATCAGAACTTTTTATTTTTTCAGTGCTGGGAATCAAACCCAGGACCTTGTGCACGCCAAGTGTGTGCTCTAGAATCAACACAGCCCCAGACCCGGGAATCGGGTTTTTTAAATGAATACAATCATAATGGATGCAAATACAGCTGTTGCTTTCCCCTTTGCACCCACATGTTGTAAAAGACAACTTTTCATTTTTGTAAGGAGGACGTCGGGGCTATGTTATGACAGCACTTCTATCCCTACACTTCAGTTCTGACATTAACAGAGTTAATGAGAACCTTCTGCCTCACATTTGGGTTCACCTGTAATCGATGATTTTCCCACAAGAACCCAGTCAGATGCCAGCCACGAGTTTTGAGGACCCCAAGCCACCCACACACCCTCCACTTGACTGAGTCCGCTGATTCCAATGCTAATCTCGTCTGGAAGCACCCTCCCAGACACACCCAGAAAGAATGCTTTAGCTGGGCACCCTGGCCCAGTGAGATGGACACATAAAATCAACCATCGCAGGGTCCAGGAGAAGAAAGGTGGAGTTTCACAAATACCCTGGGTTCCAGGTAGGACAGTTCCAGGCCCCAGGCAGCACACAGATGGCAATGAGTGGAAGGGAATGAGAATCTAAAGAAGCCCAAGGGAAGGAGAATAGTTATTCCCTCCACACGCCAGATACCAGGCCAGGAAACGTGCAGATACGACCGCATTTAACCCTCACGACAGACCTGTAACGTATTTCCACTTTATAGATGAGAACACCACAACTCAGAGGCCATAAGTGGCAAATAACAGGATAATTTTGATCCCAGATCCTTGACTCAAAGCCCAGGGTCTTCTCCTATGATACTGAGGCATCTGCAAAGTCAGCTAGAAACAGCGTCCCAGGAACCCCCGGTGCTGAAGCAGGTGGTCTAGAAAGAGAAAGGCTGATCTCCTAACCACAGCACCAAAGTATCAGTCACCAGGGCAGCGAGTAAAGGGCTGGGTCTGCTTCTGTCCCTCAGCCTCAGGTCTGGATTCGCCTGTGACTTATCATTTTCCCACCATTTGTCTTCCGCACTAGATCAGGGGTTTCTTCTGTGTCCTTTGTGTCCCCAACTGGTGGTTCAGTCCCTGACACAGAGTAGGTGCTTCCTCAATGATGGAAGAGTGGGTAAATAAGTGAATGGATGAGTGAGTGAGTGAATGAATGAATGAGTGAATGAATGAGTGAGTAAATGAGTGAGTGAATGAATGAGCAAGTGAATGAGTGAGCAAGTGAATGAGTGAGTGAATGAGTGAATGAGTGAGTGAATGAGTAAGTGAGTGAATGAGCGAGTGAGTGGATGAGTGAGTGAGTGAATGAGTGAATGAGTGAGTTAGTGAGTGAGTGAGTGGATGAGTGAATGAGTGAGTGAATGAGTAAATGAATGAATGAGCGAGTGAATGAGTGAGTGAGTGAGTGAATGAGTGAGTGAATAAGTTAGTGAGTGAATGAGTGAGTGAGCAAGTGAATGAGTGAGTGAGTGAGTTAGTGAATGAGTGAGTGAATGAGCAAATGAATGAATGAGCGAGTGAATGAGTGAGTGAATAAGTTAGTGAGTGAATGAGTGAGTGAGCAAGTGAATGAGTGAGTTAGTGAATGAGTGAGTGAATGAGCAAATGAATGAATGAGCGAGTGAATGAGTGAGTGAATAAGTTAGTGAGTGAATGAGTGAGTGAGCAAGTGAATGAGTGAGTGAGTGAGTAGCCAGCGTGCCAGTCCTTAGATGGGGAGGAAACTGCCCCTTCTCTGGCACCGGCCGTGCTCAGAGGCCACTCAGTCATGCAGCGCTGCGCCGACTAGATGTCAGAGAGCAGCCAGAGGCCCCCAGAGACCTGCAGCAAACTCAGCAGTCACTCGCCACAGGCTCTCCTAGAATCCTTTGTGCTTCTAATGGTTTAATGGACATGAGTTTTTTGTGTGGGAGGGAAATGCCTATAACAGTGTTAGCAAAGGTAGAGGGAAGGTTCTGGACTTCTCAGAAACATCCAATATGCTGTTTATCCAAGGCCACCAAGAGCTGAGAATCTAGCATGCTCCTTCAGAGATGTTCCCATGGAAACCAAGCGTGTGCTGTGCATACAGAAGGGCAGCTTCTAGCACCACCAGCCAGCCCGGCTCCTGAGACAATGTGGTGCCTCAAGTAGGAGCCTGCAGACCAGGCATCAGGAGGGAAAGCAGACAGTCTGCTGCTTTACAACTAAAAACCCACCTTCCTCCTCTGCCTCACGCTGGATTGTCCCAGGGCACCCCCTCCTCGGGAAAAGTGCCAGCCTCCATGACATTGAGCACAGACCTCCCCTGGCCTGAGTGACAGGTCAGACAGGCATCTGCCTGGGAAGGCTAGAATGTTAATTACCCCTGTCATGTCAGAGGAAGAAAGGAGGAGGGCTAAGGGCAGGGGAGGAGTTTCCACAGAAGGAACATCTTTGAAGCATCCTGCAGAGTGGACAAATGGTGAGCAGGGGTAACCAGGACAGGAGATGCATGTGCTGCTGCTCCCCTGGACAGGAGACAGTGGTCATCCCTGCTATCCCGTCACCTCTCAGCTGGTCAGACTTCCAGGCAGGAGCCACTGGAGTTGCCATCTTTGCTTGCAGCACCAACTCCATATCCACTCCCAGGCCGCCTGCTAGCCATGCTGTCTGGGGACAGTGCTTGACCTCTCTGAGCCTGTTTCCTCATCTTCCAGATGAAAATAAATAAAATCTGCATAAGGTGCATGCAATTCAAAGAAGTGGCATGTGGGAGGTTCCTAAAGTACTGAGCGTGAACAGCTCTCCAGCCAATGGGAGGGCCATCGTCCTTCCCATTCACAGGCCCATTTCCTGTCTCTCCAGAGAACTGGTATTTCTTCCCTTGAAATGTCTTTCCCCATGCCCTCTGCCTACCCCTGTATCTCTGCTCACATAGAACACGCTCAAGCACAGCTTAGAATCTCCTGGAGAAGCAGGAGAATCTCAGGGCCCCTCAGGATGGGAACCAGCCCATCTGGCTGGCCCCAATGGGGATGATCCAGGTCCCCTGGGACTGGATCCAGAAGTCAGGAGTTCAGGGACCAAGGTGAAGCACTTCACCTTGCTGGGGCCAAAAAGACTCTTGCTTCCTGGCACCTCAGCCTGTCTATCTCACTGAATGTCAGCTTGCCCACCTCTCTGTGCACATGGAAGTGACGTTCATGTCAACTCCACGCAGACTCTAGACTAGTACGTTCACTAGAAGAGTCTCTATGCCAGCCCCCAATTCCAGGAAGATCATCTCTTCTACCCACATTCAGTCCAGCGTCCCCTGGTTCACTCAACTGTGACAGAGATGGTGCTGTCTAAATCTGCCCCTTGTGTAGGAGGGCTCTCAGAGGTGGAAGGAGAGCTACCCCAAGTATCCTTCAGCTCCCCACCACAGCTAGATTGGGGCAGATGACTCATCGTGAGATTCTGGGTTCCTGATGCTCTCCTGCCACATGCCCTGTCCTGGATGAGACAGGCAGCTGGCTCTTGGGACCAACAAAATCCCATCTGAGCCATCATATGGCCACATCCTTCATGAAAGAAGCAGACAGAACTTCCTTCCTGCCAGTCATGTGGTGGGGGCAGAGACTCGGGCCTCACATGCATGTCCAGGTTGTGGCATCTGGAGGGCCCAGAGCCTTCCATGAGCACCCAGGAAACGGTGAGGATGTAAAATTCAGGCTGTGCTTCACACCCAGACATGTGCCAGGAGAAAAATATATATATATGTTCCCTTGTCCTGGAGCCTCTCCCAGAAAGGCAAAAGCCATGCCCCTCTCAGAGCTGAAGAGGATTCATCTCACTCCGTTTTGGGGTGAGATTTCATCTGCACTTTTTTGACAGTCTTAGAAGCCGGGAGGGCAGGTCCTGTCCTGACTGGAGGGCAGTAATGCATGAGGTCACCCACCCACTCACTCAACATGAATCGACTCAGTGCCGAGTACAGCTCTGAGAAAGGCCAGGCGGAATCTCCACCCTCACGGAGCTCATGGGATCGTGGTGAACAAATAGCAGGAGCTGTGTAAGTTGTGACAATGGCACAGGAGAACGTGTGTGCCATAGCCAGGAGGTTTCTCCAGCCCGAGAGCCAGCTGAGCCATGCTGGAGCCATGATGGAGCCCACGTGTGAATGCTGAGTCAGTGTCCCTAGGAATCCAGGTAAGGATAAAGGACTGGAGCAAGATGACCCAGCACACGCAAAGGGCCTGTGGTAGGAGAGCATATAGAAGTCAGAGGGACCGGGCTGGGGATGTGGCTCAAGCGGTAGCACGCTCGCCTGGCATGCATGCGGCCTGGGTTCGATCCTCAGCACCACATACAAACAAAGATGTTGTGTCTGCCGAAAACTAAAAAATAAACATTAAAATTCTCTCTCTCTCTCTCTCTCTCTCTCTCTCTCTCTCTCTCTCTCTCTTTAAAAAAAAAAAAGAAGAAGTCAGAGGGACCAAACAAAGCCATGTGAATGGAGCAGAGTGATAGAGTGAGGTTTAGCTGTCCTGAAGCAGGAAAGTGACAGGATGTCTGCAGGTTGAAGAGGTCACTCTGGCTGTTGCCCCACTTGCTTTGGATCAGGTCAGGAAAAAACATCGACAGAACTAGGTTGTTCTTGATTTTGCTGGTGGTGGCCATAGAGAGATGAAAATGCACTGGAGAAGTACTTTGGAGCTCCCACTAAGAGGTCGTGGGTAAAGGAATGGGACCAGAATGGGAAAGAATGGCCCCCAATTGCCCACTAGATGACCAAGACAGGGACCGCTGGAAGAGGACCAGGATTGGGGTCAAGTTCAGGGCGTGGCTTGGGGAAGGTCAACCCTGCAGAGACTCCAAGCTGTTCATATGGTACCTGTGGAACCTCCGGGGCCTTCAAGCAGGACAGTCACTGGTGTGACTCATGCCAAGTCTATCTGGAGAGTGAGGAGCTGGGACGTCAGAGGGCGGGGGAAGAGGGCGTCTCAGCTGCAGAGAGACAGCAGCCCCCCTTCCACTGCCTTTTTCTCCCTAGGGGGGCTTTCCACGGGTGAAGCCCACCCAAGTAGGTGACAGCGATCTCCTCTACTGGGTGTACTGCTTCAAGCGCTGACCTTGTGCCCAGACACTACCATGAGACACCCAGAAATCACGCCTCACCGGCTCTCCGAGCATCTCGCGGCCCAGGCAAGTGGACACACAGAATCAGCCATCTCCGTGTCTTTTGCCGCTGCCTGCTCTGCGGGTGGTCACCTCACCCCTCTCCTCCTCTTGGGTCCCGGATGCGGTGTGTCAGGAAATCCTGCCACTTCTGTGTCTTCAGAGTCTGCACAGGCCTCGCCCCCTCCTGCGCCACTCTGGTCCACACACACCACCTCTCCCCTCCACTAGGGCAGCAGCCTCTGACCCTCTGCTTCCACCTCTGCCCCGACATCTTCCCAGCAGAGTGGTCAAGAGCGTGTCAAAGTTTCACGTCACCCAGAGAAACCAGCATCCTCAGGAATGGCTCCCAAGGCCTGTAGGGTCCCTCTGCCGCCCTCTGCCCATCCTCCCTGACATTCCTCGGACCTTTGTGCTGACTGTCCCCTCTGCCAGGACTGGGCTTTCCCCGAAGGTCCCCTGGCACTCTGCATCACCTCCCTCTCATCTCTTTTTGTCATGGGCTGGCTTCCCCAGAAGCCGACCATGGGGCAGATTTTTTGTGAGTGATTGATCTAAAATGTTTCCAGAAGTGAAGATCTAGGCCTGGAAGGGAAGCGGGCCCAGTGAAGCCCACGGCGGGTAACTCTGACTCCCTGTGGACACCTCAGTGTCCTGAGCAAGGACCCAGGAGATAGACCATCAGCCATTGGTTCATTTATGTGTCCTGCTCCACCTTCAGAAAGATATGAATCCTTAGGTGCTTCCAGTGCACAGGCCAGTTGTGAGGAGGTCACTGAAGGTAGCCCGGTATGGTAGGTTCAAGAGTAGGTAGGTATTTTAGTTCATTTGGCATTATGTAACAAAATTCCTGAGGTCGGGTACTTTATAAAGAAGAGTCTTATTCAATTCACATTTCTGTAGGTTCAAGAGCATGACACCAGCTTCTGCTTCACTCTGGCGAGGCCCTTAGGTGAATGGCGTTGCAATGTTAGGAGCACTTCCACAAGAGATCACATGGCACTACAGGAAGCCAGAAAGAGAGGTGAGGTAGCCACGCTTGCTTTGTAACAACTCATTCTCACAAGACCAGTCGGCTCCATGATACCAGCATTAATTCCTTCAGAGGGTGCAGTTCCAAAGGCCAAGCCACCTTCCAGTAGTCCCCACCTCTTAAAAGTTCCACCACTTCTGCACATGACCACTCTGGGGACTGTCTCCAACGCGTCACCCTAGGAGGACACTCGCAGACCATATGCAAACCCCAGCAGTAGGTGTGTGTGTAAAACCCAGGAACCCAGGGAATCCCTGTCTGCTGAGGAGCGTCCAGAACTGGGTGAATCAGTCACCGCGGAGAGTGGGGAAGGCTAACCCGGGGACACAGCAGGGCGGCCAGGGTTTTCGTGGGGTCACATGCTGTGCGGGGGGGCCTTCTCCCCTCCTGGGCTCTGCTGGGGCAGGCGTGGAGCGTGGGCTGTTCCTGAGTCTAAGTTGTAGCAAGAGGACAGTGTGGGATCCCTAGGGTTGGTGACATCCTAGCTGGGTGACAGTAGGTCAGGGGTGGGGAGCATCGAGAGGAAGCTATTACACAACCTGACGGAGGTGAGGAAGAGAAGCCAAAGAGACGGGGAGTCCGCAGATGGCTACCTCGTCAGCCGGGGCCCCACCCACGGCCCCGTTGTGCCCAGCGGGTCAGCTTTAGATGATGCCTACGTTTCCAAATGGAGGAAAAGTCATCCAAAGAGTATTTGGGGACTGGAGGCACACCTCAGTGGTGGAGCCCTGGCCTAGATGTGTGAGGCCCTGAGTGCAATCCAACGCTGGGAAAAAGGAAAATAAAATCTGTGATGTGCGGCAGCCAGGTAAATATGGCCGCTCAGTGACTACGCTGCTGCTGCTGGAAGAGCAGAGCCAGGGGGTCTCCACAGAGGCTGTGCCCACAAGGGCTCAAATATGTACTGACTGACACCTCAGAAAAACGGTTCGCCCAACCCTGGCCCGGGGCGGGGGTCCCAGGAGGTCTCAGCACCCGTCACCACTGGAGCATCAGAGAGGCAGCGGCACGGGAGACCCCAACAGGAGTGGGAGGTATGAGCAGAGGGGCAGGAGGAAGAGGTGTCAGGTTGAGAAAGAAAAAAGACACACACACACACACACACACACACACACACCCCACACACAAACATGCACACACCACACACACCACACACACCACACACACACCACACACACAAACATACACACACACCACACACACCACACACACAAACATACACACACACCACACACCACACACACAAACATACACACACACACCACACACACAAACATACACACACACACCACATACACAAACATACACACACCACACACATACCACACACACAAACATACACACACACCACATACACAAACATACACACACCACACACACACCACACAAACACACACATACACACACAAACATACACACACCACACACACAAACATACACACACACACCACATACACAAACATACACACACCACACACACAAACATACACACACATACCACATACACAAACATACACACACCACACAAACACACACCACACACACACACACCCCTACATTTTGGCCTTGGAGGATCAGAGTGGAGAGAGAAGACCTAGAAGGGAGGGTTGTGCCTGTTAGGAATGAACTTTGGCCATGAGGCCCAAGCTCAGAATTGTCCATCCTGTTCCCACACCCCCATGCCCCACCCCGTCTCCCCCACCAGCCTGGTCCTATCTCTGTGGCCACCCCAGTAAGGCCAAGGGAACTGAGACCCCTCAATTCCCACCGCAGTCAGAATGCCAGAGCCCTCAGGTCCCAGGATCCCTCCCCATCTTCTCCCATGGCTCTGGGGCAGCCTGTGTCCCAGGTCACGCCCTCCGGGGACTCATCCATCCTTGGTTCTGAATGACTTTGGCTTAGAATCTCAGCTTTCAGACAGTGCCCACATTTAGGTTGATCCTTGGGAGGTTTTCTCTTGTTCCAAACATGATATAAATTCCTTATGACATTTTAGAAGTGCAAAAAAAGGGGGGGGGGAGGGTATTTGGGGATTAGCTTGTAAACACACACAGAGAAATGCCTTGGGGATTACCACCACCCCATCCCACCAGGGAGGCTCCTGTGTTTGCAGCCTCCAAGGGAGCCCAGGGGCTTCATTTCTGGAAATTGCCCTCCTGGGGTAAGAAGGTGCACCCCCTCGCCCATGTTTAAAATGCAGGCTTAGGTTGAGGCTTTAGCTCCATGGTAAAGCACTTGCCTAGCAGGTGCAAGGATATGGGTTCCATCCCCAGCACTGGGAAAAAAAGAAAAAGAAGTTTCATTTTTATGTAGGTATGTCAGGTCAACAGATGAGAAGACCACCACCATCCAAAGCTAGTTTATTGTTCACAGTCCCCAACAGGACGGTGCCCTCTGCCAAGAAGCACCTTGCAGAGAAACACCAGGGCAGGTTGAGAGGCAGGGAAGCATAATCAGCCAGAACTTTGTTGGAGTTTCTGGGAGGAACTAGGAGAGGCAGGAGGCCAGGCTCAGCACAGACTGATTGGAAGATGTGCAGTGAGTTCTGGGTAGTGGAGCTTGGTACTTGGTCCTGGGTGATCAGGGCAGGAGAACAGTGATCCAGACTCTAAGAGCCCCCTAAAGGAAGTGACAGGAGTGTGGGCTCTGGACTGGCTGGCTGGAATGTAAAAGGCAGCTCCTGAGGGGGACTTCATTATCACTCTGGGAGGCACAGTCCCTCCAGGGTCAGCAAGGACCCACGATGTCAAAGCATCAGATTTTTAGAAATACGTTTCATGCACCCATTCACTCACGAACTGACCAACACCCCTGGCCCCACACCCTACATCCTGAACCAACCGAAGTGAAGCCAGACACTTCCAGAGCCCCACCTGGAGGGATGAGAGAGATCTGACACCCCAGCTCCACCAGCCAAGCCCCTGGATTCCTTAAGATAAAACTTGGTCCGCCGCCACTTTTTTTCTGGCTGTGTGGACTTGGGAACGTTGATGACCTTCAGTGTTTCCCAGCCTCACAGGTTGTGTGGAGAGGAGGCGATGTCCTCCACTAAGACCCTCTGGGCATGCTGAAAGAGCTCCCACCTTGGGGGGTGACAACCTGAGTTTGCGTGCCAGCTCCACCCCCTCAGTTTTGGGAGTGGGGCTCATTCATCCACCCACTCTCATTTTTCAAATGGAAATGACAGGTTCCCCTGAGACAGGTTATGACCAGGTCCACACAACAAAGGGCGCAGCAGGACACTCCGTGCTTACACAGGGAGATGATGGAAAGCACGATGAATCTCCCCGCTTCTGTGGGTCTTTCCTTGTCTAATCCAGAAAAGATTTGTCTCAAGGAAGCATCGGGCTTGGAATAAGACGTTTGATAGATTTCATCTGACTTTCAAGGGACTTAGAAAACCCCAGCTGTCACCTGGGTTATACATTTTATGAAAAGAGAGTGACAGATGGCAAATGCATACATGAACAGCTGTGTGACATTGTATGTCATTAGGGCACTGCAAATAAAGCCACAATGGGGTACCGCTACTCACCTATCAGAATGGCCAACATCCAAAAATCTGACAATACCCCCACGGGGATAGAGACACGGGCACTCTCCTACGTTCCTGATGGGCATGCAAAATGGTTCAGTCACTTTGGAAGACAGTTTGTCAGTTTCTTTAAAAACTAAATATAGTCTAACCATAGCAGTCACACTCCTAGATATTTACCCAATTGAGTTGAAAATTTATGCCCATACAAAAAGCTACGCATGGGTGTTTAAAGCAGCTTTATTTGTCATCCCCCAAAACCTGGAAGCCATCGAGATGTCCTTCAGAGGGTGAGTGAATAAATAAACCATTGTACTTCAGACAAAGGAATGTTATTCAGCCCTCAAAGAAAAAAAAAATTCAATTATCAAGCCTTGGAAAAACATTGAGGAAGCTTAGTTGCATATTACTAAGTAAAAGAAGCCAATCTGGAAAGGCTACATACTGTAGAATTCTAATTATATGTTATTCTGGAAAAGGCAAAACTAGGAGACAGTAAAAGTACTGGTGGCTGCCAGGAATTTGATGGGAGCTGGGGGAGCAGGAAGGAAGAATGAATAGGTGCAGCACAGGATTTTTTTTCCCCCAGAGATTGTAGAGATGGAATCCAGGACATTTTACCACGGTGCTACATCCCCAGCCCTTTTTTAATTTTTATTTTGAGATAGGATCTCGCTAAGTTCCCCAGCCTGGCCTTGAACTTGAGATCTTCCTGCCTCAGTCTCTAGAGTAGCTTGGATCACATGCGTGCATGGCCACCTTGCTGGGGGAGCACAGGATTTTTATGGCAGAGAAACTATTCTGTAAGATACTATCATGGTGGGTGCATGGCATGATGTGTTTGTCAAGACCCATAGAACTTGGAGAACAACACAATGTGACCTTCATGTGAACTATGGACTTAGTTAATAATAGTGTGTCACTATCAGTCCATTAATTGTAACAGGTGAACTTTACATGTTAATAACAGGGCCAGGCCAGACACTGGCAAGAGCCCAGAGTTCCAGCTACTCAGGGGCATCCCTTGAGCCCAGGAGTTTGAGACCAGCCCAGGGAACATAGCGAGACCCTGTCTCAATACAAGAATAGGAGTTGTGCTGGGAATGCAGCTCAGCCGTAGAGCACTAGCCTAGCACAAGTAAGGACCTGGGTTCAATCCCAAGCGCTGCAAAAAAATAAAATAGGAGAAACAGATGGGGAGGTATTTGGGAACGATCTGCCCAATTGCTCAATTTTCCTATAAATCTAAACCTTCCAAAGCAAAATCTATTAAATAAAAGGAGAGAGAAATTGGGCACAGTGGCATGCACCTGTAGTCCTGACTACTTGGAGAATGAGGAGGGAGGATCATTTGAGCCTAGGAGTTCGAGACTAGCCTGGGCAACATAGTGAGACCCCATCTCCAAAGAGAGCATCAATTAACAGTGTTTATTTCTTTGTGATGGAATTATGATGACATCCTGTAGGTTTATATTTGGCAGTAATCCCAAATTTTCAATAATGAAAAATTTTTTGTATTTCCTAAATTTTTATGTTTCCTAAATTTTTTTTAAATCGCCCAGTTAATGCATGAAAACTTTCTCATGGAAAAAAATTTGGAATGCTACAAAAGTATTTAGAGTGAAAAGTCAATCCTGTTTCATTCCTGAGTTGTAACCATAGATACCACCTGGTGTGCATCTTATAAATCTCTATGCATCTACAGAGATGTGTCTGTAACAATTCATGGTTATATCAGTCAGCAATCGCATCATCCAGCAACTTCTACTAAAAGTGACTTAAACAAATAGGGTTTTTTTTTTGTCTTTTTCTAGTTTAGGGTTTTTTTTATTTGTTGGTTTTTTGTGGTTCCAAGGACTAAACCTGGGGCTATTACCACCAAGTTACATCTTCAGTCCTTTTTGTCTTTTTGGTACTGGGGATTGAACTCAGGGGTGCTTAAACACTGAGCCACTTTCCTTTATTATATTTTATTTAGAGACAGGGCCTTGCTGAGTTGCTTAGGGCCTAGCAGTGTTGCTGAGGCTGGTTTTGAACTCGAGATTCTCCTGCCTCAGCCTCCTGAGCCGCTGGGATTACAAGCAAGTACTACCGCTTCAGGCTTCCTGTTCATCTTTCATTTTGAGACAGGGTCTCACTAAGTTGCCCAAGCTGGCCTTCAACTTGGTATCCTCCTGCCTTATCCTCCCAAGTAGCTGGAATTACAGGGTGCATCACTTTTCCTAGCTACAAATGTGATTTTTAATTTTACTCAGAATCATGAATTCTGGACATGAGTAGATCCAAGAGTTGGTAGATCCAGTAGTTTGGTGACATCAGGTGGCACTGCTATCTTGCTGATCCTCAGGGACTTTCATTCATGTTTGTGACTGTGGAACTGCAGGATGACTGTGCAACCTCTTGTAGTCCACCTGAGACATCTGTGTGTCCCAGGTAGGAAGAAGAGGGGAGGGCTGCTGTAGCTTTCATTTTTATCAGGAAAGCACAGATGTCCCAGAAACCTACCAGCAACTTCTCTATTGCATTCGCCAAGTGTGTCACTCATGGCCACCTCAAGACACAGTGGAAGCTGGAAAGGTAAATACTGTACTTAACTCTTTCAACCACTAGAGGGGACAGTATCCAAGAAGGCAGTTGATGATAACTTTGGGGACCGCCAATAGCTGCATCCAACAAAACAGATTATTTTTTTTCCCATTGGTTTTCAAGGAGCCATATGTCTTTAAAAGTCCTGTCCATACACCCATATCATTCCTTTTAATTCCACATGCTATTCCATAGACTAAATACATGATAATTTATGTTGCAAGTTTGTAAACATTTAGATTGCTTCTAACTTCCTGTGATTTCAAACAAACTCCTTCGCAAGTTTCCCATAGCATAAGAGTTGCAAGCACAGTCACGCATCAGCCATTCCCTGGGCTTGAATCTGAGAGTGGCAGAATCGTCCTCAAAAATGCACCCGTTTACATCCATAACCTTATAAGCCAGTGCCTATCGCCGCATCCCTATCAACAGTAGAAACTTTTGTCTAAATGACGAGCAAAAATATCCCATCATTTTATTCCTATTTACTGGATTGCAGGGTGTCTCGGCTGAGTCTCTGGGATGTTTACAGTAGATAATTATAGAGAAAGCAAATTATGGTCTTCCTTCCATGTTTGAACATTGTATTTAGACTGACCTTTGTTTTAATTTTGGGAGGATTTTTAAAGCTTCTTTTTATGTTCTATTTATTGTTTCCTAATCAGCGAATTTAAGGTTACACCTGTACCAGGCTACTGCTTTATCTTTTATGCACAGGTTTTGATAGATAATAACTTTTGTGACTTTATTTCTAAATAACTTATTTTTCCTAACTGAAAGAAGAGAATTTATTGTCTATTCATTTTTTACTTCAGACAATTGTTACTTTAAACAATTCAAAACTATACGGTAACCAAAAACATCAAGCAAAAACCTCACACGTGCTCTTCAATATAAATATTCCATTCTTACCTCCAACTCTCTTCCCCAGAAATAATAACTATTAACAGCTTTGGTTTCTTTCTTAAATTACTGTTTTCTTACGGTTATTTTTGTTGTTGTAGACATCCCACGTTTTTGGAGTTGAGATTTTCTTTGTGACCTACTGGCCAATTTTTTTTTTTTTTTTTTTTTTTTTTTTTGCATCTGGGATTGAACCCAGGGGTGCTTACCACTAAGCCCCAGCCCCAGCCCATTTTTTGTATTTTATTTAGATAAAGACAAGGTCTAACTGAGTTGCTTAGGGCCTGGCTGAATTGCTGAGGCTGGTTTTGAACATGTGATCCTCCTGTCTCAGCCTCCTGAGCCACTGGGATTAGACGCATGTGCCACTATGCCTGGCTTGCTGACCAATTTTTTTTTCATGTATCTTAAGTGTGGAAAATAATGCAGTCTCTTTTGGAAATATAAAATTCTCCATAACATTATGACTCTATGTGCATATACAATTACATGACCAGTGTAATTCTACATATGTACAATTAGAAGAATGAGAACTTATGTTCCTTTTATGTATGATGTGTCAAAACACATTCTACTGTCATGTATAACTACTTCAAACAAATAAAAAAATTCTCCATGTAGTTATTTGTAAAAGGTGTTAATTTACTCATGCCTTCTGTAGTCTTCATTTTTATTTTATTTGTCAACATCTGAAAGAAATGAATATTTTAAATATACCACTATAATTACGGACTCATACATTTTTGTGTTGGCACAGGGCGCGGGTCTCTGCTAAACTGAGGCACCATGAAGCCCCCACTTCATCCTGATTCTTGCAATCAAGACAGAAAGATTTCAGGCAAGCAGCTCAGAGCAACAGCCATGAGTTTATTGAAGGTATAGGAAGAGGAAAAGGACATCTCAAGAGAGAGAGTGGGTCCCCTCAGAGAGGAGAAGGACATAGCTCTCCTGCCCTCAAGTCTTATTGCGGATCCCAGGAAAGTTTATGGAGACTCCCGCCCAGGTTCACCTCTTGACTTTTGACTGACAGCAGGCTGACATCAGACTTTGAAGTTCCCAGTGTGCGTGACAACTCTCATTGGCCCATGCATGTTCTAATTGGGACCTGTTCTTTCAGATTTTGTGGTTAGGGGGATTATGCTTATCCCCCTGAATTCTGGGATCTGGTCTGTGAAAGGGATAACATGTATTCTTTGATCATCAGCATTTGGGGCCTGCTTCTCTTGCTGACTACAGATAGTTTGTGGAGAAATATGACATAATTTGTTGGCAGGGCTGCAGGTAAGTTGCTTTTTAAAAGAGACTGCCTGTGGGGGTCAGCACAGAGGGCCCAGTTTATAGAATTATTCCCTCATGTTCCCACCTCTCACGTCTGCCTGCCCTCTAATACTTCTATCAGTTTATGCTTTATTATTTTGAAGCTGTATTATTGGAAACATAAAGATTAATAAACAAGAGTCTCCCTCATCTGAAATGCTTGATACCAGAATGTTTCAGATTTGGGACTTTTAAAGAATTTTTGTACTAGTAGTATAAATACAATAAGATATCTTGTGGATGCAACTCAAGTTTAAAATATAAATTCATTTATATTTCATATATATATTACACATAACCTGAAGATCATTTTATACAATATTTTTAGCACACATGTGCATTTTGACTGTGACCTAGGGTACAATATGATACTTCAATGTATGTATATATACACTGTGGAATTATTTTTTCATGTTGTATTTTCAACTGTTTTGTAGCATTTTGTTTTAGGAAGTCTCTAATAAAATGTATATTTTTGGACATGAGAAATTTTTTCCCTAACTTAATTTCTAAAAGACTTTTGATAGGATATTTAAACCCATTTTATTTATCATGATTGTGTTCTTAGATTTATTCCCAATTCTTTTTTTTTTTTTTCAAACTGGGGGTTGAACTCAGGGACATTGCCACTGAACTAACTATACCCCCAGCCCTTTTTACTTTTTATTTTGAGACAGGGTCTTACTAAATTGCTTAGGGCCTCCTTCCTCAACCTCCTAAGTCACTGGAATTACAGGCACTCTCCACCACACTGGCCCTAATTACCTCTTATGTCTTGTAATGATCATACTTTCTTGATCTTTATTTTTTTTCTGACGTCTATCAGACTGCATTTTTAATCTATGATTCAGAAATCCTACAATATGATCCCTTTTTTCTACTGATATTCTTTAACTTTAAATACACCTTTTTTCTACAAAATGTAGTGCCAATCAAAATAAACACTTTACCCTGAGTTTTACTAGAGTTCCAGGCCATAGTCCTGACTCTGAGGACCCTCAGCAAACCAGGTTCTGCCACATGTGGCCTTGAGAGTCCAATTTGAGACATGAGTGGTAAGAAAACAAGAAAGAAATCTGTTATTCAGTGTGGCCACATGGGGAAGCAGGGGACCAGTGTTCTAAGCCCTGTCTTCCAGGACACTGACAAAAGTTCCAGGATTACAAAGGAAAAAAGTAAATATTGGGGTGTGGGGTGGAGTATGCGTAGTCAGGCAGCCTTGGTCGACTACGGTTTGGTGGATCATTGTCTCGGTTCTGGTCCTTTGAGGTTCTGCTAGTTCTAGGAAAGTTTTTATTGTGTGAGGGACAATTGGACATGAGATGATGACTCCTGCTTAGGGGGGCAGCCTCGATTCCCACCATGGGACATTCCTACCTACAAGGCTTGCTGTTCCTAGAATCTTGAAAATTTCATCTTGGATATTCTGACCTTGGTGTCTTCAATCTTAAAGCAGGAGGAGAGAGATTAGGCGAATTTAGGTCTAATGAACTACACAAGTAATATATGCCAGTCTTCAGACAGTACTCAAAAAATGATTAACATGACTGTGTGCGGAGCTGAGCAGCAACCTTACCCCACGTTTAAGGTGGCAGAGGAGAGAGATGCTAATGAAGGCCAAGATGCCAAGCCTTCCTCTGGCTGTTAGTTATCCATCGAGTGTCTGCAGGCCCAAAGGAAGAATCAGTGCTTTTTGGGAAAAACAGCATCTGAGTTCTTAGTATGGGTGGTGGGAAATAAAGGACTGAATGTCAAGGGCTTTCGTAGTAAAGAGATATTTTCTGTCATTTCTGGAACTGGGGATGGAACCGGGGATGAAATAGATCCATGTACTTGGTATGCCATTTTGATCCAATTTCTCTTGTTTCACTCTAAGGGGAAATTCATTGAGAAAAGTTCATTTCAAAACAAAAAGATGAGAAAGTAAGAGGGAATGATGTGGCCAGAGGCTGTGGCACACTCCTATAATCCTGGTGACTCAGGAGGCTGAGGCAGGAGAGTGGTCAGTGGTTCCGCTCCCATACCAAAAGAATAAATTAAAAATTAAAACAAAACAATACAGTATCATCCCAGTGACTCTCAGGAACCTGAACAGGATAATTGCAAGTTCAAGGCCAACCTGGAAGACCCTGTCTCAAAATTTTAAGAATGAAAAGAGCTGGGGATGTAGCACAGTGGTAAATTGCCCCTGGGTTCAATCCCTGGTGCAAAAAAAAAAAAAAAGGTTATATGAGGACCTGCTGGTTTTCCAAAGATCTTTGGATGACAGCTCACCAAGGCTGAACTGAGCCTTCCAATGTCTTCTCTCTAGTGTCCCAAAGGTGATGCACGATATTGCTCAGAAACAGAAAACTCTGTTCCCGACAGAAATCTCTTGCCTCCCAGTCTCCGCAAGCCTCGTGTAATAAAACTATGAGGACAAATGTCTGCAGGAGGATTTTTTTAAGTTAGCAAATTTGCATGAAAAACTTCACAAAGATGTGAAATTTAAATCACATTTAGTGGTTACATTTAGCAATTCATCTCCATTTCAATGAATACATAACACTGATCTGAGCTGGTCCAGAAAAACCCAGACCTCAGTCAGCCTGCTCCTCCATGTGTCGATGGCTGGTTTCCATTTTGTAGTAGGTGGATCCAGCTCCCCCACGGAGGCGCGTCCAAGGAGAAGGCAAAGGAGGAGAGGCTGCCAGGGCTGCGGAAGGGCACCCACACAGGACAGCACCGTGCACATCCCTTGCCATCTCCACTCAGCCAAATCCAGCTGAGATGTTAAACTGAGAGTCCAAGGTGACAGGCAGCCAAGGTATCCCAGAGCCAAAGACTGGCCTAACTGAAAAGGCCTTTGGCTGGTGGCCCTAGAGCAACAAGTGCAGTTGTGGCATGGTGGCCGAGACATCTCCCCTTCCTCTACAGTCTTGGCAACTGCATTTGCTACAGAACAAAGAAATGCTGAGACAGTAGGATGGCCTTGACCCAGAGTTTGTAATTCACAGAGGGCGGGAAAAAGAAGGGCTCTGTCCATCAGGGCTCTGTCCCATCAGGAAGGGAGGGAACGAAGCTTTTGGTTATGGATTCTCATCCATTTTATGACCATTGAATACTGGGCACCCCCTCCAAGCCACACACTGGGGAACACATTGAGCAACATGCAAGAATAAACCTTCGAAGGTCAGTTCAGATGGCCCAGGCAAGGCGGGACAGAGACTCAGAAATAGCGGTCACAGGAGAGCAAGGTGTCGCCTCAAACCAGCAGCAGCCACTGCTGCTGGAAGCAGACTGTCCTGGGAGCAGAAGCCAGACACCCTCTCGCCTCCCTCAGGAATTCAGGCTGGTGGGGAGCCCGGGAAGGAATGCAAACAAGCACTTAGGAGCCAATATGGATGTAGAGTAGAGGGAGTCTGTGCTGTGTACAGAAATAGCACAGGGGGGCACTTGAGCTGGATTTGAAAGCAGAGGAAGTGTTTGGACAGAGCACAGGGTTGGGGATTTGCAGCCAGAGGCTTAGACCAGAGTGTTGGGCACACATCCAGGTCAGGCAAGCAGTCGACCCCCCCGCCCCAACCCCACACCGAGGAAGAGCACAGAGCCCAGTATCAGGCAGTATCAGGTCAGAGAGACCAGGTTGGGATGACCTTGAGCCAGGAGAGGAAATGAGAGGTAGATCACTCACCCATCAGTCATTTTTTAGTAGGGCCATGGTGGCATCTGAGCTGCACTCTGGGCCATCTTGCTGGCAACAAGTCCAGAGGCAGGAGATGGTTGAGGCTTTGGTAATGTCCCACAGAAGTGGGGGGACTCCTGACTAGGGTAGTGCCAGAGGAAATGGAGGTCCCACAAGGAAAGAAGTAGTCAGGATAGGAAAGGGAAGGAGAGACAAAGGGAAGGGACAGACATGACTCAAGCTTCAAGCACAAAAGTCTGAGAAAATAATGACAGAAGCTGAAGACTAGGCGGTCAGCAGGGATGCCTTCTTGAGGTTGCTACTGAGACCTGATGGGTACCTACAGGTGAAGGTTCCTCACAGACGCAGGGCTGGTGCCCAGGAGAGAGTCAGGGACCAGGGCAATAGTGACATCCACTCACAGAGCACTTTGATTTACATGAGCCCTCAGAATGCTCCTGCTCCTGACCGCTGGTGCGGTCAGCTCAAGCAGGTGTCATTGCCCCCAGCTGAGCAGAGAGAAAACAGGAAGGGCAAATGACAGGCCCAGATCATGCGGCATGTTGGGACCAGAACTCAGGTAACCTCCCAAGTGTGCTGCTCCTCCCCCAGGTTCTCCTTTTCCCGAGAGGAGAATTATCTTGGACCACGTGAGTGTTCGGTCAGTAGAAAGGATTTCATTCATTCAACAGGGTTTTTTGTTTTTGTTTTTTCTGCGAGGCAGGCAGTGCTCCAGGTGCTGGTGACTCACAAGTCAATAAAATAGATGACCATCCTGGCCATGATGGAGCCTGAGTTCCTATAAATGGCAGAGCAGAGCAGCTGGCCTTTGGGCAGAGTTCCTAGAAACCTAGAGACGCCCCGGGAAAGGCTTCCCAGGGCGAATGCGAATGCGTGCCTTGTGCACAGTAGCTGCTCTGCCACATGTCAGCCCACCCCGAGCTGGAAGCTGATGCAGCCTCCACAGTCCCATCACAACAGGCGCAAAGAAAGTGTCACCTGGAGTGTCCTGTGAGCATCCAGCACAAAGACTGCTTCCGATTGGTTTTTAGGAAGAAACATCATTCTTCTCTATTCTCCTTTCTTCTCATTCAAAATATGTCAGCAAACATCTTGTTCTTCACTGAGTGCGCACAACTGGTGTCTTGAAGGAGCTTTGCATGCGCCCCCTCCACCGCAGCATCATTCACAATGGCCAAAGGATGGGAGCAGCGCAAGGTCCACCTGCAGATGCGTAGATGAGCAAAATGTGCCCATCCGTGTTATCCAGGCTCGGGAAGGAAGGCAATTCTGAGGACTTTGTGCTAAGCCAAAGAAGCCGGTCATGGAAGGACAGCAGCGAGGGGTCCCACTTACATGGGGCACCCAGAGTAGTGAGACTCACAGAGACAGAGAGTAGAATGGGGGCTCCCAGGAGCTGGGGCAGGGGAAGTATTTAGTGGGTCTAGAGCTTCAGTTTGGGTTCTGAAGAGGGATGGAGGTGTTGGTCCTATGTACTGAACGGTCCACTCAAAAGCATTTCAAATGTAAATGGTTCGTTTTATGTGATGTTTCACTACAATATTTTTTTTTTAAAGAAAGGCTTCCAGGATGCCGTAGGAGAGGAAGCAGTCTCTTCCTGTGTAGCCCTTAGTCTCATCATCTTTAATGAGAGGGGCTGGACCTGGTGCTTCTAGGTCTGCAGTCTAAGGTTTCCATGGTAACCGCAACAAGCTGATGCCTGGCAGGCAGCTGCTCACCACCAGACCAGCAGAGCTCACAGTGCCGGCCTCCCTCCCACCCACTCCGGCCTCTAAGCTGCCACACAGAGAGGGAAGCCTCCGTGTCAAACCTCTGCCTGTCCCCGCAGCTCTCCTTGCCACCAGGCAACCCCGAAGCTCAGCTCTTCCTGCCTCTGCTCCTGCAGCCTCTCCTGCCCTTCTCCCCACTCAGGAGTGACAGTCCTTCTTCTCGCCCTCCCCAGCCTTGTGAGCCCCTCCCTTCCTCCACATTCTTCAGAGCTGCTGAGGCTCAGAAAATGACACCCCAAAGACAGCTGCTTTCACGCACTCAGAGGCCTTAGAACCTACCTGAGGTCCAGCTCCCTCTGACGGTCCCTGTTTCTCTGGCTCCAGGGCAGGGAGAGGCCTCTGCAATGTCCCTTACCTACCTGACTGGATCTACCCAAAATAGGACACAGTCTTCCTCGTAGAATTTTGTTCATCAGAGAAAATTAAACTCAAGTCATCGGGAGAAGACGGAAGTCTATCCATATCCCTGAACAGACTTTTGTCATACAACCTTGTCCTCTGTTTTGGTCCCACAGAGAATCATTTACCATCCATTGTCGGTCCTGTGGGCCTCGTGGACTTTGTCCTAGGCCATTGTATGTATGGTTTCCAAGCCCACTGAGTTCCCCCAAAATCATTGACTGCCCCTGATATTCTGCATTCTCCACCCCCCCCCCATTGAAAAAGGGTACCCATGTTTCTGGACCATGTGGGCTAGTTGGTCATCTCACCTCTGTGTTTCTATCCTGTACTTCAACTTCTTCCTGTTTTATTGTGGTACTGGGAATGCTTGGTACAGGGCCCTGGGCGTGCTAGGTAGTGTTCTGTCTCACTGGGCTCCATCGCCGTCTTCCTTTTGACACTAATAAATTTGTAGGTCTTTTCTCCTGTTTAGTCTATTACTCTTTAATTCCCCAGTGAGCCTTCAGAAAGCAGAAGGGAAATTTCTCTTCCCTTCCATAGGTCTCAGTGAATGCCCCTTCCTCCAGGAGAGGACCTTACATCCTCAGTGGGCACGCCCATGGTCCTGGGCCTCTTCCCCAGGGAAGAGGGTCATGGAACAAACCACAGAGAAGGGAAGAAACTTCAGGCACCAGGAGAAGGGAGGCACATCCCAGATGCCTTTTATGTAAATTAAGAGCCACTTGTAGATGTGAACCAGAGGGCTGAAAACCAACCGAGCTCACCTTACTGCCTAAACAGTTCTGAGTTTCTCTTTCCTCTCTATTAGGGTTCAAATTTCCTAACTCTCTAGGGTGTCAAAAGGACAAAGGGAAGGAGATTGGAGGAGACCTCAACCAGGCTGCTCTGGACTGCGCCAGTCCTGTCTCTCCTCATCTACATGTCACCATGTAACCTGAATTGGCCTGAATCCAGGCCGGCCTTACTTTCTCTCCAGCTCATCTTCTGGGTCGCAGTCAGAGCATCTTTCTAAGATGCTCGTGAAATGACCCCAATGTTAAATAAAATTTATAGGAAGCCAATGGTTTGGACTCAGCTCCTGCATGAGGCTCAACAGACCAATCTAACATAGAAGCTTTGTGTCCAAGCACAGAAACTAAGTTGTTTATCTGACCTTGCAAAAAATCAGGACACAGAGAGAGAGAGATAATGGCCAGATTCCCACACAGGTGTGATAAGGAAGTCTCCTCTGCTTTGACTCTTAACGGAAAAAGTAACCTGAAGTAACCTATGTTCACCAATCAGCTGTTCCCTGTTGTTCTGTTTTCTGGGCCCCACCTTCAAAACCACTTTTCTGCTACTGCCCATTGGGCCTTCTCACTCTGTTTTGTAGCATGGAGGCTGCCTCCATTCATGAGTCACAAATAAAAGCTAATTAGATCTATAACTCCATTTGTTGTGATTTTGTCTTTTGACACTCTGCTGGCCTCTAGTCACTCTCCTTTGAATTTAGGACAAAATCGACATTCATGACTAGTTCCTCACTGATGGCTTGGCCTTGGGTCTTTCTACTACCCTGTCTGCCCTGAGTTCCTGCCCCACCGACCTCCCATCCTGGGTCCTCTCCTGTGGAGACTGTGTGCACATTTCTTCCTCCGTGTGGAACTCCCCACCCCATCCCTCACCATTTCCTGCCTGGAAATACTTATTTGTCTTCTGGTCACTTCTTGTATAGAGCCTTGCCTGACCCCATCACCTATCCCCACAGTCCTACCTTATGCTCCACAGTAACCCAGTGGTTTTTGTTTTCCTGGGCCTTATTAACTGTACTTTTTTGTGTACATTCAAATGTTTGTTTGTTTGTTTTAATTGTTTTCTTAGTATGTATTCCACACAAAAAATACATATAAGTGAACATTTTGATGAGTATTGACATGCACATAACCATGAAAGAATCACCACAATCAAGACAATGAATTCATCTATAACCCCCCAAAATTCTCTGAGCCCCTTGGTTAGCCCTTCCTTCCTTCCTTCCTTCCTTCCTTCCTTCCTTCCTTCCTTCCTTCCTTCCTTCCTTCCTTCCTTCCTTCCTTCCTTCCTTCCCCTACTTTGCTCTCATTTCCAGGCAATCATTGGTTGGCTCTCTACCACCATATATATCGTTAGTTCGCATTAAATGCATACTCTTTTTTGACTAGCTATTTTTTTAACTCAGCATAATTTTGAGATTTCTCCATGGAGTATTAACAGTTCATTGTTGTTTTTATTGTTGAATGATATTGTACTGCATGAATATTACCAAAGTTTGTTTATCCACTTACTTGTTGATAGACGTTTGTGTTGCCTCCTCTTTGTATGAACATATGTTTTCATTTCTCCTGGGTAAATGTCTAGGAATGCAATGGCTGGATCACATGGCAGTATATGTTTAACTTTTTTAAAAATATTTTTTGGGGGGTATAGACGGACTCAACACAATGCCTTTATTTTTATGTGGTGCTGAGGATTGAACCCGGGTCCCACCCATGCTAGGCAAGTGCTCTACCGCTGAGCCACAATCCCAGCCCCTATGTTTAACTTTTTAACTAACCGCCAGGCTATTTCTCAAGGTGGTTGCATCTTGTTATATTCTTACCAGTAGTGTAGGAGAATACCACTTGCTCTACATTCTTGTAAATGTAACGGGAACATTAAGCTTGCTTTTTTAAAAAGGTGCACTCAACCCCTGAGCCACATCCCCAGCCCTATTTTGTACTTTATTTAGGTCTACCAATGGTTGCCTGATGGATAACTAAACGCAGGATAACACTTTGGTATCTCTGCTTTTATTTTGCATCTATCTCCTTTGACCTTAAATTTAAGGTCAGACTCATGATGAGTTCTTCACATAAACACATTAGTCATGTAAGGAATGTTCATCTAGAACTAGAAATCCTCCCCCTTCAAGGCTAATAAGTAAACACCAAGATAAGAGTAACTAAGATACTTCCAAGAATTGCAGGGACAATATAATCAACAGATTGTCAACTTCCTGCTTTGACAACGTACTATCCAGACCATCAGAATGACACCCGGGAGTCTCTAGCCATTGCCCTAGACCTGAAGAACTCAGCCACTCTTCTGACTCCATCTGCCTTCCAACTTGTTTCCACCGAGAGTCATTCTCTCCGGCAGCCCTTGGATTCCAGGATCACAGGTCTGACAGATAAACATGCTGTGACAGAAATCGAAAACTACCCCCAGTCGACAACAACTTTCTTATCAAGGTCAAGGCTCTGCATGGTCACCCTGAGATAATGATCAACCAAACCACAGTTTGACCAAGACAGCTTGACTACGGGCTTCCTGACCCTTGCTCTCATTCTCCTCGATGATCCAGAGCCTTGTTAGCTGAGGGCACGTGGTCCCCCTGGTCCTTCCCAGGATGTCTACTGAATAAATTCCTTTCCTGCCATCACATTTCCTGTCTGTTTTGAGGGGGTGAGCAGCTGAACATTGTCTGCTAGGAACCCCCAGAATAAGATCTCTGACCTAGGACTCCAGGAATATTGGACACAGGCAAGGTGTGCGATGGTGTCTCGTGATGGTTTTCAGTTGTGTTTTCCTAGTGACTCATGAGGCTAAGCATCTTGTCATGTGCTTATAAACCTCATTTAATGAAGTGCCTACTCAAAAGAAGTTTTAAAAGAAAACAAATTGTAAAAGCTAATTCTATGATGTAAATTTATTTTCAAGAACTTAATTTCTTTTTTTTATGAACTCATATGTAAAAAATGATGATAAATATATGCGACATAAAATTTACCATTTTAGTGCCAGATGTGGTGGTGTACTGCTATCATTCCAGCTACTTGGGAGACCAAAGCAGGAGGATCACAAGTTTGAAGCTAGCCTGGGCAATTTAGAGAGGGCTTATTTCAAAATAAAAAGGACTGGGAATGTAGCTCAGTGGATTTCAGTCCCTAGTACCCCCTCACCACGCCCCCACACACACACACCACGCAGACAAAAAACAAAATTACCATTTTAACTGTGCTTAAGCGTATAGTTCAGTGATGTTAAGAACTAAAGGAGAAGAGGAAAAAAGTTTGTATTCAAACGTCATAGTTCTTAGCTGGGATAGACCTTTGTAACAAAAAGCAGGGGTAGCACATGCACACACACACACACACACACACACACACGTACACAAAAAGCAAGTTTAATAACATGTGCTTTATGTATAAATGGGAGAGGCCAGAGAAATAGATAAATCTCAAAGAGATGGTTTAGAAAATCAGGCCCAAATACCATCTGCCCTAGATGGAGAAGAGTGTAAGCAAGGCTGCTGTGGGGAGATGCCCAGGGAATGCACAGCAAACAAGGGTGAAGTTTGTCCTGCAGATTTTAATCTCTGCCTTCAGTGAGGGGAGGGATGGAGCACTATCTCATGCCTGTAGTCCCAGCTTCTTGGAAGGCTGAGGCAGGAGAAACTCTTTTTTTTTTTTTCTTTTTTTGGTACAGGGGATTGAACTCAGGTGCACTCAACTCTTGAGCCACATCCCCAGCCCTAGTTTGTACTTTATTTATAGGCAAGGTCTCAATGACTTGCTAAGCACCTCACCATTGCTGAGGCTGGCTTTGAACTCCCAATCCTCCTGTCTCATCCTCCCATGCCACTGGGATTGCAGGCATGAGCCACTGCCCCTGGTCAGGAGGAACTCTTTTTTTCTTTTTAATTTATTTGTTCTAATCAGTTATACATGAGAGCAGAATGCTCTTTGATTCATTGTACACAAATGGAGCACAACTATTCATTTCTCTGGTTGTACATGAAGTAGGGTCCCACCATTCATGCAATCATACATGTACCTAGGTAATGATGTTCACCTCATTCCACCATCTTTCCTACCCCCATGCCCCTCCCTTCCCCTCCCCTCCTTCCCCTTGGCCCATCCAAAGTTCCCAGGAGGAACTCTTGAGCTCACAAGTTCAAGACCAGCCTGGGAAACAGAGAGAGATCCCATATAAATAAACAAATAAATTTTTAAAAATTACTTTAAAAAATAAATAAATCCCCATGCCTTCTCCAGGGAAATGAGAAGTCCTGGCCTCTCGTCCTGGAGCTGAGACACCTTTACAAATGTAGACATAAATTTCCTTTGTAGATATAAATTTCCCTTACAAAAAGCTCTGTTCTCAGACCTTCTCCTGGGTCAAGTTTCTTGAAATAATCAGTTCAAGACAATCCTCATGTGAAAAGAACATAATTTGGGGTGGCATCCTCTGGTCTCCTACAGACCCCACACCTTGTGTGGCCCTTCACCATCCTTCCATCATTCCCAACTGAAACTGTACACATTAAACACTCGCTCCCCACCCCTCCCCCAGGCCCCCCCAACCCCATTTGACTTTCTGCATCTATGAATTTGACTACCTCAGTAAGCAGAATCATGCAGTGTTTGCTCATCTGTGACTGGTGCGTTGCCCCTAGTGTAAAGTCCTAAAGTTTCAATTACACTGCGGAATGTGTAAGAATCCCCTTCCTTTTGTGACGGGGACAGATACACATGAGTGGTGGAACGTGAGGTTAAGAAAATAATTCTATAAACTGGGCCCACTGTGCTGACCCCCACATGCTTTCTGTTTTAAAAAGCAGCCCTGCCTGGCTTAAGTCCACAGGATGGTTAGATTCCTCAGCAAACTACTGTTATCTGTAGGAGAAAGGCCAATAAGAACAACACAAGTTGTTGGGGACATCTTTTGTGTCCCTTACATAGTCCAGAGCCCAGAACTCAGGGACATAAGCATCATTCTCCCTAACCACAAACCCTTAAGAACAGGTTTCAATTAGAACATGCATGGGCCAGTTACCAGAGTTATTGTGAACACTGGGGACTTGGAGTCTACTGTCAGCCTGCTGTCAGTCAAAAGTCAAGAGGTGGACCTGGGCAGGACTCTGGAAACTTCCCTGGGACCCCCAAGAAAACTGGAGACCGGAGAGGCATGCTGGCCCTTTCCTCTCTGAGAGGACCTACACTCTCCTCCTTTCCCCCTTTCCGATCCCTCCTAATGAACTCATGCCTGTTACTCTGAGCCACATGTCTGAAATGCTTCTGTCATGATTGCAAGAATCCAGGTGAAGGGAGGCCTCTGTGTAAGACTCTGGAGGCTGAGTAATATTCTTCTGTATGTATGGACCATGCTTTGTCAACCCATTCATCCACTGATGGAACTTGGGTAGCCTCCTCCTTTTGGCTACAGTGAGCACTGCTGCGATGAACGTGGTATACAATTACCTGTTCAATTCCCTTATTAATTACATTTGAATGATGGTATCTCACTGGGTACAACAGCACCTGACTCGTGGCAGCCATTTAATAAAGGCATGTGAAATTAGAAGCCAAATGTATGCATGAAGGAATGAATGAGAGAGTAAATTCCACATTGGATAGACTCAGGGACAGAGCAATGTCTCTTGTCCTGTGGGTGCCAGTCACAGTCTCCTCATGCCAGGCCACTGAGTCAGTGAAGCAACTAATCCCTCTGGATCCTGTCCAGGAAATGAGCACAACAAACACTGCCCTGCCCTGGTTTGTCACCCTTGCCTCAGATTCCTGCCCCACGGGGAGGCAGTTGCCTGCCATTCCTGGGTGACTAACCAGGTGGGGACCAGGGAAGGCACAGACAAGCTCCCCAGTCACCTGAGGTGCACTCGCCTCATGCCAGGTGCTCCCGGGCAGTGACAGTAAGTACTCCAGTAACTGATATTGTTGGCGCTCACCCTGTGCCAGGGGCTTCATAAGCAATATGGCGCTGAATTGTTAAATAAGCCTGAATTACGCCCTGTAGGTGCCCCATTTCCCAGAATAACAAAGGTACAGAGAAGCCAATGAATTCACCCTGGTCACTTAGCTGGTGAAGAGCAGAGCCAGAGTTTACCTCCAGCGCTCCACCCCGAACCCACCGGCAGAAGGAAAAGGCCGTGGCCAGCCACTCAAGCGAAGAGCAGTTTTTCTTTCTTCCTTTTTTTTCCTTCCCTTTGCTACTGGAGATGGAACCCAAGCTTTGCACATCCAGGCAAGTGCGCTACCAAGGAGCCACATCCCCAGCTTTCTTTGTTTTGTTTTTGAGTCAGGGCCTGGCTAAATTGCCCAGGCTGTCTTTGAACTTGAGATCCTCCTGCCTCAGCCTCCTTGGTAGCTAGATTTACAGGCCACTGCATCAGGCTCAAGGAGCTATTTTCAATGAGTTATGTTGGTTAACCAGGGTCCTTTTGAAATCAACGTTTTAAGTTGGAATAATGAATACTTATTTCATAACTTTTAGAAAGCCCATTTTTAACCACATAATCCCACTAAAAGAGATGACCACTGTTAATGTTCGAGATTGCTTCCATCTAGTTGTTGCTCTGTGTCTACATATTTTAACTGAGTCTGCATAATGAGGAGGTCTTCACTCTTAAGGAAGAGGCTTCAGTGCCTGACACCTCGGCAGCCCTGCCCTCTCCTGCACGCTCTCTGGGTCTCAGGTGCTCCTGCCAGATGACACAGCGCAAATCTCAATGTATGCTTCTCATAATGACAATGCCAGTTGACCCGGCTCCGTGGGAGACACTGACGAGGAAGCGGTTTCCACACATGATCCTTGGAGTCCTGGCAACTCCCACCCTTGTGCCAGAGTGACTGGGGAGGAAGCTGAGACTCAGATGTGGCCACCTGTTGCTCTTCCTGAAGAACTCAGTCCTACACCCGCTTGGTGAGGCCTGGAAAGGAAGTGTGCCCACAGATGGGCCTCGAGAGTGGGTGTCAGCACCCTGCCTCACCCCAAGCAGGGCAAAGAGGATGTTTGGATGAGGGCAGAAGGGATGCTCAGCCTGGGGGGGGGGACTCACTGTGGAGTGTCAGGCCCTGAGCCATAGGAGGAGGGCCCCTGGTGAGTGTGGGGGTGCAGAGCCCAAGCAAAGCCAGGTAGAAGCTGGGCAGGAAGTGGGGTGGCACCAGTGCCAGACCCCAAGAGGATGAGGCGCTGGAGCCCATCCCTTGGGATGCTGTCACACGGGGAGGGGTTCCAATAACCAGAAGTGCTTACACACAAGGAGCCATCGAAAAGGGGCCACCTGCAGATCATGCCGGCCAGGTGGGAGAACGACAGAAAGGGAGGGAACCAGAATGAATCCTCCCACCCTTAATTAGAACTGGAGAAGCTCATTCTTTCCAATAGCACAGGTGGACAGAGAAATGACCGTCACTGCACAGGTGTAAACACAGGGGTGTATCTTCAAGCATCTCCCTAGCTGCATGAGGACCTGGAGATACCCAGCCGCAAGGACCCATCTACCAACCAAACCTCAGCTTCTAAGTCCATTTTCTACTAGAAATAACCAGTCAGTGCTCCTTGGACAAACGGCTGGGGTACGGAGAGAACGAGCTGTGTCTACTATAATGTCTCTCCTATTCTGACTCTTATAGTGTTCTTACAGTAAGTAAGCAAGTGTGCAAAGATTCATAAGGACATTTCCAAAGGGCATAGAGCCTGGTTAAAGGGGTTTCCACTGGCCATATCAGAGACAATTAATTTCTTTTCTTTTTTTTTTTTTTTTTTTTTTGGTACCAGGGATTGATCTCAGGGGCACTCAGCCACTAAGCCACATCCCAGCTCTATTTTGTATTTTATTAAGGACAGGGTCTCATGGAGTTGCTTAGTGCCTCGCTTATTCTGCTGAAGCTAGCTCTGAACTCGTGATCCTCCTGCCTCAGCCTCCCAAGCCGCTGGGATTTCAGGCATGTGCCACCACCTGGCCACATTGGGGACAACTTTAGTATCAAAACAAAACAAAAACCTGTAGGAAGTAATGGTCTACTGCTGAGGGCCATTGCCAAATAGGAATGACACATCGAAATTTCCTTGCCAGCGTACCCCATGTTAAATGGACTTGCCTTGGAAATTCGCTGTAACATTGCATGTGTGTTTGAGAAAGGTGACCCTGCTCAAGGACGAGGGTGGATCCAGGTTTAGGGTGTATCCTGCAGGTTTTAGGAAGTATCTCGGTTTAGGATAATTTGGGTTTAAGGCGTTCCCGGTTTAAGACAATCTTGGGTTTAGGGAAGTTCCAGGTTTAAGGTGTACCCTGTGGGGGGAATAGGGTGTATCCTGCTGCCTCAGGCACGCCAGATCCTTGAGTTCCCGTTGAGTTCTCGTGAGATTCAAAAAGTATTGGAAAAGAAAGCCTCGAGGAGTAGGTGAATTGGAAGGCGGCAGAACTAGGATTTCCCCAGAACATGTGTAGAGGCCGGTGTGAGTTCGGGAATAAAGATTGCTGTTTGAATCTACAAAGCTGTGAGTGGCTCGTGATTCTGTGCCCAGCCAAGACTGCGGCAGTCTACAACCTTTTGAATAAAATAAGGATTTGTGATTGCACCCAGAAGTAAATAAATAAACTGAAATTCCCCTGAGGAACAGACATGTAGATAATTTCAAAGAACCTCTCCACAAAACATGCCAGAATTAGGAAGGAACCAGGGTGACTTCAGAGTGGAGGGTTCTGGCAGGCAGCACCTTAATCAAATGACAAAATCGAACCTCTCAGTAATGAGACCCACTCAAACACGTGTAATGTGAACCTAATCATGGGGAAACAGGCACAAGCAAACCGAGGGCCATTTGATAAAACAGCTGTGACGTCATGCTGAAAAGTGTCCACGTTACAAGTCAAGGAAGGGCTGGAGAAGAGGATATGAGAACACAGGCAAGGTGTGATCCCCGTCACTCCTTTGCACACTGGGACAAGTGGCGTCTCCAGCCTGAGGTGAGATACCCTCAGAAATCCACACTGACTTCTGATTTTTTTCAATTTTATTTATTTATTTATTTTGGTACTTGGGATTGAATTCAGGGGCATCAACCCCTGAGCCATATCCCAGCCCTATTTTGCATTTTATTTAGAGACCAGGTCTTGCTGTTGCTGAGGTAATCCTCCTGCCTCAGCCTCCTGAGCTGCTGGGATTACAGGCATGTGCCACCGTGCCCAGCCCTGACTTCTGAATTTTGATGGCTTTCTTGTGCACCTGCAGAAGTCCTTTTTTTGTGGAAAATGTATGCTAAATAAAAGCACAAGGTCACAAGGCTGTATCAGGTCAGCAAATTACTCTCAAAAGGCTCAGGGAAGGAAAAAGCATTTTTGTTTTACTTGATTGATTGACTGATTGATTGAGCAATTGATTTAGTACTAGGAATGGCACCCAGGGCCTCACACTTTTAATGTAATTTATTTTATTGGGGGGGGGGGTTACAGGGGATTGAACTCAGGGGCACTTAACCACTGAACCTCATCCCCAGCCCGATTTTGCATTTTACTTAGAGACAGGATCTCACTGAGGTGCTTAAGCGCCTGGCTTTTGCTGAGGCTGGCTTTGAACTCATGATCCTCCTGCCTCAGCCTCCCCAGCTGTTGTGATTACAGGCATGCACCACTGCACCTGGCATACACTTTTCATTTTATTTTGAAACAGGGTCTTTCTAGGTTTTAGAGGTTGGTCTGGAACTTTCAATCTACTCAGCCTCCCCAGTAGCTCGAACTACAGGTGTGCACAGCTACATCTACCTCTCCTTGCAACATTTTTTTGTAAGTTTTAAACTGTTTCTTTTTTTAAAAAAAGAGTGGTGTCTATTATGGGTCTGGATATGAGGTGTCCCCTGAAAAGCTCACGTGTTCATGCAGCAATGTTCAGAGGTGAAATGATTAGATTGTGAGAACTGTAACCTCCTCAGTGGATTACACCATTTAATGGATTAATAGTCTGATGAATTACTAGGTGGTAACTGAAGGCAGGTGGGGCGTGGCTAGAGGCAGTAGGTCACTGGGAGCGTTCTTTAGGGGATTATATTTCGTGCTGAATCCTAGCTAGCTTCCTGGCTGCCGTGAGTACCTTTCCTGGGCCACCCCCTTCCACCATGATGTTCGTCTCGGGCCCAGAGTGATAGAGTTGGCCGACCATGGAGTGAACCTCTGAAACTGTGAGCCCATAATAAGCTTTTCCTCCTCTAAGCTGTTTTTGTCATGTATTTTGGTCTCAGCAACAAAAAACTGACAAACACAGGTCCAAGGCCAACTAACTAATAAGTAGTAGGACTCAAATATAAGTCCAGAAACCAAGCTGTCCACCGATGGTGGGTAGTGTTCCTTCTTCCTGAAGACAATCTGCTCTGGCCTGGGCAGGTAGGCTGGGCGGGAGTCCTTGCAGGTGGTTTCCATGTCCTTCTGAAATGTCTCATCAATCATGGAGCATGTCCTTGCTCGAGAATAGCCTCGGCTCCTCTTGTCCTCTTCCTGCCCCACACGGTTCATCTTGGAGCAGAGTGAGGAAGACACAGGCGCATCACAAAACACTACAGTAACAACGCCAGCAGAAGCACCCCCTGGATGGAATGGGTCAAACCAGCAGTGCCTCAAATTATTTGTGTCTAGACCTGACTTTCTCATCCTCCTTCAGTCGTCACGTCCCTAGCACAGGCCATATCTGCTGATTGTGGAAATATGTAAGTAACGTCCACAGTAGTGTGTGCATAGCACATAGAAGACCTGAGTCACGTGCCTAACAGCCATCTGCACATGGCATGGAATGTGTTCCTCGAAGCAAGGAAGCAGCCTCACTCTGGCCCTGAGGGGCTGTGGGAAAGGACAACAAGGTACCACTTAAAGGGCAGGAGGACCCCCAAAGTCCACACCACATGAAGGCTGTTAGTCATGAACTTGAGACCACTATGGTTGCTCACGCTTCCCAGCAGGGATGGAAGGATAATGGCCAGACCCTTTCCTGCCACGGTTGGCAAACCACAGAGCAGGTGGACAGTATGTGCTGATGAGTGTTTTCACCTGAGGAAACCCTGGAGCCCATGAGCCGTTCAATCAGCCAACACAGAAACTACTGTGCTCTCTGCTTCCTCAGCTGGGGAAAGAGAAATTCCTGGCACTGTGCAGTATCACAGCCTCCTGGGCTACTCCAGAGGCCACTTCAGAGGTAGCTAAACAGTTTGGTGAGGCTGCTGGGAAAAACGGTGTGTCTTCCCATAGGGGCTCAAGATGAGGAGCCAGGAGCTGGGGCTCAGAAGACTGCAGAAGACTGTGTGGGAGGGGCTAGGCACCTCTGTGGCACCTAATACTTTAATTTTCTAATTATGAGGTTTTACAATAACAGATAATGCTTCCCTTTTCTTCCTGAAAAGTGTCAAGTAACCATTTTGCATTTTGTGATATTATGATTTATAATAAGAAATATATCCTTTATCCGCATTCCTGGCAGAGAGCTCCTAAAATGCTTGGAATTTCTTAAGTTGCTTCAGCTGTAGTTCATGCTAATGAGGTGACACTTGGAGGATGAGGCTGATGCCCAGAGCTAGCTGTGTGATTAGAGGATTGGCTTCCAGCCCCACCCTTGATCGTGGGTAGGAGGGAAGGGCTGCTGAAGAAGCTCAGTCTCAAATGGTCAACGATTTCATGAATCATGCCTAGGTAATGAGACCTCCCCAGAGCATGGGTTTCCTGCAGCTCGGGGTTGCCGAACACAAGGAGGTGCTGGCAGGGTGGCACCCAGAAAGTATGGCACCCCTTCCCAACCTCACCACATGTGTCTCTTCCACATGACTGTTCGGGAGTTGTAGCCTTTAAAATACATGGGCAAATCAAGTACTTCCCCAAGCTGGGGGTGTAGCTCAGTGGTAGAGCGCATGCTTTGCATGTGTGATGCCCTGGGTTTGATCTCAGCATTGGAAAACACCAAAGTGCTCCCCTGAATTTTGTTGGGGCCTTAGGACCTGAGATTTGTAGCCCTTCTGTCAGAAGCACAGGTCAGAACTTGAACTTGTGACTGGTGTCTGAAGTAAGGCAGTCTGGTAAGACCAAGCCCTTGACTTTCGGATCTGCAGCAACTTCAGGTAGTGTCAGAACTGAGCTGAATCTGAAACTGAGCTGGAGAGCCAGCCTTTGCAGGAGAAAACCCACACACGGTATCAGTAGAGAAGAACAGACAGCAGCTGAGAGCAGAGGGGAAACTGTATATATATTTAATATTTTTAGTTGCAGATGGACACAATACCTTTATTGTATTTATTTATTTTTATGTCGTGCTGAGGATCAAACCCAGTGCCTCACACATCATGCAAGAGCTCTTCCACTGAGCTCCAACATACCTCTCTTGATGAAGTAGTTTTGGTTCAAAGACCAGCCATGAGAACCACATGCCTTGTTACAGTATGACTCTTTTACTCCTTCTGTAAATCAATGGGCTGCATCCTTGCTGGCCTATGGCTTGCTTGAATCTACAGAATACAGCAGAAATGACCCTGTGACTCCTGAGCCTTAGCAATAGAAGGCCTTATGATATTGGGTTTTTTCCCTACTTGGAACCCAGCAGCAAGACTGGGGGAAGTGGCCTGACCTACAAAAGGACTAAGAGGCTCTGCAGAGGACAGCTGAGGACCAGCACCCACTTCCAAGCATGGGATTGAGGCCCTGTTGGCCTCTGCTGCAGAGGTCCCATCTGGAAAGAACATGCCACAAAGCCATACACCCAAGTCCAGCCCAGAGAGTAGTTTTGTGAGCAAATAATTAGTTGTGGTTTGGGGGATGGGAGTTGCTAGGCTGGGAAGATAACTAAAACACCTGCTAAAGACAGCCCCTTTTCTTAGCTGCCTCTGGGTTATAGACAACTAGAGGCTCCACCCCTTTTCTGCATCTTATCAAGACCCTGTCTGTTAGTCTGGTTTGGCTGGGCCCACGACACTGGGCCCCAGGAGAAGGGGGGAGATCAATGGTCCATCTCAGGAAGAGAGTGGGGAAGAAGTAAATGAATTGAGCCTACCTCAGCTACACCCCTAAGTACTGGGTGAGCACCAGAAATCATTCAGTGTTGTTTTAGGTGCTGTAGGAATACAAAGAGATATCAGAGTGTCTCTGCCATCAGGAGGTTCCAGATCATAGGTAATTCAAGATCATAGATAAGTGTGTGGAATGACTGTGGATGGTCTAGAAAGCCACATTTGTGGTCACCCTGCAGCCAAGTCCTGACTATTCCATCTGTCAGGCTACCTGCTAAATCACAGTGCTACCTTTTCTCACCTGCCACCAGTCTCTGATGCATTTAGAGCCTTGCTACACTCTGCCCAGGAGGGGGAACCCTGAAGGTCACCAAGTCTCCCTCAGGGAAGAGCTGACACATCTCTCAGGCCTTCCTCCTGCCCTCCCTTTGGAAGATACCACCCTCCCTGACAGGTTGCCTTCTGGCTCCTCCCTGTTGTTTGGCAGGTTTGTGGGGGCGACACTCATTCCATTCCTTAGAAATGACAGTTCATGCATCCTCCAACTGCGTTGGGAGGGGCTATTTAAGATTACATACCCTAAGGAAAGTAAAACAGCCAGTGTCCTAGCTCCCTATTTACATATGGAAAAACTGAGGCAGGACAGTGACCAGGATATTCTCCACACTTCAGTGACTCAGCCAGGTCAAAATTCCACCAAGCCCAATTCACGTGCTGTGAGGTGGACTTGGGGGCTGGCCAGGGCCATCAGTTTTGCCTGAAGCTCTGAAGTGGGTGCTGCCTGCTTCTTAGGCCCTGATACAATTTGGCCACTAAAGTTGAGCGCAGCAAGACTTGCAAATTCAGCAGTTCTGACTGAGGATGGTTCTATCTCCTACAAAGGACCAGCTGGTCCGTTCTGATACAATTGAGATTAGTAAATCCTCTCTGCTGGATAACGGATCCCTAACAAAGAATCGACAAGTTGACACCCAGTCGCACCGCACATCGAGCCTGGAAAGGGCTGAGCACCGGAGGCTGGAGGCAGCCATGCCAGTGTGTGCTCCGTTGGACTCCGACCACAAGTTCCCGTGGCTCCCTCCCGACTCCCCACCCCTCGGCCGCGCAGCTCCTGCACCTTAGGGAGCTCCTGGGGCTGGTGTGGGGGCGGGGGAAGGACCGAAATACCCCGAAATGCGCTGTGACCCGTAACCTGGGAGCGGCGACCAGCCCGGAGCCCAGGCTGGGGCGGCTGGAAACCCTCCTCGGCGCGGAGAGCTCTCGGCCCTTCCCGACACCGTCCCCCGAGCTGGGGCTACCTCGTCTTCTCTGGGGACAGGAATCTTCATCATCAGGGACATCCGTCTCCGCCCCTGCCCCTCCCGCCCGCCGCCGGTCTCCCCCGGTCCTACTCAGCGGCCCAGCCTTCCTCCCCACCCCGCCCCTTTCTCGCTCCCGCGGAGACCCTGCCCGCGGTGCGGCTCCTCGGTCTCGGGTCCCACCCCTCCCCCTCCCCCCACCCCTTCCCGGCCCCGCGGCCCCTGGAGCTGCGCGTCACCGCTGGTCCCACCTCCCACGCAGCCAATGGGGCCTCTCGGCAGCGCCCGACTGCCTCCCAGGAGCCCGGCGCCGGAGAGCAGGATCGAGACCCGAGTGGGTGGTGACCGCGCCAGGACGATTCCGGGCGCCTCCGAGCCGAATGGAAGACGGGGGGCGGGGACCCACATAAGTCACCTCTCGGAAATCGGCCAGGTGGAGACCACTCACGTGTGCAGCCCTTTACAATGTACAATGAGCTTTCCTAGAAGTGACCTCACTTCTAGGGGGGCACAAACCACCCCGGGATCACACGGTGCCTACAGCTAGCGAAGCAGCGTATGGTGCCCCAGAAATATGTGCGATTTTTAATATTATTTTAAAAGCCAATGGGGCGTGATTTTATGGGGGTTTTGTTTTCTGAGACGCTGGGGATGAGACCCAGGGCTCTGGCTCCACAAGCTCTCGGCCACCAGACTACTCCCCCGCCAAGGGCTGATGGCGAGGAGAGCGAGGCGAGAGAAAGGACCCGCCCAAGGTCCCCGGCTGCACTGGGTCGCGGGGTCGTGGCCCCCAGCTCAGCTGGACTCCGCGGCGTCGGTGGCGGTTCGCGCCCGCCCGCTTCGGACCCGCGGGCCTGCACCGCGGGCAGTTCCGAGGTGCGGGAAGGGAAGACCGCCGAGGGCGGGGGCGTGGGGCGGGGCTTAGGGAAGGCCGCTGAGGCCGCTGGAGACTGTCGCTGGGAGAGGATCCCAGAGGTCACCTTGGACCTTCACCTTCCCTGACGAGCCTGGCTGAGAAAGCAGAGGAGGGGGGGTCTGCGCTTCTGAAAGAAAGCCAAGCGTTAAAACAGCCGCGATGGGCCGGCTGGACCCAGGCCGGCACCTGGGAGCACCAAGCTCCGGGCATCGGGCGCCCCATGTCAGCCTCGGGGGGCTGCGGGACACACCTCAAACAAAGGGACTGCAAAAAAATGAGTCCGCTTCCCGCGGCTGCCCCGCCCTGCTCACTGGGCTCCTGCAGCTGCCGAGCCCCAAGCCCTCGCTTGGGCTACCAAGGGTCTCCAGTCTGTCACGGTCTTTTATCTGCAGAGCCCCCACCTCCTTCGGTTCTCTACTCCACGGACCCTTCCCAGGGAGGCCGTCCTCCATGGGAGGTTTTTAAGTAGCAGACCCATCTGGGTCCAGCTTCCAGTCAGGCTGCGGGCAGGAGGATCACAAGTTGAAAGCCAGTGTTGAGAGCCACAGCCAAAGCACTGCAGCAAACTTCCAGCTGATTGGCTCACCATGGCCCCAGCAAACTTCCAGCTGATTGGCTCCTCTGCCCCGTGATGCTCATTGGGTTGTTTCCCGGCCCTTTCAAACCCGATCTGCTCATTGGGGGACTCTTTTGGCTCCACCCATGTGATTCAGCCAATCGGCCTCAGGAGCAGGAGCACTTGCGGTTGAGAGGCTTGGTGAAAGCCACGGTGGCAGTTGGGCTCTGAGGGAATTCCTGAAGAGCTCTTGTGGTTCAGCGTGTTTTAAAAATAAAGTTCGTTTTTGTTTGACAAATGGCTTGTGAATTGTGCCCCGCCATGCTGCGGCATTTGGTGGCCCACACAGGGAACGACTGAGGGTCAGTGATAAGGTAAACTGCTGGCCCTTGAGGGCAGGGCGAGAGGATGGATAGCCATTTTAAGATTCTTCTTTCCTTTTGCTTCACTTTTGTTTTAAGTTGTCTGTCCCTGGAGATGGGTGAAACGGAAGAAAAACCACTCACGGCTGAGGAAAAACTACTTGCGTTTGAGGAATAGATAGGGAGAAAGGACGGATGGACATTCCAGGAGGGTAGAAAGGCTGATATAATGATTCTTTGTTGTTCCATTTTTGTTTCATTCTGTTTCGGTTTTGTTTGGCGTTATCTTGTTGGGTTGTATTATAGTTACAGTAGAAATATGGGATCAGAAATTAGTAAAAAACAAACCGAAAGACTGTTAAGTAAATTGTTCGAGGAAGGAGGCACCCCAGTAAAATCAAGAGCAGTCAGGGCATACGTTGATATAATACAAAAATGTAGCCCGTGGCTTTTTAAGGAGGAGTTGTTGAATATATCACAATGGGACCATCATGGTGAAGATTTAAAGGAAAAGGAAAAACCCAGGAACTCTGCAAGTTGGCACATTGCCATTGTGGATGATGATACGATTTTGTTTGCCTAGTCCAAAGCCTTCAGTTCAGACTATGGTAGAAGACATGTTAGATCAATTAAAAGAGAAGGTCTCTCGAGCTAGTCAGACAGAGGAAGAAAATTTAAAGGAGGAAAAGCCATCAGGGGAGAAGTTACACCAGGAGGCTGCTACTAACACCTTTCTATTACCAGAGGACGTAAGTGTCCAACCAACAGCTCCACCTCCATATGCTGGGAGGCCCCCAACCCCCATAGTTGATAGATGGGATCCTGAGACAGGACCTCAAAGATCAGCATGCCCTGTATTTGAACAGGCAGGAGGGAAGCGAATTCACCATGTTTTAGATTTCAAAACAGTGAAGCAGCAAAAAGAGGCTGTAACAACCTATGGTCCTCAAGCACCCTTCACTGTAAACATGGTTGAATCCATTACCAATTTGAGCATGACGCCAGCAGATTGGACTAGTATGTGTAAAGCTGTGCTAAATGGAAGACAATACCTGTTATGGAAGGTTGCCAGTGAGGAATTTTGCACGGAGACAGCTAGGCGATATGCAGCAGCCGGTTATCCTCAGAGAAATCTAGATATGTTGTTAGGAAAGGGACCTTATGAGGGTCAGCAGCAACAAATTGCATATGATCCTGCCATAAACTCACAAATTGCTGTAAATGCGGTTAGAGCATGGAAGACTTTACAAGGACATGGAGGTTTACAAGGTCGATTATCTAAGGTAATACAAGGAGCTAATGAACCTTACACTGAATTTGTAGATAGGCTTATTCAAACAGCTACCAGAGTTTTGGGGAATACAGAACAAGCAATGCCATTAATAAAACAACTGGCTTATGAGCAAGCAAATCGTTGGTGCAGAGAGGTCATTAGACCATGGAAACATGAAGATTTAAACACATATATTAAATTATGTAGAGACATTAATGAACAAGAGCAAGTCTTGGCAGCTGCAGTACAACAGGCTTTAAATGCCAGGCCAAAAACATGCTACAGTTGTAAACAAACAGGACATTTTAAAAGGAATTGCCCCATAGAAGGAGGGTTTAACAAAACTAGGTATCAAAGGAGTAGAATACCATGTGACCTTTTTACCACAAGTTAATCTTGGAGTCAATCCTAGAGGACTGATACCTAACCATATTTGGCAGATGGACATCACACACTTGCCAGAATTTGGAAAATTAAAATATTTGCATGTTACAGTTAATACTTCTTCCAGATTTTTGATGGGCTCCCTTCATACTGGAGAAAAAAATTAAAGATATTATAGCTCATTGCTTACAAAATTTTGCCACTGTAGGCGTTCCAAAACAGTTAAAAACAGATAATGGTCCTGGCTATACTTATACCTCTTTGAAACAATTTTGCTCATCATTTGGCATTACTCATATAACAGGAATCCCATACAATCCACAGGGACAAGGCATAGTTGAAAGAGCTCATCAAAATATTAAAATGTACTTATTAAAGCAAAAAGAGGGAATTGGGAAGGGGTATGTATCCCCCAAAGATAAACTTAAAATAACCCTTTTTACTCTAAACTTTTTAAATTTGGATTCATCAGGGCTTAGTGTTGTGGAAAGGCATATGTGTCCAAAAATGTACATAAACCCAAGGTACTTTGGAAGGATATTCTAACAAGACAATGGAAAGGTCCTGACCCAGTGATTGTCTGGAGTCAGGGGTCTGTTTGTGTGTTTCCACAGGGAGAACAGCAGCCGATTTGGATTCCAGAGAGATTAACTAAGGTCCTGACCCAGTGATTGTCTGGAGTCGGGGGTCTGTTTGTGTGTTTCCACAGGGAGAACAGCAGCCGATTTGGATTCCAGAAAGATTAACTAAAGCGATTTCTACAGACCAAAAAGAAGATGATTTGGCTCAAATCCATAACAGCTGATATCCAGAACTCCAATTTGGCTATCCTTACATCTGCAATAGTGGTTCTTCCGCACCTGGAGGCTAATGAAACCAGGATTTTTTTTCAATATCTATTTTATTATTGCCCTTTCCCACATCATGAAGTTTTATTTTATTTTTTGAGCTCATACAGACTTAGGTTAATGTTTTGCTGATCAGTTCTATTTTTTGACTATAGAGTTTTTAAACATTGCAATGGAGATTTCACCTGTAAAAAGTTACAAGTTCTTTATTTTTATGTTATGTGTTGTATGTATTATGTGTGCACACTTGTGTTTTGTGTTATATGTTTGTATGTGCATATGTCCATATATCATATATGACAAGCGCTCATGAAAAAATGGATCCAAATTTTTTTTCTTATTCACGTGATATAAATGGTTTAATTTAAATTGGGTAAACAGCTGTTGAGGATTGTTTTAATAAAAAAGGAGGTTAACAGATCTGTTTGTTTACTTTCACCTTTCCTTTTCATTATATTTAATAATTCTGTTCAGGATAATGTAAATTGTTCAGAAAATTGTTTTCTTTTAGTGCCTGCTGGAATGTTACATAATTTTTTCTTTAGCCATTATTGCCAGAATTCCTATCTTCATCCCAGTGCCGGTGAAGACAAAGATAAAACCAAACTACAGCTTCTGCAATAGCTATCACTGAACTGCTTACAGAACTTGCCTGGACTATGTATCACTTGTATGCATTGTGAACTATCTGTTGGTGCAACGACTTTTGGTAGTGCTGGGGTATTTTTGCTGATGGTGTCATCAGTGGTACAATTTTTCCAAAAGGAGCCGTCAATTGGCTTGGTGTATCCTCCTCCCTTCTGCTTGTGATGGTCGTTCAGCTAAAATTTGGGGGCCAACAGAGGTGAGGCAAAGAACCTCACCCCCCCACACTAGTACAAAGGCCTATCCACAGGTGTGGCTGTATGCTGGACTGGTAGTCAATGACAGGTAAGATCCAATTGCAATGGTACCAACCTAAGACAGGAGGCTGACGCCTTGAGGTCAGCTCATCCAATGACGGGTAAGAACCATATGTAGTATTGGACAACCTAAGACAGGCACGGTCCCTAAGCCACATGCTTGTTGTTTAATTAAACAGAGAGGGGAAGATGTTGAGAGCCACAGCCAAGGCGGCCCCAGCCAACTTCCAGCTGATTGGCTCACCACGGCCCCAGCAAACTTCCAGCTGATTGGCTCCTCTGCGGTGTTCATCGGGCTGTTTCCCCGCCCTTTCAGACCACAGAGCTGCTCATTGGAGGACTCTTGGCTCCGCCCACGCGACCCAGCCAATTGGCCTCAAGAGTGGGAGGAGTGGGGGTTGAGAGGCTTGGTGGAAGCTGGTGGTGGCAGTTGGGCCCTGGGGGAATTCCTGAAGAGCTCCTGTGGTGCTGCGTGTGTTCTAAAAATAAAGTTCATTTCTGCTTGACAAGTGGCTTGTGAATTGTGCCAAGCCAGGCTGTGGCAAGCCAGTTAGCAATTTTGCTAGACCCTGTCTTAAAAAATAAGGGCGGAGGGGTGTAGGGTAGTCGTTGGTAGAGCACTTCCCTCTGCCTAGGTTTAATCCCCAGTCTCCCCACCCACCCCAAGTCACAGCCAAATTCATGCCTTCCCCGAATTAGCCCCTTCGCCTTTTCTCTTCAGCATTTGGCACAAATTCGATCGTGTCACCCAGGACACAGGGGTGAATTTGGTTGGCTCAGAATGAGGCTCAAGTTTCCACATTTCTGTTCCAGGTTTCTGTTATACTCTTGCTGAGCATCTGCCTGTGTACCTGTGGAGGGCATTGCAAATAGAAAGGGATTAACATGCACATTTATGATTATATATATATATATATATATATATATATATATATATATATATATATATACACACACACACACACGTGTATAATATATGTGTATGGTGTGTGTCACATACATACAACATAAAATACTATATTTTTCATAGTATCTTATTTTGCTTTCTCCCTGAACTAGAATGTGAGTACAACCAGGGTAGAGATTTAGTCCTTTTGTTTGCTCTCATATCCTGGGCACAGGGGACAGGACATGGCATATAGTAGGGGAACAATGTTATTTATGAATGAAGGAAGAAATGAATGAAAACAAACATCTGTTTTGAGTCTCTGATTTCAATTCTTTTGGACATATACCTCAAATTGAAATTGTTGGAGATTCTGCATTTGATTTTTTGAAGAATCCCCATACTGTTTTACGATCCCACCAGCAATGAACAACACACAAGATTTTTATTTTATTTTTTAAAATCCAGGGGTGCTTTACCACTGAGCTACATTGCAAGTTCCTTTTATTTTTTAAATTTATTTTGAGACAAGATCTCACTAAGCCGCTGAGGGTCTCTGAGCTGGCCTTAAACTTATTGTCCTCCTGCCTCAGCCTCCCAGGTAGCTGGCATTGTAGGCAGGCACCTCCATGCCTGACAGTGTGCTAGATTTCTAATTTCTCACTTACACTTGTTATTTTGTCTGTTGATGAGAAAGTTCCTAATGGGTGTTAAATGGGCTATCATTGTGGTTTTGATATTGCACCTCCAGAGCGATGAGTGGCATGAAGCATTTTTTTCATGAACTTGTTGGCCATTGTATGTCTTCTTTGAAGAAACATCTGTTCAAACCCTTAGCCTATATTTGCATTGGGTTTTTGGGGTTTGGGTGGTTGAGTCATTTTAGAAATTAACCCCTTACTAGACACACAATTTGCAAGTTCTCTTCTCTCATTCTGTTGATAGTGTCCTTTGACTCACAAAAGCTTTTGATTCTGATGAAGCAAATTTTTATTTATTTCTTTTTTCTTTTTTCATTTATGCTTTCTGGATCATATCCAAGAAATTATTGCCAAATCCATGTCTTTTTTTCCATTAAAACAAGGGTTTTATAACTTTAGGAACCCTGTATGTGTTGAGCATTCCTAATCTGAAAATCTGAAACACTGCAAAATCTGAAACTTGTTGCGTGCTGCTGTGAAGTGGAAAATTTCACACCTGACCTCATGTGATGGGCCACAGTCAAAATGCATTATGGGAAGCTTGAGAGTTTCCAAAATAAGAATCATTCCTATCTCCCTGACTACCTCTGGTCAATGAATTACCTGACTTGTGTAAGTAGGAATACCCTCTATTCGAGTACTTCTCTTCAATGCTACATAAAAAGGAAATGGTAGTACATATCTATAATCTTAGAAATTTGGGAGGCTCAGTTAGGAGGATAGTAAGAAAGTTCTGGGCCAGCCTTAGCAATTTAAGGAAGCCCTCCCTCAAAATAGAGAAAAATAAAAAGGGCTGAGAATGGAACTCAGTGGTAGAGCATCCCTGGGTTTAATTCCCAGTACTGCAAAATATAAAGAAGTGAGGGATGATGAAGCTCCAATAATGAATGTGGTCCTTCCCTTTTAGAGTCTAGATTGATCTGTCAATAATTCAAAGGTGGCTACAGTGGCCAAAGCAAGTAAACTCATCCAGCCCAAAGCAGCCACTAAAGTTCCAATCAAGAGGACCTAGTGAGGGGCTAGGGTTGTGGCTCAGTGGCAGAGCGCTTGCCTAGCATGCTGGAGGCACTAGGTTCGATCCTCAATACCACACAGAAATAAAAGATTTCATGTCCACTTAAAACTAAAAAATAATTATTTAAAAAAAGGGGACCTAGGGAAAAATCCTGCCTTTAAAACACTGACCAGGCACAGCCATCAGATTCTCTAGCAGGGTGGTCCATAGTTGAGTGCCGGAGCCACCAATATGCACTGGATTCCTGGCTGTGCCCCCATGTGGCCCTGCCTCAGTGTCCTCATTTGTCAAATCAGGGGCTGCATGTTATTATGTGCAGTAACACAAAAAAATAACCTAGAACAGGGTCTCATGGTGAGGGTTTAAGACACACTGACTTGTTATCATAGTAAGTAATGGCTTGGGCACTTGGGTCTCCACCACTAAATTGTATGAATCTGAGCAAAACACTCAACCACCCCAACTCCTTGAACACTACATTTGGTAGTATGCCCCCTGAAGTCCTCTCCAGATGAAAACTGAGTTAATGACTTACTAAACATCAACTTTGAGCTCTGCCCAGTGCCAGGTCCCGTACTGTAATTGTAACCAGCACACGTTCCTCATTTATGCAAAAGATTTATTTACACCTATCAGTCAAAAGACAATGGTTTAAACAAACACATAAGTCAGGGGTATTGCTCATCTGAGAGAGAGAAACAGTAAAGACATCCTGTGGTTTGTCCCCCAAAGTTCATGTAGAAACTTGGTTCCCGATGTCTTGAGAGGTAGTGGATCTTTAGGAGGTGGGAACTATGGGAGGTTATTAGGTCAGGGAGACACCATTTTTAGAAGGGATTTAGTGAATCCAATAGGACTGGGTTACTTCCTGCCAGAAGGTGTTGTTATCAAACAAGCTGGGCTTCCTTAGCTCCCCGTCTTGCTTCTTTGTTCCTGCATGTGCCCCTTCAGCACACAGCCTGGTCCCCTTCACTTCACTGCCATGTTGTGATGCGGCCAGGTGGGGCACCATGCTGTCTGGACTTTCCAGCCACTGGAACTGTGATCCAGATATACCTTTTTCCTTTATACATTATCCAGAGTCAGGTATTTTGTTACAGCAACACAAAGCAGAATAGCACAGGATAAAACTTGGAACATCTCAGCATGTTTCATTGTTTTATGGTTTCTGTCTCCTTCCTTACCAGGGATCAATTCTTGCCATCTAGTTGGTACAAGGCAGCCAAGCATTCACAGTTGATCTTTTGTTTTTGTAAAAAAAAAAAAAAAAAAAGGAGTTTTGGGTGGTTGAAGGAACAGAAGCCAAGCCTATGGCTTAGCATGAGTTGGCTCTTCCTTGGGATCTGACTCTACTGCTAACTAGTTCCATCTTAGCATGCTGAGTTTGAAGGACTGTGAGACATCCTCCTGGACAAGTCCCAAGAGGCAGCAGGCATGTGGAATCATCTACAGAAGGTCAGAACTAGAAGCCAAAACCTACAATAGAGATGCGACTGTCTGAGTAGGACATTAAGGCCACCCAGGACCCACCTCAGCATGACTGCTGGATCCTTGAGTTACAGCAATTAAGGCGGAAGTCACTGGCTGCCCAAGCATGGAGCAGCTACAGGCTTCACGGCGTCCCACAGTCATGAAAGTGGGGCACTGTCCCTAGATGAGGCCGATTCCGAGAAATGCCGAAATATCACACTACAGTATGTTGGTTCTGCAGAGGCCCTTCCACACCAGGTTCCCGCCTTCCCACATGTAGCCACTTGGTGGGGCGGGGGTTGAAAATGAGGCAAATTAGGACTTCATCCCATGTGTTGAAAAAACCTTTCCCTGTCTGTCATTTATCTTTCATAGTGTTTTTTATACCAGTTTTTCAGCAATCACATTTAAGTTATCAAATACTTTCCTTAGGATTTTTGAGATTTTAACCACTGAGTCCCCAGTGTTCAACAGAGACCCTTTTTCTTGGCTCTTTGTGAATTGATTCTGAGGACCACACGAGATCCAGAACTCCCAATGGCCAGGTGGGACCTGCATGTCTTGGAAAAGGGTTCTGGCTCCTGCAGTGGCCAGTCCATGGCCTTCACTGATGATTGTTGTTGAATTCAGTGTTGTTTTCATTTTAGGGATATTGCTGAGGATGCAGGATTTATAGGACATCGTGTCCTTTTTTAAAAAACACCTCTCAGGGCGAGCATGGTGATGCACTCCTGTAATCCCAGCGGCTCGAGAGGCTGAGGCAGGAGGATTGTGAGTTCAAAGTCAGCCTCAGCAATGGAGAGGTGCTAAGCAACTGAGACTCTGTCTCTAAATAAAATACAAAAAAGGGCTGCAGATGTGGCTCAGAGGTCGAGTCCCCCTGAGTTCAATCCCTGGTGCCCTTCCCTCCCCCCGCAAAAAAAAAAAAAAAAAAAAAAAAAAAACACCTCTCAGGAGAAAAATAATCTTTCCAGTATCACTAATCATGAATCAAAATATGCAATTGGCTTTTTTTCTTTTGGACTGTGTGAGTGTATTGGGGTGCATTTCTCCTTCACACCAGAAACTCAAGATTCTCAGAACAATATTTTTTCTCTTCCTTTAACAAAAAGTGCATCTGCATAAAGTTTGTGTTAAAGGAATTAATGTTTGGTCCGACTTTCCCTTTCTTCTACATTATTTTCTTTTTCAATTTATCTTTTAATCTTGTTTCTATCCCTCTCCCCCCCGCCCTTTTTTGGTTTCTATCTTTTAATCTTGTACCCATTTTTAACACAGCATGTCAAGTCACTTTGGGAGGGAGTGGGAAAGAAAATGAATGGAAGAGAGAGGGAGGGAAGGAGATATCTATGGAAATGTGTACTGAGCAATTATTAAGTTAGATTAACTCCGTCATGGGTATAGGTAGAGGTACCCAGAAGCATTTACATCTTCATTTACTTTATCAAAAAACAGTTCCCCACAGTATCTCCAACATATCTGCTGTGAAAGTGGATTTCAAAATAGAGAACCCCCCGCAGCCCAGCACCACCCTACTGCGAACAAACTCAGCTGTGCCCAGTTGGCCGATACCCACCCCTGCCCCCTCATCTCTCTTGATTTATTCCAGCTTACAATTGTTATTAAGTGTCTGACGCCTGCAAGCCCCTGTTTATTTTTTTATTTTTTGCATTGCTGGGGATGGAACCCAGGACCTGCTGGCCTGCCAGACCAGTGCGCTGTCACTGAGCTATGCCCCCAGCCCAGCCCCAACTCTCTTAGGTGCATATTTCTTTTATTCTCTCACTAGGAAGAGACTGAGACCCAGAGAAGTTACACGATCACTCACAAAAATCCAACAGGTGATGCCAGGCATGGCGACGCACACCTGTAATCCCAGCAGCTCACGAGGCTGAGACAGAAAATCATGAGTTGGAATCCAGCCTCAGCAAAAGCAAGGTGCTAAGCAACTCAGTGAGACCTTGTTTCTAAATAAAATACAAAATAGGGCTGGGGATGTGGCTCAGGTGAGTGGCAGAGCCCGTCAGATTCCCTGTCTCCATCACATTGCGAGTTCTTCATCCCCAAAGCATTCTGACTGTATCCTCAGGGCTCATTGACAAAAACGTACTTCCTCCTTTTCGCGCCTGTGCACGCACGCATGCGCACAAGCACACACACCACAGCTTTTAACTAGGATGTATATCTACTTGCTGTAAATTCATTTCTGGGTCAAAATTATAAATTTAGATCTTGATCATCACTTTCCATTCATGACCACTATCCAAAACCTAAAACAAAAGAAATAAAAATGAGGGGGGAAAAAAACAGAAAATTAACATGGTAGGGTGAGGATGTGGAGAAATGGAACCCTTTTCACAACTCGTGGGGAAGTGAAATGGTTCGGCCCGCTGCTGCAGAGAACTGCCCAGAGAAAAAATTAACATAGACTTACCGCATGATCTGGTAGCCCCACTCTGAGGAACGGAAGGCAGGACGCAGAGAGATGCCTGCACACCCGTGCTTATTGCTGCACAGGCCACAACAGCCAGGAGGGAGAAACAACCCACTGACATATGGATAAACAAAATGTTGAGTTCCCTTAAACAAAATGCTTGGGACCAGAACTGTTTCAGATTTGAGAATTTTGTTTGATTTTGGAATATTTTGCATCGACTTTACTGGTTGAGCATCCTTCAGAAAATCTAAAATGTTCCAAAATCTGAAACCTTTCGAGTATAATGTCTTCCAAAAAGATTCAGGTTTTAGAGCACTTTGGATTGGGGATGCTCAACCTATGTACACATGCAATGGAACACTAGTCAGCCTTTAAAAAGGAAGAAACCCCTTCATATGCTGCAACACGGATGAACTTCAATGAAATTAAGCAAAATAAAGTGATTGCAAACCAATCAAAAAAATCTATATTGTTCCTATATGAGATACCTAAAATAGTAAAAAAAACCTTAGAAATATAAAATAGAATAGTGATTCCTAGCAGCTGGCATGAAGAGGGGACGGAGAGTTATTATTCAATCAATGGATCTAGAGTTTTGCAAGATGAAAGATTCTAGAGAGCCCTTTATCCATAATGTGTTTAGGTTAATCCTTGTGCTGGTTAGTTTAAGGTGTCAATTTGACTGGATTAAGGATTACCTAGAGAGCTAAGAAAGAATTATCTCTGGGCATGTCTGTCAGGCTCCAGAGGAGATGGATGTGATTTGGATGCGGGGGGATCTGCTCAGGGTGGTTGGGCACCATCCAAAAGGCTGGGGGTCTAGATGGAACAAAAAGGGGGATTTCCTTTCTTTCTTGGACACCCCTCTTCTACTGCACTTGGACATCAGAAGTTTGGCATCTTCGGGCTTTGGGCTCTGGGACTCATATTGGGCTGCTACCCAGTTTCTCAGGCATTGGGCCTCACGCTAAGAGTCACTGCATAGCTTCCCTGGTTCTGAGGCCTCCGGAGTTAGATGGAGCCCGACCACTGACATCCCAGGGTCTTCAGCCTGCAGCTGGGCTATGGTGGAACCCCTCAGCTTCATGATGTGGGTGGGCCTAGTCCCCTACTAAATCCCCTATCATTTATCTATCATCTCTCTATATATCCTATTGGTTCTGTCTCTGCAGAACCCCAGCTAATCAAAGGCTACTGATCCGCACATTAAGATGATAAATCTGTTACATGTTTTACCACAATTTTAAAAACAAACAACAGCACAAGATCTTTATAGCTTCCAGGGCAACTTGCTCCCTGACAAACTAGGCTCTTATCCTGGGATCCCAGAGGGACTGATCAAACTGCATCAATTTGAGGCACTCTGAATTTGACTTTCATGAAAAAAAAAGATTTATAAATTTATGTTTGCAGATGTGATTTCAACAAAATCAAGTATTATCTTTTTTAATTTTTTTTAATATTTATTTTTTAGTTCTCGGCGGACACAACATCTTTGTTGGTATGTGGTGCTGAGGATCGAACCCGGGCCGCACACATGCCAGGCGAGCGCGCTACCGCTTGAGCCACATCCCCAGCCCATCAAGTATTATCTTTAAAAAAAATTAAAACTTGATTACTTGACCGATTATATCCACTTAAAAAAAAACTGAAAGGACTTATTTCATAGCTTTATGGGTTTATCTAAGACCTTCAGCTGTGGAACACCCATCTGTCCCGTGCCCCACTGGGTCTCCTCCCTCCCCTCCCTCTTTCAGTGAAGCGCTTTCTCCTCTCCCTGCCTTCCCTGTAGTGGCCCCTGCCCATCTTCCCTGTGCATCTATCTGCTAGGCCGCAGCAATGAACCTCCTCCCAGACACAGGAAGACAACGAGACTTTGCCTGGGGCTCGAGGCTCCCCAACAGGTGCTGGTACCCAAGCAGCCTGTGTTGAAGAACCAAAGACAGGGAGAAGTTCAGGCAGTGAGATATAATTGTAAAAAATGAGGACATTCTTCCATAACGGGCTGAAATCTGTCTGCGGATGCTCCCTCCCAAACTCTTACATAATTATTAATGGGTACCCTCTTAGGGCGCTTTAATTTTTGTAAGCTCTCAAGAGGGAGAGATGGATGTGATCAAAACTGTTTTTCTAAAGCTTTGATTCTGAGTGCACTTGCGTGTCATCATGATTCAGGATAAGAGCCTAGTTTTTCAGGGAGCAAGTTGCCCTAGAAGCTATAAAGATCTTGTGGGGCTTTGTTTTGTGGTGCTGGGGACCAAACCCAGGGTCTGATGCATGCTAGGCAAGTGCTCTACCACTGAGCCACATCTCTGGCCCTGAAACTTGTGCTTTGAAAGTGGAAGCGAACCCTGCAATTTGAGGCGTGTAGTGAATCTCTCTTGGTGGGAAAATCTGGGCTCCCTGATCTTGGGGTAGCAAAAGCTAATGAGTTGAGAACAGCCCGGAGCCTCACTGAGCACCTGTGAATCCAGCAACATGTGTTTTAAAAGTCACAGTTAAACATTGTCTGTCTCAGGAAAGCAGGAGTGGTTTTGCCTTCAATCTCTTTATATTACCACTTGACAAATAATAATAAAAAGTCTCCTCTAGTAGATGCTTTCCACTTAGGTCCTGGTTATTTGCTCCTGCTGCTCTGGGGAGATATTCATCTCATTGGGAGAGTGGTGATTGCTTATCCCTCTTCAAACATTTAAAGAAAAAATTTCTCATTACTTTTGCTTAGAACTGGCTGAAGAGTTTCTTGTACCACCATTTAAACAGATAAATATTGTCTACAGAGTTAACTTTTAAAGGTGTGTTCACAATTGAATTCAATACTTGCAATTATGGTATAACCAATAAGTGTTTTTTCCCCCCTGCTCCGCCCCCATGCCACATGACAAAGTTTGTTTCCTCCTCCTTTTTAAAAAACAATTTTGTCAGGCAGCTGCTAGAAGCATCTAAAACTGCCATGGATAGAAGTTTGTGTCCAGTTCTCCATTTAGGTTTTTTCCTCTTTTTTTAGATGGGATCTTGCTGTATTTTCCAGGCTGACCTTGAACCCCTGGGCTCAAACAATCCCCCCACTTCAGCCACCCATGTAGCTGGACTACTACATGAGGATGGGGGCCCCTGGGAGCAGATGGCTTTCTGGGTCAGGGACAGTAGTAAGACTATACATCTGTCAAAACTTGCAGAGCTGTCTACTAAAGGATAAATTTTACTTCATTAAAACCTAATTTCTTTTTTAATGGGGGAAAAACAGTAGGTGCGGGTTTTTCATGTGGTGCCTGCAAGTCACAGTTTTCACTGTGTTGTGAAATTCAGTTTCTTGGAGTGTCTGCAGATAATCCACTCCCCTCTCCGGACAGATAAACATTGGCCCTGGGGTTCCTTCTATCTGGGAGAAAGGAAGAGCAATCACCCTTCCCAAATCTTGGTCAGCCCCAGTGCCTGCAGCCTCTGTCTTCCTCCTGTTGGAACCCGACCTCTCTCTCAGCCTCAAATTCCCTGCCTACAGCTTGGTGCCCTTTGGGCTTTTGTTCTCCAACTCACACACCAGCGTGATCCTAACAACTGCTGGATAGAGTTGCAAATATCCGTTAAAAAATCACTTTCTGAGCAATGCTTATTGATTTAAATGGTGTTGTCAGTGAGCACGTCATTGTGTGCAGAAGTGCCCCAGCTGGCACTGTCCATCTGCCTCATGAAGCAGTAGATCTTTGGCAAAAACTAAACAAAACCCTACCCTCTCCCTCCATCCCTCTCCTTGATCTTCAGCATCTCTGTGATGACTAATTTCAGGCGTCACCTAAGCTGGGCTCTGGTGCCAATATTTAGTCAAACATCTTCTGGATGTTCCTATGATGGTGTCTTTGCATGAGTTTGATATTCATCATATGAGTGGGCCTCATCCCCTCAATAAGTTGAAGGCCTCCAAAGGACAACAGGGAGCAAGAGGAATTCTGCCAGCAGATGGCTTTTGGAGGTAAACCGCCCCCTGGGCTCTTCCCTGGGTCTCCCACCTGCCAGCCTGCTCTGCAGATTTTGGACTTGCCAGCCTCTGTAGTCACAGGAGACAATCTTTATAATAAATTCCTCTTTATACATTTTGTTGGTCTGCTTCTCTGCAACACCCTAATACAGTCTTCCCATTTGTATTTAAATATGCTTTTAAGTCTATTCCATCTTTAAAAAGTCCTTCCTCAAGCCCCCGGCCCACCCACTTCTCACACTCTCTTTAAGGCCACATCTTCCAGGGGCTGTCTCCCCTTCTGTACCTCCTCACTGGCAAAGCACTCTAATCTGGATCCCATCCCCAGCTGTCCTCAAAATGGCCGAGTGAAGGTCAGTGGTATCCATGTGGACGAAACCAACAAATGCACCATTCTCCCTCATTAACACTGATGGTGAGAAACTCACGGCTCGGTTTGTGCGGCCTGGTTTTCTCCCAAGCTCTAGCTCTTCTCCTCTGTCCAAATCTCTCAGTGCTGCAGGTCTATGGAGATCTTCCTGGGCCTTCTTTCTTCTTTTTCTCTCCCCCTAGGTCATGTCACCCATGCTATGGCTTCACCCACCGCCTGTTTGCTGACTGTGCCCCAAACCTGTACTTCTCCTTCTGAGTTCCAGACACATGTATCCAATGGCCCATTTAACACTTCACCTGGGTTGTTCAATAACTGGCTGTCCTTCAGAAATGGGCCCATCATCGAGAAGCAACCTAGGAGTGACCTTGGACATTTTTGGTGACATATACTATTACTCAATTTTATTTTCTGGATAGTTTTCAAATCCCCATCTTCATCACAAACTAGGTTTTATCCACAATCTCTTCCCTGAGAACGCTCATGTATATAGATTCTCCCAGTGTTCTCTCCCCTAACACATCCTAACAACTTGTACAATTATTTACTTCCTGTTAGATGAAAAATTCCCATGTCTGTTGTCCAGTCATAGATGACATTTATCTTTCCTTTTGACTGCCCAGCATCTGAACTCCCCCCCCCCCCTTTTTCAGGCAGGTTGCTGGTTGAACCCACGGCCTTGCACATGCTAAGCATGCAGGTTCTATCCTGGAAACATCAATCACTCCATGAATCCTGGTGGTGAAGGTACCTCCGCTCACCTTCCCAGCCTCTCTGGCAGGTAGAACACAAGCAATTCCTCAATCAGGCGTCAGTAAAAGGATTGACTCAAGACCTGGTGACCCTGGAGGAAAGGGCTGAGAAATCCATTTCTCTCCTTTGGGCAGTAGTGGTGGCAGTGGGTGCAAGGTGGGCTCCTGGGGCTGATGCAGCTGGGTATGGGGAGGTTCTTGGGTAGAAATGAGCAGGCAGTAACCGTGTAGCAGTTCCCATCGTGCTGCTGAGTGCCACCCCAGCCCTCGGTGCCCCTGGCAGCTTGTGACCTTCTGACAGACCATACTGTGCATACTGGTGGACTACACCAGAATCTCCCCGAGTTGTCCAATACAGAAGATGGATCTGGTGTCCTGGCAGAGTCCCTGACATGGAGCCAGTATGGACACGACAAACAGGTGCTGGTTAACAGAATGTATCCAACACAGGAGTCGTGGGTGCTTGTGTGGACTAGATTCCTTATCCTTACATATAATTAATTCCCAAAACTCACATCCATTTACATGTAAATGGCAAAAAAAAAAATTCACAAAAGTAAAACCAGTGGAAAACACCATTATCAGTTGATATTGGAAATTCCTTTCAAGTTGTGCTCACCGCACAGTAATACATGACTTCTTTTCCAATGAGGGGAGGGCATATCCAAAAATAAAGTTGACTAGCAACCAGGGAGAGTGCCTTCTGCGAGGGACAGCTGTGCAATGAGTTAGGGCTACTGGCCACAGGCTGAAGCCCCAATGGAAGAAAGCACACAGGGATGGTTCACTACAGAACATGACATTTCTCTTCTGTAAAACCCAAATAGTAACTGCCTCAAATCGGTGCTATGAGAATTAGAGCTCAAAGTCCAGAGTCAGGCTCGTGGTATGTGCTCCTTCAGTGTTTCCATCATTAATTTTGGCCCTCTTCTTCTCACTCAAATCTGTGTTTTATTAACCTGTAGGGCTAACACAGAAATGTTTAAGAAACCGGCAGCAGTTTTTTCATGCTATTCTCACACTTACACCCCACCCAAAGTACAGATTCTTTGGCAGGAACTTTATAGCACTTTATTTATAAAAAGCACAGATGCTATGAAAATTAACTTTCAGACAGTTGAAATGCTTAGACTTTTTTCTTTTTCAAATTTATTCCTAATGCTGAACCTAGTGATGCCCAAATGGGTATCGTGAAAGCTCAAAATCTGTCTTCACACCAGGATTATTAGCGTTGCCATTTGCATAGAATAAAATAAACCCCAGTGACAACACTGCCTAGTGCTAATCCCAGGTCTCCCATGGAACTGCTGACAAGCATTTTCTAAGAACATGAATTATTGTAGTAATGTGTTGATTAGAAGCTGTGATTTTATGGATATAAATCGCTACTTCAGAATTGTTATATAAAAATAAAGACACTTTCAGATGCTTGCTCTAGAAAGAGGGGCTGCAGTGTGAAAGTAGCATCCCATTGTGTGTGACCACACACCAACATCAGTCAAAACTCAACAGTAGTCAGTCAAAACTCAATAGAAGGGAAGGGCTTGGTGGCACACACCTGTTAATCCCAGCAGCTCGGGAGGTTGAGGCAGGAGGATTTCGAGTTCAAATCCAGCCTCAGCAAAAGCAAGGCATTAAACAACTCAGTGAGACCCTGTCTCTAAATAAAATACAAAATAGGGCTGGGGATGTGGCTCAGGGGACAAGTGCCCAAGTTCAATCCCTGGTACACTCCCCACCCCCCAAAAAAACCCTTAACTGAGGGGCTGGAGTTGCGGCTCAGAAGTAGATCACTTGCCTAGCATGCGTGAGGCACTGGGTTCGATCCTCAGCACCACATAAAAATAAATAAATCTACAACTAGAAAAACAAATAAAAACCTCAACAGATGATAAGACCACTATTTGTAAATAAAGCATGTCTCTAGGAAAGGAAGACATCTCGGGTTCACGCAGAATTTTAATCCATCAGTTCAATGCATGTCACTTCAAGGTTTCTATGAGCTCTAGTCTGATTCTAATTATCTTTTTTTTTCTCAAAAATGAAAAAATTCAAATACCTTGTGCTATTCTATGCAACTTGCTTTACAATTCAACCGTTCACAATTCCTAGGTTATCTCAAAACATAACTTGCCACTCACTTCAGCTAACTCCAATAGTATTAGCTTGAAACTAGTTTGGGGGTGTTGAAAATTACTGAACTTTGTTTTGAATAAATACATTTAACATGCATGAAATTGTTAGCACTATGTCAATTCTGAGACTCAGTGAGAAATAAAGACCGGGCACTCACCTACAAGGGCTGTGAAGGAGCTGGACAAGTAAACAGAACAACTTTAATAGGTAACTGGTGGGGCAGTGGGGACAAACAGCAGCTGTGCCAGATTACAGAGGCAGCACCTACCCTAGCTACCAGGGGGTGTGACCTACACTGATCCTGAGACATGCAGGTGAGGATAAGGGTGGGCGAGGGAAGGACACTTTCAAAGGGCCAAGGGTTAGAAGAGTGAAGATGGGAGTAAAGGAGAGCCACTGGCAGACAAGGCCTCAGAGAAGCCAACCTGAGCCATTTGAGGGGACTACAACTATCTCCAAGACAATGGGGACCAACCATTCGAGAATTTCAGGGGACACAAGATAGTATCAGATTTATATTTTAGAGCAATTACCATGAATGCTGAGAGAAACATACTAAGCTCTGAGAGATGGTAGCCTGAAGGAAGCCGGGAAGGCAGGAAAAGTAGGCGGAGCCAAGTACAGCTGACCCTCTTCTCCTTGATGGAATGGGTCCAGGACCTCAGGGGCTACCCAAATCTGCAAATGATCAAGCCCTTTGTGAAAATGGCAAAGAATTTGCACATACTCTTTGCAATCCTCCTGTACGCTTTAAATCATTCCTAGATTACTTATGACACCTGATACAAGTGCTGTGTAAGTAGCTGTTATACTGTATTGTTTAAAGAAAAACCACCACCCCCCAAAAAGTTCTGCACATATTCAGTAGACACAATTTTTCCCCCAAGTATTTTCAAATCACTGTTAACTGAATCCATAAATGTGGAACCATGGATGCAGAGCCCACCGTACAGGGTGTTTCTGATGCTGAAAACGGAACTCAGGACCTTGTGCACTCAGAGCGCACACCCCACTGAGCTGCCCTCCAGCTTCTTCTTGGGCACACCTGATTTCCTTGTGAGCATTTGCACTTGTTGAACACTGGCTGGTCTCCTGGCTTTCGCTCTACCGTCTCCTCTGTGAACAACATCCCCTCGGCTGGTGGAATGCTCTGAAGGCTCCAGACCCACCAGGCTTCACACATAGCAGCTGCAGTGCTCCATGAGCACTATGTAGGGACCACTGCTCTGAGAAGAGGAAGCCCGGAGGGCAGCAGCGCCACCCGACTCTCCCAGAATAGCCAGGCACCATGGCAAGTTTTACGTAAACAGAGGAGGCCTTGTGACCTCTGAACTCCCAGGCAATACACGCAGTACAAAATAATATACTGACAGAAAAAGTTTTGTGAGAGCTTTAATGGCACAAAATGTTTATAGCTACAAGTTATACATGTATTGTAAACTGTATTTAATGATACAAAATGCTAACTAAATAGATGAAGAATGCATATTCACTTTGGCTCAGTTAAATCCAATAATTTCAATATCTGTTTTTTTTATAAATTCATCTAGCTGGCTAAGTCTTTAATTTTCTTTTCTTTTTTTTTAGTCTAGTAAATAATTTTACTGCAATCAAGGTAACTTGCTACACTTTTCAATGTGCAAGGTTGTGCAGTTTTGCTCGATGTTATTTACAAATATTTTAAGCCAGTTTTCATCAAACATAAGAAAATGAAACCTGCCTTTTCAGCCCCAATTTGTAAACAGGTGTAAAGCTTTTTAAACATTAATCTCAGAATTTCAACTGTTAATCGTTGAATTCTCCTTCCCAATCAGACAGTGTGTTTTCATTCAACAAAAGTCTAGGAGGAACATAAACATTCATCCCACATGTTAAGGGCTATAGATAAATACTGCATGAGCTCCTCGTGTGGTGAGTTCTACTGTGATAAGGTATTCATGTCTGAAATCATTTTCCATGACTTCAAAAAGGGCAACACTGAACTTATTTTCAATGCTGGAAAAAAAAAATCACAAATATACCCAAAATCCAATGGCACTACTGATAAACTGCTACTGAATTTAGAAAGAGGGCAATGTATTGCCTATAAAAAGTTGCTCTTAAAGTACAATTTTCTTCTTCTCTCCCATGCCACCAATTATAATACAAATTGTACTGTTATAGCAGTTTAGTTCTCTTTATCAGCCTTTTCAATTTTATTCAGGCTCTTCAAAAACAAACAAACAAACAAACAACAACAGTGGACCATCAGATATACTTTCTTCCCAAAGAAACTGAAACAAAGACTTGAAATAAATAGGTTAGAAGGCAAATCAAATGCTACCAGTAAGACAGAAACAAGTTATAATAAAAAAAGATGTCCAAAATTATTTAGATATCAAATGCTAGAAAGAAAAAAGAAAATAATTCAGGAAACTATTTTGGATATATCACCTTTCTTAAAGATAGCCAGTTATGTTCTCAAAAAAAAGCAGAAAATAATTTTTTGTTGAACCTGTGTTACTTCCCACTGTAATATATCATTTTTACCAACCTTGATTCAAGAAAGAAGAGTTAGTTTCTGCAAACTGGCAAACCTGGTTGTCATAGTGTTTTTATTCAAGTCAACCTGATGCATTTTATAGATTGCTAGCTTTAAATTTTAACAATTTTAACAATTGGTTCTCTAAATATTCAACAGCAATGTCTACATCATAAACAGTAATAGTTTTTATATATAAAACATACAGTAGTATCCTTCAGAGTCATGCTGTATGTTCTGAAATCCAATAAAATCTACTTGAAATAACTGGCAATCCTGATGCTTTCTAACAATTTGGTCCTAAAAGCTTCACATTTTAGAAACAAACGAAAAAGCACGTTGTTGAAGGGATCTGCTGAGTGTACTGAAACGTCAAGAGTTTAACATAATTGAAAAGACTATTACATGAGAAAATCACCAACGCCCATGGAATCCCAGGGGCCACCTTGGGAAGACGCACAGTAAACACCAGCAAGGGAGGGACCAGAAGGAAACGAATGGCATCTTTCCAGAACTTTGCCAACTGTTCCCACAACCCAAGTCTGCTTTTCAAAGTTGCACAAGTGCTTGGAATAATTCTGAAGCAATTTTCTTCAGAGTTTAAAGGCTTCAGAGTATAAGTGAAGCTTCCTAAAACAAGAAGCCTATGTTAACAACAAAAATGGACTCACTCAAGTCTCTTCTTAAAGGAAAAAAAATGAAGAAAAAAAAAAAAGTAAAGTCATGAAAAATTCACATGCAGCTACTACACAGAAATACCAAATACACAAAAAACTCAAAAGCAATTTGCATGACTAGGCCTGAGACTTCCTTATCAGAAATAAAGATTCCACATCATAGAAAAGACAGCATTACAGCATACTAGTAATAAAATCTGCTGATGTATCTTAGTTCTTACTCTATTTCCTACCTATCATTTACACAACCCGCCTCCTAAAAACTAAAAGACGCTATTAGGAGGCTTAGAAAAAAAGTGGCTCCAAAGCTGGTTTAAAATAATTTTTTATTGCCCAGGATATTTTTTCTTGTGTCTTGCTTTTTATCGTCATTGGTTTTTTTTTTTATTTGTTTTGTTTTGTTTTCGCTTTCTTTTTAATAACTATAAATTCAAGCTTTGGGAAGAGCTTGACTGTCTTGGAAAACAAAACAAAAACTAAACAACAAAGCATCTTATATCATTTGCTAACCTGATCTCATTTCAAGAGAGACGGTAGTTACACTGCCAGAGTAAAATTCCTACCATGAGTGATGCAGGTCTAATTCTGGTGGTACTAACAGGAGACAACAGCATTGTTGACAAAATTATAATCTGCTGGTGGCATTTGCGGAAAAAAAGCCCTTGCAAATTTCTAAACAACAGTAAATTCTGTTAGGAAATTCTAAAGTGTCTTACAGGCCAAAAAGGGAATAAAGTTAGTAAAATGACTCAACCAAGTTTGAATAAAATACTGGAATTGAGAGTTACTGGACTGGATATGTAAAAATAGGGAGGAAGGTTGGTCATGCTTACAATGGTCTCAAGTTCAAATAAACTACTGTGACAATACACCACTTCACAGGCCACACGCATCTCCAGGGGCTTTTCCTTCCCTCAGTAGGTGCTGGCAGAAGGTGTGCTCAGTCGTTTTCCAATATAGATGCTGAAAGGAAGCAGAGCGATCATGTCTTACTTGTTTCTACATCTCTATACCAGCTTGTCCACAGGACGATTCCTACTGAAGAACTATAAGCTTTCCAGTTCTTGCAAAAGGCTCCAACAGTATACACACACAGTTCTCAATTCTGACTCCCTGGAGCTACCACTTTCTTTTATTTATTATATATTTCTGTGGTGCTGGGGATGGAACTCAGGGCCTCACATGTGCCATATTAGTGCTCTCCCACTGAGCCACATCCTCAGTCCACTGACTTTTTAAAAAATTTTATTTATTTGAATTTTGGGGGTGTGCTAGGGATAGATCCCAGGAACACTCTATTCCTCAGCTATATCCCCAATCCTTTTAATTTTTTACTTTGAGACTGAATCTCACTAAGTAACTGAGGCTGGCCTGGAACTTGGGATCCCCTTGCCTTAGCCTCCTTGGTACCTGGGATTACAGGCAGGCAAACCAGTCACCAGCCCTGCAGATCTGGTTTTATCTGATTCTGTTTACTCATTAACTCAGGACTGAACAGCCAAAGAGAAGAGGTCTTCTTCTCCTTTGAGATGTTTCTTTTTGTGGACAAAAAGTTCTATTGCTACTTCAGGTAAAAAAAAAAAAAAATGTGTGTGAAATTATTTGGGTGCTAGGTTTAGGCAAAAAATTAGAGCTACCAGTGCCTTTAAGATGGCTCTTACTGATTAGAAATAAATAAAAATACCAAGTCAAAAAAAAAAAAAAAAAAAGGCTCTTACTTACTACAACTCTATAAAGGATTAGGGTCCCAATGTGACTTTTCCATTCCAAGCAAGTACTTGACCTCTTAATAACACAAGCAAAGGGAAATTAAGGAAAATAAACAACTACCTCTACCCCCAGTGCAATAAAAGCAACTTAATGTTTTTAAGCCCTTTTCTTAACATTCATCTATGTCAACAGCTACACTTGAGGCAAGAAGAGTCTTAAGATTTACAAAAGCAAGAAATACTGCAAGGTCAAAAAACCACCTCTTTAGGGCAAATGAACTACTGAGCCCTTATAACTTACTAAAATCTAACCCGTGCCTCAGGGTCCATACCCTCCCTTCCTCCTTAAGCACCTCTCTTTCTGATGCTTTTGATCACCCTTACTGCCTCACTCAGGCAGACCAAGCATCAGGAGAGACAAAGGGTATGGAATGTTACTGGGATCTGCCTCTGTGATGCTGAGCTCCTTATGGGGGAGGTAAGGGATTATCCATCTTTTGAGGATTATACATGAAAAATGATCCACTGGGCATGCTTAAAGAGCATAACACGTCTTTAAAAAATAAAAACAAAACAAGCCAGGTGTGGTGGCACATGCCTATAATCCTAATGACCCAGAAGCCAGCCCCAGCAAAAGCAAGGTGCTAAGCAACTCAGTGAGACCCTTTCTCTTAATTAAAATATGAAACAGGGCTAGGGATATGGCTCAGAGTTGACTGCCCCTGAGTTAATCCCTGGTATGCGCCCCCCCAAAAAAAAGAATGGCTGGAGATGTAGCTCAGTGGTAAACTGCCCATGGGTTCGATTCTCAATAGCAAAACAAAAACAAAGTCTAAAATTAAAATTTCACTTAGTGGATTAAGATGAATATCTTGGGCTGGGGATGTGGCTCAAGTGGTAGCGTGCTGGCCTGGCATGCTCAGGGCGCTGGGTTCGATCCTCAGAACCAAATAAAAATAAAATAAAGATGCTGTGTCCAATGAAAACTAAAAAATAAAAAAAAAGTACTAAAATTTTTAAAAAGATGAATATCTTATTTCCAAATGAAGGGAAAAACCTATTATTAAAACTGCCTTGGGTTGGGGTTGCGGCTCAGAGGTAGAGCACTTGTCTAACACATGTGAAACACACGTTCAATCTTAAACATCACATAAAAATTTAAAAATAAAGGTATTGTGTTCATCTACAACTAAAAAACAAAAACAACCCCAACTGGCCTATAGGTAGACCAATCAAATCATGTATCAAATTTAACTTATCCATTTTTTTTTTTTTTTTGGTACTGGGGATCAAACCAAGGGGCACTTTACCATTAAGCCACATCCCCAATCATTTTTATCTTTTTATTTTGAGACAGGGTTTTGCTAAGCTGTCAAGGCCTTGAAACTAAGATCTTCCTGCCTCAGCCTCCCGAGCTGCTGGGATTACAGGTATATGCCACTGTGCCCAGTTTAATCATTGTTAAGTTTACTTTATTTAAAACTAAAATTTACTTTACTAGAACTAAAACATTAAAAGCAAACCAATATGGGGCTGGGGCTGTGACTCAGTGGTAGAGCACTTGCCTGGCACATGTGAAGCACTGGGTCTGATCCTCAGCACGACGTAAAAATAAACAAAATAAAGGTATTGTGTCCATCTACAACTACAATATTTTAAAAATTAAAAAAAGAAAAAAAGAAAAAAAAGCAAAGCAATACAAACTGTTTTCCCATGCATTTCTTACATCTCAACAAAAAGTATGAGGATGAAATGAATGGAAAAAATTTTAATAAGAGTTTAATGGTACTTACCCTAGCCCCAAAGCCAAAACATGAGAAAGGAAGAGAGATGGAATGAACACCTTCAGAAATTCTGCAGAAAAAATACCACCTTTCTTCATGGCTCCACTTTTCCTCATGCTTAGAGACACAGAGCGCTTGGGGTGTCTGAAGTGGAACTCCCTGAGAGGGGAATCCAGAGATGGAGTCAGAGATGCATTTGCTGGACATATCTCAGGGGTCTCCAAGCCCCCTGCAGAACCCACAGGGAGACGCAAAGAACTTACTTGGGTGGAACATTTTCAGGTCTACTGGACCAGTCGGATACCCAGTCTGCACTTTTCTTCAAAGCCTCAACTTCCTTCTCTCCTTCTACCACTTCCTCTTCTGACTATAAAGAAGAATTCAACTTTCAACAAAGAATTTTTAAAAAACGCACAATTCCTTCTAATACAAAAACAAATCTGTGGACAGAAAATTAAGAACTATACTCAGAAGTTTCTGCCCCATTTTCATAATAGAAAAAGGCTATTTTTCTAAAAAGCTGACAAAATGACCTAAGAGTATCCTAAAATGAACTCAGTGAGCTTGACTGTTGGTACAGTGAAGTATAAACTATGAACTTCAAAACTATTTGAGGATACAATGATAATTAAAGTTTGGAAAATCTAGATAATTATTCAATCCAGTGCAGATGAATATCCATTACATTATTTTCCTTATTTTTATATGCATTTAGATTTTCATAGAAAAAAATAAATAAACGCAAACATACCAAAAAAGATATAACAAAAATACAAGTGCTGAAAAGCAAATCAAGTGGGAAATATGATAAGGAAATAAATAATTGTCTTAGCATTTAGACGACCACCGCTCTAGAGGCTTTATATTCATCAATTTTCACTTGTATCAACCCAATAAAATAAGACTGTTAAAACCTACTTTCTAGATAGGGAAACTGAGACACAGCATTTTGTACCCTGCCTAAACTTCCACGGTTAGGAAGTGACAGGGCAAGCATGCAATCCAGGCAAACTTTAACACACCTGCTCTTAAGCAACAGGTTTTACTCTCTGGAAGTAGATAACAATTTTTAGATAAATCACTATCCAAATATTTCCCAAGGTTTTGACACCATGTTAGCAAAAAGTTTTTTGGAATAATCTGTTTTAAACTGAGTCAAGAATTTAACACTTACTCTATCAAATAAATGAAAAAGAAATTTTTATTGCTAATGACAACCTGAAGTTTCAGGCCAAGATATGAGCCAAAAACAATTAAAGTTTCCAAAAGCTTCCCTTTAACAGAACCCACAGGACTAAGAAATTCCTCAGTATTATTTCTTCAATTTTAAGGAATGCAACACTATGACCCCAAACCAAAAGATCTCAAAGCTACAAAGTGTTCTCATTTTGTTTGCGTAGGATTGTCTCTCTCACCACAGCTTTCATTCTGTTCAGGAGACAGTTGCAAGGCAAAGCCTGGCATGTTCACAGCCTTCAGCTCTGACAGGTCTAGTTTATGGCTGCCCAAGGAAGAGAGCTTGAGACTGGATCTCTATACAATCCTTTTCCCCAACAAAACCAGAGCAAATCCCTGTGGATTCTTGCTACTCGTCAGTATCACTCTTATCTAGTTCTGCTGAACTTGGCAAATCCCAATGAATGACACACAATGCAGCATTTAGAACTGAGCTTTTTCCATTGGGTATTGGAGATTACTCAGAATCATGAGTTGGCTCTTTGGAGTGGCACTGAAATCATCCTACACCAAAAACAATAAATTGTTACAATTTGCATACAGACTAGTTTGTGTGCATACAACATCTGACTCCTCAACATACTGCAGATAGCTTCTGAAGTTGTCTCCTGTGGCCTCCTATCTAAAACTGCTCACAGATTTAGCTCTGAATTTTGAATAAGTCAGTATTTTGCACTTTCCAACAGAGGGAACATGCAGTAAGAGCTTATGCTTTTTTCCCCCCCTAACATGGTGGGATTCTCTCAGCTGAGTAAAGCAAAGTTTTCTCTGGAATAGCATTTTAAAAAGCTAAAGAAATTTCTTATTCTAATGTTTACATAAAGAATGATATTCTTTAGCACTGCTCTGAGCTTCCTTTCATTTATCTTAAATTTAATTTTCAGGTTTTAAATTGTCTTCCACTTCTTGGAATGGCCAAAAAATGGTAAAAGTGCACTTGATCTAATTATATGAGATTCATGCTTTTAAATGAATCAATGATCTTCTCTCTGCACTTACATCTATTCAAAGAAGAGTCGGGCATTTCAGACTGTTCTTGTGTGGGAGCCCCTTATCTTCACAGTTAGATTTTCCTTCTCTGGCCAATCCTGTTCTCTTAGGTCTCTAAAGTGAATATTAAACTATATACTGTGATCCATGAACAGACCAGTTTTACAAGACAGAGAAGGTTATTTCCAGTTTGAATCATCTTCCAATGATACCCAACACTCTTTGGTCCTGAAATACAATGCAAAAATGTCTTGAGATCACCTGTGGTCCATTTCCTGATACAAAATGGTTGAAAATGAAGACTTGAGTACTACTATCCTAAAAGTAGTTTTAACTATCTTTTCCCTAAATGTATTACCTTAGCAGTCCCCATACTCATAACTCATCAGACCTGTTAGTTCATTCGCAAGCCCTATGAGCTCTCCTGTGACCAATTCCATTCAGTGGCTAATTTCAGTAGAAAGAACAGGGATCATGCACAGCTTAGAAAGACCCGTTTTCTTTCCTTTTTTAAAAAAAAAAATTATGTTTTAGTTGTAGTTGTACTCAATATATTTATTTATTTATTTTTATGTGGTACTGAGGATCGAACCCAGGGCCTTGCACGTGCTACGTGAGCGCTCTACCACTGAGCCACAACCCCAGTCCCAGAAAGACCCATTTTCAATTATAGCTCTAACATAAACTTGCTTTGTTGTCTTAAATAAGTAACTTAATTGGGGCAAAGCTTCATTTTCCCCATTTGTCCAAGGGGATGATATCACCTCTTTCACTGGACTGAGAACATTAAAAGTGAGAAGTATTTTTAAAAATAAATTTAGCTCCTAGCACACTCCTGGTAAATGTTAGTGCCTCCTCTCCTTGCTCCTCCTAGAGAAGCTTGAAAATGTCATCCATCCTTTATAGACAGACACACATGAAAATATCCCATGTGATGAAGCATACTAACAGTCCTTTGTTTACTGTTTTTAAGTGTTTCTTAACCCTAAACTTTCTTCCCATTCATGAAAAAAAGTAATTTTTCCAAATCCCAAAATAATTAATTTTAAATTGTTTCTTCAATTTAAAAAGAAAAACAATGCAAAAGGCTTTTTCAAAGTTTAAATAAATGATCCCTATTCATATCTACCTTATTAACAGTCTTACTCAGCAATGTTTTTCTTACAAGAGTTAGGGACTGCTTCTGCCAAAACTTACCCTTGTTTCAACGGGCTGATCTGTCAATGTGGCTTTTCCTTTGCCTGAGGAGAGTCAATGCTCTTTTAGGTACTTGTTTCTGATTAGGGATCCACTGGTAATCCTACTAGAATCTGACACAGTGAACTCCTGAACTTCACAAATTCCTCTGAAATTCTAAAGTGGATGTATTCAGCTCTAGAATTCCATGTCAACTCAATGATCAGGTAAGCCTAATGGTATAGCTGCCAATCCATAACCCAGGAAAGTACTGATCAAAGTATTCCACGGGATTATTAAGATAGTAAGGGGGGAAGTATGTATGAAGAGGGGAAGGTGTAAGGTCAAATAAGCTAGAGAAACATTTGGTTTAGTGAAACTGGATTTCTTTAATGCAGGAATTTTCACAGCTACTACCTTTGGTGACTACTGCTGAGGAGTCAGACTATATTATTTTCCACTAATCTGACTTCAGAACTGTTTTATGGAGCTTCCCATTGAGCAAATATTCCTCAGACACATTTTGGAAAACGCCAATCTAGATCTTCAGTCTGTATATAGAAGCTGATACTGAATGAAGACTACTTCTTCAGGAAAGGCTATAACACAGATTTAATTTCATATCTATCTCTCTCTCTCTCTCTCTCTCTCTCTCTCTCGGATCTTTGCCATACTTCCTGCAATGGGGACAAGTACTTTTGTAAACATTAGTTACAGTTTACTGTATGGGGCCAAACTGACATACATTAGCCAGAGAATCAACAATTCTCATCAGATCACTTCACTACACAAAAGCTTTGCCATTTGCTATAAACTTCTCTACAGAATATGGCCCATCATAAAATACATGGTATTCAATCTGTAGATTTTCTAGGTTTCAGAGAATGGCAAAAATAGAGCACAGCCCAAATATGGAGAAACTGTGCAGCTTTTTGAAATGGATTACTGGGCAAATCAAGTAACAGGAAAACTATTTCTATTGCAAAGGGGCCAAGGATCATGTATAGTGAGAACACTGCAAAACAAGGGTTTTTAAAAAAATAACTCATGTTGGGCTGGGGGTGTGGCTCAAGTGGTAGCACACTCGCCTGGCATGCGTGCAGCCCGGGTTCGATCCTCAGCATCACATACAAACAAAGATGTTGTGTCCGACGAAAACTAAAGAATAAATATTAAAATTCTCTCTCTCTCTCTCTTTAAAAAAAATAACTCATGTAAACATTCATTCAATATTTTTCAAGCGCCTAAACACAGGATAAAAAGAAGATGGTTTTTGCCCTCAAGAATCTGCACTCTAGTCAGGTGTAGTGGGACACACCTATAATCCCAGCAACTTGAGAGACTGAGGCAGGAGAACCAAAAGTTCAAGACCGGCCTCAGCAACTCAGTGAGATTCTATCTCAAAATAAAAAAACAAAATGAGCTAAGGATGTGTCTCAGTGCTAAAGTGCCCCTGGGTTCAATCCCCAGTACCAAAAAAAAAAAAAAAAAAAGATAAAAGTTGATCTGACACCTACGTAAGATTAAGGGCAGACCATGAATGTTCTAAGTCATTAGCAACAATTATACACTCACCATATTTTATGTTTTTTGATGCAAACCTCTGTAAGATTTAATTTTTTTCTTTTTTCTTTTAATACTATACTTCCAACCATATCAATTTCTAGTGAATTATTTATCTTCTTTAATTCAAGGAGTCTTGCCAAAATTTAGAAGAATGTTTCTCTCTTGCTGCAAATTCACCTTGGAAGTCGCTGCTTTGATTTCAGATACAGGCAAAGTTTTCACACTCGATTCTAACACAGCCTTCATTTGAATTTATTGCAATCTTAAATAAGACATCTCAGTTTTTCTATTTATAAAGTCAAAAAGTAGCCTGGAATATTAGGAATGTTACATCATAGACAAAAATTTTCCAACACTTTAAAGGGCCCCAAATTCTTAGATCTAAAGAAGTGCAACAAGAACAAATATTATCCTAAATAACACCAAAATTGGAAATTGAGTAACTTAGAACAGCTTCAAACTATTGTTAAGATTTCTGAATAGTCTTCTTTCTCAATACACTTCAGCAAAAGACTTAGAGAACTTTCATCACTCCTAACTGCTTACTTTACTATAAATGAGAATAATAAACACACACACCTGAGAACTATGGTCCCTGCTGGTATGCATCTCCACATCAAACATGATCTGCCCATCTTCTTGAGGTGAAGGGCTAGGAGAGAAAGAACTGAGCTATTAGCTTTACCCCTCTTCTTATCAAATGAATTAGTCTTTACATGAAATTAGAAAATCAAATTACAGCAAGATGACTATACAAAAGCAGTTAATCCAAAAGTATATCATAATCCTAAACAAGCAAATTTCATGTGATAGAAAGTGACTAAATTGGGGCTGGGGATGTGGCTCAAGCGGTAGCGCGCTCGCCTGGCATGCGTGCGGCCCGGGTTCGATCCTCAGCACCACATACCAACAAAGATGTTGTGTCCGCCGAGAACTAAAAAATAAATATTAAAAATTCAAAAAAAAAAAAAAAGAAAGTGACTAAATAAAATCAAGGGCTCTTACAAATTGTTCCAGACTTCACCAGTGGTGATGAATTCCTTTACAATGCTAAATCTGCAATTTAATAAAGCAAATAATGTCACATTCTCGTTTTATTCTTTTTTTTTTTTTTTTTTTCAATAAAAGCAAAATGATCTTCAAAGTCAGAAAGCAAAATGCTCTTCAAAGTCAGAATCCTAGCTTGGGGTTCTTTCAAAGTTTTTTCATCATTAAATAATTTGCTCCCAGCAGTTCTCTAAGTATGAAGAGTAGTTCTGAAGGACTACTTCATAGGGTCTTCAAGGTTAAGTTTTCTTTCACAATATTATTAGGATTTATTTGCTATTTCCATTGTCATTATCTCATAAAATTATAGCAGAAAATTCTACCTGATGTGTAATATTACAGCAGACTGGATATAAAATCAGGTGAGGATCCACCTATTCTCTAATAAGCCAGATATTAAATTTGTGAAATATAAGACAATTGTCACTATTTCTTACTAATTTTTGTTATGATAAAGCTATTTTTTACTCAAAAAGTTACTTATGTTCAAATGTAATAAATTTATTATTTTTTCAATGAATAACTACATATTCTAAATTTTGTCCTAATTTCTTTTTCAGGGGGAGGTGGTGAGAGGATTGGATTTAGGCTCTCAATTGTGCTCTACCACTGAGCTTCACCACCAGCCCCATTTGTAAATTTCTAAAACAGTAAATATCCAAATATACAATCTAGATGCAAAAGCTCTTTGGCATCTCTAATAATTCTTCAGAATGTAACAGAAACTGAAAGGTTTAAGAAACATTATTCTATTTATTTCAAAAATACATGCTCTGAGATATTTCAGAGTGAACCATATAAACTTATATCTGAACACAAACCTTTATGCTAGTACAAAATATATTCCCAGAACTACAAAATCTACACATGAATTCTTAGGCAAAACACATGATCACAAAGTATACTTGTTACAATTGATGAATATAATGTGCTAAGTCCATTTCTTAGTTTTATCAATGATACTGTGTAACTACAATGAGCCACCGGAATTTTCAATAGACACATTGTGTTCCCATCCCATGAAAAATAAAACAGGTCTGAAGGTGTATCTCAGTGGTAGAGCACTTCCTAGCATGGGCAAGGTCCTGGATTTGAACCCTAGTACCAAAAAAACAAACAAACAAAAAAAAAAAACACTCAAATAAAATAGAGGTGAAAAATAGACTGTTACCTTGCTCAAAGGAACAGACATTAACTACTAAAGTCACCAAGGGCATTGTGTATAAGGTCACTGTACGGAGATGTTAGTGAGAAAGCTTCCAAGAGAAGCCACATATGTGGTCATCAAGACCCTGACCTGACCCATCCTGGCACATGGCACCACTGATAGAGGAAACCTGAAGGAGCCAGGAGGCTTCACACATGTCCCCAAGAGTGATCTCTGAGGAACATCAGCTGACTCCTAAGACTATATAGGAACAAGGTCAGTTTTGACCAGCTTGGTCTTAAACACCTGGCAGGAGAGTACAGCCTGAGCACAGTCCTACATGGACATTTAAAAGGGGGAAAAAAATTTTTTTTAATATAATTTAAGACGTACACTTGTGTCAGCCCTAACAAAAGTAAAGCTGGAGACTGTAAAGGAAGGGTACTCAAGAGAGTGCCTAATATTTAACTATCACAAAGGACTCTAGAGACACAGGCTGTCCTGCATTCTAGAGACTGGTTAAAATACTAATTGTTTTCATGTTAAGTGTTTATCAAAAAAGTAATGCTTTGCTGTCTTGTTTATTGTTGTCCCAGCATAAACCTTGCCCTATATATACCTTGTCCAGTCACCTGCCAACTCCCACCATGTTCCTCTGGACTGCTGTGATGCTGAATACCCATAACTGTCCATGCCCCTCCTGACAGAAAACAAGAACTCTAGGTCACTTCCCTCCAACTTCGCCCTCTCTCAGCAGGAAATAACTTGGAGATGTCATCTCCCAGTTTTCCATAGAAATGGAAGGTAGAAATTGACAGTGGGGAAATAAAACAGTATTACCTTCACCTTCTGAATGTAGCACTCATTGTGCTAAGGCTTATTTAAAAAAAAAAAAAAAAAAAGATTTTTCCTCTCTTCTCCCCTCTCCCCCTCCCTAACAAGATTGGGGAGACAGTGTTATCTTTTCTTTCCCTAGTTAACTGCCTTGGAACACACAAACTACACATAAGAGAGGCCTGCTGAGGATCTGGGAAGTGAATATTTCCCAAATTAACAAGTGAATCCTAACATGCCATCAGGGGGCTTCCTACCGGAGCACACCTGGAATATAACCCTTGAAGTTCCTTTAAAAACCCCTTCAAAATGGATGGCATTAGAGCATATTATGCTAAGTGAAGTTAGCCAATCCCAAAAAACAAATGCCGAATGTCTTCTCTGATATAAGGGAAGTGACTCAAAATGGGGTAGGGAGGAAGAGCATGAGAAGATTACCTCTAGACAGGGAAGAGAGATGGGAGGGAAAGGGAGAGAGAAAGGGAATTGCATGGAAGAGGGAAGGAGACCAAGACCCCCCTTTGTCATACAGAATACAGATATGACGATGTGAGGGAAAAAAATAAAAAGAGGTGGGTCACATTAGATTGGGTAGAGAGAAGTGATGGGAGGGGAGGGGAGAGGAAGTGGGGAATGGAAGGACAGCAGAATAAAATAGACATTATTATTACTGTGAGTATATACATGACTGCATGACCAATGCAATTCTGCAACCTGTACACTCAGAAAAATGAGAAATTATAACCCATTTGATTCAAATGTATGATATGTCAAGATCATTATACTGTTGAGTGTAACTAAGTAAAACAAATAAAAATAATAATAATTACGCAATCACAAAAATAAATAAATAAATAAATAAATAAATAAATAAAGCCCCCCTGTCCCTACTGAGAGAGTCAAAGACTTTGGGAAAGGAGTCCCCTGGGTTTCTCTTTTGCTAGCAAAGCCATAAACCTTCTTTTTCCTTTTTCTAAAAAGAAAAATAAGACCACCAGAAATGACTTATTAGGCCTAGGTATCTTAAGACCAGTACAGTCAACATAGGAAATTCTTAAATGATAGGAAAAGGAAAAAAGATGGTTCTATGTCAAACAAACATATCACATAAACTTAAAAAACTTTTCTCTTAAATAAGAAATGTCAGCAATAGCACAGGAAACAAACAGAATGAGGTATTCTTGTCCTCAGTTTACTGTATTTGTTCTTATAACAATGTTGGCATCAAGTTAGGGGCCATCTTTACATATAGCTGGGACCAAATCAAGACAGGCAGAGTGACAAGGCAGGAATCCTACTGCAGCACCACTCTACCTCTGCACTGCTCCCACAAGCACCAATCTCGCTCCCAGAAATACTAGCTCTCCCCTGGTCAACTGTTTGCTACTCCTAACAATTTGGAATACAATAAGGCTTCAACCATAGCCCCTATGGAGAAGCTGGGAGGTTGTAAAATATCCCAAATCTCTGCCTCACCCCTTACAACTGAATCAGCAGCTCTAAGGATGGGGTTTTGCACTGGTATTTTTAAAAGAGCCCTGATGAATTTAGTAAGTAGTTAAGCTTAAAAGTCTCTATAATTGGGTGGAGAAAAAGCAATATATACAGGGGTTTTCTTCTAACAACCACTGTTAGGGACAAAAATATATCTTCAGAATAATTTATAAATACAAATCAGCTCTGGGACTAATATTCTACAATCCTAACTCTTTCACCTATAAGAAACATTTCCCAACAACTTCAAACATAGAGTTGCATGTCAATTCAAATGACATTAATTTTGAAATGTTTTTAAACAGCCAAGTGAGTAAGATATTACTGAGCTAAAGTACTAGGCCTCCTTTGTCAGATGACAGTAACCCAGAGCCTGGAGTATGCAAGCTAAGTAATAAGAAAGTGTTCAAAAGCATACGCCGTACCTCTTTTCACATATTTAGAAACCTAAACTTTAAATACAACCTTGGGAAAATGTATTCATATTCCATCATATGTATAACTGCAAACAAAATGAAAGAAGATTACCAGACAAATAAGCAGGTGATTTTTCCCTGAACCATGTGAACAACAGATTAATGGAGACAGTGGTATCACTATTCAAGGTTCATGTACTTGAAGATATAGTAAAATAGGCCATATTAAGCAGAAACCTTCACAAATCTAAACAGAAAACTTTAGAAATCCTTCAACAAATTCCATAACATAAATCTTCATTCTGAAAGACAGACTAATACTATTGCTACTGGAATCAGTGACAAACTGCTCAGAATGTGCTCTTGTTCTGCTTATGACAAGAGACATCCCTGGCTCTAAGAATCATGGGGACAAGTCAGAGACGATGCAGGGACAAAGTGGGTGCTCAGTGTGCTGCACGGTCAATAAGCCTGCCCGCTGGTGCCTTGCTAACATGAGTGGATCATAAGATGTGCAGGAAGGTCTAGCAGATTTAATTCATTTCTCTCTTTTTTGACATGTTTTCCTGATAAACACTAATAGGTGCTATATACACAATTTCTATAAGATACAAAAATGTTAGGAAAAACATCCATAATTCTGTCCTCTGAAGAAAGTCACTGTTTATATTTTTAAATGTTCCCTTATTCCTCCTCCTGTGCGTCTGCATTTTGGACATGCTTAGTATTAGTTAACTATTAATTAACCAGAAAATTATCCAGTACTCCAGAATGCTAACAGTGTGCTGCCACTGCACTAAGAGGTTTTAAATATTTGAGAGGCTGAGGCAGGAGGACTGCCAAGTTTGAGGCCAGCCTTGGCAACTTAGTGAAATCCTATCTAAAAATAAAAAATAAAAAAGGGGTGGGGATGTGGCTAAGAGGTAAAGTGCTTCTGGTTTAATGCCTAGTTAAAAAAAAAAAAAAAAAAGAATCTTTACATATCATTTAATACTTAGTCCCTCTGGAAAGGAAAAGCTCAGAGAGGTGTCAAACTAATAACTTGATTTCATTCCACTCATACACCTCTCTCAATGCTTACTCTGTCACCACAAGCAATCCTTAATCAGTGGAATTCGCTTCCCCACATAAAACACAGAAAAATGAAATCTGAAGTAAAACTTCTCCTGAGGAACAGAAGGTCTTCAAAATGAACTTTCTTTACAGACAGAGGTTAGTGCTTCCACTGTGCAAATATTGCCAGAACCTGAACCGACTTGCAGATCCTGTGAGTCAATCATTTATGAGTGTCTGCTGCATGCCAGCATCCTTACTGACAAGGGTGCAAGGAAGAGCCATGTGACCCTCCTATGGGGAGACAGACTTCTACAGAGGCAAGTCAAGCACAATGCAACTTGGGGAAAGGACACAGGGCAAAGGAAACTGGGAGGAAGTTAGATTTATTTTACAAATTAACATTTATGCTATTGAATTTTAAACTGATAAACATGTAGAAATAAAATAATTGGGGCGCCGGGTGGGGTGGCGCACACCTGTAATCCCAGTGGCTCAGGAGGCTGAGGCAGGAGAATCGCTAGTTCAAAGCCAGTCTCAGCAAAAGCAAGGCGCTAAGCAACTCAGTGAGAGCCTGTCTCTAAATAAAATACAAAATAGGGTTGGGGATGTGGCTCAGCGGCCAAGTGCCCCTGAGTCAATCTCCAGTACCAAAAAAATTAATAAAATGAAAAAAAATCTAAATAATAAAAATTACTGAATCTGGAGAAAACCAGAGGGCCCTCAAATGACTGTCTATTAGCTCTTTGATTTAAATACATACGGAGGTATATTTTGTTAATTGAACATTTAAGCAAATAAATTTTTTCTCATGGGAATTAGCCCTGTAACCCACCTGTCTCCTGAATTACATCAAAATATGGATCTCACTTACCTGTCACAGTGAGAACTGCCTCTTGAACTGCTCTGTCCTGATTCATGCTGTGCATCCAAAAGAATCTTTTCCATGTCTCCATTGTGGATGGAAGAGGAAGAAGGTACATGTTCCAGCCCCCCATTCTTCCCATTGCCATTATCATTGCCATTGCTGCTATTCATGGGTAGCTCCACCCAGGAACCTGTTGGACAAGTCAGATAAGTTAACCACAGCAAGACTGAAATCCGTCATGTGCACGGATGCTAATATGGCGAATTCAGATAAGAATTCTGACTTGCTTTAAAGCGAATGCAAAAGTATTCTGAAGAAAGTAAACAATGTGCAATAAAGTCAAAATCTATATTGTTCTGTTCCTGAAGCAGCAAATGCAATTGGTTAATTGCAAATGACTAATTTAGAAGAAGCTGGAAATCTAAAACTAACTTTTTAGAAAACAAGTTTTCTAAAAATAATTTTCACCCTGCTTACAGTTTGGTCTACACACAATCAACAATTTCCTGAAAAAAAGAAGCTGCTTTTCAAAAAATAAATAGCTACTTCATTACTAGACAGGCTACTTGCCTTTAATATTTTAGTTTCTCTCTCTCTCTCTCTCTCACACACACACACACACACACACACAATCTTCTTAGCCTGCCTCAGTTATTTAGTATCTGCATCACAAATTAAATAATAAATATATGACTTAGAAAAGTCATACAGTTCACCAAAATAGGTTTAACAACTAACTACCACAAACAATAATGAAGCTGCTACAGAAGAAATCTATATTCAAGGAAAAATTTGGGGGCTGGCGTTGTGGCTCAGTGGTAGTTCACTCGCCTAGCAAGTTCGAGGCCCTGGGTTCAATCCTCAGCACCATATAAAAACAAATAAAGGTACTGTGTCCAACTACAACTAAAAAATAAATATTTTTTAAAAAGAAAAGAAAAAATTTTAATTTATGTACAAATTTAGAGCATAAAAATAATGCAGCTGGTTCTTAACAAAATCAGGTGAAAATGACAAAAAATTCTGGGAGGAAAAAAGTTTTAGCTCTAGTCCCTATATTTGTTTCTTCCTTTCCTCTTTTATTCTGTCTTCTTTTTTATGTATCAAACATACCTGGTGAATGTGACTCTCTCTTTTCTCTCCCACAAGTTCCTACTTTCTAGGGTTTTCATTAAGCCCTGCTGGTTTGGAAGCAGAAGCCACTGCACAGGGCTAGAGATGGTGGATTTGTGGGGGGTAATTAGTCAAAGAGGGTGGAGCCTTACGAAAAGGGGAGGAGAGGCACTTGTAATCTGCATAGGTCCTGAAAAGTTTTTACTACCCCAATGAGTCTGCAGAACTATTAGTGCTTGAATTTTAATAAGAATCGATAACAGTACCCAATAAACCAACGTTACAACAAAAAGAGAAGAGTGTTTTCATAACTTCCCTTCCTTACAATAAACTTTGTTTTAGAAAATATAACCCAGCAGGTTGGTAGGGCCATTCCTCTGAACTCCCCACAGAAGTGCTGAAGACTCTCGGGGCTAAATGCAGAGTTCCATCAATCAGAATAGTCACTAAAACAAGTCAAAACCTAAAATACACTCTAAATAAGGCCATGACTATACCTGATGGAGGGTGAGTTCACTATCCTCCTTACAAGAGAAAGGAGAGCTCAGGCATACCTGGCTGGCTGGAAGTCTGACCCTACCTCCCACCCTCTGTGTACAACCTTCCTTTCTGCCTTCAGCTTCCTCCCAGAGGTAACACTGCCTAGGACCCACCTCCATGAGCTGCCTGGAGGACTACCATAGTAATATAAGGTGCCTAGTAAACAGAAGCTCATGCACATGCTAGGGAAAAAGAGTTTGAATCTATAAAGTATGTTCTCAGAACAGTGTTTGCTAAATAAAGTTAGCCTGTCCTTTCCATCAAAGGCAGCCCCAGAAGCAATCACAGTCCCAGATTCATCACCCAGGACAATGCCACCAAACAAGAGTAACAAACACAAGTTGCAAAGCTGAGAGATAATTGAATATTTGGAGTCCCTTAAAATTTAGAGCTCTGCAAAATATTTTTGGGAAGGAGGGGGAGAGAAAGAGATAAAGAGAGATAGAGAGACAGACATACACTAGAGATGGAGAAACTGGTATATACTAAACAAACTTTTTCCTATTCCCATTGCTTCTAGAATTTTCAAACTTCTTTTGAAACCAATAAAAACAGTTCTTCTTGTACAGAAGCCCAATGTGTAAAATAAACAAAAGCCCAGAGCTACCTCCTGCAGAAACAGAACTAAGGACCCAGTAGTTCCAGATGGGTCTGTATGGAAGTCGGTCTTCCCTAAAACACAATTACTCTGTACTTGATGTACATCTGATCAAAGGGAAAAAAAGGCAGCAATAGTGCCAAGTTTTCTGGCCCTTACTTTCCAAAGAACTTCCAAACCAATATGTGAATCATATTTTCTGCACTAAAAATACATAAGCCATTATTAATATAGCATTTGTTTTAGGGACCTTGGAGAGACCCAGCTAGAAAAGTTTAGGGAAAGTAATGCACGGTGGCCTTAATACTCTGGAGAGCACTCACAGCACTTCTGCTTAAGGCAGACTGTTTTTATGTGGCAAATGTTAGGACAGTGGTTAAAACAGACCAAGCCAGATCCCCACTTATCACTCAGTGCTTTCACCCCCTGGACCAGTTTCTTAACCTCTTTGTGTCTCAGTTTCCTCAGTAAAATAGGGATAATAGTAGTATCTGCCTCACAGAGTAGTTAGGATTATTGAATAAAGTGAATAGAAAGATAAGGATCCCTGTAAGTACTATGTACATGTCGCTACAATAATTATATTCTGTTTCTTTTTAAATAATTTCTGATTGTAAAAAAAATGTGTTCTTGGAAAATATAAACATCAGTATAAAATGAAAGAATTAATGCTTCTCCTCAAAATCTCCTGTTCCTACTCCCAAAGGAAAACATGCAAACTGGTTTTAAAGGGAGACTTCTGAAGTTTTTTGAAATACAGTTGTTGAAAGACTTTTTGTTTTGGCCCTAGGGAGTGAATCCAGGGGTGCCCTACCACGGAGCTACATTCCTAGTCCTTTATATTTTTTGAGACAAGGTCTCAATAAGTTGCAAGGGCTGGCCTCAAACTTATCCTCCTGCCTCAGTCTCACAAGTGGCTGGGATTACAGACGTGTGCCACCTTGCCTGGCTTGTCTTTGTATTTATAAACAAATAGAATTGTACTATATGGACATTTCTGTAAGTAACGTTTTTCACCTAAAACTTTGGAGATGTCTTCCAATATCAATACTTGTGGACATTCACCATTCTGACCAATGCATTGCACCTCACCTATTATAAAAATGCATCATATTTTAACCACTATCCAATGGCAATGGGTAACCATTACCCAAATAATTCTTTTTAATATTTATTATTGTAACTGGGGCTTCAATAGACATTTTGGAGGGTAATTTCCATTTCCAGCCTAGGAATTTCCTAATGTTCTAACTTTACCAGTCCTTCACAAAGTCCCCTTTCACTTGGAAAGGAAGCAGGGCAAGATGTGAGCATTGTGCTGTCCAAGTAATACAAGTAGAAAACAAATTCAGAGTGACTTATCTTCCTAATACGCAAGCTCTAAAATAAGAACTAGATGTTTTCTCTGTTATTTTAAAAAACTATTTACAAGCTGTTCCTTTATGCCAGTTTGTACATAGACACAATGACATTTTCTAGTTTAAGTTCTTGGGAACTGCTCAGAGAGATCATGAAGGCTGATCCAATAACTGTGATGACATTCACTCCTATGATTTCATAATCACCAGTTGAATCCTCTTGAGGGTTGGGGAGGTACAGAAGGAAGAGTATTTCTCCTCATTTCCCCCCAACTTTTCGAGGCTGTGTATAACTGGTACCTTCAACAGGGACAACATACTTCATATTTATCTTCTTTCCTCAAAGACTTTGTTTCAGGAATCTGGTGCTAGAATCCAGACCAGGCCTTCAACAGTCACTGGCATTCTTCTAAAAAATATGTTGACTTTTTTGCACAAATAGGTGCTTACACACCAGTGACTTATTTATTCAAAACACTATTACAAGGCAGTGGTATGTCATGTGTCACAGTCTTAAGAGCCCTCCTGCCATACCTGGGGAGCAAGAACATTGCAGTTGAAGAGATTTAAAAAGAAAAAAAAAGGCTGTTTTCCTCCCCTTCAAGTAGTAAGAATTACACTCCTATGTTAATTTTCCTTATAAGCCATGTTGACTCTTATGATATAAAAGTCTTATTCAAATATTCTTAAGGAATTTGGTAGCTTTCTTAAGAATAGAACAAACAACTGAAAATGACCTTTCAACTTTAGAAATAGTCTGGATATTTGCCCTCTAATTTGAAATAAAAGCAAACAGTCCCCCTAGAGTGGCCAAAAAAAAGAAAAGAAAAAAAAAAATCAGAGAAAGGTTTCACTATTTCAAATATTTCAATAATTTGCTATTCAAACTCTGCTTTGACCCCTGAACTAAAGATAAAATCCCAAACCAGAGACAATCTATGGAGTTTCATCTTCTGTTTTTCAGTTGTGCAACTTTACCCAGCAAAGTACTAGAACTTATCAGCAATTCAGATAGTATTAGACGCCGGAACAAGTTGTTTTCCCCAGTGACTAAAAATCCCTTTAAGGAATCAATAAGGTTTCTTGTTTTGTTCAGTCCAGTGTTGTATAATGAGCTTAAAAAGCAAACAAAGAGGCAAGACAAGACAGTAATTAAATAAGGCATTATCAAAAAGCTGTTTAGAAACTTTTGAAAGTTCAGCCTATCCCAAATAAAACATTTTCACCTAGCAAATTTCCCAAAGCAACATCTGGTAGATATCACATGCAGGCTGTGTCCTTCCACTTCTGTAAGAACTAACAAAAACATAGCAGGAACTGATTGGCCAAAGATATCAAGCACCTCACAGGTCTGCCAGACACCAAAACAAACATATATACAGTTCACTACCACCACCCCTTTTTGGTTAAATGGTCAAAGGAAAGTTAAAAGCCCTTTGCTTTCTGTGAAATCATGAACATGTACTGACCAAATTCCTAACTCACAAGAAAACACTGAGCAAAATTAAGAAATAAAATACTGGGCTGGGGATGTGGCTCAAGTGGTAGCGCGCTCGCCTGGCATGCGTGCGGCCCGGGTTCGATCCTCAGCACCACATACAAACAAAGATGTTGTGTTCGCCGAGAACTAAAAAATAAATATTAAAATTCTCTCTCTAAAAAAAAAAAAGAAAAAGAAAAGAAATAAAATACTAAAAGAAATAAAACAGGTTGGCCTCTCTGTACATGAGGCAGAATGATAGGCTGAAAGAATAAAATACACACTCAGGCCTATTTAAGAGATGTGTCCAGGAAAGAGCACCAGATTGGATCAAAGTGGGAACAGGGCTCCCACCTCTGGACTTGGGAAAGACCTTTGTATCTTTACTAGTAAATAACAGGGACATTTATCTCTTAAGTCTCTTCTCATTCTAAAATACACCTAAGAAAAGTATGCTAAAAATGGGTAAAGTCCCACATTAATACGTAATACAAGTAACATTTAAAGATACACAAATCGACTCTTATTTACTGTGTCAAACAGTAAGAATATCTTATTCTAAAACACAGATACTTAAGCTTTTTTTGACAAGTCAACATTTAGGGAATAATTTCATCAAAGGAGGGTGCAGCAGAAATAAATAATGAAAGCATCTTAAAATATCCCAATTCTGCCGCCACCCTGTGAGAACAGGAACTCTCTTCCCTAAATGGTTAGGCCATGTTTGAAGCACCTTCCTCTTATGAAAACAACTGCCTGCATGACCTTTAAGCACCCAAGTGCTTTCTGAACAATTCCGCCTGGCCCCATGCTACCTCTTTCATAAGAGAGGAATTACAGAAAGTGTGGGCAAGACCTTCCAAGAGTAGGCGCTCTCACGACAACCAGGAACACTGTTAGGACAGGACGTCTGAGCGCCAGAATGTTAGGGAAAACAACTGTAGTCGGTGGACACTCCATCCTGCCCACGAAAATTCCGTTTCTAAAAATCCACTGTCCAGACTCCGTGATGGGTGCAACCTTGGGTGGTCACAAGGATGTTCTTAAACAGGTTGCTGAGTACACAACCCACCGTTTGAAACAAGAATAAAATCACTTAGGCAACTTGGGGGAAAGCTCAAAAAGGAAAAAAGAAAAAGCAGGAGCAGGGCCTCCTCAGCGCCACACGTGACTCCAGTAACCACTGAATTACCAAATGGTTTTCCTGACCCGCGTGTGGCAACAAAGGGACGCCGCCCGCGGGCTCAGGTCGCGGCCCCGAGCCCCGCCGCGCGGGAGGGCCGACTGGCCCCGCACACCTGCTCGGCTGCACGTCCCGGCCGCCCGCGCTCCGCCCGCCAGCCGCGTCCATCCCCCGGCGTCCCCGCTGCACGTCCCCAGCCCGGCCCACGTCCCCCAGCGGCCCGCTCCGCCCCCACGGTCCGCCCCCTCCCCGCCCCGCAAGCTCCACTTCAGGGCCGGCACTCGGGGTCTAGGCGACCCCTGTCAGCTCGCCCCGCGACTGTGGCCTCCAGCAGCCCCAGCCCAAGACCACGGGAGGGAGACCCACAGGCCGAGAGGAAGACCCGAGCGCCTCCTCCTGACAGGAGACGGAAGCTGTCAGTCACCCTAACATCCTCAACCTGGACCAATGGGAGGCCTTCTCCTCCCGCCCCCCGCGCGGCGCAGGCAGCCGCGGCCGGAGCAGCTCCTCCTCCCCCATCCCTCCACCGAGTCCGTCGGCCCTGCACTCACTGTTGAGGCCGGCTGGCGGAGGCAACGCCTGTTCCCCTTCCTCGCATTTGTTGTTGTTGTTGTGCAGGGGCGGCGGTGGCTCAACCAAATGAGACGACATTGTCGGGCGGCTGGAAGAGCTGCGGCCACAGCTAAGAGCGTCTCCGGTTCTCGGGCGGCAACACAACAAGCCGAGTCCCCCGCCCCCTTTTCTGCGCCTGCGCAGTCCCGCCCCTCCTCTGACGTCAAGGCCCGCCCCGGGCACGTGATGACAACACAACAAGCGGCGGGGCGGGGTGGGGCGGAGCGGGGGCGTTCCCGTGCTGGTCCGGGACGTGCGGACGCGGAGTCAAAGCTGACGCGCGAGTCTGGAACGAATTCTTGCGTGTAATTTGGGCTGACCGGATGCAATGAATTATGCAGATAGCACTGGGCTAGAGGATACGGAGAACTGTGGAACGAAGAAGTGCGAGGTGCTAAGGTGCTAGCGCCCAAATCTCCCACACGGACTGGATCTCCACGTTTTAGCCAATCCTTGTGCATTTAGTTTTTAAATATCTGTTAAGAACTCACTTCTGTAAGGGGTATCGTGATACAAAGCAAAAATTCCCAGTTGCTCCCTGCCCTAAACCTAAAATATACCTGGTGAGACAAAAACCGTGGAATCTAAGGTTTCCTGAAACTTGCTAAATGAAAGGGAAATTCAGAAAAACCGAGAAGAGAAGAAAATAATTACTCAAATCTTATCAACCACCTAACCTATTTCTGGGACATGACTTGGGAAGCCATGTAGCCTGTGCGTGGGTGAATCTCGACTGTGTTCCTAAACACTCCTACATCAGATCTCTGTCTTTGTACGATTTCCTTGATCTGATTTATGTGTGGCAATGTATTTCTCCCAGTCTGTTACTTCTTGTAACTTTGTTTCACAGTGCAGACCTATAAAGTTGTAGTGTAACTAAATCTGTCAAGTATATAGGATTTGGGAAGAAGCTCACCCAGGATTATGAATCTATTCTCCCATAACTTTTATCTAATGCTCTTATAGGCTCAATTTTATGTTGAGACCCTAATTCAACTGAAATTTACTTTTCATATGTTGTAAAATATTTAATGTCAATTTTTCCTATTTTTTAGTCAATTGACCCAAAGATTTCATTAATTTTTAAGGCATCCTTTCTTCCACTGATTTGAAATTAGCTTTCTAAGGTTCTAAAGGCTCACAAAAGGAGGGTCTAATTCTACTGTCTAAAGTTACTAGGTAACTGCTAGAGAAAGTTTCTCTTGTCTTTTAAAAAGCTTTCCTGGCTATTTATTCTTCAGATGAATTTAAAAATAGGCCTGTCCCAAATTTGACTCTGTGTTGGTAATTATTATTTTTACGTTTTTATATTTTTTGGTACTGGGGATGGAACCCAGAGTCTTCTGCATGCTAGGCAGGTGCTCTCTCTACCGCTGAGCCACACTTTCAACCCCTTCAGCATTATTTGAACAAGGTGATATATTAAACTATTCTTTTTAATATATTTGAAAATTCAATACTAAAAAGTTTTTTAAATTACTGAATTGTCAGATATTATTGCAAACTCTTTAGATTTTAGTCAGAAATTTCAATTAATAGATTAATTGGGGTGGGGGTAACATATGTTTACAGAAGTGCCTTTGCCTTCGAGACTGTTTTATCCCTCCTTGTTCAGTTTTTTTTTCCTTTTTTGGGGGGTGGGGGTGGGGGGGAGGATGCTTCCTCAAAAGGCTTTCAGATATTTCTTAATCTTTTTAAAATTTTGATATAATCTTATGTTCATTTTATAAAAAAACAATTAGGAAGTTTCCTTTTCTTTGGTCTTAAATAAATGAAATTGAAATTACTGTTTTTAGGGATATAATTCCCTTATAAAAATATAAGGGCCTGGTACTTTCAGGGGGATTTGCTCTGTTTCTGTAAGATGTCACTTTCATTTCTCACTTTGTGTTATTTGTCCTCTAGTTTTTCTTGATTATATTACCTAAAGGTTTGTCTATTTTATTGACTCTTAAATCAAATTCCTGCTTCGTAATTGTATTATTCCTAATATCTTCTTTTGACAGCTTTATTAAAATTTAATTCATATACCAGGCAACTTAGCTGTTTAAAGATCACAATTCAATATTTTTACTAGATTTGAAGAATTGTGCAATCATTGCCCCAACCTAATTTCAGAAAAAAGAAAACCTATAATTCTGTTAGACTTCCAATTTGTTTCCTTTTGATGTGTGTTTGTTTGCTACTAGGTATGATAGAGGATTTAACCCAAAGGTGCTTTACTGCTGAGCTACACCCTCAGCCTGTTTAATTTTTTTATTTCAAGACAGGGTCTCCCTGAATTGTTTAGGTCCTTGCTAAATTGCCGAGCCCAGACTTCAACTTCCAATTCTCCTATCTCAGTCTCCTGAGTTCCTGGGATTACAGGTATGTGCCACCATGCATGGTTAATCCTCCATTTCTTTAAATAATTTCTTTTAATACCCAGAAAGTTCTGAACCATAATAAAATTAGAAAACATCCTCTTTTTCTACCTTTACTTCCATTACCCATTGTTTTAGTGGGTCATATTCTCTCTTGATATTTAACTATGTAGTTTTAATATGGTTATATTATTTAACAATTTAATGTGATAAACTTTGAAGAGAAGAAATAAGGTACCTCTTACTTTTCTTCCTGTTTTCTATCACATTTTTAATTACTTAGATCAGTTCATTACTACTAGAGTCTACACATAAGAGTATATATTCATAGCTATCGCCACATCATGGTGCATAACAAACCACCCTAAACTCACCAAGTTAAACAAGAAATATTTATTCTCTCTTACAGACTAGGCAAGTGTTCTACCACTGTCCTTTTTATATTTCATCTGTGAGATGGACCCTCACCAAGTTGCCCAGGCTGGCCTCCAATTTGCAATCCTCCTTCTTGAGCCTCCTGAGTAGCTAGGATCATAAGTAAGCACCACCAAATCTGGGTCAGTGAAAGTTTTAAATTGTGCCAAATATGGAGCTCTTTTGTTATTGTTGTTGTTGTTGTTGTTATGAACATCCAGTTTTTCCAGCACCATCTGTTGAAAGGTTTTTCTTTCTCCAGTGAGTTGCTTTTGCACCTTTATGAAATTAGCTATTCATATATGTGAGGGCTTATTTCTGACCTCTTCATTCTGTTACTTTGATTTATCTATCTTTATGCCAATACACACTTTTGTTGATTTACCTTTATAGTGAATCCTGATATTAGGTAATGGTACCCCTCCAACTTTGTTTTTCATTTAAAGTTATAGGTATTTTAGAACCAGCTTGTGAAAATTCATGATAATGGTCTGCTGGAAAATGATTGGACTTTTTTGTATCTATGGATGAATTTCTCAAGAATTGATATATTCACAATCTTGAGCAACAACCCATGAACAAGATATCTCTCTCAGTAGGTCTTCTTAAATGTCTCTTGGAATTTTTTTGTAATTTTTCAGTATATAGGTTCTGTACATCTTTAGTCTGATTTATCCTTAAGTATTTCTACTTTTGGATACTATTATTAATGGTTTTGTTCTCACTGGTTCTAGTAACTTTTGAATAGATTCCAAAGGCTTTTCTACATAGAGACCATGTTGTTGGTGATTACATGAATAATTTTCAGAGATTATTAATTATTTTCTATTAAATTCTACTGTGATCACAGGAAATACATAGTGTGAATAACCTGAATTATTTCAATTTTATTGATATTTATTTTATTACCTAAAGTAAGATTATTTTTCATAAATGTTATGTATGCACTTGAGAAAAACATGTTGGGTGGAGTGTTCTGTAAATGTCAATTAGATCAAGTTGGATAGTGTATTTTTCAAAGCTACTATAATTTTTCTGATTTTCTGCCTAATTGTTCCATGATTTATTGAGACAGGGGTATTAATATATAAGACTGTGAATATGTCTGTTTTTTTGAGATGCTATTTCAGTGTTTTTTTCATGTGTCTTTAAACTCTGTTAGGATATAGATATAGGTACACCAACATTTAGAATTGTCATCTTCTCAATTACTTTCTTACTTTTCACCTTAAGTCTTTCCTCTGAATCTGCTTCACATAGTATTATTATTAATCATTTGTATGATTCCAATAGATCTCCTTTGTTGGCTTATTCCTATAACTCGGTTTTATTGGGTTTTGATGGACATGTTTGTAATTATTATATCTCCTTTTCTTGCTGAAATTAACCCAGGAATACTTTATCACTGAACTACATCCTCAGCTCTTTTTATATTTTAATTTCAGACTGAATCTCACTTAGTTGCTGAGGCTCTCACTAGATTGCTGAGGGTGGCCTCAAACTTGCAATCCTCCTGTCTCAGTCTCCCAAGTTCCTGGGATTACAGACATGCACCACTGCCATGAAGTGAGCAGCTTCCTCTACCACATGCTCCCATAACTATGATGTTCTGCCTTTCTCTCAGGCACAAAGCAGGGGAGCCGATTGACCATGGACTGAAACATCATAAACCATGAGTCAAAAGAAATCTTTCTTCCATTAAGTTGATTTTCTTAGGAAATTTGTCACAATGATGGAGAGCTAACACACCCCCTTTATGTTGCACCTGTGCACAGATCATATCTTTAAACATTGTGTGCCATTAACATGGACCTATGATAGTGTAATATCCTGCTGTTTTATTTTTTTGGTACTAGGGATTGAACTCAGGGCCACTCGCTCGACCACTGAGCCACATCCCCAGCCCTATTTGGTATTTTATTTAGAGACAGGGTCTCACTTGGTTGCTTAGCACCTCGCTTTTGCTGAGGCTGGCTTTGAACTCCAGATCCTCCTGTCTCAGCCTCTGGAGCTGCTAGGATTACAGGTGTGCACCTAGCTTAATGTCTTGCTTTTTAAATACAGAAAACAAAAGGACTTGTTAAAAGCCAAAACTACAACCCAGACTTTTATGTTTATCTATATTCTTACCTTTATTGGAGTTTTTATTTCTTCAAGAAATTCAATTATTCTTTCACTTCATCTTCCTTTAGCATTTTTTTTAAAGAGAGAGTGAGAGAGGAGAGAGAGAGAGAGAGAATTTTTTTAATATTTATTTTTTAGTTCTTGGCGGACACAACATCTTTGTTGGTATGTGGTGCTGAGGATCGAACCCCAGCCGCACGCATGCCAGGCGAGTGCGCTACCGCTTGAGCCACATCCCCAGCCCTTCCTTTAGCATTTTAAAAAAAATGTATTCGTGCATAATAATTACACAGAACCATGGGTTTCATCTGGTATGTGTGCATGCACGTAAAATAACCTGGTCCATTTAATTCCCCATTATCTGCCTTGCCCTCTCCTGCTGCTTCCCTCTGACCCCTTCCTTTTTCCTGCTGGTGTCCCTTCTATTTTCATGAGAGCTCCCCCCTCTACTTTTTTTCTCGAGCTTCCACAAATCAGAGAAAATCCACAACCCTCAACTTTCTGATTCTGGCATATTTTGTTTAATATAATACTCTCAAGTTCCATCCATTTTTCTACAAATAACAGTTTTGTTCTTCTTTGGGGATAATAGAAACTCCATTGTGTATGTACACCATATTTTCTTTATCCATTTATCTGATGACACACACCTAGGCTGGTTCTGAAATTTGGCTGTTGTTAATTGTGCGGTTATAAACATGAGTATGCATATCTCTCTAGTATGCTGACTTTAATTCTTTAGGAGAATTAAAAGTCTTAGCCCTGATTTTTGAGGAAATGCTTTCAGTTTTTACCTATTTGGTATGATGCTGGTTTTGAGTTTGTTGTATATAGCCTTTATTGTGTTGAGGTAACTTCTTTCTATCCCTCTAGTTTTTCTATCTTCTTTCTATCCTCCTAGTTTTTTTCTTCTTTCTATCCTTCTAGTTTTTCCCAGGTTTTTAATTTAATTTCTTAATATCAAGGAGTAGGCATAGCTTGATAATATGGTGGTTCCATTCCTAGCCTTTGGAGGACCCTCCATACTGATTTTCAGAGTGGCTGTACTAATTTACAATCCCACCAACAGTGTTTAAGGGTTTGTTTTCTCTGACTTTTTTTTTTATTATACAGGTTCTTTTATTGTATACATATTAGATACACACAAAAATGAAAATCCTACTCTCTAGAACATAAGACAATAAATAAAACAAAGATATTACATAAATGGCATGAACATTAAACCAAGTATGTGATCTTCACATTCATATTACATATGTAGTTCAACTGTTCTTTTATAGTTCACTTATTTGAAACTATAGACTGATATAGGATATATGACACTTAAGTATTAGTTCATGGCCTTAGAAAACAAGTTTATTGGTGGTATTTATATATGGGAAAATAAAACTGTTCACGGTATGTAACTAGTATGTCTCAGGGGACATGAGTTAAGAAAGCAAGTCTAAGTATTATTTCAGAAATGCTACCTACATTGGAATGACACTTCTTAAATATACATTCCTTCCTGAACTCCATTCTAATATAATTTATAAACTCTCAAATGAAGCTATGGAGGTTAAAATTTAAACATAATCCAGCTATAAAAGATTGGGACTTTTTTTTTGTTTTTTGGTGCTATGGATTGAACTCAGGGGCTTCAGGCATGCTAAGCACACACTATACCACTGAGCTCTATTCCCAGTCCCATTATTTTACTTTCATACTAATTAAATAAAGGCAAAAATATTGTCAGTATTCTGTTTAAAGGGCAGGGAGGTACATCATAAAGTTTTAAAACATGTCAACATTAAAAATATACTTTTGAGGGGGGATAGTAGAGGATAGGAAAGGTAGCAGAATACAACAGTCACTAATATGGCAGTATGTAAAAATGTGGATGTGTAACCGATGTGATTCTGCAATCTGTATTTGGTAAAAATGGGAGTTCATAACCCACTTGATTCTAATGTATGAAATATGATATGTCAAGAGCTTTGTAATGTTGTGAACAACCAATAAAAAAATAAAAATAAAAAATAAATATTAAAAAAGATAAAAATAAAATGCTTCTGGCGCAGTCTTTCAAAAAATAAAAATATACTTTTATCTAGAACACCTGTACTTATATTTAGTAAAGTGAACAAGCTACCATTATGACAAACCCTATTTATATTTAAGGAACACAATAAACAAACTGACTAAATTTACCTATATTAAGGAAAAACTCAGTCTGTTGTGATTGACAAGGCAAGATGCACAGAAGGACAACTCCTACAAGAAGAATGTTAGTAAAGAAGTTCACTGCCAAGAATACTTAAGATACTTAGCCAACTGTAGATGTAAGGGAAATAGAAAGCCACACAAAACAAAGGAAACCAAAGAATAATAATAATAAAAAAGCCTCATTCCTCATTGGAGATTTATTTGTCTTCCGTATCAGTCTCAGAGTACAGAGAGCACAGTGCTGCATTAGGACGGCATACGAAAGCATCGGCTTTGCCTCCTAGCTCTGATATCTGTTCCAGTGAAGACAGACAGGATAATGGTCTTTTAACATATCTGGTAATTTAGAAGTCTTCTCTTGAAGACGTCGAGAACATCTCACTGGTGTTAGAAGCTTCAGCTCCTTAAATGCAGAATTTGATTCATCAAATTGGATCTTCTTTTTTTATACTTTGCAAGTATGGTGTAGTAGATACATTATATTTAATTAAGCAACTTGCTATAGTTTCTGTATCAGGGGTTTTAACATCATTGGTCAGAGCTTTCATTTTGTCATCTTGTTCTTTCTTTAAATACCACATTTCTCTGATGTTTATTCTCCATTTCTGGTTTTTCTGGCTCTAAATTAACTTCAGTGTTGACTTGTTCTTTGGATGCGTAAGCCTCAATATTTTCTCCCAAATTAACTTTTTCTTGACTCTTCATTGTTAGAATATCCACAAGGGCATGTCACATCTCTTCAATAGGCTGAGCCCCTGCCAGAAAGGCCTTCTCAAAGATTGAGATAATATTTTCAATAGGACTTGTGATTGGTTCAATACGTACAAGACATATCCAATATTTTACAAGTTTTTTGGCATCTGGAATATTTTCAATTAGGTCATTCAGTGTAACCAATATTTCTCTTTGGGGAACCCCTTATTAATAAAGTTTAGGCATTCAGAAATTGTCTTGTTTACTTTTTCAGTAAATAATCTTTGTTCATCTTCTTCTGCCATGGTAGTCCAAAAGGACCCAACTGGTTTTTCATTTTGTCCTTCAGATGTGGGCTGGGTAACTACTGGGTTAGGGGGCCTTTTCAATACTTTTCCTTTGCCAATTTTCCACTCACGCAGAGGAGCTTTTCTGTCTTTTGCAGTTTCTTTGGGCCGAGCTGATCTATCAACAGTTGCTTTTGCCATAGTATGTCTTTGTTGGTCAATGGTTTTTGACTTCTCTATCAGTTTGGTACTGGAAGATGAAGCAGGCTTGGCTACAATTTCAGATGCTGTGCTTCTTGATAATACCCTATTTCTTTTTATGTCCTGAGAAGAACTGGTTTTGACATTAGATACAATCGTTTTGGGTTCTTTTTCTTGAGGCCCTTTCCGAATTTTAACACTGGCAGGGGTTTGGCTGATGCCTTGTTTCATGGTGTTCTGTGTGTACTGTAGTGACTTCTAATAGGAGGTCTCACAAGTTGTGTGGTCTGAGGTTTAGTGTTCACAAATTTAGTGCTTTCAAATTTAGTAGTAGCAGCAGTTATATTTGAGGCTTTATTACTTCTCGCTGCTACATTGGTGGTGTTTACAAGTTCAGATTTTGTGGCTTTGGAGACAGTAGCTGAAAGTTGCTTTGTTGTTGCAGAACTCTCATTTTTGACTTGTAGAGGCTTTCTAAATGAATTAACCTTAGATTGAACAATTTGACCACGATAAGACCCAAGCACAGGTTTCTTGGGCATGTTAGCAGCTTGGTTTGTTTTTCCGCAGGCATTGGTTTCTTTTTAGTATTTTTGTTTTGTTTTTAAGGTGAAATGTCTGGCTTAATGTCATATTTTGATTTGGGGGGATCACCTTTAATCGATAACTACAGAGTTGGAGTGCCATCCTGAAAATCATGTGTTTCAATTTCCGTAGGTGAATTGGTTGATTCATTATAAGGTTTTAAAAGAATATAACTTTTTACCATTGCTGTATTATTTTTGCTCTGTATAGGTATTTTGATATTTTCTTTATCAGCCATTGTTGTTGTCAGTTTCAGAATTTTTGTCTCTTGTTGGACTTGGTCCTCCGATGTCATCATTCTTTGGGCTAACGAGGTATGCGGACTGGGCCTTCTGACTCGGGGGCAGGCAGCTGCAGGTCCCGGGCACAGCCAGGGATGCGACTCTGTCTCGAGCCCTCGGTATTGCTCAGGTCGCCACCCGCCGCCTTACACTCTTCCCTGACATTTTTGCTGGCAATTATTCTTATTTTTATTCCTGATTATTGTCAGCCTAACTGGAGTGAAATGAAATCTCAGGGTAGTTTTTATTTGAATTTCCCTAAAGGATAAAAATGTTGAACATGTTATCATATAATTGTTTGCCCTTTGTACTTTTTTTGAGAAGTGTCTGTTTAGTTTATTTGCCCATTTTTGATTGTGTTATTTGGTGGTTTTAAAAATATTTTTTATATTAAGTTTTTAAAAAATATTCTGGATTACTACTCTGTGAGAAGAGGAGCTGGCAAATATTTTCTCCCATTCTGAAGACTCTCTGTTCATGTTGTTATTTCCTTTGCTGTGCAAAAGCTTTTCAATTTGATGCCATCCCACTGTTAATTCTTTGTTATTATTTCCTGAGCTAAAGAAATCGAATTGAGGAAGTTGTTGAGTGTGACTACATGTTGGAGTTTTTCTTTTTTTTTTCTGTGGTGCTGGGGATTGAACCCAAGGCTTTGTGCATGCAAGGCAAGCACTCTACCAACTGGGCTCTATATATCTCCTCATCCCTCCCATAAATATATATATATATATTTTTTTTTCTAGCATTGCAGAGTTTCTGGTCTTATTCCTAGGACTCTTGATTCATTTTGAGTTGACTTTTATGCAGGGTGAGAGAGAGGGATCACATTGGATTCAGAACAATGAATGTGAATATCATTTTCTTAGCATCATTTGTTTAAAAGGCTGTCTTTGCTCCAATGTATGATTTTGGTGCCTTTGTCAAGGATCATATGACTGTATATGTGTGAGTCTCTTATTTCTATTCCATTGGTCTACATATCTGTTTTTATGCTGTTTTTGTTACCATAGCTATGTAGTATTGTTGGGAGCTGCTCTGGAAATACACACCCTTAAGTCCTGAGCAAGAGATACTGAACCATTATTGTGACCCGCAATAACTTGGGCTTTACCTCCTCTTGGATAATGAGGTGTGGCTCCAGGGGGAGGCATCACCTGGAGGGGTTGATCCTACCCCTTTGCTGTTTTGGGGGGTAGAATGTTCCATGGAACCTCCCCCTGTGTATCCCCTATATAAGAATAAGTAAATCCAGTAAGTGGCTCACTCTTTCCATGAACCCCTAAGGTTGGAGAGCCATCCCGGATTTAGAAAAGGTACTTCTGTGTGGTGCGTGCTTCTTTCGCCATTTTCTTAGTTGTTGAAGTCGTCAGAGTTTGTGAACCCAGCATAGGTCACCAGCTTGGATACGTGGCAGTATAGTATAATTTGAAATGGGGTACTGTGTTGCCTCCATTGCTCTTTTTCTCCAGAATTGCTTGGTTATTCTGGGTCTTTGTTGTTCCATATGAATATTAAGAGTGGTTTTCTTTTCTAGTTTTGTGAAGAATATCATTGGTATTTTGATGAGAATTACATTGAATGTATAGATTATTTTTGGAAATATGGTCATCTAAGCTATATTAATTCTGCATATGCATAAACATGGAAGGTAGTTCCATCTTCTACTGTACTCTTTCATTTCTTTTTGCAGTGTTCCAGAACTTCTCAGTAGAGGTCTGTCACTACTTTTGTTAGACTTATTCTTAGTTTTATTTTGTTTTCCTTTTGAGGCTATTGGGAATAGAATTGTTATTCTGATTTTCCCCCCTCAGGGGTTTAATTTGGCATAAATGAGGTTTTTTTTCCCTAGTTGTAGATGGACATAATATATTTATTTATTTATTTTTATGAGGTGCTGAGTATCGAACCCAGTGCCTCACACGTGTGAGACAGGCGCTCTACCACTGAGCTGCAGCCCCAGCCTGACAAGCTGTTTTTTTATAAGTTGATTTTGTAGCCTGCTGCTTTGCTGAATTCATCAATCAGATCTAGAAGTCTTCTAGTGGAGCCTTTAGGATCTTCTAAGTTTAGGACCTGTAAATAAAGATAATCTGACATCTTCCTTTCCAATTTGTATTTCTTTTTCTTTCTCCTATTTTTTTTGGGGGGGTCTAAACTTTCAAGTACTGTATTGAATAGGAGAGATGAAAGTGAGAGTGTCGAATCCTGACCACAAGCCCACCAGGGAGCATGGAGTGATGAAAGTGGACATCCTTGTCCAGTCCTGATTGTAGAGGAAATGCTTTCAGTTTTTGCCCATTCGGTGTGGTGTTGGCTTTAAGTCTGTATATAGTCTTTATTATAGTGAGGTAAGTTCTTTATATCCCTTGTTTTTCCAGGGCTTTTATCATGAAAATTTATCATTAAAGTGTAGAATTTTGAAAAGGCGTTTGTTTGTTTGGTTTGGGGTTTTTTTTTGGGGGGGGAGCGTAGTTGACATGATTATGTGTTTTTTGTCCTTGATCAGTTATGTGGTGTGTTACATTTATTGATTTGTGAATGCTGAACCATCCTTGCATCATAGGATGAAGCCAACTCGATCATGGTAAGTGATATTTTTGGTGTGTTGCTGAATTTTCTTTGCAAGTATATTTTTAAGATTTTTTTTATCTGAGTTCATTAAGGATATTGTTCTGTAATTTTCTTGATGTGTCGATCTCTGGTTTTGGTTTCAGTAAGATACTGGCTTCATAGAATGAGTTTAGAAGTGTTCCCTCCCTACTTCATGGAATAACTTGAAGAGTGCTGGTGTTAGTTCTTTAAAGGTCTGGCAAAGTTCAACCATGAATCTGTCTGATCCTGGACTCTTCTTTGTTGGGAGGGTTTTCACTACTCATTCAATCTCAATGCTTGTTATTGGTTAGTTTAGGTTTTCTATAGACTCTTGGTTGAATTTTGCTGGGCTGTATGTGTCTAGAAATTTATTCATCTTAGTGTTCCAATTTATTGGAATATAGATTGCCTTTTCTTCTTCCTCTTGTTCTTTTTTAAACTGGGGATTGAATGCAGTGGTGCACTACAATGTAGCTAGATCCCAGTCATTTATTTTGGGACCAGTTCTCACTAAGTTGCCGAGGCTGACCTTGAACTTGCAATTCTCCTACCTCACCCTCCAGTTTCTGGTATTACAGGCGTGCACTACGCATATTTTTTTCCATCTTTAATTTTATTGAGTCTCCTTTCTTATAGTTAGTTTGGCTAAGGATTTATCAATCTTGATGGTCTTTTCAAGGAACCACCTTTCTGTTAATTGATTCTTTTAATTTTTTATTCTCTATTTCATTAGCTTCAGCTCTGATCTTTATTCTTTCTTTCTTTCTGGTTTGTTCTTGTTTGTCTAATACCTTCAGATGCATCATTAGATCCTTCTGATTCTTTTTTAATGTTGGCATTCATAGCTATAAACTTTCCTTAGAACTGCCTTCATTGTATCCCATAGGTTGTATTTCTTTTTTTTAATATTTATTTATCTATTTTAAAGACTGAGAGAGAGAGGGGGGGGAGGGAGATTTTTTTTTAATATTTATTTTTTAGTTCTCGGCGGACACAACATCTTTGTATGTGGTGCTGAGGATGGAACCCGGGCCGCACACATGCCAGGCGAGCACGCTACCCCTTGAGCCACATCCTCAGCCCTAATATTTATTTTTTTAGTTGTAGTTTGACACAATATCTTTATTTTATTTGTTTATTTTTATGTGATGCTGAGGATCCAACCCAGCGCCTCATACATGCTAGGCAAGCACTCTACCTCTGAGCCGCAACCCCAGCCCCCCATAGATGGTATTTCTATTCTCATTTGACTTTAGGAATTTTAAACTTTCTCCAGATTTCTTCAGTGACCCACTCATCACTCAAAAGTGTATCAACTCTGGGCTGGGGATGTGGCTCAAGTGGTAGCGCGCTTGTCTGGCATGCATGCGGCCCAGGTTCGATCCTCAGCACCACATACAAACAAAGATGTTGTGTCCGCCGAAAACTAAAAAATAAATATTAAAAAATTTTCTCTCTCTCTTTAAAAAAAACAGTGTATCAACTCCATGTTTCCATAGTTTCTGTATTTTCTTGCTATGGATGTCTAATTTCATTCCATTACAACTCTCAGAAAACTAGGAATAAAAGAAGTTCCTCAACCACCCAGCCTATTCAGTTCTCTACAGAAATCCTAGAGTGAACAAACCTGGTGGTAAAAGATGGAGTTTGCTCTTGATATTGGTGACAAGGCAATGATGTGCCTGCTCTCACTTCCCTTATTAGAAGGCACAGAATTACTTCAACATTTTTGTATCTGTCAGTACCTGCTTTATTGCTTAAAATATGTTCTACTTTGGACAAAGTTCCATGGGCAGCTGCTGTGACCTGCACAGACAAATCTTAGAAACCACCGAAGGTCAATGGAGGATTAAGAAAGACAAACAATTACAGAGAGAAAGCTGGGACCAACTTTGATGGAGGGACAGTGACCCAGAGCTAGCTCAGCACCTTTATTATATGATTTTTATCATCAGAAGGGTTTCTGTGAAAGAGTTTCTTCAAAGCAGGCATCTTGAGGGTGGAAGTGCTAGTAAACAATTATAATTATCTAGGTTATGCTCATAATTCTCTATTCCCAGCAACTGGTGTCTGAACTAAGAGTCAAGACTGACAGTTCTGTGCCTTGCACAGAACCTCCTCAGGCAGGGCATCACCATAGCAACTGGGCAATTTTGTCCTGCACCATTGCACAGAAAGTTCCCAGCACAAGTGCAGCTGCAGCCAGGAGGCAGTCAGAGACCACTCTCCACAGGCAGCTGTAAAGAAATTGTTGACTGCTGAATGAAATATTATGTAAACGTCTATTAAGTCCATTCAATCTATAGTAAGTTTTAACTCTTTCGTTGATTTTATGTCTGGTGATCTATTAGTGAGAGGTATATTGAAGTGATCCTCTATAATTGAATTGAGGTCTATCTGAGACTATGTCAAATGTTTGCTTTATGAAATTATATGTGACATTAAGGGCATATTTACTCTTGTCTTTCTTATTGGAGTATCATTTTTTTTTTTAAAGAGAGAGTGAGAGGGGAGGGGGGGAGAATTTTTTTTAATATTTATTATTATTTTTTTTTAGTTCTCGGCGGACACAACATCTTTGTTGGTATGTGGTGCTGAGGATCGAACCCGGGCCGCACACATGCCAGGCAAGCGCGCTACCGCTTGAGCCACATCCCCAGCCCCGGAGTATCATTTTTACTAATTTGTAGTGACCTTTGTCTCTTCTAACTCTGGCTTGCAGTCCCCTTTGTTTGGTATTAGGGGAGGTGCTCCTGCTTACCTTCAGACCCCACTTGCATGGGATATCATTTTGCATCCTTTCAGACTGTGGATGTCTTCACAAATGAGGTGGTTTCTTGAAGGCAACATGTAGTTGGATCTTATTTTTTATTACGTCTTTAAATTGTAAGCCATTACAATTTTTAGATCATTTACTTTTATATTTGGTGTTATTATATAGGAATATATTACTTCCTGTTTGTTTTTACTCTTTGATTAAATCCTAATTCCCACTTTCTAAACTACTTTTCTAATGAGATTGATTCTTTCCTGAGTTGTTTGTTATTTTTATCTCATTTGCATGTTCCAAGCCTTCTTGTCCTTCAGGGTTTCTGTTGGGAAATCTGTTGTTCTGATTGGCTTGCTGTTATATATGACTTGGCATGTCTTGCAGCTTTTAAAATTCTTTCTTTGGTTTTGGATTTCCAGAATTTAACTGTATTTTGAAGTGGGAGGATCTTTTCTGGTCTTATCTATTTGGGGTTCTAAATGCCTACAATATCTGCATTGCTATCCAATTCCCCAGGTTTGGGAAATTTTCTGGTATGTTATTTGGCACACTCAGTTATGATGCTTGATTCTGCTAACTTTGAGGGCAATTTAGAGAATAAAACAATAATACATTTGAATTCCCAGTAGGGGGAAATATTGCAATTTTTGTGGAGTCCCTTTAACTATGTGATCCTTGAGAGCTAATAGTTGCGATTAATAAATTCCACCATTCGGGCTGGGGTGACTCAGCGGTAGAGCACTCACCTAGCACCTGTGAGGCCCTGGGTTCAATCCTCAGCACCACATGAAAATAAATAAATAAAATTAAAGGTATCGAGTCCAACTACAACTAAAAAAATAAATATTAAAAAAATAAATTCCACCATTCAAAAAAGAAATTATAACAATTTTACACACATTCTTCAACATAGGAGAGGATGGAAATTCATTTTATAAGGTAAGCATTACACTAACAAATATTAAAACATAAGAAAACTACTGATCAATCAATATCCCTTATGAATATTGATGCAAACATACTCCACAAAATACTAGCAAAGAATAGCAAAACTCCAAGAAGGCAACACTGGTTCAACACTTGGATTTCAATGGAATCACCATATCAACATTTTTTTAAAAACTACAGGATCATTTCAATAGATGTAGAAAGAACATCAGACAAAATCCAATATTCATTCATAATTAACTCTCAGAAAACTAGGAATAAAAGAAGTTCCTCAACCACCCAGCCTATTCAGTTCTCTACAGAAATCCTAGAGTGAACAAACCTGGTGGTAAAAGATGGAGTTTGCTCTTGATATTGGTGACAAGGCAATGATGTGCCTGCTCTCACTTCCCTTATTCAAGGTCACTTTAGAGGGTCTATCCAGTACAGAACAGTAAAAAGAAAAAAAGACACTGGGAAGGAAGATCAGAAAGAAAGGAACCCTGCAGGGTGCAGTGGCACACACCTATAATTACAGCAGCTCAGGAGGCTGAAACAGGAGGATCCAAGTTCAAAGCCAGCCTCAGCAACTTAGTGAGGCCTAAGCGACTTAGCAAAAACCCTATTGCAAAATAAAAAATAAGAAGAGCTGGGGATGTGGCTCAGTGGTTAAGCATTCATTCCCTGGTATAAAACAATAACAACAACAAAACTAAAAATAATATGCAAATGTGAATGTCGACTAGAAAACTTTAAAAATAAGTGAATTTCTCAATGTGTCTGAATATAATAATTGTATTTTCTAAATAAAAATTTCAACAAATGTGCCATTTACAGTAGCAAACATTTCATGCATATGTGCAAGATCTGTATGCTAAAAATGGAAAACATTAATAAGAGAAATTTAAGACAAATAAATTGAGCAATATGCTGTAATACACAGATTAGAAGATAAATATTAAGATGTTCACTGTTCCTGGCCTATGGATTCAGTGAAATTAACATCAAAATGTAAGGAACTGCTTTCAATTTTTGAAGTCAATAAGGTGATTCTAAAATATGTAAAGGAACAAAAAAAGCAAAATAATTCTGAAAAAGATCAAAATTGAACCAGGTGTGGTGGTATACACTTAAAAATCCCAGCTACTCAGGACGCTAAAGCAGGAGAATCTCAAGTTTTGAGGCCAGCCTCAGCAATTTAACAAGATACAGATTCAAAATTCAATGTAAAATAGGACTTGGAATGAATGTAGTCAGAGGCAGAATACTCGTGGGCTCAATCCCCAGCACCAGAAAAGTGACAACAACAAATACCCCCAATATTCAATTATATAAAACTACAGAAAAAAAAGAGACAAGGTATTAGTGAAAATGAATATGTACATTAATGGGACAGTTCAGAGACCTTCACACATATACAGCCAACTGGTTTCCAACAAAGGTGCAAAGAAAAACAAATCTTGATCTATACGTGGTACATACTGTATATCACTTTTACAAATGAACCATACATAAAAATTTAAAAATGGATCATAGAATGCTAAAACTGAAAAATAATAAACTTCTTAAAAAAAAAAAGGCTGTGACCTTGAATTAGGCAATGATTTTAGAGATGACACCAAAATATCCATAAAGGAAAAATCTATACTGATACACTGCTTTTTAAAAAGGCACTGTTGAGCCAGGTGCAGTGGTGTGCATCTGTAATCCCAGCGTTTTGGGAGGCTGAGGCAGGATAGCTAGTTCAATGCCAGCCTCAGCAATTTAGTGAGACCTTGTCTCAAAAAGGGGGGGGGGTGCAGGGGGGCAGGAATATAGCTCAGTAGAATAATACCTCTGGCTTCAATCCTCCCAGCACCAAAAAAGGAGGGGGGTATTGTTGAAAGAAAAAAGCCTCATGGAGAAAATATTGATAAAGCATGCCTGGTAAAGGTGTCGTATCCACATTATAGCAATTACTATCATATTAGAAAGATGAAACATAAACAGAAAATTAGGTTACCATCTCCTTTTCAAACTTACAAAGATAAAACATGGGTTTTTGTTCAGTAATAAGTATGAAACATGGATAATCCCCTATATTTATGGTGAAACTTTTTGGAAGTTTGGAAGAGAAATTTGCCATTATGCACCAGATCTAAAACATAGTCATCTCCATTAATGTTACTATTTTGGTGATAACTGGAGATTAAAACCTGGAGTGCTCTCGCACTAAGCTACATCCCAGCACTTTTTAAAATTTGAGACGGGTTCTCACCAAGTTGCTTCAAAATTGGGATTCACTCACCTCAGCCCCTCGAGCCACTGGTGATTGCAGTCACGTGCCATCACACCCCACTAATACATTATTTTTCGGAATATATCCTAATGATTCTCACACCAAGATTGCTATATTCATTACTCCAGTATTCCTACTTGAAAAAACAAAAACGTCAACAGGGACTGGCCAACTAATGAGGTAACTGAGGCATTGTAGTCATGAAAATCTTGGTTTCAGAAAATATGAGAAACTGCTCAAGGTGTAAATATTAAGTGGAGAATAAGACATGTAAATATGTTGTGCCTAAAAGAGCAAAAACAAAACACATGAAAATGTGATTATTATTTTCTATGAGTAACAAAATTTCCTTTTTGGTGGTGGTGGGGGGGTGCTGTGTGCTGAGGATGAAAATCAGGGTCTATTGCATTTACCAGGTCTAAGTAAATGCTCTTGGTGGCATTTCTTCCTACCTTAAACACAGAAGTCCAAAACAATATACATTCAGAATACTATTTAAAAAATATTTTTCAGTTGTAAATGGACACAGTACCTTTATTTATTTAATTTTCTGTGGTGCTAAGGATCGAACCCAGGGCCTCACATTTGCTAGGCAAGCACTCTACCACTGAGCCACAACCCCAGCCCCCAGAATGCTATTTTATAAGGAATTTAGAGATTTGAGTTAATGTGCAAAATAAAGTTCCTGGTCTCCTTGTAAAGGTGAGAAGTGTTTAAAATGATACACAGGGTATGATTTTGCTAACACATAGTCTGAAAGAAAAGTGTAGCTCAAAATTTGTGTTTTTTTGGCAGGGGTGTACCAGGGATTGAAGTCACGGGCACTAGACCATGAGCCACATCCCCAGCCCTATCTTGTATCTTATAGAAACAGGGTCTCACTGAGTTGCTTAGGCTGGCTTTGAACTTATACAGAGATTCTACTGCCTCAGTGCCCCGAGTTGCTGGGATTACATGCATGTGCCATCCTGCCAGGCTGGAACAGTCTTCCAATTACATTTTTACCCCTTTCCAAACAAGGTCTGACCACACCAGACTTTACCCAGGGTCATGCTGAATAGTGGTTGTATTGGGAATGTAAAACTTGGTTTAAAAACCTCAATTTGTTTTTTAAACATAAAGCTTCTAGTATAGAAACAGAACTCCCAGGCCTATGTTCTCAAAAATAAGTTATAAATTCTGTTCAAGACTTAACCTATGTCCCCCTAGCTGGAAAGTCCTTGAAGAACTCATAACTATTCAAATATATAGGTGCAGTAAGTAGAATACTGTAAAAGCAGGACCAATGAGTTTCCCTCCTCTGACCACCTTTTAATGATGGTATTATTATTTTGTGGTCCTAGGGAACAAACCAACACCTTTATCATGCTACTTTTGCACTCTACCACTGAACTGTGTACTTAGTATTTAGCTCTAGTTACTTTGTTTTCCCAAATCCTTTTTTTGCCCTATAAAAACTAAGTTTTGCTGAGTGCAGTAATTCCATAAATTCAGGAGGCTGAGACAGGATGGTCACAAGTTTGAGGATAGCTTCAGCAAATTGGTGAGGCCCTAAGCAACTTAGCAAGACCCTGTCTCTAAATAAAAAGGGGTTGGGTATGTAGCTCAGTGGTAAGGTACCCCTGAGTTTAATGTCTACCAAAAAAGCAAACCAACATAAAACAAAACCCTAAACTTTGCATTGCCTTTTGTTGGACATGCACTGTACCACTGTATGGTAGAAATTTTCAAGTTAATACTTGAAGCCTGTATCAAGTAGAAGTTTAAATTGGAATAGAGAAAGAGGTTGCCCAGTCTAATTTCACTATGTAAAAAAACATTGAAACAACTGAATTATTAAAAATGTCGACCTCAGTGGTAAGAAATCTTTACCATCTTAAAACACCCAGACCATAGGTTAATAAAGGATCTAATGAGAGTAATACCTGAGCTGTAATCTGACTCATATAAATAATTAGAAAATATGAAGTAAGGTATGTTTCCAAGACTTTTGGGGGGAGGAGTGTAAACAACTTTCTAAACATGCTCATTTGTGCTGGCTCTCTGTCTCTCACACACACAGCTTGAAGTACCATCTGAAAAGAGATACTTAAAATAGTGATATTCTCAAATACAAAAGAAACTTGATTCTTGATCACCTATCTTATTCTGCTTTTCTTTGTGGTACTGGAATGAAGCCCAAGGGTGCTTCAGCACTGAGCTATACCCCGTTGACACGTTAGGTTGCTTAAGCTGTCCTTCACTCGTGAGTCTCCTGCCTCAGCCTCCAGAGTTGGTTAGTTACAGATGCCACAATGCCCAGCACCTTTCCAGTTTTTATTTTTTGTGGGGGTGGCACTTGTGTTCTTCCTGAAGTGTACATTATTATCTCTACTTCAATTTATGTGAAGTATAAATAAGATATTCCAGCAATACTCCCAAAGAAAATAATTTAAATTTCACTTAAAAAAGCTTTTATCAGTACTTGTTAGCTTTTACACACACAATTTTCTAGTAAACACATTACTTTCTTAAGAAGCTCAGTGTTCATGTTTCCATTTTCTTTAAAAGCATATCTACCACAATTAACTCAACTTAAGGTTTAAAAGAAACCTCAATTTTGTAAAAGAAAAAAGTGCATGAATGCATTTTTTTTTTAACTCAAGAGACTAAGGGCTTCACAGAAGCTTAATACCTGGTAATTATTTGCCATATAAAAATGTGTTTATATTTATAAATTAACTATTCTTATTGCCCAGCCACCAAGTAAAGATTTAAGAAAATTAATAGAATGAAATTTCTTTAAGGGAAAGACTGTATTACTGGCAAGAGAATAGGAAATACAAGCAACTTGACAAGACTAAGTTTATTCTATAATTTTTATTAATAAAAAAATTAACCATGACCATATAAAATGAGTGGCTGGGCTTATAGTTTGCTACACCAAAGAAATTAAAAAATACTTGAGATAATGTTACAATAATTTATAATAGCATTCCCTTGATAGAGGCATTTTAATTTTAGCAATTGTTCCTCTTAAATATATAAAACTAACCTTTAGTGTCATGGATGAGTATCATCATAGCTACTGATGAATAAAGAGAGAATTTCCAAGAGCTTTCTCATGGTTTTATCTCAAGACATACAACCAAACTGCAGGGAAACCACCTCCCAAAAGGATCTTCTTGAAAGATACCCAATCAGAAAAAAGAGCATTATTGATATTTCTGTTAGGGGAACATCCCACTTGCAAATCAAGTGTGAAGAATAAATAACACAAATTAGGAATGCACCCCCAAGGCCCCCAAATCAATTAGTAAAAGTGCCATTAAGAATTATCAGACATATAATCAATGTGTTTAAATACAAATTCAAAATTTAACTCCAAAAGATACAGTGATTTTATTACATAAAATTTTTTGTGTGCTAAAAATGTTAACTTACAAGATATAATAATAATATTTGCATAAGTGTATAGGGAATTACGGTGGGACTGTTTGATCATTTTTTCATTGTTGAAGATGAGAACAGAACAATAAGTAGTGGAAATATAAGCACTCGAGTCCTCTACATTCATGGCTCTTATATTACTGCTCAACCAAAATATACGAACATTCTTTAAGGATATAAATGCCTGCTCAATTAATCTTTTAAAAATAAAGTCCATTTTTTTCTTTCCATTAAAGCTTCTGCAGGACTGACAAAGGTACATTGCACCTATTAAAAACAGGGGTCCTTTTCATCTTTGGATAAGGTGTCACCACTTAGGGAAAGCACAGTCACAGATTACTAAATTTTGAGGCAGCAGTTGGAGTCCATTAAGCACTTTTTGAACACTGTACCTTTAAAAAAGTTTTTCTTTAATGTAGCTTTGGGAAACCAAAGAAAAATATCTATGGCAAAGTACAACTCATTCTGATTTGACTGCAATAAAATACAAAAACAAAACCAAAAAATAGTGCAGTGTCAATTTAACCTATGGAATCACTCAACGTTAGTTTTCTGTTCTACTGTATGAATTAATAACAACAACAAAAAAAAGCTTAACTTGTTAAAAACATTTTTAAGTCTTTGACTTAATATTTAATAAGGCAAAAATTAAATTAAGCACTATAAAAAGTCTTTAAAAATGAAGTTCTACAAATTTGGTTCTCATTTACAACAATTTCATTAACAGAAAATGGGTTAAGTATAGATACAATGTATCCAATACCCTCATAACTACAATAAAAAAACACTAGTAGCATTTATAGACTGAAATCCTTAATACCAATATGTATTCAAACCATGTTCAAACAGAACACCTGTTCTTTCCCCATGTAGAAGAAAATGTTACAAATAATTAACAAAATACCAATAAAACAATGGAAACCCAATTTCATTTCACTGTGCCCAAGGGTATGACACAAAATACTGGCTTAAAGAGGTAGATTTAAAAGAAAAAGAAAACCAGATTCTCCATTCTTTGTCACTTTTATTCAGTAGTAGTTTTTTTTTTCCTTATTTTCAGTGCCAGACATGGCAAGGAGTGATTACAGCCAACTGTTATTAGAACATTTGTTCGCAACATATACCCCCTTTATCACTGACCCCAAACTGACTCATTTTGTGTGTGCTTTCGTTCTTTCTTTCTTAATATACCACCACCAAGACTGGGTGGAAGGAGCAAGGGTAAGAGAGATGAAGGGGGAGAGTCCAGGAGGCCAGAGAGGAGGAATGCTACAAGCCACAGTAAGAATGAGCTGTATTTAATTTAAAAAAGGGAGAAGGGGTGTACCCAACAAATGATACAGTAATGAGGATACACAAATCCCATAGCATGACTGAAGGCTTTCACTGTGTTTGACGTCATCACAATGGAAGGCATAAAAAGTGGAGTAACTCAATGTTGATACAGTCCAATCTAGTCCATTAGGCAAGATGGTGCAAGAAGTCATTTAAATTAAAAGTGCCCTACCCTTACCTAAATGGCTAGCAGGCATGGAGAACACTACAATGATAACCCACAGAGTTTTCTCCATGTAGCTATAAAAATGTGTTGTCGAATGGCACACTGTCAAACACTGGAAAGGGGTGCCACAATGGACTTCTCTCTTTTATAGGTACGAATGCTAGATTCAACTATCTCAACTAAGCAGGAAGTGGGCTCTTCCGCTAGGAATGCCAACCCTAATTCACTTTGTCTTGAAATATATACAGATTGTTTGTAGTAGCTACAGCAATGATATTTTCCTTGGGGTGCCAGGCTGTATGAAGGATTTTCTTATTGAAGTCTAGACTGTCAACACTTATTTCATCTTTCTTTCGCTTGCCGCTTGCACAGACTTTGCGTGGCTTCAAAACCGTGCGAGGCTTATTGTTTTCTCGTGATGCTTCTAGAGTTATATCTCGCTTTGTGTTCCTGTCGAACATTCTGAAGAAATTATTGTAAGATCCAGTCATGACAACGCTGTGGAAGTAGAAGAGTCAGTCAAATAAATGAACGAAGGGCTGTGTATTTATTAAAATGGTTCATGATTAAACCTAACCCAGTACTCTACAGAAAGTAGCTACTTCAAGCAGAGTTGAATTAAGGAGGCTGCTAGCAAAACTCAATCACTGGAATAAGCCAGAAATATGAGAGTTAACTTGGTTCTAACAAAACTATAACAAAGCTGACAGATTCTCAAGTAAAACTTCTCTTAGTACTGACCAATCCAGCCAGCCAGCTGCTGTTTTTTTTTTTTTTTTTTTTTTTGTACTAGGAAATAAACCCAGAAGCACTTACTCACTGAGCCACATCCCCAACCCTTAAAAAATTTATCCTTAGTTCTTTTCAGATATACATGACAGTAAAGTGTATTTTGACATACACACATGGAGTATAAATAGGATCCCATTTTTGCGGTTGTATATGATGTGGCGTTTCCCTGACTATGTCTTCGTATATGAATATGGGAAATTATGTCCGATTCATTCTGTTCTTTCTTATCTGCCCCTGCCCCATGCCCCACTACCTGCCAGTCTTTATTTTTCATTTTGATACAGGGTTTCATTAAGTTGCTTAGGCCCTCACTAAATTTCTGAGGCTGGCCATGAACTTGTTGTCCTCCTGCCTCAGCTTCCTGAGTAGCTGGGAGTCCACATGTGCCAGCACACCTGGTCAGCTTCATAAAGGAATAACCATCATGGGATTTCCAAATTCTATTCTTCTCTCAAATGCATACAAATAACTATTCATAAGAAACCAATGCTTATTTTATGATATAAATTATAAGCTATTTAACTTGTCCCAGTGTACATCTAGTTCAGATAATATTTTATGAATGCTTATGATAAATTTGCTCCTGAGAATATCAAGAAAGTAGCATATGATATTTTTATCAATAGAAAATCATTTCAGGGCTGGGGATGTGGCTCAAGCGGTACCGCGCTCGCCTGGCATGCGTGCGGCCCAGGTTCGATCCTCAGCACCACATACCAACAAAGATGTTGTGTCCGCCGAGAACTAAAAAATAAATATTAAAAAAATTCTCTCTCTCTCTCTCTCCCCCTCTATCACTCTCTCTTTGAAAAAAAAAAAAAAAAAAGAAAGAAAATCATTTCAGAGGTGGGGTTGTAGTTCAGTGGTTGAGCGCTTGCCTCGTATGTGTGAGGCACTGGGTTTGATCCTCAGTACCACATAAATATACTAAAAAAATTAAGATATTGTGTCCATCTACAACTAAAAAAAGAAATTAAAGAAAAAAGAAAACCATTTCACCTATACCAATAGAAATGTTTAAAGGAAATATATTTAAAAGTACAGGTTCAGGGATGGGGTTGTGGCTCAGTGGTAGAGGACTTGCCTAGCATATGTGAGGCACTGGGTTCGATCCTCAGCACCACATAAAAATAAAAGTATTGTGTCCACCTAAAAAAAAATAAATACTTGAAAAAAATATGTAAGTTCAAAGGGGTGACAAGGACTTTGCTTGCCCAAGACACTCCCGCACTATTCCTTTTTGGGATATTAGGGTCTCATAACGTTCCTGAGGCTGGCCACAAACTCACTATCCTTGTGCCTCAGATTTCTGAGCTGCTGGGATTAAAGATGGGCACCATCACTCCCAGCATCAAGACACTTTCTTGTCACTTCTATTTGCTATCAATCACTGCTCAACATTCACCAAGTATTCTCAAAGGCAAAAAATCACAAGTGTGAAACCCTTAGTAGTTTGGAAATAAAATAAAGGTCCATTGATTAAAAAAAGGGGGGGTACTACTACTCTAGAACCACTATTATGTACTACCTCCTCCTCACAGGTTCAAATTATTACTGTAAGTGAAATGATAGGATACTAAGGATTTGCTCAAAGTTATACTTATCTCCTCCATATAAGGGACTATTATTATTATTATTATTGAGAACAATTTTAACCAATCTGAAGTTGGTGTCATGTCCCTGAAGATAATGAACTGTTATTGCTTTTAAATGATTTACGTAAATGAGACTGGTATCCCCATATTCTCTGAATTTGTGAAGTTTCAATGGATTAAAGACACTGAATCTTTGGCTCTTTTTAATTTAAAAGGAATCACCAGGCCAGCATTTTTGTGACATCCCTGCCAAAAATGTATAACCTGAATTTAATCATGAGAAAACATCAGACAATCTTCAATTAAGAAACACTCAAATGAAGAACTGTTCAAGAACAAAGAATATAACTACATATGACAAATAAATTTAACATAGGATCCTAGAATATGTGCTTTACCAGATTCTTTGCTAAAGGACATAACTGAGAAAACTTGTAGAAATGTAAAGAGATCTGTGGATTAGATGACAGTACTGCATCAACGTGAGTTTCTGCTTTACATGCCTGTACTGTCAGTTTGTAGGAGTGTGTATGCCTTTAGGAAAGTCATTACATAAATTCAGAGGCAATGGACTTCACATGTGGTGCTTATGTAAAACTGGTGCAAAATTAAAATGTGACAAATTAATGTGCACCCACTGCCCCCACTTCATGAGGAAACAGGTACATCATATCCTATTACATCAGTACCTCCTTTCTCTTCAAATCTGTCTATTCCCAACACCCCCTTTTCCCACTTTCCCTTTTTTCTGACACCTCAGATTCAGTAGTGGCATTCCAAGTGTTTACTTATTTCTACCAACAGGATTCTCTGCTTAGTACCGCCAAACTAATATTGGAACTCACGCTAAAATCAGAAGAGTATAATATAAAAACCAGACAAAAGGTATTTGTTCCAAGTACTACTACCCTTGGTAATACCTTATTATGAAACTTGAACCACATAAAGCTTCTATGATAAAACTACTATCAAATAAAATACCTCTACTTTAAATACAAGTTTTAGAAATTATGTTTTAACTGGAACACATTAAGTGATAAAACAGAAGATTGAAAATAAGACTTATTTAAACTTTGGAAATAATGACATACATTTCGATGAAATAGCAGCTAACCTCCTGCTTCAAGCCCCCAAGTAGGCGGGACTACAGGTGTGTACCACCTCAGCCAGTGAGAAAAGTGATTTATCTGGTTCATAAAAGAAAAACACCTGAAGACATCCAAATAATAATTTAGATAAAACCATTTGTTGCAGATGTTTTGTTTCATATTACTAGTGAAATCAACACTTAATTTTTATCATAGTATTGCTATGTTACATCTAAAATTACTAAATTTACTTTAAATTTCCCTTGGTGGAAAGTGAAGTAATCTATGTTAACTTAAAAAAAGTTGGTCAAGAGGGCTGGGGTGGCGGCTCAATGGCAGAGCACTTGCCTGGCATGTGTGAGGCCCTGGGTTCGATTCTCAGCACAATATATGAATAAGTAAAATAAAGGTCCATTGACAACAAAAAATATTAAAAAAGAAAAAGTTGGTCATGCTGGACACAGTACCGCATGCCTATAATCCCAGCGTCTTGGGAGGCTAAGGCAAGAGGATCATGAGTTCAAAAGCAGGCCTCAGCAAAGGCAAGGTATTAAGCAACTCAGTGAGACCCTGTCTCTAAATAAAACAGAAAATAGGGCTGAAGATGTGACTCAATGGTCAAGTGCCTGAGTTCAATCCCTAGAACCGCCCTCCCAAAAAATTGGCCATCTTTTTTAGCTAATATGTCAATTATAATATGACGTATGCAATGGCAAGTTTCTTTCTAATAAAATTCCTATTAGAATAAGAGATTCAAATGAAAATAAATTACCTGTCAGATCCATTCCAACAGCATTCAAATTTGTCAAATATGCAGTCATTTTCATACAGTGAACAGAGTTTACTTCTGAGGTATTCATGAACCTGGGGAAAAGACAAAACAGTTTACCTAAAGAGCCTATGCACTAAAATCAGGAAAATGAATTTAAAAATCCCTATCTTTATTTTTTTTTTTTTAAAAAGGTACACACACCCCTAAACATCTTAAATCTCAGTACTCTTGGTAACAATAATAGCAGTGTTTTAAGAGCCTTTTACAAAATACAAATCGCCTTTTAGGGAAGCACATTTTCCTGTAGTACAACAGGGAAAAACTCCCTCTGGCACGCCACATGTATCCTGAAATGCCCGACTAAAACAGAAAATATTTGGAAACGGAAGAGACTAAGAAAAGAACACAAGAGCAATAGGTGATCATCCCTACTTGTTTTTCAGTCCACTAACTGCTGATAAAACACTGCTTACTTCCTTTAAAATGCCATTTTCTGGGAATAGATTTAAACTTGGGCTTATATTTTTAAGTAAATTCATATGCTAAGCACAGTTCAGTGAAGCCTTGGTTTGGTTATTAGATGTGCATCATTTAAAATGTTGATGGTATCACTCCATATTACTTACACAATGTCAAAAGCTAATTAAAATGTATCTGTTTTTGAATTCCATATTTACTGATATTTGAAAAAATATGGAAAATAAGAAGATTGAGAAACATGATACATTTCAATATTAATATTGCTAAATTAACAAAGAAAATACCACAGTATTTGTTGTGATCAGAGGGAAAAAAGGAGACTTATTGACTATTCTTTTTACTGAAATAGAATAATAAAGTATACTCTAAATCAGAACTATGCTTTCCACAACCTAATCTTATTTTAATTGTCCATTTTACTTTTAGTACAGAAGTTGCAACTCTTGTGGGTTTAGGATTGAACATGGGTAACTAATGTGAAAAAAATGAAGATGAAAGTATCCCCCAATCACATATAACAGAGCAAAGCAAGACTGTACAAATTCAAAAAAATTATGAATTTATATAGGCTATATGTGCATGAGGTGACACTAAATTATTAATCCAATTTAGCATTGGCAGGAATTGGGAAATCAGGTAACACATCTGCTAGGTTACTGTGATTCAGCACATTTTACAATACATGTAGTTTGTACAATGTTCCTCACCAAATGATTCAAGAGTATGAAGCTAAGGTCCAAATGAATAATCCTCAATGGGAATGGGGAGATGCTAAGGTTAACCAGGAAGATACATTAACCTTTGCAGTTACACAAACGTAAAGAATTAACAAAATTCTTGGGTACTGGGGATTGAACCCAAGAGCACTTTACCACTGAGCTACAATCTCAGCCTTTTTTATATTTTGAGACAGGGTCTTGCTAGGTGGCCTAGGCCGTCCTGTAATCCTCCTGCCTCAGCCTCCCACGTGGCTGGGGTTATAGGGTGCCACAGTGCTGGCACCCAAATGTATTTTGAAAACAAAGCAGTACTTCACATCTTTGCTTCTGTTTCAATGTAGTGTTTTATTTTGAAATTTGAAAGACCATCACTGAGAATCTTGAGTGGTTTATATGTCTGTCAAAGGATACTTAGTCTGAGAAATTCTGTTCTTTGATTTTTATTGGGACTGTGTAACATAAAGGGATCATTATAACCTGGGTATTCCTAGGCAGCATAAAGTGTCTTCTACACTATTATAGTCCAAGGCATAACAGGTTTCTGTTGGCCTCTGCCCCTGCTGGGCTGTGCACTTCATTTCTTATCTCTGGTGGAGGGCAGATGAGTAAAGGGTAGTGGCTGGCTGCCTAGAAAAGAATCCTGAACTGATAATCCATAATAAGCAATTCCTAAGCCATCTTTTGAGCTTTTAAGCCCCTTTCCTTTAGGTCAAAGACAGTACTTTCAGCCTACAAGACACTTGAGTCATGCAACTAGGCACACCAAACTGAAGCTCTCCACATGTTCCCTAGCCGCAGCTTGTACAACCCTATCAGGACTCTACTGCCCAGACCTTAATAAAGAATGCAGCTTCCTTCCCACATAATATCAGCACACAAAGTTGACAATATTGAACCAAACAGATAATAAAACCACAATTCAGTGGCATTGGAAACACACAGTGTATAAAAACACACACACACACACACACAAACACACACTTAACATGAGGAAAAGCAACATATCCATGGGTCTCTGAATGGAAAATCTAATGGTTAACACACACAGTACATTCGGATTATCACATAGTAAAATATCCTACTCTATGAACACTTCTAAGTAAATAAGGTAGATGCTCATTGAAAGAGAAAACTCAAATACCTGGTATGTTTCCACTGGCCTGTTTTCCATATTTAAGTCCCAAATTTTGACCGACAAATAGTCTCTAGTCATCATATAGCGACCACTATGGCTGAATTTTACATCAGAAATAGAAGAGATGATTTCAGAAAAAAATGACCTGTTACTGGGGTCTTCGGGTTCTTCAAACACTAAAAACAAGCCAAAAATGAGAGAGAGATAAAAGTGCAATATGAACAATATTCTGACTTGAACAAATAATTTTCTGAACAAACCATTCATAAACATTCTAAGAATGAAGTAAAAAAAATCACAAGCTAATAAAAAACTGACGATTCTTTATCAGATGATTTTTTTCCTTTCTGGCTTTAATATGAATGTAATTCCCCTAAAAGTTTAAGAAAACGACATACATGATTGAGGGGATTGTTATTAACTAGGGATTGAACCCAGGGGCTCTTTACCACTAAGTTACATTTCTAGCCCTTTTATTGCTGGGATTACAGGCATGTGTCTGACAAAAATGGCCTGATATTGAAAGATGAAGATTCAAAAGTGTATGCTTCCAAAGTCATATGGCTAATTTAGTAGAACCAGACCCACCTGAGACCTGTGACTTCAGTGTACCAGACTGGTATATTCTACAAAATACCTGACTCTACCTATATCATCAAGGTGAAAAACATGCCATCTTCACCCATCCAAATTTATACTAGGATTTTTCTTGTGGCTATGTAAAATTATTTTCATAATAGCCTGTTAGGAATTCCTGAGTTTTAACAACATTGAACTACAGGATAAGAATATCGCAACCCCTTATTTTTTTTTTTAAGCCAAACTATGCTTTTGCATATAAAGGAACAACCTGTGTAACACCTTATGGAGTCAGGCAGGTTACCAGAGTACAGGAGGCTCTGGACACATATGACTGAGGTGAGTTCCAAATACATTAACTGCTATTAAGAAAGATAAAATAAACTTACGTTTAGAATGCCTATCACAGAGGGCAGATGCCCTCATGTCACATAACCGAATAGTTCCTTTACTGCTGCTGTACACAAATGTGTTACAGCTATTTGGATGGAATTCTGCTGCTGTGATCACTTCTGTGAGCTCTTCCATATTGGCAGGCTTGATATCCACAATATCTAGATAGGATTTTATTAAGGAATTTTCACTTGAAAAAAAAACTGGCAAATATAATTCTGCACATCTCAAATCTAAACTGAATTCATAAACCTAATAATAAGTATTAAGTCTGAATTGCAGCCTACTCTTGTGTGAGTATAGATCCCAGAAGTATTAGAACTTTTAATGCTAAAAACCAAATAGCTCTCAGGAACAACAGGCAAATTTTAGTTTGTAGAAGTCTTCCCAATTATGATACAAATGCCAGAAATCATAAAGGAAAGGCCAAGAAATTTGTCTTCACAACTATTAGAGAATACCAAAACACACACCTCAAGAGAGTAAATCAACTCATTAAAATAAAAAGAAGAAAAAGTCTCTTTTTTAAAAATATTTATTTTTAGCTATAACAATATTTTTATTTTTATGTGGTGCTAAGGATGGAGCCCAGTGCCTCATGCATGGTAGGAGAGCGCTCTACCTCTGAGCCAAATCCCAACCTGACGAAAGACTTTTTCTCAAAGACTGGTAAAGACACAGAAAAATAGGCTCTTCTATACTATTGATAGAGTATGAATTATGAGAAAGATTTTTTAATTTTTGAAACAATAAACTATTTGAAAAATACATAGACAACTACCACTGATCAAGGTTAAAAAAGAAATATATTTCTATATTTATATCTATATTATATGAATGTGCACAGGTATACAGGTTGATATATCACATACATATATACAGGAAAATTTCAGGAGGTTGTTATAAAGAGCAAAAATAGGGTTTGGATAACTTCTTTTGACATTATATCATCTTTCATCATAACATACATGAATTTCCTTTTCCAACATTAATGAAAATATTTTTATAATTAAAATTTCAAATATAATACTCAATAATTTTTTCAACCAAAAACTCAATTATTAAAAAACCAAATTCCTATTTTCATACATACAAAAATATCTTAAAATTCCATGAATCAATTTTGAAATCAATTCATCAAGCCATTTATCTTTATCAAGTAACTTTTCCCCTGTGTTGTCACTTAAATACATGGAAAAAATAAGATGCCACCTATATTAAAAGATATATTTTAAAAAGAAATCAAATATATGAAAGAATAAGATGAATTTAATATGGGCATAATATGCTTTCTTTACCAAATACCAAAACCAAAATAAAGTGGATACTAAAACTTCTGTCTGTAATTTCCAGATGCCAAAGATTAATCCGCAAATCATCAGCAGATAAATAAGTTTCATAATCACTATTTATAGAAATTGAGTTGATGTGGTATGTATGAGCATTGGCAAATATTCTTCGTGGACTAGCCTCGACCATTAGATCCATAGGTCTAAAGACTGGCACCTGTCAATAACACATGAAAAAAAAAACCAAACAGAATTTACAGTATGTTCATTAAGCAGTGAAAGTTCAGAACACTTCATTATTTTAGTTTGTGAGAACATAAAATAGCAATAATATTACAGACTTAAAAAGCAACTGATGCTGATCTTTTCCATTTGAAATGGAAATAAAAAGAAAACAATGTGGACAATTTGCCTTCTTTGTTTCAACCATTTACTTGAAAGATACTAAATATTTGTGGTTCAAATTAATGAGGTTAAAAAAATAAATTAAATCATAGCACATAGTATTTTTTAAGTTACAACTAAAGCATATAGTCCCTTTGCACTTTTTTGATCTCTGAAGAAAAATGAATCTTCAAATTTAATCTTCGACATTCCAACTATGAAAAAGAGCAGTGGTACAGTATAAAATGCCCTTGTGTTTTAGTCCTAGTTCTGACCCTGACTACAACAAGACCTCTGTTTAGTTCAGTTTCTATCTTTAAATGAGAGTAACTCAATGTCTTACCTTGTTACAGAATTGCTGGTGGGGGCTGAGAATTGTAATTGCAGTTATTCCTATTCTGTTCAGAATCTAGGCTATACGTGGTATGAACATAAAATCCTATCCATCTGAATCATTTTTTAAGTACTTACTCGTAGTGTAGTAACTGTAGTAGGATCTCTATACCTTCCATCTTCCTCTTTCAAATTATAGCCTTCTGGTCTTTTATCCCTTTCACTGATTTTCCATAATTTTATTGTTTTATCTGAGGAAAGAATAATAAAAGTCCTCAAAAATAAATGATACTAATAAATAATTTTAAGAGATAATTTTACATTTCACCCAAAAGATTTTTTTAAATCCTTTATCTAACAAAAATTCTAATTATCACGTAAAAAAACATACACAAAAATTACAAATTTATATATTAATGGCAATCATACAAATTCCATGTGCTATTCAAGTCAAGCCACAGCCAGATCTCAATCCTTTAAAGAATTAAAACTTCATGGTAGAGGCTGGGGGCTGTAACTCAGTGGTAGCGAACTTGCCTCACAAGTGTGAGGCCCTGGATTGGATCCTCAGCACCACATAAAAATAAATAAATAAATATTAAAGATATTTTTTTAAAAACTACAAGGGAAAAACTGTATGTATGTAAACACATCTACATATACACATAAATAGGTATACAAATATGCTCAGTATCTAATTCAAAAAAATCAAAGAGAGTGAACGATAAACTTCCTTCTCATTGCTTATTATTTACAACTGGAATGGCAAGGCATCTCTCCCTCAGTCCATTCTCTAAGCATATCTTTTTTTTTTTAATATTTATTTTTTAGTTCTCGGTGGACACAACATCTCTGTTGGTATGTGGTGCTGAGGATCGAACCCGGGCCGCACGCATGCCAGGCGAGCGCGCTACCGCTTGAGCCACATCCCCAGCCCCATCTAAGCATATCTTATCAAAGATCCACAGATTCCTTCATAGCCCCAGATGCCTCCATTTAAATATGTCTTTCCCCTGTGTCAGGGATTCCTAAGTGTGAAAAAGCTCCCCAAAACAAAAACAAAAAAAAAATTGATTGAAAGCATATGCCCCAATTCCTTCAAGACAAAATTTCTGAATAAACTTTACAGTTATCTTGTCCCCTCTCCCCTTCCCCTGACCCAGGACACAAGACTGAACTCAAAGCCTTGAGCATATCAAAGAAGTGCTCAGCCACTGAGCTAAATCCCCAAACCCTAAAAATAAACTTTTATTTTGGATTTCAGTTTAGACTTAGAAAAAAGTTGCAAAGACAGTAGTATTCCCATATACCCTTCCCCCAGATTGCTCTGATGCCAGCATCTTATGCAACTTTGGTAGGTTTGTCAAAACTAGGCTTCCCTAACACACAAGCACACCCCCCCCACACACACACACACACTCTATTCTTTGGAAGTGAGTCATTAAGTTCAGTTCACACTTAGAGCCATTTTATAAAAGCAATGCAAAAACAATTTCTAGAGAGAGATACCAGTGAATCTCTAGCCTGGTAATCTTTATTTCCTTTGTTTTAAAGAGTGTTTGTTCCTGTAGATGCCCTTCTCAAAAACAAAACAAAACAACAATCTATTCCTTCTAAATTCTATGTAATCTTGTTTACAATTCTCTTGCAGCTAAGTTCTATGTGTTTCCTATGTACTATTTAGTGTGTATATTTATATATTTTTTAACATGTAACTATTTTTTTAAGTTATATATAAACACAATATTTTTATTTTGTTAACTTATTTTTATGTGGTCTGAGAATTGAACCCAGTGCCTCACATGTGAGAGGCAAGCGCTTTGCCACTGAGCCACAACCCCAGCCATATTTATATAATTTAGACAGAAGTACTGCCTAAATTCTATATTCTGGGACAAATAAATATCTGAAATCACTGATAATAAAGATGACAACCCTGTTACCCATCCCTACAGCTGTCTTATGGCCTGTTTAAATGATCTTTAATGACAATCCAGATTTTTAAAAATTACAATATACTTTATCAAACATTTAGAAGAGATGAAATCAGTTATGTTCCTTGCAGTATTACAGGGGGGAAAACACCCTAAAAACAAACTACCTAAAGACTTGAAAGATTATGTAAGATCTTTCAAGGAGAGGATTTTTAGATTCTCAATGAGATCTGCTCCTTCCATAACTTCCACTAAAACTGCCAAATAATTAAAAATTCTAGAAGCCCAAAGTCTCTGGGGTCCATCTGCCAAACACAAAGAGAGCAGAGAAACATGCCACCAAGCCCTCCTTTGTGGGAATGCAGCTATTGTCTAAAACTCAAAAAGCTTTGAGAACAACCTACTTCTGAGTGCAATTCGCTAATATTTGTATATTTAAGACTCATGGCCAACAGGCTGGTCAGATGTTTTCAAAATATGGAAGCATAAAAAAGGAATCAGAGAAGCTAGGTATGGTGGTATACACCTGTAAACCCAGGGGCTCAGAAGGCTAGGGGAAGAGGGTTGCAGGTTCAAAGCTGCCTCACCAACTTAGGGAGACTGTAAGCCCTGTCTCAAAATAAAAAAATAAAAAGGGCTGGGGATATGATTCAGTGGTTAAGGGCAGCTGGATTCAATCCCGGGTGTGTCCCCCCACCCCACACACACATCAGAGAAAGGCAAAAGATGGGGGAAAAAAAAAAGAATAAAAACATTTGAATTTTAGGTGAGTTCACTATATCCCATAGTAGTAGTTTTGAACTTATTTTTATGACTATAAAGACCCCTTACACTGGGGTATGGAGTGGGTATTATGCTAATTCTCACAGAAAAAAAAACACGCAAAATAAAAATCTCACTCAGATTTATCAAATGTTATTTCTCCTGACCTGCATTTTTGTCCTTTTAAATAAACATTTCAGATGTAGCTTAAGTCTTACTCCTTCCTCTATCCTTTCTGCATGCTATCACCCAGGCACAACAGCTTAGAAAACGCCCATGCCAAGTTTATCCTCCCACCTTGATCCTATTTTTTAAGTACTACTTTTAGCACACGCACAAACAAAATAATGCATTCTCAATATATTTGTGTTTCATTTAGAATTCATCAAGATAAAAATTTACAATGTACTCACTGTATAGTGCCTTCAGATAATTTGTAACACTAGTCAAAAACTTTGCAAGTTTAAATTTATGTACTAAATCTATTTGGGAGATACTGTTAATAAAAACTACAGAGTCATACACTCCTGATCCAGCCACTGGAATTTCTAGCGGCCTCTCTCGCCACTGAGTTTTTATAACATTTAGGGTCTAGAAAGGCTCATCTGGTGATTATGTTTCCAGAGGAGCACAACAAAGGCTCTACAGAACACAAGTAGACATAAAAAGAAGTGAAGGATAGTTAAAATTTAATCCACATGAGTTGAAATGGCATTTGCTTCCAAATAACAAGGAAGAAGTACTGACAACTGCTGAAACTGGAAGACAGGCATGTGGGCTTCATTATACTATTCTCTCTACTTCAGTCTACACTTAAAACTTTCTTTTGTAAAAAATAAAATGATATAGTCTATAAGAAATGAGCTGCCAAAAATTATTATGAATATTCCAATACTTCATGACCGCAATTGCTATTTTACTTTTCAAACTAGGAATCTGCATTCCTTTACATCAATGAAAGTGAGTCTTAGAATAATTTACTTTGCCATATACATTAAAACAAAAAAAAATTAGAAGCCAACACATAACAGAAGTAAACGTACTACTTCCACCTATGATGCCGTGAGTTAGGCTTTAGTTACTTTATTTTTAGTGAGAGGACAATGCAGTTTATGTGAAAAGAGGGAGAGGCAGAAGATACAGATTCAACAGGCTGATATAGAGAGCTCTGATAAGAAAAATGGTTCCCTAAGAGGAGGTAAAATGGCATCAGGAGTTGCAATATTTTGTTCACCACATTTCTAAGATTTCAGTATAAAAGGGCTATGAGGCATAAACTGGATGAAGGGGCATTCAATGTCATTAGCATGTTACTACAGAAGCCACTTGAGTTTATACTCTGCAAATGCTGAGGTCTAGGTGCTAGAATTTCTCCTATTAATAGCAAGGGGGCTGAGAAGATGTGAGGGAAGGGGAGGGGGGATAGTAGGGGATAGGAAAGGTAGCAGAATACAACAATTACTAATAGGGCATTATGTAAAATTGTGGATGTGTAACCGACGTGATTCTGCAATCTGCATTTGGGGTAAAATTGGGAGTTCATAACCCACTTGATTCTAATGTATGAAATATGATATGTCAAGAGCTTTGTAATGTTGTGAACAACCAATAAAAAAAAAAAAAAAATAGCAAGGGGGCTGGGAAAATGAGATGTTTCTCCCAACCCTTGTTCCAGTCTCAAAACAGATTTAAAATTTAAAATCTAAAATTCTAATACACTTGCTATCTGGTTTCTGAAATATCTCCTCAAATCACTGTAATGACTCTCTTTACAGCCAAGATACCACGGGTAAGCCAACAGTGATTTACAGGGAAAAAAATACAAAGGAACAAAAGGAAATTTTCCAATACTTAACTTGTCATAAAGGGCTTCAAATTGTAAAGTCAACTCTAACCAGCATACAATAGAACTTAGGTACACTTAGAAAGGAGGAGGAAAGGAAATTAACATACTCCTTATGTAAGCAAAGTTGTTAAATTTAATACAATAATACTATAATACAGACATTACCGTCTCTAGTTTACTGATGAGGAAAATTCAACTGAGTATTAGTAACTTGCACAAAGCTACGAAGTTGAACAGTGACAAAAATAGCACCAACCTAACCCAATGGTGAAGCAGCTTGTTATTTTCACTACAAATGGGACATGCATTAAATAACTGGTACTCGAGAATCTAAAAATTGAGAGGGGCGGGGGGAGAGAGGGAGGGAGGGGGTAAAGTTTCTTAATGTCTCTCACAGAGAACTCTTATGAGTCCTCATGGAAAAGGTGAGCAGCCCTGTGAGACTGATTCAAGCAGTAGGCATTGAAGAGGAGATATGCACTTACCATTGGTAGACAATAAAAACTGAGCAGCATTTTTCTGGGGTAACCACCTAATTTTGTTGATCTTTTCTTCTATTTCTAAACTTTTCAAGTAGTCAAATTCTGGTTCATGGCTCTGGAAGGTGCTGTAAACATTATATTCTCCTCTGCTATGAGACTGTATTTTGTTCTAAAATGAAAACAAAAATATTTGGATCATTGTTGATTAATATTTCAAAATAATATGTAATCAATTTCAACACATCCTGCAAATTCTGGATATTCCATTAGTTAGCTTTATCTTAAATACAATTATATTCTGTTTTCTTCATTTAAAGGTCGTCAAGGAATAAATAAGAAAGCTTTGAGGGGGGGACTAAAGCTCAATAAATAAGCTTCATTCAATAGGCAAGGAGTGGATTAATCAAATTACTAATTTACAATTACACATTAGATAGTCTGGAGTCATACTGATAAAAACAACAATCCTGAGCATCTATAATTACAAAGTTTATCAAAAAACCAGATTTTTCTTTTTTTAAAGCTTGCTCAGAAAAAGCTGGCTGAGGCTATACTTTGTCTACCTTAGGGAGTCAATTCCTACCTGTTATTTAATGTTTTTTCCCTTATCCTTTCTGATGCCTGTCTTTTGATTATTTCACTGCTGAAAAGCCTTAAGAGTTCTCAGAAATGCAATGACCTCATTGCATTTATGTGAAAAGAGGGAGGCAGAAGATACAGATTCAACAGGCTATCCCAAGACCACTGTTACACAGAACATGGCTACTGATTAAATATACATTCAGCATTAGCCAGCAACGCCCTTCCCATCCCACCAACAAGTGCTTACCCTCCCTTAAACTACCCTTCTTATCTTCTTATAAGCCTTATACATACTGATTATTTATTTCATTTAGTATAAGCTTGAAAATATATAATTTAAATTGTTTGATAAAGGTACTACTTGTAAACTTTTTCAGTTAACACTTAATACCTCAGTAAAAAATGAGAATTATAATAATATTTACAATTTCATCTTCTGACTACATAATTAAATAGCCAATCAAAAAAATTGTTCAAAAAAGAACCAATGGAAAAATAGTTTAAAACAAAGAATAACTGGTTATTACCGATGGATCACTATTTTAAATAAACATGAGTTATCAAGTGAATTGTTTAAGCTCACTCATCAGCATTTGCCTATTGTGTCTGAGGCCCTGGGTTCTATCCCAGGCACCATCAAAAAAAAAAAAAAAAAAAGAAGAAGAAATCCTATTATTAGTCTCCATATCAAAAGAAAACCTTTATTAAATTAAGTTTCAGGTTATTTTTTCCCCCAATAACTTGATGATATGGACTGCTCATTCATGGACACAATTATATTGGAGTCCTTGGATAACAGTATCAATTATTAGGGAGTAGGTTTGCTGACATTAATACAAAGTGTACCACAGAACTTAAGCCACCTTGGAGATTTGCAGGGAGTAATAAAAATCATATTCAGAGTTTTGGTCTCATTACCATACTTACACTCCATATTAGATCACCTAATATCTAATCCATTAAATATATACACTTAATATCACTTCAGAAGAAATGCCGTAAATTTTACACCTAAAATTACTCACCCAGTCTCACAAGATTTTTCATTATACACTAAAAAACTGCAATATATAAAGCAGCAATTCAATTTTTTATATAAATATTCTGTTTTGAACTTTGTCTTTTCATTAAACACTTACTAAACACTTGTCTAAGGGACTATAGTCTATAGTACCATGTTAACTAAGATCCAGGTGGGACAGAGATTTAACACAGAATCCCCACCTTCAAATAACTTGCATAAGTTAAACTTGAGTGAAAAGCAAAAACTGATCAAGGTCCATACAACTCAGGTCACCAATGTAAAAAGCAAGGGCGAAACATACAATATATTTTTTGGAGTAAAGAAAGTACAATGTATGAAAATATGTTCAGAAACAAAAGAAGAAAATCCTTCTGAAAACTCAAGAACAGCGGCATGGGTTGAAACAAAAATCTCAAGGAGTTGGGCAACTGCAATGGACTGCAAGAAGCACCATCTATTCACAACAGGAAACAAAAATACATCACAAATACATCACACAAGGAGAAAATTGTGTCTAAAAAGTTGAAAGATGTCACTCCTCTCCTGAAACACCACTAAAGTTAGAGAAGAATTCCTAACATACCCATAGGACAAAGACTAACAGCAGAGATGACAGGAGCAGTAACAGAAAACAGATGTACAGCAGACTGGGAGAGCTGAGCCCTCAGCCAGCATAAGACTTTCCTACAACTTGGCCAGAGGCCTTTAGATTATAATGATCAGGACAGCACTGTTCTCTGCATGAATCAAGTATGGTGAGTGAATGTGAAGAAAAACAATCTTGTGTGCTCAACACTGTGCCACTCAAACAAGACATCACCGAAATCAAAGAAGTTTTCTGGGTTTTGTTTAAGAAACAAACTCTTACATCACAGAGGATCATGACACTTTTTAGTGGTGAAGTGGATTACTTGGGATTGATCCCTGGGGTGCTTTACCACTGAGCTACATCCCCAGTCTTTTTTGAGACAGGGTCTCACTAAGTTGCTGAGGGCCTCCTTATGTTATCGAGGCTGGCCATGAACTTGTGATCATCCTGTCCCAGGCTCCCAGGTTGCTAGGATTACAGTCATGTGCCACTATGCCCAGCCCAGTCCTATTTACTTTGAGACAATCTAGATATTTGTTATTGAAAAAGTACTAGTGTTCTGTGTATTTTTCTAAGTATGTTTAGTTAATGATGTTAAAAATATACCACATACACAGTGTAGCCACTATGGAAAACACTATGGAGCCACTATAAGAGGTTCCTTAAAGCAAAACAACACAACAGAACTACCATAGGGCAACAGGCAAATGTCTTTCATGTATAAGACGTCTTTAAAAACCCTTAGGAAAACTATTAACACTTCTCCTAAAAGATGCCAAAGGTCATAAACAGAGAATTCACATAAAAATGGTTAGCAGATATGCACATATGACTACATTAGTAATCAAAACTAAGTAATAATGCCCTCCTCATCTTTCTTGTGATGCTGGGAATGTGAACCCCTGGCCTCACCTGTGGTAAGCAAGTACTCTAACACTGAACCTTTTTCATTTATTTTGAGACAGGGTCTTGCTAAATTGCACAGGCTGGCCTCTGACTTGGTTCCTCCTGCCTCAGCCTCCCAAGTAGGTGGAATTAGAGGCATGCACCACTATGTCTTGTTGTTTCTTCCCCTTAAACTGACAAAAAAATGTAAAACATGATAATGACTACTATTGTAGTGCTGGAAGAATGAACAAAAACCATATACTAGAAGTACATGCTTACATAGCTTTTCTGGAGGACATCATTCCAAAGTTTGTTTGTTTATTTATTTTTTTTTTGAGAGAGAGTTTTTAATATTTATTTTTTAATTTTTGGCGGACACAACATCATTGTATGTAGTGCTGAGGATCGAACCTGGACCGCACGCATGCCAGGCGAGCACGATACCGCTTGAGTCACATCCCCAGCCCCTCAAAGTTTATTAATATTAAACGCTTTCAAATATTAGTAATTTTAAGTCATAGTGTGATCTACTGAAAAAAGAACATGTTCAAAGATGCATGAATAATGATGCAATAAAGACCCAAATGTCCAGAAGATCAAGTAAATTCTATGATACTATAATCAATTAAATCCATACTGCAGATCAATGGCTCACCATTTTAATTTCTGTGAAGTGCTTCCTTCTGTCTTCTGCCAACCCCCAAACTACATGCTTATTAAACCCTGTCCCTGAAGTTATAAAAACAGAAAGTGTTCCTCCCAAGTACACACTTTGTTGTATTCAAGGTTCCAACCAAAGAATCCATATATCAATCTGAGAAAACATGAACTTTTTTTGGTGGGGGTGATGGGGCGGGTGGAGAAGTACGAGGGATTGAACTCAGGGGCACTCGACCACTAAGCTACATCCCCAGCCCTATTGTGTATTTTATTTAGAGACAGGGTCTCACTGAGTTGTTTAGTGCCTCGCCATTGCTGAGGCTGGCTTTGAACTCACAATTCTCCTGCCTCAGCCTCCCGAGCCTCTGGGATTACATGCCCAGCAACATGGATCTTATATAAAACTAAAAGTTTTGAGTTGTGAAATATAATTAAATAAAAAAAAATTTCCCTGAGAAAAATCAGCCTTTTTCACACACAAAGGTCTTTATTCATGTAAAGGAATGATTTAGGTTTCTTATTCTTTTTTTTTTTTTTTTTTAGAGAGAGTGAGAGAGAGAGAGAATTTTTAATATTTATTTTTTAGTTCTCGGCGGACACAACATCTTTGTTGGTATGTGGTGCTGAGGATTGAACCTGGGCCGCACACATGCCAGGCGAGCGCGCTACCGCTTGAGCCACATCCCCAGCCCTAGGTTTTTTATTCTTGAAGTAAAAAAGAGTAACTAAAGGGGGAAAGAAGCAGTCTCAAAATTTTCGGTTGAAGTGTCAATTTTTTAATTCCCTATAAGGCATTTACTGACTATGGAAGAGGTCATTCATAATAGCAACTATAGGCTGAGTACTACAGGTTGAGTATCCTTATTTGAAATGCTTGGGGAACCAGAAATGTTTCAAATTTCACATTTGGGTATATACAAAATAAAATATCTTGGGGTTAGGATTCATGTCTAAACACAAAATTTGTTTCATATATACCTTATACATGGAGTTTAAGATAATTGTGCCAGGCAAGCACTCTACCACTGAGCCACAACCCCAGCCCTTGTGTGCATTTTTTTAGTATGAAATACCACATGAGGTTGGGTGTGAAATTTTCTGCTTGTGGTATTGTGTTGGTGCTCAAAAAGTTTTAGAGTTTAGAGCATGTTAGATTTATCATTTTAAGATTAGGGATGCTCAACCTATATTTTAAAGTCTGAGGATTAAATCTCTTTCTCATTAGATATAACTATTAAAGATTTTTCTGTGATTTATAATTAGTCTCATACCACATAGAAGGTGCCCCCCCATTTTATAACCAGCATCTAGCAGTGTGAATAATTATCTCAAGTTATAGAGAATTAACTTTTATTTACTTAACTAGCATTACCTAACTTAGAAGCATTACCTAACTTTTTAAAGTCTCAAATTTATAACAAAATCAGGACATAGATAGAAAGCATAAATGTTTTCTTATTTTGTTGTATAAATTAGATTTGGCACACAAATTATTACTGCTTCCCAGTCAAAGTAGGCAAAGCTATGGGCTGAGAATAAGGACATGTGGGGATCTGGTATCAGAGTTAAGTAATCCTGTTGCCTGAACTAAATTTTTTTTTTTTTTACTGGTAAAAGGAGACTGCATTCCAGAGTTCTGCACTTTGGGCTCATGGATGACTAACCCTCAAAGATCCATAGAATGAAACCAGGGATTTCGTGAATGTGGTAGAGGTGGGGGTAAATTTTCATATTCATATTGCTGAAATCCAACATTTCCTCTGGTTATGGCTGTAGGCAACAAATCACAGTATTAAAGTGTTCTAAAATATTTTTGAACTTTTTTTGTAGTTGTAGATGGACACAATACCTTTACTCTGTTTATTTTTAATGTGGTGCTAGGGATCGAGCCAGTGTCTCACACATGCTAGGCAAGTGCTCTGCCACTGAGCTTAGCCCCAGCCCCTTTTTAAAAGATTGATAAGTAAATTTCAAGATGGCTTCCTATATAATCTCATGTATTTTATGTGATTAGAAGTTCACAAAATTTACCAGGCTCTCCAAAGAATCCACAGAAAGGTTAAGAACTTTTGCAAAAATTAAAACTACCCTGAGATTTAATCTCACTACAGTTAGATGGTGATTATTAAGAATACAGGTAACAATAAATGTTGGCAAGGATGTGGGGGAAAAGGTACACTCATACATTGCTGGTGGTACTGCAAATTGGTGCAACCACTCTGGAAAGCAGTATGGAGATTCTTCAGAAAACTTGGAACAGAACCACCATTTGACCCAGTTATCCCACTCCTCTGCATACACCCAAAGGACTTAAAATCGACAAACTACAGTGACGCAACCACATCAATGTTTATAGCAGCTCAATACACCATAGCTAAGCTATGAAACCAACCTAGATGTCCTTCAATAGATGAATGGGTATAGAAAATGTGGTACATATACACAGTGGAATATTATTCAGCCATAAAGAAGAATGAAATTATGTCATTTGTCAGTAAATGGATGGAACTAAAGGCAATCATGCTAAGTGAAATAAGCCAATCCTAAAAAACCAAAGGCTGAATGTTCTCTCTGATAGATGGATGCTAACACACAATTGCAGGGGTAGTGGCAATAGGAAAGACAGTAGAATGAATCGGACATAACTTTTCGATGTTCATATATGAATACACAACCAGTGGTAACTCCACACATCATGTACAACCACAAGAATGGGAAGTTACACTCCACGTATTCATATGTCAAAATACATTCTACTGTCATGTATAACTAAAAAGAATAAAAAATATTAAATGGGGGAAAAAATCTCTGCAAAACCCTATAAATTCCAGATTTTAAATTCTGTAAAATGTGCCATATACATATAAAGTTCAAAACAGGCAAAACAAATTCATAGCTTGATTTGGGAGGAGAGGGTATGGGGGATACAGAGGGCAAAAGGCAACTTCTGGAGTGCTGGTAATATCCCACTTCTTGATTCATGGGAGAGTTACTCAAGTATGTTTTATTAACAATCATGAATTACACACTTAGGATTTTGTGAACTTTTTAAAAAAAATGTTATGTTCCATTCTTAAGAAAGCTGTTTTGAAGTATTTTAAATATAAGCATCAAGATGCATTTTGGAACTTTTTTCATTATCTTGGTACTGTAATGCAGACAATTTTAACCTTTTCTATTAGGTGACATTTTCATAAGGCTTTTTAAAAAGCTGAAGTGATGAAGTTACATAACTGCACCAAATTCTGATTTTGCAATTTGGAGGAGGAGTGTGGGAATCTGCATTTTAAATACATGCCCCAGATATTCTATTGTTTTACGTTCTGAAAAACATGGCCTTGGTTGATGGATGAATGAAAAATAAAGATGGTCAAAACCTTGTAGCTGGAAAAATAACCTTGTTTTGTAGATAGGAACTCTGATTTGAAACAAAGTGTAAGGGCGTTTTCTTTAGTTTCTCTTGTATTCTCTCTACAATATTCCCGACAAATTAGGGGATCTATCTCTTGTGAATTTATTCCTACATACAAAATAAATCAATCTCTTTTTCTTCATGAAGCCTTAATCACCAAAGCTCTATTTGTATTCTCTTCCCTTTAGCCTAGATCTCTCCAATCATTCTTCACGGACCTTGCTACATCTGCTATTCTGATTGATACATAGGAAAAACCATGCTAAGTGAATACTGCCACATTACCTGAAAGCAGATTTTGTTCTTACACTTAGATAAACATCAAACTAAGTCAACATCTTTTGTATAAATGATACTGGATTTTGCTAAACTGCATGTTGACTCATTCTAAGCTTTCCAAATTATTTAGGACGGATGTCAGCATATTAATAATACTTATTATCTTTTGTAATAAACAACATGCTTTTTCTTTTTCTTTTTTTTTTTTGTACTGGGGATTAAACTCAGGGGCATTCAACCACTGATCCACATCTCCAGCTCTATTTTGTATTTTATTTAGAGACAGCGTCATACTGAGTTGCTTAGTGCCTCACTTTTGCTGAGGCTGGCTTTGAACTTGTGATCCCCATGCCTCAGACTCCCAAGCCACTGGGATTACAGGTGTGCGACACCACACCCAACTGAACATGCTTTCTTAAGGGTACTTCGTTATCCTGTTAGGCAATTTTGGAAATGTCCCAAAAGATAACAAAAGAGCATAGCCAGGCACAGTGGCACATGCCTATAATTCCAGCTATTCATGAAGCGGAGGCAGAATTGTAACTTAAAGGCCAGAGTGGGCAACTTAACACTGTCTGAAAATAAGGTGAAAGAGTCTGGGGATATATGTAGTTCAATGGCAGTGTGTTTGTAGTGTTTGCCCAGCATTGCAAAACAGAACAAAAACATAATAAAGAGAGAAGAAAATTCAAGAAAGTTACCAGCACTCCTAGAAAACAGGAATCAAAGATCTTACATGAATCAAAAAGAATATAAAAAGAAACTCAAAAAGGAACTTTACCCACCTAGACTTTCTCCTCAAGCCCAACTCTCGCCCCACACTTATCTTACTTATCTTATTTTCTTTCCAAGAAAATGGAAAGTCTGAGTAAACTAGAGTCAGCAGGAAACCAAGTTCTTCAACAACTGCTCATTACCTAATCCGAACACCCAAATAAACCACAAAAAAATCTCTAAAAACTAAAGTACATATTTTACAGCTCTTCAAGTGTCTAAAAATTGCATTAATATTTACATTAACAAAAATGAAAAATTCCATCATCTCTTTTTTGTCAAAAGCTATCATAAATGGTAAAGATAAATAAAAAAGAGTCACCCATTTCAGCACATGCTCTAACAACACTGGCTTATTTATCACAATTTTAGACTTACTGATCACATGATGGCTGTGACTACCTCAGGGAAAGCTCTCTGGCTTTGTTCCTCCATTTCCTCACATACCCTGTTCTACAACAGAGAATCTGTGTAATGCATTTATTATTCAATAAAATACTATTAAATGGCAGTCAAAATATTAAGCAATTATCAGTCTGAAATATACTTGAACTGAATGAAGAGCCACTAAATAACTACTCAGTTTCTTCACATTTTGGTTTGGGGACAGATGTACAGGCAGTAGAAGCAGAACGCAGATGGACATTCGATGGGATGACATGGAAGGAGACCTGCTATTTCTGAAGGATGAAACAAATCAGAAAAGATGGGTTAAAAGATGTTGAAATCGGATGTGCCAAGTTCTCTGCTAGAGTGTATGACCTCTTCTTAAGTAAGGGCACTAAAAAGAGTGGTGAAGATATTTTGGTCCCCAGTAAAATCAAGGAATCTTATCACAGGTAAAAGGATAAAGTCACAATGATCAAACACCATTGTATTATATCATTACCAGAGACTAAGAAATACCCACGGGTCAGGTGACAGCGTACACAGTAGTGTAACATTAATAGCTAATCTAGGGCTGGGGTCATGGCTCAGCAGTAGAACACTGCCCTAACATGTGGGAGGCCCTGGGTTCTATCCTCAGCACCACATACAAATAAAGTTATTTTTTTAAAAAATTCAAGACTTTTAAAAAAAATAGCTAATCTAAAAATTAGAGACCCAAATTCTAATCCCAGAACTGTGTCACTAAACTGAATAATATAACTTTGTTATATAACTATTCCTGAGATTGAGCTAAAGAATAGGAAGATCATCTGTAAGTTTCTTTCCACTTTTCAAGCTACCACTATTTCAGATATATAGACGTGAATTCGTAAAATTTTGCCCAACAATTAGAGGCAAAGTGTGTAAAGTCCACACAATTATAACCAATGGCATTCTGTAGACAATAGCGTATTAGAAACTCTTGGATGTATTAAGACATGGCTTTAAAATGTGGAAAATTAATTAGGTAAAAATGCATTAAATCAATTACTAACAAGATTAAGTTTGGGGGGGGGGAGAATCCAACCATTACCATTGTTATTTAATCTATCACTAAAAAAATATATTTGTGTTAATTAATTTTAAAAATATATGCTACTTAACTGAGGTTCTACACAATGATTTTAATTTTTTGCAGTGCTGGAGATGGATATTGGAGCCATACTAAGATTAGGCAAGTGCTCTACCAATGAACTACCCCAGCACCACCTATTTTGAATTATTAAAAAAGATTAAGGATGACAGATACATATAAAGGAAGCCTAATTTTTCTTACCAGTGACTCTTCCCCCAAAGTAAGTCATTCTGCTCATTTCTTCTTAAAAGAGTATGTATTTGAAATATTAGTATTTTAGAATCTTCAGTAGGATTTCAGTAAAGAATCACAGGAAATGTTTATTCCTTTTTTTTTGGGGGGGGGAGGGGGTTAGAGGAGGTACTGGGGATAGAATCAGAGGTGCTTTACCACTGAGCTACATCTCCAATCCTTTTTATTTTGAGACAGGGTCTGACTAAATTGGTAAGACAGACCTTAAACCTACAATTCTCCTGCTTTAGCCTCCGGAGTTGCTAGGATGTGTGCCACCACTCCCAGCAGAAATTATTATTTTTTCAATATAAAATTTGGGGCCGTATTTTCTAACACAAGTAAAACTGAGCAACTTCAGTAACAAGTTGCATCTTTAATTACAAACTAATATAATTGACAATCTTTAGGAAAACACTGAACTATTATTTTGATTACACCTATTGAACCCATTATTAAAGAAAAATTTGACCCATTTTCCTTAAATTCTAGCCATTTTTTTTCACATCTGGTTTGACTTGAACACACTTCCACCTACTGAAAGTGAAAATGACTTCATTCTCAAGTTAATTTTTAATCCAGACAGCTTATATTTTAAAATAACAAAGTGAAACAACCCCAACGAAAATAAAGACTCTCTCTGAAATCCTCAGAATGTAAAACCTGTGTATTATCCTTTGAGATTAACCAAAGGTAAGCAAAATTAATTTATAAAAGCTTTTATCTAAGCTCCTTTCTTTAAAACAAAGGCTAACTGTAGAGAGCTATTAACACATTCAATGGACTGGGGTTGTAGCTCAGTGGTAGATAGATCACTTGCTCTGCATGCAAGCGGAAGGCACTCCAATCTCAGCACCACATTAAAAACAAATAAACAGGGATGGAGATGTGGCTCAAGGGGTAGCGCGTTCGCCTGGCATGCACGGGGCGCTGGGTTCGATCCTCAGCACCACATAAAAATAAAATAAAGATGCTGTGTCCACCGAAAACTAAAAAATAAATATTAAAAAATTCTCTTAAAAATAAACAAACATATAAACAAAGATATTGTGTCCACAACTAAAAAAATATTTAAAAAACCCAAACAAAACAAAACAAACAAAAAAAAAAACCACTTTCAAGGGCAGAGAACGTCTATAGGAAGGTCTGCTCTACACTAGAATAAAATTAACACATTTTGGTTATCTAACACAAAAGGCAGCAAAAAACATTGAAAAGACTAAGCATGTCAGAAGTTCTGGTTTCTGGTTGTTCTATTTAAATCCTAACTTTCTCACTTGCAATAAAGGGAAATTGTAATGACCTCTAAGGTCCCATTTCAGCTCTTCAGTATTTCAAGATACCTATGGTCAAGTTTTTAGTTGCTTGAAAACAGTAACAGAAAACTAATAACCCACTTCCCACCAGACCATTCTTTGTCAAGCAAAGCTTGAGTCTTATTTAATATCTTATTCTTCCAACCAAAAAAAAAAAATAAAATTAAATTAAAAAATAAATAAATAAAGGAGACATATTTAGTGTTTGTGCATCTTCTAATCAGACACTATTAATCATTTCTTTTAAAATTAAATTACCTACCTCACTGGGGTGTTGTGAGGATTAATTCATTAGTGTTTGTAAAGCACTTTGAGATCCTCAGGTCAAAGGCGCTATAGAAGTGCAAAGTAGTAGTATTATTACTAGATTCTTTGCTTATTTAAGGAATTTCACAATCCTTTAAAACCTGTGTTGATTTAGACATCTATTTGTAAAAATCTATTATTTATCCATATTACTTTAAATTCTTTTTTAATATTATAGATAGACAGGGGTAGATGTTTCATAACAATTAATTTTAAAGGTCAAACTCTAATCTACAAATGGAGGGAGTGTTGAGGAAAATCCAGTGTGACAAATTTTGTTCAGCATAAAATTTTAGTAAGAGACCCTGTCAATCAGTGTGCCTAAGGTGAAAAACAAAGCAAAACTGCACTTTAATTATAGAGTCTACAGTGAGAAATTCCTTTCTTTAAGAGAAAGGAAACAAATCCAATCAACTTGCTTTAAAAAGCTAGCACTGCCCTTGTAAATTATTTACATGCATATGCGTGCAATTGGCATTTAAACCTTTACATTTAAATCACATACTAACAGTTTTAGTATGAACTAATATCAAAATAATTGAGCTGCTTTTTTAACTAGCCTCCCACCTTCAATTACATAAAGCAAACTAAGCGCTGAGAGGAGGTCAAAGCAAATTTGCTTTATGGAATTAAGAGAAAACCAAGGGTCAAAGTTTCTAAACTGGTTAAAATCTTGGATTATTCAACCACTCCACCCTCTTTTCTAACCAAATCATTTTACAATTAAAGCTGTTGTGTTTTTAAAGCGAAACAACACACATACATATACACACAAAGCTAAGAGAACCAGAATATCTATATATTGAACGTTCTACTCAATAAATAAACACCTCTTCTTAAACATTCCAACATCCTCTGATGAGCTTCTCCAGTGCAACACAAGCTCCAGTTAAGATGGAACTGAAAATCAGATATTAAAATTTTAAACACTTACCTCCTGCTCCTGTTGAAAGATGACAACTCTACCACCTTTATCTCCTGTTGCTAGTAATTCTCCAGAATGATTAAATTCTACTGTAGAAATTATATCTGCTGTATAATCAGAACAAAAACAAAAGACATTAGTTTGTTTTCCAATTCACTAACTTCAGAGCTGAGCATGTTTCCTGACAAATTCCAAGTCTATGTATCAATTCACCAACAGAAACAATGAATTTTAAGTTCTTTCAAGTATATTTTAATCCACTAAAAAAGAAAAAAATCCCCCATAGTAACCAATTTAAAACTGTTTTAACAGAAGCACAGTGAATAATAAATTAATAGTTTATTAATATTTTACTAAAATTTGTGAATGCAAAGAAATCAACAACTTCTGCAACATTCTTTGAGAGAATGATCAAATACAAAATAATAGTTATCTTGCTAATCTTCTAACTATATATCTTTGAGAAACTTGGGGTTTGCCGATTTTTGGATGCTGAGGATCACACCCAGGGCTTCAGGCATGCTATGCAACTGCTCTACCATACTCCCACACCCAAAAATGACCTATAAAATTTTTAAGGCAGCTATTACTAGAATGAGGGTAAAATTGAAAATGTAAAAATAATTTCAGATGGAACTTTAATAGTCATAAATTCAAATTTTATCCTCAAAAATTAATAAACAGAACTCACTTAGAATTCTGAACATTTAAACAACTCACTCAAGTCAAAAGAAAACTATTACATACACAGGATTAGGCTGATAATATAAATTTAAGTAGAATAAAAACTATCAATATTTGGGAATATCTTAAGATTATTTAAGCAACTATAAGATGGTTTTAAAAGGCAAACGGTGATACAACAATGTTAGAGAGTCTTAAACTGAACTTCATGCTTGGCCCAGTATGACAGACACATCAACTGAATTCTCACAAATCACCAACAATTAAATGCCAAAGAAAACTAACAACTTTTAAAAGGAGAATCTTTCCTAAAAAGATTTATTAAAAAATACTATTTTGAGGGGCTGGGGCTGTAGCTCAGTGGCAGAGCGCCTGACTATCATATGTGAGGCACTGGGTTCGATCCTTAGCACCACATAAAAATAAGCAAACAAAGGCAATTCTGTCCATCTCCAACTACACACAAAAAAATTTTTTTAAATGCTGTTTTGGGGCTGGGGATGTGGCTCAAGCGGTAGCGTGCTCGCCTGGCATGTGTGCCGCCCCGGTTCGATCCTCAGCACCACATACAAACAAAGATGTTGTGTCGGCCAAAAACTAAAAAAACAAAAAACTCTCTTTTTTAAAAAAATAAATAAATAAAATGCTATTTTGTTATGGGTACAGTTCAGTAGTAGGGTGATTGCCTAGCGTGTGTAAGACCCTGGGGTTTGAACCCTAGTGCTGCAAAAAGAAAAAGGAGAGCATTTTACAATGGGAAAAAATAAAATAAAATTAAAAACCCACCCTATATTAATCTCATAAAATAATAGTCTAATATGGGGTTAATAAACAGAGAGAAGCTCCTCTCAGAATATTAGCCATGTGCCCTGCTGTGGATTAAAGTTAACCACAGTGAGTTTAGAAACATCTTTTCCAAATTTTGCAACAAAAAAGCAGCATTTAAAAGGTCTAATCAAATTTTATTTAGAACATGGTGGGAAATTTTGTTTATATTATATACTAATTCAAACCAAGAATTTTACAAAGAATGGATCTTTTATTTCTTCAAACCCTTTCTTTTTAAAGGGTCAGCAGTCATACTTATCCTTAGAAGGTGAAATAATTACTTTCTTTTGGGGGTGGAATGGTAACTGTTGGTGATGGTGGTGGGAAAGACAATATCAGCATCTTACCTCATTGTCATCCCTTTTTGTCACCTACCTTCTCTATTTCTTTTTGCAGAATAGGACACAATCAGATAGCCAAGGAAGGGCTCAAATATATTATGATCTCTCAGACAGGTGAAACATTTAGATAGTATATAGAAATGATAATTAAAAATAACTACGGTATATTAATTGTCCTTGAATTCTTTAAATCCTTCAGTTCTTGAGAGTAGTGATACTTTACAAAGATACTCATTGATTTTATAAATTCCATTTGAGAATTATGTTCCAAATAAAAGATTTCAATGAAACAATCATGTACAGACATGACTGTAACTGTATTGATCTACATATATATTTTAAAGAACCATACAATTAAGAAATATAAGAGTAACCCACAGTCACAGGCTGGAAAGCTATGGTCCACTGCATGGTTTTTTGTTGTTGTTGTTACTGTTGTTTTGGAGGGGAGGGGGTACCAGGGATTGAACTCAGGGGTACTTGACCACTAAGCCACACCCCCAGCCCTATTTTATATTTTATTTCAGACAGGGTCTCACTGAGTTGCTTAGTGCCCCACCATTGCTGAGGCTGGCTTTGAACTTACAGATCCTCCTGCCTCAGCCCCCTGCACTGCTGGGATCACAGGCATGCGCCACAGTGCCTGGCTTACTGCCTGTTTTTGTAAATGATATTTTACTGGGACCCAGCTCAATCTATAAGTAGTAGGAGACTGAAGATTTACTATCTGGCCATTTACAGAAAATGTCAACCCTTGCTTGTGCATCTCTGGACACTGACATTAACAAATACGGTTTGTATGGCTACAAAGACATTGAACTAATGTCAAAGAAAACAATTCATAGGGATATGTACTACCATGATGTACATGTACTCAATATTTATATACAATTCTACTATTAATCTTTATAACACCAATATAACATAGATATTATTTCCAATTTAGAGAAGAGCAAAGGGATGCTCAGACAAAGTAAATAACTTGCTGAAGAAAAATCACATAACTATTAGGCTTCAGAGCCAGTATGCAAATTTAGCAGGTATGAACAACTATGTGGATAAGGAAGCAGCACAGGATTTTGCAAATCACTGAATAATGACCAGTGGAATAATATAGAAATGTTCAGTTTATTGCCTCTTTTTCATTATTAAAATGCCTGTGTTCAAGAAAATATTTAGAATTAAACATCTGTATACTACTTACTAATGACCACAAGCAACTACTGCCTATTCCCTAAAGTAAAGTTTTGAGTACTTAATTCAGCACCTGCTACATTCAAGGCACTGGGTGATACATGTTCTAAAGTCTACCCTCCTAAAGAGGCTTACAAGAAAGAACTAGAACCACAATAGATAAATAGTTAACCAGTAAAAGATTAAGTATGCATTTAAGAAAATCATTATGAAGTACAGGACTGAGTAAAGAGAAGGAGGAAAAGAGAGTAAGCCATATATTGGCTCCAGGAGTATAATAAAACAAAATAAGCAATTGTGAAATAAATTCTAAGAGATAAAGAACTTGTAAATACTTAAATAAGCCTCCCCTTTTTAAAAATAAAAACAGGTGTACACAAACTACTATCCAGCTACACTGTTAGCCCCAACCAGAGGGCTGTTCTAACCTTTCATACCTGAAAGGAAATTCATTTATTTCTGGATAGACTGAATCTTTTTTTTAAAAAAACAAATAATTTATTTCCCATAATGCTTAACCAGGCAACCAGTCTCCTCTAGTTTTGAATGAGAAGAAAAGTGAACAGAATATAAGAAACAAGTGTTTTCAGACAATGGGCACTATGGCATATAGGATTTCGAGCCCACAGGAGAAGGAACAGAAATCGAGCACTAATATCCACTGCAGCTTACTGACTGGAATGAGCTTCCAAGACAAGGTAGTAAGTCAGAAAAATCCAAAGACCACCAATCTCACTGGGTCTAGAGACAGAAACTAGGAATTTTGAGAAAGCTGAAGTAGCTAGAAGGATGGGCAGAGTAACCCAAAGGATAGATACTGTACAGAGAGTTAGAGGGATCTACCTTGAGAATCTTATGCTGAACATGGATCTGGGCCTATGTGGAACTTTCCTAAAAACCTTAAAATAAAAAAAATAAAAAAGGATCTGACTAAACTCAAATAATTTAACTATGTGCTAGAAGAAAATCCAATATTCAATATATTCAACAGCATAAATTGACCATGTCTGGCACCCTACTTAAAATTACCAGGAATGTGAAGAGGCAGGAAAATATGAACTACAACCAGAAGAACACCCAATAGAAACAGAACCTGAAGATAAAAAAGACAAAAAAAGGGGTGGTGGTGGTGATGTGGCTTCATGGCAGAGCACTTGCCTAGCATGCACGAGGCCCTGGGTTCAATCCCTAGAACTGCCCCCCCCCCCAGCTCCCACAAAGTGAAAAGTTAGTTGGAAATGAAAAATATGAAGATATGATGACTAGGATTCATAGACCAGATACTATAGCAGAAAAGATGACCTTGAAGACCTAGTTATAAAATAAAAAATGAATGATGTAAAAAGGAACAAGGGGGAAAAAAAACCCTCAAGACCTGACTTGTGGGATGACATCGAGTGTTCTAACATATGCATCCCTATGGCCTTGGGTGGAAAAAACATGGGAAACATTTAAAAAAATGATGACCAATATGTATGTAAATGCTCAAGGAAGATGCTACTCTATTCTCTACTATGTAAGACAACTAACACAAAAGGGTTAATACATATTCTAAGTGCAAGCTTATACTGGCATGTAGTAGTGACAAATGAAAGCCTTTTAGCAGCCTTGAATTGGTGATGTGACTTTGCAAAATTGTGAAGAACTCTGTAAAATTCCAGTACTTCAAATATAATCTTCCCTTGTTTACACAGTAAGCTATAGTTTATCCATTAAACCTATACCCTCTGCTTACTCCAAAGAAACCCTTGATAATAATATTACATAGTAATAATATAGGTTTGGATTTCAGGCTTAGAAAATTTAAACAATTTTTTTTTTCCAGCATCATGAACATTTTTTTAAGAATATTCTAAGTCATGGAGACCAAGGAACAAATTTATGGTCCTGCAAACTGCCACACTTGGACCAATAATGTCCCCAATAACTGATAAAAATTGTTTTTTTAAAAAAGAGGAATTTAATAGTAAAAAAGGTCTTTCCTATTATATGTATCAATTAAAGCTAGGTTTAAAAATTCAAGTCATAAATCTTTATATGCTCAAAGATCTTTCTTGATAATTTCAGGGTTATTAAGAATAGAGCTGACAAAAATCTAGAAGGTTGACACACCCCCTTTGTGACTGACAAGATTAAACAAGTGGAGAAAAGTAGATGGGACCAGGGAGGGAAAAGGGATAGATACCTAAAATTATGAATGATAAACACAGAAAATTTATATCAATATAAAAAGTATACATTTCTTCTGGATGTTTTACTTACTTGTTACATTCAGCAATAGAAAAGACTCAAAGAATTCTAATTATAAATTGTAAAGACCACATTCTCTAATTTAAATTAATAAAATTAGCTAAAGATTAACAACCACACTGGTTCTAACCAACCACTTGATAACTATAACTTTTAGGGAAGACAAAAATCAGTATTGCAATCAAAGTATTTAAAAAAAATACTTAAACTAATCAACTTATAAAAGAGGAAACAAAAAGAAAGGCTTGAAATCCCACTATTTAAACATAACCACAGGTAATTAGTCTCTTAGCAAATTCATGCAAATTAAAAATTAGTCATCAGATATTTATATACAAAGCAATTTTTGTAGGATCATTTACAGTATGAGATTATCATAAGTCTTTAAAATTAACTTTAAAAACTTTACAAGGAAATTATATAGAAAAAAGTCATCATCCTTAATTTCACTTCTAAGAGAACCACTATTATTTTAGTATGTATTTTAACAAAGGCTATCCATGTATATGCATAGGATAAAAAATAACAAATTTACTTTTATCTAGAAGATTGTCTACAATGTCACTGAATTTTTAAAAAGTTACAAAACATGTTTGATACTATTTGTATAAACTAAAATAAACAAGGAATTACAGAATAGTTACCAAAGTGAAAGCCATTAGCACAAAAATAACCTTGATGATCTTTACAAAGAGAATAAAAGTAATGAGATATCACTACATGCTGTTCAAATACTAACATGAAAGAAAAACAAGGGGTAATACCTAGTGCTGTGTGGAATTACGGGAACTCTTACCTAATGATGATAGGAAAGCAACATGGCACAATCATCCACTTTGGGAAAAATAACTTCAGCAATTTAAGTTAAATTTGTTCTGTGTTCACCCAAGTGAAATAAAAACTAATGCTTACACAAAAATCTGGATGTAAAAAGAAATCTGGAGCTTTATTTGTCATCACCCAACACTGGAAACAACCCAAATGACCCTCAACTAGGGAATAAACAAATAAAATATGGTATATACATACTTTGAGACAGCACTGAATAACGTAAGTAGGAACAACTACTCATACAAGCAATAGCAAAGGTGAATCTCAAAATTCAATGTGCTAAGTGAATGAAGCCAGATTCAAAAGGCTATATATTCTGATTCCATTTATATGATATTAAGGAAAAGGCACAACTAAAGGAAGAAAAAACAGATCAGTGGTTGTGAGGGGCTATTATATAGGTGGAATACTGGTCTACAATGGGGCCTGGAACTTTTTGTAGTGACAGAATGGCTTTGGTCTTGATTGTGGTGGTAGCTAGGTTTTTGCTTGAAGCACTGTGCACTAAAAAGGGTGAATTTCACAGTATGTCAACTATACCTTAGGAAAAGAACACAATCTTGATACTAGAATCTCATCCCCGATACCCTAAATCCTAATCTGATGTTTTACTTACTTGTTATACACTTCTTTCCTGATTTAAAACCTTCAAGGGTCCTCTAAGGATTATCATATTTTTAAAGGGCTGCTTGGCATTCAATCTTCTCTGGATGCGTTATGAAGCATTCAATACTCTTGAAACATTATGTCCTCAAGTTAAACTACTAAAATAATCCAAAAAAACTGTCAATGCATAAAAATGCCCATGTCTTTAAGTTCTCTACAGAGTTAGAAGCCTCAAATGTTCTTTCTCTATCGATACCCTTTTGCCCTAATTATTCCTGAAATCTGCCTCTCCTTTTTACCTCTTTCTCCGTCTAAACCCTGGTTTTTCACTAATCCTCAAGTAAGACCAACAGGACACAAGATAAAGTTACAGCTCTGCTTCATGTCAATTAATTTTTATGATCTCCAAGTCTGTTTGGAGACAGACAGACAGATGCCTGTCTTCAGAGGATTTATCTTTCACAGAGCATATGTATTATCTAGACACTTAGAACACATGAGGCAGATAAAAGCAAATAAGGCCCGGAGAGAAATAACATGCTCTTCCTCAGAAACTTCTCATATGGATAATTAAAAGACTTGAAGGGATAACACATTGGCAAACAGTGTGAAACTACCTATGACCACAGATCTCCACTAGAGAACCCATAATTCATGAACAATGGTTCTTTAGTAAAAAATACTTTCAGTAAGTTTCAAGTCAATCAATGATGAAATGGGAATGGAAGGAAGACAAGGAAGCAGAACACTCTCTGCTCTAGCAGAAAGCTGCACTGCTGGAGGACAAAACGCTGATGCTAGAGATTCTTGCATCATTTACCAGGACCCTGCTACATTTGAGATGGGATTTGTGTTACTCTCACTTCCAAGGGCGTGCCTCCCCATGATCCAAGGATCTCCACTAGACTCTACTTCTTGCTCTCGAGAGAGAAGGTGTGCTAGGAATTGAACCAAGGGCCTTGGGCAAATTAAACACACTCTATGCCCCCTGCCCTAGGTGCCCACTCTTAATGGACACAAGGCTCTGGGGACCCAAGCTTCCAAAACACTCTTGGGATATAAATCACACTCAAACTAGAGCACGTGTTTTCTCACTTTTATACAGAAAAGTTAGAAACAACGGTGCTTTAAGTAGTAATATATAGACAGAAGTCAACTGTTATGGAATAAAGCTACACAACATAAGAGTTAACCAAGATGAATCTTTCTCCATAAACTTACTTTAGCATAGTTTTAGATTTACAGAGGAGTTGCAAAGATGGTACAGTAAATTCCTGTATATACCCCTTCACCTAGTTTTCCCCACTGTTTATATTTTGTATTACTATGGTACACTTGTCAAAATTAAGGACTCAATACTGGCCATTATCATTAGTTTTTCACATTTATTCACATTTCACTGTGTTTCCCCCTAGTACCCTGTACTTCTGGGTTCTCATCAAGGGTACCATATTACACTTAGTCCATTATGTCCTTCCTCTCAGAGAGTTTCTCAGACTTTCCTTGTTTTTGATGAGTAAGTAATGGTCAGAGACTTTTAAGTATGTACCTCAATTTCGGACCATCAGATGCTTTTTATCACCACCACGACATAACTTTAGGTTTCTGGCAAAAAGACCAGAGTAGAGGACCACTTGTATCACAGCATTATTAAGGGTACATCATATTTACATGACTTATTGATAATAATCCATATCATCTGGTCAAGGTATCCTTTGTCAGCTTTCTCCACCATAGTTACACACTTCCAATATAATGTACTCTGGAAGGAAATTGCTAAGCACAGCCAACATTCAAGGAATGAAGGGTTTAAGCATCACCTTTTTGAGCAGAGAGTACCTACATAAATTATTCAGAATTTTTTCATATTTGAAACTTATCTCTTCCTCCCCATTTATTCATTCATCAGTATGAACACATAATATTTATTTCATATTATAGGTTATAATCTAATACTATGCATTTACTGTGTTTAAATTGTTTCAGATTTGACCACTGAAGAGTTCTTTCACGTTGGGTACTGGAATCCCTTTCATAGGTCTCATCCTTAGGTTTTTTTGTTTTTAGCATTTCTAGAACTTAAAAAATATTAACTTTGACATATTCATAATATTACCACAAACATTATTTAGTCCTTCATTCTAGTTTCATAATAATTTTTAAGAAATAAAGTCTCTAAGTTCTAAAGATTACTATAAATATACCAAGAACAAAAGTAATAACTACAGGGCTGGAGTTATAACTCAGTGGTAGAGCGCTTGCCTTGCATATGTGAGGCACTGGGTTCAAACCTCAGCACTGCATAAAAAAGTAAGTAAAATGAAGGTATTGTGTCCATCTACAACTTTACACACACACACACACACACACACACACACATATGTAAAGTAATGACTGTAGTAAAAGTTAGGCCCATAACTAATTCCTTGGTGCATCTGACCATCACTAAGATTTCTGTTCTACAATACATTTTTCATGTAGTCAGGAGGGTTTTTTAAATATATATACACATTTTTAGTTATAGGTGGACACAATATCTTTATTGTTATATTTATGTGGTGCTGAGGATCGAACCCAGTGCCTCACGCATACAAAGTGAGTGCTTTACCTCTGACCACAACCCCATCCAGAGGAGGTTTTTTTTAAATATTTATTTATTTTTTAGTTCTCGGCAGACACAAATCTTTGTTGGTATGTGGTGCTGAGGATCGAACCCGGGCCGCACGCATGCCAGGCGAGCGCGCTACCGCTTGAGCCACATCCCCAGCCCCCAGAGGAGGTTTTTTAAAAATTAAAAAACTACACGTGTTAGCTTACCTACATGTTTTCACTAAGAATGCAACTTGCATTTCCTACTAATCTATTACTTGTTCTTTTCTTTTCAGATGTTGGGGAGGTAAGGTTGAGAACATGGCAGACATACAAATCACCTTTGTCTCTGTCCAATATAAGGATGCACCTTCAAAACATTCTGATATATAATAGTATAGAAATCAGATTCTCGTATATTCTCATTTTGATCTGGTTTGTTTCAACACTAGAGCTCTCATTAAGAAACATACTAGTTTGTTTTGGCACATGATTCATTTTCATTATCTTTTCACTGGCCCCAGAGCTAATTATAATGATTAACTCAAATTTCTTCTCCTAGGCTCATTTCTCCCCCAAAGTAAGAAAACAGTTTTTAGAGAGAATGCATTTATAAATGCTAGTTTATTGCTAAAGGGACCTACCTCCCTGCAGACCTCTATCATGCTTTTACCACTGTGGACCTCTAGAGGGAGCTCAAAGTTCTTGTTATTTCTCCCCAAGGTCAGGATACTCCTCCCACAACTATGTACTATGTTCAAGATTTAAGAATATTATATTATGCCACCTTGAAGAGTAAATCAAGTTTGTACCATCCCTTTAGAAATTTTTCCCTCTCAAAAGTGAATAAGGCTTATTAATCTATTCACCTGCTCTCGGGAAGCAGGCCCCAAACATTTCTTCCTCTCCCTTCAACAGACTCCTGTGATTTCCTCTTCACACTTGTCCCAGTTGGCACTGATAGGACATTCTTCCTGTACCTGAGAGGCTGAAAGGAGGATAGTAGTAGGTACCTGAGGGTAGAAGTTCCATCCTCTAACTTTTAGTGCAGCAGTAAGTGAGTGTGTTCCCACCTTCTTCACGTTATGGAGTACACAGAATGCAATGTTTGTATGGTATACTATAAAGGTAAGATGAAGATGCTTGTGGTTGCCCAGGACCCACTCAGGCACCCATTCCCAAGGGCTGAGAGCATACCTTCATCTGAGTATACCTGTTAACACATTCTCAGGGCCACATCTGTAGGAAATTGGCACAGGGAATGCCCTAAAGTTAGACTATCATGGGTCCCACACTTCACTGTTGTCTGTATAACCTTAAGGAAGTAATTCGGCTTCTTAAAGACTGTTTCTTCATCTTTAAAAACCCTTCTCAGAGTTGCATTGTGAGCTAAATAAGGAATAAATGTTAAGAAATAAGCCTTATATGACTTACATGGTATAAACACAGTGGTTAAGTGACTTTGCTACTGAAAGCAAAAACAAAAGCCTGTCTCTAGGCTTTGGGTCAATCTAGCCCAGGTAAAGCTCTCCAAATGGTCCCGTTTAGTTCATGAGAGTCCAAGGCTAAAGCTCAAGCAAGCAACTAGTATTAGTTGCCTTGCTTTGCTGCCTCTTTGCATGTAGATTTACAGAGGCCTCAGAGAGGATCACATACTGTGTGTCTCTTGGCTAAAACATCACCTCAACTTCACTATGATTTCCAACCACATCATGGAGGTGTAAATACTTGAGGAATAAAATAAGTGCTACTGGCCTTTTTAAAATAGACTTTCCTCAATCTGACTCAGTAAACAAGAACATGTCATGTGATCAGCTCAACAAAGACCGCTGGCTATCATTGCTTAGACAGAACCTACATTGTAATGTTGCCATGAGAGTCAGGGTCCATAGGGTAATTTCCAGAGATGTGTTCTGGAACCAGTCTCCCTTCTTTATAACTTGTTCCTGGATAATCTGATATCATGTTTGGATAAAATGGAATGGAACCATACCCTCCTGCAACAAAGAACAGAGAGATAAAAAGTTGCTAATACATTGAGTCTAACAGACAACAAGCCTGGGTGTATAACTGCTATATAAGTTAGAAGGAAGAGCTATAAATTGACCATTCTAAAACTGAAGTTAGTTATCCTCATTAGATGTTCACCAACTTTTAACTGGCTCATAAATAATTCCAAAGCAAATAGTTGTTTAGTGTCCTATCAAATATAATGCAGATGGTTTCTCCTGAAAATTATCCAAAGTAGTACTACACAAAGGTCCTGCATCTATTTATCTTACTGGAAAAGTTTTATAACAAGAAATGATATCCAGTTATTTATACCATCCAAAAATATTTAAACTGATTATTGTGGCCATGCTATAAAACTTAGAACATACTCCACTGTCCATTTGTTTTGGTAGTCACACCCAACAAATTTGTTTTATGATAGGATTTTCTCAGGTTCCCCACAAACTGGATAAGCATCAGAATATCTGGAGGAAAAGGCTAGAGACTTTTAGGTATAAAAAAAGTTACAGACCTTATTCCAATAGCAAAAATCAGCTTTTTTTTTTAAACTAAGAAGGGAGATTTAACTAAGAATAATCCAAAGAAATGTGTGCCTTGGAATACAACTAAAGTGAATTGGGAATAGAGAGGAAGCAGAGGAAACAACTGGAGATCCATCTGGAGTTACTCCAGAACTCTGATAAGGAACAAGAGTGATCTGAGTCAGTAAAATGCAATAATATCATCAGTAGCAGGCAACATTAAAAATGTACTCCCCATGTTAGTATTTGATCCTCACAGACAACAACCTAGATAAAGCTGGTTTAATTAATATATCCACTTAGAAGATGAAGAAACTAAAGCAAACCAGGTGCAGCGGCACACACCTGTAATTCCAGTGGCTCAGGCAGCTGAGGCCCTAGGCAACTCAGTGAGACTTAAAAAAGGAATGGGGGTGTGGCTCAGTGGTTAGGCACCCCTGGGTTCAACCCCCAATAACCCACCCTCCTAAAAAAAAAAAAAAAAAAACTAAAGAAGAGGTAGCCAAGCAATTAGTGGTACACACTGTATTCCCAGCTACATGGAAGGCTGAGGCAAGAAGATTCCAAATTCAAGGCCAGCAACTTAAGATTCTATCTAAAAATAAAAAGGACTCATGGCAAAGTGCCCCCTGGTTCAATCTCCAGCATCAAAAATAAACAAATTAATTAAATAAAACAAAGACAAAAGGGGGCAGAATTGAACGAATTTTAAAATACACATACAAAACAATGTTTGATCAATCCAAAAGAGTATGTTAATTATTTCACCAAGTCATAACAAAAAGGAATGCCTTATGTACTTTTAAAGAAAAAGAATTTTAGTCAATAAATTATTTTTGCTCATATCTTTTTTTTCTTTTGGTACCAGGAATTGAACTCAGGAGCACTCAACTACTATACCACATCCCCAGCCCTATTTTATATTTAATTATTTAGAGACAGGGTCTCACTGAGTTGCTTGGTGCCTCACCTTTGCTGAGGCTGGCTTTGAACTCATAATTCTCCAACCTCAGTCTCCCTAGACTATGGGATTACAGGAATGTGTCACAGCACCCAGCTTATACATCTTTTTTAAAAAATCATTTTCCTCTAGTTCCAATGAATTAGCTCAGATGATTTCCTCATTTGGTGTGTAACTGTACCTAAACTGCAATTCACTGTCTCCAATATACTTCACAAACAATTGTAATCATGTTTTTCAAATGATTTGGCAAGTATTTTCACAGGATTCCATTTTGTGAGATGCAATTTCTATTCCATGAATCCCAATGAAAAAGAAGATTAAGTACTACTAAAGTTTTTCTCACTTAGGCTGTTTATTCTTCTAATTCTCAAAACTGATCTTGGGCTGGGATGTAGCTAAGTGGTACAGAGTAGAGTGCTTGCCTCTAGTACTGCAAAACAAAAAAAGCCTGATCTTGGGACTGGAGGTGCAACTCAAAAGTAGAACACATAAGGTTCTGGTTCAATCCCCAGCAAAAAAAATACCACCAAAATCCTTCCCTCAAAGACATTGCTTTTTACAAAAATTTCTAAATTTTTGTTTATTTTGCTTTAAAAAAAATGGTGCCAGAGCCAGAACCCAAGGCCTTGTACATGCTCGGCAGATGCTCTACACTAAGCCACATCCCTAGCCCTATTTTTCTCTAAGCATTATGTACTAGGCATTATTCCTGAGTGCTGGGATACAAGAGCAAACAGGAGAGCCAGGCATGGTGGTACAAGTTTATAATCTAAGCTACTTGGGAGGCTAAGGCAGGAGGATTACAAGTTGACCTACCTGGGCAACTCAGTGAGGTCTGATCTCAAAAATATATAAACAAACAAACAAACAAACAAACAGGGCTGAGATGTAGCTCAGAGGTACAGAACTCCTGTTTATATTCTCAGAACTGGGGGGGAGGGGAAGGTGGAAGCAGGGGGGAGGCACATAAAACAGACAAAAATCTCTGTCTTCATAGAGTTTATATTCTTGTGATGGAAAGAAACTACAAACAAATGAATAATAAATACCAAATATGTCAAGTAGTGCTCTAAAAATATAGACAAAAGAGAAGAGAAAGCCTCTATGAGGAGGTTACTTAAGCAGAAGCCAAAGTTAAATAAGGGCAAGAGAGAAAGAGGATAAGCCAACTAAATGTGTTAAAGGAACATACAGACACTAAGGAGAAGTAAATAAAGTTGGCAAACTTGATAAAAGCAAGAAAGTCAAGAAGACTAACATAAAACAAGAGAAATGATAATTAAATGAGAGTGGAGCCCCTGGCCAAGGCCAGACTATATACAGCATTGTAGGCTGGGGAGAAAAGACTGTGAGTTGTTCTAAGTGTGAAAAGAAGCCACCAGAGTATTTCTAATCTGTTTTAAAGTGACTATCAGGCAGAGTGCAATGGCACGCACCAGGGAGTTGAGGGGGTGAAGAAAGAAGACTACAGTTCAAAGCCAGCTTCAGCCACTAAGCGAGGCCCTAAGCAACTCAACAAAACCCTGTCTCTAAAAAAAAAGGGCTGGGGATGTGGCTCAGTTGGTAAGTACCTCTGGGTTCAATCTCCAATATCAATAATAATAATAATAATAAAGTGACTATCAGTTGTGTGAACAAGTACAAAACTGAAACCATTTCCTTAAGTTACTACTGTAGCTTAAGAAAGAAATGAGAATGATCAAGATAGGATAATAGTCACAGACAAATGACTTCAGAACACATCCTGAAGATGGCACTGCCAGAATTTGAGGGATAAAAGTTAAAGTTTCAAGGCTGTAAAAGCCTGAGGAGGAGAAAGGTAGTGCCACACACTGAAAAAGACACAGGAAAGAGCATGTTTGGGGCCAAGGGTAGCTTAATATTCCATTTTCACATCTTTGGTATAGATTTTGACTGTTCGTGCAAGTACAAATGTCATACAGTAGAAGCTAGATAACTTTGAAAGCCATTTAGGGAAAAGAAGACATAATAGGATATCATCAATTTAATGAAAACATTTGACATTTTAAAGGTAATTTACTAGTGAGGGTAGACAAAACCAAAAATTTGGTCTGGGGATTAAAGCTTGAGCTCACCTATATTTAGCAGATGAAGAAGAACCAGGTAGTAAGGAAATGAATGCACAGGAGCTGCTGGTGAGGTAGGAAGAATATTTCTGGAAGCTAGGCAAAAACAATTTTTCCAAAAGGAGTCACAGATAAAGGTACTGCTCCAACAGTCTGAAATTTGGTTTATAAAAAGGGCACCTTCTTACTATCTGCCACAGATGAAGACTTTCCCCTACCTTTATATGCCTTGAGCTATTCTGGGAAACAGGATGGAAAGAGTTAAAACAATTTTGAAACTGACTCATCATGCTAACTTCTCTGCTGGATATAATGAGAGTAGCAGTCCCCAAACCCCGAAAAGTACCTGAGTGATATTCTTTGAGTCACTGAAAGACTAAAAAAAAAAAAAAGGAAAAAAAAATAGCCACTTTGTCCTGCCTATGTAAAGGACAACTTCACCTAGTTATCATTCTTAGGTTATAAATAATTTTCCCTCAGAGTTCTTTGAATGCCTCTCTATCATCTTTTAACACAGCACTGTCCAACTTCCTATGACAATGGAAATGAACTTACTTTATTTAATTTAAGTAAAGTAAAGGTTAAGAGCCACACATGCTTCATGGCCACCATACTGGACAGAATAGTCCTACCATTTAATTACAGAGGACATATAATCCTAACCTAATACACTTTCTTTTGCAGGTATTTGCTTCTTCACTGCATACACGCACTACTTCTATATGCTAAAATTCAAAAATCCATTGTTATTCTTAAGTATAGATGTCCTTTATTTTGTCCAGTCTTTACTTATCTGTTAAGAGAATATTATTAAAAGGACCTATCACATAGGGGTTGTAGGGAATATTGAATGAGTTTCAACATGCCAAATAGTTGGCAAAAATAAGTTCATAAAATGTCAGCAGCATTCCATGTGCCTTTTGATCTGTTGTCTTTGACTTAGGAAATTCTTTTTTACTGTTTTTCTGACTTTATCTTTTATCTGTTTGTTCTGGCCTCTCATACTGAACTTTGTTATATGCTGGACAAATTTTGTGTTTCTTATAGTTTTGTTAAACTTTTCATTTTTTTTCTTTCATAATTGGAAATATTTCTAACATTCTGCAGCTACCTGCCTCCAAAAAGTCAACAGTCAAGAATCACATTTCACTTAAATCTTTCCTGCTCTACCCATCCTGTTAAATGCCCATTAGCCTCCTGGAAAACACTGGGTTTTTCCTTAAATTTCAACAGTTTTTCTTGTTTTTAGCAGTAAGTCTAATTCATAGGAAATCACTTGCTCATACTAGTCATTTATTTTACACTTCTGAATCTGTCTCTATCATTTTGTGTATGTATCTTCAAAGTGAAAGGCCCATGTTTATGTAATATTAAGAATTATACTGGGTTCAATCTGAAAACATTAGAGCTAAGTTCAAACCTTTCAGACCTAGGAGGAAAAATATTTACATTATTACACCCCATATAGCTCAAGTATTGGGCAGCTTAACAAATTATTCAAAAGGTAGCAGCCTAACAAAACATTTATTATCTCATAGTTTCTGTGGGTCAGGAATCTAGATGTGATTAAGCTGGGATCTCCAGTTTAGTTTCTCAGAAGGCTGCAGTCAATGTGTTGAGCTGAACTGCTGTCATGTCAAAGCTTGACTGGATGGCGAAGGATCCATTTCTAAACTTACACATGTGACTTTTGGCAGGCATCAGGTCTTCACTGGCTGCTAGCCAGGGACATCAGTTCTTCGCCATATGAACTCCACAGTGAAGCTCACAAAAATTAGAGCTGGTTCCCTCAGAGCAAGTGAAAGAAGGCAGTCCAACACAAGCCAAAGGCTTTTTGTAACCTCATCTCATAAGAGACTTCCCATCACTTTTGCCATACTTGCAGATCCAAGGGAGGGAATCACATAAGGAGATGAATACCAGAAGGCAGTATTTCACTGAGGCCAACTTAGAGGTTGCCTATCATACTTCTTGGTCAGGTTATAGATCCAGTAATAAGTATGTGGCCAGGAAGTAAGTAGTACTGTAAATCAAAACAGGCAGCTTCAGAGAAGTTTCAAATCTGTGCTTCACAGCTAAGAATCTCTTTCCTGCCAGCTTGGGTAGCCAGTTCCTTTCTGCTGGTCATTTCCCCCTTGGTGAGAGTCATTCTAAGCTGTGCAGTTTTTAATTCCTGGTTCCAAATACAAAACCTTACATCAATCAACTGCCCTATGGAGCACCCTTTAATTCTAACTCTCACTATTCGATATAGGTCCTTTTTTTTACTCCCCAAGAGGGCTTCTCAACCACATAAATGAACACTAAGGCAGTCAGCAATGTTGCCCCTCAACAATTCTCGTTTGTACTATTTCCTGCCAAATTCTTTTCAGCTTAGTTATGGCACTCTTCCAGGGTTTCCAAGGATACTGAACTCTCCCCATTATGCTTGTTGGTCATTTCAGCATGTGTTTGTCTGTTTGTTTTAACACATGGGCTTGGATCACCATCCTCCACCAGAAATCAACACAGTTATTTGTTTAAGTAAGGCACTTTACACATTCTTTAAAAGACTTTGTTTGAATAAATATGGTAGGAATAAAATGGTAGTTTTCCTAGCCACACAGTTCAATTCTATTGTTGGATAAAGCAAAGATGTTTTAATCCACACCATCAATTTCCAGGATATTTTCTTCTATAGTAACCATTGATTTCTGAAAAAACTTCAATGCCACTAAAGCTGTTCAAAACATTCATTTAAACTTAGTTTGAAAAATTCCTAAATACAAAACTTAATGAGCACAGTAACATTTTACAATGTACCTACAGCTGTGCAGCAGGATTAACAAATCATGCACTGATGTAAAACCTACCCAACTTCACACCTAGCAGTGGAAACCAACCATAAGAATACTGATAAGAGGGACAAGAAAGGTAGAATCAAAGAGAATCAAATGGCAATAAATGTTCTCTCTGAAACTGACAAAAATGTATAGCCAGCTGGATAACCAGAATTTAGTTTGTCCTCTACTGATGAATACTTAGGAAACAGAATTAAGAAGGTTATCAACACAAATACATCTAACAGATGGCTACCACACAGGACCTAACCTACCCAAGTAGTTATACTGTACAGATACAAGTACAGTAGAGTGTCAAGGGTCAAACATGATCTCACCAGATTTCTAGGTGATATGTCAAAGGGCAAGCATTTCAGCAATTTGCTCAAACAATAAGGTTATTTGTTATCTTCACAAAGTTGAAAAACACAAATTAACACACCAAAACAGTTGCATTTTACATAACAATGAACAACCTTAAAAGAGAATTAAGAGAACAATTCTACTTACAAAAGCATCACAATGAATAAAGTACTTAGGAATAAAATTATCCAAGGAATTCTATACTGAAAAATTTTTTTTAAAAGCTGCTAAAAGAAAATGAAGACACATTAAATGAAAAGACATTCTATGTTCATGGATTAGAAGACCATCAAATTCTTATCAAAATCCTCAGGACAACCACCCCAATTAGAAAAATCCACACAATGGATTCTACCATGAAACAGAATAGAGTACAGAAATAAACTCACATAAACGGTGGAGTGATTTTTGATACAGTTGCCAAGACCATGAATAAGAACAAAAGATGCTCAACTTAATTAACCATTAGGGAAATGCTAAATCAAAACCACAATGAGATAATACTTCATACACATTAGGATAGCTATTTAAAAAAAAAAATCAGTGTTGGAGAGAATGTGAAGAAAAAACTGTAACCCTTGTTATTGCTAGTGAGAATTTCAAATGGTGTAGCTGCTTTGGAAAAGATTCCTAAAAAAGTTAAACAGAATTACTGTATGAAGCATTAACTGCACTTCCAGGTACACACTAAAAGAATTCAAAGCTTGGACTTGAACAGATATCTGAACTACAATGTTCAGAGCAGCACTAGCTAAACAGCCAAAAGATGGAAGCAATGACAATGTCTACCAATAGATGAATAAGCAAAATGTGGTATATATGAATGATGAATTGTATTCAGTCATAAAAAGGAAATTCTGATTCGTGCTACATGGATGAACCTTAAGAACATTAATGCTAAATGAAATTAGCCAGTCACAAAAGAACAAATAATGCATGATTACACTTAACTGAGGTACCTGGAATAGCCAGATGCACAGTAAGTAGAACTGGGTTATCAGGGGCTAGAGAACAGAGGAATTGGGGTGGAGGTGAGATTATTTAGGAAGATGATAGAAGCACAGATAGCTGTACAACAATGTATATGTATTCAATGCTACTGAATTGTACATTTAAAAATGGCAAATCTTGGGGCTGGGGTTATGGCTCAGTGGCAGAGCGCTTCCCTAGCACATATGAGGCACTGAGTTCGGTCATCAGCACCACATAAAAATAAATTAATTAAATAAACACACTGTGTCCATCTACAACTAAGAAATATTTTTTTAAATGCAAATCTTACCATAATAAAAAAAATGTTCTCTCACATAAGAAGTTCCAATAGGACACAGAAATTCAGGGTTAGTTCACTGGCTTAATATTAAAAGATCCAGGTTCTTTTATATCTTTATATCCTGACTAAAGATAGTTACAGGGCTGAGAACTAGGGTTCTTACTGTGGGAAAAGTGAGATACAAATATAGAATGGGGAAGTTAGGATGGACCCTGTGGTATTCCATCTAAATTGGGTATCAGCATAAACTGCTATTTATTTTTTTTAATATTTTTTTAAAAAGAGAGAGAGAGAGAGAGAGAGAGAGAGAATTTCAATATTTTTCAGTTTTTGGCAGACACAACATCTTTGTTTGTATGTGGTGCTAAGGATCGAACCCGGGCCGCTCGCATGCCAGGTGAGTGCGCTACCGCTTGAGCCACATCCCCAGCCCATAAACTGCTATTTAAAAAATTTTAGTACAGAATATTCCAATCACACACAATAGTAGATAGAAGAGTGAAGTGACATATTCACAAAAAAATGAGCTCATCACTCCAGAAAAATTCCTGGAGAATGCCAGGAAGAACACAAACTGATTCTTTTGACCATGCTGAAAATTACATTGAAAGATACAGAAAGAAAAGAGTAATGGTAGATTAAAAAAATAAATAAGGTGATTACTATTTACATAGAGAAAATGATAGCATACTAGAAAATAAAATCATAACTTATTTAATAGCAACAATAGACAGTATTTCTATGGACATTAATAACATCTATTCTTGCATTAAGTTTTTATGGCTGCTGTAATAAATGAGCACAAATTTGGTGGTTTAAAGTATCACAAATTGATTCTCTTACAGCTCTGAAGGCCAGAAATTAAAGTTCAAGTTCCACTAGGATAAAGCCAAGGTGTGGGATGGGCTGGTTCCTTCTAAAAGCTCAATGAGTGAATACATTTTCTTGCTTTTTTTTTTTTAAGCTCCTAGAAGCCACCTGCACTTCTCTGGCCTGTGACCCTTTCTTAAACCCCACTCCAACCTTCTGATGCCGCTGTGACATCTTCATTTTCCCTCAAGTTTCGTGCCTCTCTTTCAGAGGCCCTTGAGATTGCATTGACGGAATGGTCAGACAATCCAAGATAATCCTTCTATCTCAAAATCCTTAATTTACTCAACATTCACTGGTTACAGGGATTACAATGTAAATATCCTTTAGGAGGCCATTGTGCAGTCTACTATAACTCTGAACACTGGTTTAAATAATAAAAATGGTATAATAGTATTGACAAAATGGCATGTGTCAGGGGAGAGGGGCAGCAGAATAGAGCTCAAGTTTTAGCTACCACTACATATTTGGATATAAAAATTGGTATGTAAAAAACAGCTACATGAACACAGTTTAAAAATATGAAAATAAATACTGGAAGAAACCACTGAAAAAGTCTGAGAAGTTGATGCAAGAATAACAGCAACAGAAAACGTTTTAATTTTTTTTAAGTTGTAGATGGACAGAATACAATTTTTTAAAATTTATTTTTAGGTAGCACTGAGGATTGAACTCAGTGCCTCACACATGCCAAGTAAGCACTCTATCACTGAGCTATAACCGTAGCCCAACAGAAAACTTTTAATTTTTCTTTTAAGCATTTTGAAACTGACTTTGAAAAACTACATACATGAGCTACAGCAGTAAATAATCAACTCAAAACAAAGCTTAGAAGGCTGAGAAGGAAAGAGAAATCCTGACTTTGAAAAGTATTTCAAGGTTAACAAAACAAAGAGAACAACACAGAGATAAAAATTAAGGTTTCATTTCTTAAATTCATCCTTTTCACAATGCTGGGAATCAGGTATATTACTAGCAAAAGCAAATCTTTAGTTGGTAATCTTAACCTGCACAAACCGGAAATACAAACACAAAATTAATATAATAACTAGAGATAGCTAACATGTAGTAATACGATATAAAACACTTTTAATGGTTAGTATGAAGCTCCCAAGGGCATGTTTATTCATTTATTGAACAATGTTAGCTGATATAAGAATAGTACAATAGGTCTACTCAGTTTTATCAAAAATGCTGAGTGAAACAATTAAGATATGACCTTACTTGGACTACCTTCTCCTTAAAAAGGATAAGCTACTTGGTAGCTCAAGGTGCTGTCTACCTGCCACCAACAAAAGCAACACTCATTGGGAACTGGTTAGAAATGCAAAACCATAGGTTCCATCTTGGCTATAAACACACAAGCATAAACTGCATTTTAGCAAGATTCTCAAGACATTCAAATGTTCATGGGTATGAGAAAATTTGCTTTCTATTCTCCTCAGGTTCCTGTATAATTTTTGAAGTGCTCTAAACATTTGTTGGCCTACTCAAAAGTTCTAGTATAGGACTAGGATCATCACACAAACAGCTGAGGAAAGGAAAGAGGGTACTTACTGAGAAAGTATTTCTAATGTAAAGAATTTACACACATTCACAATGCTGCCTTATATAGTAAAAGGAGTTAAGAGGGTTTCAGAACCACAGCAGTTAAGGAAGGGTCAATACTTATACCAGGTTTCCCTGACAGCACACCTTCAGATCTCTCCAGCCCACCCCCTAACACACACACACACACACACACACACACACACACAGAGAGAGAGAGAGAGAGAGAGAGAGAGAGAGAGAGAGATATGAAGGGGAGTGACAAAAAAGGACCACACTTAACTCCTAACCGAACCAAGCCAAATGCTATTCATTAATTCAATTCATTTTTACTGAAAATGCCTATCAATGTGCCCCAAACCCTCCAAACAATAAATTAATCTGGATTTGTGGGCTGAAATGGGCTTTTACTCTGTTGTCAAGTCTGTTAATCTTAATCAGGCATTAAATAATTACAACACTCAATTTTCCAAGTGCTCAGTATGTGCTCAAACTAAGCATTTAAACATTTAAACATCTGACTATCAAGGCAAGCACAATTACCCTAGCTCACAGGTAAGAAAAATGGCACAAAGCAATGCTCAAATGTTTGTTTCCTTAGACTGCCTACCCACCATCACTTCACTTATACAGCTTTTCCTCCCAATTATCTCCCAGACCCTAATGATTCTTCTTGAAGTCTCCACACAACTTCCCTCAAAGAGAATGCAGAATTCAAAGGAGGAAAAAGAACTGATACTACATATGAATAAGAAAAAGGCAAGTACCACCAAAGAAAAAGAGGACAGAAACAGTTCTACACACTCAAACAAGCTCAAATAAATGGAAAATATTTTTCTAATACATACAGTGCTTGGGTATTGTCAAGGTCTGGAAATGAACACTACCCTTTTGCTGCTGGAGGAAGTGAAAAATCAACCCCAATTTGAGGCAATTTGGCAATATACACCATAAACCATGAAAAGATGATGACACCTTTTAGACCCAAATCCCATGCCCTTAAATATATTCTTAAGTAATAAGATTCTCACAGGATATTCATCATAATATTTACATCAAAAATCTTAAATCTAAATTACATATACCAGATAGACATCCAGTTAAATAATATAGCCATTTATCTTCTCAAATAAATTAAACTGAAAACAATTATATGTAACAATTATACATAAACTATGCATGTTTGAGAAATATACAGTCACAGCAGGAAAAAAACATTATAATGGAAATATCTAGCCTTATATGTTAACAGATGTCATCTAAAAACGGTGAAATGATATGATTTTATTTTTCACTTATAGAGTCAGGAGAACCAAGGTTCTTTGGCTCTTCCACTCACTAACAATATGACCTTGGGCAAATTACTTTATCTAAGTCTCAATTTCCTATACTATAAAATGAAAGTACTAGTTTGTCTTCAGAGACTATTTGAGATGATTAGATGAGATAATGCATGTAAAGCACTTGCACTGAGACAGGTGGTTAGCTCAGTTTCTTGAGCACTCAAACATCTTATGCTTTCAATCAGAAAGTTACCTTTCTACTAGAGAATAAAAATTCTTAAGATTAACAAATTACTGCATATCAAGAATTTAATGAAGGGGCTGGAGTTGTAGCTCAGTTGGTAGAGTGTTTGCTTTACATGTGTGAGGCACTGGATTCAATCCTCAGCTCCACATGAAAACAAATAAATAAAATAAAGGTATTGTGTCTGTCTAAAACTAAAAAATAATAATAATAATACAAAGAAAGAATTTAACGAAGCTGTATTCTCATCAACACAAGGAATATGCACTTCAGTTAACAATGTTAAAGCATTCCCAAGAAATCAGATTGTGAATTAGAGATAGTGGACACATGAATACAAGGGCTTATGTGTTTACTGAACAATTAAAAAGATACACCAGACATCAATGAACCCAATTTTCTTTTGCAGTACTGGGAAGTGAACCTGGGGAACCTTATGCATACTAGGCAAATAAATTCTTGAGCTACATACATCACTTTTTGTTTTGAGACAGGATCTCAACAAAATTGTGAAGGTTGGCCTTGAACTTGCAATCTTCCTGCCTTGGCCATACTGTTTTTAGACTTGAATATCTTAAACATTATTGTAAATTTCACTTAGCTTTATTTACAGTCCATTTATTATTGTGTATCTAGATGCACAATCCAAATGTGTACAACCTTCAAAGCAACTCACTTTTTTCTCACACAGAAATCACAACCAAGTTAATTAAAACAAAACAAAAACAAAAACACAACTAATTTTTTGGGCAACTCATTTTCAGATCCTTTTAAATCAGGGTCTAGAGACCTTGCATCATAATTCATGGATTTCTGAATACATTTTCCTTCTTCAAATCTTAAACTGATGAAGATGCCCTGTTAACCTCTGGTACTATTTACCATTACAGGATTTACCATTATCTGGATTTACCATTACGGGTATCTATTAGATTAAAAAAAAAGTTAACAAAATATAAAATATTTGCTAACAATTGCTTTGTCAATAAAGAAAAAAAAGATGTATAAACTAGATTTGATTAATAAAGTCAGGAAAAACCAGATGCGCAAGTAGACTGTGTGTGACACAGAAATAATGCAAAGTTTAATATTTTTTTTCTTTAGTAAATGCAGAATTTTTTCAATTGGCTCGAGAAATTCATTTTTCAGAAAATCAGGCCAGGGCCTAGGGCTGAGGCTCAGCAGTAGCACACTTGCCTGCCATTTGTGAGGCGCTGGTTTCGATTCTCAGGACCATATATAAATAAAATAAATAAAGGTCTATCAACAAATTTTTAAAATTTATTTAAAAAAAGACAATAAAAAGAAATTTTTATTTCTTTTCAGAGATTCCTACCTCATCTATCCTCCCAATTAGTTTTTAACAGTTATTATTTTTTCAAAATCAGTACACAATTCAGCAGATTTTGGTATAATCACAGAATTATGCAACTATCACCACCATTTAATTCCAGAACGTGGCTTCCATCACCCCTTGGAAAAAAATCCTCTATCTACGGGCAATTGTTCCTGCTACTCCTAATCCTTTCCCCTCCCTCTAGTCCCCCTGGCAAATACAAATCTACCTTTTATCCCAATAGATTCGCTTATTCTGGACATTTCATATAAATGAAATCATACAATGTGTGTCATGGCCTTACGTGACTGGCTTCCTCACTTAGAACAGTATTTCCAAAGCTCAACTATGTTGTAACACATATTACTATTTTCTGTCTGAATAATACTGCATTGTATAAATACACTATTTTCTTTTCTGATGAAACAGTTGATAAAGCATTGGAATTGTTTCCACTTCTGGGCTATTACCAGCAAGGCTGTTTATAAACATTCATGTACTAGTATTTTCAATTTTTTAATATACACACCTAGGTGTACAATTGCTGGGTCATGTGATAATAAAACTATGTTTAACTTTTAAGGAACTGCTAAACTGTTAAAAATGGCCAGGCACGATGGTATGTGCCTTTAATCCCAGAGGCTGGGGAAGCTGAGCCATAGAAGAATTTTGAGTTCAAAGCCATCCTCAACAGCGGTGAGGTGCTAAGCAATCCAGTGAGACCCTGTCTCTAAATAAAATACAAAAATAGGGATGGGGATGTGGCTCAGTACCCGAGTTCAATCCCGGTACAAAAAAAAAAAAAGGTGGTTAAGGCTGGGGATATAGCTTAGGGGTACAGTGCTTGCCTAGTTTGTACAAGGTCCCAGTTCAATCTCCAGCACCCTTAAGGGGGCGGGGGGGGGGGGGGTGTCAAGATTTGCAGATTATAATAAATTTTCACCTGGAGAAATTTCCAGTTATACTCCAATAATATTAATAAATTCCAACTCATAACCATTTGAAAGCACTACCTTGACTTGAAATAATGATTCATTCATCTAACCCCAAGAAACAACTAAGTATTTGTACTAAAGTCTCATTTCAATATCAAGTAGCACACTAACCTATAAAAGGATCTTATAGTAGTAGCATGGACAGGTTAATGCCAAAAGCAAAAGTGTTGTGGAAAATGCTCATTTTCAATAAAATTCATTCTTTTAATATGCCTACAATGTTTTGTATTTTCTTAACATTCTCCAGAGCACTGAAAATTCAACATATACTTTTTTTTCAAAGTCACTTAGTGAATAAACTGAAGTTTCACCTTAGCTCTACCTCCTCCTCAGGAAAACCAGAAACAGACAAAACCAAATAGTATTTCTAAAAACTGAACACAACATAGAAACACAGAAGCATAAAAAGCACAGGAATCAATTTTATTAACTCATAACCTTAGGTTTAACAGTTGCCCAAGTTCTCTGAGCTTTAGTGTCCAACATAACATGGCAACAGCACTGCTTACTTCAAAAGGCTATTGTAAATACTATGTGCATGTATGAATATATAACAACAAATTCCATCATTATGTAAGGCTATTATGCACCACTAAAAAATGTGAAGGGAAAAAACCCCAAAGGCTATAAGAAATACATTTTTAATCACTCGTTATCTATAATTTCATTTAAAAGAAATGCAATGTATGTGTCAAATTTTCCTATTATCCTGATGACTTTGCTGAGTAAAACATACATGAAACAATGCACTGGTTGTCCCTTTTAATATAAGAAATTTTACAGTCATGGAATGTGACTTATAAAACCCATGGGATTTTCTTATTTTTAACCAGAAACTACAAAATAAATGAAGTAAAACTTTAGTCAAAAATTTGGATTTTATCTAATCCTATACTGGAATAGCCTATAAGATAAACTGGTGATAGTTTTCAAACAGTCTGAGATAACAGATTTGTGTCAACAGTACCAATATCTACTCAAATATTCTCATATCTGGTTCTTTAATGTTCTGCCTAGAAATCTTCCTGTCCTCCCCCAATCATTTAAAGGACCTACCTATCTGTTCCTCCTTAGAACCCCAAACATAAAGTCACTGTATGACAATGGAGACATGTACTGAGAAATGTGTCATTAGGTGATTTCATTAGGCAAGAGACAACCAAGAGTTGGAGGGAAAGGGAGAGATGGCTTAAGTTTCAGTTTTGCAAAATGAAAAAGTTTTGGAGATTATATTTCATAATAGTCTAAACAAAGTTAACACTGAGCTATACCTTTAAAGATGGTTAGGATGATGAACTTTATATTTTTATAATAAAAAATAAAGACACCAGGAAGCAAAAACTATTGTACTTACAGAAGTGATTCTACTTCTAGAAAAAATAATTCCTCTTATGTCAAGGGGGAAAAAAAAGAGTGGGAGCAGGCAATCTCTTTACTACTATCAATTCCTGTACTAAGCACTTTTGCATGCATGCTACATCACTTTACTAGATAACGAATTTGACAAGATTTGTGGCCTACAATAGCCTGTTTCTCTTGAAACAGAGCTTTCCCACTCTTATTAGTCAATAAGAAATACAAGATTCCTCTGTGCTACCTTATAAATTCATCTACTCTAGGCAGCTTACCTGTAGTAAGCTGGAAAAAATAAAGATAACACAAAAAGGTTTCTACTTTCAGGAAGAGCAGATCTGCAGTGAATTTAAATGGCAGGTTCTAAAAAGTTAATACTGTTCAGCTCTAACGTTGTCCCAAATCTTCGAAAATTTTACCACCAATACCTGTTATCTACTCTAGTATCTGTATCTGCTTGTCTTTGGAGCTACATCCTCAGCCCTAGCTTCTTTTAATACAGGCCACTGACGAGTTTAGTTTTCTCTGAATGAAGTATAAAATGTGCAAATGGTCCAAAATCCAATATATCATTCTAACATTTTGACCAATGAAAGAGAGCAGTTTCTAATTTAGAGAAGAGAAATGGAGAGACACTAAATCTGTCAAGTCCAATTTCTTAGAGAAGATTCATTCCTCTAATATAATATTAGGAACAGTACTACAAGGTTTCTTAAGAAAAAATTCCCTCAGTCCCATAAAACCTATCATAACCATAAAAATTATCCTTGATTCTTCAAAATTCAGAGTCTAATAGAAGAGTTTCAGTGAGCACATAAACACAACAAAACAACAGGTTAAAGAAAAGTTTCTTGAACAAGGTCATTGGTCATAAACAGTCTGAATTGTTCATGAGCTCTTTTAGACTTCAGAAGAGAAAAACCCAGTTGATAATTGAACGTTCACAGAGAATTTAATCAACAGAAACTGGTCACAAGAATATAACCATTGGTAACTTGGCATATAGAATACTTGAAAATGATTTGCCAAGGATTCCACATATGCCAAGAGTGAAGCTTTAGATGAAATTTTAAAAAGGGTAGAAAATAGGGGCTGGGGATGTGGCTCAAGCGGTAGCGCGCTCGCCTAGCGTGCGTGCGGCCCAGGTTCGATCCTCAGCACCACATACAAACAAAGATGTTGTGTCCGCCGAGAACTAAGAAAAAATAAATAAATATTAAAATTCTCTCTCTCTGTCCCCCCCCCAAAAAAAAGGTAGAAAATAGCCACAAAAAAAGTAATTTTAAGCAACAGTTGATAGGACAATGTTAAAATGGGAAATTCAGCAATTATTTAAAAATAGTAGAAGTTTGCTGTACTTTAACAGGATTTACAGAGGAAAAGTAAATAAAGTCCTTTTATTAGTTTGATTATCAGAGCTGGGAAACAGTTACCATGCCAATTTTATGCCTTTCTTCCAAGACAACAATGGCTACATGCTGGGCTCAAAATACCACATAATGTCAAGGTCATCAATTTACTTACAATAACCAGAAAGCCTAGAAATGGCATTAAATCAGGATCCAACAGCATTACCTAATGCTGTTACCTGAGCAGAAATACTGTGGGAAAAAATCCTAAAAATGTTTAATGCTAAAGTGTTGGCAAATATGTTATTGGCATTTAATCTCTGTAAAGGAGAGGTAAGTTTAAAAATAGGTACTTTAAAGTCCTGAAGGTATCCTTCCTCACCAAGATCAGACAAAAGAGCTTAGGGTAGATCTAATTTGGTATCTAAAAAACAGTAAGGGAGAAAGCTGAAATAATCTCTTGTCATAGGCTCCACCTTTATAGAAGGAAAGCTTTGTAGATATTCACACATGAAAGTGGTAGTACACTATCCTGCACTTATCTTGTGGCTCATGAGACTCCTTAAAAAGCAATCTATTTATTAACAGATCAAACTGAGAGTTATCAAATTTTGTTGATGGCAAGATCTCCCTTATACTCTTAAAATATGAGCACATGAAAGGACTTTTCAAATTTTAAAATGTTTATTCACTATAAAATAGTAATATTCTCTACACAATACAAAAATGTTAAGAAAAGTAACTATATCACTGTCCAAATACCCCCCAAACTAGAATGCTTTACATTGTTGCAATCTCCAAACATCTGGCTTAACATAAGAGGACTCTCCTAATTGCTTTTGTATTCAATATTTTTTTTTAAAGAGAGAGTGAGAGAGGGGAGAGAGAGAGAGAGAGAGAGACACAGAGAGACAGAGACAGAGAGAGAGAGAGAGAGAGAGAGAGAGAGAGAGAGAATTTTTAATATTTATTTTTTAGTTCTCGGCGGACACAACATCGTTGTTTGTATGTGGTGTTGAGGATCGAACCCGGGCCGCATGCACGCCAGGCGAGCGCGCTACCGCTTGAGCCACATCCCCAGCCCTGTATTCAATATTTGACAAGGTGTTTTGTCAGCTATATGTAAGAAGAAAATCCAGCTTAACTCAGGTATGTAGTTGGGAAAGGAGGAATTTTTAATAGATTTTTCAGGTAGTTATGGATATCCCTTTAATACTATACTCAGCTTGACAATGATTTCTTAAACGTCTGTGGAATCTCAAAGCATGACACAATGGTCTGTAACATTAAAATCCAACAATCTTTCTTGTATTTGTTAAAATGAATGATTTGATAACATCACATGCACTGGTCAACTGTAAAACACTGATTCGCTGAGTAATGCAGGTTTTCCAAATGTTGACACATTTTATTACACAGTATCTAAAACTGTATTTATTAATATCACTACCGATTTAATCAGAAATAAGTATTAGGAAGCCCTCAATATCCCCATGACAGATACATATTTTCCAAAACTGTTGCCTGAAAGTTCAAATTTTAGTGACAATAAACATTGATCAGTAAAGCAACAGGTCATCTGTTCATTTGAGAAAATAAATGCCAAATCTCCAGGTCAGAATAACCAGATTTGAAAGCCCCCCAAAACACGGTTCCATGGAAAGAGCTATTAGTTCATTTCAAAACTCAAAACAGCTGCATTCACACCCCTCCTCCAGACAATCACTCACTATACACTGCTCCATCACTCGAGGTATGCTTTCCATTGTCACAACAGACATGCCCAAGTTGAGAATTAACAGCTTTTACTGCTTCACTAAAGACATTCTTGAGTAAAAATCAATGTTTTTTAACTGCTAGTCTATGGCAATAATGATCATGACTACTGGCACTGTCTGGAGCCACTACCTGATTAAACGGAACATGTCTATGAGTTTACCCACATGGCTTTTTCACCATTGCTCCAAATGTCAGCACAGTAAAAAAGGCAAATATCATCTTAGTATCATTATGAAAATAGTTTTGTCTTTGAAGATCTTTTGAATGAGTTTAAGGGTTGCTGGACAACACACAGAGAACTACTGGACTAAATGATATTTACCTTGACAGTAGTTACAGACTCTGACCAAAAAAAATTCATATGTATAACCACATACAACACAATTTTGCATAAAACTTCAGAAGGTCCTAAAGTCCTTATAACCCACTTATAGCACATCTCAGTTTACAAATGTCATTAGCAAGCCAGGCATGAAGGCATGATCCCAGCAGCTAGGGAGGCTGAGGCAGGAGAATCTCAAGTTCAAAGTCAGCTTCAGCCAACTTAGCAAGACCCTATCTCAAAATACAAAATAAAAAAGGCTAGGGCTGTAGCTCAGTGTACAGCACTTGTCTAGCATGTGCAAGGGAATGCCCTGGTTCAATCCCCAACACTGGGGTGGGAGTGGGTTGGGGGGACCTAGTAGGGATTACAGCTAAACTCTATTAGGGGTTGGGCTTTGGCTCAGAGGTAGAGCACTCGCCTAGCGTGCATGAAGCAGTGGGTTCGATCTACTGACTTACCCTCAGTGCCCAAATCCATTTTATTTTATAAAATAAAAATATTGTTTCCACCTATAACTAAAAAATAACTTTAAAAGAACTAAACTCTATTATAAACCAGTCATATTCCAGCAACCTCACACACTTTCACATGAATATATTTCAAGTGCTGAAATAAATTATATGAAAAAAATTAAGATTTGAGATAGATCCCAGCTTTACTACCTGCACAAGTTAATAAATTAACCTTCTTAATAATGTCTACTTAATTATGTGAATATCGTTGAATGAATACTTAAAAAGCACCTGAAACACTGCCTGGTATATGAGTAAGTACTCAAAAATGCTAGCTTCTGTGATTACTTAACACAGCCATGCCATGCCATCTCATCCTGATACTGACTATACAGCTTTCACCTGTATTTCCTTAGTCTAAGGAAGTAACTTGTTTAATTTCCATCAATACATCAGATAAGGGAAAGGACATTACAACAGAGGATATTAGCTAAAACATATACCTCCAATCTCCAATTTTTCCATTAAAGAACACAAGAAATTTAAAATGTAGGTACCTTTCTTCCAACTCAACTTTAAATGAGGCACTTTCATATGCAAATATGAGAACCTCCTTTATTGATAAAAATAAATTCTTTGATTTGAAGGATCTCATTGTCATTGCACTTATTGCAGTTTTCAGAGACTTGACTAATTCCAAAGTTTAATTTACTGTTAGGAGTATTGAATACTAAAAGCTTAATTTTAAGTCCTTTTCATAACTTGAGACAAAATACCAGTTAATATGCTTTTGATCACCATTCCTTTGAATTTTTTTAAAATATATATTTTTTAGTTGTAGGTGAACACAATACCTTTATTTTTATGTGGTGCTGAGATTTGAACCCAGTGCCTCACATGTGAGAGGCAAGTGCTCTACCACTGACCTACAACTCCAGCCCCTTAAGTTTTTATTAGTAAGGAAATGGGAGAAAACTTAGTATCTTAAAACAAGAAAACTGTTCAATACTACATAAATCCTGTCACTGATATTATTTAATGAACAAATTTACACTTATTTAAGTGACTACATTGAGTGTGGTCTACTAGACTTAAATCAGCAGTAAAGCTGTATTGAAGGAAGAGTGTGATATCAAACAAAAGAGTGTTAAGAAAGACCTCTGCCACAGGTCACTGGGTTTTGGAATACAACTGATAATGCCACTACTTGAAAAAACACCGTGGTTTCTACTATTTTCTACTGACTTACCCTCAGTGCCCAAATCTAACATGCAAACTACTCTAAAAAGCACAGAAGAGAAATAATCTCAAGTTCTGTTTATGTTGTAACATTAAACATATGGAATGAATCTAAAAGCCATTAAATTTGTGATACCCTAATAATTATCTGTTTCTCAAAATTTTACATATGTCCTTATTTCGACTTTACCATTTAAAAAATATTTTCTAAGAACTAATCCACAAGTCTAAATCCTACCAAAAATATGCAGGAAGCAAAGAGGGGAAAGATACATCTGCAACCAACCAAGTTCCATAAAAATCAGACTTCATGTAATTAAAAATCATGCCCTAAAATAATTTCCCATAAAAGAAAGTTTGTGGGGGTTGCAGTTGTGGCTCAGTGGTAGACAGCTTGCCTAGTATGTATGAGGCACTGGGTTTGATTCTCAGCGAAAGAAAGAAAGAAAGAAAGAAGGAAGGAAGGAAGGAAGGAAGGAAGGAAGGAAGGAAGGAAGGAAGGAAAGAAAGAAGGAAAGAAAGATCCAACAACTAATAAAAAATGTTTTTTTTAAAAAGGAAAGTTTTTAAGACTATAAAATATGAAAATGAGAGATTCTATGTTAATATTAAAATAACGTTTTGTACAAACATTACAATATACTAATACCACTTTCCAAATCACAACAGCCCTAAGGTCCTCCCCAGCCCTTCTTAATCACAACTCCCTCCCACCCAATTAAAGGTAACCCCTACACCAACTTTACTGGGGACTTACTGGGGACTGAACTACATTCCCAGCCCCTTTTTTGCCCCCACATTTATTTATTGGTACATTACAGTTGAAAACACTGATGGGATTTGTTACCTACACACAATATACAATATAACAATATAATTTGGACAATATCACAGCCCTTTTTATTTTTGAGACATGGTCTCACTAAGTTGCTAAGGCTGGGCTGGAACCTGTAATTCCCCTGCTGAGGTGGAAGACAGGTTAAGAGTATGTGCCACCACGCCCAGTTACACTGGCTTTTATAGTAATTATTTCATCATTTTACATTATGTTTTTTGTTTGGTTTTTATCAGATTCATATGTATCTAAACCTACAACTTTGTTCTGAATATTTTTGAACTTTATTACTAATGCAGAAAATACGTACAAACACACACATAATCTGTTTCCTTCACTTTGGCCATGAAAATTTTTAATAGCCTTTAAAGACAATACCCCAATTTCTCTACACTCCAAGGACTCTCCCTTATTTGCTATAAACATTCAAGTAGTAATAATAATATTGCCAAAATCTTATAAGACTCTTATTATGTGGTGTGTACTATTCATGTTTTATGTGTATAAACTCATTTAGTCACCAAAATAACACGGATAGGTTTTAATGTTATGCACACTTACTAATCGGGGAAAATAAGCACAAAGAGATGAATTAACTTGCCTAAGATCATACCTCAAGTGATGGGGAGCATTCAAACTATGCTGCCTTGCACCCAAGTCTATGCTTTTACCATCATATGAAAGCTATTAATAAAGGAAAATTAAAATCTTACATTGATGGGGCTGGGGCTGTGGCTCAGTAGAAGAGTACTTACATAGCACACATGAAACACTGGGTTCAATCCTCAGCACCACATAAAAATAAATAAATCAAAGAAAGGTATTGCATCCATCTACAACTAAAAAGCTTTTTAAAAATAACATTTGTTGGGCTGGGAATATAGCTCAGTTGGTAGAGTGCTTGCCTCCCATGCACAAGGCCTTGGGTTCAATCCCCAGAACCATGAAGAAAAAAAAAATGCTATCATTAAAATTAAAAACTGTATGACAAGAGAATATCAGAGTGAGAGAGATTTTAGTGTCTCATCCTCCTCCCAAACAGTTTAGCAGCTATACCAAAGATAATCTACTTTGGGTACATGCCTGTAAAGACATATATAAGACAAGAATTCCAACATAGTTGTTAAATGTCCTATAATGAACTATATGGGCCAATCAATGTTAAGTTCTGTCTTAGCTCTGTAATTTACTTAATAAAAAATTCTGGGGGCTGGGGATGTGGCTCAAGCGGTAGCGCGCTCGCCTGGCATGCGTGCGGCCCGGGTTCGATCCTCAGCACCACATACCAACAAAGATGTTGTGTCCGCCGAGAACTAAAAAATAAATATTAAAAAATTCTCTCTCTCTCTCTCTCTCTCTCTCTCTCTCCTCTCTCACTCTCTCTTTAAAAAAAAAAAAAAATTAAGGCCTCTATTAAGTTCAACATCTCAACACAACCTCAACAGTAATAAGGTTACTACTGAGCTGGTCCTTTCTGAGACATGTTTGAGAACTAGAGTATAATCAACAGCAGTTTCTAATCCAGTCCTGTTATTTTATGTCTAAGCACACAGGAACCCAGAGGAGTACTTATCCAGAATGATATACACTAGTTTGTGGTAGTACTAGGGAAAAAGTCCAAGGTCTTCTGACTTTTTTGTTTTTATACAGATATATATATATATATATATCAGCAATCTAGTTACAAAGGCTGCCAAGTAACTTAAGCCACCATTGCGAAAAATACTTCTCAATAACTGCGCCTTTCACCCATTTTTTTTCCTTTTCAGACAAAATCTAATAACGGTAATATTGAGATTTCTTTATTCAACAAGTATTCTACACCTACTATGTGCCCAGCATTGTTCTAGGCATAGCAGTTTACGCAGGATATTCTGCATAGAACATGAAAATAATTAGTCCAGCATTAAGTTTACAGTGTAAAGATTTATATTTGAAATACACCTATGTAACAAAATGCCCGAAAGAAAATTTTAATTTCCAAAAGAGGTAATTAAATAAAAGGGTTGTGGGCATAATTTGAAGAATAACTAGGACTATGATAAGAACTGTAGGATAATATCAGGCATAACAAGGTGAGAATGGCAAAAACCAAAGAACGGACATAAAAGTGTATAGGACTTGCTTGATGAACAGTAGCTAGTTAGTTCAACTGTTAGCCATGGTAGGAGGCATTCTGAAGAAATATTGCACATTCTAGGCTAAAATATTCAAATTTAGTTTTAATTCAGTGAATATAGTGATCCACTGAAGATTTTGGGGAAAATTGACAAAACTGGGACTGCATTTAAGATTGACTTAGAACAAGGAAAGAGTCTGTGTTTTTACCACCTTATTAAAGTTATCAATGAAGGAAAAATATAAAATCTAACACTGATGGGGCTGGGATTGTGGCTCAGAGGTAGAGTACTAGATAATTAGTCCAGCTCTAGAGATAATATGAGACTGAACAAAGGTAAAAGCAGGTATGAAAAGCATTACAGAAGGAAAAATGGTATGTCCTGCAACTGACTGCAGAAGAGGAGAAAGAAAATGTGGATGGAGTCTGATGGGAAAAAACTGATACAATGATACAGATACAGGTAATCTAAGCTATAGGCTGATCTAGATATAACCTATGTACCGTCTAAATCTAAGGGGAAAATACATTAAAAATCTTATTCTATGTCAGAAAAGCAAAACTTTCTAGTAATATAAACAAAAATGATTTGCAAACTTAGTATAAAAATACTCAAAATTAAAGCAGTATAATTTGAAAATTGCATGCTCTTCATACATAATATACTTGCAAAGATATACATAAGCCATGTTTTTACTAAAATACACATAGCAAGCCTTGGCATTTTAAAAGGCTAGGTATACACTATACATTGCAATAATATTTAACAACCTCAGAAAATTATTTAATGATCAGTAGCAAAACGCAGCTCCTAAGTGTTAGCAAACAAGAACTACAACTGATCCATTATGTAATCACAAACTATCAACTGGTTCAGTTAGGTAACTGATGTTCAGAGTTTGGAAAATCAATTTCTTCTGATTACATAAAATCCATATGGTTTTTCTGCCTAATAGTTAATAAACTGAGCTCCTCAAGAGTGGAGTTTGTGTTCTAGATGCTCTAGATCCTTAGTGCTGAACATTTAAGAGACCTTTGATAAACGGAATAAACAAAATTCATTAAAGGAATGTTTTCCAAGTATATACCACTTTCATAACTTGGTGAGTATTACACAACAGCAAAGAACTAAAATCCAATAGTAAGTGCCTACTATTCAACAGGTAATGGGAATTACAAAATGACGAATACATTCCTCCTCCCTTGAATTTGGGATTTCTTTATCCTAACAAGTCAAAAACAATGGGCTTCAACAGAAAACCTTGACTCACACTATATGTGTGACCATCAGTGAGTCTCTTAACTACTTTAAGCTTCTGGTTTCTCATCTGAAAGAATGGAGAGGATCCAACAGAAAAGAAAGATGAGAGAACTTTGTAAAATATGATGAGTATTATGTATGCCAGTTGACTTTCTACAGCATTTGCCACACTTTGATCAGACACTTCATGAGGAATGATACTGACATAGCAAATACAAGCATTTGGCTGGCTCAACACAAAGCCACCACACCATCCTACCACCACCTGGAAAAACCCTCAAAACAAACAGAACTCCACACTTGTAGGCTAGAACTAGGATTTTGGTATAAGAACAATATAATCTAGAAAAAGAATATATAAATTTTCACTAGACCAATTTTTAAAAATCAAAAATCTATGTTACAATTTCTCTGACTTTTGTTTGGAAAATTCCTACTATAATTCAAGACACAGAATACCATTAAAACAGAAACTTTAAATAGTATTTTAGAACAAGGAAGTAATGTAACTACTATATTGGAAATAATGCCTCCACCACCTCAAACACTCATTGAAACAGTTTCAAAATTTTAGATCAACTTTTGAAATAAATTAATAAAACTTGGGGGGATTTATTCAACTGATCAGTTTTTAACTGTCCAAGAAAATAGTATATTTCCCAGAAGACAAGCCATATATTTCCACCATTTCCTCAAGCACCTAAAAGAATCCTCACAAGAATAAATAATTCAAGCCAGCATTTCTTCACAGAACAGCCAACTAATACCACACTCCCAAAGTACAAAAAGTTCAAAAGAACCTAAAAATCTTCCCATAAATAAAAAGTGCTACCAAGAATGTTTCTGAGTTAAGTTTGATGGCATCTACTTCCACTTAATTATCCAAAGACAACATACAAACATGAAAATCCACCATCTTTTATTTGTTATGTGGAATTTATATGACAAGGAAATCTCTATCCTATTATCTTCAGAGCTTTCTTACAACAGTTTAGGGTGTGTGTGTGTGTGTGTATAAATAAATAATTTACTGCTTCCATTTCAAGTCAGGATAAAAATAATTTTTTAAAGGCACAAATAAAAAAGTTAAGACTATCTTCCAGAAAGTTGACTTTTAAAACTTCTTTCATTTCTTGTGCAATAAACACAAAATATCCTTTTTTTTTTTCATAATCTTCATTTATTTTGTTTTTTGGTGCTGGGGATCAAACCCAGGACCTTGTGCATATAAGGCATGCACTCTACCAACTGAGCTATATCCCCAGCCCACAAAATATTCTTAAACTACAACAGGCTCAGGTTCAAATCTTTCAGTAATCAAGATTAAGATTCTATATTCAAATTTTACATTATTAAACACTTTCTTACCTTCTGCTACATCATCATCAACTGCTCCTTTCACCTGAGAAAAACACCACTGAATATCATTCCCTCCTCCAGCTCCTGGAAAAAGAAAACATACCAATTAAATTGAGTTCAGTTCATGTTTACTCTCATAAACAGAGAGATAGTATCCATGGTTGGCATGATCCTAACAGCCTAGTACTGCCCACACTCACAACCACCACCAAGCACACCAATTTGGAAAACTCCCCAATAATTGGAAGTGCATTAAAAACAAGATTCCAAGTATGAAATATTTAAAGGCGTACATTCTATTGTTATTGTACATATGTTCAAAACTTCTCTTCCACTTTCCCTTCTCCTTGAATACAGAGGAGTCTTACATTCAAGCAAGACCTACCAGAAAAAAAGTAAATACCAAAGTTAGAGTTTTTCTTTAGTGTACAAAAAGCCTGCAGAAGCATTATTAAAGTTAAAATACCATGAAACATAGAACGAAGAGAAAACTTCGGAAACATTACTGTCTTATTGTGGAGTAATGATTCCTATGAACCCTATTGCCCAAAACCTGCACACCACAAACATAACACCCATTTTTTTTGCATTCATTACCAGCAAATCACTGGCTCCAAACAGAGGAAAAGGAACAGAAATGAATGCTGAAGAGACTGTCAAAGGAAACTTGTTCTGCTTTCCCTTCACTTCATCCCTCAGAATCCAAAGACCTGGCAAACAATTCTTTTCGCTAATTTGTCATCATCTTGTGCAAAACAATTTTAATCTCATTTAGTTATTCAACAAGGTCAAAGAGTAACTTGTTTATAGCAAACTGTAAATCAACTCATCATGTTAACTTTTGTAAAGGTTCCATTATCTAATCTACATACTACAAAAAGCAGAGAAAGTTAGTTTAATATCGATTTCACTTTAAGCTTTATAGAAAAAATGGTGAAAATGTCCTGGATCTATGAAGGATGAAACTAAACGAAACCTATAATTGATTCAACTAGTTAAAGGAAGATATTGGCCAAAAATGTACAAAAATAACCCTCAAAGCGATTACCTCCTCTTCCTTCAACCTCATTCCTTGCTAAATATTTCCAACCTGGTTTTCTCTACACGGGTTTTTTTTTTTTTTTTCCCTGCGAGGTTTAACCAAATCTCTCCTTTAGGCTATTTATATCACTGAACTCCACAACTATTTAACTAACTCTACGAAACCCTTTTGGGAAAAGGATATTTGCACAAAAGCTAACATGCAAAACGCAAAGTTTAAACTACGTCCTTCGTGCAACTCGCTGTATGTTAAAGGCCTTGCACCCTTTGGTCATAAAGGATAAGGGGGAAAAAAAGGGGGGGGGGAATGGTTCGCAGCAAAAAAAATTCCCCCTCAAAATAGAGACGAACCCACCGTGGGAGGAAAATACGTACATGCCTCCATTGTATTTTAACTTGTGAAGCGATCTTCCTTCTCAGTGTAGAATATATTTGTCTATAAACCCAAGGAGGCTTGCATCAGGGGGAAAAAATAGGAATTATACGAAGGAAGATCCGCAAAAAGAGCTGGGGGCAGGGTGGCAGAGGATACGCCGGGCTCCCGAGCCGTGGGGACAAATCTGCACGCCCCACCCACGCCTCACCCCACCGCCGCCGGCACACACCCCACCCCCACCCACGCCCATGCCAAGGTTCCAACCCTCGTTTTCAAAGCCGTTCCCACCTCCCGGCGACCAGCGCCTCCCCGCCCCCACCCCACCCCGCTTGACCAATTCCCCGAAATCTGAGGGGCGCGGGTGGCTGCACGAGAGGCGCGGCGGTCGCTAGGGGGTGATGGAGGGAGGAGGGAGGAAGCGGCGCCTTGTCAGCGGGCGAGGGCGATTTCTCCTTTACCTGCCATGTTGCACAGCAAATGGTGACCCTGCTGAGTTGCTCCGGGTCTCCGCTTCCTGAACTCACCCCCCTCACCTGGGGATGGGGGGGTAGGGAGGGCGGATGGCGGCGGATGGCACCTGTGGGGGGAGGGGGCGGGGGCCGGGGGAGAAGGAAGGAGGGGCGGGCAAACCAGCCAGCGGGATGGTGGGTTTCACTCTGGGGCTTCCCCGTTCGTGCTCCTTCTCCCGCAGCGGCGGAGGCTACGACAGCGACTGCTGCGGCGGCAGCGGCAGGCGACTCCACTTTCAAAATGGCGCCGGCTGGCCTGGCCAGTGACGTCACCCGGAGGCGGAGCCGCAGGCTGGGCGGAGGGGGCGGGGAGCGGCCGCGCGGGCTCCAGGCCACGCCCCCTTCCTGCCCTGCTCTGGACCCGCCCCCTGCGTCCCCGCCTCCCCGCCTGCGCCGCGCCCCGGCCTGCGAAGCTGGTAGCTTTTTGCGGTTACTGCGCTCCGCTCACTGCTGGAACCGGTCCGCTGCGGGTCCGCATCTCCGCACCCTGTCCCGAGACCTCGCGCAGTGCCGGAACCTGGAGCGGCCTCAGCTATCCAGTTAACGTGCTCGCCCGCGGGCTCCGTGGGACCCTGAGTCTTTTTTTTTTTTTTTTGCTCCTTGAGAAAATGACGCTACGGGTGAGCCCCGAAGCCACTGCCTAAAGGGACTCTGGTGCCGACTCGCTGCCCGGCCAAGGTGAAAGTTCACAGAACTTAAAGGACTTAGCTGGGCTGATTCCATCTGGGTGAATTAAATTACCTTTCATGGGCTCCGGGAATCAAAGCGAGAGTCTCTGGCAACTGCAAGCAATAAGAATGGCTCCTAAGAGAAAACTGGGTTTGTTATGAGCAGTCTGGCTGAAGAAGTGGCCCAGGTCTGTCCAGCTAAAAGTGGTAAAATCAGCAGTTAAGACCTGGGCCCTGAAGCGAGGCTGCTAAATGCTGACTTCAGGGTCTGTGAGATAAGAATCCCTGTGGTTGAAATGACTTAACCTGAGTACACGTTAAGTGCCAACATTACTAGATTTGGAGTCAAAGAATCTGCAATAGAATTAAGAGTAAAAGGTGGTAAAAATACCAGACATTGGCCAACATGGGATGTGCACTTGGTTGAAAGTTGCTCTAATGGTGCAGCTACTGTAAACTTTACATATCTCATTTAATCTCCACAATACCATGAAACAGATAACCACGTTTTACACACTTGCAGAACATTTTCAGAAACATTCAGAATTTGACCTTGAAGCTGAATGGAGTGATAAAGGCATTCAGAGACCACCTCTCCATTATCCGCACTTGCCACCTTATTCTCCATCCCCAGAATTTTTCAACTGTAAAACAATTTTTGAGATTCCTCCACAAGAAACAGCTGTACTTTTTTGTCCCATTGACATTTTATTGTTTTTTTTCCCCCAGCCTTTCTTGCCACCCTTTCCGTTTCCTTTGCTGGTTTCTGCTGTTGGGCCACCCTTTAAATGTTAGGGTGATCTGTTTCCATGGCCCCTGCCCTGGGCACCCTTCTCTAACTACTCATTTTCCTGGTCAACTTCATTTGGTCTTACACATGCAAATACCATATAATACCAGTTATATACCAGTCATTGCCAATTTTAGATCTCCAGAGTTCCACTCACCCTGGAACTGCAGAATTACACTTCTGCCTGCCCACTTAACATTTCTGCAGATGTCCAATAAGCATTTCAAACATGTCAGAACACACATGTTGCTTTCATACCCACTCCACACCATGGCTGATGCTGTCCCTCTCCCTGAAACACTGTTCACCTGCCACCCTTGTCCCAACACATCCATCATTCTTTCCTTCCTGGGCCAATAAAACTCCTGATTCTTTAAACAACAAGAACCCCAGCAGCAGCAGGAGCAGCAGCAGCAGCAAGCAGTTTGAAGGAGAGGTACAAAAGATTAAGGACAGAATTTAAAATTAAAAGTTAAAAAGTAAAAAAAAACAATGTGGACGTAACTTTCTCCAGGAAGATTTCTCTGACATTTTTTCTTATTCCCTACTCACCTTAAGCTGGGTTGGGTGCCCTTACTTAAAAGACTTATAAAATCTAACACACTTCTCTCTTTCTGGACCTGTTAAAATGATTTAAAAACATGTATGTTGTTACTCTGAATTGGTTGAGGGTAGGAAAAGTATCATTCATCTCCATTCTCCAGCTACATAATTCGATGTATTAATGAATGAATAAATAAATCTCTCTGGCTTGGGAAGAAAATGACTGAAATGTAGGCTCCTTAAAGCTTGCCATATCATAACCATTTTCACTCACCCTTCTTAACTCTGGAAGAAAGAGGTATTTTACAAATGATCTTGATCATCTCATCTGCATTTATTAGGCAGCAGTTGGTTAAATATGTAAGTTGCTTATACATAGGTTTGTTCCAGTTACTTCTAACTGGGTACTTCTAATTGGGTTTTTGTCCCTTGAACATTTTTTACTTTTTTTTTTTTTTTTTTTTTTTTTTTTCTGGTGCTGGGATTGAACCCAGGGCCTTGTACATTCGAAGCAAGCACTCTACCAAATGAGCTATGTCCCCAGCCCCCTTAAACAAATTTTTTTAACAGGATTCCATAGGACATGCATTCATCCACATACTATAATGCAAGCTTTGTTTCATGTGAGGCTCTAGCTACAACCTAAACACAGGACCACATGGAAGACACACAAAATAATGGTTTCCTGCAGAACTGGGCTCCATTTAGGCACATCAAGGGGAAAGTCCCTGTGGATTTTCCTGGTGAGATCCAGGAGCACTTGTAAGTCTCGGTGATATTCTGCTTGGGTTCTGATTTAAGAGGCACTAAAGGAATCTACAATATCAGCAGCAGAACAGAATTAACAGGTCTTACCATAGGTTATTGCAAGATGGACTTTCAAAGTATATTACACACCCAGAGGAGAATCCCTTAAGAGTTATTCTTTGCCATGATGAAGCATATTTGGAGTTGATAGGGACATAAACCCTCTTCCAAACTCAATGAGAAATGGCACCATTTAGCAGCCTCTGTCCTCCAGGCAGTTAGACAAAGGGTTATCCAGTAATGACCATGAACTCCAGGGTAAGAGGACACACCCCTGTTAGAAATAGATGTGATTTAGAATTGTGGCCAACTCACCGCAACCATGCCTTGTAACCTGAAGCAGTTGCAAGGGCTCCACAGGGAAATGATAAGCAGTTGTCAGTTTTTTACATAATAGCTACGAATTTTATTTAGAAATTTTATTTAGAAGACAATTTCCCAAAACTTTGCATATCTAGACTCTACTGATAACTCACACTGTGATGTTCAAGGCATAGAACCCACTATAAAATCACCGATAGCCTACACGTTTAACAAAAAAAAATGATAATGAATCTACAAGGTGGATAATTATGTAGTCAAAATTTGTAAAAACAGAGGAAGTTATTTGTGCCTCAGAAGCAGGGTACAAAGTGCAGATACAATATGGTCACAAGTATGCACAATAAACACCAAGAATTTGTAAAGTTAAAAAGGACAGGAAGGAAATACACCAAGGTGTTCATGACAATGTCTCTGGGCAGTAACACAATGGGTAATTCTCCTTTGTCATTTGAGTTTCTTCAAGTATTCTGTAATTAACATATATTAAAGGGAAAGAATTAAATTAATGTTGAAAGTCCATTCTAATGTTGGTTTAGAGCCTGATGATAATATTTATGTTATAGGTTTTCCACCTTTAAAGTTAATGTTGCAGTCTAGTAAATTGTGTGCACGGATGGTTTTAATATAATGCAGAAGCATTTTGTTTTTGTTGTTTAAGAAGATACATATTTAATGATGAGGGAAAGATTAGTAAATTCATGCAGTTAACTTCTCTTTATAAATTGCAACAAAGATGTTTTTATACTCTTCAGGTGCATTCTCCAAGTATATAACTGGAATCTCTCTGGCATAGAAATGCAAATTTGATAAGATTAAACAATTATCCCTGAAATGTATTTTCAGCATTATTTTATTGAGTGGTCATAAATGTCCTGTCATGTGAACTACTATCCAAACAGTCGATTTGTTTCCCAGTATGAGTCTCCTTCCATACTGAAGATTTTTTAGGTGGCATTTGAATTCAGCTATAACACAGGTATGTGTTTTATGCCTATATAAGAGAAACAGATAGGGTTAAGACAGGGAGAAATTTGGGGCATTCATTAACCCAATTCTTACAATGGATATTTGGATTCCTTGCATAACATGCCCTTCAGTGCTCATTCACCCTTGACTTAGAAATTTCAAAGTAGGGGCTGGGGATGTGGCCCAAGCAGTAACGTGCTCGCCTGGCATGTGTGGGGCGCTGGGTTCAATCCTCAACACCACATAAAAATGAAAACTGAAAAATAAACATTAAAAAAAAGAAACTTCAAAGTAACTGAGAATTAAAATCTATTCTGCTTTTAGATAGCTATCATCACTAAGTAATTCTTCCTAACTTTATACATTATACAAAAACGTGCTTCATTGCAACTTGATGCTGCAGATCCCAGCTTTCCCATTTGTGACGTCTTCGATGTGGATATGAAAGTCATTTGGCTATTAGAATATAACTTTGTTTCCCAGATTTTCTCTTCTTCACAATAATCCACCCAATTTCTTCAGGTTTCTTCCTGGCCCAGCTTTGATTCTCAGCATTGCCTTGGACATATCCTTCTGCACATAGTCTAGTTAGCTGCAATGATGCCCAGAACTAAATATAATGATTCAGGCTTGATCATACACCTGAATGAAACTGCTACCAGCCACCTTCTGCAAACATGATCCCTTTAACAGAGCCAGCAGTATGCTGGATTTGATTATCACACAGACAATCTCACACATCCTCATTCTGTGATCTGTCTTTCCATGTACAGCTGTTAATTCATATCTCACCAATCTTTTCTCAGAAGGCTTATGTTTTGGATTGATACATAGTCTCTGGAAATATGGTGAATATTTGAATAAACAAATATGAGGTTTTATCTTATTCTCTATCAATTATTTTCTTGATTAGTAAGATTTTATTGGGTATTATTTGATGAATAGGTACTATAATTTGTACAGAGTATCTAAAAAGCCACATAGTGCCCCAGTCTTGGCTGGGCACAGAATCACGAGCCACCACACACCTTGTAGATTCAAACAGCAATCTTTATTCCCGAACTCACACCGGCCTCTACACACGTTCTGGGGAAATCCCAGTTCTGCCGCGGTCCAATTCCCCTACTCCACCCACGAGGCTTTCTTTTCCAATACTTTCTGAATCTCACGAGAACTCAACGGGAACTCAAGGATTGGGCGTGCCTGAGGCAGCAGGATACGCCCTATTCCCCCCCGCAGGGTACACCTTAAACCTGGAACTTCCCTAAACCCAAGGACAGGATACTCCCTAAAACCTGATTAGCTCTAAACCCAGATCCGCCCTGGTCCTTGAGCAAGGTCACCTTACTAAAGCATACATGCAATGTCCCAGCGAATGTCCTCTAAGCAACATGGGGTACGCTGGCAAGGAAATTTCGATGCATCATTCCTACTTGGCAATGGCCCTCAGCAACATAGTTATAAATTCTTTCTGGACAATTATTCCAAAGGCTTTAGCTTGAAATTTGGTAGCAAAATGTTTAAAAGCATTTAAAATTTTAGCTTACAAAACTGGTAAGTTCTTGGGGCTATAGCTCAGTTGGTAGAGTGCTTGCCTTGCACGCACAAGGCCATGAGTTCAATCCCCAGCACCACAAAACAAACAAACAATCCAGCAAACCAAAAACTGGCAAGTTCTTAAATCTAAAGTCCTCTGTATTGCAGTTTAATGTCAGTCACACTACATGTTCAAAAAGTTTACAGTTTTTCACAGCACATTGACAAGTCATTTCTGATGGGGAGAATTTTCTTTAAGGAGATTCTTAGACTTTAGAACTCCAAAGATTCTGACTTACTAGGTCTGTGTGTGTGTGTGTGTGTGTGTGTGTGTGTGTGTGTGGTGCTAGGGATTGAACCAGGGCCTTGTACATGTGAGGCAAACACTCTACCAACTGAGCTATAACCCTAGCCCCTTATCAGGTCTTTCGAGAAGCTTCCAAACCTGGACTTGGAAGCTGAGACACGAGGATTGACAGTTCAAGACTGGCCTGGGCAACATAGCAAGATCTTTTTTGTTTGTTTTTATAACTTTATTTATTTATTTATTTATTTATTATGTGGTGCTGAGGATCAAACCCAGTGCCTCAAACATGCTAGGCAAGCACTCTACCACTGAGCCACAATCCTAGCCCAACAAAGCAAGATCTTGTCTCAAAACAAAAATCAAAAAGGGCTGGGTGTATAGTTCAGGGAATAGCATTTGCCTAGCATGCTGAAGGCTCTGGGTTCAATCCCTAGTACATCAAAAACATAAAAAAAAAAAATTTTGAAAGGGTACTTGCAGGTGAATCTGACATGCAGTCACATTTGAGAATTACTGATTTAGCATATCTGCTGTGGCATCTACGGACTTGATCAACACACTACAAAGTGTCTGACTGAAGTCATTAATAATAAATGTTGAAGGGCAGGATACTGAGAGCACTCCTGAGAGCAGTGTTTCCCAATGCTTTTCCGTGAGATATTAAGTGTTCGGTGAGGGGAGGGGCACATTCTACAGTTGTTTTAGTCAGCTTTTTCGCTGCTGTGACTGAAAGATCTGACCGGAACAATTTTAGAAGGAAAAGTTTATTTGAGGGCTCACAGTTTCACAGGTCTCCATCCATAGACAGCCGGCTCCATCCCTCAGAGCTCTAAGTGAGGCAAGGCATCAAGGCCGGAGAGTATGGCAGAGGGAAGAGGCTCACCTGCTGATCAAAAAACAGAAAGAGACTCCACTCACCAGATACAAATATCTACCCAGGGCCACGACCCAATTCCTACCTCCTCCAGCCACACCCTACTCCTTCAGTTACCAGTCAGTTAATCCCTAGGAGAGACTCTCACAGTCCAATCATTTATCCTCTGAACCTTCTTGCTTTGTCTCACATGTGAGCATTTGGGGGACACCTCACATCCAAAACCTGACAACGGTCAAGTTGGAGAGCTCTGGTAGAACGGATTCACTGTATGGCTCTTAACATGCACCGACCACCTGCAGCAGATGAGTTCTAACCATACATTTCTCAAACTTGGGGGACAGAAGACATTGGTCAGCATTATTTGAGGATTATCATTCTATGCCTACACATTAACTTACACAAAAGAAGATCCGAACCCATACGTCCCCATCATCACAAATAACAAATGTTTCACTTCCATTCCCGTCTTTTAACTTTCCCCAAGGTTGCTCTGATATTCTTTCATAAACAAGCAGTAGTGGGCTTGGGCCATCATGTACCAACACAACTACTTATTAAAACTTTTAAGGAATTTCGTGAGGCCATTGTTAAAAACAGACATTATTAAAAATTGGGCTGAGGGTGTATCTTGGTGGTAGAATGTACACTTAACAAGAATGAAGCCCTGGGTTCTATCCCCAGCACTAAAAATAAATTAATTAATCAAATTATATAGGCTTACATTAAATTGCTTATATAACAAAAAAAAGTAATGAATACTTAAAACTCATCACTTCTTAATAATCTTTACTGCGTTTACTTTTGTTCAGGCCCTTGTTTTGGGGGCTATTTACATCTATTGTAGCTATATGGTGGGGATATTTACACCTCAGAAATCAGTGAATCCTAGGAATCTGGGCTGGCCTCACTTCCCTAGAAAACTCACTGTAAAGCACCCACCAGGAGACTTTGCATGGATTCCCTGGCTTAAGTAAACCTCTTCCCTACAGGTACACTCAGCTGCCCTCCCTAATTAGTGTATCCTTACACATAAGCATTTCCTCCTGGTCACATGCTTCAGTTATGTTGACCCCCCTCTCCATAAGAGGCTGACCTTTTTGTTTTAAAATTTCAATTTTAGATTGTTTTACTAAAATGTGCCCATACCTTGACTGTGAATCTTTTTCCTATTGCGATATCAAAATCGTCATGTTGGAATATATGCAGGCATGAATGAAGACTGACCAACCAACATCAGCACAATCATGACTAAAAGGGAAGGAAGGGTTACTTTGGAGTTACAATAAAGGTCTATTTGAGCATGTAAGAGGCTCTTGCTTATTGCTCTTAACTATACTGCCGGATACCATCTGCTCTCATCACCCGCCCTCCTAGCAGGCAATCCTCCACCTCTGCTCCAATGTTTGATGATGCACTTTAGGACTTAATCTATTGTTTCTGTGTTTTGACCTCCTTTTGGACATCCACTGTGTTAGGTTGACTGTATCTTGCCATTATTCACTCATCTGTAGCTCCGGGCACACTACAGCAATCATGAGAAACTCTTTCAAGCCCCAGGGCTGGAGATTTTGCATCAACCTTCATTTCTTGCCTTGGAATTATGGGCGGCACTAATGAAAGAACACTTCAAGGAGTCCTAAGGTCTTATTTATACACATTCTTAGCCATAGGAAATGTAATCCTAAATACTAGATCCCTGGATGTATCTTTGCTAGGCTTTCTATTTACCAAGGTTTTTTATTTTTATTTTTTTTTCTTCTTCTTTTTTTTGTTCTGGGGATTGAACCCAGGGGCACTTTACCACTGAGCTACTCTCCCAGCCCTTTTTATTTTTTTATCTTGAGACAGGATCTCTCTAAATTGTCCAGGCTGACCTTGAACTTGCAGTCCTCCTGCCTTAGCTTCCCAAATTGCAGGGATTACAGGCATGAGTCACCAGGCCTGGCTATTTCTCAGTAAGTGGTTCTTGTGTCTCATAAACTTCAGAAAGGAGAAGTCATCTAATATTGATTACTGTCATATTCCAATCCAGCCCATGCTGTTTCTAAGCCCTTCAGAGCAAGGAACAATTCAATTTCACTTAACCAACTGGACAGTAGACTTGGAAGTCGGCATGTGTCTCCTGAGGTCCTGCCTCCAGGACAGCGCCTCAATGTGCAAAACCTGCACCAACTCTGAATGGGCCTGGAGCGCAGGCAATCTGACGTGGATGGGCAAGTGGGGGTGGCAGCGGTTGCAGGGCTTTCTTTGATCACTTTCCAAGTTTTTGAGTGAACTAAACCTGCTTGCTTCAGCTTTTACCGTAATTCAGGTTTCAAAGATCATCTTACTAGGCCTGGCAACAAAATAAACAAGAATATTTTGCATCTAGACAGCTCATTAGCTTTGTCATGAATATTTTCTCAAAGATCTTCATAAAATAAAATGAGGAAACTCAGGTTCTAAGAGATTAAGGCATTTGTTATTTAATGCTTGTGGCTTGCTGGAGGTCACCCAGCTAGTGAGAGGAAAAGCTGAGAGCTAGGCCCATCTTTGTTTCTCAATTCACTCCATCTAATGCTCCTTCCATTATCCCACCAAGCTTCTGATTTCTATACGGTTTATTTGCATTTACTCTGATTCAGAGAACTTCTAAAAGATATGTTCTCAAACAAATACATTTTTAAAATAATCCAACTAATTGGCCAAGTAAAAATTCGTTATTCATTTTGGGGGAAACATGTAAACTCATCTATGAGGTCCCTAAATATGTCCTTGCAAGGCTGTATGGGACCCCTCATTTTTTAGAACAGATTCCCCACCCCCCCACCAAAAAAAAAAAGTTATGAATGTAGCCATAAACACTTGAAAATGGCTTTAGAGAAAATTGAAAACTTAATGAATCAAATCCGGCTTACATTTAGTAGACCTGCAAAAACCTCTCTGACATGGTATGTTGGTAGCTTTGCAATAAAAATTTAAATTTAATAACTTCTTAATTTGGAAGGCAATAAAACTATAACAAAAGTGAAACTTCAAATTGCTTTCAGCAAGGAAAATTAGATGAGGCACCATTCGGCAAATGCTATTTGAGGCACCCACCTCCACAATCTAACCTCCTCCACCACATCAAAGTTTGGAGTCCGTACCAAGTTGCAGAAGGAAAAATGTGTGACTTCTTTTACAGGTCACCTGAGGATGCTATTCAGAGTCCACCTGCTTTCCCTGCCAGAGTCCTGCCCAAACCTAAGATTTCCGGGTACCCACCTCCAGTTTAACCTGTCTCATCACAACAGGCTTCATGGCCTCAAGCAAGTTGTACAGGGGAAAACATTGTTTTGTGTCTGGGGTGGGAGGCCAGTAAAAATCAGGACAACACAATAAGGAAGCAACAGTTTCAACAAAGCTGGGAGATAGCGCTGTAGCTCAAGTCCTGACACATCCGACAAATGAATGAGTGTTGGCGAGAGCTTCTAGTACCATCACACTAACAGAGAAATGCCAATGCTTGGTAAGACACCAAGAATTGAGATAATTGAATTAACCAACTGCCATCAAGAGAACTGAAGGTAGGCAGTTAGTAGCTGAGTGGATGGTGGAGTATTGATATCTGAGATATATATACATATGGTTGTGTGTATATGCATACATATGTACACAAATGGACTGAGTATACCCTGTTCTTGATTGGTCTCAAGTGTGATTAGAAATGGAGTCACAAAAGCCAATCTCAAGAGCTTTATGGGAAGGAATTCACTACACATCAGTGCAATGAGGCTGATAAAGAGGCCATACGTCTCAGAGCCTGGGAACTACTTTGGACCTCCTGGAGCAAGAAACCAGGTGGTGGAGCAGAGAGATAAAGCTATCCCCTTGGAAACAGCATTCTTCTTACTTAAAGAAATGGTGCTCTGTTTTGGGAAGATTCCAGAAGTAAAGTTCTAAACACAGGAATATCAGAACAGCACCATTGAAGATTGAGAAGAAGGTACATTGTCGTCAAATAACCCACGAGTGTTGGATATTTAAATCCAGTCCTAACTAAACTGGGCCTAGTGTGGAAACAGGGTAGACCAGTCTTTCAATGAGGAAAAAAAAAAGTCACAGAAATCAAAGCATTGCCTTCCCAGAAAATAAATCCACTGAGGGAAAAAGGAATTTCATGCTCATCTGGGAGGCTACACTGTCAGTCAGGGGAAGAGGGAAGTCAACTCTGGGGCCGTGCGGCACCCACTGGAGTTCTTATTACCCTCACTACCCTTACTGCAGGTACATTTGTGAAATCATACTCGGAATCCACTGTGTCACCCCTCGGGAATGCCAGGATCCACGTGAAAGAGAGGAAAAGGAGAAGACAGGAGTTAGAACCAGGAAACAGTTCTTTTGATTGACAACTCAGATTTCTTAACTGGAAAAGTCAACAGGTGTCTTGAAGGTCATGGAAAAGCAGACTGCGTAAAAAAAAAAAAAAAAAAGAAAGAAAAGGAAAAAAGACAGCAAATGGGCTTGGGAGAAAAATAAGCATAGGTTTACCTGTTGCCTTTGTGTCCCCCCCAAAACTCAAATTCATGTGTTGAAATTGCACCTACCAAGGTGATGGTATTCAGAGATGGGGTCTTTGGACCCATGATGGGGTCTTTGGTCCCATGAGGTCAGAGCCCTCATGGATGTGACTAGAGCCCTTATAAAAGAAACTCCAGAGAATAGCTCAGTCCTTCTACTATGTGAGAACACAGCTACAAGGCACCATCTCTGAACTAGGAAGTAGGCCTTCACTAGATGTAGAACCTGCCAATATCTGGACCTTGGATTTTCCAGGCTCCAAGACTGTAAGAAAAACTGCCTGCTTTACAGTGTTTTATTATAACAGCCGAATAGACCAGAATATTGTTTTACTTTCAAAAGTGTCTAGGTTCAGTTAGATGTGGTGACATACGTCTATAATCCCAGCTACTTGGAAGTTTGAGGCAGAAGGATCACATGTTTGAACCCAGCCTGGGCAACTTAGTAAGACCCTATCTCAAAATAAGAAATTTTTAAAAAATATTTATTTTTATGCAGTGCTAAGGATCAAACCCAGTGCCTCACCTGTGCTAGGCAAGTGCTCTGCCACGGAGCTGCAGCCCCAGCCCCCAAATAAAGAATTTTTTAAGGGCTGGGGATGTGACTCAAGCGGTAGCGCGCTCGCCTGGCATGCGTGCGACCCGGGTTCGATCCTCAGCACCACATACAAACCAAGATGTTGTGTCTGCCGAGAAGTAAAAAATAAATATTAAAAATTCTCTCTCTCTCTCTCTCTCTCTCTCTCTCTCTCTCTCTCTCTCTCTCTCTCTCTCTCACTCTCTCTTTAAAAAAAAAAAGAATTTTTTAAGATAAAAATAATAAAGGAGTGAGAGAGTCACCCAGTGATAGAGCACTTACCCAGCATGTGCAAAGCCATGGGTTCGATTCCCAGTACTCAAAGAAAAAATGTTTGGGTTTAGATGGTAGACTGTGTGGTCACCTTATTAATAAGTTCTGTGCTCAGCTGATGTCTCTTAGCCATAGGAACCTCACGGATGGGGAGAAAACACTGATTTCAGGAGACCAGGCTGTGCCCGCCCCAGCCCCAGGAAGTGACATCACCAATTTGGCCTGCATTCTCGTGGATAAAATGAAAAACAGCACCAGAAGAATCCCAGTGGTCTCTTCTAACTGGAAAATTATGTTTCTTTCTTTTTTTTTTTTTTTAAGAGAGAGTGAGAGAGAGAATTTTTAATGTTTATTTTTCAGTTGGCGGACACAACACCTTTGTTGGTGTGTGGTGCTGAGGATGGAACCCGGGCCGCACGCATCCCAGGCGAGCGCGCTACCGCTTGAGCCACATCCCCAGCCCCCAGGAAAATTATGTTTCTACAGGAAAAAAAAAACTTTTTTGCCTCTGCGGTCCCACCTGCTCAGTCTTCACCTTGCTTTTCGCCTCCTACGATGAAAGGAATGTCAATTCTCAGATGTTCCTGCCTGTCTCTCTGGGCTTCTCCACTTATGCAGATTCATTGAGTCACCTACCTCTTCAAAAACAGCTCTTTCTTTTTTCTTTCTTTCTTTTTTTTGCCACCACCTCCTCTTTGTCTCCTGCTTTTGGGGTAAGCATACTCATGAGATCCAGCGGGGTTTAGGAATCCAGAGCAGCTTTTGTTCTTTCTTCTGCTGCTTTTCCTCCCCATCATCATCTCTGAGTTAAATGAAGCCTTTCTTAAGTGGCAGTTGAACAATACACTTCATAGTGACAAACTAAATGGCAGGAGATGAAAGCCAATTATTAGTTTAAAGAGAAATATGTTATACCCACACAGAAAAGATTCAGAACGGAGAATACAGGGATTTGAAAGGAGTTGGAATGCCCAGATCGATGGAATTATTATCTCAGTCATAGAGAGACAGTAGAGATGTGCTTCTTATTATTGATGGCATGCCCATGCTATCTGGGAAGCTTTGTACACTCCTGATGCCTTGGTCCCACCCTCCAGAAATTCTGATTTAATGGATGCAGTGTGTGGCTTGGGCACTGGGATTTTTTAAATCTCCATATGTGATTTGAATATATGGACCAATGCTAAGAAACACTGCAAGAGGAAAAGTTAAAAATAAAGGCGAAAATAATTGGATCCCAAGGTTCATCGTATGATGATGTGGCCCTGGAACTTGGCATTTGAAACAGTCACCATGGAGACAAGCCTTGAAGAATTTTGGAAAGAAGCTCTGTTCCAGAACTTTCTTTTTCTAATTCTCTTATTTTTTTTTTAAAGAGAGAGAGAGAGAGAATTTTAATATTTATTTTTTAGTTTTCCGCGGACACAACATCTTTGTTTGTATGTGGTGCTGAGGATCGAACCCGGGCCATACACATGCCAGGCGAGCACGCTACCGCTTGAGCCACATCCTCAGCCCCGAATTCTCTTATGTTTATAGCAGGGAAATCCTAAATCGAGGTCAGCAAAGCTCATGGTATTGCATGCAAAATATTCCACATACATGTGAATGCACTCTTGTTCCCAGCAGAGGGTTTTTAGTCTTCATTGGACTTTGAATGGGGCTCATGGCTCAAAATTTCAGGAACCACTGATTTATTGGGAATAAAAAGATCACATGAGATGATTTAATTGGGTTAGCAAATACCCGTATGTTGGCATAATCATAACCCTGGCCCTTTAGGGTTCGTCTTAAACAGTCCTCCTGTTTAGAAGTGCTACTTGCAATAATGTGTTTTTATTAGACTCAAGGCTCTGATTAAATAGGGTTAAGGCTGCTCATTCTGTCCACAGGTGTGTTGTGCGAAGCAGCAGCATGGCCAGCGTTTCTAAGCCTTTATTTACTTCAGAGGAAGTAACAAACGACAGCAGCATCGTCAATGCCTCCCCTGCACTCTGTATTAGTGTTGACACTGATCTAAGCCTCTTCTACCTATAGCCATGAGTTCTGAGAAGTATGTTGTGAGGTGTTTCCACCATTGTGTGAACATCATAGAGTGTGTTCACACCAACCTACACCGTGTAGGTCAGTCCCTGCATGTGGCCACTTAATTCCATCAGGAGACTTGGTGAATACAAGATGAGTGGGGCTGCTGCCATCGGAACAGGGCATATTGACCTACAGGCAACTTTATTTTTAATAAGTAGGAGTACACTCTAAAGTAACAATAAAAGTCTAGTATATTAGATGTACAAACCAGTAACATAATCATTTGTTTATCAAGTATCATGTATGTGCATGATTATATGTATAATGATAGGTAGCACAATAGGTTTATTTACACCAGCATCACCACAAGCACACGAGCAATGTGTTGTATTTTGATGCTAGGGTGGCTACAAGGGGTGTGTGAGTGTGTGTGTGTGTGTGTGTGTGTGTGACTGTGGTCTGAATCCAGCGCCTCATGCATGCTAGTCAAGAGCTTGACCACTGAAGCACATCACTAGCCCTGTTGTAAATTTTGAGACAAGGACTCCCCGAGTCACCCAGGATGCTCCCAAATTTGTAATCCCCCTGCCTCAGCCTCCTGACCATGTAGCAGGGATTGCAGGCCTGGGCCACTGTGCCCAGCAAGCTCTATTATAATGTTATGGGACCACCATCATATATGTGATCTGTCATGGACAGAAACACCGTTCCGTGGCACCATTGTATTAACTGACTGGTGCTTCACAACAACCTCATAAGGTAGAGACCATTACCCTCATTTTAGTGGAAGGAAAGAGAGAGAGAGAAGGGCGGGGGAGACTCTACGAGACCCCTCAGCTAATAAACATCAGGTAAGATTGAAATCCAGATGGTCTGACTCCAGGGCCAAGCCTAAGTAACTATCACAGAAATGGGTTCAAAGCTAAAGCCAGCAACCTGCAGTGGACAATTTGAAAAGGGAGGCTCCTTTTTTGTCTTCACCATGGTTATTCGTGGGCTTGATGTGTAGGATGATGATAAGACAATGGGATGTATTAGGGTGACGATGCCACAATGGGAACTGGAGCTTGAGGTGATGAGGCACATTCCATTCCTACTTATTTACAAAATATGCCCTTAAAAGTTGTTGCTAAGAATGCAGATTCTAGGGGGCTGGGGATGTGGCTCAAGCGGTAGCGCGCTCGCCTGGCATGCGTGCGGCCCGGGTTCGATCCTCAGCACCACATACAAACCAAGATGTTGTGTCCGCCGAGAACTAAGAAAAAATAAATAAATGTTAAAATTCTCTCTCTCTCTCTCTCTCTGTCCCCCTCTCTCTCTCTCACTCTCTCTTTAAAAAAAAAAAAAAAAAAAAAAAGAATGCAGATTCTCTCCTAAGTGCCCATGGGAGACACATTTTTGAAGAAAGACCGTAGCGTTACTCCAAACCTTGAAGATGACATCAAGCTGCTTTAGTCTTATCTGGAAGATTCATCCCCAGTTTCCTTTGTGGTTGGAGTGAATCCTTCCAAAGAAGGTCTCAAAGTGCTATGGAGAAATACGTGCCGTTTGATATCACTGTCATCACCGGGTACTGTGTAAATAATCTCGTGCTAAGCAAGAGTCCTGCGTGGTACCAAAGGAGTCATCTCCTCCTGGCCATGTTGGACAGCTTTGGGGGAGGGGGGAGAGGAGAGGACAAGGGGTGGGGGCCTTTGATGGTTTTCAGGGGAAATTTCTGAACCTTCCAGAGAAATAAACTCTGAAGCCAAATTCGAAAATGTCTATCATCTCCATCAAGTCATTCTAGCCCCTAAAAATGGATGAAAAGCGCTGGGGTGTCTGTGCAGGTCTCAGTGTTTAGGTAAGCCAAAGCTCCGCATTTTCACATTTCACTGTTGAGTCCAAAACTTCGTTCTGCACCTCAACAGGCTGCAGTTGCTTTGCCAGTGACTCCTTGGAGCGGAGGCTCCAGTACCCTGTGGGAAGCCGTGTTGGATGGCATGATCATCTCTTCTGCTGAAAAGAACATCACTGGGAAACTGGCAGCCACCCTGCTGATCCTGGGTGGCTGTGTGAGCACCAGCAGTCACACAGTGACATGCACAAAGCAGGGGGGAATGAAAAGACAGACAGGCAATGGCCCACTATCCTAGAGGACATGAACAGGTTTCTGCAAGTGTCAGAAACGTGCTAAAACTTTCAAAAGTTTTCTAAATTGCCTATGGTGAAATGTCATGGGTCCCATTCAGTGACAATGTAAAAAGTGCAAAATTTTCATCAAAAATAGAAAATAAAAGCAAAGAATAGCTAACAACACGTTGGTGTAAGGCAGCTGATAATCACAACACGTTCCCTGTCCCATCCCTACTTGGGCCGTGTTACATCTGGCTGTTTTCGATGTGTTTGTTGATTGTCTGCTCACAAGGTCTGCATTCCTTTGTGCACACATTTCTGACTCTCCTTCTTGGCTCCCTTGCTAATACAGGCAGAATCTCTAGAAGTTCCCCATTGGTTCTTCCCAGTTACATGGCTTTTTAGCAAAGGCTCTAATTAAAGATTGAAGAAGGGTACAACAAGAGTACGAATTGAAGAAGGATACAACAAATCTCCTATTTTGAACCTGAAAGAGGTATATTTCTTAATAAAATCAGTATTGTCAATATTAATGTATATTTCAAAATAGCTCAGTGGCAGAATGCTTGCCTAGCATATGTGAGGTCCTGGGTTCGAGCCTCAGAACCACATAAAAGTAAACAAATAAAGTCATGTTGTCCATCTACAACTATTAAAAAATAAGAATAAATAAATAAATAAAAGATTGGAGGAGGAGGCAGGATTTGCTCCAGTTCAAAACAGAACAGCATTTCTCCTTCACTCCTGACCTCCTCATCCCTCACCTGCATGGTTAAATAATAGGTGCAATCCAAAATACTGACCTAAGGACACAGAACATATTTATAAGGGAGTAGAAGTGAGCTTCTGTCATCTAATTAAGTTGTCTCAAGTGCAAAGAGGAGTGAAGGGCTGGCCAGCCAGAGGCTATCAGGAACATCACTTTGAAAGGTGTGTTCAACTATCCACTGCATCGAAGTTGAACAATTCCAGTCAGGTAAGGCAGTTGTTGGGAAAAGTATACCGGCAGCCACACCCCAGAGAAAAACCCCAACATGGCGCCTAAGCACCTTCTCTTCCTACTTTCCCCTTTTTTTCACTGGCGCGAAAAGTTCCCGTGGGTGTGAACTCTCCCGCCGCGCCAATTTCAAATCTCGCTGGCGGGGGAACTTTAGCTCCAATAAGAACTAATTCCTGGGCTCCGGAACTGATATCTGGAAGAACTTACCAATAAACAGGTGGTCTGCCATTTATCAAAGCCCTGCCATCTCTCCTTAGATCTATATAAGCACACAGCCTTTTGCAATAAAATTGGAATTCTCCCCAGCAAATTGTCTTGCATGGAGGATTCTTTCAGCAGTTTTCTTACCTATTGGTGAAAGTTAACAGGTAATGCTACCCCCAAAGTAGAGAGTGCTCCTGACTAAAAATAAATCCTTCCCTGGCCACTTTAGCATTGTGTGAGGAGTGCTCATGAAGCCCAGGTGCAGCTGCATTCAGGTTCTACCTTGAAGGCAGCCAGCTGACAGTGCCTGAATAATGGATGGCACAGTGTGTTTATCCAGAATAACTTCATTTGTGTATCTGCCTTCTAAGAAGTTGCCTGGTTTAGAAATTCAGAAAATAAATAAATAAATACAACAAATCTCCTATTTTGAACCTGAAAGAGGTATATTTCTTAATACAATCAGTATTGTCAATATTAATGTATATTTCAAAATAGCCAGATTTTGAATATTTTGCTACAAAGAAATAACAATTGTTTAAGGTGATGAGCACATCAATCATCCTGGTTTTATCATTATACAATGTATATGTATGTCAAAACATCATATCATGTCTTACAAATATGTACAATTATTATGTGTGAATAAAAAATTTCTAGAAAAATTTAAAGAAAACAAATTTTGAACAATCAGTTCCTAACATTATTATATTAAAAGCTCTTAAAAAAAAGTCTGGTTAAAGTGTGTGTGGTTACCAGTCTGCCCGAGGCACTATTTGTTTAAGGTAAGCTGTATAAATTCATGATTTCAGCCTGGTCAGCTATTCTGATTATCTGGCATCTTCTGAAAACACTGGGAATGATATCTAGAATCTTGCTACTTGCGGACTGTCAGACATTTTTTTGATAATGAGGCCTAAGTTTTGTCCTGTATGGGAAAGATAATTTTCTTTTCTTTCTTCTTTTTCTTTTTTAAAATAGTAATTTATAGGCTGTACTCTAGACCTACCAAGTTAGTCAGGACTAGTTCAGGAATCTGTATTTTTTTCAAATCCTCCACTCACCCCCAGTTCCCCTGTGGCTCACTGGAAAACCAGGATCTGATTCAGTCCACTGGCACAAGAATCATTCTCACCCAGGCTAGGAAGCTGAGACCCACGAGAGTCTCAAAGTATTCGTCTAACACGTGTTAAACTGAATTAAATTTGGCCCAAAGAAATCAAATTTTAGATTTGGCCTAACAGTTCTGCTACCTAGTGAACTGCAACCTAACTTTACATGGGAACAGAATGCAACCTATCCCTGTAACAAGTTGCAGAGCCCCAGCCAATCACAAGCCGCCAACCGTGTTGGAGTATAATAGATGGAGCTGTAACCCACGTGGCCGCCTGTCTCTACCTCATTTCCCTTTTCTGCCTGCCACTTCCTTCCTCTGGCTATAAATGTAACCTTGCCCTCGTGGCCAGGCTGTGCTTTCTGTACCATGCTGGATGCAAGTGCCCTCTGATTTTAGCATTGCAAATAAAGCAATTAAGATCTGCAAAATATATTTGTTGTAATTTCCTTTTAGCAGTGCCTGCTGTTGCTGGTCACTGTTCTGCAGGCAGGGAACACCAGGGTTTAACATCTCACAGTCTAGGGGTTTGCCTAACCCAAACAATTCGTTGAACAGTCATTAGGTACCTGCCAGGTTTATGCAGATAAAGGAGGCATCGTCCCTCTCTTCAAGAAGCTTCTAGACTGGTGGGAGAATGTGAAATCTAATCACCACACAGTAAGATGAATCCTATATGCTTAGGAATCTTATGCTCCTACTAGGCAGGGAGAAAGCAGTAGCAGGTCATGTGAGACTGCAAGCAGTTCATTGTTGCTTGAGATGATTTTAACTTTATCCTTCTTCATAATCCAGTTAGCATTTTTAGTTATTTTGAGAGCTTTCATTGAGATGTTAGATCAGAAGACTGATTTAAAATTTTGGTGCTATTGAGGGAACTATGATACTACTATATAAAATTAAGTGCTAATCAGGTAAGATAGATAAAATGTAACATAAAGGGAAATAGTGTGGCTTGGCATAGGAAGAGGGGACATTTCCATAAGACCAAGGTCTTCTTTTTATATGTATATTTCAATCCCATTGTTATTGCTGTTGAATAGTGAGGAGTCCTTGCTTCCCCAAGGTTGAAGAATAACACCAGAGAAGTACGCTGAGGCAAGGTCAGAGTGGAAAATTAGAAGTTTATTAAAGGACAGCAGAAAAGACTTTTCCTGGAGGAAGAAGGGGACCCAAGAGATGGAATCCATGGAAATGCGCTTGTCTCTCCATTTTATAGTTTTTGGTGATGGAATGTAGGTGGGAAGGCCCGAAGGGTTGGGACACAGGTGGACCAAAGAAGTAATCTGGGTAGGAAGGACTTCATTAACACTTCTTTGGGGGGCTGGGGATGTGGCTCAAGCGGTAGCGCGCTCGCCTGGCATGCGTGCGGCCCGGGTTCGATTCTCAGCACCACATACGAAGATGTTGTGTCCGCCAATAACTAAAAAAAAATAAATATTAAAAAAAAAAACACTTCTTTGGGATGGGCTATCTTTAAATCTGCTGGGGCTGTTCATTAACATTTCTTTGGGATGAACTTTGGGCCTAGGGCTTTTCTCGGGACTTCATTAACATTTCAAGAGTTTCCCAGAATTCATTCTCAGCATGGCCTGCATGGCCTCCATTTTAAATCTTACTCGATATTAGACCCAATTTACCTAACTACACTGACTACCTAATTTTAAATCTGGCTTCACCATCATAACCACCACTTTATTAAATCCTCACTAGATCCTGCGCAATAGTTGTTATTACCAATCCCCCTCCTCTCTTAGATCATAGAGGTGGGGTAACTGTCCAAGGTCACACAGCTAGGAATTGAGGAGCTGGCAAGGAAAAATCATGTCTTGAAGACTACAAACCTTGGGATTTTCCATCCCATTTCCCAATGATCCAAGGGGTTGGGGGCAGGACTCCATAGCTCATTGGTCTAATGGTGCTATATTACTCTCTGTGATTAATGATTGACTGGAAGTTGCACTTGAGAACTTGAACTTGAACCATGCGTGGATACCCCAAACCGTTATATGGAGCTTTCTAGGGCATTCTAGACATCACGCGGGGTTCAGCCTGAGGAAAGCATTGTGTAAGGAACTGGGCGCCTGCGATGGCCAGAGAGAGCGAGATAAGACTGCTGACAAGGCCAGGCGAGTCTCCGTCGCAGAGGCCTGCTCCATTCAAGCAGGAAAATGTGTCACTTCCTCCCTGGCTCCTATATAATTTCTCTGCGGGGGAGGAGGGGGAGGGAGGAATCAGAGCCTTGAAAGAATTCAGAATGGGTCCGGGTGGGGTGAGGGGAAGGCCAGATGAATGTAAAAAGCCAGTCAGAGTGGAAGAGGATTTCATGGGCTGTGGCTACACCCTGTTTAAAAGCCCCAGCACATTTTTATTTCTTGGCTGACTCTCAGCCTACCCTTCTAAGTGCGTTCTCATTCCTTTTTTAATTCAGTGCTGGAATCTCAGCTCCTTTGCTCCTCCTCCACCTCCTTCTCATATGCAAAATCTCAGTCCTCTCTTGGCTGCACGTATTTTTCTGCAAAGCTGAAACATTAAGAGCAGGCTGCTTGCTTCCCCTCTCTACACCGCAGACTGCTTCCTCGCCCCACTTAATAGAATGAGACACATGGGTGCGCGCACATGCACAATCACGATTCCCACAGCCTGGTTATTTTAAAGAATCCTGGTTTACGTAGCATCCTCCCTCAGCTTCTTTTCCCTCATCATCTCTGCAAAGTGATGGAAGGAAAGGAGAAAGGGTTAGAGTTGAACCAATTCGAATCGGTTGCAGAGCTGAGGATTTAGAAAGGGAAGAGCTCCTTGAGTTAGTTATTTCTGGTTGCAGATGAGATTAGTCTCTGCTACTTCAGAGCAGCACCTTTAGTAAAGCTTGGGTCTCCTCCGTGGGCTTTGCACAGTTAGAGATTGGGCCAGAGCTCACTCCTTTGGGTATCCACTTCATATATGTGCCTGCATTGCTAGGCCTTTTGTGGCATTCAGGAACCTTCCCTGAAGCCCACCTCAATTCAGTTCCTTCATCAAACTTCCCTGAAAGCTGGGTTTGCGACTCAAGTGCATGTTGACTGCCACTGTGCTCACTCCTGGATCCCCCACCTCGCACTCTGGTGCCTCCTGGACATTGACAACTAGTTTCTTTGTTTGCCCTGATCCTTATTTGGAAACAGCTGAGCTTTTCTCCAAACAAGTTGGGGCGATTCTAGTTGGCAAGGTGTGCGTCAATAGTTCTAAACTCGCTGTGCAGCTTGCGTTGCCTGCTTCACCTTTCAGAGTGTTTCCAGAGAAGAAGCCGGCTCCTTTCCCAGCCCTTACTCGATACCACACACGCCCAGCCTACGGGATCAGAAGGACTTGTGCAAGGAGAATTTCCTGTTCTGCTGACTCATCTCCTGCCCTGAGATGGAAGACCAGTTTACATTTTCTTTTCCAGCATGTAAGGGGAAATGGGAGTCCTGTAGGTTCCTATTTCTGGAGATGAGACAAAGTATAGGCAAGTGCCCTGCACAGAGTAGGACTAAATAAATGAGCATTAAATGCATGTGTGATGGCCCGAATGGCTGACATGGAGTGGACAACATTCAGGTGGAGACTGCAAGCCTGGCTGGGGCGTGGGCTGTGGTTAAGGGGATCAGGGCTTCCCTTGTGGAAGGAGGTTTCTGGCTAAGGACCTCTAGGACAGTTTGAAGGAGACTTGCCTGGATGTCTCTGTGGGTGGGTAACAATGCAGCAGCCAGATTTGACACCCATGTGCTCTCTGAGAACAAAGGCATTCCTCCTGTCCTGGCCAAACCCAAATCCAGGGAAGAGTGATTCAGCTCAGGGTAAGAAGGCACAGGAAATCCGTCAATAGCATTTACATTTGGGAAGCAGTAGAGCCAGATTTTTGCTAAAGGAGATGGGAATTAAGGAAAAAAAAAATAGGATCCTGATAAGATTTGCACATTTCAATGTATGGTGATTTTTACCTTAAATATATATAAAATAAGCCCGGGTGGTGGCACACTCTCAGGGACTCAGGAGGCTAAGGCAGGAGGATTGCAAGTTTGAGGCTAGCCTCAGCAACTTAGTGAGACTGTATCTCAAAACAAAATAAATAAACAAATAAATAAGAGGTTGGATATAGCTCAGTGTTGCAACATCCTAGGATTCAAATACCAGTACCCCAATAAATAAATAAATAAATAAATAAAAATACACATACAAATGAATGATTATGTGATCATAATGAGCATATAAAGGTTTGTTTTGGTATTTTATGTTGTAAATCTTTGGAGTTTTTCATAAGAACAATAATTTTAAAACTTGGATTCTATTTTGACTTTGATTTTCAGTGTTTCCTTAAGACCTTTACTTCTGTGCTTCACCATCTTTGTCTGTAATGTAGGTGTTATGGTTTGGATGTGAAGTGTCCCCCAAAAGTTCATGTGTGAGACAGTGCAAGGTTTGAGGAGAAATGACTGGGTTATGAGAGCCTTAACACAATCAGTAGATTAATCTCCTGATGGGATTAATTGAGTGATCACTAAAGGTGGGTAGGGTGTGGCTGGAGGAGGTGGGCATTGGGGGCGTGCCTTTGGGGGGTATATATTTTGTATCTGGTGAGTGGAGTTTTTTTTTTTTTCTCTCTCTCTCTCCCTCTCTCTCCCCCTCTCTCCCCACTCCCACCCCCCTTGGCTACTTGATCATGGGGTGGGCTGCTTCCCCCACCACAGTCTTCCACCATGATGATCTGCCTCTCCTGGAGCCCCGAGGAATGGAGCTGGCTGTCTATGAACTGAACCTCTGAAACTGTGATTCCCCAAATAAACTTTTCTCCTTTATAATTGTTCTGGTCAGATCTTTTAGTCACAGCAGCAGAAAAGCTGACTAAAACACTAGAGATAACGAAATGGATCACTTTTTGGTTTGATATTTGTGGAATTATGTCTATCAAAGCATATTGTATATTATAACGTCCTATTGATATGTGGTAGTTATAAAAGGCTCATGATTACTTTACCAGACTAAAGATTAGTGGACATAATATCTTAAAAGAAATAAAGTCGTGCAAAGTTTATCGTGTTAAAATAAAATTTTGACAAATTTAGTTGAAGGATATAACTGACTTTTGCTAGCAATTCATGAATTGGGTATCATCTCATTTAAAGATGTAGAAAACTTATTTGGGGGGGCTTGGGTTTATAGGCAGAAAAGAGTGAAGAAAGCAGAAACAGGGAAGAAAAAGTGGACTGATAATTTTTAAGTTACTTTCCTTATAGGACTCAGAGGGGACTTCCTCATCATGGCAGCTCTGATAAGTGGGGTCCCTTCTGATTAGTTGCTGTGAGTTTCTGTTTTTTTTAGAAAACTGGCCTAATTCAGAGTTCAGTGTAATGATGTGATACAGAGCAGGAGTGACTCTATTCTGGCTTGGTCTAGTCCATTAGACCTGGAGCAGGCAGGAGCTTAGTTCAAACCAATAGCCTTCCCTAAATTCCATCTAACCCAAAAAGTCCCGCTCTTCATAATTCTCCGGAGATGAATCATCGCTATCATAGGAATTCAGTGGATATCAGATGTCATATTTTTATATAAAATGTTTAAAGTAACTTGAAACTTCTAGGCCTGTGGGGTCTCAAACTTTAGGAAAGATTCACTAAGTGAAATGCAAAACTTCAAATTTCTAACCAGAGCCCAGGAATCTTGGAATGCAGATCCCTGACCCCAGCTCTCTCCTGCTGTGATGTGCCAGTCTGGGACCACACTTTGAAGTTAGATTTCTAACCCTGCCTAGACAACTTTATAAAAATGAGCCTTACTGTAAATACTTGCAGAGAAATCACAAGCATATAGAATTCTAAGAACCAAAGCAATGTTGAAATGATACTAGACCAACTCTACCCCATTAAGGCAATGTCAACCTGCACCCTGTGGTCATGAGAGCCCATGAGCAACTCTTTACTGAGGGACAAGTTCTTATCATTTCATTTCTTCTGGGCGTTTGAACCTAGAACAAAAATAAAATCCTTTGTGCCACTCTTCAGGTGCCTCCCATGAGTGAAATCACATCTTTGAACCAAGATATAGTCCCCTATTGTTGGATTTCACTACCCCTGTCCAAGAACAACTGATTTCACAAGATCTTTGCAGCTCTCGGCTTCAGCCTTTGTGGCTTGGAATCAAACAGGCAAAGGCCTCACAAAATTTTATTTATTTGCCATATACAATTGTGGAACCCTGAGTGAGGGAGAAAGGCTCACTTGGCATACATACTGATAAAAGTTTTTGAAAATACATAAGCACCTCCTTTAATATTTGGAAGAAGGCCTAATACAATAGCTCACATATAGCAACTCTTGATGGGAGAGCACGTCCTGCTTCTTTTTGAATTTCTTTGCACGTGTGCTTACAGTTGTATATGATGATGGGATTTGTTGTGACATATTCATACATGCACACTCTTTGAATTTGTTAAGAAAGTAAATGCTCATAAGTGACTTGGAGTATAGTTCAGTGGTAGATCATGTGCATAGCATGTGCAAGTCTCTAGGTATTTTTTGTTTTGTTGTTTGTTTTGGAGTCCGTAGGTTTGATCCCTAGAATCATCACCAAAAGAGGAAAAGAAAGAAGAAAAGAAATACTCAATTTTAGGGATATTCCAGAGCTAGTATTCCAAAAAGTTTCCTATTGAAGATTTTATTTTAATTGACATGATTTTTAAAAAATATTTTTTAGTTGTAGGTGGACACAATACCTTTATTTTATTTATTTATTTTTATGTGGTGCTGAGGATCGAACCCAGGGCCTCACATGTGCTAGGCAAGCACTTTGTAGCTGAGTCACACCCCAGCCCTTGACACGACTTTGGTAGGGCAGGTTTCATTTTGTACTTGTGTACACATGTGCATGCTTTTTTTTCCTTTAACCTCCCTGTTTTTTCCCCTGTCAAGGCTGGTGCTTCTGCATCTGAAAGGCTTTAAGTGACTCATGTCATTTTACCTTGCACTATTCTTGTTTAGTCATGAAGCTAAGATAAATATAGATCTTTCAGAAACAAGTGCATAGTGGGTTGGAAAATCAGGTTCTGGGGCTGTTGGTTTCCTCTTTGCTGCTGTGTTGACTCCAGCATTGTTCCTGAGGACGAGAGGTCTGGGTTGGAGTCCCCAGGTGTGTGGGCCAGCTCCCTTCAAGGTCTGTGTTCTGTGGCTACAGGGTCCATTCCCAGCCTCTACCATCTTCTTGATTCACATGGTGCATGATGGCTGGAGGGCCATCATAAAGTTACTCAAGACCCACGTCCCATGGCTCTGGGACAGTAGCATCATCTCTATGAATAAGGACACAGTCATGTCCCTGGCTTCCCTCCAAATGTCCTCCCATTGCTGCCTTAAGGAACCGAGAACAAATGAGTTTTGTCTTTCAGATTTTTTTTTTTTTTTAAATCACTGAATGCTAATCTGCTGAGGAGGCAAGGCCAGAGGTCCTGCAAAGAGAGAGGCCAGAACTTGATTTCCAGCCCTGGTTCAGACACTTGCCTCCCTGCCAGGACCCTCTGGCTGTTGCACCCTGGGGTGGGACGTGCTAGCCTCACTGTAGACACTCAATAACTAGTTGTGAATTTTCCCATGGGGTCCTGGACAAGCCAGTTGACCTCCCAGGCTTCTATTTCCTCCTCTGTGAAATGAAATAACAGGCTCGTGTGAGCTCTGTTTTTCCTCTCAGCCTGAGTATTCTTTGATTTGAGAAGGAACTTTCTAAATTTAACTGTTATCACTTCTATGTCAGCATGTTCTGGATAAGGATAAATTCCAAGAGAACAGTTTTTAAGAGTTTATCTTTCCCAGAGAAATACAATTTTGTTTTTCTTCTCAGGGTAACATGTAGGAGCTGGGGGCAGGGAGGGGAAGCTGAGCAGAATCTCAGAGATGAGTCATCACCTAGAATTAGTCTATAGATGATGGCTTGTCACAGCCCCAGGTAACTTTATGACATTAGAAATATCTGGTGAGGAACACAGGAAAATGCTCTATCAAAAAGAAAAAAAAAATCCCATTTTGAGGCTGGGGTTATAGCTCAGCAGTAAACAGATGTTTAGCTTGCTCAAGGGCCTGCGTTCAATCCATAGTGCACGTGCACACACTCTCTCTCTCTCTCTTTCTCTCTTCACAAAAGAAAAGAATCAATGATTAACTATTGCATTTCCCAGCAAGGATAGTATTTGCTTACATACATGGAAAAGACTTCTGGGCCTTTCACGGTGTACCAAATATATCACTTATACCGGATTTGGACCATTTAGTGCTTCAAAGGCAAAACAAATCAAAACAAAAAAGGAAATCTGTGCCAGACAGTCTTCGTCCTCTGAGTGGCGATTGTCCTGTGAGGGGCTGGGGTGCAGGTCACTCCCCAGGCACTGCGCCTTTCCAGCAGGACAATGAGGCTGCCCTGGTGCTCCTAGTCGACAGGGGGGCTGTTTCCAGTGGAGGCAGGTTTAGTACCAAATGAAGGTTTAATTGGGCTGGTGTTCAAGATGGTGTTATTTTCGTTTCTGGAGATGGGTGTGTGCTTCTTATTACTAAATCCTCAGAGAGGCCCCAGGGAGACGGGAGTGAACCTACACACCTGGGAGCCCTGGTGGGAGTGTTATCTTTTCTTCTGTTGAATGATCAAACACTTTTGTGATTTAAATGAAACAGAAGGAGGCAGGAAGATTTGGGGACAGAAGATGAAGACGCTTAGTTAAGGATTAGCCTGTGCTGTGGAGGGAGACAGGGGAGTGGGAGATGAAAGCCTGGGCTAGGAAACAGTTTTCCTGATGTACATGTTGTATCTGAATTTAAAAAAACCTGTGTGTATACACGTTACATTGTCAAATTTTTTTCAATGCTATAGTTCATTCCTCAAGCTTTCAGGATACAATTTGTTCTGCAAATGCGCACTGAATTGTCAACAGGCTAATATTTAATAAAGTGCCATGAAACTAAACAGAATGAAAGTTGAAAGGAACGTCTTGGCCTAGTGAAGCCGACACCCTCACAGGCAGGAGGGACTGTGCTGCTGGCCATTTTATTTCTCTTTTTTGGTCCCCAACTGGCCCATGGAATAATAGGGCATCAGTCTATGTCTGTGGATGCATAGAAAAATAATTTTTAAAAATTTGTATTGCTTGGCTTCTGACAACCTGTACTTTTTGCTATAATTTGATTAATTAATATAAATTTGCTTGCATATCTGAATTCTAGTCTTAGGAAATCTGAAAGTAGAAATTTTTCTAAAGTTTGTATGCTTTTTTTTGTTTGTTTGTGGGACTGAGGCTTGACCCCAGGCCTTCCTGCAGGCTAGGCAAATGCTCTACCATGGAGCTACATGCCCAGACCTTTTGAAATTTTTGAGACAGGATCTCTAGCTAAATAGTTCAGACTGGCCTCAAACTTACAATCCTCCTGCCTCAGCCTCAAATGGAGCCAGGAATAGGCCATCATGCCAGGCTTCATATGATATTTTTTTAAAACATTATGTTTTGTTTTCAATATTTATGTAATAGTGATGTTTCTAGCTTGAAAAAGTTTTATAGTCAATGCTTAGAGCTATGAACCATTCAAAAGTCTAAATTATGGGTATGCTTCTTTGTATTTCAGTAGTACTTGTTTTGTTGCACATTGAACTTTTGACGTCCCTCTTTTAGAAAAAAAGAATTGCATTTGAATTTTTTTTTTTAGCATAAAACTGCGCATTGGAAACTAAATAACTTTACTCATAGAGGTGGCAAAACACACTCTGTCATTGAAACTAAAGAAACTAAAATCCCTCCAGATATTTGTGTTAATGAACTTTTCTTAGCCCACTGGGATCAAAGCAAAAACAATGTTTTTGGTATTTCTCATCTAGGACTGATAATAAATGTGTAAAACATGATAGTCTTTTCTAAAAAATATTGTATTGTTGGGGTTCCACTCCTTACAAATTGTGACTTAATTGGTCTGAAGATACTGGTCAAAATCAGTGTTTCTCCAATTTTTTGTTCATCACTTCTTCCCAAAGGAGCCTTATTTGTGGTGTTGGGAATTGAACCCAGGGGCCATATTCCCAACCCTTTTCATGTTTTGTTTTGAAAGAGAATCTTGCTAAATTGATGAGGCTGGCCTGGAATTTGTGATTCTCCTGCCTCAGCCTCCTGAGGAGCTGGGATTATAGGTATGTGTCACTGAACCCAGCCTTCCCCCAATAAAATTGTAACACAGTCAGATATTTTGAATATCTGCTTATAGACTGCATGCATGTCAATGCATTATACATTTGAAAAATAAGATTTTTTTTTGCCCTTCTTGAGAATTCATACTATAAATGAACTTTGAGGTCCCTTGTAAATTATCTAACTCTGAATTTATAACACATAGAATGCTGAAACTATACACTGAATTTAACTTACATTAAATAATCAGGGCAAAGGGGAGGGAGATAGAGGGAGGATATTCCCCAGTGCATTTCCAATTTAGTGAAGCGCTAATTTCAAATTTATCTCCATTAGGCTTTTATATCTAGTCCTATAAAATTCACATGAGGGTCCGGCACCATGTGAGTTGCTGTGGCAGTTCGAGCTATCACACTCACTGAAGGAAGTAGATAGGAAGATTTCTCATCCGGTAGCTGTGGAGTCGTGGGCAGGGCTGCCCCATACTGGAGTGATGTGCCGGACAATTGGAGTGATTGCCAGAATCCAGAACTTGTTGCGCATCAAGCTAAATAAGCTCTAAGTAACTTACAAATATGATTCTATGCCAAAACCCAAACTGAGTAACCTGAAAAAAAAATAAAGTGAGGGACTGGGGTTGTGGCTCAGTGGTAAAGCATTTGCCTAGCATGCATGAGGCACTGGGTTCGATTCTCAGCACCATATACAAATATTAAAAAATAAAGATCCATTAACAACTAAAAAATATCTTAAAAAAAATGAAGTGATGTTCCTTCTCTAGGGCTTGGTAGGTTGACTTGTGTGGTACCAACCACCTCCACTTGTTTAGGGGTTACTTATGAACATGTCTATGGTCATCCTACTAATAAAAGGGGCATGAGGAACCTTTGGGCTTCTATCCATTTAGTGGGCAAAAAAGACAAATAACAACTGTAATACTCCAAGTGTTTGGGATGACTGCCAGTAAAGTGCTTTAAATTAAATACTTTTATTCTGAAGAAATTTTTTTTTATGTTTATGTTTAGTGCTTATGGACTTGACCCCTCACATAGCATTTGTTTTAAAGACAACAACAGCTCAAAAGATCTAAATGTGCATTTGTAAAAACACAGTGCAGCTACTTTAAAAATCAGATTTTATCTGAAATTCTTATGATGCAATCACTTTTGAACAAGGATCCTGCACTCTGGGGCTTCCTTTCTCTTCTGGCTAAATAGCAGCTGCAGGTTTCTCATCTCATTTTCATCTAAATGCACAGGTGAAAACTTTTGGCCTCAAGTTGAAGTTTCAGGTCCAAGTAGAGAGTGAGAGGTGAAAGGGAGATTCCTCTTATTTAGAAAGAAAGAAAGAAAGGAAGGAAGGAAGGAAGCAAGGAAGGAAGGAAGGAAGGAAGGAAGAAAGAAAAAAGAAGAAAGAAAGAAAGAAAGAAAGAAAGAAAGAAAGACCCCAAACAATTTTAATACATCTGAAAGCTCAATTTGACCTGTGTGTCCTCAAGGGTCTGACAATATAGTAGAAAAATGATATTATTTTTTAATGAAAAGCTAACTCATGATGTAAGGTTTCATTAAATAGAAGACACAGGTATGGATTAAAGATGAGCGTGCACCCTAAGATCTGGTGTTGGAGGCACTCCGAGATGCTGTGGGTGGGCATACCTGCATCTATATAAGGCAGGAAGGAAAGCCAGCCAGAGACTGCAAAAAGAATAGAATGGGGTTAAACTCTTCCAGAGAAATTTAGTTTAGGGTGAAGTTTCTTCTATTAATTCTGGTCCTTCCAACCACTGCCTTCTGGCTAATGAGTTTGGAAGAAAAAATAGTGTTTGCACAAAGGAACTTGGGCACCTTTTATGGCCTTCAGAAGGAAGGGATTCCAATGCCCTAAGTGAGAGATAATAGAGATTTCATGACAGACAGAATCCAGAAAATGCAGCAGTTAATGGGGCATTGAATGTGTCAACTGGCAAGGATGTCACCTCTGATGTGGAGGGCCTGGGATGCATCCCTTTAGCACAGTGCTGGGGAGGCCAGTATGGACAACTATCTCTCATTCACAGAACTGGGAATGACTCTCTTGACATGGTGCAGAGGAGTGTTGACCATGCCATCTAGAAGACTTTTCAAGTATGGATTGGTAAGACTCCCTAACTCCTGAAACTCAGATTAACCTAGGAAAAGCTGACAATTTGATACATTTTGCGCAGGGAGTTTATGGAGATTCAAACCTTTTGGATGGCAGTAGCCGAACCATACCCCATACTTGTAGGTTGGGAGCTGATATTGGCAGACACTTTTTTTTTTCTTTTTTGGTACCAGGGGTTGAACCCAGGGGCACTTAACCCCAGAGCCACACCCCCAGCCCTTTTTGTATTGGGTCTTTCTAAGTGGCTGAGGCTGGCTTTGAACTCACGATCCTCTTGCCTCAACCTCCCCAAGCCACTGGGATTACAGGTGTGCACCGTAATGCCTAGCTTGACACTTGCATTTTGATAAGGCTAAAAATTGGACTCCACACTCCAAGGTATAATCATGTCACTTGTTACCGTTCACGTGCTTGGCCTTTCCTTGCATCCTGGCCAATGCAAAGATATATTTTGTTCCCCCTTAGCAGTTATGTTGTCCCCATCAGATTTCCCTCTCCACAACGACATTCGTGACGGTCAGTTTCTTTAGGGAAGCCCACAGACGCTCCAACTCATGTCACATCCTGGTGTCACAGAGCAAGCTATCTGTGCCCCCAGCTGAAGTTTTGACGCTGTTGCTTGCAGTTAGAGGGAAAATAATTTTTTTTTAAAGGTAGGTTCTTTTGGTGGAAGCTTCCTGAGCTGTGAAAGAACAGTGCTAGTTTAATTCCTTCCTTGTGGCCAATCTTGTCATCTGGCATTCAAGACACTTAGGACATTGCAGCAAGGAGCCAAATTTTTCTTTATAAAGATGAGAAGTCCTGGGTGATCAGTGACTTAACACCACAGCCAAACTCCTGCAAGAGCGTGCATCCTCAGGTTCCTTGATGCATCCATTTTTCACCCTTTTGTCTACAAGATCTACTTTTTTGAAGATGAACAGTATTGGAGGTGAGACGAGAGAAAGCAGTCGACGGACCCTGGTTTTCTCATATTGATTGCCAGAAATTTTTCATTAATTATATCCCAAGTTGATGCAATCTCCTACTCCAAATAACACTATTTCCTCCAAAGATGTTGCCACGCAGTCTGGCTGCAGCAAAATAACCGGGGGTGACGAGCAACTTGTGTACATTGATACAGCAGGAGTGGGAGCCGTTTATTGTAGGACAGGAGGGGTATATATACATTCCACACAGCTTATCTAATTAACATAAAATAGATACAGCAGTCAACCAATAAGGAATTTCCACACTTAAAGGCTCTCTGGCATTACTTCACAAACCACTCCCTCTGGCAAAATGCCAGGCGCCATCCTGACTTGTTTACAGACCCTAACATAAGTAATCCACTTGAATATGATACGTGATTCAATGGTGTCATCCAAAGGCTGGAATACCTTAGTGGGTTGGTTGTTGGGCATGGTGTAACTCCTGGGGTGTGTGGATTCATTTAAGTTTATTAAGTATTTATTGCATTTATACTTTAGGCCTAACATGCCATTCTATAGTGATAAATGCCTGCAAATAGGAAGGTAAAATTTATATAGAGATCATAGATTAATGATTTTGAAAAACATAATATGCTGAATTTTTCATTAAACTTAAAAATTCTGAAACCCTTCAGGAAGTGGTGTCTGCATTTTGCACTTTTCCTTAGCTCTACTGTTAAATTTAAAAATAGAAAACCTCAAAGGTAATCATGAGGATTACCTTTTGGAGAATGCTCAATAAATTGGTTCCCGAAGATCCTTGGACTGAGAAATTATAATTACCTCTCCCTGGACTTGCCTAAAACTGAGAAATGAAGAGTTTCAATGACAAGTACATTTTCCACCAAGGCACCATTTTAATTAAGTGCAAAACCAAAATATGCCCTGGAACTTAAAGAAAAACGACAAACTATTTAATTTTAAATCATCTCACCACCTGGCCAAATCTGGTCTCCTGCCTAGTTGCCGGATCCTTCTGTACAATTTTGTAGCTGGGTTCTCCTGTGTGAATGTTTGCGTCACTCTCAAGTTCAAATGTTGAAACTTCACCCCAAGGGGGAGGTGGAGGGGGTGGTGCTTGGGGAGGTCATGAGCTCATAAGTGGGATTGGTGCCCTTGTAAAAGAGGCCATGGGGGCTCCTTTGCCCCTCTTCCACGTGAAGACACACCAGGAAGGTGCCATCTATGAAAAAGACATCCAATCTACCAGCACCTTGACCTCGGAATTTCCCATCCTGAATACTGTGAGAAATAAACTTTCGGTTGTTTGTGAGCCGCCCTGGGTCACAGGAGTCTGAACAAGTTAAAGCAGGCTCTTTGGGAAGGATAAAGGACAAAAGTTTTATATGTTAGTTTGGCTTTCCTAACAAACCCAAGTGAAACTTTTCATATAGTTTATAAGAGCATTTCTTCTGGTGAGAAAGAACCTGGAGGTTACTCCGTGCCCCCATCTAATATTTAAAAACCTTCTGCAACACCCAATATCAGGTGAGGGAACGGAGGGGCATGCCTGTAATCCTAGCTACTCTGGAGGCTGAGGCAGGAGGATCACAAGTTTGGGGCCAGCCTGGGCAATTTAGTGAGACCTTGTCTCAAAATAAAATGAAAAGAGCTGGGGATGTAGCTCAGCAGAAGAGTGCCCCTGGGTCCAATCGTTGTATTCCAAAATAGCAACAAGGATGACACGTTCAAAAAGCAAACCAAAAATCCCTCAGCTTTCTGAGATATGATGGACATCCCCAGCTCTAGGTAACCACAGATCTGGTTTTTTGTCTCTATTGCTTTTTTTCCTAGGGTTGCTTTATATGTATATTTTATATCATCCATTTGAGAGTCCATAGGGGCAGCTTTGTATTATATAAGACTCATTTAAGATGGTCTTTTTTTTTTGAGATTTTTGCTTACAGATTAAGACAGGGTTAATACAAATTTATGAATGATTGCCCCATAATGAGTTATTATATAATTTACCTTCATAGTAGCTAAAGAATCATCCAAAAAGTATAACTTGAGGTTTTCCTAAACTATGCTACTGTCCAAATACAGAGCACTAAGGGATGGATCCAAGCGGAGGATCCAAGCCGCCAGACACTTCTTAGACAGGGTCGCCTCGCCTGGGGTCGGGTAGAACCAGGAGATGGAGCCCACAGAAGCCCTTGGTCTGTTCCCTTCCAAGGATCTCTGGACCTCCAACCTCAATCCTGCCTTTCTTCCCCTCTTCCTCCCGGCAAGGAATGTCCTTCTTCCTCTCCCCAATCTGGACTCAACCCCTCGGCCCAGGCCTCACCCCTGAGCAGACCTGATGGATTTCAGTCACACACAGCACTGTGATGACCACCGTCAGCTTGCCAACAGGGACCTTGCCATGACAGCCCCACAGCACTCCCAAAGGCCCTAGATAAGGGGCTGTCCCCACCCCTGGGTTTCCCTTCTCAGAGCTGTACAGGTCTGTGACCTTCTTTTATCATTTTTCTGTCTTATTTCCTAGTCCTTTGAGTAGTTCATTATGTTGTGGGTGTCTCGCAGGTGGTAGATTACTCATCCTTAAATCCTTCAGGGCCTGACATAGTACCTTATACATCATAATAACAATAAAATAAAGCCAGCGACATTTGCATATCACTTTGTAGCTTCCAAGAGCTTTCACATCCATTCGCTGTTTGACCCCACCGCAATCCTATGGATAAAGTGATGATTATTAAACTCCTTTTGCAAGCAAGGATTCCCAGCCCAGCACCCTTGCCGCTAAAATATTCTGATGCAAAATACCAGCTCTCTGTTGCGCTGGCTAGAGCTCAATAAATCTTGGTTGAATTGATGTCATGCTACTTGTCTGGTCCCATCTATATGGATGAGGGTACAAGAGGTAAGGAGCACGGTTGGTTGTTATTTGTCTTAGCTTTGGTTGCTGTTCATTATACATTAATCCACTTATACATTCAACAAGCAAGCGCTGAGGGCCAACTCTACTCCAGGGCCAGGCAGGAGGAACGCACAAAAAAAGTGAGCACATTGCCCTTCAGTTGCTCACCGAGTAGTGAGAGGGACACACAGTTAAACCAACAATTAAAATAGAGAAATATGTAGTGTCAGGACTGTGGGAAGCCAGAGCAGGCTATGAGGTCAGCATGGGGGTATCTTCATGGCTTCTCAGCAAAGTTATCTCTTGAACCTACTTTTAGGGGGCAGGTGGGAGTGAGCCAGAGGTTTTTTTTTTTTTTTTGAAGATTGCGTATCTCAGACTTGGTAAGAGATAGCCTTGCAGATTATGGGCTGGTGGGGTGGACAGGGAGGTCGGATTTGCTCCAGGCCAAACAAAAGTTTTAGTAGGATAGGAAGCAGTCTTACCCATGGGCTCAGGGGACCTGAATTCGAATCTTAACTCTGTCATTAGTCAGCTGTGTGACCCCAAATAAGTCATGTAAGCTCTTGGACATTGAGTTTCCTCATCTGTAAGAGAGAGAAAAGTCCTCTCTCAAGGAGTTGTGAGAATTGTCTAGCAATCAACCAGTGAGAAAAGATTTATGGATGACTGTGCTTACATGGAATCTGGACTGTCCCCCAAAGGCCTGTGTATTGAAGTCTTGGTCTCCAGTCTCTGGCGCTGTTGGGAGGTTAGAGGAGCTTTTGGAGGTGGGACCAAGTGGGAGGAAGCCAGGTCATTGGGGGCTGTGCCCTTGAAACCCTGGACCCTTCCCGTGTCTCTGTTTGCTTCCCTGCCACCATGAGACAAACAGGCCCCCCCACCCCGCCCCCATCACCACAGGCTCCCACCATGGTATACAGAGCTACCACCGGCCTGAAGCCACAGGGCCAAATGAACTGGAATCTGTGAAGCCACGAGAAACAAATAAAACTTTTCTCCCTTTAAGTGGATCATCTCAGGTATTTTGTCATGTAAGGGTCCGGCGAAAAGTCGGAGGAAGAGACCACCAAGAGACTGACTCATGCAATTGCAGAAGGGGACTTATTTATTGAGGATCCAATTCAGCGCGCTGAGGCTCCAGGCTCACTCAAGAAGAGAGAGCAGCCCAGAGCCCAGAGCAGAGGTTAATCAGTGCTTAAGTACACTTTTTTTGGGGGGGGGGCTTTGTATACATCAGAACAAATCAGCATGAGGCGGGGGGAAAATTGAACAACAACTCTCATACATGATCAGCACATTCATTGGCAGGAACAGGTCGGGCGGGGGTGATTGGTCACTCCTAAGCGGGGTACACATTCAAACAGATTGTTTCGGGGCCCTGTATGCCTACGTGACAAGCTGCATAGGGCCCTAGGCTAAATGGCCAGTCGGGCGTTGTCTTAACTGCCTCAGGAATTTCAGGTTCTGGGTGTAGCAGAGGAATTTAACAATACCTGGTCCTTCATTTTTTAATTCAGGCTTTGCAGCTTAGAAACTTTACAATGCCCGGTCTTTTACATTTTAACTCAGGTTTTGCAGCTTAGAAACTTTACCCTTTCAGTCACAGTGACACAAAACTAACTAATCCAAACACTATGAAGAAAATGCTTTCTTTGAGGTCGCATTAAGAAATGGAATTTAGCTGGGTGTGGTGGTACCTGCCTGTAATCTCAGAAGGCTGAGGCAGGAGCATCACAAATATGAAGCTGGACTAGGCAACTTAGCAAAACCCTGCCTCAAGATACAATAAAAAACGTAAATGACTGGGGATACAGCTAAGTGGCAGAGGGTCCCAGTTTCAATTCCCAGTACTAGAAAGAAAAAGGGGGGAAAAAAGGAAAGAAAAAAGGAAAGAAAAAAGAAAAGAAATTGAATTCAACAAGAGAGGCTGGGCAAGCAAAATAGCCACTACGTGCACCCTCTGCTTCGTCTGAGAAGTCCTCTTCACCTCGCAGGGCACAAGCCAGAACCCACCTGCTGCCTGGGAGTGTCCAGTAAAAGGGAAGAAGGGAAAGTGGGGGGATTTGAATAAAGCACAGAAACACAGGCTGCAACACTAAGCCGAGTAAAACTGAGATTCAGGATGAAAAGAGTAGGAAGGAGTGTGTGTGTGTGTGTGTGTGGTGTGCTTTGGGAAAATCATCTATAAAGTCCAAAAGCAAAGACTCCTTTTCTTTGAGTTTGGGAGCATTTTCAGGGAGGCTGTCCGCAGGCAGGAGAATCCGCCCTGCAGCTCTGTGGTTTGGGATCTCGGTTCCCCTGGTGCATTTTTTTCCTTAGATGACTTACTGTCCTTTTGCGAAACCCAGGCCATCCACGAACAGAACGTCTCGTTTTAAATCTCACAACAAGCCAGGACAGGACGCCACAGGACAGCGGTGCTGCTTCATCTCACAGGCGCAGACATAGACTCAGGAAGGCCCTGACAGCGGAGGGGGAGGGGAGAGGCCTGCCACCCACGGCTCAGACTCCAGGTGGCTCCGTGGGTCACACCAACAGCAGCAGGCCAGATCCTATAAAGAAAGGCTCCTTTAATCAGAATAAGGAAGGCCCATGGATAGCAAGCCCCTTCCCACGAATGGCTGCTGAGTTTGAGGCTCTTTAAACCCATCTGCTACCAGAAGCTGAGTAAAGAGCAGCCCAAAAAGCCCCAGGAGGACCCACGTGAACACCCGACCACGAGGATGTGGGTGTGAAAAGCCTTCTTACTCAGCAAGATCTAAAGGTGGGTTTGCTTTGGCTGGTCTCATGGTAATTTCTTGGTTCTTATTGATTTCTGTTAAATTATTTTCCAAAGAATTATTTAGGCTTAACCTGCTTAGGAGATCAACCCATGCCATCTTATAGAAACCCTAGGGTTCGCTGTACCCGCAGGAAGCAGGGAACATCACAGCACCCTAGAGGCTTGAACTGTGGCCTCATTTAATCCTCCCCAACGAGCCTGTGAAATGAGAATTTTTCTAAAATCTTCAAAAACCGAGGCCCAGAGAGGCTGAGTGATTTCGCTAATGTCACAGAGTGAGCATGTAGCAATGCTAGAATTTCAAAACTAGGTCTGTGGATTCTCTAATTCCATCTGTTATCTCCCAAAGAATCTTGACTGGAAACTTTGTGTTATCTTCTGATAATTTCTTCTCTATAGTCTGCCTCTTTTCTGCCACCAGGACAAAAAAAGTGATTTTAAAATATCAAACTTTTTTTTTTTTTTTGAGAAAGTGGTATTTGGCGATCACCATGGAGGGATTTTTACATGTTAACTTGTGAGATTGCTATCGCTCTCATCCTTTATTTGGTTGCCCAGTTCACTGTAAGCAATTCCACATCAAGTAAAAATAGAAGCCCATCAGTTCCACTCTCCTCCCCTACGGGAACCATCTTGAATAGTTGGGTGGGTATTCTCCAACTTCTTTTCCCGAGCATTTAAAACTTTGTGTATTGCAGATGCAGGCATATATTCATTTGACGATGCAGAAAATGAGGTTCAGAGAGGTTGAGTAAGTGCCCAAGCTCACACAGCAGGCTGGTGGCAGAGCTGGGATCAGGCCTCAGCTCTCCATATGTGTGGCCCACTTTTCAGCCTCTCCAACTGGCCTTCAGTCCCAGCATAAGAACCACGTGGCACCTTGGGGCCACTGTTGGCTTGACTCATGCAGAAGACTCGGTCTCTGGTGAGCTGCTCAGGATGCCCTGTGAACATTGGGGTATTGGGGAGAATATAAACATGCCTTCTCCCTGCTCCAGCCACCGCGGGGCTCAGAGGAGAGCTTTAAACATGTCTGTGAAGTAGGCCATGCTCCCAGCAAGAGGCACTTTGGGGTGCGGAATGCATTGGATGGGAACACTCTGTCCCCTCACACAGATCTCCCCCACACCTCCCTTGGAGAGGGACTGCCTGGTTCTAGGGTTTCTTCCAGCTGGCTCCTCCCCTGACCTTGGGAAGCTCCCTGTCTTTGCACCTTTGTTCCCACTCTGCTGTGGATCAGGACAATACTACCGGTAGGTTCACCAAAGGAAGGAAATGGACAGACAAACCCCTAGAGCACCTCCCCACAGCTCTAGCACCCTCAAGAGCAGGTGAGGTGACTAACCTCCCCTCCGGCACAGGTTAGGCCAGAAACAGCCTGGGTACAAATGAGAAACACACTGTAGCCAAAATGCATTCCTCCGAGGAAACAGTGTTTCTTAGATCCTCACTTATGTAAAGTGTTTTTTTTTTTTTTTTTTTTAATCTTGCACCTAGGCTAAAACATTTTGCTTCCCTCTGAAATGTCCTCCCCCATTGCCTCTTGTGAAACTACCTGTCACTCACGGCCCTGCCGAAATGCCACATTTCCATGAAATTTGCCTCTCTTCTTTCCACTAAACACCACTTTCTCCCCTCTGAAAGCTTTGTTTCTCTCCCTCTTCATCTCATATTCTGCCAGGTAATCCAGTGTTTTGTTTTGTGTTTTTTTTTTGAAAAAAAAACCAAATCTCATAATCTCATTTTCCTGGTAGATGGTCAGTATATTGAAGGTAAGAATAATGTCGTATTTCTGAAACTTCTTAAGCTATTCAAAGAGTTTCTTACTTAGTACTTGCTTAATATTTAATCATTGAATAAACAAATAAGTGAATGAAATATTCATGGAAGAGAATCTGGGGAAGACTGACAGCGGAGACCGTACCAAAGAAGGTTTGCTGACCTGTTAAGTTCCCACCCCCTGATTGGTCTGTTGATCCGTCAATCCTTTGGGCAAACACTCCATGAGCATCTGTCTCCCAGTGCAGGAGGCTGTGCGAGGGGCTTGAGCAAAGAACTTTCCTGTTCAGCCTTCGGACGAGTTGACGAGGCTGTGTGAGTGTTGAGTCATCTGGGCTCAGGTCTTGGTTCTGAGCCTGGCTGACTGTACAACCTTGAGTGGGTTATGTAATAACTCTCGCTTTTAGTTTATAATGTAACATCAAATTGATAAAGTGGGGATGGTACCACAGTTCCCGTCCTGCCTGGCTCCCAGAAGTACTGGAGGAAAAGTGCCATAAACATTTTGCCTGAGGGCACCATGTGAATGTGTGTTTATGCACATAGGTCTGTACGCATGGATTTTTAAGTTAAGGGCTTCAGTGCATTATTAAAAGCTAACAAATCATAAAGAGGGCCGTTAGTTGTGTTAGAAAAGCTCAGTGCAATCAATATTTGACACATGCTTAGTTAGGAAATAATGTATGATCAGAAAGCAACATTTTAAATTTTAATACGGAACACCCACTATTCTATGGTTTATGACATGACCTTTCTTGCTTATTATTCTTGTGTGTACAAGAATGTTGTGTACGTGTAATCATATTGTCGTTTGGGTTCTATTTTTATTTTTTAGGATTATTTCAAATAGATATTTCCATATTCATAATTTTAATGTCAATATTATCTATCTCCCTACAGAATTTATTTATTTCCCAATTGTTGGTCATTTGTGTAATCTTCAATTCTCCCCATCATTACACATGCCTATTTTTAATCGCATACAGATTCCTGCCCGCCACCTAACACATTCTTGGCTTGGCTCCCTCTACTGTCAGTTGATATATACCCGAGGAATGCCAGCTCATTTTATTATTAGCTTGTGCAAAACGGAATTAGGAAGGAACTACAAACATTTTATTTTTAAATCAGAATGTGCATTTCCAAGACGGGTTGGGAAGGACTTCCTTTGGGGAGAATGATTTTAACGTGGCGATGAAGAGGGCGATGACTTCTTCATGTGCCAGGGCTTTAACCTCTTATCAAGGCTTTTTTTTTTTTTTTTTTTTTTTTTTTTGAGAACCTCCAAGATACCAGGTACTGTCCCAGGCTCAGGAGAAAGCGTCTCACCCTCAGGGAGTTTGCAGTTCAGAGCAGGACAAAGGCCGCCATAGGGGCCACAGTTATGCACCAGAGCTTCTAGGGCAGAGTTCAGAGCACATGCAAGTGAGCACAGAGCTCCTCAGTCTTATCAGAGATCCTGGGGAAAGATACCAGGGAAATGAGACTGAGGACCTGCAGGGGATTATGGTGGGGGAGGACTTCAGGCAGAGGAACAAAGTACCATATACAGAAGCTCAGACGGAATGCAGGTTGGGCCTGATCAAAGCACCCAGTGTGAGCTGGGGTTTAGCTGGAGATGAAGGGGAGAGCATAAACTACCACCAGGTTAGGAGGGAACCACGTTGAACTGCTTGGACCTAAAATGCTGGTGGGGGAAGTGTTGCCTCTGTCAAAAACAGTCACCGCTTCTTAGAAAGTAACACATCCATTTATCTCACGACTTGGCCATTCCACACCTGTCTAGCCACGAGAAATGAAAATGTGCTCGAGCAAAGACTTGTATGTGAAAGTTCATGTCAGCACTATCAATCACAGATAGAAGCAGAAACAACCTAAATGTCCATGAGGTAATGAGTGGATGAGCAAAATGGGGTGCACCAGGGCAATGGAATATTCTTCAGCCATTAAAAGGAATGAAATCCATGTACCCATGTACCATGTGAAAGGAGTCACAAAAATTCACATATTGTACGATTCCACTTATGGGAAATGTCTGGAGTAGGTAAATCCATAGGAGCAAAGTAAATGATTGATTGCCAGGGACTAAGGGGGTGTTTGGGAGAAATGACAAGCAATGGGTCTGAGGTTTCTTTTTGGGTGATGAAGATGTTCTAAAATTCAGTCATGGTGATGGTTGTTCCACTTTGTATACAAAAACCATTGAGCTGTGTGCCTTACATGGGTGAACGGTGTGATGTTGAACACATCCCAATGAGGCTGTTAAATTAAAACCCAGGGTCAATGGAGAGACCACTAGACTTTCAGCAGAAAGTGCCTACATTAGGTTTGCTCTTTAAAGCATTTTCTCTGGAATTATATGGAGAATGGTTTGGTGAGGGCAAGGCTAAACAGAGGGAGACTGGCTAGAGGGCAGTTGTCTTTGTGGGAGAGACGTATGACACTCTGAACTAAGGATGTACTGCTATATAGCAGTGGACACCATAGAGACACTAAAAGTTAAGTCAACATGACTTGGTGGTACTTGGATGTGGGGGATGGGAAGTTAGGGATCTGTTAGTTCATTGTGGTGTTGCTATAACAAAATACCTGAGGCTTGATAAGTTATAAAGCAGATAATTTTATTTAGCTCACAGTTTTGGAGGCAGGGAAGTTTAAGATCAGATGATTACACCTGGTGAGGCTCTCACACTGTATCATAGCATGGCATGATGTGGCATCACGTGTAGGAGCATGTGTGAGAGTGGAGATTGGCCTGCATGGAGGAGCCAAAACACAATCTCCTCTTGAGGTAACTCATCTGGTCCCAAGAGACCTACTTCAGTCTCCAGAGAACTAACCCACTCTCTCCAGAAAAACATCAATCCTGCCATGCAGGCACTGCCCCATGATCTAATCACCTCCCAGAGGCCCTACCTCCCAACATTGCCACATTGGGAATGAGAATTTAACATGGTGTTTTTTTTTTTTTTCTAGCTGTCAATGGACCTCTATTTTATTTATGTATGTGTTCTGCTGAGAACTGAACCCAGTGCCTCACCCATGCGAGGCAAGTGCTCTACCACTGAGCCCCAGCCCCAGCCCTGAGTTTTGATGGGGACAAGCCATACCCCAATCCTGGCAGGATCTCACTCCTTCTGCTGGAGGAGATGGTTACTCAGAAGGAAAACAGGAGAGTTGGTCTAGGGGGAGGCTGGGCTAGCTCTGGATATGAATTTGAGGTCCCTGGAGGAGACAGCCACCCAGAGGCAGGACCCAATGTGCTACTTCATTCTCTTACCACCGCGTCAAGCAGCTGTGACTCCACTGCACATAGGTGCTGTCCCACGTTGCAGGGAGGGACAACCTTCCTGCCACCTTCTGAGGGGTCCTCAGTCTCCTCTGTGAGATAAATGAGGCAGAGGAACAAGAGAAGAGGTCGACAAATGTGTCACATGCATGGGGACATCAGGGGAAAGAAGAGCAAAACCTAGTGACAGCTGGAGGCTTCCGTCCTCTCCCACAGGAGAGGCACCGACAACTTAAGAGGGAGCAGGAGGCTTTGCAGGAAGACGAATGGGCCCCAGAAAAAGAGGGGACAGCCGTGGGTGGCCTGGCGTGGTCTGGGCCTCTTCCCTCCTGGGGCGTGGACTGATCTTCCCTGGTTGCTGAGGTCCCTGGAGAGAAGAGCCACAGAGTGGAGCCCTTTGGAGGCTCATCTTTGGGCAGATAAGGGGTGCTCAGAGGAAATCTCCGCCTGCACCACCCCTACCGAGTGCCCTTGCTCCAGGTAATCGGCATCAGAGCTTCATTAATCTGCGTTATGATTCCTGAACTTCTTCTATGGAACACGTTCAAGAGCAGCTTTAAGACCCTCCGTAAAATTCAACACTTCCACCGAGCCCTGACGGAAATGGAGCATATGGTTTGCACTGGGTCCCCAGGATGGTACGATGGGAGGTGACGGAAGCTTTAGGAAGTGGGGCCTCGTGGGAGGTCCTTGGGTCACTGGGGGTGTGTCTTGAAAGGGATTATGGGACTCAGCCTCTTCTTTCCTTCCTTCCTCCCTCCCTCCCTCTCTCTTTCTATCTCTTCCTTCTTTTCTTCCTTTTTCCCCTCCCTGGCTATGAGCAGTTGGCTGGACCACAGGCTCCCCACCATTATTATCCACCATACCCATCAGAAGTCCAAAGCAATGGGACTGAAACCTCTAAAACTGTGAACACAGATAAACCTTTCTTCTTTATAAGTCACTTATCTCAGATATTTTGTTATATTTTGGTTTTGTTATAAACATTGTTGATTAATTCAACAATGTTTCTTTATCAGGGGCATGAGATCAGCTTCCACTATTGACTCATTGTAGTCAGTATTTTTGTTGCTGTCAGCCAGGATTTTATATATATATAAATCTTTATATATATATATATATATCTTTATATATATATATATCATATATATATATATATATATATATATATATATATATATATATATATCTTTCTTGACATTGCATACACATATTAAAAAAACAACAACAAAATAGTCTTTTCCAGTAAAGAGTTGGACAGATAGGCAAGAAGACAGGTGGTACTCACTACTTACTTGCATTGTATCCTTAGAATGATCTCTGATTCTCGGATTTCTATGTGGCAGGATTACAGGTAAGAAATTTGTAAAGTACCTGGCCTGATACGGGGTAGCTCTCAATAAAGGGTAGTTGTTATTATTAGTATGATTGTCATATATATATATATATATATATATATATATATATATATATTTTTTTTTTTTTTTTTTTCTTTGAAGAAGCTTATATAGTGCCACAGAGAGAGTGGTCTGTCCTCTGTCTATTGTACTCTCTTCTAGTTCTGAGATCTGTACTAGCTACATAAAATCAATCCTGCCTCTTGGTAAACGTTATTTTAAACTAAGTATATTCAAAGTTGGTTCCCTTAATGAATCACATGATTTAAAAAAACTGACAGCTCTTTGATCTAATTTGCTGATGGATTATGCAAGAAATAAATATTGTATTGAAATCTGAAAGCTAGTCAGTTCTTGCCTCTCTCTGCCCGCTCCCCCTGGCCGCCCCCTCCACCTTCCTCTGCCAGCGCAGAGCCGGCAGTGAGGCGTGGGCGTGGGCATCTAGGTGGGTGGGTGGACACCCGTGTTTGTTTCTGCCTCTGACCAGATGGTAGGGACCTCAGGGCCTCAGTGTACTTGTTGATCTTGGCCCTGAGCTCCTTTCCACCTGTTTCTGCAGTCAGTGACTCTTTTCTCTCCAGAGAAGCTTGACCTCCTCTATCCTTTTTCTTCTCTGAGGTGTCCAGCACTATCTGGGATTTCCAGTAGACTCTGTGGGCCAGATGGCCCAAGAGGGCACACTGGGATCCAGCTGGACAACCTTAACGGCAGAGGGTGATGGCCCCAGCTTCTGCCAGCCTGGGGCAGGGAGGGAGGTCGGGGAGGGCTGGGCGGCTCTGGTGGGACCTGGCCGGCTTGGCAGTGTTCCTTTTGTCCTTTGTCCAAAAGATGCTCCTGGGAGCCAACCAGCAAGCTCTCTGTGTTCACTTTGTGTCTTGGGAGCAAGCACAGAGCCTTGGCAAGGGAACCTCAGACCTATAATGATGATACAGTTCTCTGACATTAAAGTGCAAAAACATTTTCCATGACAGCTTAAAATTGATCACCACCACTTGCTGCTATAGCTACCTCTCCTTTATGCAGCGCCAGCTTTAGGACAACGGCTAAGGCAGCCACATGGCTTCCAGGGAAAGAGCAAGGAATCTGCAGAGGCAATCAGAGAGCTGATTTTTCTCCATCCCCGCTTTTGTTCTGGGAGGTTGGCTGGCCGCTCACAGAGTGTGAAACGGTGCTGGTAATGGATCATGGAGGACAAGACACAATCGACACTTACGTGGGATTATGGATGCATCTGGAGCTCTTAGTGACACTGATAAACCACCAGAGGCTCCTGCTGCGTAAAGGGGCTGCTGTGAATTGCTCCTTATGGTCTTTGAACTCTCCTCAAGAGAAAGAAAGGAGCCTCTGCGTGGGTCATCTTCTTTATCCTGCCGACTGAAACGGATAAGCAGGTGGAGGCTCCCAGGAGTTCAAAGTAGAATTTCTCAACAGATATTTGTTTGGTTTCTTATTTAAATCCCCCCCCCCCAAATTAATTCCTTTTCCTCGTAAAAAGTTCAAATGGTACAACTGGAAGATAAACAGGGAGCATGGAAATCCTCTTCCTCCTCCTCCTGACTTCTTAGACCTGTTGTGCAGAAGTAACCGCCGCAGTTTCCTATCCCATGTGTCCTTGAAGAAATTGACTTGCACATAGAATCCCATGAGTTGTGTATGTATGCATCGATATTTGTACCACACAGCTGTTTTTTTTTTTTTTTTTTTTTTTTTAATTTTTAACTATATGTTATTAGGTACCTTTCCACACCAGCATCTACAGATTTACCGTAGAGTTTTTATTTTATTTTTGGTGGTGTTGGGGATTGAACCCAGGGCCTTGCACATGCTAGGAAAGTGCTGTACTGCTGAGCTATATCCCCAGACCACTACTCCATAGTTTTTAAATGATAACATAGTATTCCTTACTGTGCATTTATTTATTTAATTATGGCCATTTTAAGGTTTTTTTTTTGTTTGTTTGTTCAGGTTTTTTTTTTCTTACTGGTTTGTCTTACAATACTGAAAATCATATATATATATATATATATATATATATATATATATATATATATATATATTTTGGTACTTATCTTTTTGTACACTTGTGCAAACCTATCAGATAAATTCCTAGAAGTAACATATTTAGGCCAAAGGGTATGTGCAATTTACTTTGTGAAATGTATTGTGAAGTTATTCTCCAAAGAGACAAAAAACCACTTCAGGCCAAGAGCTGTGCTGGGCCGGAAGGATAAAAGCTCATAGTTGTTTCCTTTGAAAAGCTCGGAGGAGGGCCACAGAACTCATGGATTATTATAATACCTGCTGTAGGTGCTAGCATCAGGGTTCTAGAGCACTCGCCCCCTCCTTTCTTAGCAACTAGTTTTATTCCTTCCATGATATATATATGGAAATATATATTTTTATTTATTTTCATTCCAAAATAAGTTTTTTGGACAGTGACTTTTCTCCCCAAGTTGAAAACACAAGAAAACAAAAACCAATATTTGAGAGCCTTTCAGGAAGTAAATAGATACAAACACCTTATTACAATTTTTAGACTTTTTGGCAAGATTTTCTGGATTTAAAGCTGCCATTCATTGTTATTTATAGTCCTACTTTTGTTAAATATGAATTTCAAGCCTAATTTTAGTTTTATATTTTTTTTCTGAAAGTGAAGACCCCAATTGTTTAAGCTTCAGACCCCTGGATCAACCTGGATCTGATCCCTTTTAGGTTATGACACATTTATTGGATGATTGAAAGATAACTCTGACAACAGGGATGCCATTGGTTGTGAAAGGACCTTTGAGTATCTAAATAAGGAAGAACACCTAGATATTCAAATCCATGGGTTTTATTCTACTGTGACTTCATTACTTGATACCGTGGAGAGACGCAGGTGGTTTCATCCTGCATGGTAATGAAGCACTTCAGGGAATGAATTCTAAACTCTTTCATAGGCACATTTTTTTGGAACAAAACTTCATTTGCACAAGTGCACAATAAATATTTGCTGATTTGAAGAAAGAAAGTGTGAAAATACACACTCTGCTGAGAAATGTAAGAGATTTTTTGTTTTGTTTTAAAAACCTAAGGGAAGCCAGTAAGCAGTGATATACTCTTCATAGTTCTCCTTCTCCTCCCTTCTCATCACTAACCCCTTTTAATTAACTGGCATCCTCTAAGGTACAAGGTGGATCCCGACAATGGGATGAAGATTACAATGTACATTCATGTATCGGACGTTTATGGAATATCTCCTAAAGCTGGGATGACCCGGAACTGCAGCTTTCATGTGCAATGTGATCACATCTTCTTCCTCTGAAGGCATCTCTGATATATCTGAGGACACCGGACTCCTGCTTCATCCAAAATTCTAGGCTAGACCTGGTTCTGCCAACCAGAAAGAGTGGTAGCTGAATCAATCTACTGCTGCCCCTTCTTCATTCCAACCTCACTGTTGCAAACTGGCCCCACTCACTTCTATGACATTTGCCCATTATTTGGACTATGTATTGCTTACCCAGCTCTCTGGCTCAACTTTGGATTCCAACTTTAGAACTTTCTTAATTCAACTTACATTGCATTATTCCAGAGCATGACCTTAGCACCTAGGAGGCTGAATCTGGAGGTATTTCATAGCATTAGCCACACTCCTAAGAACCAGCAATCCCCCGAGAAGGTCAGTGCAGCCCAAGTTCAGAATTCTGCTTCCTCTGGCTGTGCACCTCTTAGGATTTTCCTACCAGCATCTACTTCATCAGAACGTTTCTAATAGGGTTGAACTTCAAAACGAAACAACTGAGGTCTCAAGGTATTTGTTGTTTCCCTCAAAGGCCTTTGAATGTTTTATAGATTTATTCATGTCATCCCCTCTTATCCTCCTCCAAGAAACAGCAACTGAAGAGCTCTTCAGCCCTGAGGATAATCAGTGAAGCTGAGCTCATTATGTCCTTTGGTAGCAGTTCATCACTCTTATAAGAATGTTAGGGAGCTGGGCAAGGTGGCACATGCCTATAATCCCAGCGGCTGGGAAGGCTGAGGCAGGAGGATCGCAAGTTAAAAGCCAGCCCCAGCAATTTAGTGAGGCCCTAAGCAACTTAGTGAGACCTTGTCTCAAAAAAAAAAAAGTTAGGGTCAGAGTTCCCAGGCAGGCACCCCGGTCTATTTATCATAGCTCAGGCTCCAGAGTTAGGTGTAAAAGATGCAATCTGGCCTTCAAGGAACACACAGACTATATGTAAATAGTTCGAATGAAATGGAACACATGGACATGTAGCTTGCAGAGTACGCAAAGGGTGCTAGGTGCCTCAGCCTACAGGACTGAAGGAAGGTCTGAGCAACAGGCGGTGCATGAGCTCACAGCCCTTCTCTCCAAGGGTGGTAGGTCGCCTGTTATCTTCAAAAGAATACATGCCTCTTATCTCATTTCCTGGAGGCTCCTGGGACTTTCATAATAGAGGGGCCCACTCAGGACTGGGACTAGGGTGAGGCACACTTTAAGGGGGCTCCACAAGTCTCAGTCACCAAGATAAATATTTTAACATTCTATTTTTTTTTTAAATGGCAAATTATGGCCCAGGGGCCAGATACCTGGTTTTATAAATAAAGTTTTATTGGAAGCAACATTAGAATGAGGATAAGGTGAATTAGAGAGGGTCATAAAAGTACAAGTTTAGGTCTTATCTTATAAAATTGTGGTATTTTAAATGTGTCAGAGTGGATTTTTTTATAATTAATTTTTTTATATTAAAATATTATTTCTCTTGATTTCTGAGTTTTGGCGGCCCTGCCAATTTTGTGCAGAAGATGGGGGCCTCATGTGCCTCAGCTTTGTCCTGCCTGGGTCCACTCCCATCTGTCTTTTTTTTTTTTAATATTTATTTTTTAGTTTTCGGTGGACACAACATCTTTGTTTGTATGTGGTGCTGAATATTGAACCCGGGCCGCACGCATGCCAGGCGAGCGCGCTACCACTTGAGCCACATCCCCAGCCCCCCATCTGTCTTTCAGGCATATTTAGTGACATCTGAGTCACTGGCTGAGCACATGTCACCATGTATGAATGGCTCCGTGACACAGGAAGTTCTAGAAATAAGAAGAACAAGTTACTAGAAGAGGACATGCTATTAGGCAACTACTCTAGATTTGGCAAGCACATACGTTATTTTACAAATAAATTAAAATTGTGAAAGTTAGTAGTTACCAGCACATCTTAGAATTTTCATAGGAATAACGCAGTCAGGAGAAGAGATTGAAGATAAAGGAGAGGAAAAAGTCCCTGAAAATGAGAAGGGGAAGGAACTGAAGACCCAGTTGGAGGAGATGAGGTTTAGGGGGAGAAGGGACTCTTTCTTCCTTGCAAAAGGAGTAAAAAGAGATGAACACAGTCAAGGTGGGTCTACTGGATTTAGTAGCAGGAAAGTGAGAAAATTTTGTTCCGGTGGCTTCTTCTAAGTTATAAATCAGGACAAAGTGAGATTATTAGCAGGGAGCGCAGGGAGGTTCAGAGAAGGTAAGAAGCTGCTGTGCCGCCTCCACGCCCATTGGATGCTGGTGGTCAGGAATATGAAGAGTCGCTGATCTGCCAAGCTGTGTCAGAGACACCGTGCAAACTGAGACAGCAATTTCTGGCCTCACCCAGGGTTGGAATGTCCCGGGGAAGGACGGTGCAAGACAGGGTGAGGATTTCAGAGAAGAGCCAGGGCATCTGAGCAGCACATCACCTGTGTTTCTGTGAGGGGAGGAGCCTGATATTCTGAGACAGAGTCCTGGGTCCCACAACCTCATGGAGAATTCCTCCTTCCACCGAAGGAGGAGGTGTCCCCGACAGCAGAACAAGTTAATAGTGATTTCTCTCCCCTGTGAAACCCTGGAGAATGTTTATATTTCTATCTGGATTTAAAACGACACGATTCCATTTCTCATAAGCATCTCCTTGCTTATGTGTTTCTTAAAAGCGCTTGGAATATGTCCCAAAGGTGATATTATTCATCTTTATCTACCAATGATATGAAGAATATGAATTGATCATTTTAAGGTGAAAAAATTCAGCCTTGAGATGCCTTGCTCAATGCTCAGAGCAAAGCAGTTACCGAGATGGGAGAGAACCTGGACGCTCAGGGCTTTCATTTCTATTTACCTGCAATTGTTTCCATGGAGAAAAATTCAGAGATCTCTGGTCAAACAGATGCGGAGCCCACGTTCGATTCCTAAAGAGGCATGTGGACCACATGGTTCACTGAGGCTGGCAAGGCTTTCAGAGAGCTGCGAATGGTTTTGGCGGGGGCGTGAAAGACAAGATAATTTTAGCTCAATTTTGGGAAGCATCTCATCTCACCTTGTGAGAAGCTGAATCCAGCCTCAGTTTGGTGTTTTCTTGGTGGAGTTTTCTAGAACACCATTAGTCTAATCTCTGTGCCTTGCCTGGGCCATCATCCCTTTCTCCCCACTCTGTCTTTTCTCCATTTTGCAAACTCCCTCCCAACTCCTCCTTCAAGACACCCTCTTCCAAAAAGCTCTTCCCTGAAACTGTCTTTTCCTCCTAGTGCTCTCTCCCTCTAAGTGTGACACTTGGTTGTCCTCTAAGTTTATATTAGAGAGCAAACATCTGTACCCTTCCTGTGGTTTAGTGGGAGGTAGAGGCCACTGTGAGGGATGCTTAGAAATGTTTAAAAATCAACTTTGTTGAAAGAGTCCTGATTTGCAGGGGTGGCCAGTTTCCACGGTGTAAGTACTCATCTCACGCTCCAGTGCATGCTACCCACAGGACAACACTGAATACCAATTTTCGGGAGGATGGGGGTGGATGGCTCTAGGAGCTAGCGCAGCTGGCTGCTGCACACTTATGGTGTCTTGGAGATATTCTTCAACCTCCTAGGATTCTCTCGGCAGCCCCATGTGTAGGACCACAGTTGCTTTCTCTACTCTGCTGCTACCATGGGCTGTTATCAACTGGGGTAGAAAAGACACCACCCTGAGCACACTATTTAAAACTGATAACCCTAGTCAGTTCCAGTTGTTTCATAGCATTTCAAACTTTCTCATAACCTTTATCATTTGCTTATTCAATAGATTGATTTATTTATTTGCACTGGGGATTGAATCCAAGAGCACTCTACTATTAAACTACACCCTTTTTATTTTTTATTTTGAGACAGGCTGGCGTTGAACTTGCCGTTCTCCTGCTTCAACCTCCAGAGTGGCTGGCTGGGATTATAGGTGTCAGCTACATGGTTTGTTGGTTTGTTGTCTGTTTCCCCAAATAGAATGAAAGTTCAAAAAGGCAGTAATTTTTCTCCTCACTACTTTGTTTAATGATTACTCGAAAAACCTTTAAACAATGCTTTGAACATTGTTTCAAGTGCCTGATAAGTATTCGTTGAAAGAATGAATGAGAGATTCTCACTGCTCTCCAAGTGCCTAGGATGGTGCAGCAAACTTTTGCCTAGCATGAGCTAGGCAAGATAAATTCTTGTTGATTGATAAACTTCTAAGAGGTGCATGAGGGAGTCATTGACACCCAAAGTGGGTGGAAACAGACAGTTTCCACTGGACCCTGAAAGTGCACTCCCGGAATGAACGTACATTTCTTCTTTTATTTTTTTTTTAATTTATTTTTTAGTTCTCGGCAGACACAACACCTTTGTTGGTATGTGGTGCTGAGGATCGAACCCGGGCCGCACGCATGCCAGGTGAGCGCGCTACCGCTTGAGCCACATCCCCAGCCCCCGTACATTTCTTCTGCAGGGGAAATCCAGTGGCTTCTCAGTCTTGGAGTGCTTGGCAAACAGTTCTTACTCATGGTGTGATTAAAGCATTATCTGACCCCCCCAACCTGCTCCCTGGAATGGGAGAGAGAATTCATTAAGGTCTCATCAATTTAAATTTGTTTTCAGGAAGCAAAAATCAATCTGTCATCCTTAAAACTCACTTGAGCTTGCACACCAAACTGTTTAATTCTGCAAAATCTGCCTGTTGCTGAACTGATTAGATCTGGTAATTGGGGATGCTGAATTTGTTTCTTACATAGCTCCAGCAGAGTATGTGAGGACATACTTGAAAACAAAGGGCTGTGTGTCCTTTAGATGGGAGGGACAGAGAATGAGGGATATTCCCAGGATGAACCAAGGATTCTGTATTTAGGTTTTGTTTATATTTGGGTACTAGGGATTGAACAGTACCAAGCATGCTAGGCAAGAGCTCTACCTCTGAGCTGTGCCCCCAGCCCTTTTTAAATTTTTATTTTGAGACAAGGTCTTACTAAGTTACCTAGGCTGTCCTCAAACATGTGATCCTCCTGCTGCAAGCTCCTGAGCAGCTGGGATTACAGGCCTGTAAGGTTTTTATATACTTATTGTGATACAATATTAATTGAAGGTCGCCTATTTTCTTAGTGGGTCCCTATGCCCATGGGGGAAAATATCACTCTGGTTTTAGAGATTAGGAAACCGAGACTCATATTAAAGCCCTAAAGTGCTTATAGCCATTAAGTATTGCTACTTAATAAGAACACCAAAAGTTATAGGCTTGAAGCCACAGCCATTTATCTACTTCATAATTAGCTTATCAGCAATTTAATGCTGCTTCTAACCCGACAACTTTATACATCTTCGGTGAGCTGCAGATTATTCTGGTGGTTGACTGGGTTACTGGGGAGCTGGGCTGTGTGTTTTTCCAAGAGACTAGCCCAAGCTTATTCATGGCAGTGCTATTGAACAAAAGAGTGAGGAAAAAAATTTGTGCCTTTTGTGAACGTTCATTCTATTTAGGAAGACAGACAACAAACGATAGATGTGGCCAGCACCTACAATACCAGCCACTCTGGAGGTTGAGGCAGGAGGATGCCAAGTTGGAGGCCAGCTTGGGTAACTGAGCAACACCCTGTCTCATGGCATGGCACAGCCCAAGATTATACACGACAGCAACAGGGTTCTGGGAGAGTGGGTCTCTTGAAGCTTAGGCTCAGAACTGGTACCTACTTTAGTCTTTCCTACTTTATTCTCTGGGTTAAGGAGGTCATAAGACAAGAGTAGATTTAAAAAAATGGGGAAATAGATCCATCTCTTCATGGAGTGGCTGCAAAGACACAGAACAAGGTGCTTTACTCCAGAAATGGGTGAAAAATTAGGAAATGGACCACAGTGCTTGACCACATCCCATCTTTCTCATTTTAAATGCTCCATTATTTGTTGGAGGGAGGTTTGACTCAGAGCAGGGAAAGTTCCTGTGTGTGCTGGGGTGTCTCTGAGTGATAACCATGTGGCATGTTTATGATGGGGAAACCGTGGGTCTTTCTAGGCTCTGTGTGCAACGGTCACGGCTTCTGAAGGCTGGGGGAAACAGGCCTGTGGTGGAGAAATGAAGCCAGGAGCCAGTTTCATCTCAGAGCAGTTGGTCCTGGCTGACCAACTCCAGGCTCTTCTGAGTTCACCTTCCATGACTGGTGACCCTCTGACCCAGGGCACTCTGAGAACTCTGAGAAACAGTGGGCCAAGTGTTGAGTGTCCTCAGAGGAACTGAGAGGAAAGGGAGGAGGGGAAAGGGTGAGAGAGGACAAACCAGGAACTCAAAAAAGGAAAGTTGGAATTGGTCCGTTGTTGAATGAAGATTGGCCTAAAACTGCTTCTTTACATACTTACATTGGCCTAAAGATTTCTCTGTAGCTAATGAACTGCAACCTAGCTTGACTTGTAGACCAGTTGTCTACTTCTGTAACAATAGCTGAGTCTCGGCCAATCACAAGTGGCCAACTGGTCAAACCATGTTGGAATGTGAATGACAAGAGCTGTAACCAATCAGGCTGTCTCTGTGCCTCCTTTCCATTTTCTGTATGTCACTTCCTTTTCTCTGGCTATAAATACAACCTGTCCATGTGGTGGGGGCGGGGCATTCTGAACCAATTTTAATTCAGACTGCTGCCTGATTCAAGAATAGCAAATAAAGCCAATTAAGAACTGCACAGCTAGATGTGTCGTAACTTTGTCTTTTAACTGTAGCACGTGATGATTTATGGCTTACAAAGTATCCCTTTACATCCATTAGTTGAGTTTACTTCCCCTACTTTTTAGATAAGGAAACTGGTACTCAAAATGATTGAAGTGGCTTTGACAAGATCACATAGTAAGTGGCAAGGACAGGACCTTGACTTAATTCTCCTAATTTGCTACCTGTACCTCCAACACATGGGGCACTTATCATTACGGAGAGATTGGGAAAGAGTGACCCACATCATCCTGAGAGTCACTAACTGAGTCACAGGCCACTTAGGATAAAGGGCAGCTGTTTGCATTACTGCTCACATTCCCATTTAACCATCATTGGGCGGCCTTTATTCTCTAATGGAGGGAGGAAAGTAAATAGGCAATTATAAATGGAGTGCTAATTGTAACTTTGCAAAACTTGCATGGTTCTAAGAGATTAAATTGGAGGCAAATGCCTAATCAGGTTTGGGGGGCAGTCAGGTAAAATTCCTGGGGGCATTGTCATCCAAGTAGAGTGCTGCAAAAGGACAAGCAAGAAACGGGTGGCCAGGTGAGGAGGCTTACAAGAATGCCTTGGACACCGAGGCTCAGAAAAGCAGTTTCTAGAAACCGAAAGTAAAGTGAGGCTGGGAGTTGACTCAGGAGAGGAAAGCCAAGTTTATAGCCTAAATGGCTTTGCAATCCAATTAGATCCTTGGACTTCAGCCCGAGGGCGATGCTAGGCCCTCAGGGAAATCACATGATTAGATTCGCATCTTGGACAATCACTCTTGCTGCAGTGTGCAGAATGGATTGGTCAGGGGCAGAGCTAGAGGCACAGAGACTAGGTAGGAGGCTTTGAAGAAATCTAGGGAAGAAACAAGTTGTGAAGAGACTGGGTTACTTGACAGAAAACCACAGGCTGGCTACCTCATATACAACAGAAATAAATTCTGCAGAGTTCTGGAGGCTGGGAAGTCCCAGATTAAGGCACTGGCAGATCTGACCCTGGTTGGAGCCATTCTTTTTAATGCTATCACACTGCAGTTAGGATTTTTAACCTCAACTTTAGTGGGACACAGACATTCAGTCTGTAACAAAGCACTGAGTGGAACTGGAGGTGAAAAGAAGTGAACAGATGACCGAGGGGTTCATAAGGCAGAACAGCTAGGCACTGCTGATGGCTTGGAGACGGTGTAGGGAAATGAGAACACAAAAGTCCCCTTGGCTGAGGGAGGAAATGCTGGAGGAGGAGCAGTCTTGTCACAGAGCAGCCCATGGAGGCAAGTTCAAATTGGGATGTCACAATACCGAATAATATTTTCTGAATGCTTCCTGTAGCCATGTGCTAGACACTTACTATCCCATTTCCTCCTCACAACAGTAAGTCCTGGTTATAGAGCCCTGGCACCATCCGCCAGGCACCATGCCAGGATCTTTACATGAATTGACATATTCACCCAGCTACCTTATGAATTGGGCTCTCTCATTATCCCACATTTTTGAGATAAGGAGTCTGAGGTTCACAGAGATTAAGTCATCTATCAAAGCCTCACAGCTCATAAGTAGCTCGGTGAAGACTAGATCCAGACGTTTTCAATCACTCACTCTATTGCCTCCACACTGGGGATTCAGCGCCTGTGGAATCTCCAAGATGGCACATGGAGTGGATAGTGGTGTTAGAAGCCTGGTGCTTGGAAAAGAAGTAAGAACTGGGAATATAGACTGTGCTCCTTCTTCTTATATTATGGGAGCAAATGAGCTATGCAGAGAAAGAAGCCAATAGGTCTACAGAGGAGACCCCAGAGGAACCCCAACTTTCACAGGCACTGGGGAAGGAGCCTGCAGCAGGAGCAGTTGCAAAGTGTGAATTCCTGGGAGCCTAGGGAGAGGAGCCTTTTTAGGGGGTGTGGCCCCATGTGTCCATGCTGCATGGACCTTGGAGACGAAGCAGTGGGAGGAAGGTGGCTTCAGCACCATGGCAGTGACTGCAAGCAAATGGAAAGGGGCTATTATAGGGGAACTAGAAATTTCCATAAATTGAAGAACAGGTATAACAGGAGGAGCAACAAGAAAGTCCTATGTTAGCTTATGCACAAAGTCCCATGTTAGCTTATGTCACCATGGCAGTGACATTATCAAGAGTACTGGGTGGGTTCCAGAAATGAAAGGAAGTAAGGGATGGCGGGCAAGGGCGTGGGTAGACCTCTTTGTCACTCTTTCCAAAAAATTAAGTTCAAAGAGAAATGAAAGTATGTTACCCTAGGAGGAGGTGGCTAGGGCAGAGTCCTGGAAATGCTGGTGGAAGGAGTGAGCACAGGAGGTGCACAATGCGGGAAGGAGATTAGAGTGGCCGGGAGACCCTGAGGGGCGTGTGTTGGGGGAGGGCGGGATGAGTGGGATCCAGCATGCAGGGCGACTTCATTTCCATTTCTAATGTACATAAATCTGGAGGATCTGCTCCACGGAGACACTTCGGAGGCCTGGGTCTTGGGATTATTATTACTATTAGTATTGTTTCTTCAGGTAAGACAGCAGAAGAGATGATTTATTATTCTCAGTCACAACTGGGAAGAGAACTATCCAGAAGGCCACAGGTCCAGAGCGAAGAATCAACAGACTCCTGTAGTGTGGGCAAGGCGGGTGTCTCAGAGGCACCGGCCACCCATTGGTGGTGGAAGTTCCAGAGAACAGCATGAATCCAAAAGCTTGTGTCACTGTCCCTGGCCTCTGACACCCCAGAGTTCTGCTCTTGTGTCTTCTGTGGCTGCACAAGCAAGCAGTTTACTTGGGCCTCTGCCTCCTCTTTCCTTCCTTCTTTCTCTCTTCTTCCTTCCTTTTCTCCTCCTCCTCCTCCTCCTCCTCCTCCTCCTCTTCTTTGTGTGTGTGCGCATTTCCACTTGCACATTTGATCCTCCTCTCCTTGGCTCTCGTGGTGTGCAGGTTTCTAAGAAGATGGTGCTGAAGCCAACAGGGTGAGGACTTAGATGTGACACTATTTCACTCTGTCCGCTGTGACCGAGGGAGTTTAGAAGGCTTTAGAAGGAGGCATAGGAGGATGGGGGCACTGTCCAAGGCCTGAGAAGTGAGGAGGAGCCCAACCTCGGCATTAAAGACCACTAGAGGAGGAGGCAATGCACAAAATGGCCTCTGTGGTGACCACAGGCCTGGGGGCCTGCTGGACGCTGGAGGCCACATAGCAACACTGCTCGCCTATGTGGTCATCCCTCTCAGAGCTCACTGTGATGGAGGAGGGTGGAGGTGGGTGGAACCAAAGCCTTTTCCCACCTAGGGTAAATAAAGGGGTGACAAGGAGTGAGGCTATTGGCAAGGGTGCAGTTGGGGTGATAGCCAGATGGGGCCTGTACTGCAAACAAATGGAAGGGGCTATAATAGGGGAGCTAGAGATTTCAGTGAATTGAAGAACAGGAGGAGCAACAAGAAATTCCAGTGTTAGCTTATGCACAAGGGCCTTGGCACCCCCTTCCAAGGGCAGACCCTAATTCCCTGCTCCTTGAGGGTGGGCTAGATGAAGTGCTTCCATTCTAACATACAGAAAAAAACACAGAGGAAGGAGATGGTCAGCGCTGGGGACTCAGATGGCTCTCTCTTGACTTGCTTGCTGCAGGGGGACTTAGCTGCCATGACTTGAAAACACTCCAGATTCCCTATGGAGAGGTCCTCAGAGTGAAGAACCGAGGCCGCCAAACACCAGCTCTCGAGGGGTGAGAGTGAGCTAAGGGGGCCCGGGTCTGTCAAGCACTGGAGGACGTCTCGGCAGCAAGTTCCCCAGACACCTTGAACCAGAACCTCCTCATTAAGAAGCACCTGGATTCCTGACTGTCCGAAACTGAGCTAATACATTTTGTTGTTTTAAGTTGCTAAGGACTAGGGTTTTGCAGCAATAAATAACAGTATAGACCCTGAAAATGATAGAGTCGGAGTGGATAGTAGCATGTGGGATTGTGGATTTCAGGGTTGAACAGCGTTGGTTTGTGCATGTGGATGGCTGACGGGGACTGGAAGAGAGGACGCTGGAGCTGAGACTGGCGTATCTGAATGTATGGACAGTGAAGTTCCAACACCAAAGCGGAACTCTGATTTAAGAAACATTAGGGGTGGCAATATGTAAAACAGTGGATGTGTGACCGATGTGATTCTGCAATCTGTATACGGGGTAAAAATGGGAGTTCATAACCCACTTGAATCAAATGTGTGAAATATGATATGTCAAGAACTATGTAATGTTTTGAACAACCAATAATAAAAATTAAAAAAAAAAAAAAAAGAAAAAGAAACACGAGGGGCCATGGGCGAGGTCTTCAGTGAGGAGGAACTGACTGAGATACATGGAGATGACATCCACGAGAGGGTGCAGATAGCAGAACAAGAGTCTACATGGAAGGGACAGAGGGAAGATTTCAAAGCAACACGAGCTTGTGGGGAGACCCAGTCCTTCTCCAATTCCAGATCCTCAAGTTGTGGCAGGATGAGCAGCCGCCCTGAGGAACTCTGGAGATGGCTAGCTTAACTGGGAGTCAAGAGCCAGGAATCCATTTAAGCAAGAGGCTTGAGGAGCCTCTCGTAACTGTGGAGTGGGAACCTAGAAGATATAGTGAAAAGGTTTGGGGGTGGGAGAGAGACTAGATTAGCATGTGAAAGGCCTGGGTTCTATCTCCAGCACTACACACACACACACACACACACACACACACTCCTCCATCCCCCCCTTTTGTGTGTGTGTGTGTGTGTGTGTGTGTGTGTGTGTGAAGGGAGGTGAGCAGGAAGTGACAATGGTGGTAAATTAAACACAAAGCACTTTGCAAAAGATTCTGGGAAAGTTAACTGACGGCTTGTGAGTTTTCCAGGATATTCCTCCAACCTTGACACAAGCACTAATTCAATTTATCAGTAGTTCATGCCTATAACACGCACATTACTGAAGTCACACAAACACAGAGGTCCTGCACACTAAACATGGCATTTGGGTTGCCGGTATGCAAGACATTGAGATTACTTTCCTGGCTAAGATTCAACTTGAGGTTTATTTATTTTTCACATACAAAATACTATTCTTTCAAAAGAGAAATTTATTTTTCACATCTCTTTAAAAAAGATAACTAGAAAACAGCAGTTTTCCATTTTATATAGGAGATTTTTTTTTGTGAAAAAAAATTTTTGTATGTGAAAAATTAAGAAAAAAACCCACATTTTTCTATCCTTTGGGGGTACCAGTAGGAAATAATTCCGTGTTTGGGCTTTGTACAGGCTTTCTAGAACAAGTAAATGCTGCTTAAACATATAGCTACAAATGTTCTTGAACTTGTATGGTTTCTACCAAGTTCACATCACCCTTGTACCATTGTGAAGTTGAAAAATCCTAAACTGAACTAATAATGGACCATCAACATGATAAATAAGTAGGTAACAAGAATATTTTTTTTTTTTTTTCTGAGCTGGACATGGTAATTTGAAGTCCTTTAAAGAATGTATGTGACAGTTATGTGCATATATAATGTGTGAAAACATATTTTATTTAAAGGATATGGAAAGTACAAACTTACAGAAGTTTCCAGAGGTGTCAAATAACCTTTCTGAAAATGAGTAACAGATCTGAGATGAGAGGGGGAGGAGGTTACTTAGTGTTCATTTAACATGTAGCAACTAGCAACAACTAAAGAGACCATTGAGTGTTTTCTGAAAGCAGAACAATGTAGCATTCTAGGCCCCATGACGTCATTTTTTAAAAATAGCCGCTTTCACCAACAGATATGGGTTTATAATGAAAACGTTTTTTCATTTCTTTTGGGAAGCGGGAGGGGCAGGCTGGGGGGCAGGAGTGACTAGTGACTAAGTGAGATAAATGTTCTAATTGTCCCCAGTCTCCGCGAAAATAGAAATGGAGCTGGCACCAAGCTGAAGGTCACATGTACATTCTCTCATAAAAATATTAAGCAAATAGCCCCTTCCATTGTTTGGTTTTTATGGCTGGCAAGTCGTTAACAGTGTACATTTTATTATGAGTCGATTTTTACAGATTAGAAACAATCGGCGATGGCTAAACCACCGTCTTTATAGATGCTCTCCTGATGTCTGTGAAGAGGAGGCTGAAGGTGTGTGGGAGCAGCCTGACTGGGTGCAGGGGCAGTGAGGGCTGGCACCCACCCAGGGTGCCCTCCGCTGTGGGCAGATGCTGCCTTTGCTTTCAGACCTCCTCTGTGCCCCGCAGTCTTCCAGCAGTCGCCATGCAAATCTCAATGCTTTCCAGTCACAGAGAAGCCTTGTTGCCAGTGGGGTGCTGGGCAGGGGTTAGCAGCTGGTGTCGGGAAAGTTTCCACAGCATAAATGCATCCCCTGCCCCTCACTGGTCCCGGTTGCCTGGCTTCTCTGCTCTGGCTCTAAATGTGAAGTTGGAAAGAGTCCCGCGGAATGGGACCTAAGGAGCCAGGGTGAGCATGCTCCTGTGGGCCTCTTGCTGTTCCTTTTCACCCCAATATCCCCTTCCTGCCAGGTGAGGCCTCTGGGGCCTGGGTTGAACAATGGTCATGAGATCCGTGCATTATTTATAAGGCTTGGGTTTTCTTCCAAAGAAAAATCCCCTTGGAATGTCAGGGGGAGTAAGTTCCTCTCCTCCCTCCTGAAGTCCTTTTCCTTTATTCCCTCCTTCCTTTGTTCCTTCCTTTCTCCATTCTATCCACCCTTCCTTCCTTCCCTCTATCTTTCAGAATTTTCTGGAAACTCTTTGCTGCACATTGGGCCCGGCACTGGGGTACCAAGACTGGCCAGAATTCATCCTTCCTTAGGAGCCCGAGGTCTAGCTGGAGGAGACCCACATTTCAATTGCCACCAGTGCTGACAAGCCTGTGAGGGAAGATTGCATGGGGCACAAGTGAGTCAGGAGTGGTTAGTTTCACCTAGTCCAGGAGTGAAAAGTTTCAGAAAGGCGAAGGTGTGTGAGCAAATGAACTACCAGAAGCAGCCATGTTTGAAATCGTGCCAAGCAAAGGTCAAAGGGCAGCAGCAGCAAGCTTTTACCGAGCAGGTCCTGTGTGCTGGGTGGGCACTCTTCCAAACCCATCTGCAGTTGGCTGTCCACATCCACAGCCTCGGGATGCATTTGTGGCTGAACATATTTGCTAAAAAGAAAAAAAGTGCCCATACTGAACATTAAAGACTTTTTTCCTTGTCATTATTCTGGAAACAAGACAGTGCAACAATTATTTACATTGAAAGTATAAAACAGAGGGAATGAGAGTATATTCCAGACTGTTCCTGTGAGGGTTTCATGAGATGACACAACTGTACAGTTCTTCCCCTGTACTTTAATCACCCCTAGATGACCCTAGTCCTAATACTACATTGATGCCATGTAAATAGTTTTATTTATTTATTTTTTTGTACCAGGAGTTGAACTCAGGGACACTCAACCACTGAGCCACACCCTCAGCCCTATTTTGTATTTTATTTAGAAACAGGGTCTCACTGAATTGCTCAGCACTTCACTTTGGCTGAGGTTGGCTTTGAATTTGGGATCTTCCTGCCTCAGCCCCCTGAGGAGCCACTGGGATTACTGGCCTCTGCCACTTCACCCAGCTAAAGAGTTGTTTTACTGTATTGTGTAGGAAGTAATGACAAGAAAAAAAAAAAGGCTGCATGTTTAATACAGACTTAATTTTTTTTCTGAATATGTTTGATCTGTGGTTGTTTGAATCCAGGAAAGGGGAAGCATGGATATAGAGAGCTGACTATATTTGCAGAGCAATCAGATGTTCCTTGTGGAGCCTCTCACAGATCACCCCAGCTTACTGGCAACAGTTCATTACCTGTGAGTGTAATAATAAATGTGCCATGAAGAAATTTTCTGTAACCAATTCCAGTAATAATTGGATTAGCTACTTATTAGGTGCAGATTTCAATAAAGCTGCAATGTTAACTTCATGTTCAAGCGAACAAGACTGTGCTGCAAAGATCAAATGACACCGTGTGAAATTAGCATTGAAGCTCGCCCCCCCCCCCCCACAGGATATAGGTTAAGCATGGCCAGATTATCTCCAACCAGCAAACAAAGCCTTAAAATTATTAATGCCACTGTGTTCACCATACTATGTAAACAGAGGTTCTTTGCCTGATGGTTAATGGAAGTCAGACCACATAGATCAGTTTAAATAAAAAGCTGGCCTTGAGGCTTCTGGCTCGTCCTTTTAAACACAATATGTGTGAATTAATTCATCAAACAGGATCTATCAGAGTGAATCGATAATGTTAATTGAAATACGATTGATTGTTTTGGTCTGGACTTAATGTGTACATTTGCCTTGGTTTTATGGCTGTATGTGAGGCATAATGAGATTATCTCCTTTAATAGTGCAAATTGCAACTTCATCATAAGCTGGGAGTTCATTTGAAAGTTTTTGATTTTCTGTTTTTCCACCTCCTTACTTAGCTAAGATGATCTATGGCCATTCAAAACTTTTTTAAAAACACATAATTATTACTTTTAATACTGGGGATTGAACCCAGGGCCTTGCACATGCTAAGAACATGCTTTTACCACTGAGCGTCATCCCCTGCTGCTCTCCCCAGTATTTTTCCTCTGTCCTTTTGGGATGCCTTCTGTCCCTGGTGCTCACATATTGTTGCCAAAGCCAGCGGATTTCAGTTTCATCTTGTGACTGTGTATATAAAGCACTGAGAAATGCATTTAGGCTGCAAAAGAGAGAAGAGATAATGCCAAGTTGTGAGGGAGCTTGGGAGGTAGGTGTGCCTGGGGGAGGGTACCTTTCCTAAACAAAGTCGGGTGTTGCTGGAAATGAAGACGTGGACATGAACATGGCGGGGGTAGGGGTGGGCAGCAGTCAGCTGAAGGGAAGGAAGCAGAGAAAGTCAAGCTACTTTGCATTTCTCTCTAATCTGTCCATGATTCTCCTTTCCATTGTCCTCTCCTCGGTACCTTAAACACCGTAATATGCTGACAAATATTGTATTTTTGTTTTTTGGGAGAAAAAGCTCTGGTCCACTGCATTTGCCAATTTCCATGGTGTAAATATTTCCACTGTGGCACTACCTGCATGATGTCACTGAGCATGGTGTTAGGAAGAGATATCAGTAGCACACCATTGTGTAGGTTTCCACCAGACTGGCCCAGTAGGAGAGAACCTCAAGAACACAGATAAGAGTGAAATGTTTAGTTTGCCAGGGCTGCTCCAGCAATGTACCACCAACTACTGGGAGGCTTAAACAATAGATGTTCATTTCTCACAGTTCTGGAAGCTGAAGTCCAAGGTCAAGTTGTGAACAGTCTTGACCTCCCCTGAAACCTGCAGACCCATTCTCAATGACTGATACCATGAGGGACCCAAGAGCAAGCAGACACTCTTTGGACTAAGGGGTGGCAGGAGAACATTCTCAGCCAAGGGAACATCTGCTTTTATCCTTAAAGCAACAGATAAAGGGCTCAGAGAGGAGTAGAAAGGAGTGTGGGTCTTGGCATTGGACATGCTGGACCCAAATCCAGTTTATCTCAGGAAGTGATGTCTCTCTCAGTGCCCATTTTTCTCATCTGTAAAGTACAGCTCATCCTAGATTCCATTGCGGGGCTGTTGGAGGAGGACTAAGGTGCTTTGCTATGTAGTACTTACCTCGGTGCCTGGCACACAGTGTTGGAAATGCTCCCCACATGTTAGCTCTCGTTTGTTATTTGAGGGTAGCGCACCGTCCTCCAAGTTTTGTTGGAATGTTACCTACAGTGCAAGTCTTTGCTGGTTCCCTGCCCACCCGGGTGAAGTGTTTGTTCCCTTGTTGGGAAAGAGGACCATCTGTCTCTAAAATCTGGATTCCCCATTTTGTATCGCTGAGGGCTTGGATTTTGTCCTAATGTCTTTTGCTATAGGCCATGGAAACCCATCGTTTGAGAAAAGAAGTAAAAATAGACTTCTGGGGTGGGAGGGCTGACTAGACTGTGGCTAGGAACCAGGAGGGCTTGGGAGAGCGGGGGAGAAGAGGGGCCACAAGCTCTGAGTGGTGTGTAGCCCCTCATCCCTGAGCTTTTTCTGGCCTAGGAAGTACCCAGGAGCAGAAGAGAACCCTGGGAGGACAGGAAGTCCAGAGGACGGCAGCGCCAGGGGATGGGGAGAACAGAGAGAAGGTCTCATACCTCTCCTTCTGATCCAGGTTGGGTACTTTCATGCACCCCAAGTTAGGGACTTTAGGGACAGGACAGAGTGTTGCCCATTGGCCACACCATTGTATTACACCTGTCTGTGCATTTCCTCACTGGACTTAGATCATTCAGGGTAAGTTTGCTATGTTTTCTGTCTGTATCTTCTACAGAGAGCATAGTGCCCAGCTCATCTCTTTGTGTAATAAAACCCTAACTTCCTTGCACCTGTGCAGGGAAGCCTGGAGAATGAAGCCTCTCTTTTGGTTAGTAACATGTTTAGTGAAAAACTGGCTTTCCCCTACCAAAGGAGGAAAGGGAGAACGGAGAATGGGCAGACTGCAGGCTGGCGCGCATCTTCCCTTCTGGAGAAGGCACGTAGCTGTTCTTCCCTTCTGTGTTTCTTCCACCCTACGCAGAAACTGTCATCAATGCCTTCAGATCTCAAACTGAGGGAAACAGAGATGATGCTGGTGTTTTCCATCCCAGGCCAGAACGAAAGGAGAAGTGACATCGCTCTTCCACCTACTCGCTCCTGCTCTTTTCCTCACACACCCTGTTCCCTTCTCACCTCTCTCCACACACGTGCACCTGGAGCCCGTGTTCAGTCTTCTGAACTGCAAACCAACGCCCATGTCCCTGGCACTGATCGTGAGCCTCGTGCACCTGCTCCCTGGACACCTGCAGTCAGCAGGACCAGACCATTCCCCCTGCTCAGGAGAAGCAGCTCTCAGAAAAGGGAGACCGCACCCCACCGTGGGGCCTCCTAGGCGATGGACGGGCTCTCATCTGGATTTAGTTTGCATTCATTTGACTAATGATTACAGAGTACTCTTACCTCAAGGTACTTCGTGCAATTTGAAGGTGGAGAATTAATTTTTTAGTATATATTTTTAGTTATACATGGACGCAATATTTTTATTTTATTTATTTTTTATATGGTGCTGAGGATCGAACCCAGTGCCTCACATGTGTGAGGCAAGCACTCTGCCACTGAACCCCAACCCCAACCCATAGAGAATTAATTTTACCTTTCATACAAAATATGCAACTTCTGATCTGTCAGACAAAAGATTAGAAAGATAACAAGTGTTCGGGTGTGGCAAGTTCAAAGTCACAACCTTTTGCAGGATGCCTGCTATCTCTTAAACTAATTGTTGGCAGAATGGAAGCCAGAATTCCAGATGGCAGGAGGGGTGAGGGTTGGGGAAAAGTGTCGGACTGTGCAGACCTGGCTAAAGCCTGATGCCTGGTCAGGTCCTGGGGCAACGGGGCTGTGTCGTCTGCTGGAGAATGACCACAGCCTGTCTATTCCCAGCATCACTTCAGTAGGGAAGTAGGTGATACAAGAAAAATGCAAAGACTCCTCATTCCTTTTTCCCAGAGGGAAGGAATGAAGAATAAAGGGACAACAATAGAAGGAGGAGATGTGTGGAGGAGTTGAAGTGGAGACTCTATTCAATAGGCTTTTCCCAACCCAGTAGTGAAATAAAGTTAAAACTCGCTGCAGAAAGCAAGCACACGTTGGGGCTGGGGTTGTGGCTCAGCAGTAGAGAGCTTGCCTAGCATGTGCAAGGCCCTGGGTTCAATTCTTAGCACCACATAAAATAAAAAAATAAATAAAATAAAGATATTGTGTTCAACTACAACTAAAAAAATAAATATTAAAAGAACAGAAAAGAAAGAAGCAAGCACATGTGTCGTCTGTTTTACTTGATCCAACTCTATTCCAAGACCAGTTCTGTTCCGCAGACATTGCTCATTTAGAAGATGCTACATAGGAAGGAGTCAATTTTTAGATACTGGACTTTAAATACTTTTTTTGGGTCAAGATTAATAATAATATCAGAATCTCTTCTTTTACACAATATCATTACTTATTTATTTTTATTTGGTGCTGAGGATCGAACCCAGTGCCTCAAATGTGTGAGGCAAGCACTCTACGACTGAGCTAGAGCCCCAGACCAATATCAGAGTCTTTTTCTTTACAATTGAACTTTAATAATGATATTTCAACTTCCAGAATGGAAGCTGATATATAAAGCATTTCAGTGAAAGGGCTGGGGTAGAGCACTTGCTCAGAGGTAGAGCACTTGTCTGAGGTCCTGGGTTCTGTCCCCAGCACTGTGGGTGGGGGAAGGGGAGTAAGAATTCTAGTGAAGCATTACACTGCCAATCAGTTTTCCCCCTTAATTCCATTCTCTCTGCCTATCTTCCCAAACAGACATAAAGCTTTGAAAGTATCAGGGTGGGCCTGATCTCTGTGACTACCTCCCAACTCTAGTGTCCCTAAGACCTGGACATGAAGGATTCCCTGACTGCCCCAGGGTGCTCTCCCTCAGAAATCTCCACAGCCTAGGGTGGGGTTGGGGTTGGGGGTTTCTCTAGTTGGTATGCAAGGGGGCATGGAAGAATTCTGATTACTCAGAGCAGAAGCCTTGTTGCCACTGGGCCTGCAAGCTGAGGCAATGGAGAACCAGTGAGCATCCTTCCATACACTCTCTTATGTGACCTTGGGAAACATGGGGAAATGAACACTGTGTGTGTGTGTGTGTGTGTGTGTGTGTGTGCGCTGAGGATTAAACCCAGGGTCTTTGCATGCAACGCAAGCACTCTACCAACTGAGCTATATGCTCAGTCCCAATTGTTTTAGCATTAAATGAGCGTGTGTCAAAGAGGCCGGCACAGCTGGGTGTGGTGGCTCACACGCAATCCCTCTATTTGGGAAACTGAGGGAAGAAGATCACAAGTTCAAGGCCAGCCTCTGTAACTTAGTGAGACCTCAGAAATTCAGTAAGATCCTGTCTCAAAATGAAAATAAATAAATACATAATAAAGGACTGAGGATGTAGCTCCATGGTAAAGTGCTGATAAGTTCCAATTCCCAGCACCTAAAAAATAAAAAGAATAGAAAGGTCAATGTAAAATGGTGTGGTGGCAGACACTTATAATCCCAGCTATTGACAGGCTGAGGTGGAAGAACCGCTTGAGCCCAGGAGTTTAAGGTCAACTTGGACAATGTAGAATGACTGTCTTAAAAAAAAATTGTGGGAGCATCATAGGGAATGTGTCCAAGTGACCAACCTCAGCTCCCAATTCTGTTCTTCCCTTCAGCAAACATTATGGAAAGTCTATGGGATTCTTGGTACCTTTGCATACATTACCTTGTCTAAAGCTCAGGGCCCTGGACTTGAGTGAGGTGGAGTGAAAATCTGTGCAAAATTTAAGGGGGTGCCCCCCTAAACAGTGCAACTCAGCAATGAATACGAATACAAATAATATTTCAATGCAACATTAAAAGGCAATGAAAAAAAACAGTGACGAGGAAAGTATCAACATTTACAATAAAGCCAGGATATCAGTATATGACTCTTTTGCCTCTGCTCCTAAATGACGTGGCTAATCCTTTTATTTTGCCCTTCAGGTAGGGCGTAGTATGGCCACTTTGTAGACAAAATGGTCGTGACTCAAAGAGCTGAGTAACTCAACTCCAGTAAATGGTAGAGAGGGCATGTCACCCCAGGACTCTGCCCTCGGTGGTAGGACCACAGCCTTCTACCTGCCTCAGAGGGCGGCCCACCTGCCTCCCAGGCAGCTGGCACCTCTGAAATCACTGCTTCTCAGAGGAGCCAGAGGGAGGCGTGCCCTCCTGGGGGATTCACCACCGCCCAAGCCCGAGATCCTGCAGTTCCTTTGCTGTCAGTGCAGACCCGCTGCAAACGCATCAGCCTGGCCCTGAGTCCGGCGCAACGGCTGAGCGCGGGGTCAGTGCAAGTCCGCAGGGGCTCAGCCTCGCTTCCGAGCCTCCGGCCAGGTGACAACCTGTAGGGCGGCCGCCGAGGCGTCTCCACGCAGTGCTTGGGTGGGGAAGGAGCCTCCAAATCAACTCTGGTTTCTAGCAGAGCGGGAAGAGGGAAGGCCGCGGGGGCGGGCGCGGGGACCCGGGGTGCAGGGCGGAGCCGGCGGTGTAGACTTGTTCTACAGGCCGCGCCCGCCGCCAGCCCGGTCGCCGCCCGCGCACTGCCACCTACGGAGCTCGCCGGCCACCAGCCCTTCCCTTCCGCCCGAAGGACTGGACCGCGCCTTGCTGCAAATCCAGCTCCAGCGCCCCAGCAAGAACAGGCTTCGTCTCTCCCTGGGCAATGGGAGGCTGGCTAAAAGCTCTGGCCTCACCTTGCCCGCCTTATCTCCAGCTCTGCAGAGCCTTCCTGTCAGACTTCCTCCCCCACTGCATTCGTAGGACCCAGAAAGTTCAACTCACATCACCTTGACCTCTCCTGCTGTCGTCTAGTGAAAAATAAGTGCTCATACTCACTGAGCCCATGTGCCAGGCTCAGCACTGCAGTTTGACAGGCCCCCAAGTCTTTAGTTAGACGCTATTATTACCTCCGTGCTAAAGATGAAGGAGCGGGCCTGGAAACACTATGTTTGAATGTGCCAAGGTCACACTTAGGTGGTAAGTGATGGTACGGGAGAATCCCAGGGCCCACTGTCTAATTCACTTAAATGACACCCTCATGCGGCCTTACCAGACCTCCTTCAAACTTCATGCACTGAGCGTACTCTTGCCATGGGCTCTGCTCAGGACTTGGTTTAATTCTTATAATAGTTCCCTGAAGTGTGTACAGATGATAAGACCATTTTACAGATAAAGAAGAGGAGGTTGAAGAAGTTACTGGTCTTATCTTCTGTGGGGCCTTCTGTCTGAACAGATTCTGGAGTTGGGTAGAAGGATACAAAGAACTTTGCCCCATTGAAAATACCATGGAGTCACTGGGTTAATCAGGTAAAATGGAGGCAGGCTGCCTTTGCATTTCTTGTCATGAGAAATGACAAATACAGGCTGTGCTTGCCTTACTTGAAATGCTTGGGGCCAGAAACATTTTGGATTTTGAATTATTTTGGACTTTAGAACTATTTGCATATGGATAATGAGGTCTCTTGGGACCTATGCCTAAACTCAAAATTCTTTTGTGTTTCCTATCACCTTACCATATAGCCTGAAGGTAACTTTATACAAAATTTTTAGTGTGCCTGTGCTTTGACTATGACCCATCACATGAGGTTAGGTGTGGAATTTTCCACTTGTAGCATCATGTTAATTTTGAATTTTGGAGCCTTTCCTATCTTGGACTTTTCATTAGGGGTGCTCACTGTATTTATTATTTGTGGATAAAAGTTGGGATTCAAACACAGACTGACCAGACCCTAGGAGCTACTGGACATGTTTTCCAGGCTTTCATTCTGCCTTGTATCATAAGATTATTAAAACTGAAAGTTCCTCAGGGGTAAGAGACTTTTAGATTTGGAGCACTATGTTAGGAAGAATCAGGAGACTTCAAATTTAATCCTGGGTTCTTCCTGGGTTGCTTACTAACGTATCAGGAAGATAAGGCACAAATGAATGAAGTTGTAAGGACCAAGTACTAACATTGAATGGTCACAGCAGTCAGTGTCTTAGAAATTAAACAAGTCTGGTTAATGGATATTCTGCAAAAGTAAAAGATTCAGATAAAACAAGGACATGGCTCATCTCTCAGTTCCAAACTCTGCATGGTGTTGTTATACTTTGTTTCCAGTCCCACCCTGAACCCCACTGAAATGAACAGTGTCACAGCAGCATAGAAGGGCAAGTGGACTACTGCCTACTTGTGACTGAGGAATAGCATCCCAGACTTGTAAAATAAACATGCAACTTAATAATACATTGTTGATACACGTGTACTGCCAATTTTCAAAAAGGAAAGATTCAGTCTAGTTTACGTTGTGGTTTAACCACCCGGCATATTGTTCTTCCTTTGCTGATTGACCAGGAGTTCCATTTAGAAGTGTTCAGGGTCATGGGTCAACAGTGATCCCCTTTGCAGGATAGTTTGGGGAAATAATGATTTCAGGTTAATGGAGTGTGAAATATGCCAGCTTTGACCTAATAATGGTCGCTGGGAACACATTTTAATAGTTTGGGCTAATCTGACTATAAACATTACTCGAGCATGCCTCCAACCAAGCGGTTTTGACAGCCTTATTCTAGGGAAATAAAGTTCTGCAGAGCTGGTAGCCTAGACAGGTGGGTCGAGAGCCATTGTTTGTGACAAGCTCGACTCTTTTAAATAATTTCCTTGCCCGCGACCTTGTGCTTTTATTTATTTATTTCATTTTTGGTACTGGGGCCCAGGGTCACTCTACCTCTAGGCTACATCCCCAGCCCTTTCTATTTGTTTGATTGTTTGTTTTGAGACAGGATCTCAATCAGTTGTCCAAGCTGGCCACAAAATTGTGATTCTACTGCCTCACTTTCCTGAGTCACTTGGGATTGTAGTTGTGCACCACCATGCCTGGTTCAGGTATCTATTTATAAAATGGGGCCTACAGTATGTTTCCTTGCTTCCAAGAAGGTACTAGAGGATCAATTTTTTTTCTATAAAGTAGTTTAAAATAAAAGCATTATGTGAATATGTGTCTCTACCTGTGTTGTTTATTTTCCCTGGATTGGTGAGGCCACGCTGAAATAAATTACCTCAGTTCCTAAACCTACAAATAGATAATAAAGTAATAATAATGAAGACGAGGCTCAGAGTTGAAGTTTACAAAATGAGCAGACATGCAGGTCAGAACCTCAAAAGTCTGGTCTCCACGCTGTGGAGCTGCTAGGAGGAAGTACATTATTGAAAACGCTTATGTCAAAGTCCCAAATCAAAACCTATGAATCAGAATGTGGGGACTAGGGCCTCTGAATTGGCCTTTGATGAGCCCAAAGCTCAACAGTGAATCTTTGGCATAATAAAGTTTTGGAGCCACCAGTTTAATCCTTCGAAAAGCAACTAACACAGAGCCAGAAGGGTCAGCCATGTATCATGGGGGCATTACATGACAGGACACAGCAGTGCCAACCCTTGCCCCACTACTTCTTAAATAGTTCTTAAACCTAGCAGAGGGCCACTGACCGAGCTTCTTTCCTGGGGAGGAGCGTCTGGCTGGGAGTGCGGGGCTGAGCCATGAGGCTCAGGCTTGGTTTCCACCAGCTGCTCTGTGCTGACCGAAACCCTCAGAGCAGGGAGGGCAGGTGCTCCTCTGCCCTCGCCAGCCCTCTCAGCCTTAGACTCTTCCAGGCAGCCTTTTCTTGCCTCGGTTGCTCTTATCTCCAGTGTAATTTTATTTTTGTTTGTCATTTTACAACCATTTCTAATTGTGGTAAAATTCACTTGTCATAAAATTGACCATCGTAGCCATTTTGAGTGCACAGTTCCTGGCATGAAGTCCACACCCATGGCGGGCATCCAGCCCCACCATCCATTGCTGAGGACGCTTTCATCTTACACAAGTGAAACTGCACACATCAAGCAATATATTGCTCCCCATTCTACCTTTCCCTCAGTTCCCGACTTTCTGTCTCCATGAATTTGATGACTCTGGGGTCCTCATACAGGTGGAACCTTACATCCATTATCTTCTTGTCACTGGCTTACTTCACTTAGCATGATGTCCCCAAGTTTCTTCCACATTGCAGCATGTGTCAAGGTTTCCTTCCTTTTCAAGGCTGAATAAATATCCCACTGTAGATATGTACCAAGTTTTGTTTAGCCCTTCATCCCTCAAGGAATGCTTGAGTTACTTCCACCTGTTGACTGTTTGAGTAATGCTGCCGCCAACATGGGCATGCGGGCGCCTCTTTGACATTCTGGTTTCACTTCCTTGGATATGTACCTGGTAGGGGGGTTGCTGGATCATATGGTAATTCCATGCTTAACTTTTTAAGAGCCCTCCTACTGTTTTTCACAGTGGCTCTCTGGTGTAATTGTACGTTGATTTATGTGATTATTATCTCTTACTGTGAGAGCAGAGACTCTGTTTGCTTTTGCTGCTTCTGCTCCGGTATCTCAGCATCCAGAACAACACTGAGCATACAGTTGTCACCGAACTATCTGATGAATTAATGAGTGAGTCAGCCTAATGTGTGCACAGCGTTGTGTAGACAGTCTCTGCATTTAATAAATATGAATTAGTTGGTGAGATGTGACCTACACAAAGCTGGAAGTAAATAAATAAAGGAAGGATATAATTATGTACTAAACCGTGGTTGTGTTTTTAAGCATAAGAGGAGTTGGGAGAAGGAGAGATTTTTGTGGGTGGGAACCGTCAAGGAAACATGGTAGGTTTGGGGGAAAAAAAGAAAAAGAAAGATGGTAGGTTTGAAATCAGAGGGAAGAAGCCCATTTAGGAGGAGGAAACTGTCTCCTCCCACCCAGCTTTTACTGAGGTGTCATTGACAAATGCAAATTGTACATAGTCGGGTGTACACATGATGTCTCGATATTCATCATGGTGAAATAATCACCACAATCAAGCTGATCAAGGCGTCCATCACCGCAAATTGTTGTTACCCCTCCCTCCCTCTCTTCCTCCTTCTCTTCCCTTCCTCTCATTCATTCACTCATTCTTGGGGTGAGAACACTTAAGATTTACTCTCATAGCAAATTTCAAGTATACAATACAGTATTTAAACCATAGCTACCATCTGTACACTAGATCCCCATAAATGACTCACCCTGAGTAACTGAAATCTTGCACCCTTTGACCAACGGCTCCTCATTTCCCTCTCCCACCAGCCCTGGGAACTCCTATCCGATTCTCTGCTTGTACAAGTCCAACTTTTTTACACTCCACATATGCGTGAGATTGCACAGGATCTGTCACTCTGTGCCTGGCTTATTTCCCTCAGTGGAGCGTCCTCCAGGTTCATCCCTGTGTTTGCCCCCGGCAGGGTTTTCAACTTTTGAAGGTTGAATACTATTCCATTTTGTATATTTACCACAATTTCATTACCCATTCATCTTTTGATGGACACCAGGCCGTTTCCATATCTTGGCTACTGAATATACTCAGAAGTGGGATTCTTGGATCATATGGTAGTTCTATTTAAAAATTTTTTGAGGACCCCCTTACTATAATGACTGTCCTAATTTGCATTCCCACAACAGTGTGCAAGGAGAGGAGACAGTCTTAACTTGGGGCCTGCTTGGGACAGCCAGGCACAGGGCTCAATGAGGAGGCTGATGACCTCAGCCCTGCACCGCAGTGCCCAGTTTGGATTGCGAGTGGACACGTGGGGTCTAAAGCCCAGGAAGCTCAGGGTCCAGAAGCCACTGCATGGTGGGTCCAGGAACCAGCCCCTGCTTGAAAATTAAGCAGGTGGGTAGGCAGTGGCGGGAATCTAGCTAGTCTCCTAGGACAGGCACAGCAGAAGTGCACACCTGGATGGAGAGGCTGACAGAAGCCTGCCCTGATCTAAGAGGGCCGAGGGCTCAGGCAGGACAGGGAAGGGGTGTTTTGGGGCGGGGGCTTAGAACATAGCTCACCTGCACAAGTCAGATGTGAGATGAAAGTCATCTCCTGATGGTGTGATCTGGGCCCCACAAACCCCAGATAGGAGGACTTCTTCGTGCAAGTGGGGTGCAGCCATTGTCATTGTTGCTTTTTTGGCTCAGTGGGGGTGAACTCCACACCTGGGGCCACCCTGAGTCTGCAAGGAGGGAGGACGGTCAGCCCAGCTCTGGGAGGTGGGGAAAGAGGCAGAAGGAGAGGCTGCAGGATGGGTGTGCAATGGAGTGAACAGGTGTGTGGGATCAAGGTGTGGAGACTGAGCCAGGGCACAGCCAGGTGGCAGACGGGGACCTGAGAGTCAGGCAGAGTCATCCTCCTTTCTCCCTTTTCTCTCTGGAAGTAGGAGGACAAAATCCATTGCTTCAGCATTTGAGCTTAGAGTTCCTAGGGGAGGGAGGGAGGGAGAGGTCTGTTAAACCAAATCCCCGAGGAGCCAACCGGAAGTTGGGAGACCAGCGCTGGAGGCCCCCGGGACAAGTGGGAGGCAGAGGCAGCTCCGGCTCTGCCAAAGGGATGAGCAGAAAATTTTGGCTGGAGGAGTGAGAATGCTGAAGAACTGTCGGGGAAAGGAGGACCTTTAGTCTGTTCAGGTTATTTATAACAAAATACCTCGAAATGAGTGGCTTACCAATAACAGACGTTTATTTCTCACTCTTCTGGGGGCTGGGAAGTCCAAGACTAATGTCTGGTGAGGGGCTGTGTCCTGGTTCATAGATGCCACCTTTGTCCAATGTCCCTGCATGGCAGAAGGGGTTAGCTAGCTCTCTGAGGTCTCCAGAAGGGCGCTGGTCTCAAAGACGAAGACTTCCTGGTGCCCTAGTCACCTCCCAGAGTCCCTAGGGGTGAAGATTTCATCCATGATTCCGGGGGGGGGGGGCACAAACATGACTATAGCAGGGGGTGCTGCTGTTTGGATTTTCTGGGAAGCAGAGGCTGGGTGTGTAGGTGCCTTGAGGAGGACCCTTGGACCAAGACAAAGGGGCGGGAGGCCCAACTGAATTGCAGGCCCCCAAACCTCAGGGGTCCCTATGGGGCCGTCTGGGCTGCGATGGCTTGTCAGAGTCTGTCCTTCCTGTCTCCTCCTCAATCAGTCTCTGGACATGGGCCACGTAGGAAGGTGTGGCCTTGGGTGAGGTGGTGGAACAGCTGACCCAGAGGATGACGGCAGCACTCTGAGCAGCTGGGAAAACAGGTCCTTCCTTGAAGGGGATCTGCACTGTGCATCTGTGTCCAGCACATGGCCTTCCAGCTTTGGGAAGGGACTGATGAGGAGGATTGCAAGGGACATCTCCATGGTGACAGGGATGACTAAGGGACCATAAAGACCTGAAGAGATTAGTGTTTGATTTTAGACTGACTCCCTATGAAGCCGGCCTTGCCTGTCACCCTCCCAGCCTCTATGCAGCCATGAGTCAGGGGTACTTGGAGGACCGACAGCATCAGGGTGGTGTTCCATGGATGAGGTGGTGCAGAGGAGGAAAAACCCAGCGGGGAGCTCCTGCTTCTAAGTCTTCTAAGCCACAAATGAAGGGGAGAAACTTGAGCCCTCCATATTACGCCATTCCCCGCGAAAAATCCCTGCAGATGTAGGTATGGTCATTCAGGGTTACCCACATGTGGAACCTGTGCTTCTGATGATTATCAGTTACATTGAGAAGGGCAAGGAAACTCTAGCAAGGCAGAAGATTGGGAATATTGAGGGGCTGATATCTGTGGTAGCCTCTAAGAAGGCCCCCCAATGATTCTTGTCACCCCCAGACATTCAGAGCCTGTGCAGTTCTCTTGCACCCTGAATGGAATTCTACAGAAACAGGGGTGTGACTCCTGAGATCAGGTTAACAAGACATGGTGACTTCTACCTTGTTCTCTCTTGGATCATTCCCTCTGGGAATCTAGCTGCCATATTGTGAGGAGGCCCAAGCAGCCCTCTGGAGAAGCCCAGGCAGCAGGACACGGAGCTCTGCCACCAGCCTGAGGGAACTTGCTGAAGCTCTCAGACGAGACTTGAGGTAGCTACTCAGCCCCAGTGCTTTCAGTGACTGCAGCGCTGGCTGTCATCTTAACTGCAATCTCGTGAGCCAGGGCTGGAGCTTTGAGCATCTGTGACCATGAGAGACAATACACAGCACAGCAGTGTTTATTGTTATTTTAAGCTATTAAGGTTTGGGGTGCATTTTTACCAATTAGTAGTTAGCAAATACATTATTCCCTTAGCCAAAACTCTTTTATTTTAGATGATGGTCTCAACCCTCTGCCCTGCCACCACCCCCATATATAATGAAGTGTGTTCTACCCACTTTTTTTCCTACCCTTCAAGATACTTCTTCAAGGACACTGTTTAAAGATTGCATTGAAGCAATCTAAAAACTGAATTTTGATCCTTAAGCTCTATGTATTCCTAATGTAGGGACTCACAGGAAAAGCAGACAAACATAAGGTATTTGTTCAGTTACCATCCAATTTTTTAGAACCTTTAGTTTTGTTTTATTAAAAATTCGAAAAATAAACACTGAAAATTATGACACTCAGGCATTTTTAAAACCAAATTCCTTTTAAAACCAAATTACTACTGAGTTACATCACAGCCCTAAAAATAGAATTCATAAGTTCTTTACATTAGGTGCAATGTAAAATGTAAGCTTTGTGCATTATGAGTGATTATCTCGTTAAATGTGGATACTTAACTGATGGATGTTTTGATCTATTGGACAAGTGGATTCAACCAGTGAAAATGTCCAAGCTGGTCATATACACAATGGTATTTCATTCAAACAAATGGAAACAATTGGTAAGTTAAAATGGTAGCAGATGACATGTTGTCAATGAAGGAATGATAGAAAACAATGAATCACTCACAACTAGTAATTGCTGATAACATAATAAAATCACGCACATTCTCAAAATGTCTATTAATGAAAGGAAAACAATAAAGGCAGAAAATCAGATTCAAATTATTCAAGGACCTATGCAGAATATGTTGGAGAAACAAAAATCACTGCAAGCATGGCTTTTACCCAAGATTGTATTTTCTCTCTTTAAAACAGCTTTGGATGCCTCAGCAGGTCAGTGGGGATGAATCCAAGGACAGAAAGGTCTGCTGGAGGGAGTGGGCAAAGCAAGTTCGTTTCATCAGAGGACTACGTACTGTCCATAACCCAACAGGGCCTGAGCTGGTATCCACATGGTGTCAACTCCAGCTGGGGTCATCCAAGAGGACTTGCACCAGGAAACCGATTCAGAGGCAGGAAATCCAGCCTCCAGGATGGAATTCCCAACCAATTTTTCTGAGACTTCCCCAGCTCTGTGTTTACCTCTTGGCCCCTAGAAACTGCATTCTTCCCATAGGCATACTTCAGACTGTGTTCCTCCCAGTCCAGGGGTGACTCTCCAAGTCCAGCAGAGGGCAGGGTATCTCGAGGCTTTTTTTGGTACCAGAGATTGAACCCAGGGGTGCTTAACCCCTGAGCCACATCTCAGCCCTTTTTATGTTTTATTTTGAGACAGGTTCTCACTAAGTTGCTTAGGGCCTTGCTAAGTTGCTGAGGCTGGCTTTGAACTTGAAATCCACTGCACCCAGCATAACCCTATTGCTTTTTGTACCCTAAACACCTACTCCCTGAGGGTGTGAGCTCTTCCCACCCAAGGGAAGGAGACTCCCAGTCTATGGGATTTTTTTTCCACCTGATGTGGCTGACTGACCTTTGATCTCTCTTGGGGTCTATGGCTCTTTTCAGACTCCTGGTGATGGTTTTGATATTTATGATGGACAGTACCTCTTGACAGCGACTTAGTCCAAGTTTCCCTGACTGGAAAGAAGGTTCCTTAGGGACTGGCTCCTCTGTGCTGCACCATGGCCTCCTCCAGAGTTAGTCCCAGAATGGGGACGTGGACACTTCCTCTGTTGAGCTGAGCTCCCTTTACCTCCCTTCAGGGGACTCGGGGCCTACATTTTTCTCCTCTCCTTTGTACAGTAGTCTTAATACCTATGTTCAGGATCCGACCCTTGACCTCTAACTCCCTTCTCAGGCTTTCTCGAGGGATACCTCTCAAGAGGGACATCCAGAGCTCTGAGTGGGGGCAGGGGGCTAGACTAACTCGCGCTGCCCAGCCAGAATTATCGCAAGGGAAATAGGCCTCTTTTATTTTCTTCCTCAGGCTCCTTTCCAAAGCATTGTTTGTAGTTGTGTCTAAAAGAAATGGAAATTACTGACTTTAAGTCTGACCCTGTGCTGGGAACTGGGGTTACAAGCTAGAACAAGCCCCATGCAAAGAGTTTACAGTGTTCCGTGGTTCCCAGGAATAGAGTTCAAGATCCCCAGTGCAGTGCCCAGGGCTATAGGCTCCTCCCACAAGTGAGGGGCCTCCAGGCTCTTGTGTAGTTTTGGTATAGCTACCTTGAACACCTGCTTTCCTCTGACTCCACCTATTCATTCTTCAAGAGGTGGATTAGACGTCACGGCCCTCCTAAGACTTTCCCAGATCCATCCAGAAAGCCAGCGACTCTGTGCTTTGCGCACTGCACTGCCTCTACCATGTGTGGTTGTATTGGATTCATTATTTATTTTGCTGTCTCACGGTCTTGACTGTCTGAAGCTCCTCCAGCAGGTGCTTGATTCAGCCTCTGTGTTCCCAGCACACAGTCAACACTCAACCAACCGACAGTAACATGGATGGATGAATGAATGAATGGCGTCTTCAGTGGAGGAGTCATTTTGAGGGTTCAGGTCTAGCACGGGTTTAGGAGGCTCCTGGAGGGTGGGAAAGAGTGTCTTGCTTGAATCAGAAGATGGGAGGGGGCTCTGATATGGATTTAACCTTCCCCATAATTTTGCCTTAGATTTGCTCTGCCTAAGGAGGCATCTATTTGGGAAAGAGTTTCAATGACTTGACCTTTGATTCCTGGCCCTGTATGGATTCTTCTCTGGAACCTTGTTCTCCACATGACCTAAATCTTGAGTTAGGTGGTGATCATATCTGGATTTCTAAATTGACTGTGTAATTTATTTAGTTCTAATATAGTAATAATACCTTACGATTATATTGTATCTTTCATCTCAAACCTCAAAGCATTTTCTAAATAGTAATGGATGTGAACAGCCCTAAGGGTTTGCAGCCTCTGACTCCATTTTCTGCTGAATTAAGGCAGGTTAGAGAAATCACTTGCCAAGACGATAGACTGGTATTATTTTTTAAAGACATTGCCACGAGGGAGCCTTGCAAGCTCACATGACAGCAGGAAGAAGGGCATGACCAACATCAAGGTGCCTACCGCTGGCCCGTCAGCCTGTCAGCTTATGGCCCATCTTGGTGAGCTCACTTCTACCCTCTCCCATTATTTAGGAGCAAATCTGGAGTATCCTTCACTTGTATCCATAAATATTTCAATGTCTCCAAAATATAAGGACTCTTTATAAAAAATAATCATATAGCAGGATCACACCATAAATAATAAATAACCACCTTATATCAAACACCCAGTCCTTTAAAAAAATTTCCAGTAGTTGTATAAATATTATATATTCAAATTTTGTGGGTTTTTAAATTTTTTTTTTAGTTGTAGCGGACACAATACCTTTATTTTATTTGTTTGTTTTTACGAAGTGCTGAGGATCGATCCCAAGGCCTCGCACATTGAGGCGAGTGCTCTACCAACTGAGCCAGAACCCCAGCCCCTAAATTTTGTGTTTTTGAATCAAGACCTAAATGTGGCTACCTTCTATGGCTGGTTGATGTCTTTTATGTTTCTTTTAAGCTTGCAGGCTCTCTCTTTCTTGCAATTTATTTGATGAAGTGGGTCTTTTGGAGAGTTACCACTTTCTGGATTCTTCTGATATATTCCCTTGTATCATTTAGCCTGTTCCTCTTGTCTCTGAGTTTTATATAAATTAGTAGTTGGAGGCTTCATCAGAATAGACTCTGATTTTGGGGGTGGGCAAGGTCTCTGCCCTCAGGAGGCAGATAATGCCTCCTTGCAGCTGCTGGTGGTCCAGGCTTTTCTTCATCTATGATTTAGTTATTCTGAAAAACTGTGGGTTGAAAAGAAAAAAATACTATTTCTCTTCCTTTACTTACTAATTTTCAAAATAATGAGTTGGTTTATTAGCACCATCCAACATTAACTAAACTAGATTGTTTAAGATAGCTTTATACTAGGAAATTTTGACTAATGTACACACCCGTGGAAACAGCACTCTAACCATGAAAGTCAACACATTAGTCATGAATCAGATTTTAAAAGTATTATAAACTGATCAATTTGAACATGTTAGTATTTTCAACTATTTTTGTTTTCTATTTGAAGCTGAAATTGTCCCATTTTTGAATAACAGGAGCTTATTCGAGTTGTCCCATGGTCCTTTGGAAATGACCCTCAAAGTCTCTGTTAATTTCTTTGCTGTGTTCTCGTGACAGGGAGCTCCACACCTGACATCAGCCTTTTCTCCAAGGAGACCTGGGTTCTTTCGGTTAGAACAGGGCACTTTATATATTAAATGGTAGTTAAACAGGGGAGCAAAATGCCATATGATTTTTGGTGTGGGTTATGCAGTCAGAATGCAATTGCTATTTTACTAAGAAGTTCTGTAATTACATCTTTTGTTTGTACAATTTTTTTTAACTGAAACACTTTTATAAAATTAAATTCATCTTTGGGAGAAACCCAAGGGTGGAAGAAAAAGAAAGTTAAAAAATTATACACACACACACACACACACACAAACACACACACACATTTTTTTTTTTTTTTTTGGTGGCACTGTAAATTAAACCCAAGGGCACTCTAACAATGAGCCATATCCTTTTTCTTTTTATTGTTAAAATTTTGAGATAGGGTCTCACTAAATTGTCCAGGCCAGTCTCAAATTTGTGATCCTTCTGTCTCAGCTTCCTGAGTAGCTGGGTTTACAGGCAGGTACCACCCCTTTTGGCTATTATCCCATTTTACATTATGAAAACAGATAAAATTGTTGTGGTTTGTATATTGTTTTGTAGAAAGCTAGTGGCAAGTTTTCAGAGAATCTAGCCCCCTTACAATGAAAACAGGGGTCCTCGTCTTGTCTTGCTGCTGTGGCACCCTGGACTGAACACCTTCAGAAAATAATTTTGTCTTTGGAGATCAAAGAGCAGATAGGAAGCTGCAAACAATGGAAAGAAAATATATTAGCATTTTTTTTACTACTTTTCTTTTTCTTTCTCCTTTCATTTTTCCCTTTCTTCCTTTTGTCTTAAACTTTTCTACAGCTTTCTGAAGGAACTTGAAAGATAATTATAGGATGAAAAATTAGAAATTTGCAAAACTCCGGCTTAAAAAATTCTTCCATAAACCTTTCAGGTCAACACTCTCCATCAACAATTAAGGACACTCAGAGCCTTTGCCTTAATGACAGCACTTAATGCGAAATCCAGATAAATGGGCAGCTCTGCTTTTAGAAAGATGCAGTGCAGTCGGCAGCAGGCTCAGTCAATTTAGAGTTGTGAAAGCAAATCTCTAAACATCAGCTTTACGTTTATGAAAAGGAGTCCAAGAGCTTAGAAATAAATGCAGACATAAAAATAGTGATGTGAACCTAATGGCTGTCATCTGAATTAGGCAAGGGACACATGCACACACCCTGTCACAGCTATGCCTTTGATTTTGCTGTGGTCACCAGAGAGGTAATTGAAAGGAAGCCTACATTTGTGCTAACTGAAGAACTAACTAGCTATTAATTATTAATTAGCTTATGAACAAACATTATAGAATTCAGCTTCCCCAGAGATCTCTAAAATTGTGCACTAATAGAACAAGAATCAGAGGCTCTGGGGTCCAGGCACGGAAGGCAAGAACTAGGTGCCACTGTGGATCAACCAGGATAGTGTTTCCCAAACTGTTCTAAGGACCTCCAGTGTCCCATGATTAAATGAAGGAAGTTAGACTACATCCCTGCTCAAAGATTCCTGAAGTATTCATATTTTGTTACAGGCTCTGAGAAATCCTTAATGAAATACATGTGCTGTTGTTTGTTGAGATCCATTTTCTCAGATGTGCTTAACTATAAAATTACCCCTACTTTTTTGCCTCACACTTACTAACTTGTATACATGAGCATCGAAGGAACAATCATTTTTGAGATATTGATATGGTCCTTTCCGTTTACTGGTGAGGACAACAGGATCCAGGAATGAGAACTAAATTATTCTAGTCAAGTGACTCTTGTGGGAGATGTCAATGTCAGGGTCACATTCTCTCACCAAGCCGCAGGGGTTGTAATTGTCATTTTAGGGCTGATTTCATTTTTGACATCAGTGAAGTCTGGTGCAAGGAAGTGAGTTAACCAACTAGACGACGCCATTTCATGTTGGGGGCGGGGAGTCCTTGGATAACTCAAGTCAGAGGCAATCCCAGGGGAACCTCCAAATGCATCACGAGCAACGCCAACATCAGTGGAATAAATACGTGAACTTTTGCTGGGAGAACATTTGTTTAGATGTACAAATGCTGATGTATTGATTTGACGATTTTTCTTTGTATGGAATCAAACCTTTCAAATCCTGGTTCAAATAACAAATAAGAATGATAAATTCAGTCCTTTGACATGGACTTACTTTTCAGGCTGGGTCCCTGCTCAGGGTCCCAGGTTGGTTCTTCTGTAGCCACTGATAACATCGTGGTCACCTCTAGAGTCCTTTCCTGGCATTGTTCTGCATATCATTGATGTTGAGAAAATGGGAAAGGAAATACAATTCAGAGCTCACAAGGCTGAGGGAGCTGGTTTTCAAGTTCATGACTTTCACATCCATGGCACAAAAGCATATGCATTTGAACTAACTAGACACACAAGGATGGAGTAACTACCCTTGGATCTGTTCTTTCCTTTTAATGGGAAAATGCTTTTTAATTAATGTTTTTGAAACTTGTTTGACGGCAGGAGGAGGCTTGTTCCTGTGCATTTTTAGTTTAGCACCTTCCTACAAAGTAGTGGGGAAAGGATATATGAAGAAAGCCCTGGAAAAATCAAAAGTCTTATTAATTCTGATCTCTTTAATTCACCGTCATGAAACATTTGTGGGAAGAGGAATAAGACTGAAACTGAGTCCTAACAGTCTGATAATTGAATTGACAAGTATGTGAATGAATGCCAGGCCCTGGTGCTTTAGGTAAAAGAAATGGGGGCAGTAGCCCCCCACCAAGACTTCATGGAACAATTGACATTTTATAAAATCTTAAAGAACAGATAACATCTTAATTGAGTTAGGGATTGGAGTGTAATGGGCATTCAGAAGGAAGAAAGAATAAATTAAGAGCTGGTAAGTACAGAGGGTCATGGTGACCTGTCTCGCGTTAGTCTCCCTGACCACTGGAGTATGCATGGGTATGGAGGAGAGGAAGGATCACCATTGAGGGGTAGAGGGTAGGAAAGAGTGGATGCTTGAACTACTCTCAGCTCTTTAACTCAATGTCATTTCCCACCCTTCACTCTCCTGCAGACAATAATAGTATGATCTGGCAACAGCCATTAACATGAAATCAAACCCTGCCCCCACCTCCCTTCATTCTGGTACTGGTTAATCCACTTTGTGGTTCTGTGGAAGGCTCCCTCAGCCAGTAACCTGTTGAAGGAGCCATAAAATGATGGAAGAAGCCAATTTAGAAATAAACACATTGATCCTGAAAAATGCCAGCGTTTCCCTGAGTACGGGAAATCCAGCAGAGACCTGAAATACACAGGTTCATTGTTACTTGGCATTAAAGCATATCTATTATGCTGTACGTCATATATCCAGTATCTCCAAGGCATGAAGCAGTCCACTGAAGTGCACTTAAAAAAATAACTAACATTTCTCGTGTCAGGAATGTAATTAACACTTGTTCATTTTTCTTTTTTATAAAGCATTGATTACCCTCTTGCTTTCATTTTGTGCCAGCGTTTTACAGAGAAAATAGAAGAATTGCCTTCAAGCACATTTCTTTCTTTCTTTAGTTTTAAACAAAAGCAAGATTACAGAAAAGTTGGCAGTGTTATACAAATAATTTATTTTCCTGAATCATTTGAGAACAAATTGCTGACATAATGCCCCATTATCCTCTTGGTACTTGCTTCGGGCTGAATTTTGTCCCCCCAAGTACATATGTCAAAATGCTAACCCTCAGTACCTGGGAATGTGGCTGTATTTGTTGATGGGGTCTTTAAAGAGGTAAATAAGTTAAAGTAAGGCCTCTAGGGTACCCTTATGCAATATAACTGGTGGCCACTGTTTTAGTCAGCTGTGACTAAAAGACCTGATAAGAACATTCTAACTGTAGAGAAAGAAGAGTTTATTTGGGAGCTCACAGTTTCAGAGGTCTCAGTCCACAGCCAGCCAGCTCCATTCCTCGGGGCTCAAGGTGAGGCAGAACATCATGGTGGAAGAGTGTGGCAGAGGGAAGGGGCTCACATGATGATCAGAAAGCAGAGAGAGACTCCACTCTCCAGATACAAAATAAATACCCCAAAGGTACACCCTCAATGACCCACCTCCTCCAACCATCCCCTGCCCACCTTCAATTACCTTTCAGTTGATCCCATTAGAGGATCAATTCACTGCTTGGGTTTGGGCTCTCATAACCCAATCATTTCTTCTCTGAAATTTCTTGCATTGTCTCACACTTCAGTTTTGGGGGGACTCCTCACATCTAAACCATAAAAGTCAGATAAGTAGAGGAAATCAGGACACAAGACACATACAATAAAGATGATATGAGGGACCAAGGTTGTAGCTCAATATACAGTGCTCACCTATCATGCATGAGGCACTGGGTTTGATCCTTAGCACTACGTAAAAATAAAATAAAGGTATTGTGTCCACCCACAACTAACATATATATATATATATATATGTTAGTTGTGGGTGGACACAATACCTTTATATTATATGTAAATAAAAGAAAGAAAGATGATGTGAAGATACAGGCAGAAGGTGGCCATATATAAGCCAAGGAGAGAGGCCTCAGAAGGAACCAACCCCATCAACACCTTGAACTTGGACCTGGAGCCTTCAGAATTGTGAGCAAATAAATTTCTGTCCATTCAGTCGGTGACCCAGCAGCCCTACCTAACTAATATTATACTTAAGTGAACATTTACACCAACAAGGACATTTCCCTACATATTTAAGAATATAACCGTAAAAAACAGGAAATGAATCCTGACACATTACCACCTAACCCTAACCAGAATCCTTAGCTTTCATTCAGGTTTCACCAGTTGTTCCTATAACTTCCACATCCACGGATTCACCAACTATGGTGAAAAATATTTGAAAAAATTTTTTTCTGCACCAAACAAATACAGACTTTTTGCTTATTGTTATTTCTAAATAAAACAGTATAACTACTATTTATATGGCATTTGCACTGTATTAGAGATGACTTAAAGTCTATGGGAAGACGTGCATAAGATCTATAAAAATACTTCATGACTCCCCAAGGGACTTGTGCATTAATGGATCTTGGTATCTGCTGGGGGTCCTGGACCAATCTCCCACTGATATTGAGAGATGACTATTTTGGGATAGTTCCTCCTTCCCTCCCTTCCCCATGGAAGCATGAGGGGAATGGTTTTTCTTCTCTTCACAGTAAGATCCTGATACAGCTACGAACATAAAGTTCACAAAAGTGTGGGGGCTCCTGTCTACGAGAGGTCTCTCCTGGGGTTCCTAACTCTCAGGGATGCTCACTCCAAGCCTTCAGAAATTTCTCCCGTGGACTTGAGGTTTCCCTACCCTGCACTTATCCCCATAGAGGTTTCTGCCTTGGTAAATTGAGAGTCTGTTTCTACCTGTGTGTCTCTTTAAGCAGTTCGGCAGGATGGATCCTCAGTTTTCCGATGGATCCAAGAAGAGTGGTGGATTTCCTGTTCATTCAGCTTTTCATGTGTCAGGACGCAGAGGAGACTTCTGAACTGTTAACCTGCTGGACCAGAAACTGGAATCTCCGCCTAATGGGTCTGAATATTCTAAAATATTTCTCTGCCAGATGATGACCTGTGAAGCCAGATAAGCCCCATTCCATCTGAGGCTTCATTTCATACATGTTCTGTGTGTTACGTGTGAGACTTCGTGAAAGACTGGAAATGACGGGCTTTAGGGTTGGACAGACATGCTCTGGAACCTTGATGTCTGTCTACCTGGGTGACTTTGGATGTGCTATTTAATCTCTCTGCCTCAGCTGTATAACATACAAGATGGAAACTGGATCACGCTCATTAGAGTCTCCATCATTACTGCCTAATGTAGAGAACAGGGGGTAGTTGGCTGGGAGAGTGAGGACTCTCTTCTGGTCCCTTAAATTTCTTTTGCGCTCTGCTATTCTAGTTCACTTCTGCCCCCTCTGTCTTCTACATTAAGCCTTCAGTGTCACCCTTGTCTCTTTCTGAGGATAGTCTGTCTACAGAGCTCTGCTGTAAAATCAGGTTCTTATACAAAATAGGAATCCAGGAAAACCTGATATAGGTTTAGATCTAAATGAAATTTATAATTTGGTGATTTGTTTCCAGCTTACAGTCTTTCCGGAATCACCATAATAATGCGACACTCCCTATGTGTCCCATTAGCACAAACTAGGTGGTGTTGAGTCACATCTGAATTTTAGTGACCATGTCAGTGTTTAGTGTACTGTTGAGGATGGAGTTGGGTTTGGCCATAGAAATTCCCCAGCTTCTTTCTCCTCATAATTGTAAAGGGAAGTGAGCAGACTCTTCAATGTCCCTCATTAGGAAGACTCTGGACACACCCAGATGAGTATACTCTGTTTGTTTCTAGCAACCTTTCCTTGTCAGATGAGCTAAAAGGTCAACTATTTATTAAGGTGGAGCAACAATGAGGTGAGCCCTGGTTGAGTCATGGGCTGGGAGTTGAAGCACTTTGAAGCTGATGATGGTTGGGTCCATGTTAAGTTAGTTTTCTCCTCTTGTTGCTGTTTCCCAAGTCATGAGGAGGAAAAGGGGAGAAGAGGAGAACAAAGAGGGGAAAAAGCGCAGGGATGGGGGACAGGAGAGGATAGATGGTGAGGAGGAAAGAAAGAAGGAGGGATCAAGACTTTGCTGAGCGCTCACCATACGCTGGGAGCTGTCGTCCACACTCACACGGTTCTCTGTGTCCTCCTTACAGCCACCCTGTAGAGTAGTTGTCTGGGAAAAGTAAATAGGTATCATAAAAGGTTAAGAAAATAGTCCCGCCACTTGGGGAGTAAGTAATGGAGGTGGGACTGGGCTCCAGGTGGAGGGAGCTCAAGTCCAGTGCTTCCCCGTTGCATCCTTCCAAGGTGCCAGTGGATCCTGACATCCAAGCAACCCGAGTGCTGAACCTTGGGCATGTACCAGGGACAATGGGGATTTTCCACTAAGAGTCACCAGGGGACCCTGGGGAATGAGGGGAAAGCGAGAGGACTCAGAGCATGGTGTCCACGGAGGGCACAGGTAGGAGACTCATTCTGCAAGTCTCTCTAGTTGGAAGGCGAGGAGTGGGGAGGGGCTGGGGCCTGGTGGGCCTGCGAGCTGGAGCGGTGGGCTTGGCTTCAGGAGGAGGGTGCCGAGGAAACTCCTTCTCAGGGAGACAACTTGACGACATCTGCCCCATTAAACTGGCTCCGTGGGGATCACGGAAGGTGGGTCGGAAGGAGTTGACAGTGAACCCATGAGTCCCAGGGGCTTTCTGGTGCTGGAACGAAAGTCCATAGTTGTCCCAGATGGAGGCAAGGAGGCCGGGCCTTGGTAACCCATGTGGGCTCAGTTCAGAAGGAAAGAAAGAAAGTTCAGGTGGGATTGAGACACTCTCACTAAACTGTAGGTTCAGGCAACTCTTTTGGGATCTCCGTGAAATGAGAGAGTAGACATGGAAGAGAGGACTCTGGACCTGGATGAAGGGTTGGAGCTGAGGTTTCAGAGGCCAGCCTCTTCCCCAAGAGGACAGGGGCCCAGTGACTATGGGAATGGATTGCTGAGGGGGATGACGGAACAGGAGCTCACTGACACTGAGATGAGGGACTAAGAGGCGAGGGGTGTGGGTGTGCTGTCCATGTGGATGTTGAATTTATGTAAGCTGGTAGCAAATGCTAAGGTGGAGAGGGAGACCCAGCCAAGTGCTAAAGTGCTCGGTGAGTGGGACTGCTGGTTGCTCACTTCAATAGAATCTTAGTGAGAGGTAGACAGAGGGCTAATAAAATAGCCTGAACCATCAAAGAACAAAGTGATTTAGTAGGAGGAGGAAAAAATAATGCCCGGATAACATTATTATGCTGATTCTACCACTATGGTCCCTATAAGAGATGAACAACTCCCTTGGGAAGGGTCCACAGAGTTGATATCCCCAGGGAAGACACAGGATCCACAAAGTCAAGGAAGTAGAAAGAATGTCACAGAGAGATTATGTCATCCTGAAGATGACTTGTGGTGCATCTAGGTTTTCTGTTTCATTGACTATTGTTACACTATTTCACATCAGGATACTGTTTGAATTATTATAGCTTTCTAATAAAATTTAGTTTCTTGTGTTTCAAGTTCGACTTTCTTGTTTTTATCCTGCCTCCCACCCCTGCCCCAATTCTTAGCTATTTTCACTTAATAAAATTATCCCACTCCTATCCGGATGAGAAACTGCATTAAGTGTACACTTCAATTTAGATATAATTGACACACTTATCCTTTGCTGCAGGTCAAGTTCCCTGGGAAGCAGAGTCAGAAGATTTGCACAAGTGGGTTCATCAGGGAGAGCCCTGGGGATTTCCACCCCTGGGCAGATAGCAGTGAGACTGAGCAGAGGAAGCCACCGGGAGTTCTGGAGCTGGGGTGAGCTCCAGAGTGTTCAAATGGGGGCCAGGGGGCGGGCCTTTGTAAAGCTTCCTCCCCACCATCGATTGGCCGGTGTCCAGAGTGGACTACCCAGAGGAGAAGGTGTTGAACTTGGGAGGCCTGGGGTGGCTTTCTCCAGTTGAGGAGATTCCTGGAGAATCACTCAGCTAGGAGCCACTGCAGCAGACACTCTGAGCAGCTAAGGGGATGGGTGCCCTGGTCTCAAAGTGGGATGTGTCATTGGTACCGCCCAGGACCTACTTCACCCATTTGTATCCTTCCATCTGGGCATGTGTTCTGTCTTCTCATTTATTCAAGTTTGCTTTTCCCAGACATTTAAGAAGATTTATATTGTTACAAAGATTCATATTGTTGTATTCTTTTTTCATATAATATCTACTGCACTGTTTGCTAAATTTATTATAGGTTATTTAGTATTTTGTGTTGATAGGGTGAATGAAACATTTTCACTTTATATTTTCTAATTGGTTATTCTTAGCACGTAGAAATAATATACACAGGTGACTGGAAAGGGGTATATATCCCCCAAAGATAAACTTAAAATAACCCTTTTTACTCTAAACTTTTTAAATTTGGATTCATCAGGACTTAGTGCTGCGGAAAGACATATATATCCAAAAAATGTACATAAGCCTAAGGTACTTTGGAAAGATATTCTAACAGGACAATGGAAAGGTCCTGACCCAGTTATTGTCTGGAGTCGGGGTTCCGTTTGTGTTTTTCCACAGGGAGAACAACAGCCGATTTGGATTCCAGAGAGACTAACTAAAGCAATTTCTACAGACCAAAAAGAAGATGATTTGACTCAAATCCAACAGCTGATATCCAGAGCTCCAGCTTGGCTATTCTTACATCTGCAACAGTGATTAACCAGGGTGCTTTTTTCAATATCTATTTTATTATTGCATTTTTCCACATCATAAAGTTCTATTTTATTTTTGAGCTCATACAAACCTAGGTTAATGTTTTTCTGATCAGTTTTACTTTTTGACTGCGGCAGGTGACTATATTCTTGCATCTGGGTCGAGGTATAACTGATACCCAATGAGCTGCACACATTTCAAGTGTATACTTGGAAGACTTTTTAAAAATTAATTAATTGATTGATTTGTTCTAATTTGTTATACATGACAGCAGAATGCGTTTTGATTCATAGTTAGTACACAAATGGAGCACGATTTTTCATTTCTCTGGTTGTACACAAAGTACAGTCACAGCATTCATGTCTTCATACATGTATACCTAGGATATATTTATCTCATTCCACGGTCTTCTCTACCCCCATGCTCCCCCCTCCCTTTTGCCCTATTCAAAGTTCCTCCATTCCTTCCATGCTCCCCCACCCCTTCCCCTGACCCCCATTATGGGTCAGCATCCACTTATCAGAGAAAACATTCGACTTTTGGTTTTGGGGGAGTGGCTTACTTTGCTTAGCATGATATTCTCCAACTCCATCCATTTACTTGCAAATTCCATGATTTTATTCTCTTTTAATGCTGAGTAATATTCCATTGTGGATATATACCACAGTTTCTTTATCCATTAGAAAAACTAGGGATAACAGGAACATATCTCAACACTGTAAAATCTATACTCGGAAGAGTTTTTTTTTTAATATTTATTTTTTAGTTGTAGTTGGATTCAATATCTTTATTTTATTTACTTATTTATTTTTATGTGGTGCTGAGGATCGAACCTGGGGCCTCACATGTGCTAGGCAAATGCTCTACCACTGAGCCACAATCCCAGCCCACAAGGAAGTTTTGACATACACATTTACTAAAACATCACTGCAGTCAAAATAATGAGCACATCCAGGACGCCAAATGCTTTCTTATGTCCTTTGTCACCCCACCGGCACTGCCACCAGCCCCTGGCCCAAAGCAACCATTCATCTGCCTTCTGGCAGATGAGTTTTATACTCTAGGCTAGTTCCGGTTCTTTCATATCTTTTGCTGATATCCAGAGTGGTCAGGCTTTTAAATTTAAGTCCCAGTGGTGGCACTAGTATGTCATTGCTTTTTATTTTGTTTTGTTTGGATGCTGGGGATGGAACCCAGGGCCTCAGGCCTGCAGGCAAACTCACTACCATTGACCTATACCCCAATGTTGTGGTTTTTTGCGTTACCAAGAGCAATGGTATTGAAGATCTTTTCCTCTGGTTATTGTATTCATTTTTATCAAAACCTATTAACTCTGATTATTTCTAAAATATTGGCTTATTTGAGTTTTCTAGATACAAGTGAATTATGTAAAAATAATCATATTTATTCCCTGCTCTGAATAGTGATGTTAGTTCCTTTTTTCTTCTGAAAACTTTATTTATTTTTGAGGCACCAGGGATTGAACCTAGGGGTGCTTAACCACTGAGCCCCAGCCCCAGCCCCCTCTCTTTTTAATATTTCTTTTTTTGTTGTTGTTGTAGTTGGACACAATACCTTTATTTTATTTATTTATTTTTATGTGGTGCTGAGAATTAAACCTAGGGCCTTGCACTTGCTAGGCAAGTGCTCGCCAGCCCAGCCCCAGCCCTTTTTAATTTTTATTTTGAGGCAGGGTCTTACTAAGTTTGTTAAGGGCCTCACTAATTTGCTAAGGCTGGTCTTGAACTTGTGATCTTCCTGCCTCAGCCTCCCAAGTCGCTTGGATTATAGGTGTGTACTACCACACCCAGCTTGCTGAAAACTTTAAATAATAATGGTATCCTTATCTTTTCCTTGGATTTAGCATAGTTTTATAGCAAAAGCTGACACTTGCATTAGAATACTTAATTCTTTAAATATACTTGTATACCATCCTATTGCTATGATGCTAAGAAGTTTAAAGCAATTACATGTCTTTTTTCTTAGTTATTTAAATAAATATATAAGTTATGGATTCTCCCTTTTAGTTATAAAAATGGAATCAGACCCTATATATTATGTTCTATTTTAAAGCTTTTTATAGTGAGCATCTTCCCATGCATTTAATATTGTTGTACAACATCATGATTGAAGGCTGATTAGTGTTTTATTTTAGAGATTCCATAATTTAGTTAACCAAACTTCTACTATAGGATTTTTAAAAAATTTTCTTTTAGTTGTAGTTGGACACAATACCTTTATTTAATTTATATATTTATTTTATATGGTGCTGAGGATCGAACCCAGGGCCTTGCACATGATAGGCAAGCACTCTATTGCTGAGCCCCAGCCCCAGCCCCTTCTACTATAGGATTTTTGTATTTATACTTTCTCTTTTGCTCTTTCAATTTTTAAAGATAATATTCCAGTCATTGAATTTTAGGGCACATGTTGGTTTATTAACTTAGGCTCAAATTCTTAGATGTGCAAAGTTAGGCAAAGAGTCTACAATAGTTCTGTTGTATGAAGTTGTCACTCAGAAGCTTTGGATTTGCCATGAAATGATTCTCATGAGAGTTGGGAGGTGATTACATGCTTACCAGCACTTTGATCTGTTCTGAGGACTGGGGAGGTAGTTATTGCTACTTCAATAATTTGCATTTGCCTTTGAAGACAGAGAGTACTTTAAATGTGTGTTTTATTTTTGTTTTCCATTTGAGTTCTTTATTTCCTCCCCCCTTTAAAAAAATCATATGTAGAGTTGATTCTTATTATATGTGAATTCTCTACTTACAGATTCACCTAATGAAATTTATTTGTTATTACCTCCAAATCATTCCATAGTCATGGGGCTTTCATGGTCACACACAAACATGTGCAGAGCAGTGAGAGGTTTGGTTGTGCAATGCATTTGCTTCCAGCTGAGGTCCACAAGGCAAAGCTCTGCCTTTCTGTTTTAAGGGTCCTTTTCGTGGCCCCTTTGGCCCTGTATTTTTCACATTTTTGTGCCTTTTGCTCTGTTATGCTCGAATTCAGGACCCCCAAGGACCACCAGAGACCCAAGATCGATGTAAGCAGCAAAGAGGTGTTTATTGCGAGCTAGCTCCGTCCTTCGTGTGCACACACAGCAACTGGCGTCGCTGAGAGGCCCCGAGCCCAGGGTTTGCAGCAGTTTTATACATTTTTTGGAGAGGGCAGGGACTTCACATACATCATAGCCTCTTTTAGCAAATCATCACACACTGCGGGAAAATCAAATAACAACTCTAAAACATGATTAGCACATTCACTGGCGGGAACAAGTTGGGTAGGGGTGATTGGACAGTACAAAAGGGGTATTTGTTTGAACTGATTGGTTTGAGCCAAGAGGGGTGTACGTGCTGAACTACATGGTTTCCCAACTTGTTATCAACCACCATAAACCACTGGGAGGGTCATCTGGCATCCCAGGTATTTCCCTGTCTCATGCTGATTGGTGGCTGCTAGGGGGCTGCTATGGATCCCCTCCTAGCCTGACTGAGTCGGGGACACCTGGCGCAGCAGATCTCTCCTGTTATTTGTAGATAAACAACTTAGCAGGGTGGGAATGTGCTTAGGAGTGCTCTGTGGGTCTTTCCAAGGACTAAGGCCATGTCCCTTCCTTGGACAGGCTTTGCTCTGAGGTAGAGGCTGGTTTTTCAGCTCATGATTAAAATGATCCTCAAGCAGAGTGCTGAAGAGACGTCTAGTGGTCTTCAGGGCAATAAGGCTGTGGTGTGCCTTGTTGGGAAGATAGATGTGGTAGGTAAGTTTTGTTCAGGCATAAGTTATAGCAGCGATGGCCAAGAGCTCAATGCTGAAGAATCAACATTCTATACTCAATAAGGCGTCGGCAGACAGAAACACACATAAAATAGTTATGTTCTGATTTGTTGGTGAGGCTCCCAGGCATCTAATCTTGTGTTTTCCCCGGGGAAGCCTTGGTTCAGTATCTGCTAGTTCAGTGTTTGCAGCAACTGCATACAACTCAGCTATGGCAGATCATGAGAACAACTCTACCACGTCTTCTATGATTTTTCTCCCAATGATTTAGAAAGTCTGTTTTCAGACCTCACAGTTTGCCCCCTTCTGTGCACTTATTTCTTGGAATCCCTTGCCATCGGTGTTCCAGTTTAGACTCTGCCAGCATGAGATTAAGAAGTTGGAAGAAAAGGAAAAGCCAAAGGTTCCTCCAGCAGCTGGCAGACATGTGGGCAGATGACGGCGGCTTCCTGGTCTCCCTGCCAGGCGAGGGCTGCAGCAGCTTGGCAGGGGAGCTCACACGGTGCCTGCTCTGGTGTGTCAGACGGCGGAGATGGTCCTCAGCAGCTTCCTGAAATTTTTGTGTATTGTTTCCCCAAAAGCCAACCACTGTGTTCCCTGATCTCCGCTTCCTTTGACTTTCCAAGGATTCTGTCAACGCCTGATGCCCTGTTTTGCATTCCCTAGACAAAGAACAGGCTCCTAGTTGGAAGAGACCCCTGCCACAAAAGTCAAGTTAACAAGAGGAAAAACAGAGAAGTTCACTAACGTGCATTTCACATATCCATAGGATACATTCCCTGAGTGAGCAACTCTCAAAGAGGCAGCCGTGAATTCAGCTTATCAAGCATCTTCTACAACGTATAGCAAATTTATAGAGAAGTGACAAAACAAAAGAAAAAGAGCTGGGTCTCTAAGAATGGCAAGCAGTCCTTCCTATTTTAGGGTGACATGGTCTGGTCTCCCATGATTCTCTTTGAAATATTAGACTGGTTTCTGTTTTTCTCACTGAAACCTAACACAACATTAATACTGAAGGAGGCGTGCCTGTGTGGAGGGAGGAAGCGGTGTACTGTGGCCCCTGCAGGTGCTCAGCAAAATCCATGACCCCCTTTTTCATGGGCGTAGAGCTGAGCGGCACTTCTTGCTTTCCTTGCATCTGGGTGGAGTTTGGAGTCTAAGATTCTTCCCCATTCCTTCTCTACCACCTACACTATGCCATGAACCAAAAATCAATTTTACTGTAATAAGTCACAGAGGTGTCTTTTTTCTTTTTTAAGTAGTCAGCCGAGGCTGTGGCTAGCGCACTTGCCTGGTGTGAGTGAGACACTGAGTTCGAGTCTCAGCACCGCATGTAAATAAATAAAATAAAGGTCTATCGGGCTGGGGATATAGCTCAGTCAGTAGAATGCTGTCTCACATGCACAAGGTCCTGGGTTCAATCCCCAGCACCAAAAAATAAAAAAAATAATAAAAGTCTATCAACAACTAAAAAAATTTTTTTAAAAAAGAAAGCAGTCAGCCTACTCTCATAAAAAGACTTTTCTTAATTGTACTAGAGCTTACTTTTCTTTTTTTATTATTGGTTGTTCACAACATTACAAAGCTCTTGACATATCATATTTCATACATTAGATTGAAGTGGGTTATGAACTCCCAATTTTACCCCAAATGCAGATTGCAGAATCAAGTCGGTTACACATCCACAATTTTACATAATGCCCTATTAGTAATTGTTGTATTCTGCTACCTTTCCTATCCCCTACTATCCCCCCTCCCCTCCCCTCCCATCTTCTCTCTCTACCCCATCTACTGTAATTCATTTCTCTCCTTGTTTATTTTCCCATTCCCCTCACAACCTCTTATATGTAATTTTGTATAGCAATGAGGGTCTCCCTTCATTTCCATGCAATTTCCCTTTTCTCTCTCTTTCCCTCCCATCTCATGTCTCTGTTTAATGGTAATCTTTTCTTCCTGCTCTTCCTCCCTACTCTGTTCATAGTTGCTCTCATTATATCAAAGAAGACATTTGGTATTTGTTTTTTAGGGATTGGCTAGCTTCACTAAGCATAATCTGCTCTAGTGCCATCCATTTCCCTGCAAATTCCATGATTTTGTCATTTTTTAGTGCTGCGTAATATTCCATGGTGTATAAATGCCACATTTTTTTATCCATTCATCTATTGAAGGGCATCTGGGTTGGTTCCACAGTCTAGCTATTGTGAATTGTGCTGCTATGAACATCGATGTGGCAGTATCCCTGTAGCATGCTCTTTTAAGGTCTTCAGGGAATAGTCCGAGAAGGGCAATAGCAGGGTCAAATGGTGGTTCCATTCCCAGCTTTCCCAGGAATCTCCAAACTGCTTTCCAAATTGGCCGCACCAATTTGCAGTCCCATCAGCAATGTACAAGTGTACCCTTTTCCCCACATTCTCGCCAGCACTTGTTGTTGTTTGACTTCATAGTGGCTGCCAATCTTACTGGAGTGAGATGGTATCTTAGGGTGGTTTTGATTTGCATTTCTCTGACTGCTAGAGATGGTGAGCATTTTTTCATGTACTTGTTGATTGATTGTATATCCTCCTCTGAGAAGTGTCTGTTCAGGTCCTTGGCCCATTTGTTGATTGGGTTATTTGTTATCTTATTGTCTAATTTTTTGAGTTCTTTGTATACTCTGGATATTAGGGCTCTATCTGAAGTGTGAGGAGTAAAAATTTGTTCCCAGGATGTAGGCTCCCTATTTACCTCTCTTATTGTTTCTCTTGCTGAGAAAAAAACTTTTTAGTTTAAGTAAGTCCCATTTGTTGATTCTTGTTATTAACTCTTGTGCTATGGGTGTCCTATTAAGGAATTTGGAGCCCGACCCCACAATATGTAGATCGGAGCCAACTTTTTCTTCTATCAGATGCAGAGTCTCTGATTTGATATCAAGCTCCTTGATCCATTTTGAGTTAACTTTTGTGCATGGCGAGAGAAAGGGATTCAGTTTCATTTTGTTGCATATGGATTTCCAGTTTTCTCAACACCATTTGTTGAAGATGCTATCCTTCCTCCATTGCATGCTTTTAGCCCCTTTATCAAATATAAGATAGTTGTAACTTTGTGGATTAGTCTCTGTGTCCTCTATTCTATACCATTGGTCCACCCGCCTGTTTTGGTACCAGTACCATGCTGTTTTTGTCACTATTGTAGAACTTACTTTTCATAATAAAAATAATTCTATTATAATCAATGGTAACAATGAAAGAGTATCTATTGGTTCCCTTCCAAAGAAGATAAAAATCTTGGTGTGGTTTTTCTCCTGTCCACTTTCAAGCCTCTCTGTTTTTGTTGATGGTTTCTGTAGGAGCATCCCAGGGTATAATCAACTGCCTTTTGACATTTTCATTCTATACTGTAATCTCTAGCTATGTTTAGGCTTCAGTGTCACATATAATGGGTTTTAACTATCCAGCCTTTGATAGCACAAATGAGCTTTTGTTAAGTTCTTTCCTTGTCCTGTATCTTGGTTTCTGTAAAAATCCTTTTGGTATTTGTTATGGTTTGGATCTTAAATGCCCCAAAAGCCCATATGCTAAAAGCTTGGTCACCAGCCTGTGGCACTGTTGGGAGGTGATGGAGCTCTTCCGAGGTGGGGCCTCGCGGGAGAAAGTTTGATTATTGGGGTGTGTCCTTGAAGGGGATATTGGGATTCTGGCTCTTTCCCTCTCTCTCTGTGCTTACTGGCTTCTGTGAAGTCAGCAGCTTCACTACCACAAGCTTCTGTCATGATGTTCAGCTTCCCATCAAACCAAAGCAACAGGGACAAGCCATAAAAGACTGAAACCTTTGACACTGTGAGCCAAAATAAACCTATTTTCCTTTAAGTTTATCTCAGGTGTATTGTCACAGTATTTGTCTTAAGAAAGGTACAGAGAAGATATGCTTTCTAAGTTGTTGAAGAGTGGAGACTGTTTCTTTGTTGTTTTTATACAGAAACAGGAACTTGACTGAGTCCATAGTCTTGATTAAGTACTCCATTTCCTCAAAACCAGTAGCTGAAACTTGTTCTTTAAGCACTTAGTGTGGTTTTATGGAAGAAATTGAAAACAGATGGGATTTTTCCTCTTTAGGTTACCTTTCCCTCTCTCCCTAACACTTATAAGAATTTTTTGCTATTTATAAATTCTATTACTAATATTTATAGCTTGGTTTCTTGTCGTTAACTTTGCTTAGTACTCAGTGAGCCCCTTTGAAACGTCAATACTATTGCCAGATATGGTACCCCAGGGCTCTGTTTGCATTACCTATCACAGCCCTACCAGGTCACCCCCACTCTGTGGGTGCAGCAGTGAAGGCTTGGGGACCCATAGGAATTCGACAGTAGAGTGGAGATTTGCACTTGGGTCGGTCTGAGCTGTTGGGCACTTTCTGTGCAGTTCTTTCAGAGATAAAGACAGTGAGCCTCATGTATCATCTATTATCTGGGACTTGTCTTTTGTTTTTGGGCTCCTGATTCTCCTCCAGAGACATGGCACCTGCCTGGACAGGGGATTAGTGTGGCCTTTGTCTCATTCTTTTCTCCTGTATCCTCGCAGAACTTGGCAAACTTATTCTCTATGTTCAGCAGATATTTTCTGCAATTTGGTTCCTGCTCTTTTCTGATGGTAAGACAGAGCTAATTTTTTAAATTGGATTTTTAGGTTTCTTTGTTTCACCTCCTTCATTTCCTTTCATATTTCTCTGCCTTCTAGCCAGATCCACGGACATCTCAGTCCCTCCACCTTTTGGTTCAAATCTTGTTTGCAGCCTTCTCTGTGTTCTCGCATTTTCTCCTGTCTTGGGTATCAACTAATATGTAGGATGATTTTCTTCCCACATCTGCAACCTGAGTACCTCACTCTCTGACTTTTATGTCCCAGGATATTGTCAAAGGCCCCAGGGTGTTTTTAGTCACTTTAATAGCCTGCCCTGTGCCTTCTCATAAGCAATAGCAGTGGATGCACTTAGAATCTTCCTCAAATTGTAAGGAAGAGAGAGGTCAACAGAACTTGAATCACCGGCAAAGCAGTAAGTACATCCTTCTGAGAGGCAAGTGGAGGCAGCTGAAGTAGAATTGAGGGAGGGGAGAGCCCCCCTTTTGGGCCACACCTTTGGCTGCAGGGGTCATATGTTGGACCTGGCTCTCTGCTTGGGTTGGCCTCTGTACCTGCAGTTTTACCTGGCAAGGCCATGATGCAGTGGCCGCCACATCAAGCCCAAGCCCCTGCCACCCTATCCATGTGCCACTTGTCTTAATTGTCACATAGGTTCAGGCATGGGAACCAGGAGGGGGAGATAATCTGGAGATCAGCCCAGCGCTTCTCACTTGACCATCCGTACCCCTTCCCTCTATGGACTTGCGCCTGGCCCTCAGGACAAGGGGCTGTAGTGCAAGAAGAATTTATAGAGCCCGTTTATCTACCGCCTTGGAAAAGTACTGGCCTGAGGAACAGAGAGGGCAGGGAAGACCATTGGCAGTAGGTCTGGGGGACAGGTGGTGGCTGCGGGCCACTGCTTTACACTGATTGCTACACAGAGGATTGGGCTGTGCCTTTTGCATACAGAACATCACCAGGACGCAGCATCACAGAATCCAAGCTCTTCCGTAATGGCTCCACAAGATGGGCCCACAGGGGTTTGTGAACAGTTGGTTTAATAGCTCTATGGCCACTCCTATGGCAGAGGTCACTTCTAAGACCCGGAGTTCAGTGCCAGATGGTCTATTAGGTCCGGGCTCCGCCCTGGAACTCCACTTCTGGTGCATCACCTTCCTCTCTCCACGTGATCCACCCCTACCTGGCTGTAGGATATTGTTATCAGATGGAGCTAATTGAAGCTGGAAAAGTACACTCCCCACCCCTAGCCTCTTTCTTGCAGCCCGGCTTTTATTGGCAACACTGTGCCTGGGAGAAATCTGACTCCCCCAGCCTTAGCCTGGAATTCAATCTACATCCGTCTCCCTCTGTCTCATTCCTTCCTCTCCTGCATTACTGACCTGTTGGATCCCTATTCTAGGAACCCTTCTGTATGAGCCTTGGGAGTGGCACTTCTGTTGATGGTGAAGTCAGAGGCACTGATGCCGTTGGTCCTGACGTGAGATCTTGACCTGCTGTTGGCAGCCGCAGCACGCACAACCCAGCAGCACTGGGCATTTTGCTCACGTTTCCAGGTCTCCATCCTTCTCTGCCCTGCTCTGTGCCCTGGGAGCCTGGCCCATATGGTCTACCTCGGTGGTGTGCTGGAGCCTGCAAGGGATAACTGAGAGCACCTCTTCCTAACTCTGTGTGGTGATCATAGTAGGAATATTTACACCACAGAAATTGGCAAACACTACATTCAAGTTCTCTCTCACACAGACTTCAGAGCTTGTTGATAAATATGTATTTACCAGCCCACCACTGAATCTACCACCATTTATTCCTTGCTCTCTGGATTTTGCTTGGGTTTGGCCACTGGGAAGCACCGGTGGGAATGAAGAGTGGGAAGAGAATGTGGTCGGGGTAGTCATTTTCCTTGTTCCTCCCTAACAGACCCCCATAGAGTGGCTGCATTTCTCTCCAAAGGCTTCAGCTGCTGTCAGAAACCTTTGCCATGAATCCCTCCTCTCTGGATGCCAGACACTGCCTCCCTTTCCTTCTTCAGATCTGTGGGTGGGAATAATCCAAAGCACTGTACCTTCCCTGAACTCTACCCATGCACCTCAGTGACAGTCTAGCAACCCACCAAGTAGGGTCCACCTGGTTTGTTTTTGTGACCCTGACAGTACACAACCCAGGCACCTTCAGCCGGGTGGGACTGCCTGGTGTGTGCTCTTCCTGGAACTCTTCATGGCTTTGCTTGGGATATTTCCTTCAAATTCGGTCACATCTGGAATCTCAATATGTACTTTAAATAAAAGGAAAAGCGTGGCGGGGTGCAGTGGGGCACGCCTGTAATCCCAGTGGCTTGGGAGGCTAGACAGGAGAATTGTTAGTCCAAAGCCAGCCTCAGCAACAGTGAGGCACTAAGCCACTCAGTGAGACCCTGTCTCTAAATAAAATACAAAATAGGGTTGAGGTCAAGTGCCCCTGAGATCAATCCCCAGTACCAAAAAAAAAAAGAAAGAAAGAAAGAAAGAAAGAAAGAAAGAAAGAAAGAAAGAAAGAAAGAAAGAAAAAAAGAAAAAGAAAAAGAAAGAAAAGAAAAGAAAGATAGAAAGAAAAGCTCCTGTCTTAAGGGGTAGGAGCAAAGTGCTGCCTGCTCACCACCTTCCTCATCTTGCATAGCCACTAGGGATGCACGTCACTGGAACTCCCAAGGACCCAAGAAACACAATTTAAACACCATGTTCCTGGAAGACGGTGACTTCTATTTCTAGGAACCTAGAGAAAAGGAATAAACTAAAGGCATCTCTTCAATATATCACTTATACAGTTGGCCCTCTGCATCTGGATTCTGTATCTGCAGATTTAGCCAATGGCAGATTGACAATATTTGAAAAATAACATTGTGTCTGTACTAAACATGTACAGACTTCTCCTTCTTCTTCATTTTTGGTTTGGGGTATTGAATTCAAGGGCACTTGATCACTGAGCATATCCCTGCCCTATTTTGCATTTTATTTAGAGATAGGGTCTCAGTGATTTGCTTAGCTCCTCACTTTTGCTGAGGCTTTGAACTCACCATTCTCCTGTCTCAGCCTCCTGAGCCGCTGAGATAACAGGTATGTGCCACCGTGCCGGGCCAGACTTTTTTTTTGTTGCTATTATTCCCTAAGAAATCCTAACAACTGCTTACACAGAATTTACATTGTACTACTTATTATTAGTCATCTAGAGATGATCTGAAATGTGTGGATGCACACATCACAGGTTTTATCTAGATGCTCCACCATTTTATATAAGGACTTGCGCATTCATGAGTCTTGTATCTCGGGATCCTGGAACCATGGTTGTTAGAGTCTGTAAACAAGTCTGGATGGCGCCTGGCATTTTGCCAGAGGGAGTGGTTTGTGAAGTAATGCCAGCAAGCCATTAAGTGTGGAGATTCCTTATTGGTTGACTGCTGTATCTAGTTTATGTTAATTAGATAAGCTGTGTGGAATGTATATATACCCCTCCTGTCCTACAATAAACGGCTCCTACTCCTGCTGTATCAATCTACACAAGTTGTTCATCACCCCCCGGTTATTTTGCTGCAGCCGGACTGCGGCACATACTTACTATATGCCAGGCCCTCTTTTAAGAGCTCTGCATGGCTTGGTTCACAACAGCCTTGTCGAGGTTACCCCTTTGTCTGTTTGGTGAAATCTTTGACCTCTTTCTCAAATAAGATTTTTCAATGCATAAACAGCAACAACAGTGGAAACACAAAGGAAAACCATACATTTTAAAAGACATTAAAAGACTTGCATTAGTAATACGTTTGCTTCAGTATCAGCACAGTTAATGGCCAGAGGCTGTAGCAAGTCCAACATGCACTACAATTTTAAGGTGGTGATGATAGCACAAATGACAACTTGAAACGTCGGCAGGGACTCTAAGTGCTATGGAAACATGAGTTGGAAAGTCACAGCTCCTGCTACTACTACTGCAGTTTTATTTATTTATTTGTGGCCTATATTCACAAGGGGAGGAAATAACAGATGTTGGGGAAAGGTGAATAAAAAGGAAGGTGTCTTTACCCCCCCCATCCAAGTTCTCATGTGCCATGTTGGTTTAACCACTTGTATCTCAGCTCCCATCCTTTGGCCATGGTCATCTCTGTGACCGCGGGGCCCAGCACTCCATGTTTCTCCCATGGACAGGTGGCCCCTGAGTATGCAGGACTAGCCAAAGAACAAGCAAGAGGGAGACCGAGGCTGGAGGAGAGAGAAGCATCCTGTGTTGTGTTCTTCGACTGCTGGCACCATGCAAACAGTCTGTCATGGTTTGGGTGCGAGGTGTCCCCCAGAATCTAATGTGTGAGACAATGCAAGAAGGTTCAGAGGACAAATGACTGGGCTTTGAGAGCCTTGACCCCATCAGTGAATTAATCACCTGATGGGATTAATTGAGTGGGAACTGAAGGCAGGTGGGCTGTGGCTGGAGCAGGTGGGACATTGAGGGTGTGGCTTTGGGGTATATATTTTGTATCTGGAGAGTGGAGTCTCTTCCTGACCATCACGTGAACTCCACCATGTTGTTTCACCTCACCTTGAGTCCTGAGGAATGGGGCTGGCTGTCTATGGACTGAGACCTCTGAAACTGTGAGCCCATGAATACACTTTTCCTCCTCGACAGTTGTTCTGGTCTGTCCTTTAGTCACAGCAATGAAAAAAGCTGACTGAAACACAGTCGTATTCCATCTTACGGTGGCATGTGATTCCAGGTAACGGCCAGGCATTTCCACACTTCCAGAACTAGCCTTCTGGTGTCCCCTCAGGGAGGCCAGCAGAGCTGGGCACTATCCTCTTGGTAGCCATAGCGAAGGACCAAAAGCTGGGTGGCTAAAAACAGAAAATTTCACCTCATAGTTCTGGAGGTTGGAACTCCAAGATGAACGTGTGAGCTCTAGAGGACAATCCCCCCTTGCCTCGTCCAGGTTCTGTGGGCTTTTCTGGGCTTGTAGATGCCAAGAACCACTCTGGACACCTGGCCCTTTCCCTGTGTGCCTTCACTTTGTCTTTTCTTTGTGTGTGTCAGTCTCCGTGTTCAAATTTCTCTCTTCTTTAAGAACGCTGTCATGTTGATCATCAGCCCCCCCCCCCCCAAGACCTTATTTGAGCTCAGTTATTCTGTAAAGAACCTACTTCCAAATAAGGTCACTTTTAGAGGTACCAGGAGGTAGGATTTTGACATACTTTTTTTTTTTTTTTGTGGACAATTCAACTATATAGTAATCCTCCCCCAAGGTCTGGGTCCCAGTTCTATGAAAGTATTTTCTAAGTTTCTAGATACCCTTGTCCAATCTTCTTTGCTTTCTGCACCCTGGGTTACAAGCTGCTTCCTGCAGCCATTATCTGTGTTATTATCTCCCTGAGGTCTTTCAGGCCTCTAATACCTGATCAGTCAATTCCTTTATCACATCTTTTTTGTTAAGATAACTGGTGTGGCTGGGCAAGATGACGCATGCCTGTAATCCCAGCGGCTCAGGAGACTGAGGCAGAATGGCAAGTTCAAAGCCAGCCTTAGCACAAGTGAGGGGCTAAGCAACTCAGTGAGACCCTGTCTCTAAATAAAATACTAAATAGGGCTGGGGATGTAGTTCAGTGGTTGAGTGCCCCTGGTACCAATAAATAAATAAGAACTGGTGTGATTTACTTTTCTAAGGGAAGTCCTAGCTGACAAAGACCCCTTCAATTTTCAACACAGACCCCAGGCTAAGGGTTTCTGATATCTCAAATGCTTATGTAGTACACATCTCAGGCAAGGTCCAGGGGTTCTAAGGGAGGGTTTCTCCTGTCAAAACTCAGACTTTTAAGTGTCCACGCCCCCTTTGTTTTCCTTTTAAATGTCTCAGTTATTTCCTTATTGTGTCCTCATAGGGATGCTTAAATTGAAAGTGACCTGTCAGTTTGTCCTCAGGGCTAGTGAGAAAGGGGGAAGCTGGGGTGGGGTCTGCCTTCTTGGAGGAAGGGCACCCCTGGGACTGTGTGTGGCAGGGAAGAGAAGACCAGGGCAGCTGGGCCTGAGAACCGGCTCTGGGAATTCCACAGGGGAAATGCCTTGGTGCCCTTTGACCCAGTAATCTTGCTTCTAGAAAGTTATTTTAGGAAAATAGCCCCAAAGAAAAAAATATCTAAACACTTGAACTCTTCCCAAAGGAACAGAGGACAAGTTGCTAATGCTGATGGCATAGGCCACAGATTCACTGGGTCACCCGCAGGACTGGAGGACCTCAGCCCCTGTCTCGGAGGCCCCCCGATGAGTTCTTAGTTCCCTGCCTGTGCCTCATGTGTGTGGAGACTTCTGTCCTGGCCAGCCTGCTCCTGCAAGCCCTCAGCCTGGAACCCAGTAGAGGGGGACCTACTCCTGTTCCTGCTGCTCCTGCCTGTGGGCCCTTCTCGTGGGCATGGCAAGCCCTGCTTATGCTCCCCCACGTCCCCGACCCATGGCCACCGTGGTTTCCACACCTGGACCAGGAAGTGGCCCTGCTTTGCCTGGGTCTTCTAAGACCTTTCCTCAGAAAGACACTTTCCACGTTGGCTTGTTCACCTCTCTTTACAAAAGGTGAGAGCCACTACCCCAGATTCTCTGTAGGACAAACACAGCTTCCTCCATTTTTCTTGTCTTCTGACCCCTGTCTCTTTCCCCACTGGGCTGTCATTTCATGGGAAGAGTTGCCTGAAATTCACCAGTACCTCATCCTCCGTCTTCCCCCAGGCTCTGGTCTCTGATCCCGAGCCGAGATCTGAGTCGTACACTAACATGCTCATCACAGCGTTAAGTCCAATAGGGAAAACGGGAAGCTATCTGAAAGTCCACTTCTAGAGAAGCACTGGGCCGTGGTTTGTCTAAACTGCCTGAGAGACATGTAGAGCCCATGACAATTATGAAGGCTCTGTGCCACAAAAAAAAAAAAAGTGATTCTGATTTAATTTTAAGTGATAAAAAGAACACATCATACCACAAACTACTATAATTACAGTTGCATAAAAATGACATATGCCTGTGAAGAGAATAGAAAATGACATAAAACAAGTGGGAAACAGCAAGAATTGCAGTATTGATAGTGCGGCTCAACTTTTCCCTTTATTTAGAGTTCTATTAATTTATCTGTAAAGTCATTTGTTTAAAAAAATCTTTAAAAAAAGTAATAGAGGGTTTTGAGATCGCCTTTACACATACCTCAGGTCATGTCTGAGAACCAGGAGGGGGACGCACCTCCTCAGAGATGTGAGTCCACCATGCTCTTCTCCCTGAGAGCATGTCCATTTTGGAATTCTAGCAGCTGTGCAAATGGTCCGTGATGGTGACGTGTAGTCCCAAGGCTGCAGGAAGGAGGGGTACTAATGCCTCACCGTTGACAGTCTGTTCAGGTTGCTATCTAAAAATACTCCAAACTGAGTACTTTGTGAGCAACACATATTTATTGATCTCAGTTCTAGAGGCTGAGAAGTTCAAGGTCAAGGTGCCTGGCAGCTTCACCGTGTGGTGAGGATGGGCTGCTTCCGAGGGAGTGCCTTCATACTGCAGTTTCACATGGAGGAAGGGGCAATCACAGTCCCTCAGGCCTCGTTTGTAAGGGCACTAATCCCATTCATTATGGTGGAGCTCCATGTCTTAATCACACCCAAAGCCTCCACCTCTTGATACCTTTATGCTGGGAGTTTGGTTCCACCATAGCGATCTGGGGAAGCCAACATTCAGAGCGTGGCAGGAGTGTTGGGGACAGGGCACCAGCCACCTCACAGATTCCTTCTTCAAGTCCATCTGACTTGCTGCAGCTTGAGGAGTCCTTGAAGAGAAAGCCACCTGATGAGATTCGTGCCCTGGTGTGAGTGCCATTGCCTGCTTGTTATGCGAACTTAGTGTCCCCTTGGAGCCAGCTAGGGAAACTATCCACTCTGCTGCCCCCCGGGCCTGGCTAACTCGGCCACACCCCCAGGCAGTGGGAGAAGTCAGAGCTGCTCCAGGAGATGGGGTCCACTAAGGACTGGGCCCTCCCTCTCCTAGGAACCGTCTAACTGCTCCATTCCGTTAGACAAACCCATGTTTGGGCTTTTCTCTTTGCCAGGAAACATGGACTCATGGGTCTCTCTGGACCGGCAACCTGAATCTTTGCATTGCCCTCTGCTACAGATGGTGATTCTGCCCCTCTGCGTCAATACCCTTGGTAGTGGCATGGACAGCCACGCTGGGCTGGACCCTGAGAACACTGAATCTCACCCATCAGGAGCCTAATCCTAAACCCATGGCTTCAGACTCCAGGAATTCCTGGAATTTTGCTTTGATTTCCCACAGGCTTTGCTAGGCCTTTGGATTCTGTTTCACCATGTCTGTTGGGACTTAGGTAGCTTCGTCTGTGTATCTTGTACTTTTTATAGTTGCCCGTTGCCTCCCAGTCCTACCCTGGGGACATGAGGGGACCTGAGCCACCTGGGCCGTTCCTAGCTAGCCTCTTTGACTCTTTCCCCTGTCCAGGAACCCAGGTGGACCCTTAGAAAATGATGCTCCTTTCTGACGTCCTGTGCGACACAGGGCACATAGCACCTGCTCTGAGAGTCTTACTGAAAACTTTTAAATCTTCAGTTGGTTCAGGGGTGTGAAGTTATTTAAATGCTTTGGGTGAAACTACAAAAATCTTGCTATTTTAAAAGTACTTTGGCCACCGTGCTTTCAGATCATATGATTTGTCACAAAACTCGTGCAGAGAACTCACGACAGGTGCTTCAACCCCTCTCTGAGGTCACTGTGGTTTGGGGTGAGAGGAGCTGGAGTCAAGATCCAGTTTTGCCACATTCCAGGTGGTGACTCAGGCCTCCAATTTCCCCATCTGTAGAATGGGGATAACAATGACCCCTGCCTGCCCAGGTTGTGGTGAGGATCCAATGAGATGTTGAGAAAGTGTGAGGAAGAAAAATAAATAGATAACTAAAGGCAGTTGCCCTAATTATTAGTCCAGCACATCCATCGCTGCACTAATTACAGCACCGAACAGCCCAGGTTGAAAGGACGAAGAAGACTGTCTGCAAAGACTGGCTGGAGTCAGTGACAGTAGAGTCCCAGGAAGGACTGGGAGATCACAGGTGGCAGGGGAAGGGTTAGAAGCCTGGGGAGGGAATGACGTGGGGTGGACTCTTGGCCCTTCATAAAGTGGCAGAAGGGTTAACAATAGGGACAGCCAGTCTTGCTTTTGTGCCTGAGATTCCAGGACAGATGTCAGCCCAGGGCCTCAGGAAGCAAATAAAGAAGCCGGCTCCATAAGCAGCAGAAGGGGGTCCGCTGTCAACCAACCGTATTCCTTCTAGCCGTCACAGTTCGAAATCACAAGCCCTGAAGCTAGGGTCTCCAAGCACCTCCTGAGAAGCCGTCTCTTGCCTTGTCTTTAAGCCCTTCACATCTCCTCTGGGGGATGGGCTAAAATCACCTCTACAATCTGGTCCCAGAGTGGGGGCCATAAGGAGAGGGAGCAGTCAGTGCAGGGGCCACCAAGGAAGTGGCCAGATTCCAAGCAGTATGGCTGACTGCACTCAGGTTCCCAGTGGACCACAGGGAGGAGACCCCACTTTGAGGTCTGCCCAGGGAGACTCCAGAGCTAGCAGGAGATTGGGATTCTTGATTAGGTGTCCTTGTGACAGCTCTGCATTGTTTCAGTGATTTTTGGTAGACTGGGCTCCTTGTAACTGCATGAACTTGTGTTCTCACCTGTAATAGGTTGTTAAAAATTAAATGAAAAACATACAGTAAAAAACGCACTAATTAGTCAATAAATAGTAGCTGTTATTGACATCATCACGGTCAGCCACACTGCTCTGGGCCCTGCCGGAGTCCTGAGCCAGCAGGACCTGGTCTGTGTGTGAGGCTCTCTAGCTCCACCGTCTGGCAGGGGACTGCAATGAGTCTTGCTGCCCAAGACCAGAGCCAGGATGCTGGGGATCAGAACAGGAAGTGACTTGCTTTGAATTCATGCATTCTTCTTCCCCTTGTTCCCTGTCCTTCAGGATGATCCATCAAAGATCTGGATTTCTGCTCGTTTCTTTGCAGAACACTCCAGTCCCACATGAGGCTTGCAGGCACTCCTTTGGCCAGAGCCCAGAGTGCCCCCCCCCCCACCGGTCCCCATCCCCCTCAGCCCCCAATCCTCAATTCCTGCATCTCTGGTTCTCAGGAGAGACAGTTCTACTCTCTTGGGAGAGGGCTGGAACTTGGTGGGAGCCTTTATATGGGTTGGTGGGTGATACTAGATGTCCTGCTAGCGTAGGACAGTCCTATACAACAAAAAGTGGTCTTGGGTGATTTTCAGAGGTCCTGCCCAGACATCCTTGCATTATTCATTCTCAGAGCTAGCACCCAGCTCCATCTATGTATAAACCAAAAGGTTTTTTTTTTTTTTGAAAGATTATTTGGATGCTTTTGATTATATACAACCTATACAATATAATACGTGCCATTTTAACTATTTTTTAAGTGAACAGTTTCAGTGGCATTAACTTATTTCCAAAACATTTTCATTACCCTCAACAGAAACTGCGTACCCATTCAGCTGTACTGTCACTGCCCCTCCTCCTGGCCCTGGTTACCTCTAATCTGCTTGCGGTCTTTGTGAACTTGCCTACTCTACGTATCTCATGTGAGTGGAATCATACAGTATTTGTCCTTTGTTTCCTCAAAAACATTACCAAGAATTGCTCATTCTTACTGGAAAGACCCATGACCAGTGACAGACCTGCATACACAGAGTTCAAATCATTCGTAATATATATGTGCCTCAGCCTATTTATACAACATGGCTGCACACATTTGAGTCCTTAATATTTTCTGATGGAACTGTGTCCAGATGTTCATAAATTGAAATACATACTATTTTTTTATGTTTTACATTTATTCTTATTCCAAAGTTAACACAGTACTTTTTAAAAAACATTATGTGCAGGTAGCATAAATGAGTGGTAAATTTGACTTTCGGAAAGGGGGCATAACAAAATACTTATTACAAACAGGGGCATTGGGCCCAGTGGGGCTGAGGATCAGCTTTTAATCTTTATAGTCACAAAGCATCAGCCCTGGGGCAGCAGGTCCCTGGGGGTGAGGTGCTGCTGACCACCTCAATTACTGCCTTAACTTTACAACCTGGTGACCAGGCCTCCTCCCTTGACCCCGCAACTGCTCTACCTGGTGACTCTTGGTCACAACCTGTCTATTATGGTCTGGGCGGTGCAGCCAGGCAGGAAGCTTGTGTCCTCAGTGTTGGGCATTGCTAAGACTTATTCCTAGCTCTCATGATGGGCACCAGAAGTATGAACAAGTTGAGATCAGATGCTTTCTAGGCACTTAAAATTGAAGCTATATTTTTAGCATTCAATAAAACGGCGGATTCTAGCACAGGACCTGGGCATCTCATAAAATGAGAATTGGGACCACGCTGTATTTACTTTCCATTCTTGCTTCTGTTTACAGTGCATCTAGTTGGGAACTTTCAGATATTGATTTTTTTTTTCAGAATAAAAAGGCAGGAAGTGTTATAGAGATTATTTCCTAACCAATCGCCTCTTTATTATTCACACTTCCTGAGATCAGTCCCAACGTCTTTCTTGAGAGTATAATACCACAAGATTTTAAATAAGCTCAAATTGGTTGCTAAAATCAAATGCAGATGTGTTTGACTTAACCATTTTTTGACTTTTTTTGGTGTCCCCATTCACTTTCAGTAAAATATTCAATAAGTTGCAGTATGTATTCAACACTTTATTATAAAAGAAGCTTTGTGTTAGATGATTTTGCCCAACTATAGGCTTAACCAAGTGTTCTGAGCATGTTTAAGCGAAGCTCAGTGCTATCATTTGGATTGTGAATATTATTTCAAGGGTCACCAGCCTGTGGTCCTATTGGGAGGTGGAAGTTTCAGGCGGTGGGGCCTAGTGGCAGGAAGTGAGGTCACTGGGTAAATGCTCTTAAAGAGGATATGGAGACCTGGCCCCTTCTCGTCTCTCTCTTTGCTTCCTGGCCACCACGAGGAGCACAAAAACAGCTGTGCAGTCTATTTCCTTCTACCTGTGCTCCCACCATGGTTGTGTGCTGCAGGCCCAAAGCTAAGGCCAAGTGATCATGGAAGAAAACTGCTGCAACCATGTCATAGAAGCCTTTCCCCCCTTTAGGCTGGTTGTCGCAGGTGATGGAGAGCCGGTGCCTAGACTAAGTGGGGATGTTTGGTAGAGTGGGGGTATTAAATGCATTTCTAACTTACTTTTTCAAATTATAATGGACTTACCAGGACATAACCCCTAGTAAGTTAAGGGGCATGTGTGTGTGTCATGGGGAGCCTTTGTATTTGTCTGCTTGTTGCACTATTGGGAGGCTGTAATGTCCTCTTTGGCCACACCACTCTGGAGACCACCTGATCTTGTCTGACCTCAGAAGCTAATCAGGGTGGAGCCCGGTTAGCACTTGGAAGGGAGAGGGATGAAAAGTCACACCTGGATAAAGCAGTCTTCACACTCCCTTCCCACACCAGTGTTCCTTCACTCAATACTTTCTATGCATGTGGTTGGAGCTGATGCCACACACATGAATAAGATCCTCAGCATCCAGGAGCTTGATGCCCCACACAAGAGGCCATCGAGCAAAATTGAAGGTGGCAGTGACCCCCACCCATCTGCTCAAGCTCTTGAACAAGTACCTAGAGTAAATCAACAAAATCTCAGTGTCACAGAACACAAAAGAGATGTTGGAGGCAAAGAAATGTCAAGAGCGAAGTAAATTTGTGAACTAGGCTAATTTGGTTGTCTACAATGGAGAGGTCTTTTTGGCAGATACATTAGCTTGGAAAATTTCAGGTGAGGACTTTTGGCTCTCCCTGGGACCTTGCTAACATGCTCCAGTGAAAACATACACAGATGAATCCCCCAAAGTGCTTATTAGTGCTCCTCACTAATAAGCCTTAATTACAAATGTAATGTAATCTATTTAATTTGTAATTTGGTCAAGTTCCAGCTCTGTTCAATCCTACCTTGTAATAGGTGTCTCAATGAGACAAATGGAATTGTACTTGAGTGACAGGTTTCAGCCAGTGTTCTAGGATGAGGATTCAGAGTCTTTTGCTAATGTCTGTCCCAGGCTTGACAGTTCTAAACTCAGGGGACCACTCTGAAGACCTGGGCTGACCAAATTCTTATACCCTGTTCCTACCAATCCAATATGTCTAACCCACTTGTATATATCCAAAACCACACGTCACTGATTAAAAGACCATTTTTAGCATCATGTGTTAATTCATAAATACTCCAGTGCTGAGTGAATCTAACAAGAATTATTTGCAGTAGCTGTCTTGGGAGTACATGCTTCTAGTTCTTGAGCGTGTTAACTAACAAACCCTGGGAAGTATATTTGTGACTAGGGAGCTTCAAACATAAACTCACTGCCTCTAGGATGCTGAGGAAAACCAGCAAACACATTTTTCACACTTCTAGGCTGAAATGTCTTAAAGTAAGTGCAACAGCTATCAACCCATAAGGGGCCTAGTGATGACTCCTGAGGACTCTGACCCAGGGTTGGGATGTGTCCACAAGAAATTAGCTCAAAACCCCCTGAGCTGATAGGGCTGATGGATGTGTGCTATAAGAGTTCAATGCTGGTGATCACAGTTGAATACCTTAATTTTTATCCTTTTACTTAAAAATAATTATAGATCCCTAGAACTTGACAAAGATAGTATAGGGTACTTTATCGTGCAGTGCAGCACAATATGAAAACTAGGAAACTTACATTATTACAACATGTTATATAGTTCTGGGCCATTTGCAATCAAGATACAGGGCTGTGCCACCCCCAGATAAAGCACTCCCCCATCAGCACTTCCAGGGGACAGTGAGAAGGGGCATCTCTCATGTACCCCTGTAAAGTCAGACTCCCCCTCTACTCCTTTGGCAACCAGTAATCTGTTTTCTGTCTGTACAACGACTGTATACACATGGGATCATACAGTAGCATACGCGGTTTTTATCTCGCGCCGTAATTATAGTAATCAAGCCAAAGCTCTGGCTTGGAGAGCAAGTTCAGCTGTTGTTGAGGCTGCTTCCGGCTCAGAGTAGTAAACACATGTCATCGGTAGGGATGAGGCTGGTTCTCGGGTTCTCATTTGCCATCGCGCTCACAGTTCCTCTCACTTGCCAGGCCTTGCTCTTTAGAAGTTCTTTGAGGACACCTGGGAGGTGGAGAGATTAGTGCTGCCCTTCAGAACTCATCTGTCCATTTGGCCTGCCCCCAAATAGAGTCTTGATGCTCTGAGGTTGGTGGATGTAAAACTGTGAGCAAGTTTTAGGGGGATGGATGCCGGGAAGATTATTTGGCTTGTCCACCTCTTTTCTAGCCCATGTAGTCAAAAAGTAAAACAAGTGAATGCAGCCAAGTGTCAGGCAGATCTTGGGTCCTCCTTGGTCTATGAAGTGTTGCGAAAATGGCTGGCAGGGGAGGGTTGTATTGAAAGCATACTTATATTATGAGAAACAGATTAGGAGAAACCACTTAATCAGAGGGAAAGCGATGTTAATTTCAGAAGACATGAAACCCCAACTTCCAAATAACTCCCCCATTATTTTAGAGAAGCATCCATAATGCTGCCTTTGGAAAATTAGGTCAAATCTATTATTGCTGTATTGTACGAAGTTCTGTACCTTGGGAGCTACTGTGAAAAAAGAGTTTCAGTAAGACCTGTGTCAAACGATTTCAAAGGAACGCCTGTGATGGGAACTCTTTTACTCCTTAGGTGATGGCCATGGTTTCAAAATGCAACATTGGAATCTCCTTGGGAATTAGAAACTCTTGAATTCCGAATACTCTTCCTCCATAGGCCTGATGGGGACTGACAGTCTGTCTGCAGGTAGATATGATTGCTGGCTCCCTCCTCTGAGAATCTATTTGAAGAAAAGTTTGGGTCCACTCTGCTTCCAGCTGCAGTACAGGAATTTTTTCTCTCCTGATCACCTTGATCACCTTCTGGTGGTGCCCCGAGGACGGGGGCAGGATCCTCCTGGCTGCCAGACCTCCGAATGTTCCCCAGCCCTGCCACGTACACACAGGGCTGGGTACATGGAAGGGAGGGTTGGTTTTTAGCTTTTGTTTGGACTCTGAAGAAATAAAGATGTTCTCCCAGAACACAAACAGCTTTGCCTTGAATATTAGACAAGGATCTGTTCTCGTCTAGGTCTTACATGGGGAGAAAGTAGGTGACTGTCAGAGGTGTGGGCCACCTGGAAATAAAGGCTAGAAAAGTAATATTAAGAAATAAACATGGAAGATGAGAAGTATATATTCAAAGCCCGGGGCGTGAGGGGTGGAAGAGATCAGATGGGTCTGATCCTAACCAAGGCAAAGAGCTGCGGAGGCTTCATTTATAGCGAAACATCAAAGGGATTCAGTGAGGCGCTTCTTGAGGAAAACCGGATGAAGTGTGGAAAACAGGCTGTTTGGGGCCTGGCAGCTGACGCCCATCTCCGGGGGACTGTGTGTGAGCCTAGGGCTGGGAGGTAAGGCAGGGTGCCAGCGCGGCCCAGGCTTTCTCGAACCAGGGATTTTCACCTAGGAGTTCCCAGAAAAGCAGCCTCCCAGCCTTATGACAGCTCAAACAAACCCAGAATTCACACAGTCTGTGACCCTCCGGTCCTCTGATACAGGATGAGTGTGTCCTTCTCCCCTAACTCTCACCAAAGAAAAGATAGGCTGGTGTCCTGACTTCTCAGAATGTGACCTTGGAGGGTCTTCACAGGAGTCATCAAGTGACAGTGAAGTCCTGACGGCCATAGTGTACCACGATGGGTGTCTTTAGGAGAGGGGATTTGAACACAGGCGCCAACATGAAGACCTCAAGATGGTCATCAAACACACGTTCGATCTGTGTGTCAGGCTGAACTGTGTCCCCTCCACCCCGCCCAATCCATGTGCTGCTGTCCCAGCCCTCAGTATCTCAGAATGTGAACGTAGGTTGGAGCCTGGGTCTCTGAAGAGGTGATTAAACTGAAACGAGGCCGGTTGGGGTGGTGTGTGTGCGGGGTACCCCAGTCTGACCGTCCTTAAAAGGAAACTTGGGCACACAGTCAGGGGTGCACATGCACAGAAGGAAGATGGTATGAAGACACAGGGAGAAACGGCCATCTGCCAACCAAAGAGAGGCCTCAGGAGAAACCCACCCTGCAGAGCCCTCGTCTTGGCCCTCTAGGCCTCGGAACTGAGCAGACACTTTTGTGGGGTTTAAGCCACTCATTTGGTGGTGTTTTGTTAAGGCAGCTCTACGTCTAATACATCAGCAGAATCCAGAGTTTGGCTGGGGTATAAAAGTTTTGTTTTGTTTTTTTAAAATATTTGTTTTTTAGTTGTAGTTGGACACAATACCTTTATTTAATCTATTTATTTATATGTGGTGCTGAGAATCGAACCCAGGGCCTCACACATGCTAGGTGGGCACTCTGCCGCTGAACCACAACCCCAGCCCCTTGTTTTTTTTTAATTTTAAGAATGAAAATGTTTATGATTTTCACGTAGCAAGGGTAACAGGAATAATATTTTGAAATATCAAACTTAGAGGTTTCTCATACTCCATAAATCACGCACCCCCACAGGCTTCCACCATTAAGGTGAAGCCATAAACTGCTGGGAGGGAGCGGTGTCGGGAATAAAAAGCCCATTGATGCACTTTGATTTTCCATACTAGCAGTTTTAAAATCCAGGCTGTATGGAGAGAGAAAATGTTTATTTTCTGAAGTTTTAACGCTCCTTTTATTCATGGGGAGTTAGAGTTGGTATTAGGAGGTGCAGCTCCAGGTAAAGAGAACTGGGGTCATTTCCTAAGGGAGGTACTGACTCATAGGAGGAGAGAAAGGAGAGGTCAAATAGAGACCTGTGTCCTGCTCCTCCCCCCAAAGAGGGCCTGTTGGAAACGTGCTGGTGGTTGGGGGAATCCCAGAGAAGTGGTTTTGGTCCCTGCTTTTCCAGGTACAGACTGGAGAAATGTCAAGTCCCTGAGAAGGGGGGCATCCAGTATTATGCCAGCCAGAAGGAGCTTAAGAAGGGCTGAAGGTGAAGACAGGGAGAAGAGAGAGGTCACGTCCTGTCCCCGGGCTCCTAGGTGGCCGCAAAATGCTCCAGAGGAGCAGGTTAGTTGAGCTGAGGGCCAGGATACTGGCTATGAGGCCACCACTGGGACCCTGTGGCAGAGGGTGACAGCCAGGTCAGGGGATGAAGGAGGTCACTCTCAGGACCCAGAGCAGTTGCCACAACAGTGAAGTCAGAGCCAAGATGGTGGAGTTGGGAGGAGGTTCCTGCAAAGGACCAGCCCACAACTGGCTGTGAGACCTCCTTCCCTGAGCCTGAGCTCAGCTAAGCCTTTCCCTACACTCTCTGAGGGCCAGATGGCGGTGGGAGAGGGCAGAAATCTTGAAAGATTACTTTATCAGAAAGATAAAAAATGTCAGCCAGCCAGTGCCTAAACCCGAAGAAGCAGAGATAAATTTAATTGACAAGTCTACCTTTTTTCCTCTCTGACCCCTTCCCATTTCTACTTCAAGGAAAAGTGGTTCATAGTTACAAAACACAAAGAAGTAACCCTTTCAGGCACTTCTGAATACATTGGACAGGATTGTCTGCCTGTGTGACTTGTCATTTATCAAAGGCTTTTGACTCACTAACTTTTGCCACATGTTTCTGAACTTCTTTTAGGCCAATAAAATTAAAACAGGGGGATTATTCCTCTGATTCTTGCCTTAAGATGGTTTCTGCTCTGTGGTGAGCTGTTACTTGGTTTTCATGAATCCTTATAATATGCAAATAACAATTTGATTTTTGTTGTTGTTGTTTATTTTAACGGGCTCACAGGAGTTAGCAAACTTTACCTGGAAAGAACAAGCTAGATATATTTTAGGCTTTCTGGGCCACATGGTCTCTGTTGCAAATGCTCCATTTTGACCACATACTGTAAAAGCTGCCATAGACAATATGTAAAGGCATGTGCCTGGCTGGGTTCCAATAAAGCTTTATTTATAGACTGAGATTTGAATTTTATATAATCTGTACATGTCACAAAATTGTCTTTTGATTTTTTTTTCCTCCAGCCATTTAATATACGTAAAAATCTATTTTAAACTTGCAGGCTGTACAAAGACAGGGAACTGGTTTGGGCCCACAGGCTGTAGTGTGCCACTCCCTGGGCTAACATTTAACATGCAAACATTTCATATATACGCTAATGCACTTTATGGCACCCCTAAGTTTTTAGAAATGAGATAGGAGATATGATTTGGGGGAAGGAAGGGGATTAAAAAATATCCATCGCCAGTTTGTGTCTAAAACTGAATTCTTTTATTCAAAAAAGTAAATCAGATGTGTTGGGTTAGTGTGATTTCCTTTGGATGGAGGCTATTTTTGCCAGTGGTGATGTTAGAAAATTCTATTTTGATGAGGAAATGATGAGGTCACTGCATTTATCATGGCCATGTGACGCCTGTGATAACTAGCAACCTCTACCAGCAGCCAGGCCTCAGAGGACTGGTGACATTGGGGACTGATTGATTTCTTTAATGCTATTTAACTCCTTATGCTGCTGTTTGTAGTATGCAAAGCACGTTTGAGAGAGAGAGAGAGAGAGAGAGAGAGAGAGAGAGGCAGAAGGTGGTTGCAGGGGAGCGTAAGGACTGTCTTTCTCTCTCTACATGAAGGAAACCCATCTTGGCCTTGGTTCAGTTTTCCCTGTGAAGTCTGTAGGCCAGCAATATTTATTGCTACTGCTCAGCCCATGGACTCCCCCACCAGAGTAAAATTGGCTGCAGTGATTAATCATTAGAGACTCAAGTGGACAGTAATATGGCCCCAGAGTCTCAGGAAATCACAGAGATAAAAATTGAGTGAGTGTCCACCTACAGCAGCTAGGAAGTGGCTGGAGGAAGGATGAATCCAGAAGGGGTGGGAAAATGCCACCCGGCCAGGAAGCTTAATGTGGCTCCAGCTGGTCCCTGGAGTGCAGCCACCCCTTTCTAGTTCAGTCAATTTTCCCCTGAAATTGCACTGAAGAGCAATCTTTGAGAGGTTAGGAGACTTATTCTTTTAAGTGGGAAAAATAATAGTGCTTTCCTGGCCACCCAAAGCCTCACTTGGTTTTATTCTGAAAATTTGAAAACACACTAAAATCCTGTTATGCACACACCCCTGTGAAAACATATTGAAGAAAATAAAAGCATTTAAAGCATCAGTTACACAACAGCTAGTGAAATCATGAGTGGGTCATTTTGTAGGTATTAGACAATATTACTGAGCCATAGCGGTTATGAATTAAACTTTCTGCTGACACCATGCAGTGAACATGATCAGTGATCTAAGTCAGTGATGAAACAATATGCTACAGTATTCACAAACCCATCGAGCCTGATCCAGTCTCTCAGTGCCCCTGGGTTCCCAGGGGACTCTCCCATGGAAACTAGGGAGGCCTCAACCCCTAGGACAGGGTGGCAAGTTGGTAGCATCTGCATCCTGCAACGCGGGCTCAGGGGTCACTTGATCTTTATGGGTCCAGACAGACACATTCCTAATAGTAGCCTTCAGATTGGGATAGTGAACTTTGGGTGAATATTTTTTTTTTTTCAAAAATGTAGCATATTTTCTGGATAGTGGTAAGTTCAGATAATGGTACCCATGTTGTGTAGAAAAAGAATAAGATAAAAACATGCCAATCAGCAGAAACCAGCACTGCCAATCAATGGAAGGCCTGAATTTGGAGGTTTCTACTAAGAACAAAGTCAAGGCAATCGCCTGGAAAGTAAATGACCCACCTAGGCTCCGCCTCCTGCCATCAGAAATAAGGACAAAAACCTCCTGGTCCTCACCCTGGATCAAAAACTCAAGTCCTGAGCCACCTGAGGAAGGTGGAACATCTCCCTAAGGTGCTGTTGAAGGTAACAATAGCATGCGCCATTGCAGCCCCTGGAGCCTCACTTCCTGTTAGAACAGTTCCTGAGCAGCTCTCAGAGGCAGGCGGAAAGTGTGTGTGTGTGTGTGTGTGTGTGTGTGTGTGTGTGTGTTTAGACTCAGACTCAGAAATCTATACAGATTGCATGCTTTGGGGTGAATTCGGCAGCCTAGGGACAAAACCCAACAAACCAAACCAGAGTTTTCCCCAGTTCTTCCTCCCAGTGCCAGATGAGGGCTTCTTGTTTCCTGCCTGCTCTTGTGCTCAATGTCAATGCCGGGCTTTGGGTGATGATGATGTACCAACGTAGGTTCACCGATTATAACAGATGGACCTCTCTGGTGTTGTTATTATTAGAACCATTCTAAATAAAACCAATCCTGATGTGTTCTAGATAAAAATGGTTCTATTTTAAATGTCTGTAACTCTGGGTGATAATAATTAGAAAAAAAGGGCTTTTTTTCCCCCATGCCCTCAGGCAGTGCTCCGTAGACCAAGACATGGTCACCGACATAGTCTTGCAATTTAAGTAATGACTTTCTGCATCTAATGAACAGGCAGAATGACAGGATTCTGAGGACAGTGAATATACTCTGGTCTGATAATGGTGGAGATATGTCGTCCTACATTATACTTCCATCCAAATTTAGAGCAGTTATGTCACCAAGAGTGGACCCTCGTGTCAGCTCTGGACTTGGGGTGATAGTGATGTGCAGCGTAGACTCATGGATGATCACCCACGTCCACAGGGCGGGGTGCGTTGAGAGTGGGGGCGGCTGTGGGACTGGGGGTGTGGAAACTGTTTGCCGCTCTGTCTTGCTGTCAGCCTAACACTTCTCTAAAAATAGCGTCTAGTTATAAACAAAGAACCCATATTATAGGAGGTATTTTTATTTCAAGTCATTTTATTTGATTTTGTTTCATTTGTTTTTAGTGGTACTGGGCACTGCCCATGCGAGGCAGGCGCCCTGTCCCTGGGCCACATCCCCTGCCTGGCTGCTCCTCTCAGGGGTCAGACCCTCTTTCCCCCTCCTTCTCCTCCCTCTGCCTGTCTTCCCTGCGTCCTGGCTCTGTCCTGGTGGCTGTGAAGGCAGCTCTGGGTTCCTGGCCCTGTAGGTGCTGGAGGGACATCAGGCCCCGAGACACAGGGCTTTCCCTACCTGTTCTAAACTCCCCCCCTGCAAGCCACAGACCTGCCAGACTCCATCAGAGGCCGGCTTCCAGAAAAGTGTGAGATGCAGAGAAAAGTCAGGCTTTAGGGACGAGGAAAAGTAAGAGAAAACCCTGTGCTGAACCACATTTGTGAATTTGGACATCTGTCTCTTAAATGATTTTGTGGGTTTTTCTTATTACTATCAAATGAATACTTTTTTTTTTTTTTGTGGTGCTGGGGATTGAACCCAGGGCTTTGTGCAAGTGAGGCAAGCACTCTACCAACTATCTCCAGTCCTCAGTGAATACTTATTAAGGAAGATTTGGAAACTTTTGCAAAAATAAAAACCACTTTATAATCCCACCATCAAGGGATAGTCACTGTTCATATGTTAGTTGAGGGACTCACACCTATCTTTTCCTACACTGTTAAGCCCATATTAATATTATTATTCATTTAGAACTTGAGAATGTTCCTATTTTAATCACTTAAAAACAAGGATATGATGATTATTGAATATATTTTAAGGGAATAAACCAGAATATTAACAGTAATTAAGTCTAAAAAGCAGAGTTCTATTTTCTTTGCATTTTTAAATTTTATATATATATATATATATATATATATATATATATATACACACACACACATACATATACAAACATATCTATATAATATATATTTATTAGTATATTTTAATTATAGGGAATAATGGGTTTCATTATGGCATATTTGTACATGCAAGTGACATACTTTGATTATAGTGTTTAGAACTTCACAGTGAATGTATATAACTTCTATAGTTAGAAAAAAATGATTTTTAAAATTTAAGACATAAAATTTTGTATGGTATAAGCCAGTCTGTTTTATGCTGCTATAATGGTATGCCACAGACAGGGTATTTTATAATTAAGAGAAACTTATTTGGCTCAGAGGTTTGGAGGCTGGGAGGTCCAGGATAGAGAAGGTGGCCTGGGTAGGGCCTTATTGGCCTCGCCCCAGAGCAGAAGGTAAAAGAGCAGGAGAGCCCTGCAAGAGCACGAGAGGTTGAACTTGCAGTCTCAAGCCCTTTTGTCAAGGGCATGAACCTGTCCATGAGGACAGAGCCCTGGCCTAATCCGCTGTCAAAGGTCCCACCTCTTGACACAGTTGCATTGGGAATTGCACACACACACACGTGATTTCTGGGGACACATGCAGACCATAGAAGCTGCACGATCTTAATGGCACATAAAACCCACTCAGCAAAGGGATGGGAAAGGCCAGAGTCCAATAGGATATTGTGTCCGGGAGGTGAGATTCTTGTACTGTTTTCCTTCCTTCTACCTTTTTGTATTGTTTTGAAGTTTATAAGGAAGCAAGATACATTAAAAACATATATTGAAGGAGCTTAGTTACCTGTAGGAGAAGCAGTTTTGCAATGGTGGGTGAGGATTCTTAGGGTCACCCTAGCTGGTGCAGCCCAAGGGAGGCCCGTCAGGTCACCTGTGAGGCCTCAGGAAGAGGTTCTACCTCGGAGCTGGGTCTCAATCAGCTGCAGAGTTTCCACCAGGGGTCTGTTTCTGCCTTGACCAGTGGGAGAAGAACAGACCCTCCGATTGTGGCCACAGCTTCCTGGGATTCTATGGATAACCCCAGGGAAAGCAGAACCCCAGATTCTGTGCCTGGCCAGCCCTGACAAAGCACCCAATTCCCAAATGTGACCTGCAGTGGGTGACTGCAGCCCCTTCCCCCACGGGCAGTATTGGAAGGGAAAGATTCCCCACCAACTGACCATGGCCAGGAGCTCTCCTCCTGCCGAGTGATGAGGACAGGTGTAACTTCAGGAGGTGGGAGTGAGGGGCAAGGGGATGGCTGAGGAGCAACAGGTAAAGGAACTCAGATCCAGAGCTTGTGGTGGGCATTAGCCAGTGGCTGGGGATTGTGAAGCTGGTCCCATGTTGGCGTGCAAGGTTCTCAGTTACAAGATCTTATCTTCATAAGTGTGCAGGGCACTCTATTGGGACCTCCCCTAGTACAGAGGTAGAGGCAGAAGGGGACAGCAGGCGGTGACAGCACGCGGGTGATAATAATCCAGATGAGGACACAGGGCATGCACTACAGATGGCATCACTGCATCCTTGCTGCAGACCAAGGCAGAGGCTCCCTGCCTGCACTCACCTGAGGCTGTGCACAGTATCACTGCGACAAAGGGGGTGTCAGGTACATTGTGAATTCTGGGCTCCAAGAGGAAGAAGTGGAGACACAGGCAGGGGAATGACTCGTGCAGAGTCCAGGCCAGCAGAAGAGCTGAGAGCTGAAAGCCGGAGGCGCTGGCTTCGGTGTTCCCTGCTCATGCATTTTCGCTTCTGCTGATACCAAGTGGTGGGCGCTGCTGGAGGGAGGAAGGTTCAAGTACAACAGCAGCCAGCAAGAGAGGAAGAGCTGAATTATTCTCCCACTCCGAGTTCATGATAATCATTGCCACTGGGTCTTACAAAGGACTTTACAGAAAGCCCCTCCTGTTTGTAGAGTACAAAACAATAGCAATTCAAATTTCTGCCCTTATCTCTCACTGCCACACTGCTCCTTGGAAATGGCACCTGCTCCCCAAAGGAGAAGCCCTGGCATGTCTTTCCCGTTCTTCATTACAGTGCCTGCCCAGCCCTCCAGGAAAATGGCATTGCCTGCAGCACCCGTAGGGGTTCCCAGCACCGGCTGATGTCCTGGGGGAATGGAATTTGGAAAGGCAGGGCCACAGTGATGTGAAGGTCAGAATCAATATCCTGGGTCTGCCCTCGATGGCTGAGAAGGGGAAAAGAGAAGGGTGGGAAGGGGGGGGGGTCTCCTCTCATGGTGTTCCATGAAAGAGGAGGTTCCTCTTCTAGTCATTCCCAAATACTTTGCTATATGCTCATTGGATTAGTTAACAACCATTTATGGGCCACTTGCAATGTGTTGGGCACCAAGCTACATGTCAGAGTTGCAAAAAATGAAAAGTCATGTCCCTGCTCTCTGTGAGCTATTCTCTAGTCCCAGGGTGACTTTGTTGCTCCCGAGTGACTCTAGATCTCCTCCATCTCCTGCCATCTCTCTTCTCTCACCCTCTAAATCAACTCTGGAAGTGCAGGCGAGGGCTTGCCCAATATCAGCTGCTATCTATCAAGTTCCTATTACACACCAGCATGGTGCTGAGTGCTGAAGGTCTTACTTCAGTTATCACAGAAATATGAGGTAATGCTATGGTCACGATCTCCATTGTTTACCTGAGCAACTGAGGCACAGAAAGATTGAGAAAATAGCCAAAGGACACACATCAGACCTGGTAGAACCCAAAGCACAGTGTTGTCCCCTCTTTCCTGAGCTGCAAGGATGGGGCTCACAGCACAGGAGGCTGTGGACCTGGCCAGCAGGAGGGACCCAGCCATGACATACGACCTACCTGCTGGAGTGCACGTGGGGAGGACCCCAGGGGAGGCCCAGCTGATGTTCATGAAGTCCGATGCCCAGTTTCAGAGTTAGTCATGGTGAAACAGGCAGCTGTGTTGGGAAATCCAGCCAGAGGTAAGGGGCAGGCACTGGGAGAGGTGGGTGTCACAGGACAATGGAAAGTCTAGGGACAGGAAGTGTGAAAATCCAGCTGGTAACTAGGCAATCACCAAAAGAAGGCAGGGAATTCTTGGAACAATTGTGAGCTGAGCAGGACCTCAACCCCAGACAGATTATTGATGCAAGACCTAAGGTGTTAGGGACTCAGGACCCCAATAAGTAGGGACCCTTTCCCTACCCAAGTCTGAACCTAACTGAGAGACAGGAATCAGGCCACAGAGGCCAAAATATCACCTTTCTTGTTGATGATGCTGATGATATGGCTGAAGAATGAAGAATTCTATAGGTGTGGAGGGGCTTCCTAATATTGAACCCCAGGCTGGGGATGTGGCTCAGTGGTAGACTGCTTGCCATTCATGTATGAGGCCCTTGGTTCAATCCCAGCACCACCAAAAAAAAAAAGATATGCCCAATACTGAGCCCCCAAATAAGGAGGAATCACCCCCCCCCGCCTCTTCCATGGGGGGCAAGTCAACTTCAAGATGGGAAAAAAAGGTAGATCAGGACTCATTCTGTCTATGGGAGCTGGCACTAGAGAAGACGCTGGGGGCCGGGAGCTGCTCCAAGAATATGTGACATGCTTATTGCTCCCAAATAAATCCCTTCCCGCCCCAAGGTTTCACCAGTGGAACTTCCCCTGCTCTTGTTCCCAGTGGGGTGTGTATGCAGAAGGATGGAGTCCCTTCCTTCCTGCCCCCACTACCATGGGATCCTGGGGAACAGGACAGAGCCACCATGGGGAGAATCGGAGGCAGACTGAAGGCTGAGTTACAGAAACAAGGCAGAGGACGAGTTGCCCAAGCTGGCACAGAGGGCAGGGAGCCGATGACCTTGCTGCAAGGTGAGTCTGTACACACTGGGCCAAATTCCCAGCCAGGAGAAATCCCCAGTTGCATCAGCCTCTTGAATGGGCTGCTTTCTGTCCACCCTTGCCCCACAGCAGCTGGGACTTTCAAAACTGTGACCACAGTACTCATCTACCGAGTCCTCCAGGGCCACCCAATGTGGGGCCCACCAGGCAGCACTGCCTCTGTCCCGCTCAGCCCTTCCACCATCTCCTCTTCTCCATCTTTTTAAAGCCCCAACCACGCTGACCTGACTTTGGTCCCTTGGATACTCCAGGGCTCAGGCCTTTTTCACCAGCCATTCTTTTAGACTGTGTCCAGGTTATCAGTTGTTGCATAACATGACCCCACGATTAAGCAACTTATCTGCCATTTCAGTATTTATCACAATGATTCTGTGGGTCAGGCATCTGGGCAGGGCTCAACTGGGCCATTCTTCTATTCCACGTGGCATTGCTGAGGGTCACATGCTGGTGTTCAGTTGGTGGCTGATCTGAAAGGTCTGAGATGGCTTCACTCACATGCCTGTTGCTCAGCAGGGATGTCTGGCAGGCTCTGGAAGGTTCTGGAAGGTTGGTTCCCGCTGAGCCGCTTGCTCTCTCCAGACACTCTCTCGGGGTCTTTCTGTGTGGTCTCTCCAGCAGGGAAGTCAGATTTTCATCTGGCAGCTCAGGGATCCCAGAGTGAGGGTCCCAAGAGATGGGAAGTGGGAGCTGCTGGTCTCTGCTGGCCTGAAATTGGCCCAGCATCAACCTGCCATGTTCTGTTGGTCAAGGCAGTTATGGAGCCAGCTGGATTCAGGGGAGGGGCATAGACCTGTGTCAATGGGAAGACAGGTAATGAGTAATGGCCCTCTATAGTTTGCTGCAGTCTGAGATGCTGTTCTCTCTCCCAGATGTCATCTGTGTGCCCAGCTTCCATATGACTCAGTCCTCAGCTCAGATGCCCTCACCCTGCCACTGTGTGTAAGCAGAATGCCACGCTGGCCCCTCCTTCTTGTGTTCTTGCAGTGTCGGTCCCTTAACCTGTCTTCAAGGCTCTCATCCCCTGAAATGTGAGCAGCATGTGAGCAGAGACCTGGTCTCAGCCACTGTCTTGGCCAAAGGCCTAGAACACTGTTTGGCATAGAGAGGGCCTACAATGTCAAATGAATGAATGATTGCAGAGCAGAGGGATGGGTTGATAGGGACCTATGACCAGAAACACTGTTTCTACAAAAGGTCCCAAAGGTCTGGTGTTCAGGCTAGCATTCCTGTCCCCCAACTGCCCCCAGCAAGGGATGGAGCCCTCAGCGGTAATGGTGTGTGGTCTGTGGAGAGAAGGGAGGCCAGGCCTACTGAGACATGGAACTGGCGGGGGCTAAGTTAAAAGAGGGCATGAGGGCATTTTCTGTGCCCTGTGCTAACAAGGCCAGGCCCAAATAGTGTAGGCAAAGTTAGGTCTACAGTGTTGGAGAAAAGTCAATAGAGAGCTATTTCTCTTGCAGAGAAATGTCCACATGCAAGGAAAATGATAATTTAAATTTAAATGAGCATATTAGCCAGGCTTGCTGGCACATACCTGTAACCTCAGTGATGTCAGAGTCTGAGGAAGGAATATTGCGGGTTTGAGGCCAGTCTCGGGAATTTAGTGAGACCCTGTCTCTAAAAAATTTAAAAAAGGCTGGGGATGTAACTCTGTGGTGGAGTGCCCCTGGGTTTAATCCCGAGTACTGCAAATACACAAATGAATAAGTAAATACTTTTAAAAAAATGAACACATTAAAGAAATCAGAGGCCACTTGGCCAGAAACCACCTCCAAACCTTGCATGGACCTGATAGATGCCGATGCTGGTCTGGCTGCTGAGCACAAGACCCCAGGACCTGGACTGGGGACCCCATGGGCCCTGGATGTCACCCCTGAGATCCCAGTAAATACCCCCAGGGCAGCTTCCTGGCTGTCCTTGCTTCTCTGCATCACCAGCTCTTTTCAAAGGGCTCCTCTTATTGGCCAGGTTGAGTGACAGGCCCGTGTCCTATCAGCAAGGAAACGCCTGGCCTTTTCAGCTAGATCTTTGCCTCTCATGAGGACTCATAAGGCCGGAGTTCCTGAAAATTCAAGCCGAGACTCTATGCAGCCACATAAATGACAAATGGCGGGACAGTGCAAGAATCAACAGCAACACTGTTGCAATTCTCATTGTAAGAATTCCTCCAGAGCAGAATGCAGGAAGAGGCCTCAGGACCTCACCCTCTACCTGTGAGCCCACTGGTGGAGTGGGATAGAACAGCTGACCGGGAATGCAGGCATATGTCCTCTTGGACACCAACCATTTACGGGGAATGGCAAGCCCTGGAGAACCACAGGAGCTGAGACTGAAGGCCCACAGTACACTCGATAAAGGACACTGCTTGGACATTTCTATATGCTAGACAAATGCTATCAATTCCAAACTCCATTGGAACTCTGGGAAGGGCAGAGATAGCCAGGGACTAAGTCAGTGGCTCTTAATCTGGACTGCACTTTGAAATTTCTGGACAGCTTTAAAATATACTCAAGCTGGGTATGGTGGTGCATGCCTGTAATCCCAGTGGCTGGGGAGGCTGAGGCAAGAGGATCACAAATTTAAAACCAGCCTCAGCAACTTAGCAAGGCCCTAAGCAACTCAGCAAGACCTTGTTTCTAAATATAATACAAAAAAGGGCTGGGGATGTGGCTCAGTGGTTAAGTGGCCGGGGTTTCAATCTCTGATATTAAACCAAACCAAACCAAAACAAACTCATACGTGGGTCTAGTCTCCAGAAATTCAGATTTAATAGGTTTGGGATGTGGAATTGGGACTTTTTTTTTTTTTTAATTGAGGTAAATCCACATTCCAGACAATAAACCATTTAAAGCATTGTGCAACTCTCACCTCTGGCTATTCCCTGGTGAAGGCGTGGGTGTCCCTACCGGTTACACAGCCAGTCTCCATCCTTTCCTCCCCCCAGCTCCTGGCAACAATTCTATTTTCTGTCTGTGTTTTTTTTTTCTATTCTTGTTATTGCATATAAGTGGGATCATTCAGTAATTTCGTGTCACTGTCTTTCACATAAGATAACATCTTCAAGTTTTATGCATATTGTAGCGTGCGTCGGTTCTTGATTCTTTCCTACAGCCAAAGAACACTCCATTGTCTGGATAGATTACATTTTGTTTATCCATTCATTAGCCGATGGACATTTGGATTGTTTCCTCTTTTTGGCTACTACATAGAATGTTGCTTTGTACAATCTTGTGCAAGTCTTTTTTTTTTATACCTGTTCAATTATTTTGGGGACGTACTTATTGAGTGGACTTATCGGGCCATATGGTAGCTCTCTGTTTAGTTTTTTTTTTTTCCCAGGGCTGGGGACCCAGGGCCTGTGCATGCTACGCAAGTGCTCCACCGCTGAGCTACATCCTCAGCCCTAACTTTTTGAGGCTCTGCCAAGCTGTTTCCTACAGAGGCTGCGTCATTTTACAGTCCCACGAGCAATGTCCCAATTTCTCCACATCCTTGCCAAACTTTGTTATTTCCCTTTTATCATTATGGCATCCTAGTGGGTCAAATTTGTATCTCATTGTGATCTTAATTTGCACTTCCTTAATGACCAACATTGTTGTGTATCTTTCCATCTGCTTGTTGGTCATTTGTGTTTCTTCTTTGGGGAAATGTCTATTCAAGTCCTTTGCCCATTTTTTAATTGGGTGACTTGTCATTTTTTTTCCTCCTTCCCTGTTGAAAGAATTCTTTATATATTCAGGGTACCAGACTTTTATTAGATATGTGATTTGCAAATATTTTCTCTTGTTCAGTAGATTATCTTTTCATTTTCTTGATTGTATCTTCTGATGCACAGAAGAATTTCAATGAAGCTCAATGTATATATGTTTTTCTTTTGATTTATCTCTGTTTTTTTCTAACATTTAAAGATTTTGCTCTTATGTTTAGGTCTTTGATTCATTCTGAGTTAATTTTTGCATATGCTAGGAGTCAGGCTTCGGCATTGTAAAACTTCTACAATGATTCTGATGGCAGCCAATGTTTAAATAGCTGAGGGAGAAGGTACTAAGGACACTGGTAGAAGTGTGTTTGGAGAAGATGTGATGGAATTGGGCTGAAAGGCAGGAGCTGATGATCTCTGAACAGGTCAGTTTGCTTTAGAGAGAATCAAGTTTGCTAATTAAGTAAGGTCTTCGAGAAGTGTTTAAAGTCAGGAGAGCTCAATGCTCATTTCTTAGGGCGTTCCTTTGAGGGTGGCTGCAGTCTGTGGAGAGGGCACACAACCAAACTGCAAGTGAGCTGAGTGGCTCAGCTGTGGGAGGTCACACGGGAACTCAGGTGTTCTGACATCTGCTCTGGTCAGCTGGTGGGTGGATATCAGGCAAGCAGCAAGCCCCCCTGCTACTTGTTGATTCTAGAACCCTGTTTCTTACACTCAGGGTAACCTGGTGCCCAGTGTGTTCAGGCGTTGAATTGTTTGATATTATCCAGTATGCCGACTGCTGAGAGCTGTTACCTGTGACTTGCTACTAGCTTTCCAAACATGGACATGCATTTGAATGCAAGCGATTTCATTCTTTAGTGATGCAAAAGGAACATCTTCCTGTGCCTTAACGGATCTCTCCAAGCTGATTAAAAAAAAATGCAGTAGAATCACTTAGTGTGCTTATTTAAAACCTTGATCTTGGGGCCCTAATTCTGGGATGAAAAATCAATAATTTGGATTTTAAAACACATGGATTTAAAAAATGTGGTCCTTATGTGTACTGCTTGAGAAGGACTTTGGCCTCACCCTGGACACTCAGTAATCCCTCTGTGTGGAAGCCACAGACTATAGATCAAGCCTGAATTGCTCTGATTGACTTGCTGGAAATAATTTCTTTCAGTAAAGAACTATGGTAACTTTTTAATCTATAATTTGCACCTTTGCCTAAAAGTAGGAGGACTAAAGTTGAACTATATGTAATATCTCAACAAAGTATATCAGGACTCACCTGAAAATGTATTCCTATATTTATTTATTCCAAAAATGGGACCAAAGTAGTTTTAGCTATATGATTTTGCAACTTCACCTTCCTTCCTGCTTTTGTGAGAATAGTTTGTTTTTGTGGGATTCGTAGCATCTCTAATACCAATTAACAGAAATCATTCCTCCCCCTCTCTCCATTTCATTTTTCCTGCACCCCATGACAGGCAGCTTACTCTACGTCGGTTGGCACTCTCTTGCCAATGTGCAGAGTGAATTGAAATTGAATGCCACCCACCAGAAAAGAGAACCACAATCTGTTATGATGTATTTTTTTTTAATCCTCAAAAATGACTACTAAATTGGAAGTAATCTAGATTTCTCAGATTGTTTTAAAGAAAAGCATTTATTTAGATGTAACTCTGGTCACGTTGTCACATTTTGGGGGAGATCTAGGACAAAGCTGGAGCAGTGTGGCAAGACAGCAGGGCGTAAGCCGGGCATGGTGGCACAGGCCTGTAATCCCAGCGGCTTGAGAGGTTGAAGCAGGAGGATTGCAAGTTCAAAGCCAGCCCCAGCAACTTAGCAAGGCTATAAGCAACTTAGGGAGACCCTGTACCTAAGGAAAATATAAAATAGGGCTGGGATATGGCTCAGTGGTTAAGTGCCCCTAGGTTCAGTCTCTAGTACCAAATAATAGTAATAATAATAATAATAATAAAATAAATAAAGTGGGTGGAGTTTAGCTGGTCTGGATCGTGCAACAAATCCTCGGGAATCAGTTATGAGTTGGGCAGAGCGCTGGCCCCTGGTAGAGGCCATCCCATCAAGTGCAGACACGTAGCAGAGGGCACCACAGCTCAGATGGGGGGCAAGACCAGGCTTGATTCTGCTCAGACCCAAACCTTGGCTGTCCAATTCAGGGGGTGGTCCGTGGTCCATGGCAGATGGAGATTCCAGAAGGCGGCACCAATGTGGCCTTGGCTGTCGTTGCGCCAGGATTCTGGAATATATGTATGTTGGTGGCATCATCTTACCGAAGACTGGTGAGACCAGGAAATAGGCCGTGAGCTTTGACACCCAGGGGAATGACAGGCGATGACAAAAGCGTGGGGAACACAGCCAAGCAGGACACAGGCCTTGAGGGGAGTGGGGTAAAAGGCATGGGAAATGGGAGCTAAGGCCGGAGCCCAGGAAGGCGGAGCCGACATCACGTCCCAGGACCCGGGAGGTCACAGCGTTCACCGTCGTGCTTTGCTTCACTGGAACTCGGCCTGAAACCTGGGAGATCCATGGGTCTCAGCAGGCGGGACTCCTCCGAGCAGTGCGATTCGGGTTGGGATAAAGAATCATCCAGAAGTCGAGGCTTCAGGATCTCTCACACCACACTGCTTGGTTCCCTCCAGCCGTGGTCTGGAGAGAGCCCAATTCTCCATCGCTCTCTCCTCTCCACCTGTCACTGGCTCTTCCTTCCTGTCTTCTTCTGGAGCAGCGTCCTTCTCTCCCTCATGTCCCGGGCTTGATCCTTCCTAGTGTCTGCATGTCTGGCTATGGAGTTGATGATGGTGTCCACTCTTAGGTCTGGGACTAACTCGGAAATAATACTCAAAGCTGAACCCCCAATGTCCAGCCATTCTGTGAAGAGCAAGCCCAGAGGGCTGGCCAAGCTCCATCAGATAGGACTGGTTTCTCCCAGAATTGACCCTGTCTACGAGATAGTGGGGTCCTGTCTTAGTTCATTTTCTGTAGTTTTCCAATTTCTCTACCTTCTGCTTCAAGTTCCTGAAGTGCATAAGCTCTTCCATGAAACACAGGTATTTGGCAAGGGGCTGATTCCCTGTCCAGTTCTTGTTAGTTCCTTTTTCTGAGGTAGGAGGGCTAAGGAGAGGCTGGATCTGCTGCTCTTCACAGTCCTGGTCATCCAGCACTGCTTGACCAACTCCCAGAATCACCCTGCCTTCCATTGCTCATCCAGCTTCTTGTTTTCCTGCTCACACTCTGAACACTAAGGCCTTTCTTAACTGCACTGGAGCTTGCCATGTTTTCTTGGACCTTCCTGCCACATTATCTTTAATTAATTAATAATTATCTTTTTATCTTGGGCCATGTGAAACCACCCGTCTGTCCAGTTTTGCCTTCCCATATTGTTTGTGTTGATAGTGGCCCTGCAATATGACAAGTGAAAGAAGCAAGGCTGGGGTGTATCACACCGCAGTGAGTAGTAGATGGCCAAGTAGGGTCTCCAGATCTCGGAGGGAGGCTGGCATCCAACTGTAGAATGGTCACCTGCCAGGAGGTGGGCCTAATCCGACACTTGCCCTTGTGTTGTCCTGGTGAGGTAGCTGCAGTTCCCTGCACACTCTCAGGGAGTGGCACCCCTGTGGGCCTCTGCAGGGGTCTCATCTCCTTCAGTGAGTGGCGCCAACCTGCAAACGGGCTTGGAGATCCAGCGCCTCAGTCACCAACACTGCCTGTTCCTAAGGGTCTTTCCCATGGTTCAAAGGCTCCAGCATCGAGGTGGCAGCATGACACTGGAATTGGGGGTTCAGGAAGGGTGCCAGGACCCCAGGCTCCCTTTCTCAACAGCCCTTGGCTTGGCCCCAGAACACTCCTGCTGTCTCTTGAGGTCCCCCAAACACAGGGCAGCCCTTACTTTATCTCAAAAGGGGTGGGGAGGAAGGCAGAGCTCACCTGTGTCAGGGGGTGCTGCACAGTTAATACCCCGAAGGCCAGCCCCGCCACCGGGCCTGCTTCTCCTTCTGGACCCTGAATCACAAAGGGTGAAACAGCACCCTTCCTGCCCACGCAGCCACCCTCATCACCTCTGTTTCTAGCACAGGGACAAACAGCAGGAAGTTCACCTTCAGCAGAAAGCTCTATCTTCCGTGTCAAGGACCTGGCCAACTTGAGTCCCATGACCATCACAGGTGTGCTCAGGTATGATGGGGCTAGGTCCTGGTAAGCCCAGCATAACTTGAAACACCTGTAAGCCCCAAATGCATTGGATATTGGGAAAGAGTATGTAGCACAACTATTGAGTGTCCTGGCTTAGACCACTGTACACTCTAGTGTTAGTTGCTTCACCTTGTGATCTCAGGGCTGAGGGGGAGCTGTGGTTTGCTGCCGCTGCCTGCATCACAGAAGAGGATTGGACCCAATAATGCTAGGCACCCCCAATCCAAATTCAACATTCAGAGTATGGTTTCTACTATGTGTGGCTTTTGCACCATGGTCAAGTTGAAAAATCTTATGTTGAACATTGTAGGTCAGAGTATCTCTGTACTATAATTTAAAGAAGAAAGAAAGAAAAAAAAGAAAGAAAGAAAGAGAACACAAATCTAACTTTAGGCTGATGGCTGCTAGTTCCAGTGCTTACTCTGTACCCTTGGCTACATATACATTCCTGGATAAATATCAGGTTCTTTTCTCAAGCAAGAATAAAATCAACCTAGCAGACAACAAAGAGAATTACATTTATTTGGGGATGATTAGGACTGCAATCCAGGAAAACAGAAATTCAAGGACTCCTGAAAATGTGCTCCCGGGATTTACAAAATGGTGGCTGTATTTATAGCTAGGGGTCAGGTAGGGTGGTGTGGCAGTTGTTAGGAAGTACAATCGGTGCTGGAAAAAGTTTAGCTGTTTTGTAAGAAAGGGACTAGGCACAGTCTCAGTGTGGGGGTAGTGCGGTGGAGGGGTCCACTACCCTGGTCAGCAGAGGTTAACTGGTCTGGGGCAGTTCCCAGGTCAGCTTGAATGGGGGGGCAGGGAGAGGGTATCTGCAGCCCAGTTCAAAGGTTCAGCTGCTGATGTGTCTGAAACTGGATTTAAGTATATCTGCCAGCCCCATGTTAAGTGCCCTGAACCAGCGCTCGTCCATTTTGATCTTCTTTCTTGATACTTTCACTCTCTATAATGTATTTGAGATCCCTTTACATCATTAAATGTGTCAGTAGAATATCTGTTTTTCTGAGTCGTAATATCAATGTGCAACTATATGTATCTTTTTCTCTATTGAGAGGCATTTGGATGGTTTTAATTTGGGAGCTGTGGTGTGGTCCTTTCTCTTAAGTTGTGATCTTTCTGTGATCTCCACTTCAAGCCCAGATTGCTCAGCAAGGTCTTACCACTCAGCTACAAGCTGAAATTCCAATGTCTCCTAAATGCACAGATTCTGGTATTCTGCTCATGGTCCCACGGAGACTGCTTGCTAAGCCTTATGGAGTCTCCCCCTGCATGTAGAGTCCAGCCAAGGTCACGGAGGACCTCCAATGCCCACGCCTCCTGCCCTGCCCACCCATGGGAGCTCCCTCAGCTCAGGAATGCTGATCCACTGTCTCAAACTCAAATCTCAGCCCCTCAGTTCAGTGAGGCTACCTCACTCCATCCACTCAGGCTCCGTCCCCTGCACCATGGTCAGAAATGTTCCCCTGAGGGCTGGGGATGTGGCTCAAGCGGTAGCGCGCTCGCCTGCCATGCGTGCGGCCCGGGTTCGATCCTCAGCACCACATACCAACAAAGATGTTGTGTCCGCCGAGAACTAAAAAATAAATATTAAAAATTCTCTCTCTCTCTCCCCTCTCTCACTCTCTCTTAAAAAAAAAAGAAAAGAAAAAAAAAGAAATGTTCCCCTGAGAGACAGCCAGGGTGGCTTGGGATTCAATTTGTTTCCTTTTTCCCAAGGATTCCATCCTCCTCTCCTTGTCCAATACTGGAGAATAGCTGCTGTGTACACTGTGTCTGGTTTATAGATGTGAATTTCAGAAAGGCCATTCCAGTCACTCCATGTCTATCTCAAGAGGAATTCCTTGATTGACAGGCCCTTTAAGTCTCTCTCAATGTAGAGGCTTCTGTCTCCCCTTCCATCTTCCTTTTTCTTTCTTTTCTTTTTTAAAGAATACTGGGACTTGATCTAGGTTCTGGCATGTGCTAGTCAAGCATCTACCACCGAGCTGCATCCTCAGCCCTTTTTATTTTGAGACGGGGTCTTGATAGATTGCCCAGGCTGGTCTTGAACTTATGATCCTCCTGCCTCAGCCACCTGAGTAGCCGGGATTACAGGTGTGCTCCACCACCCAGCTTCCCTTCCATCTTCTTATCCCTCCCTTGCTACTTACTGGTTGAAGGAATTGCATTATTTGTCTGATTCCCCCCACATCTCAATTTCATAATGGTGGTGTGTTTTGCTATCAGAAAACCCATAGTACCTGGTTACCTCTTTTTTGTGATATTACAAACTGTTGTGTATCTGTGTTCACTGGCCTATCATGGTGCATCCTTATTTATTTAGAGAACTGACATCACAATTTGTATACAAATTTGATATCCTAATTTTTTTTAAAAAGGAATATAGAATATGACTTTCACTAGGTGTTTTGGTATTTAGATTAGAGAAGCTCTTCTTTTTCTGGACAGAACCAATCAAAACTTTGTTTTGATTGCAAAAACCAGAAGCCACAAGAGAATTTTATTCCTGTTCTATATCATGCCAGATAGGATACTTCTTCTGGCCCTTTGCCAGAAGTAGAAATCTACCCTTATTTAAATAATTTCAGAACCCCCAGAACAGGGAGAAAACACTGTTTTTCTGTCTGGGGAGAGAATGAAGAATTTTACCCCAAACCTCAACCTCTGTAAGTAAGCCATGGTCGTGACTGTTCTCAGATGAAGTTCATGAGTCTCTTGATGAATATCTTGAAGTAAATATTTTTCTCTTTCCACATTTTTATTGTTGTCCTATGTGTGCATCACACATACATAATGATGCAATTCGCCATCACACATTGGTACATGCACACCGTATAATATAAAATTTGGCCAATATCACTCCCCGCCTCCTCCTAGTCCCTGTCTCTTTTCTCTATTGATCTCCCTTTGATTTTCATGAGATCCTGCCCACCCACCCCCTTTTTTCCTTTTTCTTCTCTAGCTTCCATATATGAGAGAAAACATAGAATCCTTGACCTTCTGAGTTTGGTTTATTTCACTTAACATAATAATCTCTATCTCCATCCATTTCCTGTGAACAAGCCTAATTTAATCTTTAGGGTTAAATTCCATTGTGTATATATACCCCATTTCTTTATCCATCCATCCGCTGATGGACACCTAGGCTGGTTTCATAGTTTGGCTCTTGTGAATTGTGTTCTATAAACATGCATGTGTCACTGTATCGTGATGACTTTGATTCTTTAATATAAATACTGAGGAGTGGTATAGCTGGGTCAAATGTTGGTTCCTTGCTGGTCTTCTGAGGAGTCTTCATATTATTTCCATAGTGGTTGTATTAACTTCGGATCCCATCAACAGTGTAAAAATGATCATTTTTCTCCATTTCCTCCCAGCATTTGTTATTATTTGTATTCTTAATGACTGCCGTTCAATATGGTGTGAGATGAAATCTCAGTGTAGCTTTGATTTGCCTTCCCCTAGTTCCTAATGGTGTTGGACATTTTTTTTCATATATATGTTGCCCATTTGTATTTCTTCTTTTGAGAAGTATCTAGTTCATTTGCCCATTTATTATCATTTATTATTGGGTTATTTGTTTTTTTGGTGTTAATTTTTTTTGACTTTTTTTTGGTGTTGCTTTTTTTTTTTTTTAGTTCTTTCTATATTCTAGATACTAATTCTGTCAGAAGAATAGCTGGCAAAGATTTTTCTCTCCTTCTGTAGGTTCTCTCTACACATTCCTGGTTGTTTCCTTTGCTGTGTGGAAGCTTGATACCATCCCATCGATTAACTCTTGGCATGATTTCCGGAGCTTTAGGGGGCCCTGGTGAGAGAGTCATCGTCTGTGCCTGTTTGCAGGAGTGTTGTCCCACATTTTCCTTCTAGGAGTTGCATAGTTGCTGATCTAATTCCTAGGTCGTTGATCCACTTTGAGTTGATTCGTGTGTAGAGTAAGAGATAAGCATCTGGTTTCACTGTTCTACTTATGGATAGCCAGTTTTCCCAACACCATTTGTTTAAAAGGCTGTCATTTCTCCAATGTGTGTTTTTGGCACTTTTGTCAAGGATCACATGACTATATCTGTGTGGTTTGTCTCTGTATCTTCTATTCTGTACCGTTGGTCCATGTGTCTGTCTGTTGTTTTTTTTTATGCCAGTTTTACACGGTTTTTTGTTTGTTTTGGGCGCTGGGGATTGAACCCTAGGGCATGTAACCACTGAGCCGCATCCCCAGCCCTTTTTTTTTTAATTTTTTTTGAGACAGGGTCTCACTAAGTTGCTTATGGCCTTGCTAAGTTGCTAAGGCTGGCTTTGAACTTGTGATCCTCCTGCCTCAGCCTCTCAAGCCACTGGGATTATAGGAGTGTGCCCCTGGGCCCAGCACCATGCAGTTTCTGTTACTATAGCTCTGCAGTATAATTTGAAGTCAGATATTGTGATGCCTTTAAAATTCCTATTTTAAAATTTCACTTATGATAAAAATTAAGGGCCTATTTATTAATCTAATTATGATCTTTTACTTTGTTGAAATGCTGATGGAAAAAATTTTCCTCTAATCTCTTAGAATATTTGTAACAACATAAATATAACTGTGTAGAGATATTCTACAATATTTTACACATCTTTACCTCCCTCCCTCCTATTATCTATCCCCCTCCCTCCCCCTCCCTCCTTGCCTACTGACTGTATCTTTACACCCGCCTATTTCTCTGTCTATAAAACTTTTCTCCTTGAAAGGACTCTAGGTTCAGCTTGTCTGGTTCAAGAGCAAGGGGAAATGACGTTGATTACTGACTGGCTCATCTCCCTTCTAGGGGTCTCAAGGTCTTAGCCCTATAGCCCCAAGAGCCTGGATCTGACTTTCGTATTCTTTTCCACTTTACCTCAGTGACAACAGACACACTTCCCCGTCATTATAGGGTGAGTACTTTGCCAGGCATGGTGGCTCATGCCTATAATCCCAGGAGCTCAGGAGGCTGAAGTAGGAGAATCTTGAGTTCAAAGCCAGGCTCAGCAACTTGGCAAGGCCCTAAGCAACTCATTGAGACTTTTTCTCTAAGTAAAATATAAAAAAGGGCTGGGGACTTGGCTCAGTGGTTAAGCGTCCCTGCATTCAATCCCTCCTACCAAACCAAACCAAACAAAAACTCCCCAACAAGCAAAATGAAACAAAAACAAAAAACAAACATTCTTAAACTAAAGAAGGAGCTGCTAATAAGGAAAGGAGTGGAGGACAAAAGACAGTGATCAGAGTTTTATTAGCATCAATGTCATTTTAGTCTCATGGGAAAGAAGAATTCTTCTGGCTTGGAATCTGGGTTGGGGAGCCCTGGTCTCCATGGAGGTAGCTTTCCTGAGGGCCTCTCTTGTCCCAGGCTATTAAAAACCTTTCTTCAACATTATTTGAAGTGACTGTATAATAATCTCTAAAGATTCACTGGAGGTTACTCAACTCTCCCGTTAATGAGCATATTTAAATTGCTGGCATTTTTCACATTTACACCCAGATATTCCCGAGTTTGCCCAGTCAGGGAGCCAGGACAATGTACTTCTAGCGTTGGGGTCTCCATGGTACTGGAGGCCCCCCGGGGGGGGAGTCCATGCGGGGCCAGTGGTCTCTGCCTCTGCCTTCCCCTGTGCATCTCTTTGCCTGGTGATCTATTTTATTCATGAGAGTGTTTTGATCCTTTAATTTGCTACTTGCTTTTTAGGTTTTGAAAAGTTAAGTGGTGAATTTTTTCATTGGGATTTTTAAAATTCATTTTTATGCTTAGAAACTCCCTGTCTGTTCAAAAACAGGATCCACATTCGTGTGTGTGCACATGCATGAACATGTATGTGTGTGTGTTTAGTGTTCATAGAAAAACTAAATTTCATATACCTCCCTGTCCCTGAATGTGCACAACCTCCCCACTATCAAACCCTCCCCACTATCAAACCCTCTCCACATCAAACCCTCCCACCAGAGGGGTGCATTCATTATGATCAATGAACCATCAAGCATCATTATCCCATGTACTCCACAACTGACATTAGGGGTCACCCTTCCTGAGTACATCCAATATCTACAAGGTCATATGTCCACTGTCACAGTACCAAACAGACTAGTTGATTGCCCTACATCCTCTCCCCTGCTTCTCTCTCCTCCCCCAGCCCTGACAACCACCGACCTCATTACTGTCTCCCTCATTTTGTCTTTTTCAGACCGTGATATTGTTGGAATCACAGAGTACGTGGTCTGTACAGATTGGCTTCTTTTACTCAGTAAGAGGTAATAATTTAAGGTTCCTCTGTGTCTTTTCATGCTTGATAGCTCATTTCTTTTTAGTGCTAAACATTCCATTTTCTGGATGTGTTTATTCATTCACCCACGGAAGGACATTTGGTTGTTTCCAAGTTTTGCAATTATGAATAAAGCAGCCATAAATATACATGTATAGGTTTCCTTCCTCATTCCCTTCCTCTCTCTCCTCCTTTCCTTCTTTCCTTTTCTTTCTCATTTGACTCTTTAATCCTTCCAGAACTTATGATATGAGAGAGAGGTTTTACATGAGTTTTTTCTTTTGCTAACTGAGCATTCAGTGAGTTTTATTGAAGAATTAAAATTCTCAAAAAGGGAAGAGTTTGTTGTTTGTTTTCAGAGAGCAGATTCTGCATTTCTACTCCATGGCTCTTGAAGACTGGTAACCTCAGGTTAAACAGAGTGCTCAGAGATTAATCCCAATATTTCAAAAGACTTCTGAGACAATAGTGTCCCTTAGGAAAAAAGAAAACATTAATCCATCACAAAACCTAAACCATCAACTAGTTTTTATTTTTTTTAAATATTTTTTTAGTTGCAGTTGGACACAATACCTTTGTTTTATTTTTTTATTTATATATGTGCTGAGGATGGAACTCACACTGCACCCATGCTAGGCAAGTGCTCTACCACTGAGCCACAACCACAGCCCCCAACTATTTTTTACTTTTAATTAGGATTTTATCAACTCACTTCAATATAATCAAGCAACATTTATCAAGTACAGGCTGTGCTCCAGGTTTTGTGTAGAGCATTGGGTTCTTCAGGGCAGTAACATTGTTAGTTGATGGAAAAATAGAGACTAACTAAAAATTCAAGTTTTAGGAATAGTTTGTTTCAAAAGTTGATATCTGTGGAGGAAAAATAACATAATGAGAAAATATTATGCAGTTTCTTGAAGAGGGAAGATCCATATTTTTTCTTACCAGCTCTCAGAAAATTCTATAACCAGCTCCCTGTCCCCTTATTAACAATTGCTGTCCTTAGATGAACTCCTGTAAGATTTCACAAAAAAAAAAAAAAAAAACAACCAACCAACCAATCAACCAAACACCTTACTTCACTCACTTAATTACTGCTTAAGACCTAGATTTCAGCAAGATAGCGTGTATATTTGTAAAACTGAGAAATGTCACCTGTTCTCTTGAATCCTCAAGGGCTTCAGAGGTTAATGGTACCTGGGGGACCTCATGCAGGACGTGGGCTGGTTATATTCCCCACGTGACCAGTGGCTGCATCACCTCTTCTCATGTGTTCCGAGTGCCCACACTGGTTCCTGCAGGACATTCCCTCTGGGGAGGCCCTCTTCTGTGAGAACAGTCTCTGCAGTGACCCAACCACTGCTGGGGACACACGAGCTTCTGGAAAAGGAACAAACTAGATACATGTCAGGCCTGGACTGAGGAAGGGGAGCCCATTCCAGAGTCTCAGCCTCTGCTGGGCCATCCTGGGTGGGTGTCGTAGGGCCCTCCATTTGCACAAGGTCTTCGGTCCGTGCTGTCCTCCTGGTCACACTGCAGTCTGCATGTGTACCCCAGACCTGCCTGGCAACTGCTGTCCAGGAACAAGGAGCGGTTACGAAAAAAATAGACAAAAACAAATCCAAGACTTGGAGTTGCTGAAGTTTTAAGGACATCAAATCCCAATGGTGTATGAGATGCATCTGCACCTTCAAAATGAGGAAAAGAAATACCAGGACAGGCTTTTCCTACGACAGATGGGCTTGATTCTGCAGGCGCCTCCTAGAGAACTCAGTCCTAGCAGGCCACCTCGTGTTCAGTGTGGAGCTCGGCTCTGAGGAGTGTACTAGAGGACATGGGAATGGCCACTAGATGGCGCCCCACTCCAGGCAAATTGTCCATAATCTTGGCAAAGAGATTTTGGCCTTAATGCCAATATCCTGGAGGCAGATTAACACAAGGCCATTTGATTCTTCAGCTAGATATTTCCATTTCTACTAGAACAAATACCTTCTCTCTGCCACCCGTATTTAGCTTTCCCTCCAAACAGGAAGCAAAAGAGAAATAACTGTTGTTCCCTCATTTATATGACATTTAATTGTGTCCCTAAAAGACGGATGTGAATCTCTGCTTATGGTGCACATTTAAAGCACTGGCCCTTGAGGGGGTTCAGGCCTCAGGGCGTTTTGGCTCAGCTCTGCCTTCTGCTCCTGGCTTCCGGTGGCTGGGCTGGCAGCCGGTCCCTTTGCAGCACATCTCAACCCAGCTGATCCTCCACTGAGAGATACCAGCGCCCTGACCTCATAGAGGTGGCTCCCTGATTTGCTCTCCTTCCTCATCCTTTTAAGCAAACTTTCTTAGATTAATTTTAGATTTAGAGAAAAGGTGCCAAGATGTTATGTGTCTCACACAATTTCAGAACCCCACCCCTCAAGTTATGTCATTCTGAAACACTTGTCAATACTAAGAAATGAGGGCCACAGACCCCCAGGGGGTGGGCCAGGTGTGGGTGCCCCATCATGTCCCATGTTCAGACAGGAGTTTCCCTGAAACATCTATCTCAAGGGGTTAACTGATGTGCTCCAGTGCCCTGCAGGTTTTATGAAATGCTTCCTAGTTTTTGATTTTTTAATGGAAAGACATGCTCCTTTAATTTCTTTCCACCCCTTTTCGTGATCTACAGGCATGCAATGATTAGCTTTCGTTTCTCAGAGTGGAACACGTTTTATTTCTCACTTTCAATTCCATAAACGCCTATTCATTACAGCACCTGCTCTGCCCTCCACATTAGGTCAGGCCCTGTGGACACTAATGAGGCACGTGGAGGGGTTGGCATCTGCTATGATTGGATCTGAGATATTCCCCAAGGCTGGTGTGTGGAAGGCTTTGTCCCCAACCCAACCGTGTTCAGAGGTGAGACTTTGGGGAAGTGCCGGAGAAGGACCAAAGTGCCCATGTTGGAAGGGGCATGTCCACCGCGTGGCATCTGCAGCACCTGCTTCTGCAGCAACATGAGGTGCCCCCACCCCATGTGCCAGCATGGCGCAGGGGCGGTCTGACAGGCCTCCGAAGAGGGCGGACGCTGGGACTCTGGTGGAGGCTAGGAAGATGGCAGACAGCAGGGGTGAGCCAAGGGGTGGTCCGCGAGTGCAGGGGAACCACCTGTCTGTGTACTCTCAGGAGTATTGGGGTGGCTCTCTGAGGTGGTCTGGGACTCCCAGTAAGGTTGAAGCCAGAGTCTAGCCTTTAAGGTTCTTATGGTGACTAGTTTTGTTTCCATGCTGGTGTGGCCAGAAGGATCCAGAAGATAACTTTGGACAATTGTTGTGAGAGTTGAAATGTGATAGTGTGGGAGGAGCATTTGCATGGAGGCCACAGGTGGTAGGTGTCCCTAGATACCCATTCCCTCTGTGTGCTCATCACCCTGGAGATGGTTCAGTGGGGTGGTGAAACCAGGGGCAAGAGGGACCTATGATGGCTCTGGAGGAGGAGGGGGGGGAGGAGAGGGAGGAGGAGGGGGGGCTTTATAGAGGTTGGTTTGTAGGTAAAAGTGTAAAAACCTAGGTCACTTTCCTCTTTGAGATGATGCACCCTTTTCCTTGAGGGTGTTTTCTCCTCTAGGAAACTTTGCTCAACTTTTACTACATTTCATGTCTTGCTTGAAATCTTCTTCTGCAAGAACTCAAGAGAATACAAGAGCTGAGAGACACGATGGGACCCCCTGGATCCTGCGTGACATCAACTTGGTGCGGTACCTTGGATCCCTCACTGGATGACAGGAGTCATCTCTCTGAGGTCCAGCCGAGAAGTCTGGTTTTCCTCTGTGTCACTTCAACTGTTAAAACAAACAAACAAACAAAAATTTAAATGCAATGCAACTTCAAGTTATGCTAAAGCTTTTTTGTTCCTGAATCACAATAAACGTTGACTTTTTTCCCTCCCCTGTTTTACTTATAATCATACGGAGATGTGTCTGTAAGTGAGACTCAGGATTCTCAAAGGCCAGCAACAGAAACTGATTCTAGCTTCTGTGAGCAGAAGAGGAATTCTCTGGGGAATGAAAATGACCGACTTAAGTTATGTGTATGCACGAATATGTCACAATGAGTCCCACTGTTATGTATATTATAATACATCAATAATTTTTAAGAAAGAACTATTAGAAGTACACCAGGAAGCTCACAGAAGTCGAGGGAGGGCTAGAGAACCTGGGTGTGAGGCTCAGCCAGCGGGAACCAGTCCCCAAACCCTGCCGTGGAAACCTGCACTGCTGCCCCAGAGCAGCAGGTGCCACTGTGTGTGCCATCCCAAGGTCAAGGCCACTCTCCCAGCCTCACCCCCTGCTGTGGAGGCTGCTCCTGACAGGCTACCACTAGCACTAAAGGGAGGGGGAGCCCCTCTGCCCTGGTGCCTGCTCATGAGTTCTAGACCCAAGTACAGAGCATCCAGGAAAGGGAGGGATGGGAAAGGGAGGCAGGAAGCACTCTCTCTCTGTCTCCAAGATTCCCAAGAAGGTGTGATGGGCTGAATTGTGTCGCCGCATATTTGGGTGTTGCATCCCTACTTCCTGGCCCCCAGAACACCACTAGGTTGGAACAGAGTACTTAAAGAGGTGAATAAGTCGACACGAGGTGGTTAGGGTGGACTAACAGGTGTTCCTCCGAGAAGAAGAAATTCACACAACAGGATGCACACACGAGGGAAGACCTCCGAGGACTCAGCCAGAAGGCGCTCTCTGCAAGCCAGGAAGAGAGGCCCAGGGTAAAGCTGCTCTGCTGACACCTTGGACTTGGACTCCACCCTCCAGACGAGAGAGTAAGTGCCCATTGCCAAAGCTGCTCTAGTGTGCCTTGGTGCAGCAGCTCTAGCAGGCCAATGCAGAGGGAGGTCTAGAGTTAGGACGTGGAGAGCCCAAGGCAGAAGGCGGATACACCCTGTGCTCTCTCTCCCACAGCCACTCTTTAGTGCCCCACAGGCCGAGTCAAGATTTGCTGAAGCCATGCTCGGGAGGATGAGGAAGACAGTGTTGGGATGCTCCCTGTGGGTGACCTTGTGCACCCTTTCTGTTCCCCATGGAGAAGCCTGTGGATCCCACTTGCTGAGAGTTTGTGGCTCTGGGGGTTTGTGTTTCCCCAGCTTGCACGTCTCTGCTGGGCCTCTTTTCCCTTTCCTTTCCACTGTTGGTACCAGCCTCTTGTGCAGCCATGTGCACAGGGATGGGGACAGAAGACAGGGGGCCTGCAGCGCCCTACCCCTTGCTGTCAGGGGCAAGTGATCAGCCAGCTGGCGGGGGGGGGGGGCATTGTGTGCATCCTGGGGGCAGTTAGGAAAGTCGGGCAGAATATAGTCCAGTCTTTCTGCTCTGACTTTGGGCTGAGGGCCCCAGAGAGTCCCAAAGCTACAGAAATTCTTGATGAACCACAACCTGGCTACATTTGAGCAGTTGGAAAATCCCTGCCCAGAAGTTCCACTGAGTCCTGTAGCTCCTTCTCTGGAGAAGAAGGAAGGTGGAGCTGGCGGTGGGAGGTGGGATGGAATGGGCACGTGGGTGTCACTCTGGATGCCACCCTGTGTCCACCTCTGTCTTCCTGAAGTCTGAGTGCCAGGACCTTGGAGTGGCCTCCTGAGAGCCCCACATCACAAATCTTCCTTGTGTTTGGCTCAAAAGACAAGCTGAAGCTAATTACCTCTGCCTGCACATGCTGGGTGACCCGGAGAGAAGCGTTTGAGCGCTATGGGGCTGTTTCCCTCTCTGTAGACTGGGATTAATAGCACTGACCTGTCTCAGAGAGCTAGTCCAGGAGCTATCACTAAGAAAAAGTCTTTGTTCCCCAAGACTCAGTGGTTCAAGCAGCCTGGAGAGGAAGGGGCAGCCTAGAGGATGAAGGTGCCCCGTGGCAGCAGCCCAGAGAACCAGGTCCTCACCTGTTGGCAGGCTGCTCTGAGGGCTCCTCACTGAGGACCAGGAGCGTGCAGGGAGGGACAGGCCATGAGGGCCATCTGCAGCACTCACGGGGTGGTGACCATGGCCTCTCCTCTGCTGTCTGCCCACCACCCCTCATGGAAGTTGCACACAAACTTGGCCCAGAGTTTATTTTTGTACAGAAGGATGGTCAGACAAAGTGCTGAGTTCTGCGGTCACTGACTGAGGTGACCACAGCTCCGCACAAAGGGCAGCCTGCCCCAGAGCTGTGTGTGTGTTCCTGGGTACACATGGGTGTGTGCATGTGTGTGCGCATGATTGCACATTTACACGTGTGCATGGGGATGGGACTGTTGCTGGCTGCCCAGCTTCAGGTGAGTTCCAAGATCTCCACTTTTACCCAAATCAGAGGCTTCTGTGTGACTGTCACAACCTTTCTCAGAGCCATCTAAGCTAGCTGCAGGTGACTACTCTAACATTCTACTGAAATACTGGCTATGAAAAAAAATTAATTGGATGCAAAATATTAACATCAAGATTTAACATAATATTTGCCAAAGACCTTATAGATTCTTTAAGTAGAATTTCTTTATAATTTCAACTCTTGTACATTTTTGAAAGGTTATAAAAATGGTTTAAGAATTTTGTCACCTATTTGGGTGAATGTTTTACTCAACTTTTTCATTGCTCTGACCAAAATCCCGACAAGAATAACATGGAGGAGGAAAGGTTTATTTGGGGCTCACAGTTTTACAGTTTCAGCCAATAGACAGCCAACTCCATTGCTCTGGGTCCAAGGTAAGACAGTGCATCATGGGCGAAGGGTCACTGAAGGAAAGATGCTCAGCTCATGGCGGGGTCAAGAACCAGAAAGAGAGAGGAAGGGGCCTGCAGGGAAGGCACACCCTTCCAGGGCAGCTCCCAGTGACCCCCCAGCCCTCTAGCCACATTTCACCTGCCTGGAGTTATCCTTGAGTCTGTCCATTCAAACTAGGATAAGCTGATTAGGTCACAGCTCACAATCCAATCATCTCACCTCAGAATATTCCTGCACTATCACGGGAGATCTGGGGGGATGCCTCACATATAACAGTGACCAAATTTTTTATGGTGGACATCAAGAATGGACGCGGTCATCCTTAAAAAGTTCGGTCAGGAATTGTATAGTGCCATTTCAAGTAGAAAATTTAACATTGAAAAGACAAGGTTACGGAAGCAAGCTCAAGTTTCTCATGAAACATTTGGAAGTTTTATACAAAATCAGCATTTAATATCTACCCTATCCTTCTGCATTTTGCTTTTATCTTAATTATAAAATGTAAATGGCGCATCACGGATTGTTTCAGATGGCACGCTGGGGAGGGATAGTTCACCCCAGCTTGCCCCCTGTGCCTTATCTGCAGTATCATTTTCTTTGAGCTCCAGAATGTGCAAACTGTTGGGAGGCACCAAGCAACAGATGTGAAGAGCTTCCTCGCACATAGCGAGCAGTCCATAATATTAATTATGTCGTTAATGCGTTACTGTCGTCAATATTATACAGCTATCGGGGAGAAGGCTCTGAGTGAGCTGTCAGGAGGTGGGAGCTGGAGGTATGCTTCTCTCGTAAACTATCTAATGGCTCTAGATGGGTCAGTTTATCTCTTTTATGTCTGCTTAAAATGCAGATCGTACCCCGTGCTCATCCCGCCCGACATGTGCTGTTATGAGACTCAAAAGGGGACCTCGACGTCAACGATCTCTGAGAAATATCAACTATTCTGCTGGTCTGTTACTTCTCTTCTTCTAGCTCAGTGTTGTCCCACCGCATCTGGGTATTTAAATTCAAACTGATTTACGTGAAATGAGATTGAAAATCCAGTTTCTCGGTCGTGTTAGCCATTCTCATGTGCCCAGAGACACACATGGGCAATGGCACCAGCTTGGGCAGCACAGCTTAACAACGCACTGCCCCTCCGTGTGCAGTGGACGCCCCTACCTTGGCTTCCTGCCCCTCTGTGGATCCAGTAGGAAGATTTAACTTCTTTATCTAGTCTTTACCCATAATTTGTGTACAATATTTAAAATGCAGAACTCTGCTTGATGGGTTTGCCTTGACTTCCCTCAGCCTCTTGCCCAGGCCCTTGGGTATTTTTAATTAGAGGGAGGGGTTGAAGTGTTCTGAGCAATATTGGAAGGAAAGAAAACTACCAGGGGCAGCCAAGATTAAATCCAGGATTGGGGTTTCCTGGGCGTCACGTTCCCACCATGCTACAGCCGTCTTGATCTTCAGCATGACTAATAGAATCATCGAACTTTTAATTTAAATAACTCTCGTGGACTTTCTGTTCTTTCCTACTGGTTAAATAAACACCATCCATGACCATCCCATCCCCATCCCTGAGCCCTATGTGTGAATCACGTTTTTTTTTTGTCATAATGACCAAAAGACCTGATAACAATGGGAGGAGGAAAAGTTTATTTGGTTCACGATTTCAGAGGTCTCAGTCCCTAGCTCTGGGTCTAAGGTCAGGCTGAACATCGTGGCGGAAGGACATGGTGGAGGAAAGCATCTGAGGACATGGCCATTAAGAAGCAGAGAGCTCTGCTCACCAAACACAAAATGTATACCTTGAAGACATGCCCTTAGTGACCTACCTCCCCCGGCCATACCCAGTTAATCCTTACCAGGGGATTAAACCATTGATTAGGTTACACCTCTCATAATCTAATCGGTTCACCTCTGAACATTCTTGCATTGTCTCACACAGGAGCTTTTGGGGGACACCATATGTCCAAGCCATAACACCCTCCTTGGGCATCTGCTGTCCAAACAATTCATAAGCACTACTTTGAGGAAGTTTCTGAGTGCAGTAGGTCTAGCCCGTGAAATTTAAGATTTGCTAGAATCGTTGCTGTTGCTACAGGATGCTGGGAGAAGAAATACAGGACTCATGTTTTCAGTTGTGGTTCAACCCTATCCCTGCCACTTCCCTGCTTCATCTCAGACATAAGGTTGTGGGCCAGGGTTTCTCTTCGAGATTGCTTTGAGGGCAATCTTCTCCCTGATCCATTCTGGAACAAAAGAGTGTTTCTTTTGTCTATTGGTTAATATTCAACCAAATCAATTAGGGCAGTTGAAGGAAATCCTGGCTTTCCTCCTTACCTTTGGAAAAGGTTTGAAATACATCGGTAGACTGAACTGCCAATGACCATGTGTTCACGTTTATTTGCTCAGAGCAGATGCAAAGACTGATTGATATAGCACAGATTACTGTGCAACTGAAAGTTCTCTCTCTGCCCTTTAAAAACCAAACTTAGCAGTATTTGTTATAGACAAAAGTTTAGCACATAGGGCTTTTAATAGCTTACTAGTATCTAAGCATAAAAACTGACCCAGATATATCCTTTAAACATCAAACATACCTGTAGTGAATAGTACTTTTAGAAAAAGCCACTAATCCTCTCTTACCTTACCAATTGACATCTATTAAGTTGATGGGGAGCACAAAAATTTGGACATAAATCCCAGAAGCCATTATCTCATAATACAAAGTTTCTGACTCATTGTTTGTCTATATAATTACTGATTTCAAACAGTCCAGCTTTTAGGGCTGAGGTGTAGCTCAGCAGCAGATCACTTGCCCAGCCTGTGAGAGGCCCTGGGATCAATCTAGCACTGAAAAAAAAAAAATCCAACTTTAAAAGTCTTGTTCTACTAGTTGTTCAGCCTTAACGTTCCCTTTAATTTCATAATGACCCAGTTTTTCATTTGCCAAATGGGAATGGTCAGAGACGGGGATGTTGCTTAGTGGTAGGGCATGTGCTTTGCATGAACAAGGCCCTGGATTCCATTCCTAGCACCAATAAATAAGTAAATGGGAATAACACTTCTTTCCATAACGGACATGTCTGGGATACTGGATGAGAAAGCGCTGGGCCAAAATTAGAACCCGTGACCCTAGTGCAAGTCAAGTGTTTCCCCGAAGTTCTGTGCTTTGCAGTGTCCCCCACTCTTCTTTCCTCTTTAACAAAGAGGAATCTACGAAGTGGTTCTTGGGCTGCTTGAAGAGCTCTGAGATTCTCTGGTTCAGCTGAAGAGGCTTGGAAGGGCAGCGGTGAGGTGACACCTGGTACCTTCTCATTCCTGCAGGCCAAGACTGGCTCTCAGCTTCACCGAACCACTGCCCCTGCCATCCTCACTCGGTGGACTCCTGTGGACAGAGCAGAGGAACATGGGTTTCCATTAGGGCTGTGTGAGCGCCTGGCTCTTCAAGGTACACACGGCTGGTAACAAGTATCTCTTGGCAAGAGAGAATTGGAGATGAGTGTGCAGTCTTCTTTCTCCTCTCCTCCCCTCCTCTTCTTGGTGGTGGGTCACCTACTTGGAAGGGGACAGTGAGGATCGTAACATTGGTGGCTGGTAGACTATAGAGAGCCCGTGTAATGATGCCAGTATACACTCGTGAAGTTTTTCCACGACTAGTAGAAAGGGTGAAAGAAAATATTACCCATAGGTGACATAACTTAGGCCTATGAGATGCAGAAGTATCTTAGGTGCTTGGGCTGCTATAAAAAAAATACCATAGATTGGGGGTGGCTTCAGCAACAGACATTTATTTTTCACAGTCTGGAGGCTGAAGTCCAAATCAGGGTGCAGCATGGTCAGTCTCTGGTGAGGGCTGTCCTCCTGGTTTATAAATGGCTACCTTCTTGCTGTGTTCTTACATGGTGGTGGCTGTGAATAGGGCTCTCTGGTTTCTTTTTATAAGGACCCTAAGCCCATCACAAGGCATGAGGACTCTTGTAATATTGTCTAAACTTCATTAACTCCCCAAAACCTCATCTCCAGATACTATCACATTGGCATTCGGGCTTCGGCAGATGAATCTGGGGGAGAAGGATACAGATATTCAGTCCACAGCACCCATGTAGTATTCATGCTAGGCAACACAGAGCTGGATCACTGTCGCCAAGGGCAACTGATTCCTTAGAGGAGACCATGAAAGACTGTGAGAGATTAATCACCTGCTACAGGCTGTGTGTGAAATCCACAGGGCATCTTTAGCAGCAGGTAAAGAGACACTCATTTTCTGCAGATTATAGACAGAAAGGGAGGAGGGTCACCCTAAGACTGAACTATAAGGATATCACAAATCCAGATGTTGGGGTCCCAACAGGGAAGGAGTGGAAGCCCGAGGGATGGGGGGGTGATATCTACACTTAGACATTTTGAATGTCCGCAAGTTCTTAAAACTATGGGCTTGAAGACATGATCCCCTCCTCCTGTTATGGCTAGCCCCTCTCATTTGCCTGAAGATAATGCACTGGTTCCTAGACCCCTCAAAAGAACTCATGCTCCCCTGGACTGAACCCCACCATCTACCTTGGCTTCCAGGTCAATACATAAAGTGAGTTCAGGGAAGCCCTGGGTCCACTAAAACAGGAAAAGGACCATGCCCTGAAGGATCTGTAGAACCTAAGCCAATGCATACTAGCAAGAACCATGGGAGTTAACAGGGTGATGGATCTTGAGGGTACCAGATGAAGAGGGGTGGAACTAAAGTTAGGTAAAGGAGGGTTCATGGGTATGAGAATATATGGCAGTACTGATACCTTGGCAAAGACCCTGGGACCTTGGGACTCTGTGATCCTGGGAGAATGATCCTGAGGATGGCTTGGGGGAGGTTTGTATACAGTGGTGGCTAACACTGCAAGAGTTGGAAATACCAGAATTGCCATGGGAGGCGTAGAAGGGCTCAAAGACTTCAGCGAAGTGGTCTATTATGCAGGGAAAACTCACTGGCCACTGTGTCCCTTGGGAGAACCCAGGGTCTTTGCCAAGGTATCAGTACTGCCATATATTCCCATACCCAGAGGGCACTAAAGCAGTAAGAAATGAGCTGAGAATTCATTGAGGTAGCTGACCTCTGTAGGCCAGGAGATGCTGTTGGGTGACGGGGCTTCATAGCAATGATCATGACGGGATTCTTAATCACAGCCATCAAGTGGAGGGACATGGCTCTCCAAGGCGATGGGGAGTAAGGATCATAATCAGCAGCAAAAGCAGAGTGGCAGCCAGCGGGCGTGAGGAGGATGAGGAAGTACTACGGAGACAGAACATATTTTTCCATCATGAGCCATGGTGACCCCTGTATATTGACCCTCTCTTGTTTATTTCTTCATAGCAGGTTGGGACTCTTAGCTCAGAAGCCCCCTGAAACCAAACTAAAAAATTTAAATTTAAAGTATCCACTTGCCTTAATCATAGCACAAATAAATAATTTTTTAGATATTTACAGTCTTCCTGAAAAACATCCGTAGATAAGACAAACTTCGGGTTATGAAAGACCCCAAGCCATTGCTGCTCTTCGGACCTCTGACCCTCACCAGCTCTCCTTGCCCTGCTGCTGAGGGATATCACCGGGATACATAAGACCCCCTTTCTGTACCCATCCCCAGGAGTTCTCTGGCCTTCTGCCAGAGGAGCCCTCCTAAATGGTGGCCCCTGTTCCTGAAAGTCTCCAACTGTGAGGGACTTCTCTCCTACAATCCTCTCAAAGTGCTAGCCAAATCCAGCTCTCTGCATGTTACCGCCACCTAGTGGTCATGTCTTTTTCCTCGTTCTGCCCTGAAATCCCTGAACTTTACTAGAGGAGGCATCCTAAGGAAAGACAGAGGAGCAGCCAGCAGGGGTGCTGCTTCATCTACAGGATAAACAGAGACCAAGGAGAAGTGACCAGAGGCTGAGAGCAACCACCTACATGAAAGTCATGATACCTTGCTCAGCTTCCAGACCTGAGTCAGTTTTCACCCTGGAAGCTACTGAGAGAAGTTCAGGAGAGGTCCTCAGAAAATAGATCCATAGCACTGTGACCTGTGCACAATCATCGCCAAGGTCCTTCTTGAAAGGGATCGATGACCACTGATTTGAGAACCTGTTCCTGGGGAAAGGTGAGAATCAGAACTTTGGATGACTGTTGGACACAGGTTCCAAGTTGACAGAGTTCCAAAGTGTCATCGAGGCCCCCTGCTAGGGGGAGGGTGACCAGGAGCCTGGCAGTCCTGTCTCAGGCCTGGCTCACTTTGGCCCACTACGCCTATCATCCATCTGGTGAATGCATAGGGCCTGTAGGTGACAGGTGTGGTAGTGGGAATGGTCAAATGGCAGCCTCTAAACCTCCTTCTTTCCCCTGGTCAGGAGAGCAAATCAAAAAGAGCTCACAGACCTCAGAGTCTCATCTCCTGGTGGCGGGAGGAGAGATTATTCATCCTTAAAGACCTGAAGAATGAAGGCTGGTATTCCCCATGACGGTCCTAATTAATCACATCAGCCTGGCTCCTAACAAAATCAGGCAGATCTTTCAGGAGGACAGTGGACACCAAACTAAAACAGATAGTGTCTTGATTTCACAGTCTCTGTGCTGGGTACGTGTTTTTGCTAGAGCAGTTTCAGCCAGGAGGGTGCAGCTATTAATCTGGCAGATGCTTTCTTTCCCTTTATCATTAGAAAGGAGGATCAGAAGCGATTTGCATCCATACAAGACAGGCCATGTGAACATTAATGGTGGTGCTCCAGGGCTACATTTGATTTCTCACCCTCTATCATAATATAGGCTGAAGTGGCCTGGACAGTCTGGATGTCCCTCCAAACCTCCCGTTGGTGCACTGTGGCAATGACACCATGAGAATCAGACTAGAAGCACAGCTGGTGGCAAGTAAGTTGAAGGCCTTGGTAAGCTCCAGAGGTAGGAGACGAACCCAGGGAAGATTCAGGGTCTTGTCATAGCAAGACCTTACTGTTTTTAAGGACCCAGTGGTTTGGAGAATAAAGGAAAATCCCCTCCTAAGTAAAGGACAGATTATTGCATTTTGCACTTCCACGGGTAAGAAGGAAGCAGAGTGCCAGTGGGCCTTGTGTTCCACACCAGGGAATTCTGCTCTCCCCCTGGCTCTGGTGGTGCCCAGAGCAGGACAGAGCTCTACAGCAGATCCAGGTTGAGTTTCAAGAGGTGCTGATTCTTGGGCCTTATGATTCAGCAGACCCTGTGGAATTAGAGGTACCAAGTGGTCTAAAGATGCCTTGTGGAGTATATGGGAGCTCCAATAGGAGAATTACAATACAGACAGAGTTCTGAAGCAAGGTCAATGTCCCTAGAGAAGAGAATTATATGTTTTTAAAATTCCTAGATGCTCCTGGATCCTAAAGAGACACAGCAACTGATCATGAGCCATCAGGTGGTCATATAGTCAGAACTGGTGGGTAGAATATGCAGGGCTGGGAAACAGGGTGAGGGAGTAGCAGTGGCCCCATTTATTTATTCTCAGTGATCTACATGAGGAACTTGGGCTTATTTTCTCTGGAACTCCAGGTGGGTCTGTAGGTTCTGGTTTCAGAGGGGGAACCCCCCCTCCAGGGGACATTGCAGGTGCTACTTTAAACTCTAAGGTACTAAGACCATGTTGGGCTCCTTGTGCAGAGAGACCTGCAGCCAAAAGACTCCTTCTCCCTGCTGGGGTAGTTGGCATGCTCCTCGTGAGCAGCTGGGGTTGCTCTTCCATAAAAGGGGAAGAAGGGCTGTTTGGCTTCCAGGTGATCAGTTGTGGGGAGCCGCCCTGAATAACCATGCCTTCCAGTCCTGAAGCACGAGGCTCTGACCAATCACTTCTTGGGCGTTGTCCCAGCTCCCAGAGCAAGGCCGGTCTTTAGTGTAGGTGTCACCCATGGGAATAGAGCTATACTTACCTGTTCCCTTGTAATCCTACCCCTTTGCCCTGTTTGGGATAGAATGTTCCATGGAAACACCCTTTGTGTGTCCCCTTCTCTTGCTCTGTCTTTGGGTGTGGCCTTCCTAGATGTCAATAAACCTGTCAACAGCAAACATTTCGAAGCTGGACTCAACCCCCTGAAGCCTGACCCCTTGCCTCATTTGAATGGCTTTTATCCAATAAAAGGGACCCCTAAGGTCAGAGGAGTGGTCACAAGACCCCAGGAAAAAGGTATTTCTCTGTCTCTGCAATGATTGTTTCGTGCAGCCCAGTTTACCTGGAGTGACCCTGAGTCTTAATTAAGTCGTGAAGGTGACAATCAGTGCGGTGAATTCTTGCTACTCTGCTGCCCAGGTAGGATGGGAAATGGAAAAGCCCAGCAGCCACAGCCTGTGAGCCCGGCCACCATAGAACGAGGTTCTGATGCACCTGCCAGGGAAGTCACCCTGATTGGCCGAAATGCCGCTTGAGCGTGGGAAATCTGGGATGGGCTGTAGAGGAGGCAGATGATGAGGGTCAGTTGTGGTCTTCAGACCTGCTGTAGTGGCAGGCTATAGCTTGTCCCACTGACCTTCTTTTTGTTAAGTTTCCCTAGAAGAAGAACCCAGGATTTTAGAGTCCTGTAGGAGTTCTTCCTAGAGGGCGGCAAACCTTCGATGAAGGAGGTATTTGAGTGGACCAGGGAAGCTGCAGTGGACGCTGTAGTCAGCAAACCTGAGCCTCCTTCAGGACCCACATACTCATTCCTCCCACTGAGGACGAGCTGGCCGTTGGCATCCAGGGCCGCATCCCCCTGAGGGAATGGACCTCTGTGGAAGAAGCTGCCTCACCGAGGGGTAGGCCACCTTCTCAAGGTCAGCACACATCCTGTGACCTGAAATACAAAGACCCAGGCTCTTTACCTTGATTGGGGACATTCCTGAAGCTTCCTGTGGCCCATCTGAGTTCACTTCTCCCTCTGTCCATCTTACTTCTCTCTCTCCCTCTGGTCTCCTGTTGGCAAGAGCGTCCTCAGTCAACTGCCCACATGCTGATCTCTGTCACGGTCAGCTTCCCAACACACCCAGGCAAGCGTTTTCTCTGCAGTCTTTCATCTGGCCACCTCTCATCATTCTTTCTCCCTTTTTGTACCCGTTTCCCTTATGCATTGGGTGATCGCAGGCCCTGATTTTCTGGGGACAGTTCTATTTTTTTTTTTCAAGTTAAGTTGCTTTGGGGGTGGTGTTAGATGGTCAGAGAGGTACGTAAATCTCAGATTTCCAGGCCCCTACACCACTGCCCACCCATGTGCCTCTTTGTACCAACAAGACAGGAACACATTCCTTTCAAACTTTCTCCTTGAAGATACAGTTTCTTCCCCCAGGCAGCTTTTTTTTTTTTTTTTTAAGAGAGAGGGGAGAGAGAGAGAGAGAGAGAGAGAGAGAGAGAGAGAGAGAGACAGAGAGACAGAGAGAGAGAGAGAGAGAGATAATTTTTTTAATATTTATTTTTTTTTTAGTTCTCGGCGGACACAACAAACATCTTTGTTGGTATGTGGTGCTGAGGATCGAACCCGGGCCGCACGCATGCCAGGCGAGCGCGCTACCGCTTGAGCCACATCCCCAGCCCCGGGACAGTTCTATTTGACTCTGGTTACTCTGGGGACCCATCTGGCCAATCTCCCCTTTCATTCTCAAAGGGATCCTGGTTTAGACTGTAACCTATGTGGTCATACTAATAACTCCCCTTTTCTCCTGTGTGTGTGTGTGTGTGTGTGTGTGTATATATGCAGTAAATGTAAAGAATATATAATATATATTCTTTACATTTACTGCATTTTTTTACGAGTTGCTGGGAATTCAGAATTGAATATTCCAATCCTCTGAGTCTGTGTTCCAAATTCCTATTGAAATTGCCAAAAGAGTATTATGATTTAAAGAGTCATTATTGCTGGAAAGAGAAAGGTATCACTCTCATCCAGTAAACGTCAAGGAATTTCTTTCAGATATATAAGAGGTGAGACTAGATTGATGGAAGGGTCTCCCTAGACAGGGGTTTCCTTGGCACTGATTTCCTGCATTTTCTACAGATGAAAAGCTACTTGGGATGGAAGAAGTCACCCATGGCACGTCCAAAGTCAGAGCAGGCAGGACTAGAGAGGATGGAGAACTCTGTCCATGCCTCTGAGCTGGGTGCTGGGTGTAGTGAGATTCTCAGGATGAAGGGGCTGCTCCTACACTTTTGAGGAGTGGGCACTGCATGAGGGTGGAGGAGCCATAAACAAAAGGGCAATGCCTAGTTCACATAGGGTTGTCATAAGGAACATGAAAATAAACTTTTTTGGGGGGGTACCAGGGATTGAATTTTTGGGCACTCAACCACTGAGCCACCTCCCCAGCCCTATTTTGTATTTTATTTAGAGACAGGGTTTCACTGAGTTGCTCAGGGCCTTGTTTTTGCTGAGGCTGTCTTTGAACTTGAGATCCTCCTGCTTTAGCCTCTGGAGTCTCCAGAGTCTCTGAGATTACATGTGTGTGCCATTGTACCCGGCTACTTAATAACTTTTAAACAATCTGCAAAAGACCCTAAACAATTCTTGGGGATGGTGCTAAGCAGAATTGTCATGGAGGTAGTGAGTGATATTATTATAAAAATGAGAGTATCCACATATTATTTCTAAATAATTATCTACAGAGGGACTTTGGTCAGCTGAGAAACATATCTAGACTAAGAACTGAAGGCCCCATAGGCTGTCATTAAAGGAATCTTCCTGAAAAACTGATCATAAGTCTCTGTCCAAGTTTTACTTCCAATCTGCCACAGAGGATGAGGGTCCTGAGCTGGCCATTTCAAAGACTCTTCAGTTGGAAGAGAAGTTTATTGAAAAATTCATGGAGGGGTGCAATTAATATCATCAGACTCTTCTCAAGACAACATCTCAAGACAACATCTCTGTGCTCCTAATCTCTGTAAGGAGGGTCTCTAAGAAAGTTGCCTAGAAATGTTTATGGATAGACAGGCTCAGTCCCACAGATCTGTAATCCCAGTGACCTGAGGCTGAGCCCAAGGATCGCAAGTCAGCAATTTAGTGAGACCATGTCCATAAATAAAAAATGCTATGGGTGTAGCTCAGTGGTAGAGCATCCCTGGGTTTAACCCTAGTACCCCTCCAGACCTATAATGAGAGAGAAGAAAGAAGAGAGGGGAGAATGCTAATTATTTCCTAGGAGTGATTGTCAATGACATTATACACAGAGTTTTCAGGAACATTTGGTGATATGTTAGTGTTATGGTTTGGATGTGAGGTGTCCCCCAAAAGCTCATGTGTAAGACAAGGCAGGAAGATTCAGAAAGAAATGATTGGGTTGTAAGAGTCTTAATCAATCAGTAAATTAATCACCTGATGGGATTAATTGAGTGGGAACTGAAGGCAGGTGGGGTGTGGCTGGAGCAGGTGGGCACTGAGGGCGTGGCTTTTAGGTATATATGTATATCTGGAGAGCAGAGTCTCTCTCTGCTTTCTGATCATCATGTGAACTGCTTTCCTCTGCCACACTCTTCCTCCATGATGTTCAGCCTCATCTTGAGCCTCTAGGAATGGAGTCTGCTGTCTATGGATGGAGACCTCTGAAACTGTGAGCCTCAGGACAATTGTAGGGAAGGAAAAGTTTGTTTTTTTCCTTCTCTACAATTGTTCTGGTTGGATTTGGTCAGCAAAATAGCTGACTAAAACAGTTAAATCGGTTCACTCAAGGAAAAAAACAAAATCTTGTCCCCTATTTTAGATCATGTCACAGGTTAATCTCATGTGTATAAGACTGAGCTCATGAATATGAAAGATAAAACTATAATAAAACTATAACAAAAGTGTAGGTAGATTTCTTTGTGGTTTTCTTTTCATTCTCCTTTTTTTGTCATGGTACTGCGGTTTGGATTGAACACAGGCTACATTCTCAGTCTTTTATATATATATATATATATATATATATATTTTGTTTGTTTGTTTGTTTGTTTGAGACAGAGTCTTTCGAGTTGCCCAAGCTGGCTTCAAACTTGGGATTGTCCTGCTTCAACCTCCTAAATTGCTGGGGTTACAGGCATGTGCCACTATTTCTGGCTTCTTTGTGGTCTTGAGGTGCAGAAACACTTCTTCAATAAGATCCTAAAGCACAAAAATGTGTGGAAGAGTCATATAAAAATGAATCATTTTTAGTTAACAAAAGACAACACTGAAAAAGTTAGGACACATGACAGATTAGGAGATAATATTTGTATTATCTAAAACTGACAGAGGATTAACATCCAAATACACAGGGCTCTCCTGCAAATCCACCACCGACAGAGGCTGTAGAAGTAGTCACAACTTCCAGGGCTGAAAATCCAATGGAAGACATGAGATTGCGGCAAGTGGGTAAGTGGAGGGAGCCCCGGAGGGCTAGAGGTGTCTGAAGAGATGCTCAACTAGCAATTATTTAAAGAAGTGCACATGAAAACAACAGTGGAAGATAACTTTATGCCTATCAGATGGGCCCAAATTAAGACATCAGATAATGCCCAGTGCTTTGTGGATGGGAAATAAACTGGAAAATTTTGAGGAAGAATAACAAAACAAAATATGAAAAGCAAATGGCTTAAGATGGAAATGAGAGGAGAAATGATTTCAGATGCAGAAAATTAAGGTTACAGCAGAAATCCAGGTACAGCTCTATCTTCGTTCATTTTAAAATATTGATTATATAGATAATTTTCCATAAGAATAAAAAGTGACCAAAACATATTCAACATGAGATAGAAAATGTAAATGAATCAATAACCATCAAATGAAATCATTTAACCAAGGCTCTATGATCCTATGCTATTTAAGCCAAACCTGAACATAATAAGAAAAAATAGAAATAATTTTTACAAAACTTGTATAATTTGGATACCCAAACCTGATGGTTTGATCAGAAATATAGGTTTGATGCCAGAAATATAAATGGTTTCAAACATAATTAACAGAAAGATTTTTTTTCTGGGTACCTGGGCTTGAACTCAGGGGACTTGACCACTGAGCCACATCAGAGTCTCACTGAGTAGCTTAGTGCCTTGCTTTTGTTGAAGCTGATTTTGAACTCTGAGATTCTCCTGTCTCAGCATCCCCAGCTACTGGGATTACAGGCATGCGCCATCTCACCCAGCAGAAAGAGATTTTTAAAAAAGGGAATTTAGAATTTGCAAAATAATTGTTAGAATTGAAGAGGTCAACTCCAAGAAGGACCTTCAAGAATGATCCATAAAACATAAAAAGTTAACATCCAGGACAGGATGAAACATAAGTGGGGTGGGAATAAATAATGAGTGTCAAGTGATTGAGTTCATCCCACAGCTGCAAAGATAGAATTAGCAAGAGAAAAGCGTATGTATAAACTCTACACCGTGTTCCTAGGAAGGTAAGTTTGACAAATTTTCAACGAATAAATAAATGGTTAAATAGTTGACCATATTTGGTTTATTATAGAAATGCAAGGATAGGACAACTTTAGATAATGTATTGAGAGGAAGAGCAGAAAAACTCTATAACCATCCTAAGTGCTAAACATATATTTGATAAAATTCAACATCTATTTGTGTTCAAAATTGTTTGTAACTTGAGAGATACTTATTTAATAATATCAGACACCAATAGTCCAAATTACAGAAAGTTCCATTGTAGTCAGGTATAAAACAACTTTTATCTCCCATTCTTCTACGATTTGCTATTGTATTAGAGACCTTAGCCAATGCAATAAAGCAAGTAAAATAAATCAGGTGTGTATTATTGGAAAGAAAAAAGCCGAATTATCATTAGTAAGCAATATAATTGTCTATTTGGAAAGTCTAACTGAATCAATTTTAAAACTATTGCAACTTAAGAGCTAGTAGGATGACTGAGTATGTGATAAATAAAAAAAATCCCTATATTTCAGCAATAATCAGTTAGGAACTGTAATAAAAATATATTTAAAATCTACCTAGTGACATCTTAAAAGTGTTTCCTGAATCCATGTAATAATACAAAAATTTTTGTAGAACATAAAACAAAATCCATAAATTGAGAAACGTGGTTTGCCTAGTTTTTAAATGAATCATAAATTTCAAATTTTAACTTCATTTTTCCCCATTTTTTATTGAGGCATATAACTATATACAAGAGTGAGATTCATTGTTACTCATTCATTCATTGTTATTTATTCAGATGCTATAACAATATATCAAATTCTAACTTTAAAATTTCAATATTTATCAATGATATATACACAGTTAAGAAATATAAATAGTGACATTATACATTTTGGGAGAAATTATTATTTAATAAATGCTTTTTAAAATATTTTTAGTTGTAGATGGACACAATACCTTTATCTTGTTTATTTAGGTTTTTTTTTTTTTTTTTTTTTTTTAATGTGGTGCTGGGGAATGAACACAGTGCCTTGCACATGCTAGGCAAGTGGCTCTACCACTGAGCCACAACCCCAGACCAATAAATGCTTTTAACTAACAATTTGGTGACATAAATTTGTTTTTACCTCTTAATGTGAACCAAAATAAATTCCAGATGGCATATAATTGGTACATAAACAGCATATCTATTCTTAATAAAAGAGTGCAATAATTAAATATTTCTATGTATCTGTAATTAAACTAAATTAACTTCTAAAATTTGATGCTCATTGCTGAATGGAAAAAAGACCATAAGGAAAAAAATTGATTTGTTCAAGGCAAAAATAATAATGTAAAGAGAAAATATGTCACTATGTCAATATTTCTTTTATCTTGGAATGGGGAAGGGTTGCCTGAGAATGAGACAAAAGGAGGATATTATAAAGGAAAACATGGATGGATTTAACTACATTGTAGGTGCTGTTTTGGGGGGAGGGCATTTGTGGATTTGATTGTCTGCCTATACGAGCGACCATTTCCAACCCCATCAGTGAGCCTCTCAGAGAAAGGATCCAAAGGAGGGATCCTTGCTTTCCTAGGTGCCCCTCCGGTTGTGGGTGTACATATTGACTCAATTATAGCAACAGGACATAAGGGCTCTTTTTGAAAAGCGTTTACTGAGCTATACAAAGAAATGGAGCTGCTGGAGTTCTGTTTCTCTGATGTCCTGTCTTGAGCATGTGCTTAATTATTGCTGCATCAGCGACCTTGCCACCATGAGACAATGAACATGGGGTTCAAACTAACATGAAAAGTTGGTGGGGTGAAGAGAAAAAGAACCTGTGAATGCTGTACCCAATCTGAGACATCCACCTTCAGACTTCTTTCTATGCAAAATAGTGTCTAAATATCTTTATTGCTTCAGCAACAATTGGCCACTTATTTTGTTACTTGCATATGAAAATATTCTGAATGAAACACATTTAAGTATCTTTGCTTAAATAAAATGAAAGGCAAAGAAAACATTAGCAATGTCTATGATAAATTATGATTCAATATACTTAGAAAAATAAAACTTGAAATTCCCCAAAGATATACACTGGCCCAAGAGTGTTTGAAAGACAATTTTCCTAACTGGAAATTCACAAAATATAAATAAGATTTAAAATAAATGGACATTTATGATCAAATTGGCCAATTTTTGAAATAAGAAAATAAATTCAGGGATTGAGGAAGGTCAGCATTGAGGCCCAAAGGCAATCTTAGGCATTGCTGGTAGGAACATAAATTTAATCTTTAAAGAGTATAATTTGTCAGTCTATACTAAGGCTTAAAAACATTGCATAACTTTTGCTGGTTGTGGTGATGCATCCCTGTAACTCTGGAGGCTGAGGTAGGAGGATCACAAATAAAGGTCAGCTAGACTCTTCAAATTTAAAAGGGAGTGGTTCTGCTGAGGATAAAGCTCAGTGTTAGATTTTCCCTGGGTTCATCCCCTAGTACCAAACAAAACAAACATAAACCATGCATAGCCTTTGATTTTGCAACTTACTTTTGGGACTTTATTTAAGGAAAAAAGTATAGTTATATGGAAAGCTACAGCTATAACGATGTTCATCAAAGTGTTGTTTATAATGGTAAAGAATTAGAAGGTCCAACCTTAGCAGATTGAACAACTTGTGGTGTGCAAAACAAAACACTGTCAATATTAAATGTCACTGTAGAAAACTGTTTAAGGGTATTCACTATATTAAGTGAATCAAAATGTTACAAATCAATATAAAATCTGTGTTCCCACTTACCATACATAGACATATGCACAAAAGAATGTAAGGAAATCTGCCAAATACAAAAAATTAGATACTTATATTGATGTGATTAAAGGTAGTTATTAATTCGTTTGTTGTTTTGGTTTATGTGGTATTTTTTCTGCAACAAACAGGTGTTGTATTTGCATTAAAAGTGCAAGGGGTTTGTAGGAAACTCCTCCCCCGCTCCCCCAAGTCTCTCGCCTTCCCCTCCCTCTTAGCTTCGCTGAAGGCGGATCTGGAAAGCGTGGCTCTGGGAGCTCGTCGCTCGGGAATTCGTGGTACCGGCAGAGACGCTTTTCTTCCTGCGGAGGGCGCACAGCCGAGACTCGAGGCTCTCTGTGAACTAACTAATTGACTGATGTTTGTCACTAACTTCGGGCACAAAGGGAAGGACCTTTCCAAAAGTCCTCGCGGGTTTCCTCAATTCCCTGGGGAGTTCCAGGTGCCTAGACGCCCGCCCGCCCGCAGCGAGCGCGCTTCTCCGGGCGCAGGAGTTGCGAGAGCGCCCTGCTAACTGCTGCGCTGAAGGGGCACCGTTGAGCCCCGGCGCAGGCTCCTTGGAAGACGCATTCCCTTCCTGGAAAAGGCCAGCACCACTCGGGTGCCTTCGGTGGCCTCCATCACCTGCGGGCATCGAACAGGTTCCGAAGCACTTTCCTAGAAACAATTCCATTTTTTTTTTTTTTTTTTTTAAATCACTGAGCACTCACTGCGCGAACCAGCGCCTCTGCTAGGCCAAGGAGCTGCAAAGCCGCTTGAGCTCCTGCCTCCAGAGCTCGCAGGCCGGGGTGGGGGTGGGGGTGGGAAACAGCCCCACAGGAAACGCGGCAGACTCGCAAGGACTCAATCAGCAAATATCATCATTGTCATTTTACCCACTCAGGGGCTGAGGGTACCTACTACGTGCCAGATACGTTTACCCAAAAGTCAAAGTGAAGCTCTGGGGAGTAAACAGCTCTGTTTTATTCCCCAGAGTAAAGCTCGGGCTCAGACGAATGAGATCAAAAGAGACTCAGGCTCTAACTTGGGTCCGCAGACCTGCCGCCCTACTACGTGGGGAAAACTGAAGCAACATGTTGAACTTGCCCTGCCTCAAACTTGCAGAAAGTGCGGAGGTGTGAGGGTTTCCGCAGCCTGGACTCCAGCGCCCCCTGTGTGGCGCGGGCAGCATCGCCTTCGACACTAGCGCTCCTGCCCCTGGGACTGTCTGTAGGAGGCGGTGGCTCCCTCAAATCCAGTGGCTCCCGCCGGTTCTCCTTGGAGAGATCAAGTTAATGGAAGTTTTGCTGCCCTTCCTTGAGGGTAGGACGGAGTTGCCCAGCCTGGAGAGCTACCTCTGTTTCCCCAGCTGTTCTGAGGTTCCCGTGGGTGCCCTGTGGCGTGCGCCCTTGGACCCACCCGCCCGGAAATGCATGGTCGTCTCCCTGGAGATGCCGGGATGTGAAGGTGGGGTTCCATGAGCCAGACATGAGATTTCTAGGCCTTGGGCAGGGTTTGCGGAAATCTCACACTTAAGAAGTCCAGTTTATATTGTTAAAGTCAATATGAAACCATGCATTTTACTGAAGTGCCTTCTCCTGATTTTCCCTTTTGCCACCCAAGGCGTGTGATATGGTTGGAGGTGATAGTGGTGTGTGTGTGTGTGTGTGTGTGTGTGTGTGTGTGTGTTGGAGGGAGGATCGCCTAGTGCCAAATGGAATAAAATTCTAGCTGGTGCCATATTTGTAGCTGCCTCCCTCCCCTCCCCTCTCCACACAAACACACACACACCTGGAGGGGAAGTGGGGAAGACAAGTGTATCTCGAACAATGTTGGATCTGGGAGCCCAGAGTGTGTTTCCGTAAGCTTGGAGAACGAAGTGGCCTACGGAGGGGACGAGTGGGAGCCTTTTGTCACCCCTACCCGTAAGAGGAAGGCGCCCCCTAGGGGCGGCCCCACGAGCGCTAGGCCGGGTATGCTTGCCCCTCGAGCGCGTGTACAAGTGTGTACGTGAATGTACTTGTGAAATGCGGCGGCGGCGGAGTGTGCGCTCGGCAAAAATATGAATAATCAACACATCGCTCACACCTCTGCCGCAAGCCGGGAGGGAGCTGGGAGGTCCCGCGGGCTTTCCCCTGCCGGCTGGCGGGGGGCGGGGACCACCAGTTATTCGGAGAACTCTGGTTCTTTTCCTCTCGACTGAGCTGAGAAACTGCGGGGGGTTGGGGGGTGAAAGAGAGGGAGAAAGTCACACTTAACTTTTTTTTTTCTTTTTAAAGGCCTTGTGCATGCTGTCATCGTGGAGTGTTGTAAGTGGAGAGGAGGTTTTGTGGGTTTTTTCCCCCTCCTATTTATCTGCGGAGATGCCACTTGTCACCTCCCATCCTCATTTTGCTTATCTGTAAAATGGAAGCAAAAAAAAAATCCCCCTTGAAGAGTTGCTGTCAGGCTTAAGGGTGGGAAAGTGCTGGCAGTGTCTGGCATTCGAGGAAAGTGCTTGGTAAGCATCCTGCTTTTGTTCGTGTGAACTTTTTTCAGCGTTACCTTGCGTGGAGACCCCTGGTAATGCAGGCCAATTTGCCCCCAGATCGCTGCTGCTGGTGGAGATGCCACTGCTTTCGTGCATAGATTCCTGCAAGGGGCTGCAACCGGCCAGTTTACTCCAGCATAGCCCAACATCGGGGGCTTGGCCCGCATGCCACCACACCTCCCGATAAATTGGCTCCCCATGTTAGAAGAAGACACAGCAGGCTCTTGGGTCTCCAGACCACCTGTCCTCCAACACTCGCCTCTCCAGCGAGATTCCCGCGCTGTCCAGCGCCGGCGCCTGAGCTCCGGCGTGGCTGCTGCGGGAATTAGTTCCCTGGACTTTTCCACTTTTCGGCTTCGGATTGTGCTTCCTCACTGTCTGCACCCGGAATGGGGAAATGGGAAGGAAGGATATTTCTAGAGAAGAACACTAAGGGAAGAAGGAGGAGGAACAAGAATACGCGGTGGAGGAGGAGAAAGACTGTGGAGTTTTGAAGTGTTGGGTACAGCTGATCTGGCTCCTTCGACCCATTTTGGGTAAATTCATGGCACTGATCGGATAGGCTTGGGCACATGGGTTCTACCATGCCGTAGCTTTTCTGTAGCTTCCTTCTTCACTACGTAAAAACAAAACCAGAAGCGAGTCTACTTCTCACCCAACCGTCCTAAAGCAAAGTCCTAAAGGGGAATGTTAGGTGTAGATGGCAGAGTCCTACTGAGATATTTGTCGTGACTTCATGAATAGTTTCCCCCCCCCCTCCCGCCCTCTCTGGGGAATTTGTATTTATAGAACATACTGATCTAGCTTCCGGAAGAAAAAAGCCAAAGTTGCAATTTGGAGTGGGAATTAATGAAATTGGATATTTTAAAAAATCATTCACGAATTGTAGATTAAATATTCTCAGCAGGACTTGAGATAGTGAGCAAAGAATCTAGTTTTTTTTTTTTTTTTAACCCATTGAAAAATTCTCATCCAAAGAGAGGACACGGGGGCCACCACTTATTTCACTTACCAACCCAGACCGGCTTTCCTGGTGGATCGAATTCCCCGGTACTAGTCCAGTTTTGGGCTTAGCCACCCAGTGTGACTGAAATCCTGGAGGTGAGGATCATGAGGTGGGGGAATTCGACACATCTGAGTTCTCTCCAGAGCCCTGCCGAGGAGACACTGTCTCCAGAGCAATTTTTAAGGAAAATTTCCAAAGTGTTGAGGAAGAGCAGAGACGATGCTCCCAGGAAGCCCGGACCAGACAATAATGGACAAATGGGTCTTAAAACCAATTAGGTGGTGACCGGAAGCACCGTATTGAGGTGCCCATGTGAAACAAGGACAAGGAAAAAACTCCGGGGAGTGTATTTGGAAAGGTGAACAAAAAAGGGGACAAGATAAAGGGCGGATTGCCAAGTTTGCGTAATAGATTGTCATGAAGAATCGTGATCCTGCATCTTGGATTTTTCTTGACCCCTGCGAGAGACGGAACGGAGCTCGCCAGCCCAAGGCTGAGAGGCGCGCGCGGGCTCGGCGTCGCGGCAGGGCCAGGCTTCCCTGGGCCGCAGCTGCTCCAGCCGGGCCCCGCGCGGCCCGGGGCGGATTTTGAGTTTCAGGTTTGAAAAAGGAGGGTTATTCGGCGGTAGCCGCAGGCAACAGTAAGAGACGCAGCTCTCCCGCTCAACCAACGCCACCCACTCCAGTGATAATCCACACTCCTTCGGCGCGGGTGGCCAACTCAGCAGCCACCCCTCCCCAAAACCCATACAAACATAATTAAACGCAACTGGGTTGGCAGAAATGCTCCCAACTCGGGAAGCGCCACCCGGCTGCACTTAACAATCCCCCACCGATCCCCCCCCCCCCACCCCCGACACTCCGCCCCCGCCGCACTCGCCAGGCAACTTCGTCCTGCCCGGGAGAGAATTTCTGTATTCCGGACTAGCCACCGGCAGGACCTCTAGCATCTCATCAGCTATCGGTTCCCGGTACCTAGAGCAGCCACCGGGAGGGCGCCCTTAGAGCAACCGGCCAAGAGCGGTGTGCCCCACCAGGTCAAAGTTTCCGGACCACAGTTCCCATAAACTACCTCCCAGCGGGGCACTGTGGTCCCTGAACTTGTCACTGGGGGCGGAGGAAGGGGGCGCCCCCCTGCGAAGTCTGATCTGGGGACTGCAGCAGGGAGCTGGGAGAAAGGAGCAATTCATTCGCTTCCTAAGGGACATAATTTGGGTGGCAGCTGTTTACTGTTTAGCTGTTTACTGGTGAGACCTTGGCTGTGCCCTTTAACCCAAGCCAACCTGAGCCTCAGGGGCAGAGTGACCGGGCCAGGCTCTGGCCCACCGCTGACTGGCGGCCCCTCGGGGTACTCTCCGCATCTTTCCCTAGCAGCGTCGAAGTGCAGGCAATAAATGGTTCCTTGGGAAAAAAGATCACCAGGCACATTTTGGAGGGCCCACGGACTGATCCACACTTTCCGCGGAGAAACGAGAAAGCTTGGCCCTGCTGGGAGCAGACCCCAAACAAGGAAGAGAATGGGGTGGTGATGAAAAAATTTACAAAAAGAGCAAGCGGGAGTAGAAATTCTGGTAGTTATTTTTTTGCAGGGGTTGAAATTATCCACAGAGGCTGCATGTAACAGAAAATTGCCAAGTTGAAAAACCGGGTAGTAGATTTCATTCTTTGCAAATTTCTTGCCCACCTACCCTCTTCTTTCTCTGAACAACTCCTGGCTTGGATTTTTACCACCTCCTGTTTTCTGACACTTCCTTCATGGCTCCTCTCACTCTTCTTCGTCCAACAGGGAATAGCCAGCTAAAGCCCCGGAGCCACGGAGCCCCATTCAATACAACCCAGAGGCTAGGATTTCACCTTTTTTCCCCTCCCCCAAAGCAACTGCTTGAGTCCTTTGACCCTGGGTCTATGAAGAGTATTCGTCCGTTTTCTAGCGAATTTCTCTAGTACAGATTAGCGGAGCGCGATCTTGCCTGTAGAGTCTGGGGTTGCAGTTTGCCCCAGGGGTGATGTAGAGGCGCACCGATCCCTTTCTTAGGAAAGCCTCATTCTCTGAAAGCGCAGGCTTCCTATCCACGCAGGCAAAGGAGTTGCGAGGAGCTGTGTCCTCTAGCGGCAAACCCTCGCAGTTCATTTGTGAGCGCTCACCTACACCTAAGGGATCTGGTCCGGAGTCAGTTGATGCGCAAAACTATGTCCTAAGTATGTGTGGGGTGGGGAGGAGAGTCTCCTGAATGAAATCCAGGCTTTGGTAAATGCCCTGTGCGTAATGAGGCCGGGAGACTCGGGTGCAGTCGTTCGCACTGTAGAACAGCTGATTGTCTCCTCCACGGCAGATGGTCTTTGAGCACAGATTTGCATTCATTGTCTTCAAATCTGTTTTCGCGCTGGTGTTCTAGATTTCAGCAGCAGATCTATGCACAGATCAGAATACAAAAGGAGAAGCAAGAAAATAACACCCAGCCAGGAGGATTTTTAATAGGCACCGCGAGTTGCATGGCGTAGTTACAAAGCCGTCTAGGGTTTCAGCTGTTTGGCGGAGCTGCTGCCGCCTCTCGGCCACTAGCCCGCGGGCCAGCACCGCGGCCACCGCGCTCAGTAAGCAAAGTTTCCGTGACTCCCGGGTTGCCCCCCCCCCCCCTGAGGCTCCCGGCAGCTTCGGGAACTAGGGAGAGAGAAGAGGGTTCCCGGGATGCACCCCGGCAGCTCTCGCATTAAGCCTGCCACGATCTGTCAGCAACTTCTCATCTGCACGGGTGCGAAGCCCGTTCGCGCCCGCCCGGTATATTTTTCTTAGCTCCTCTACCGTTTTCCCCGTCATTATTTATTTGAACAGCACTTGAGCCTCGCTCGTCCACACCCCACTCCCGACTTTCATTAAATACCCCCTTTTTCCCCCTTAACATCTTGCAAACCGTACACAAAATCTGAGTGTCACCATGGAATCCCAGGAGACTTGGGAGAGCCGTTCAGGGAACTGGGTGCTCTGGGGAACGTTTGCACAAAACAAAAGTACAAGTGGTCACACGCTCCGCTTTTTCGCAAACATGCACACAGATCCAAACCCCGAAAATTAACATGCCTCCTGGCAGGCTACAAAAACCTACATCTAAGAGGCAAATTCACAAAGGTTTCCCCGCTCCCGCGGCCAGGCGGAGCCAGCGCGTCCCTAGGCCGTAGGACCCAGCTATCCTGCGTCAGTGCAGGGTTTGGGGGCCCCCATCCCGCTCACGCCACGCGCGCAGGGTTCGGGCGAGGACTCGGTGCCCACAGCTTTCTGTCCCCTTTCACCTCCCGGACTCCCGGCAACGCAGAGCGTGGTGCGCGCCGCCGGAGGACGTCGGCCTGGCTTGCCCAGCGCCGGCCAATCCCGAGCGTCCATGCAAATGAGGCTCCTTATTGGGCCGCGGCTCCGCCTCCGGCGGCCCGGGCAGTAGTAACCCATTCATGGGGCCGGTGCGCGGATGCAGCCCGGCTCAGCGGCTCTCGCAGCCACCGCCTCCTCTCGGCTCCGGGTCTTCCCCTTCCTTTTAAAACTGATCCTGTTGGGGATTTTTTTTTTTTCCTAAATTGGAACCGTGGGGAGGAGCAGGGAGGGAGGATCTGGAGGAAGCAGAGAGATTAGGCAGCTATCAATCTCCTCCTGTTTCTCCCAGAACAGGTGATGCTTCTAAATTGTGACCACTTTGTGGCGGCAGCTCTGCAGTTGGAAGGATGCGAGCGACCTAGGGTGGAGGGCCTGAAGCGGCAGATCTGAACTTGCAGAGGATAAAAACCCAACTTTTGACTACATCATTCCGCACCTCGCGCGTGAAGCAAAGGACTTTTTTCTTTTTCAAGACAGACCCAAACTTCGGCACTTGATCCCCCTTTCTTGGATTGCGTTGGAGGAGACGGTTTGCTTGCAGCGTTGAGAACGGTCAGGACTGTGTTTTTGTAAACTCATTTTAAAAGCGACAGTAAAGGATCATACTTTTTAAATGTTTGGGATTCAAGATACTTTAGGAAGAGGACCAGCTCTGAAAGAGAAATCGCTGGGCGCGGAGATGGATTCGGTCAGGTCTTGGGTCCGGAATGTCGGTGTGGTGGACGCCAATGTCGCGGCTCAGAGGTAAGGAGACGACTGCATATTTATTATGCTCTCAAAGTCTCTTGCTCTAGGTGTCTCTCAGTGTGCCCTGTCCCCTGCTCCGCATCTCTTTCCTTTTCTCCGTACCCCCATCTGTCGTTCTGGCCCCGTACGCTGGCGCTTTCCCTGCGGTGAGCAAGTTGCTTCAGTCAGGGGGACACTTACCCGGCAGCCAACACTGGAGTTTCTGAACCGCCTGGGTCATTTGTGTGTCTCCCCCACTCCTTTCCCACAGTCCACTCTCTGAGACAAAAAAATAAAAAATAAAGTAGCATCCAATGCCTCGCATCTCGGCTCCCATTTCTGCCTAGCGCTTGAGGACCGGAGCCTGCTGTCACCACCGCGAGAGCAGAGACGACTTCCTGGCCACTACCAGGTTTCCCCCACGCCGCCTGCGAGTGCCTCTTCTCCCGCATCGGTGGCTCCGGGAGAACCGGAGCCCAGCGACCAGATGGTGGCGGCGGAGGTGGAGAGAGGACGCGGCCGCTGCCCGGGAAGGCGAAGCGGCCGGGAGCTCTGGGAGGGGGGACAGGCCAGAGGGTCGCGGCTCAGAGAGTGTCCCAGATGCACGGAGTCCGGGAGAGAAGAAATTAAAAGAGAAAAGATGAAGGAATAGCAGTAGAAGGAGTCGCGGAAGAAGAAGAAGGAAAGGAAAGAGGATTCGCCGCCAGAAAGCTGCAGGGATCTTTGGCTTCCAGCTTTGCTCGACGCTAAAGTTGACTTGTTTCTGAGCGTCCGCAAGCTGGGATAGTCAACGCCGTGTCGCCGTGTCACCCCACGGACACCTTCCAGTCTTTCTGCCTCGTCGCCACTTCTGAGCGGGGATTTGAGACCTTCACGTCCCTGTCTGAGAAAGGCAACCTTCCTGTTCCCCAAGCGCCCACGAACTTCTTCCGCAACTCTCGTTCGTCAACCCGCATTTGCGCTCCGGGCCTTCCTCCTGGAAGTCCTGACATCCCATGGAGAAACTATCCTTTTCCCAGGCAGGCTACGTCTCCAGGTGTCCCGGGTAGAGCGAACCCGGCCACACTCTTGGAGGAGAGAAAGCAGAAGTCGCATCGCTTCGGGACGGGGGCCGGCAGCGATGGCCGCCTGTCCGCCTGCCCGCCCGCTGGAAGCCAGGACGCGCCAGCGTCCCTGGGGCAGACCGCACACCGCGGCGGCAAGCGACTTTCCGCAGCGGTCTGGGGACTACCGGGCTTCAAGCCGAGGGAAGAAAGGCAGCACCGCAGAGCCGGCTCTGCCGCGCATTTTCTGAGCCCGGCTGCGGAAGATGCTTTCCTCACTGTTCTTCCTTTCCGGAATCAAATAGTTTGTTAAAGTTGGAACAGGCGGCCTGAGTTGGGGAAATTCTAGCCAAAATGTTACACCCTTCAAAAGAGTGAAAGTGCTGGCGCCTGGGACAGGAGGCCCAGAGACCTCAGCGCCGCGGGGCAGCTCCCGCCATCTGTGCGCTCACCCCCCCCCCCAACTTTTTAGTTAAAAATGGGTCTGGTGGCCAGTTTAGCACTGGCCCTGACAGATAGACAGGGAGATGTGTGTACACATTCGAGGCGCTCCAAGGATGCCTTCTGAGTCCCCCGACTTGGATTTCACGGTCTGTGGCTTTGGCTGGCGCCACCGGGAAACGCAGCTTGTATCCGGATGGCCTAGGTCTCGGGCGAGGATGCTCTCTGCCTCTTAACAATCTGGCTTCTCCCCTCGCAGTAACCCAAGGGGCTAAGGTGTCCAGTATCGCGACCTCCGCAGTGATCCGCGACCCGCAGGGCTGGTCGCGGGGATTCCGCGGTGCGACTGTTTGAGATGCAACTTTTCGGAAGAGCGAGGGAAGCAGAGGGGTGAGGCCTGTAGGAACTAGACCTGGGCTCTGGGCTTTCTACCCGCGCTTCAGGGTTCTCATCCACAGCCTTGTCGCGTGAGGGCAGGTAATTCGGATAAAGATGAAGTAAAGGAGCCACTTCTTCAGCTGCAAACAAGATGCTTAGTCCCCTTAACCCCGGGCCTCAGCTTCGCGATCTGATCCAGCTGCTGGGGCCGCCTTGAGGGTGGCGTGGGGGACAGCTCTGGACCGCTTGTGGCAGCCAGAGTCTTTCGATTTCCACTGAAGGCCCAACAGTGAACAGCCTGGTAGTGGGACCCTGGGAGGTTGGACCACTGGGCGGTGGAAGCAGCCCCAGATATGGTACTGCCGTTTGACCTCATGGCCACTAACTACTCCTCTAAAGAGTTTTTACTTCTTAATCGGAATTGATAAAAGACCTGACAGGTCCAGGAATCTGGACCTGGGATGTGGTCCCTTGCCTATCTGCGGCGTTGCTTGGGCACATTAGTAACGGCTTGTCTTTTCTCTTTCTGTGTCCGGTGTCCCACCTGTCTCTTCCTGCGCAGTGGGGTCGCCCTGTCCCGTGCCCACTTTGAGAAGCAGCCTCCCTCTAACTTGAGGAAATCCAACTTCTTTCATTTCGTCCTGGCGCTCTACGACAGGCAGGGGCAGCCGGTGGAGATAGAGCGTACGGCTTTCGTGGACTTTGTGGAGAACGACAAAGTAAGAGGACCCCTGCCCCCGCCCCCCCCAATGACTCCCTCCTTGCAGAGCTCTAAAGATTCCATCTGTCACTTGCGACACTTTTCCGCTGGCATCATCAAGATGATAAATCGAGGCTTCTCACCCCCAGCCACTAAATCAGTAGATTTCCCCGCACCTCCCCCTGCCCCTACTCCCGCACCCTGCGGGGTGTAGAGCGCTGGCGGCTGGGTGCGTTGAACCTAGGGGTCGACCACCGAGCGAAAGCCCTTTGGACTAGACCATAGTTAAAAAGTATACAAGGCTGCCGCTGCCCTCCTCTGGGTTATTTTCATTATTTTCACCTGCCAGGTGGAGCAGGGTAGGTTGAATCAGTCCTATGGTGGAAACTCACAGCCCAGCCTTGACCAATCTCCCAGGCATGGAAGCCTTCTCTTCCACTCCCCAAGGCAGCACCTTGTTTGAACTCAAGTCCGGATTTGGGGACTGGATTTGATCTCAAATAGAGGGCAGTCAGCCTAAACTGATATGTGACCAGAAAGAGATCTCTTGCCCTCTTTGGGCCTCAGTCTCCTCAGCTGTGCCACCTGAACTATAAAGTTAAGTTCCCACTTGAACCTGGGAATCAGTTGGTCCCTGAGCTCTGGGCCTTGGTGCCGAGATTTCAGGGGAGTAGGGCCTATTTCTGCCCTTTTAAATGACAGGTCGCTTCACCCTTCTGCTGAGAGAAGCCTCAGGGCTTCCTAAGGACAGATAGACCAGATGGGTTGGTGGGGCCTTCCTAAAGACAGCCTTGCTGTGGTGTTGGGTTATCTCCCCTGCTGCTTGGCAAGCCTTGGAGATAGTCAGCGGTAGGCAGGGGCTCTTGCCCTTTGACCAAGGGCTGGACAAGAGGGTTGTTCAAAGTGGTGGGAGGTGGTATAAGGAAGCACTCTTTCCTGTTTCCCTCATTTGGGGGGACTGAAATACCAGGGAATCGAATGCCTTCCATCTTTTCAGGAACAAGGCAATGAGAAGACCAACAATGGCACCCACTACAAGTTACAGCTCCTGTACAGCAATGGTGAGCATCCTATCGGCTGACACCTGGTAGCCGGCAGAGTACCTAGCACATCTCGCTTTCCTGGAAGGCATTGCCTAGATGACTGGCAGACAGATTTGGGAGCATAAGGCTGTGGGAGGATTGCCTGGGGCTGGGGATTAAAGGTCTTTGCCTCCTGGACAGCTCAGCCTGGGCCTCCACCCCAGGGCGGGAAGGGTTTGGGTGTGGGAGAGTGGGCTCTGTAGTCCTTGATTCCTGCTGGTCTCCCCCTTCCTGTAGGTGTCCGCACGGAGCAGGACCTCTATGTCAGGCTCATCGACTCAGTCACCAAGCAGGTGAGCCCAGTGAGTCACTTGGCTCCTATTCATCTGTCTCTGGCCCCCAACACCCCAGCTCATCTCTGACTTCTACCCTCCTGCATGATTTCTTGGGTCAAACTTCAAACTTCCTTCCATACCACCTTGTCCACTCTGGGAACACTTCTTTCCCCCTCTCTCTCCAGTGTCCTGTGTCTATCTGGTTTTGGAGATGCTGGGGGCAAGGGGAGGAGAGCAAAGGGATAAAAAGAGGACACAATTGGGAGATTCAGACCCCCAAACATTCCTTTTTGCAAAGAACTATGGGGCACACTTTTGTTATTTCTTCAGCTGAGGTAACAGGTAACTTCTCAGGTGCCCCTGTAGGCAGAAACTGCGAATGGGGTAGCAGGTAGGGAGAAGGTGAGAATTTTGTTCTTGTTCTAAAGTCCCCTCTTTGTTTGTATTTCTACCCGGCTGGCTACATGTCTTCCCTTCCTGTCCCTGCACAATTCTCAGCCTATAGCTTACGAGGGACAGAATAAGAATCCGGAGATGTGCCGAGTTCTTCTGACACACGAGGTGATGTGCAGGTAAGAGCCACCTTCTCCTCGGGGCTGGACTAGACAGACGGCTAACCTGCCTGGCTCCCTGGCTTCCCGGACTAACTTGTGGGAGCGAAGGCTCCCGGTGGACATGCCCAGGGCAGATTCTCTAGGACCCTCATCCCTTTTAAGGTCAGTTTTTGAGAGGAAAGCAAACCAGAAGATTCACGGTTCCAAATCCCTGGTGTTGCCGGAGTTTCCCGGGCCCAGTGGAAAGTCTCGCTGTCCACCTTAGGCAGGACCATTGCCGAAGGAGATGGGCCGCCCAAGCGAGGTTTGTGATGGACTTTGGAGATTAGGACTTTCCCTGAACTTCTCTGCTGGAGGCCGGCTCTGCTGGATATCCGCCTTGCCTGCTGGGGTGGATTTCCAGGCGGAGCCACTTGTGGAGTTACTGAGTCTAAACCCTGGAAAATCGCAGTCTGGGCTCGGGAACTAACAGAGTGCTGAGCCTCCCATTCCCCAGCTATTTCCCTGCACCTAGGCACCTGCGCCAAAGTGGCTTTCTTTCCTTGCATGAAGTCGCTTCTCTGTCACTTCTCATTGAAGGTGTTTCTTAGGTCAGGAGGAGCTTAGAAAGACTGGTCCTGGTTCCCACCTGTGAGTTGAGAGTCCCCCACCGCTGGGATGTCTGGGGTCTAGAGCAACCTAGAATCCTGAGGTCACTTTGAGAAAGGCACACCGTCTGTTTGGGTTCCTACAATTTTCCCACCTACCTTTCAGAGACCGATATATTCCATTTTGAGTCCTGCACATTTTTTTTTAAATTAGAAGATAAAATTCATCCACATGTTCAACCATTCTACAAATGTTTTTTGAATCTTTTTTTTTTTTTTTTTGCCTAGTGTTTGCAGGTGTATTGGGCTAGATGTTGAGGATCCCACTGCAAATAGAAAGGATATACAAAGGAAATTCTGGGAAGAACATGGTTATTTTATTTAAAAAATTTAGAACTCTATTCTTTACAGCATTTTCTCCCCTCCAAAATCTGATTGGAGGGAAAGCCTCCATTCTCCCCCCTCAACCTGCTCTTGCAGTAAATGGTTCCTACCTCCAGACTTGCTAGGTTTGGGCAATCACAGGCCATCTGATTTAGTATGGACTATTTTATGGGCAGCTCCCTGAAGCCCCATCTCCCTCCTCAACCCAGTCAGAAAGAAATCATAACAATTGGACATGTTTGTTTTGGTTTTGACCAAGTATTAGAAAAACAAATTTGTTAAATACAAAGTTTGACTCTGTCTGATCTGAGGTTCCCTTACTGAATTGCTTGGTGAAGAGTTGGGTGATGAAGTAAGAAGATAGATATTCCATTATCCCAGGGCCCCTTCATAAATTTGTTCAGAAAGAAAATACAACTTCAAGATGTACTTGTATGCAATACTTTAATAATATATAATTTATATATTTTACTTTATAAATTCATATACTTTAATAATATATAATTTAATGCTATAATTTGGTTGGCAAGTCAAAGAGGATTTTTATTCTTCTCTAAACTTTTAAATGCCTTTGTCTGGAGCAATAACCTTATTAATGGAAAAGAAAACAAAACCACCAAACTAACCCGTTGTCTAATGAATTATACCTATCCCTTTCCATAATACTCGCACCCCCCCATCCAGCTGTAGTGGAGGCTGACATTTTTATTTTTAAGCCCAATCAAATCCTCCTCATTTTATGCTGTTTAAGTAGCAGCATCAATTTTTAAAGCCTCTGGTTTAGTCTGCATTAGTAACACAATATAAAAATTTAATGTACTGTAACTTCTCTGCATTGGAGACCGGGAGGGTGCTCTGCTATTTTCTTCCCAAACTAGAATTTAAAACAAATATTAATTATGGGCAAATAGATGATCCATTGGATGGGTCCTGTCTCGTGTGTGTGTGTGTGTGTGTGTGTGTGTGTGTGTCTGTCTGTTGGGCGAAGGTAAGTGAAGGCAAGTATTAGATGTATCTGAAAGGGAAGTTTTCTTTCAATCTGTCAGTTAGAGCTAGCTGATTCTCAGGTATGGGAGCAAGTTCCTTCTCTCACAGTTTTCGAGCTGGTTACAGCAGTCAACACTGGGGAGATGGATCAGATATCCTTGTTTCTCAATGATTATTGCACATACTTCATTTCATTTGCACCATGTTATGCTGCATACCTGGGCACTTGCTGGAATGATTTTATGTCCATAATCCTATAATCTTTAGTAAAATGTTTCTAAATTGGTGTTTAACTTTATTATTATTATTATTTAGGAGGAACAAGCAAAGGGACAAAAATAAATCTTGTTTAGGAATAACTTCTTCCTCCCCCTTCTCTGCTTTGCTTTTAGTTCATTTTGCCAATTATTAGCAAGGAGAAATCTAGTTGTTATGCTGCTGCCAGCCACCCCTGTGCCCTCAATGCTCAGAGGGTTAAAAGATATTATAATTTGAACAGAAGTCGTCTCAAGGCCTACAGCTGGCTAATAACAGAGTTGTATTGAGCGCTAGCAAACCCCACAGCTGTGACTTTTCGCCACAAGGCGCAGGCTAGACAGGGCCCTAATCAGATGGGCCAGCCGGGCAGTGGGGCCAGTGTCTTTATCGGCCAGATGGTGTGAATTTAGACACTTTTGTTATGCAATCGCAGGGAGGAGTTGGGGAGAAGAAAACAAAACAAAAGCCACCATGCTGTGCGCTTATTTGAGTTTGAAATTAGAGACAGATTTTTGAAAGTTGAGGGTTGAATTTTAAAAAACGATTTTGGAGGGGAGAGGGATGTGTTAGCTTATCAAGAGCCAGAGTAGGGCTGACTGGACACCCTCTGTCCAGGGTTGGGGTGCTTCTTATTTTCTTCCCTAGTCATCTTTTTTTTTTTTTTTTTTTAATCTTTTTCTTTTTTCTCTTTCTGAAAAATGCAGGTGAGATTCGGGTTCATGATATATATATTTTTTTCATATTCTCCCACCTCCCACCCCCCAGCTTGACTTATTCTTCCTCTTAACCTCTTCAAAGACACCATGTGGAGGAAGAAAGGGGCCTGTAAGCAAATTGAGAGTGTTTCAAGTAGGAGGGTCTCCAAATGAGTACTAGAATAAAATAAAACAAAACAAACCAGACAGAGACCCAGAGAACCAGCTTTCATTTCATTCACTAGCAAAGAGGAGCCCCCCAACCCCTCTGGGGTAGTTTGAAACACAATTGCAACCTATCGCCAAGTTCAGTTTCCTCTTCTCTGCTTGCTTCCTTTATTTATTATTTATTTATTTATTCATTCATTTTCCTATTTTGCAGTCATTGTCAGTGAAAGGAAAGACTTCTCAGGAACCTTAGTGACTTGAAGGTTGGAAAAGAACCTTAAGAGCCCTTTAGCTAAAAGAGCTGAGCCCAAAGTTGGCCATTCTGGCTATGCCTCTAGAGCAAAGGGAAGGCAGGGTTGAGTTTGTCATCTGTGTTAATTCAGGGGCCCCAGATCCACATTGTTTGCAGAGTGTGGTTTCCTAAACATCATGGGTTCTCCTTGTCTCTCTGCTTGTGTTATTAATAATGCTGACCTGAGAACCGCATGCCATTTAAGGAACAAAATAAAGAACAAGTAAAACATATTAATGAGAACTTTTCTTAAAGAGAACAGGGCTTTGCTTTGACTAACTTGGGAGTTTTAAGAGGGGATCCAATAGGGCAAATACAACAGATCCTATTACTTTTGTACTTTTTTTGGTGTGGTTCTGGGGATCTGGTATTTTTATGCTTTTACTATCGTTGTAGTTCAATAGCCAAGTAACCATCTGTGTCATCTTTTTTTGTGCTAAATATTAACACTAGCGATTTTATTTAGATACGTTACTGTTGGAAAATAGAGGATGGGGCCCTCAGGTTTCCCTGCGTTCTCCCTTTGCGTATCATTTACTTCCCTGAGTTGGTTCTCCACTTTGTATTTCGCTGGCACCAGGGTTACATTTTTATCTGTTTTTCTTTTCCGCCAGAGGAAATCCCCATGGAAAGCAGCTGAATTCAGCCGAGCAATTTTGCAAACTTACTTGGCCTCCTCAGAATCATTCCTGCCCAAACCGAACAGACGGGCACATTCTGACAGTGTGTGCTCGTGTAATTAAATTGTACCCGCATTGCACACATATTTGGGGTTAGGTTGACAAGCTGGTGATGTCAAAGGAGAGTCTGGCTTGAAGGCCTTTCGGTAACTAGCATGTATGGGTCTTTTGAAATCGTGTTGCTAAGAAAAGTGGTTTGCCTTGAGCTGCTAAGGTATACGTTGACATAAGCAATGCTCCAGGATCCCCAGAGGTGGGAGCCGGAAATGGGTGGGGGTTGGGAGGAGAGACAAGGGCTCTGGGGGGTGGGAGTGCAGCTGGCCAGCATTTTTATTGGTGTTAATCTTGGGATAGATTGAAATTTTAAAACTTAAGACCTAATATAATTTCAAAGGCCAAATATTATTTCAGAAAGTCCCAATGGCAAACTCTGGTATTTAGAAAAGTCGAGACAAATTTTCTTTTACTTTCTACTAATTTGATTAAATTTCTTAAAACCTCATTGAGCCCATTTGCTGGAAATGTGTTAGCTTCTTTCAGTTGTGTTTTACTTTCTAAAGGTGGTAGAATTGTTCACTAACTAAATCATGCATCCCTGAATGAGAAAGATGTGCTTGAAAAGTTTTAAAATATTGATTTGTTTGTTTATGTTTGATTCTGTGGAGGATCAGAGAGGCTGGAAGTCCCAAAGAGAGCCACAAAGCAAATTGGTGACTGGCCTGGGGCCGGCCTTTGGGTCCTGGCTGCCATAGGGCTTCCCATTTTTCCAAGGGTGCTCAAGGAATTCCATAGCCTCCTATACGTAAAGCTAGAAGGGACTCTGGAGATAACCTAATCCAACATTTTCATTTTCTTTCTTCATAAGCTCAGAGGGATTAGAGATCTGACTAAATTCATGCAACTGGTTAGTGAGGAGTTAGAGCCAGAGCCCTGATTCCCAGATCAGCAATTTTTCTACGGCACTACACAACCCTAAGCTACAGAGGATCCAGCCTGGGAAAGGCAGCAGTCATGGGTACCTGAGTTATTGTTAACTTTAGACGTATTCTCCACCTGATTTGGGTGACCATGGTTTTTTGTAAGCCACATTGAGGCTCCACCCTAAATCAACTACAGTTGATAGTGGATAATGCATCTGAAATGAGCCAATAGGTATTCTAAGGTCTGAGGCCCTAATAAGCTGTAGTTGCAGGTGGGCAGTGTGGCGTTCATTCCTTTCTCAGATCTGTCCCTGTATTTTGAGCAGATACCTTTGGATTGGAGAATTTTGCTCCCTCTCAGGTCCTTTTGGGTTCTTTCTTCTGTTCTAATTGGTTTGAGGGATCCTCTTCTGTCTTCCTCTCTCAATATTGATGGATCACCCAGGTCCCCAGCACTTTGCAAGGGGGAAGTGTTGGGAAATCGTTTTTAGGATGGGACTGACATCTGGTCAAGTCCCATTTCTGTCCTGGTAAAAATTACTGGAGAGACTGTACCCCAGCTCCCTGCCTCATTTTCTTCTAATGTAGAAATGTCCACCAGAGTTCTGCTCTTCTTCCTTTGTCTTTGGGAAATGATGGAAATGAATGAATGAATAAATTGTTCACAAAGTACACCAACTTCTCCAGAGAAAGCTGTTATATCAGTAAGATTTATGATCATCCAAACAGCTACTCATGGTCTAGTTTTTTGGTGGGTGTGTGATACTGGGAACCAAACTTAGGGTCTCAAATATGCTAGGCAAGTGCTCTACCTCTGAGCTAATCCCCAGCCCTGCTTGTGGTTTATTTAATACATTTTTCTTCTTCTGCTTTCTCCAAATATTTATTGGGATAAAAAAGAACTAATATATGCAATCATAAAATCATTGAACACCAGCCTGGAAGAGACCTTGGAGAACTTAAAATCTAACCATCCGTGGTTCAGTTACAAATACAGCTCTTGGGAAAGTTGTGATTTGTGGCGGATTAGCCAGCTCGTAAGTCCCAGAGTGAGAATATGTGAATGATTGTATTTTGAATATGTTTTTGGCTTCAGGTTCAGGTTCAAGTTTTTCTTTTCTTTCTTTCTTCTTTTTAGAAATAAAACATGGTCACAAATTTTGCCCTCAAGCAGCTTATAGCTTGGACACGTTCATTTTTAGTGAACATTCTCATCTTTGTATGCTCAATGAACTATTTTTTTTTTAAAAATATATAACAAGATTCTTTTACTCTCTTGTTTTCCTCCCTATCTACAGTCGATGTTGTGAAAAGAAAAGCTGTGGAAACCGAAATGAGACTCCTTCAGACCCTGTCATCATCGACAGGTAGGGGAACACCGGACTTGTAGATCATATTTGGTTTCTTTCCTTCACGAGTCTCGACCCTGAGTACCGACCACTTGTGCTGTCCTGGAAGGCTGTGTTCTTGTCCTCTCCAAGGCATTTAGTTGTGTAATAGCAAGGGTGTCCTCTTGCTGGTTGGCTTCCTCCGGAAGGAGTCTTGACCTTCCTTTTAGAACACACATCTCTAAATCTCCGCCGGATTCCTTTCCAGGTGCAATGACTTCAGCCTAACAAGGAGTGTATATGGTAAAGGAGGGGACAGGCTACCATCTGTACTGGCAGGGTATGGCCTCTGTTTTCTAGAAGAGGCAGTGCGCCCCACGTTAAATGGTATCCTTTTCCATGCTTAGTGACCGTGGAGCTGAAGCCCAGGCATTTAGACTTCAGTGTAGGGGCTTTTTCCAAGTGCTCTCTTGCACTGAGGAAGATTCTCTTCCACCACAGAGGACCACGTTCTGGGGTCTCTGATATATCAGAGTGGGAAAGATTCTTTGGGACAAGATGCAAATTCACTGAGAAGTGATTTAGGCATCCTCAGCTGTCTGTTTTTGTGATTGGAAACAGAACTCACAAACCAATGAAAAAAAAAATACCAAATTAACTTCCAGCAATCATGTAATTTTTAAGAAACCCCATATTCCCACCCCTAATTTTTTCTCTTTCGTTAAAAAACGGAATAATTCCCCATTGCTTCTTTCTTTGGGTTTTCATGTTTCTAGCCAGGTCCTGAAATGGATTGGAGAGACCACAGTCTCCAAAGTTGTTATTCCAATATTCCAATGAATTCTCAGTTGGGAGAATGGAACCTCTGGCGTTCTTCCCAGAAAGCCAGCTTGGTTTCTTCGTGGAAAGTATAGCGTAGCTGTAGGAATTGAGGAAGCCGGGATTCTGGTCCTGTCCTAGCTTCTGACCTTGGACAAAACCCTCAGCATCTCTGTTCTGCAGCAGTGTATGTAGTGACAGGCCTAAGGGTGCTGCTGGGAGGTGACCAAAATCTCAATGGCAGCTTTGCAGTGTTCGCTGATGCCTGAAAGAGGACAATAGGCAAATAGAAACTGTCGGATATGTGTGGAGCTTTTGCCATTTGATGGAGCCGACTGGGGTTTCCTTGGGTATTTCTGGAAGTGCAGACAAGCTTAAGTATACAGACTTATAAGGACTGTTTGGGGTCATTCGTCTTTTACTTTATAGTTGAAAAAACTGAACCCAAGAGTGGTGGCACGACTTGCCCGCAGCAGCACAGCTGGTGGAGCAGAGCCGATGCTAGAACACAGCTGTGTTTACTGCTGGGCTTGTGACCCTCCATGGCCACAGCCTCCTCCTCGCTCCCTGTCCTGCCTGATGAGTTGGATCTGCTGATAGCACATTGCATCGTTTTCTACTTCCCAGGATGTCCTTGGGATCCTCTGGGGGAGCTGGAGGGCGGCTGGAGGCTGGCCCTTTCCTTTCCAGCATATAGAGTGAGCTTGTGGATCTTCATCTAGTCTTTCCCACTCTCTCTAGCACCTCTTTTAAGATGGTGCCCTAACCTCATGACTGTTACATCTTTTCTTGTAATAAACACCCCATAAACTAGTTTTAGAAGTGTTTGCAAACCTGTAAGTGCTAGCCTGCACCTTACATCTTACAAGCACACAGCCTAATGATCTGAACTGAGCAGCAGGTCTTTATAGAACTACATGTCACCTGCGTCCATGGAGACAGCTGGACATGCTTATGTTTTCCTCTGAGGTGATACACATGTTACATGCACCCAAGAAAGTGGTTCTTTGCATCTATGGAGAGAAAAGATTTCATAGTAGGTGCTTTTATAGTGTGTGCTGGAATGCCTTCAATTCATCCAAGAAGGTGGAAACTGTATCTTGGCTGTGTTATGGAGTTTTACATGACTGTGGCATTTATTTTTTACTGTTTTATGTACAATAAAACCACCCAGTGATGCCTCTGTATCACTTGAAATATGTGTTACTTCCGAAATGTTACCCGTCTACATGTGGAACATACGTACCAAAGGGTACCGTAAACCAGCCAGGATTGAATTTTAAGAGAACTCATTTTATTATAAACCACACATTTGTTCACCTTCCTTATTGTCAGGCTTTTGTGTGGAGATATTGTTCCCTGACCACAGCCTGGTCTCGCTGCTCCCAGATGTCTCTTTGGCATGCCTTTGCCTTCTCGCCTTCATTTTCAGAAGCAAAGGGGCAGGAAGTCAGGTTTCTGTTTGTGGGAGGGTTGCCTCGCATCACCCAGGGGTTTGGCTGAACTGTTCTTCTGGTCCCTGGGTTCAACATCTGCCACATGATCCCTCATGGAGCACCAAATGGGTGCAAAGTAGTCTATTTCAGATTTCCTCTGAGTAAATATAGAACGCTCTTCTTTGCCCTCGTTCCTATAATGTCAACTAATTATCTCCTCCCCCTTCTCACCCCACCTCACCAGATGCAGTTAATTTACACCGACTCTCTTCGAGTCTCCTCACTTAACAGGCTTGCTCCATTCCGGCTCAAGGGAAGCCCGTCTATTCCCTTGGAATGGTGCATGTCTGTGGAGGAGGAGGGGAGGCTCAGGGGTGCTTCCCCAACTTTTCACCCCTAAGGATCCTTTTATTTCTGCCTTCGTGAACTTAGGGTCTTGCAAGACTTTGCCTTCCAAACTGCAATGGATGAGTGTTAATGAGCTATAATTCCCTTTTTTAAAAATTAAATTAAAGACATATAACAAAATTGGATGGGGGAAAAATCTCATCTCAGGTTATGTCATTGACATCATCGATGGCCAGTCGATATTTGATCAGAATGACAAAACCAGCATGGTCACGGCCACGTGAGAGACCTCAGCTTCAACACAGTCACGTGACATTTCAGGAACCTGTATGACCATGTCTCTGCAGGTATCCAGGTTCCAATAGGCTGCAGGAAACATTAAAGATAGCTTTTACCACCTTGTGGCACCTTGGTTGACAACCATTGATGTTTACCATAGGGGACTGACCTTCAGGGACGGAGTTCTCCGTGTCCCAAGACCTAGCCCCAAACTTGGAGTGTTTTTATTTCCCCCTGCTAAATGACACCTTGCCTGATTGCATGCTTTTGTCTCTTGGGCAACTCTATCCCTCTGCAATAGGCCAGGCCATGACAGAGGCCGGCAGCAATCCACAGTCCCCGGCAGTAGCCCCCTTCTATGTGAAACTGTGGGAAGGGGGCACAGGTTGGGCTTGTTCATTTTTAGGGAAAAAAAATCAAAAGTTCCTATCTATGAAAAAAATGCAAGGCAGATTGTGACGAAACACACAGAAAAACCAACAAAACAATCCCTTGCGTGGTCTTCTGCCTAATCTTGCCAATTAGACCTGTGAGGTGAATGGAAATGAAAAGGCTCCGATTGATTTCCATTGAGGTTTCAGAAGGGAGCTTGAACTCAAGTTGTCATGGGCTGAACTTTGTTCATGGACAACTTTATTATTTTAGTTTTACTTTATTGCAGTGCGGGGGATTGAACTCAGGGCCTCATACATGCTAGGCAAGCACTCTACCCCTGAGCTGTACCCAGCACCTGAGCTTTCTGAAGACTCTCTCTGTTGGGTTGCTTCTTCTGAATGTCCATTGGTTTCTGGTTCTCAGGATAACCTGGTGGTTCATAGAAAGGGGATTTGGATAATTTTTTAATTGATTTTTAAAAAAATAAATGACAGTGGAATGCATTATAATTCTTATTACACATATTCAGCACATTTTTTTCATATCTCTGGTTGTATATAAAGTCTGTTGACACCAATTCGTGTCTTTGGATAACGATGTCTACTACATTCCACCATCCTTGCCAATCCCCTGTCCCCTCCCTTTCCCTCCCACCACTCTTCCCTATCTAGAATTCATCTATTCCTCCCATGCTCCCCCTCCCTACCCCATTATGAGTCATCCTCCTTATATCAGAGAAAACATTCAGCATTTGTGTTTTTGGGATTGGTAACTTCACTTAGCACTATCTTCTCCAACGCCATCCATTTACCTGCAAATGCCATGATTTTATTCTCTTTTATTGCTGAGTAAAATTCCATTGTGTATATATGCCACTTTTTTTAATCCATTCACCCACTGAAGGGCATCTAGGTTGGCTCCACAGTTTAGCTATTGTGGATTGTGCTGCTGTAAACATTGATGTGGCTGAGCCCCTGTAGTATGCCATTTTTAAGTCTTTTGGGTATAGACTGAGGAGAGGGATAGCTGGGTCAGATGGTGGTTCCATACCCAGATAGAAAGGGGATTTTAAGGAGTCTCTGGCTTGAGAGAAGAAGAAGGGTCACTATTATTCTGTCCTTCCAAAAGCCCCATAAAAGTCAGAGGACACAGAAGGCAAGATTTCCTCTTTAATCTTTGCGGGATGCGCCTGCCCGTGGGAATCCTGGTAGGGCATTTTCCATAAAGTGGGCAGGCCCGATCTGTTTCTCACATGCTAAGTACCCCAGTCTTTGTCTTGGGACGTTTGTCTCATATATTTCTGATTTCTTTTCCTGGGAGAACCATATTTAGTGTTGATGTGTTTTGCTTATTTTCTTTTGCAAGAAGCCAAATAAACACCAGAGTTATCCTTGTTCAAAAGGTTTTCTCAAAAATATCTGGAGTTTAATTGCCCATAACTTTTCCTGACTATTTCTTCCTTTAATTGTTAATTTTTAAAAATTCTAGTAAATATGCATAACATCATTTTACCATCTTACTTATTTTTAAGTTTCATGTTAAGTTATATTCACATTGTTGTGCCCTGGTCACTACCATTCATTCATAGAACTCTTTATCTTGCAAAACGGAAACTACTACCCATTAAGCAACTCCACATTACCTCCTTCCCACGGCCCCTGGCATCTGCCATTCTGTCTCTGAACCACATGTTAAGTGGCATCGTATATTCTGTCCTTTTGTGACTGGCTTATTTCACTGAGCATAATATCCTCAAAGTGTCTCCAAGTTGTAACAAGTGTCAGAATTTCCTTCCTGTTTAAGGCTGAGATACTATTTCATTGTCTGTTTAGACCACATTTTTTTTTTTATGCATTTATCCAGTGATGGACATTGAGGTTGTTTTGACCTATTGGTATTGGAAATGATGATACTATGAAAATAGGTATATAAATATGTTTTTGAGTCCCTATTTTTTATTCTTTTGGGGAGCTACCTGGGAATAGAATAGCTGGATCATGTGATAATTCTATTCTTAACTTTTTGAGGAACCACCTTACTCTTTTCCGAAGTGGTTTGCAGCATTTTACATTCCCACCAACAGGACGCAAATCAGAGTTCCAATTTCTCTATATCATCACCCAGATTTGTTATTTTCTGTAACTGATTTTTTGATAGTAGCCATCCTAATGGGTGTGACTTTTTTTTTTTTTTTTTATGTTTTCCCCCTGCCACCATCTTGGTGGACACCTTTGCTGGCTGCTCTCTGCTGTGGCCCCGTCTTCTCTGGGCCCTTCCCTGCCACTTGGCATGGTCTTTTCCTACCTCTCTGTGCTTCACAGGTTTCCTTGTTTCTTGAAAGCACATGCGTGGTTCCTCTTTCTTGAGTTATCACTGAACCCCAGTCAAGTGCTATTTGTGGGATGAGAACTTTTAGAAAATAACTGGGGGAGGAAAGCTCCAGAAGTTTGCATCGGTCCTGGACGCTCGGAGTTTTTCTTTTTGTTAATTTATTAAGTGAATTTCTTATTGGTCTATTCTTGATTTGTAGTAGAGACTCTTCTTTAATCCCATGGTTCCTTTCATCACAGAGCCGGATTTGGATGCTGAGTTCTAGGTAGTTCTAGTTGGAACTGAGCCCTAGGTAGGGGTCTGCAAAGCCCAGCATGTTCCTGCGTCCTAGGCCATGAGCCAGTTCTCAGGCTGTGACCACTCCCTCCTTTTTCTCAGGTATGGCAAGCAGATATATTGGTAGTGTGACCTTCCTCCAATAATAAACATTTATCCAATATTCAATTGGCACCTGTTGTGTGCTGGGCATTGTGCTTAGCAATTGTGCTAATTAAATAGCCTTCTTAATTACTCTTCAATGGTTGATCAAAATCCCAATTTTATAGGGAGGGAAAAAATAGTGTTAAGGAATTAGGTAACTGTAACTCAGCCCAGGTCACTTAGCCAATTTCAGTAGTGAAATTGGAATTTAGTCAATGGGTAGATGTTACAGAGAGAAAGATGTTGTTATGACAAAGGGAAAAACTTTCTAGAATTCAGAATTCTTGAAGGTGGAAAGGCTTGGCCAAGCCTGGTATGTAAGAACCTCTGGTGGGCAGGGCTTAGTGGTACATGCCTATACTCTCAGTGATTCAGGAGGCTGAGGCAGGAGGATCACAAGTTTGAGGCCAGCCTCAGAAACTTAGTGAGTCTCTAAACAACTTAGTGAGATCCTGTCTCAACATAACATAATAATAATAATTTAAAAAAAGATTTGGGGGTATAGCTCAGTGGTAAAACCCTCCTGGTTTAATTCCCTTTTTGAAAAAACTCTTGGTGGGGTCAGTGGAGGGGGGATCTGTTTTTCAGGATACGGTGTGTACTGCCGGCTCTGGAGTGTCACTTCACTCTGAAACTGAGTAAGTCCCATTCAACTGTGTGACAGGTTTGGTGGAATATCAGTAGCTGTCTAATGTTACAGAGGTCTGAGCCTCAGTTTCCCTGTCTGTAAAATGAAGTGCTTTGGATTGATAGGTGACCTTTATGTCACCTTCCAGCTTTAGTCTCTGATTCTAGCTGTGGGGCTGGGTTTGGGTGTCAGGCATACTAATTGTCATCCTTGCTGATCAATAATTTGTAGACGCCATTACTACCTGTGCCTCTGCTGCCCAGGCTCTGTGCCCATCTCCAAGACGGGTAGAACCCAGTGTTCTGTTAGAAAAATTGAAAAAAGCCTGGCCCTGGGGTTTTTTTGTTTGTTTGATGTTTGTTTACTTTTCCTCAGGGAGGGTTTAGATTTTCTTACTAAAAAAGTCCTTTACTGGATGACAACCCGATCCAAGGAGAAATAGGAAACAAAATTTCCTTTGAGGAAGGGATGTCCTCATGATGAACTAGGTGGTGTTGCAAAGTTTGATGTTCATTTCTGCAGCTGTGTTGGTGGGTTTTTTTTTTGGGGGGGGGTGGGTGCTGGGCTGGAACCCAGGCCTTGTGCTTGCTAGGCAAGCGCTCTGCCGCTGAGCTACACCCCCGGTCCTGGAATGATTTTAAGGATTATGCTTGTTGTTGGTGACCCGTCTCCTTAGACTTAGAGCTGCAGAGGTTGGTGCTCACTAACTTAACAGCCTCCACCTGGGTTCAGGCCCTCTCTCCTTCCCTCAGTCATTGCTTGTTCGTTCAGTTATTAAGTGAGTGTTTATGAATTCCTGGCAGTGGATACATCAGGGAATATAAGAGTGTTGTCCCTACTGTCTTGGAGCCTACAGCTTAAATAACCACGCAGATAAATATCACTGCCAACTGAAACGTGCTCTGAGGGCGAGTGGCTGGCAGACAGGCTCCAATATTCTAGGTCCACCTTTTTTTTTTCCCTCCCAAATGCCCTGGACTATAACATCAATCTCTAGTATCTGCTCTCCTCTCACTTTGTACTTTCATTTCTACCTGGGATACCCACAACAAACCCTCTGCCAAGGTAAATCCTGTTCTTTTTTTCCAGACCCAGGTTAGGGTTCTGCCTCATCACAGATATCAATTCTTGTGGCCAAAGTATCTTCGTTTAACATTTATCACATATACTCACTCGCTCCTGTTTGGATATATGGATATTATTATCTTTTTACCATTTGTGTTTGCTTTACATTCCCAGCGACATTATAATTCTTAGATACCAGACACCATATGTCATTTAAAATTTGACTCCAATACTGATGAGCTAGGCGATGGTGTTAAGAATACTGCCTTTCCCCTTGAGTGGTTGGATGGAAATACATTAACATATGTAAGTTGCCGACATGGTGCATAACAGAAAAAAATGCTTTTAAAAAAGCGATAGCAATTATTATCCCTGCATCTCCCATGATGTCTATACAATGGCGTGGATATTATAGGCACTCTGTGAATATTAGTTGGCAGATTAATCTCAGACTGCCAAGCATCAGAGAGTTTGGGTGACTGAGTCCTCTGCCAGGACATATAGGAATTTTCCTGTAAGTGTTTGTATTTGACAGCTGCTTAGCAATCTTGCCTCCAGGGGCAGATAGGTTAAAAAGAAAAAAAAAAAAAAAAAAAACGGTGCCAAGAACAGATATCTAGGGTTGTGAAGCAGAATGAACCCTTATTTGTTCAGGAAATGTTCATGGAGGACCTGTGACATCGTGGACTCTGCAAGGTGCTCTGAGAGACGATCAGATTGACCGCATATGAAGCTCTTAGGTGCAGACACATCGTGGTGCGGTGTGCAATGCACAGAGTGCTATGAGAGGCAGAGACGAGGGCTCTAGAAGATCCCAAGGGTGGCAGTGACATCCACCCTGGCAGAGGTGGGTGGTGTGATGGGTGGAGCTTGGTTGCGCAGCTGGGCCGAAGGGCATCCTAGGAGGAATGGGTGCAGGGAAAGGCAAGTGCAAAGGAAAGGATTTCCCTAAATCTGCCCTCAGTTTAGAGGTGCATGGACGTGTGTGAAGAGGTAGGAGAGCTTGGAAAGATTATTTGGGATCAGATTTTGGGGGTCTTCCTATGCCCAGGCAAACATATTTTGACATTATTTTATTGGCAGTGGAAGACAGAAAGGCTGTTGTGTAGTGTAGTTTCTCACTCAGGCCGACATTTGGGAAGGGTAACTTTGAGGATGGATTGGAAAAGGGAATGGAGGTGAGGAATCTATTATTAGAAAGTTCGTTCCCTCCCCCCCAACTACCCTGGTTTCAGTCTCTGGAGGTGAAAGGTCATTTTCTCATCTCTCCACACCCCTACTTCCCTTCCCCCCGGGCACCACCACCCTCTCTGAGGTTTTGCTGATGTTGCCACTTGTCGCCACGAGTCTGCGTCCCCTTTGTTCCCTCGGAGGCTCAGATCCTTTGCGAAGAGCTGCTGTTATGCCATCTGGCAATCCGTGAATTTTTCAGTAGCCCGGATGTCTGTGAGGAAGCAGAGACTCTGAGGCCAGCATCCAAACCACTGGTAAATAATTCTCCAGAAAAAGGGAAAAAGACCGGAGGCAGACAGACCAAACTGGGTTCCCCATAACCAGCCTTTTCAGTCCAAGTGCTTGTCTAAGTTGCCCGCATCAATTTCCAGGGAAACTCAAGGGGCCCCCTGGATGTGGGGGCACTCAGAACAGATAATAGTCTGCTCTGGTGTTCAGCTTCTTCCTTATAAAACTGTGTGATGTGATCAAACAGCAGATTTCTCAGGCTGTGGATGAGTCAAGGTGAATAGAAGAACCGAGGTCTGAAATTGTGCTGTGCCACAAAGAAGAGACGCATTTGTCAGAGAAGAGACACACATTTGTTTCTAGACGAGGAGTCTCTTCCCAAACGTGTCTATCTGGCTCTGGGGAAACAAAAGCCCTGGAGCTTGGGGAAGATTATAGATTAACCTAAGGAGGACCTTCCAGAACTTTCTGATATATATAAATTTTTTTTTTTGACTTGGGTAATGGGGCTGAATCAGTTCTTTTTGGTTTATTTTTGACCCAGCCAAGAGACAAATAGGCCAAATGGTTGGGAAATGAGACTCATATCCCAAGGAGGTGAGAAGGGGTTACCCACGTGACTTGCAGATTTAGGACTCAACCCACCAGGACTTGAAAGATTGTTTGTTGATCAGAATCTTGCAAGAATTACTCTTTCTTGCCGTGTTCTTCACATTGACCTAGAGTTGCCATTGGAAGGAATTTCATCAGAAGGGAAAGTAGTTGAGTGACAGGAGACTCAAGGCCTGTTGGGCAGCCGACCCTAGGATTCCAGCCTCCGGGCCAGGCCGTTAAATGTTTGACCTTCAGGAAGTTTTTGTTCTAAACCTACCATTTCCAGTAAATGAAAACTATCCTGGTCCCCTCAAGACCACCAGGGAGCCAGAGCTGGTGAGAAATGCTATAGCTGCTTCCATTAACAAGAGGTTTTGGGAAGGAAATAAGGAAGAAATTCATAATCCCACTGACATGATGGAGCAATGGAGGGATTTTAAGGCCCATGAGAAACCAGAGCTTTCTCAAAAGATAACTCATAAGATGTTGATGAGAGTCGGGCTTTGGCACTGTACATCTGTGTGCTGCTACCCAGAGGGCCACGGTACCTTGGAATGCTGGTCCCTCCATGAAGCCCGAGTGGCTCTCTATGAAGGCAGGTGGTGAGCTTTTTGTGTGTGATCATGCAGGACGCTTTCCTGATGACCTTAAAGCTGTGCCCACAACTCATGTTAGCTACGTACGAGGACCATCATCCCACATTTCAGAGGACAAAACCCAGTTGGAGATCAGCTATTTCAGAGACCGTGTAGCAGTTCACACACTCAACTGGGATCAGAGACCAGGTCTCAGGCTCCCAGGACAAAACCCGAGGTGGTCCCCACAGCAGAGGCACAGAACAGTGAGGCTCCTGTACATGCTGTGGCCGAGTCACCAAGACTCCAACTGGACTCAGGGTTCGGAGGACTCTTCAGCCTCCAAACGTGTGCCAGGGGTCAGGCTGCTGGCGTTTTATTTCACTAGCGTCAGTACTTTTGGGTGAAGCCTGTTTCTTCTGTGTAAAAGGCATTTTGTTACTTCAGAAGAAATAAGAATGCATAGGACACTGTCGACTGAGGACAGGCAGGCTGAGGAATGGAGGGGACTATTCTTATTGCAATTACGATGATGATAATCTGGCATCAGAACCTCTGCCATTCTCTCATTCATTCATTTTCCCCCCTCTCATAAAATCTAGAGTGGTCAGATTCAGCAAATAAAAATTCAATTTGCCCATTTATTTTAATATCAAATAAATATGACACTCTTTGTTTTTGTTTTTTTTTTTTTGGTGGTGCTGGGGATTGAACCCAGGGCCTTGTGCATGGGAGGCAGACACTCTGCCATCTGAGCTGTATCTTCAGCCCCTGACACTTTTTTAGTGTAAGTATATCCCAATTAAGTAAATAAACCCTCATTTGTTCCATATCAGTCTGTTCCAGACAATGTTAGAGATAGACTTAGGCTGAGAAATGATTCTTTAGGTATTTGAAATTCACAGTGAACAGGGCATTCCTGTACTTGATCTGATAACCCTATCTGATCCCGTTTATTCTTGGAAGAACAGAAAGTCACACCTGGCCCACCCCACCGGAGGGGCAGGAGTGGTTCAAGACCCTGGCTGGCCCCAGAGTCATGTGCTAGGATTCTTCCTGTTGGCGAGCCTTTGTGGGGTTCACCTCTTTGCCTCTGGTCCACACTGAGGTTGATTCGCACTTAGAGATCCATTTAAAAGGCCAGTAGGCAAGCAGAAAGCAGACCGGGAGTCCTGGGCATCTTCCCCTTGTCAGTTTCTCCTTCCAGACCCCCCTCCCCGCCCCCAGGCTCCGTCTCTTCCCTCCTGGTTTGTCACCTCTCGGTGCCTTGGTCTCATGCTCTGTCTAGACCCTGCTTTATGGACTTGTCACCTCTCCTGGAATGCTTTTGCTTAGTGTCCCCTGTCTATGTCCAGCTCTCTCGCTTTCTGACCTCCCTAAAAGCCTTTGTTCGGTGTCCCCGAAGTCTCCTTCTTCAGTGCTCCCAACATGGGGGATGGTTTGGGCTCGAGTGATAAATGGCACAGAGTTAAAGGTGCAGAAGAAGCTCCACTCTCCTTGTTTGGTTGTGGCTGATGTTTGAATAAGAGCCAGACTTGACTTGGACCTCAGGCCAGCAGCCCACTTGCTGCTTGCCCATGTAAACGAGTGTCCAGCGCATGTTATCATCCAGAGTGGAGCCATAGGGGGAAGGGCAGCCACCCGTTAGACACAGACCTGCATAGTTCAGTGACCTAACAGCAACCACCAAAATCTAACTAGGAGTATTTGATGTCAGGTAGATTTAATCCACGTAGACAAAGGGAAGGATTGCAGGTTTTTAAATTTCCCTCCTCTTCCTCCTCCTCTTTCTCCTTCATTCCTCTTCCCTGTTGCTTCCTGCCCTCTGTTTTAGGGTCTCCCTGGCTTTCTCCCCATTGCCTTGCATTTCTGGTGCAAGGTCTAACCTCAGTTCCCACCAGGGACACGTAGAAACATTTCCTTCTGCAACTTGCACCCGGATGCCTTCCTCTGACTCCTCCTTTCTGCCGTCCATTCCCGGACAAGGAATGAAAAGCCGGCTTCGCTGTAGGTGTTCCCTTTAGAACTCCAGGTTGGTGCTTTTCACCTTGAGTAGCATCCACTGGGCCTGTAAATTGCACTGGATCAGTGAGCCCACAATGAGACCTCCAAACCCAAACAGTGGAAGTCTGCTGGGACTTTATTGTTCACAAAGCCTCTTCCCTGGGGAGGGATAGAGTCATTAGGTGTGCACTGTGTTTAATATTTGGTCATTACAGGAAGCAATAATTTCCTATTTTTAGGGTGGCTTTGAAGTTTTTAAAGCAATTGTCTAACTCCCATTACTGAGCCTGGGAGCAAATGAAGTAGACGTTGAGGAAAGACTCTGCGTGGTTTTGGTCGGAGTGCATCTTCTGCCCATCTTTCCCACTGTCTGCCTGACCAGCACTCTCCTGATGGTGGCATTTGCCTACCCACAGGTCTACCCTGTCCTCTGAGCTCCGATCCTTTCCTGTAGGTGGTACTGTTCCTTTCTATAGGGAAGGTATAAATGTGGGCGAATGAGGATCTGTTGGGGAACCCTGCCCTGCTCTTAAAATATTCCCTTTCATAGGTGAGAAGGTGCTCCAACTTTTAAAAAATTGGTGCCACCCTCAGAGCAGCACCCCTTCCCCCAACTTCTGGAGCCATGTTGAAGCAGGTGGCTTTGATGATGCCCTTTCTCAAGATGTCCAGCTGGCTCCAGCATTTCTTCTGATGTGTTAAAAGAAGTGTTAAAAGAAGCCCCAAGTAAAGCCAAGGGTTTCCCTGCCTCATGAGGTCCGAGACGGTTTTGGCCTGGGAACTTCTAAACCAGAGCCTGGACACCAGAGTAAGCCCAAGCACCTGGAGAACATGGAGAAGGTGCTGTCAGTGAGCTGGTGTGTGATCTCCAGCAGTCACACCAGGCAGACCCGTGGGGCTGGGACCCGGGGCAGGCGCTGCCGAGGGCACAGCTCCCCACCGCCTCCGTAAAGGGCCAGAACCTGCAGGTTACCCTGCAGGTCACAGGGGTGATGGTCCCGGAGGCTGGTTCACCCTGAGAGCAGGATTTGTGGCTCCATGGAATTGGGACTCCATGGTGTAATCCTGGGGACAGTGAAGGAAGCACATTTTTTTTTTTAATTGAGATTCATCCTGTGCAATATCTTGGTCTCTTCAACATTCTTTTGCTTTTCCTCCTTAAAGGAAACTAAAAATGAGACTCAGAGACAGACTTCTCTGGGCCTAGCTTTTTCTTTTCTTTTCTTTCTTTTTCCTCCTTCCCTCCTTTCTTTTCCCTCCCTCTCTCCCTCCCTTTCTTTTTTTTTCTTTCCTTCTTTCCTATCTGTCTATCCATCCATCCATTTATCTATATTTCTTTCTCTCCTTGACTTTTACACGCTCAGTGAGAACCCAGCTGAGCAAAATCGTCATGCTGGACCTGACCCCCAAAGCTCTGGAAGGACATCCCAGCTGTTAATCCAAAGTGATGACCTTGAAAAATACCACCTGAAAGCTCCCTAAACTTGTTGCTCCTTGGAGATCCAGGGAAGTTAGGAAGCCATGCCCTGGGGGCAGGAGCCCACACCCAGGGAGTCCGTGAGAGGCCCTCCTTTCTGAGGAAACTCATGCACACCTAACCTGTGCTATTATGTGCCTGCAAAGGGACAGGATGCCACTTACTTTCCCAGAATTTGGGGGTTCATATCTTTTTTTTTTTTTGGCCGCAAACCCATTGACGGCTCAGTGAATGCTGTGTCTCTGTAACACTGTAGTGTCTTATTTACATTTAAGATGGGGGCTGGGGTTGTGGCTCAGAGGTAGAGTGCTTGCCTACCATGCATGAGGTACTGGGTTTGATCCTCAGTATCACATAAAAATAAAATAAAGATATTGTGTCCACCTATAACTAAAAAATAAATATTAAAAAAAAAAATAAAATAAATTTACATTTAAGATGGAAGGAAACCATTTCATAAGGAATATGATGTCAAAACATGTATACACTGTAAATATATACAATTTTTGATTATCATCAATATTTTAATATAAATAAAATTTTAAAAGAAAAAAAAATGGAAAAAATGTTATGTTTTGGCTAGAAGTCTGAAAAAATAAGATACGATGTTTACCCATCCAGGGTCATAGAGGGCTTCATCTTTGGGCACACAGGAAGTGCGACTGGGGGCACATGTGCCCTCTCCTACCCCCCTTCTTCTCTTTCTTCCTCCCTCTCTCCCTCTGTCTTTACTCTCCTCTTTCCTTTTCCTCTCATTGTGTATGGGTTGTCTTTCCACCTCTCCTCCCTCTTGCTGCCCCCTTCCCCTCCCCAAGTTGAGAAGGACAGGCCTGGGAGCAGCTCACAGTGTGTTTGTGGGTAAGTTAGCGAGCTCTGTTCTGTTCCTCTCAGCAGCCCATGTGTTTGCTCCTAGGAAGGAGGGGAAAAAAAAAACCCACAACAAAACAAAACTTTTCCAACCTACGAGTTCCGTTGTCTCCCTAAGGGATCCTTGTTTGAATCTTTGCTGTAAGATTTTTTTTTTTCCCCTCTATGAAGTACCCAAGAAATAATTGCCTTATCGTTAACAAACAGAACCTGGCTCTTATCACCCCGTACCCCAGAGGCTCGGTGCGAAAGTTGGGCCGTGCCAAGTGCATGCATTAACCTGATACGCGAAACCCCTTTTCAGAGCCAGTCCTTGGAGGATGCTCATTGAGGGCGTTTTTTGTCGAGAGGTGGCACAGGGAAACCACTTCTTACAGCACTAGGTGCCAAGAGAGATTGGCTGGCGTTTCCACCCCTGTTACAACAAAAAAGAGTGTGTTTTTCTGGGAGAAACATTTTCAGATTGTTCTAATTGTCACTGGCAATGAGCAGTCCTTGGAACTCGAATCTTGCCGTGGCCACACTGGAGGTTTCAAGCCTCTCTTGGCACAGGAGACTTTTTGGTTCCAGGGGTGAGCTGCGGCTTGTGAAAGCAAATGGCTCATAAAAAGGACCAGGCCTCCTGGCTGCCCACTTGGCCCTGGGAAAGGGTGTGCCACGACCTGCCACCCAGGCCAGGCACCCGGTGTGGCTTCTGAGTTTGTTTTTGGAGCCACAGAGGCCTCCCGGGAGAGCTCATTTGCATCTGGTGACAGTCCCTGGCTCTGGCATGTTCATGTTCTCTTTTATAGAGCGATGGTCATCCCCCGGAACCTCCTCACTTAAATCAAAGGTGTCATTTTTAGTCCCAGAGTGAGGCTGGCCTCTGAAGAGTGCCCTGGTACAGGAACAGGGCAACTTCGGGAGTCTTGTGGATCTTAACACAAGGTGGATGGAAAGGGGCCTGGGAAGTATGTGCTTTGGGGTCAGCTCGAATCGTCCTCCTTTAAAGAAGGTTTTCCCTCTTGTGTCTCCCTTGTTAATATAAAATAAATAAATAAGAAAACCCCACAGCAAAGCACAGACAAGATATACGATGTTGTGTTGGCATCAGATTCTGACAGTGAGTCTCAGAAGATCCTTGGGGAAGCTTTGGCTTGGGGTGGGAGAAATCTTTCCTCCAGCATTTCCCAGGATTCCTTCCACACATCTGGTTCTCTCATTTTCTCTTTGACTTCTGTGTCTTTTTTTTTTTTTTTTAAAGTGACTCCACTACTGTCATTACTTTTTATTATTTTTAGCCATTTAACTAAATGTGCTGAATGGTGATTCCACACGACATCTTGTCTAAAACTCTTTTGACCTGCAGAAGTGATGACCTTAACCAATTTTTACTGGCAAGTGTCTTGACTCTATTACTCAAGAGACAGTTTATTTTTGTCCCTTAAAGGGAGAGGGAGCTTTTCGTAAGATCAAAGAAAAAGAAAAGATGGAGGAGGTTGTGCTCACCCATTTCCATGCTGGGGCAAAAAGTTTCCCCTCTCACCCTGTTTTATTACTATTCTTAGCATCCTCACAAAAGCGTAAACAGACAAGTTGGAATCTCCTGTAGCCCCATGTCCCTCTTAAAGCATTTGGGAGCCTTTTTTCTTTGCATTTGAGATAGGATTCTGAGTTGAAACCTGTATTATTTTCTTTTGCTCCACATAAACAGAGGCCAAATGAGTTAAATACAAAGAAGGAAGGGATGAATGAATGAGCAAAGGAATGCAGACTGTTCAGCTCTGTGTTCGAACTTTAGTAGACATAGATCTGAGTTAGGAGAACGAACTCTCCTGCTATCTGTTGCCAGATCCTTTTGGTCTATGTCACTAAAACCAAAGAAGAAGCTGAATGGTGTGCAGTTGGTAGACACTGGGTGAAGAGGCCCTGCGGGGAGCCAGCACAGTGAATGAAGTGGGGTGGGGTGGAGGGAGAACATCTAGACTGAGCAAAACTGGGGTGCCTCCCTCTACCTGCACATAAGAACTGGTTTAGGTTTGAATCTCAAAGACCTGAAAACCCTGAGGAGAAGAAGAACAAGAGCTGTCACATCCAACCTGGAAATGAAAGAATTCTCTTCTAGGTTATTTGAGGTGGTGTGTGGGAAAAATATCAGAACCGCCGACAGAGCATTTCTTCTGATGTTGGGGTCCAGGGGGGGTGGAGAAGAGGTTGTCTTGAGGTGGCAGAGGCCTGGAGGGCCTTGTAATGCGGGAAAGGGGTGCTGTCATTCAGAGCTGGGGAGCTGCTGGCTACCATTGCCCAGCATGCACGACAGCCACGCCCTAGGGGTCTCTCCTCTCTTGAGGGTTCAGGCTTCATGGGTTGAGGCTTTGCCAGGTGTCAGGAGGTTTAGTGACAGCCCACGGCTTAACTAGCTCATGAGGAGCTTGTGATGATGCACTCTTCCCTGCAAAACCAGGCTAAGGAGGTGATCTCCTGTCTATTTGTAGTTTCAAGTTTGGATTGCTAAAGCATCCATAAATACAATTTGCAATAAAAATGCCTGGCTTTTAGCAGCTAAAGCCTCGGATTTACTTCCCATGTCCCTCTCCCTGACTCCACTGCGGTTATACTATCCCGAGTTATCGAAGGCCTGGGACACAATTGATTCAGTTAATTAATCAACTGCTCAATCAACCCCCAAACATGGAGTGAACACCTTGTAGCACTGGGCACTGTGGTTGTGCTGTGTGGGTGGGGGATGTGAGAACCTCTGGTTAAAGGTGGAAGGGCACAGTTTCGTGGTTGGGAGAGGTGAGCATTTATGCATTCTTGATGCTATCCAGGCCTATCTGTGTTTTTCAGAACTCTGAAGACACCCTGCAAGTCTCCGAGGCTCAAACTTAGCAATTAGTTCTGGAAGTCATGTTGATGTTGTTGCTAGGTTGTTTTTTCTTCTGATGGTCACTATTATTTTCTTGGCCCACCCATCACAAAACAGAGGTCACAGCGCCATGACCTTTTCCTGGTGGAATGAACTGCTTAAGAAGTCACATGGCCAAGTTTGTATCGGGGGTCCACATTTGTTTCCTCTACTCTTTTAATCAGAATGCTCATTTAATTCTACTCCAGCACCTGTTCAGCAATTAACACCCTACGATTTGCATCTTACCCTGACATTTGCTATCTTTCCAATTAGTTTTTATATCAGTATAATTAGGTAGGGTTATTACAGTGCATCAAGCAGGGTCATGGTTATTCCCAAGCCTTTAAGCGCTTTCCCAGATTTGTTTAGGGAAGCCACTAAGGGCAAATGGTTGATTAGGATCACTGTTTTTCTTCTTCATTCAGATCAGGAGAAAACTGTTTCCCATGTGGCTCATGAAAGATCAGGGAAATATGTCAACCTATAAGAATTAGTATTATGTAGTTCATGACTTTTGGGCAAATTTACAGAGGATTATAAACAAGGTGCATAAGGTGGATGTACTGGGAGCTTTTCCTATGCAGGGGCCGAGCAAGGTCCTCATGTCGCTTGCTTTGGGTTATCAGTGGCAAGGACAAAGGGAAATGTTGGGGGAAATTGAAGCCTTCGAAATCAACTTTTCAGTGTGTCTGACATACAGAGAGAGAGAGAGAGAGAGAGAGAGAGAGGGAAAGAGAGAGAGATTTTTTTCTTCCTAATTAGGCTAGGGGATAAAGTAAAGGCAATTTCAAAATTCAGGCAGTATCTCTATTTAAGCTTAAGTTTAATACAGTTTCTGTCCACATTGAAAGTATGGAAGAAACAAAAAACAAATATCTCTCCAAGAAACAAGAAAGAAAGAAAGAAGGAAGGAAGACAGGAATAAAAGAAAGAAAATCCAGTCAGAGGGCAGAGACTTTCTTGGACCCATAGGCAGTTCCATTTATCATATCCTGGATGCTGGAACAATGCCCAGTGCTATGTATGGGTGACTCATAACATGGGCTGGAAAGAATTGTCGCCTATCATTAAACGGAATTGTCCATAACAGGAGCTAATCTTCAATAAGTTAAAGTCTAAAGTATGTGCCATTCAAAACGTTATTATTCCAATATATATTATAACATGTAGGTAGTGTTTCCCCACATAGGCCAATGCCAAATTTGTAGTTTTCTCAAGTGTGTGTGAATAGGTCCTCCATAAATGTATGGGTGCAATTCCATTTCAATCCAGTACTGAAGTCCTGGAATTTTGAAAGTTGATAGTTGTTGGAAACAATGGAAGGCTTTGAAATCTTCTGGAAGAGTTTAGAATTGAGTGGGCCTGTCCTTGTCTGTGACGTCTGACCCCATGGTTTGAAGGAAAGAGACTGCCGAGTTGGTAGGACAACACAGCAATACCCGAATGCTGTATCTGATACAGTTGTTGGAGACACAATGCCGTGATTGATAGGGGATGTAATAATGCCAGATTCCTCGGGGAGAGAATTTTACACTGTCTGATTTCATATCGACAAGGTTTCCTTTTACCTGTGGTACAAGATTGTACAGCGTCATCTTGCTGAGGCTTGTCTTGATTTTTTAATAGTGAGCGGAAATGTTCTTCCAGGGAGTGTGGCTCAGAAAAACCAGGGAATCCGAATTGTCCTAACCCCAGCACATGGGTTTACTATTTGTGGGAGTCTGAAGTGAGGAATCCCAAGTGCTGACTGGGGACACGCTGAAGGTGTCCACATTGAGAAGGGAAGGAGAGGGAGTCGCTGGTTGGAGGGAAAAGACAGACTATGAGAGCCACATGACAATAGGTGGCCGCCTCCACACTCTCTTGAAATTTCTCTCCTTGTGTTTGAAAGAGTAGACGCTGCAAATATTGCTGAAAGCAATGTCACCCTCTGGGGTAGGACAGCAGGGGCTCCCTAGGGCAAGGTTAGTGAAAGCAGCAGCAGAAGAGGGCGTGCCAAGGCCTGATCTGGTCTTGAAGAAAAATGGGGAGAATTATAGCTCTTCTGCTGCTGGCTGCGATTGGGGTGATGGGGACCAGCATGGAGCCCACTCATGGGTGAATGCCCATAAACTTTTTTTTTTTTTTTAATATTTTTTAGTTGCAGATGGACACAATACCTTTATTTTACTTATCTGTTTTTTAAAGATGTGGTGCTGAGGATTGAGCCCAGTGCCTCACGCGTGCTAAACAAGCAAGCAAGCACTCTATCATTGAGCTACAACCCCAGCCCCCGTTAGCCTTTTAACTGGGCCTTCAAGTTCCACCATGGCACACCCCGCCCCCACCCCACACTTCCTCCCCCCACCCGGACTCAGTTTCCCTGGTGACACTGCTCTCCAGCTAGGACATTGTATGTTTCACTCGATCCTCGATGGCCTGCCTTCTCCTTCCCGACTCCCACTACTGAGTTACTGGAGGGGAGAGATTTTTGTCTTCCTGTTTATTGGTTTATCCTTGGCACTGAGAATAATGCCTAACCTGTGTTAGGGCACAGTGTCCACGAATATTGTGTAATCAATGACTACGAGGGGCTGGCCGGGGAGGACTGTGCCTGAGGGGTGGGGTGCTCTGAGTGCACACTGCACAGGCGGTGAGGGGGGGGATGGGGGGGATGGGGGTGACGTTTTCTCACGTCTGTGTGCCTCACCTGTACCACCTGTTTGAGAAGTGGAGAGTGTCTCAGAAAGCACACATATGTGAGTCCACAATAAAAACGGCCACTCTGACGATTGGTGGAACCGTTCACAGCCTAACCTTCCTGTGGTGCCTCGTGCCCTCTTCATCTTCATAGATTTCACCTGGGATGCCAACTCAGTGGGAATGGAAGGGCCTTGTGGTACCTGAGATGCCACTCCAGGAAGGATCAAGAGTGACAGAGACAAGTGGGGTAGGCATCTGGCATCACTGTGGTGATTTTTAATTTAGGGTTAAGACAAATTTCTTGAGTTGTTTCAAGCTATTTTTTATTGTGATTTTTGGAATTGGATTCCTGCAAACCCTTATCTTCATATAAATTATGTTTCACATACATTATGTTCCCCACCCGGGTAGGTATGGTGCGATCTTGAGCACACGTTTACATGGGAGATCTCTCCTACCGTGACTTCCCCTCCCCAGCCCCACCCCTCCTACTTTTAACTTCAAGGGCAACCCCCCCCTTCATTCCTGTAACCAGAATCGGTGACCCCAGACCTCCAGGAAAACGATATGCTTGCAGAGATGTGGAAGAAGTAGAAAAATAAACAGGGCCCGAGTTTTTCTTCTCTGACTTGGAATGGGAGCGCGGATCTGGCTTCCTGGGGTGATGAAGTCTCTTTCCTCGCCCGCCTCTGTTTTCTGGGGCTTCTGCTCTTTCAGGCTCCCATTGTGAGGTTCCCACAGTGAGGGGGGACAAGGTGAACCCCCAGAGGGGCGACTTCTGAGAGGGGGCTTGCCCAGGCATCTGTTTATTATTGACGTCTGATGCTTCTGGCTGTGCCTGTGTCGCAGAAATAGGATAAAGTGTTGCCTTAAAAAAAAAAAAATCCAAATAAATGTTATTTTCTCTTTCGATGGCTGGCACCCGGAGAATTCCACCGGAGAGCCCGCCCCTGAGCGGTGGCGGTGTATGTGGACTTGGTTCTGCTCAGGGTCTTTTTAGTGGAGGGCACCCTCGGTGTGTACTTAGTGTCCAGTTATCAAGGATCTGCGGGGAGCTGAGTGTCCTTTAGGGAAGTGTCTGCCTTCGGCTTGGCCGCAGCCGGTCCAGCACTGGCCGGGCGGGTGGCTGGTGATTGGTAACTGAGATGATCAGACTTCAAGAGTTGAGGCTGAAAGAAGATCAGTGGTCTGAAGAGATCTATTTACTGGGGACCCAGGAGGTGAGGACAGCAGTTAAGGCCATTGGAAGTGGAATTTAAGACAATGGAAGGAAAGCCTGTTCCCCGCACAGAGAATATGAAAGGAAATGGGTTCTTATCCTCTTCTTCCTCCTCCCTTCCTTTCTCCTCTCTATTAGACCATGCTGGTCATTTCCTAAAGGCCAGCTAAACCTAAGAAGCCATGGCTGGTGAGAATGAGAAGCAGATCAGCAATCGATAGCAACAATATTACCAACTGTATGCAGTTTCCTTGGGAACAACCCTGAGTTACCGCACTGCAATTTCAATTGCTCTGATGAGTGCAGGTTGCCTGCATAAGTAAAGAGCTAAGCTGATCAACTGTTGAGCTCGCGCCTAGAGTCCAGAGCAGAGGAGGGAATTATTAACTTTTGCTACAGACATAAAGGAGACTCTCCCTTAGAGATTTATAGGTACATGTATGTCAGTACACGCTTACCTACACATGTGTGCAATGCACACATGTGTGCAATGCACACACGTAAAACAACATTTGGGTGCTCCTTTTATTTTGCAGACGATACTATGTTTATGGACTTTCTCAGGGTGGGCAGGTAAATAGCTGCACCTCCATGCCCACTTTGGTCTATGCCTGGGTGTGGAAGGACAGGAAGAGCCATCCCCTGCGTCTCCTGTCTCCACCGGCACCAGGGATGTTCTCTGTGGCGCTGTGCCCTCGAATCCGGGGAAGGCATCCCAAGATGTCATAAATAAATAAATAACATTTGCCGTTGTTTATAAATCAATTAATTTGTAAGTTGAAAGGTCATGCAAAATATTTAGAGCTTTCAGAAGCAGCTCTCAAGCTGCAGCTCGGCGGCCCCGGCAGCAGCTGTCAGAATCGTGCTCCTTCTCGGCGGGCGCTCAGCTGCACGTCGCTGGGTATTTTCTGCGGGGAATGGGTGACCGCTTGATTAGTCGCTACTGGGTTTTGTTCAAGGGAGAGCTCTGCATGGTTGCATTTTAACACCTTCTCCACTAAGCAGGAGGCCAGCCCAGGGTGCTAAATTCCTGTCTGTGGCTGTCTGTGAAATAAATCTGTGTGTTGTGCCGTTCCAAGCTGTCAGCAGTGGTTCGCCCTGATGGGCCCCTGAAAGGAGTTTCCTTTCGGTCTGTGGAACAGTGAGCAGCCACTAGGGAGCTGTCTTTAGCTCAGATTTCAGAGTTAGCTCATTAGACCAATAACAGCAGGCACTCTCTTAAACATATTCACAAAGTTATATTAGGAGAAGGGGGAAATATGCCACGGCCAGACAATGCTAATATTCGGTTTCCCCTGCCCTTTGGTACCAGCCTTCTTAGGAGACAGGGGGGCTCCATGACCTCAGGCTCCTTTTCCTTTTGGGTCCCCCCCACTCCCCCCCACTTACTTTTCTTTCTGATGTGTGGCCTATCTCGGTGACAAGTTTATTTATAAAAGTAAAGTTTCTTCCCTTCCTGGCTCGGCAGTATCTCTCCTCCATTTTTCTCTGTTCCTTCTTAATAGGAGTCCCAGCCAACAGTATCGGAGGTGGAGGGAGTCCACTGAAATGATGATCCATGTTCTGGCTTCTCTCCTTGTCCTTTAAATGCATGTTTTCCCTCTTGGCTGAGGCTGCCGGCAATCTCCTTAGATATTCATGTGAGATTCATGAAGTGAAGCCAGGGGCTAAATGTCTGAGTGGGGTGTTTCCCTGGAAAACAGTTCTGCCCTCTCCCCTCTGCTGAACTTGTCAACCTCTACTTTAAAACACTCCGGCGTTTCCATACCTCACTGCCCCGGCTATTATTGGCCCACGGCCGCTGGGCTATTCTAGATACCACACGGATGCCGTTTACGAACGGTCTCGGAAGCCTTTAATTTGGGGGCAGTATTTCTTAGAGACTCAGAACTGGAAGAAGCAAAACCTCGTCAAGACCCGAGTATTCATCCAACGACGTCTGCCTTTCAGAGGATCGTTTCCATGTTCAGTGCTTTAAAATAATTTTAAAAAACTATTTTTTTTGTCTGATGGATACTAAGTATGTGCTCACTGTATTATTCTTGCAGTTATTTATCATTATGATGTGTGATCTGATGTGTGTCGGTTGATGCTAGCTGTACTGTTAGGAATAGCTCTGCTGCAGAATTCCCTGGTGCTCCCTGAGTGGAGTGCACTCAACATGTTCATACTTGGCTGCAGCACAAAGGTGATTCTCTTCTTTCTGGGAAGGAAAAAAAAAAAACTTGGGCAAAGTATGTTTAGCCATTGTGAAGCAACTCAAGGAAAGGAAAAGAAAGAGCAAAATAATTTTTTTCCCCTTCTTTTATGACAAATTCAAACTCCCACTCCGTGTGTGTGTGTGTGTGTGTGTGTGTGTTTCCCCCCCTTCCCTTTCACTCATGGATAACTTAAAAATGGCTCAACTTGAAATTTTCCATGTGTCCAGTAAAGCTCCTGGGACTTCTGAGGATATGTAGGCAGGAAACACTTCAGAATGTATAAGCACTGAAAAATTTGTTTTCAGTTTGTGAGCACACTGTATAAGAGATCACAAACTTTTGGACTTCATTATTTTGGCTTACAATTTTATCTCCACAGAGTGTGTATGGTTATTTTTTTTTATTTGTGTGTGTGTGTGTGTGTGTGTGTGTGTGTGTGTGTGTGTTTGAGAGGTTAATGAATAAGACCAAGAGCTGTTTGGTGATTTTAGGGAAGTCATAAACAAACTTTGTGTTTCTCTGTAGAGTAACTTGTCCCCCTTTCTGTTAGGGTTATTTTTACTTTTTGGTACTGGGGATTTGACCCAGTGGTGCTTAACCACTGAGCCACATCTCCAGCCCTTTTATTTTTTATTTTGAGACAAGGTCTCACTAAGTTGCTTAGAGTCTCACTAAGTTGCTGAGACCAACCTGGAACTTGAGATCCTCCTGCCTCAGTCTCCCAAGCCTTTGGGATTATAGGCATGTGGCACCTTGTTCCTCTCTGTTTAGTTTTTAAGGAAAGATGTGCTTGGGATATGAAAATTCAACTTGATAAAATGCTGTTAATTTAATACTGATGTTAAAATTTCAGGAAAAAAAAATAGTGGGAAGCCTTCATTTTTATCGTAATGGCACTTGTCACTTCCATAGAGGACTTTCTCTACTCATTCATGCTCTCAGTGGGCATTTTGGTGGTTATCCCAGTAGGTGAGGGCTGAATGCCCAGCTGGGTCCTCAGCGGCCCCGGGTCCTGCTCTCTGTGGCCCCATAAGGCTGGCTTCTGGCTCTCACACAGTAGCTTCACCACTAACTTAATGGATGTGGAACACGTCCATTCTCAGCTGAGGCCTTTCCCAGTGATAAAGGCAGTATGCGTTTTGCAGCAGTATTGCTGAAACTCAGAAAAGAAGGGAGAGTGAAGGAGAATGCAGCAAAAAACCAGGAGAAAACGTCTGCATGCAGATCTCAGGCCTGTCACGATTTCCCATGACTTCCTGAGGATCAGCCCTGTGCAGCGGCTGAGGAGCGGCGCCTGCTGTGTAGACGGCTTGGTAAAAAGAGACCCTCAGCCGTGTGTCATTTCAGTCCATCTTGTACACTATTGGTGAAAACTGATATTGACCTCCAAGATCTCCCAGGCCCTGCTGGTCATAACGATCGCATTGGAATTGGGGACAGAGTCTCCCAAGTGGATTCAAATATTAGCTTCTGCGAACAGCCCAAATGTAGGACATTGAAAACTATTTCATTTGGAAACTATGCAGTGATGTCTTCCTTTTCAGGGAAAACTGCTGCGATATCTGGTGAAGTTATCTTTTAGGGAAACCTGGGACGTTGTCCTTTGCAAGTTGCACCAGGCTGGGCTTGGGTGTGTCGTCAGAGCTGCCCTCTCCACGGTGCGCGTGGTGTAAGTGCAAAGCTGCAAGGGTGTGGAGAGGACTCACGGAAGGTCCAGACCTGAGCGCTCTAGGGCTCCAGGGCTACCTACCCCAGAGCTGCCGGCCTCTCCCCCGAGGCTGGAAGGCGCAGTGTGCTGGCCTGCGCAAGCCTCCTCGCGCCTGTGGACCTCTCCGTGTACTGGGCCCCTCCCTCGCAGCCTGGACTTGTGGTCTCCTTTTGTTTGAGCTGCCATCATTTCTCTACATACCTGCATTTTTTTTTTTTTTTTAACAAATGGACCCTGGATTAGATGATTTTCCAAAAAACAATTCAGAGGACTCAGAGAACCTTGTGTGAAGGACAGGATAGGAACACAGGGTGAAGCAAATCGCACCTCTGGGTTCCCCAAGGGAACCAATGCCAAAGTGATTCATCTTTGCCGGGTGGAGGATGTCCGGGGCCACAGGGTGAGCTCAGGGCCTGGTCGAGGTCTCAGAGTGAGGCAGTGCAAGAGACCAGACCCCAAGCCTGGCGTCCCCCAGGCTCTCTCCCTGTTGACCATCAGTTATAACATCAGGGATGGAAATGGCCAGATCCCAGGAGACTTCATTGATCGGAGCTCCCAGAGCTAGGAGAGGCACCAGGTCTTGTTCCTTGGGACAGTCATTTCCTGAGGCTTCTCTGTGTTCAATCCTTCAGTTTTGGTTACAATGGCTGTCTGGAGGGTTGGCATCTCAGGAACACAGAGCAGTGCATTTGTTCCTTCTGGCAGGAAGACCCTGTGCGCTAGGTGCAGGTGAAGTCACAGTGAGGGGACAGGAGCTTTCCGCTGGTAGCAGCATCTGATACCGATCGAAAAGTGGGTGCCAGGTGGATCCCGTGGTGTTCCCTTTTTAGAGTCCCACAACTTCCAGAGGGAAAGCAATCACTCTAGTTCTGAAGAGATCCTGCACAGGAGTCAAAATCCTACATCCAGTCACCCAGAAACTGAGGACCAGGACTTGGCAGTGTGCCCCATTCGCTCCGTTCCACTAAAACCAACATGGGCCTCGCTAGCGTGCTTTCGATTGCTGCTTTGGAAGCTCTCCTGCTAAGCACTGGCAAAAGATAGGAGAGATCACAGCGATGTGATTGTCTGCACCATGCAGTTTCCTCATCAGGAGCCTGTGGGAGGCGGTTTAGTTAAACCCAGACTCATGGGGGGAAATGCAACAGGAAAGATTAAAAAAGGGCTTGCATCATGAAGATGTTCCTTCCGTTGTTTATTACCTAGAGTAGTAAAGACCCCAGCAGCCTATTTCACTCGAGGAGCGTGACTCGGTGATGGACATCACAGCAACCGAATACACCGTGCTCCAGCCACTGAACAGAGGGGTGGATGCTGTCGAGCAGCATGTGAAAATATTTGGTGAAAAAGAAGAATATACATTGTTGATCACTAAAGGCTGAGTTTTCTGTATCCAAAATGTGTGGGACCAAATGTATTTCCAATTTCAGATTTTTTTTTTGGTTTGTTTTGATTTGGGAATTTGAGCATTCTTAATCTGAAAATCCAAAATCTGGAGTGCTCCAAAATCTAGAGTCCTTTCAGGGACGTCCTGTCTCTGCTGGGGAAGTGCTGGGTTTGGAGCAGTTCAGATCTGGGGGCTTCCAGATAAAGGGTGCTCAGTGTGTCCTCTGTAAAATGTGCCTGCAGGAAGCAGAGAAAATAAAATGGTCTGTGTTTTAGGGTGGAGTGATGATGCCTCTGGGTCTGTTTTTTCTTTTCTACTTTCTTTTCTGTCCCTAATGCAATTACAATCAATGTTTCCAAAAAATTTTACCTGGTCCCACTTTTTGATGACCTGCTTCAGAGTGTGTTTTAACTTTTGGTTTCCATTCTGGATTTGTCTAGGATGGCTTAGCTCTTTGTGAAAGTGAGTCTTTATTCTGCAGAAAGGAAGTTTTCCTGGTTCTGGGAAAAAACCTAGAATGCCAAAAAAACCCTGACCATTTTCAACTGGTCAATTAAATTGTGGCGACTTTGGGAAAGAGTTTTGCTCTGAAGCAGTGACTTCAGAGCACAAATCCTTCCTGGTATCATTTTAAACTCTTTCCATTGAAAAAACACACAACATGCTCTCTCTCATAATAGACTTGTGGCTGTGGATGTCCATACAGAAAACACCACTTTACAAAAACAGCCCAGCTGTGGCTCTAATATCTGAGGAGCTTGCATAGGCTTTTCCATGACCCGGAAGAAAGCATAACTAAAGAAAATCCTTCCTGGGCTTTAATTTGATTTTTGTCATTGGACCTGTGTTTCTGGGAAGGTGGTTCTTCCTCTCTGTGCTGCAATTATTGTCTTTGTGTCTCTCGTCCTACCTCAAAGGAGTGCCGTCAACCCCATGGGACTGTTGGATATAGATCTCATTATTCTAGATAAATGCGGAGCTTAAAGATAATTCTGTTTTACTCTTTGTAAAGAGTCTGTATCACGGGGCAAGGTGGGACCTGCTTGAACCCTGATACCCGTCTCTTAACCTTGGTTATGAAGTTACCTTTTGGAATGTCCAGGGGCTGAGGTGCTTGTTAGAGATTTATTGCTTTAAAAACTGATGTGTTTATTTTTTGGTGGAATAGTTTTTTTTTTTTTTTTTTTTTTTTTTTTTTTTTTTTTTGTGAACCAGGGCTTCACCCATGCTAGGCAAGTGCTCTACCGCTGAACTACACCCCCAGCCCTGGAATGTATTTTATAGACAGCGTTCTACAAGGGACCACTTTGATTTGGGCCCTATCTCAGCAGGTGAAGTCATCGGCACCCTGAGTCCAATTTGGAGGTTGGGTATCAATATAAGTCATCAGGGTAAACTTCTACCCTGTTCATTTTTCTTATAATATTACCAAATGTACCTGGTATAGGAAAAGCTAGTATGTAAAGCACTTACAAGTGTTGGGACCACAGCAACAACAAACCACACCTGGATCCCATTTTCCGTGGTTTTGATCCTTTTTTGAAAACATGTCAATATTGTCCTAAGGCCTTTGGACATGGATAAAATACTAATTCTACCACTGAATGACACCGAGAAGCAAAGGCCCTAGGTGTGGTGGAGGTGGAATGCTTCGCTGTCCTAACGAGATGGAAAACACAGGTGAGGTGGTGTCATCGACGAGGAGTGTTGGGACGAACCGCCTCATTCCCTTGAGAGTCCACACTCTTGCTGGCAAGAGCAAGCACTTTGGTTAATCCCTAATTGTTCTCTTGGTGCTCGGCCAGGGAGACGATTTCAGGAGGAAATATCAGGGTTTCAGGTGGGAAGAGCTGAGAATTTGGTGGTGGGGAGGGCCAAAAGCATTTGCCCCGCCAAGATAGGGCTCATGGCAAACCTGACCATCACCTGCTCTTGGGACCCGTGCCCAGATGAGGCAGGGAGGTCATGTGTCCACTTGCGATGACAGCCCAGTGTTCTAAGACTTCATGTGGTCCTCAAAAGCTCCTTAGCTAGAGGCACCTGAACACCTCCAAGAGTTGCTCCTTAGTGTGCCCCGGATTTCACCCTGAGCTTGCCTATGGTCAGGGATGGGTCCCCGTCCGCGGGTGCGCTTCATGGAGACCACAGCTGCAGTGATGCTGGCTCTCATTCCAGAGGTTCCAGTGAGGGAGGTTTCTCAGTGCTCCTCGAGCTGCCTACAAATCACTGTAGACCACTTTATCCCACCCTTTTGGGGACAGGGTTGGGAGAAGCAAGAAAGAAATGGAGCCATCAAAAAATCCTGAAAATTCTTGCTCATAGAAAGTCACTTAGCAGCAATGATGGTGTAGGGAAGGGGAGAGAGTTGATGAGGAGAGGGCCTTTCTAAGAGGGTCTGGAAGCTTCTCCTCTGAGCAGGTTTTCCCACAGTGCCTGAGGATAAGCTCTGCTGTTGTGTATCCATTGCACCTGTCACTCTGACCTCCGGCTCTAATTTACCCACAGTTCCCAGAGAGCCCAGGGAGGGTGCAACCCAGCAAGGGAGCAAGGGCCAGGATCATGCTCTTTCTCCTGGACCATTTGGGACCGGCCTTTGTTATCTGTACTCCTTTTCTGCCAAAGAAGGCAGGGACGTGACCTTCCCCAGATGAGAGCTGTCTGGGAACTGCCCAGACCACCTGCTCGCCCAACCAAGGCTGGCTAGTTCATCGTCTTTGAGATTGAATCCGTAACCACCAGCAGCCACGCTCTGACTGTAGAGGATGCTCCACACCCAAGGGGAGAGACGCAGCCGGGAAGAGTCGGGCCCATTATTACCCTCATTATTTATTTCTCACCCAGCACTGCAAAGCCTGCAAGGAAAAGAAGTCTAATTCCCTCCGCATTTCAATCCTGCAATATTTACTCCAAGCTGGAGCCTCTGACTGTTAATGTTCTCTCTAAGGAGCTTCACGGGCTTTGAGGCAAGGGCCATGGGGAAACAGAGCACAAAGGGAAAAGGAGGTAGAGGAGGCTCGGACCTGGGCCTTCCCTGAGAACGAACGCAACCGCCATGATTTACACACCTCGGCTAATGCACAGCACACGTCGAGGCTACAAAAGGTGTTTGGTAGACCAGCGCTGGCCGCCTCCAAGTGGGTCTGCCGAGAGGGTGTCAGAGAGACTCTTAAAGATGACAAAGTAGTTCATCAATAATTTTTTCACTCGTATCCAGTCCAAGAACAGAGCAGCAAAATGAAACCCGACTTCCAGGCAGCCCATGCCCCTCAGTGTCTTGTCCACCCTGCAGACTTGTCACGTGGCCTTAGGCAGCGAGGCCCCGGGCTCCGCCCTGAGGTGGGCTTCATGGAGCTCTCTGGCAGAGGTTAGGCTTCAGAACGGGAAGCCCCGCCCCCTTCCTCCGTCACCCTTCCCGTTGCTGGTACCCCCCATGTGAACAGCACCCTTAGGATCTTAGGGCTGTCTCGAGTGTGGCCATGGGGGATGGAAAACAGGTGGAGCAGCTATTTTTTAAAAAATGTGAATCCATTTACTTCCCTTTATGCATTTTCTGTGTCTGATGGAAGAAAGATCATTCAACATCATGGATATTTGATAAGCATGCAGAGACCACCCAGCTAGATCCTGATAGGTATTCCCACTCCCTCTTCCTTCCTTCCTTCTCCTCCTCCTCCTTCCTTCTTCTGCTTGGATTCCTTCCCATCTCTGCAGGTCTCTTTTGAGAGGTTGGAACCAGCCTTGCAAGACACGGTTCACGTTTCCCTTCCTTTACCTTCTGGTGCTGGGTAAGCGGCTTGGCAGGATTGGGTCCCTCCAAGGCCCAAGGAGCCATTGTTAAGCACAGCACCTGGCACTGTGTGTGTATTAGCATGCACGGAGCTGTGTTTTAGTCCATCTTTTTAGGTACCCTGGACGCCATATGGTGGCTCCTGGGGTTAGAAATCGTGTCTTCAGACAGCCTGAAGGTTGCGTGAGCACTGAGGACCCCTCATTGAGAGAGGTTTGAGTTTGGCTCCAGCCTCCCCCTCTTCCTGGAGTCTGTCTGTCTCTCTCCACAGCCTGACCACCGGTGGCTGGTCCATGTGATGTCGACTTTTCTTTATTCGTTGGATTAGCCTTGTGGCTGGCACTTTTACAGTCGCGACGTGGGTCTTGAATGTTGTTGGCTAAAGAACAAACACCTGGCTAGTGTCCACAGGGAAGGACAATTTGCACATTTATTTTATCCTTTTGTTGATATTTCAGTTCCAAAGGCTCAAGGTTAGTTTGCTTAACTCACGCTGCATCCCTTGGTTCCAGGTGTTTCCTTGTGACGGAGTCGTCTGGGCCCGGCTCCCGGGTGTGTCATTCAAGACCCCTAGAATGCACACATTATGAAATACTAACAATTCCATTTATTAGGGGTTACAGAACCTGGGTACAGACAGTTGATTAAAGGGACAAATGAATGGTGAGGTCATTTACGTGCTATCAGAGGCTACTTACAGGGCTCACCTTATTTTTCTCACCCTCTGTGGCCTCAACCCTGCGGGTGGTTTCCTGGCGGTGTGTGCTGAGACGAGAGGGACCACGTCTTTCCATCTTCCTAAGACTTACACCACACCCGAAATGTGTCTGTGCTTCGTAAGAGACTGTGATGATGGTGATGATGGTGACGATGGTGACGATGGTGACGATGGTGGCACTTCCTCTGCTTTGTGGATTGGGCAGGCCAAAAGCACGATGTCTGATGGCAGGTCACACACACCACCCTGGCTCTTCCCCTTGACCACAGAAAACCACACAGAAGGCCTGGCCCGTCCCAAGACCCAGCATAGTTTGATTTAGAAATAAGGTCTCAAATGCCAGATTCTCATTTGATTGTAATTTAGGTTCTTTGACTCCAAAAATATCCCGGGACAATGACCTTGCGATTTCCACAGTTTTCTTGGCCCGCACACTCGAGTTTCTGGCTGCTCAGGCGTTCTCCACTGTGGTGGGTGGACCTGTGGGTTCCCAGTGGCTGGTGCTGCCGCGGAGGTTGGTTCTGACGCCCGTAACCCGGGGGAGCCTCCAGGTCAGAGGTCAGAGACTTCCTTTAGACGTCCTGGCCCAAATGGAGACGGTTCTTGAGCCACAGAACTGGGCCGGAGGCACTTGGTGGGAGATGGGAAGCACAGAGGAGGAACTTGCAAACCACTGGGACATGGGATGGGGGAACCGAGGCAGAGGAGGACTGCACAGGCACAGCAGGAGGGGACAGGGAGGAGGACCTCAGGCGGGAAGATGGCGGCCAAGGAGAGGCAAGGAGAGGGGGAAAGAAAGCACGTTTGTGGGGATAGTGGAAGAGGAAAATAAATACCCAGGTGTAAAAAGACCAAGATGGCAGGAGGAAGCAAAGCAAGGGTGGAAACTGAGTGGGAAGGGAAAATAAAGAGAGAAGGAAGCTCTGTTTCCCGGAGACGCAGGGCCTTGGCCACAGAGGATTTTCACTGACTGTTGGCGTTTGGAGTTATCTCCTAGCTGACTCCAGGAGAGGGGCTGGGAGACTCAAACAGATCCTTATCTGATGAGTTTTAAGAAAACGTTATTTATATTTTTGTTGGCACCCAGATCCCTGGGACATAGGCCGACTCATTGTGGAAAGGTGTCTTGAGGAGAAGAAAATAGACAGAAATGGTTGTTGCAGAAGATTGTTTTCCATTTTCCATTTCAGAGACAATTTAATAACGATTTGGCTTTGACGCTTTTATTTATTTTGCTTCCTCTTCTCAAGGGCCTATTGGGTACAGGTCTGTTTTGCTCGCCCGTTAGTTAGCATCGTTTGTTTATAACTGAGAGGGAACCTAATCTTTGACTTGAGCAACACCAACCTCATTTTCTCCAGGATACTGAGATTCTCTCTTTCTTCTCAGGCTCTTCTGCAAGAAATGGGCTGTCAGTCTTCCCTTTTCTTGAAAAGTTTTTTTTTCTTTCCCCCCCTGCCCCTGTGAGTTACTCAGTGGCTCTAATAAGTAGGGCTCGTTATTTGTTTATCCAAAGAGAGACAGTGATGACGAGTGTGTTTCCTGTATTGTGAAACCTGAACTCATCTGCACTCTTGTAACGAGATATCAATCTTTTGTGTAATGCCAGGTACTGAGCTTAATTGCCCTCTTGTAACGTGTTATCCCTGAGATGATAATTTGAGTTATTTCTTTGTTAACCTTTACACAGCCAATAACAAATTAAACATCATTATCTGAGTTTAAAATAGGCTGTAAATCTCTAAGCCCTGGTAATACTCAGACACTTACAACCAGGGAGTCGTAAAATGACATTAAATGACACTCTGAAACACAACCCAGAAAGGACTAGAAACAAATGGAAGAGAGAGAACACCCCCAATAGGAGTCGACGTGGAATGATCCACCTGACTCACAACGTGGTGATTATTCAAACGACGGCAGTTCTGCTCCAGCATGACCACCTTAGATGCCTTTTCTAAATCCTTCCCGATGCCTGGGTTTCCTTTGAGACGGATCGTCCTTTCTTCATGTATGGCTGCAGGTGTCTCCGGGAAGCTCACATTTTGCTTCTGTTACATTGTTGTCCCTTCTGCTTTCTTTTTCAACTGGGAATTACCTGAGTCACCGCTGGTCCCTTGCTTCTCTGCCTTTGTCCCTCCTGCTGCCTGACTTCATAAGGGACCTACCTCATGATGCTGGGACCCTGGCAGGTGGGATTACGTCACATCCTTATTTTTCGTGGTAGGTGTCCTGTGATCCAGCAGGGTGATAGGGAGAGGCGGGCAGGGGAGAAGATGTAACCCACGTGTGGAGGACACGGCCTTTGGAACCAGGATTATGGTTCCTAGTCTCAGGTTTGTTTGGAACCCAGCTTCGTAGAATCTCAGGGTATTTGAACCAAGCCTTATCTACCTGCTGAGGACCAGAAAGAGCCATTATCTTCTCCAAGAGACCTGGTCTCCAATGTGAATGTTCCTTCCGCTATAGCCCCTGCCAGTTGGAGATGGTTAGAACTGTTTGATGAGAATGTTTTAAAGATTATATAAACACGATGATAACCCGGGAGACTGCAGCTCTGGACACACCAATCTCAGTGCCATGAAACCGAAGCGTGAAAGTGTACTTTAGCTCAGATGGCAGGAGGGTGTGGGTCGCACCTACAACCTCTCAGTCCCACCTGGAGGAACTCTGGCTGCTGGGTTTTCAGGGTTTCCTGGCGACCTATCTCCTGGGCCTCTGGTATTTTCTCTGACCAGCTCACATTGCAGATACCTCTGCTCCTAAAGCACCAAGTGAGACCTTTCCATTTTGTAACAATTATTGGTCTATTTCTAGTTTCTACTTCTTGAAGCAGTTTTATTCAGTATTTTCCTAGAAATGGTGGGTTTCATTCACCAACACGTGGTTGTACGTAGTATCCTCCACGATCCCCCCTGGTTGTAAAGCTCCTCATTTCAGCTTAGGCTGAACTGCTGGCGTCCCTTGTTCCCATTAAGGGGGGTACATTTGCCTTCTCCTCCCACTTCTTACTCTCTCCTCTTCTCCTTGGTGGAAGTGTTTCTAGTTTATATTTCAGTCTGTTTGTTCATTTTGCTTAATTATGGTCTGAATTATAGTTGATTTTCATCTTTTAAATTCCATCTTCCTCCTTTCTGTGGATTATTTCACTTTCAAGTTTTCTCCATTGTATTCTGAGTTTATTTACTTATTTTCTTAAATCAAAGAAGATAATTTGGGACTATACATTTTCCTCTGTGCACAGATTTGGCCCCAGGTGTCCATGAGTTTTAATATTTTTTCTTTCTAATTGTCATTTATTTATAAGCATTTCAATCTCAGTCTTGATTTCTCAGTGATTGGATTATTAATTGAATTTGTCCAAAATTAGAGAGATTACCTTTAATTACAACATTTTGGTTAGAAAATATGGCTTAGGCAATTTTTAGGGTCCTGAAAAAACAATTAAAAAATATATATATATATATCTCCAAATTGAGAAAGTATTTTCTTTTTTCCCCAGCTCAGAACTTTTGGCCTTCAATTTTTATTTTGTCTACTATTAATTTTGTGTCTTTTTAGAATTCTGGTTTACATTTGCCTCATAATCCTTTGCACATCTTTTTATTTCTAATCTTTGATATGAGTGTTTTTTAAAAAACAGTTTTATTGAACTGTAGTTTATATACCATAAAATTCACCCATTTTCAGGATATGATACAATAATTTTAAGAAATTCATAGGGCTATGGCACATTGGAATATTCTTTTAAATAGCATTCAGTTGGACTATTTATTTATTTATTATTTGGTACCAGGGATTAAACCCCCAAGTGCTTAACTGCTAAGCCACATCTGCAGCCTTTTAAAAATATTTTATTTAGAAATAGGGTTTTGTGAGTTGCTTAGGGGCTTGCTAAGTTGCTGAGGGTAGCTTTGAACTTGCAACCCTCCTGCCTTAGCCTCCTGAGTCTATGGGGTGACAGGTGTGTGCCACTGCACCTGGCATAATTGGACATTTCTGATTCAATGTGAGGAATTAATTCAATGCCTTTTAATAATAGAGTTTAGCTTATTTACATTTATTGTTATAGCTGATAATTTTGGTCATACATCTATTGTCTTGTTTCAGTTTTATTGTTTTTTAATTTCCTTTATTTGCTCTCTTTCTCTTTCTGTCTTTGTATATAGACCATATTTATTCATTTATTTACTTTTGCTTTTAATCCTCTCAAATAATTAGGGATATGCATATATATGTTCTTTTAATTTTACTATTGGTTAATTTTTTTCAGAATTGTTTCTCAGCCTGTATTTCTGTTATCACCAGTCATGGATGAAATGGCATCTTTCTATCTGACACAAAAAATTTTGTATGATTTTTTCTTCACATCATCTGTTTTTTTCTTTCTGATGCCATTTCCTCATCTTTTAAAATAATAAATTTGGCTTTTTAATCCAGATTAATGAAATTATATCAATTTTCCACAACATATTTTCCCTTTGAGTAATTATTTTTAGTACTTATTTTTAAGTTTTGTAGCACAATTTGTATCGATTATTAGGCTCACTTAGATTTTAACTGAGTTCAGTACCCTCACAAGTCTCTTCATATTATGATAATCACACCTTTGAGTTTGTCATCTTGCTTCATTTTTCCAGAGTTGTACTACATCTTCACTATCTGGTCAAGAAGGGTACAAAGGGGCTGTGTTCTCTGCAACTTTGAATTTGTAGTTGTCTTTTTCTGAGGTCTCTACTTACAAAATATTGGACATAAAACTCATATATTTCTACTTAAAACTATCTAGAGATAACCCCATAGATTCTAGCATTTATTGCTGATATGAAAAAGTCTGGTAATATTTTGCTTTTCATTGATTATTCCTGGAACATGATGAGCTTTGAACACCTGAATTCAGAAATATTTTCTCTCTGACATTTGTTCTGCTTCTTCCACTGCCTGTCCCTGTCCTTCCCTCTGTGATGGAGGTGAGCAGCAAGGCTCCGGCTGCACAGGAGCTGGGAGGGCAGTTCAGGAGCTTGCACAGAGATACAGAAGATAATTCAGCACGGCTCAGACGGGGCAGTGGCAGTGCAGAGGGGAAGAGGTGGATGTGTTGAAGTACAGTTTAGGGTACTGTTCAGAGTTGCAGTGGGCTGCTTTTTTGTCATCTCTCTGGGTCTTGCTGTGAGAGGTGACATGGGTACTGCTGGCTGGAAGTCATTTTGAACCAACACTCTGCTAACAGATGTGGAGAATTTATAGGGAAGACGAGTCCTAATAGCTGGGAATTTGCAAAGTGACTAAAAATTTATACCTCAGTGCTTCATTGGAGTCTCATACCCCAGAGAGCCTTAGGAAATCAAGGTGCTGGGAGGCTCAATGACCTGAGGTCACCATCAGGGGCAGAATTGTGACCTCATCTTCTGTTTTCAAGTGCAGTGGATTTTCCATGAATCCCATGTATTCAGAGACTTAGGTGTCAGTAGAGACTCCAGAACTGTCTTTGGGTGGGGTGTGGGCAGGTCACCTTAGCACGCAAGGCTTGGTCCTCCTGCCCCCAGTTTTGGCCAATGTCCCCTGTTGTCTTTTTTTTTTTTTTTTAAAAACTTAGAAATTTGAGATTTTTTTTAAAAGGAATTCTATTGCTAAACCATTAAGTCAACCATTTCAGCATAGCATCTTGCCCCGAGTCTTTGGGCTGATGGGAAGGTGGCTTTAATACACAAGTCATGGGACCCTCTCTGCTGCCCTTCTCCATCTCGGTTCTGAGCAGCTCAGGGTCAAGGTGGACGGCCGGCCAGGAGCCGACTGCGCGGCTCACGGTCCAGATCCACCGAGCGAGGTCTGCAGAAGGCTCCCCTCCTGTCCTCCCCCCACCTGCCCGCCTTGTCTCCTCTTGTCCCTACGCACTTGCGTGGTGGCTCTTTCCTTTACATTTTCCGCCCGTGACTCTGTTCCTGTTTCCTGGCATCTCCCAGCCTCCCTCCCACTTGGCTCTCCCTGGGGGTCCGCTCCTGGTCTCCCTCCTGCTGGTGTCCCTCTTGCTTTCATTTACTGTGTCTTCCTTCCTATTCTGTTTTCTCTCCCTGTTCTTCCGCTGGTTCCCAACATTTTATTATGAAAATACTGAAATTCATGGCGTTGAAAGAATCTCCCAGGGAAACCTGCCAAGTTCCAGTCACTTCAGAAAGTGTTCTGCTCCCACTCACCCTTGAAAAGACACCACTGTTCTAATATTTTGCCACTATGGATAAACTTTGCCTATTTTGAATTTCACGAAAATGGAATGAATAAAATCATATTTTTTTCTGGATGACATCTTTCACTCAGGAAATGTTTTTGAGATTCATCCAAACGGATGCTTGTATCAGTAGCTGTTCCTTTTACTTTGCCAAGTAGTATTCCATCAGAGACCTGCTGTAGTGGGTTCAGCTGTTCTCCAACTGATGGTTAGGTATTTGTCATTACAAATGAGGCCACTCTGAGTGTTAATTTTCGTTTTTGCTGTCCCCTGTTTTCTGCCCACATTTCTGTCCCCTCCTCCTTGCTTCCAGAACACTCAAGGCAGATGAGTAAAATGGAGAGGACATTTTTATCTCACAGGCTTGTGTGGGAAGAAAGTGAGGAAGTATATACCAGGCTCCCAGCTCATTTCCTGCACACAGTAGGTGCTCAGTAAGTGTTCCTGTTTGCTCAGAATGAGGCAAAACCACTTATGTTCTCAGAACCTTTTCTGATTGGTTTCTGCATTACTTTCTCCACCCGTGGCTTTTGCCAAGTTGCACCACACCTGTGTGCCTTTGTTTAAAAGTCCCCTAAGATCTCTGCCATTCCTTACTCGTTACCTAAGGATAAAAATATAAACCTTCCTCACATTATTGGAAGGCCACAATGAAGAAAAACGATGGCAAAAGAGTTTGCAGAAGAAACAGCATCTATTTTTCAAAAAAGTACTTTGTTCACACGATTTGAGCTTTTGCAAGGAATTGCTTCGAGATCCTTGGATGAGAAAACCGCGTTTGAAAGCCAAGAGCTACAGTTTGAGGGATCTCCTTTTCCCAGACCCATTAGCTGCCATTCAGTGAGGTCTTAGCAGTTTCCACTGGAGCAGAAAGAAGTTTATTTTACCATTTTAATATGGTGCTGCTTTATTTACCCTGTTTGTGCTAACCCAAATTTGGCACCCACTCTCTACTCCAAGTGCTAATTTAAGTGACATATTTCCGTTAGGCCTGGGAAGAATACACAGAAGAGCTGAAAGACGTGTGTTTATAATTATAAGGTACCGAGTTGGCTCAAACGACATCTCGTAGCATATGGGAACTATGTGGGCTAGTTAGCAAAAGTTTATGCTGAAGCCTGATGCTGTTTGGCTGAGTTTTGTAAACTCGGAGTTGTTAAGCTGTGTCTAATAAAACATGGCGGAGTCAATTTAATATTTCCAGGCCCGTCTGTTGTGGTGTGAGGACAGCCCTTGTCCCTTTCCTTGGCCTGCAAATGCAAAGGATTTGGGTTCTGTTGGGGAGGTGGTGGGTTTTCTTGGGATGAGGGACAGGCTGTTTTTCTACAGCACAGTCTTTAAGAATTTGGACATGAGGCTTGGCCCAAGCTGACTCAATCTGGATTTTTATTTTCCATTCCAGGATGAGATCAAGGAGAGATCTTGGTTCATACACAACATTGTGCATTTTAAGTTTTCTGTCTAAAACACTTACATATATGATTTTCTAAAGTTTCTCCTTATAGATCTTTTTCTATTATTTAATATAGCAATGCCTAGATAACTAGGGTATTTTTCTTTCTTTCTTTCTTTTTTTCTGGTACTAGGAATTCCACCCAGGGTCTTGCCCATGCTAGGCAAGCACTGTACCACTGACCTATTTTTGTCCACCTACTGTGTGCAGGTGGACATAGATCTTGCTTCCTGACCCCCATCTTCCTTTTCTGTCTGCAACCTTCAGGAACAGGAACAGGAGATGACAGGAGAGAGCCCCCAGGCTCTGAGTTTCCAAGCTAATCCCAATGTAGCTTTCACGCTAGGGGTTGACCCCCTGGGGCCAAGTGACCTGGCAGAGGAGACAGCCACGAGTCTCCGTGGAAGGCTTCCTGGGAAGTGTGTCTTTCTGTTGAGGACATATATTTGCTGGTGAGCGGAGGGCAGGCCACCCACTGGCCATGTAGCTAGAAAGCCAAGCCAACGTGGCTTGTGGACGGGGAGCTCTGGTCCCATTATTTACATGCAATAGGCAAAGTGTCTATTATAGGTGAGCTGGACAGAGATGGGGTCAGAAATTCAAACCACTTGGAAATGCGGGGAGAGCTCTCAGCAAGCCGTTTACATTGTCCCGTGTGGGAATCAGTTGGATTCCCATAGCCTCGGGCCTGTTGTCTCTGTACACTCCTCTTAGGTGGCTATTCATTTAAAGAATTGGAGTTCCATATGCCAAATAATCACGGAGTATTTTTTTTCTTTTCATTTTTAGTGTGGATCAGTCGAGGTCTTGTTCTTCCCCAACTGGCCACGACATCGATCTTTGTAACCCACAAATGAATGTGTTGCAAGCCAAAACCTTGCTCTGGGTGTCACACGGGGACAGTGAGACCTGCTTTAATATGGTGCTGGCCTGCGCTGGGCCTTCTGTCCGCTCTCCAGCAGAGGGGCCCTTCCTCCTGCCCCGCCGCCCACGCTAACAAGTCATGTCCAATTAGTCACTTATTCCTCTTCTGTCTGCAGAGCATCTGCATGTATGTTATTTCCTCCTGCTTTCCAGTGACCTACTGGAGAAGCTGTCCTTGTCCCCATTTTACAGAAAACTGAGGCCTCAAGACGCTGAGGCATCTGTGCGAAGTCATACATTTCACTTGCAAGCAACAGAGCGGGTTGGGCGTTGACTTCTAAAACTGATTTACAGATAACTGTTTTGCAGAGAGACAATAAATACTGGGGATTGAACCCAGGGCTTCCTACCTGCTGGGCAAGTGCTCCCCCACGGAGCCGTCACCCCAGCGTGAAACTGATTTAAATGTGTACTGGCTGTGGACCATGGAGGACGAGGCCCAGGCCCCAGAACCCTGGATACCACCAAGCTGTCCTTAGAATGTTCCTGTGTTATGTGTTTAGTTTTATTTTTTGTGATAGTGGGGCTCAAACCCAGGGCATTGGCCATGCTGGGCAAGTATTCTAACACTGAGCTACACCCAGCCCCGGACCTGTGTTATGAAATAATTCAGAGGATGATCGCGTTCCATAAAAACCCAGAGAATTACACATCTCCTCCAGAGATGGTGAATTTTATTTGCAGGTGTTACTGAAACACACCTGGGTGGTGATTACAAATTTGTAGACACAAAGCTACGGCCTGGAGCCCAGGATGGTGCCTGGAGACCGGGAGAGCAGAGCCTTCTAGAGGGCACAGGGGAAGCTTTTGGGAGGCGTTGGAATAAGGGTGGGATTCTTGTAGGGTGGACTTTGGAGAAGAGTTGTGTCACATGAAAACACTGAACTTAGAAGTCAGAGACCCAGGTTTTGGTGTGACTGTGTTATTCTGTGTCATTAAAACGTCATCTTTGTGTGTCTCAGTTTTCCCAGTGGAAGATCTGAGGCGAAAATGCTCATACGTGATAGTCAAAGGGCTCGGGTGTGATATCGTGCCAACAAGTTCTCGGGCATCTCAAAGTAGGATCGAATAAAAGGTTATATGATTCTTTTGTTGTCATTTGTGGTACTAGAGATGGCACCCAAGGCCTCACACATGCTGGGTATGTGCTCTACAGCTGAGCTACATCCCAGGCCTTTTTGGAAGACTTGAAGGACCTGAGAGTTAGTTATTGGAGAGTGATTAAGAGAAGGACTCCTGAGACTGCCTGTGATGGACTCCCAGATTCAGTGCTTGCCAACTGTGTGATGTTGGGCAGGCTACTGAACCTGTCTGTGTTCTGTAAAATAAGGAAAATCATAGTACTGGTGTTTGAGCTTGGTGTACTACAAAAAGAAAGTGGACAAATCCAATCGGAAAGAGTTTGAAAACTCTTTGACATAAAATTAACACTCAGATCTCAATCCATGTTTTTATTTGACTTGATATAAAATATTAGTATGTCTATAATGTTCATATCCATATCATGTGACACACATCATGTGTACCTTGGATTATCATCTGACAAATCAGATTATGACATCTTTGCTTGCTCTTAGCCTTCTTTTCCACTTTGATGAGAAAGATTGAATTAGGGTGTTTTTTTTTTTTCTTTTCTCAGTACCTGGAGTTGAACCCTGGGATGTTTTACTTCTGTGCTAAATCCCCAGCCCTTTTAAAATTGTATGTTGAGTCAGGGTCTTGCTAAGTTGCCCAGGCTGGCCTTTAACTTGTTTGTGATCCTCCTGCCTCAGCCTCCTGCCTTAGTGGGGGTTACAGGTGTGTCCGTTGGGCCTGGCGTCCTGGATGTTTTCTCAAGTTCCAGGGTCAACTCTAGAACAGGAGCCTTTGGGTTTTGCTCAGTAGAGCCTCGTGGATCTCAGAGAAGGCCGTGGAGCTGACAGGTGAGCATGGGGGCCAGGCTAGGGCCTGGGCTTCCCAAAACAACTGTGTTGGTGTACTGCAAAAAGAAAGTGGACTAATCCAATTGGAAAAGAGTTTGAAAAATGTTTGACATAAAATTAACACCCAGATGACCGCTAGACAGTCCACTGAGCTGAACAGATTTTCACACAAGCATCAAGCAAGGAGTGTCTACGAAGGAGGGGGGAAGGGCGGGGCTGTGGTCAATGTGACAGAAACACAGGGACTGTCTCTGTTTTGGGAAGTTAATAATCTCATTAGGGTGATGATTGGGGGGCACTTAACAATTCAAAAGTGACGCGATTTTATATTCAACCATGCTTCTCTGACTACTCCTGCCACAGAAGAGGGGAGTCAGAGCAGACTACCTGAAAGTAGAGGAAGCCCCCTCATAGGAGCTAGGAATTGAAATGTGGGTAAAATTGAAAGAGGTGGAGGGTCTTCCAGGTGGGGGCTACAGTGTGCACAGGGGTGAGGAGGTGGACCCAGCTGGATAAGTATAAACCTCCGAGAAGACGTCAGAGAGATTTGGAAACAAACATCATGCTGAACCATAAGCCTCAAGAGAGCAAGAACCGGGCTGGGGATGTGGCTCAAGTGGTAGCGTGCTCGCCTGGCATGCGTGCGGCCCGGGTTCGATCCTCAGCACCACATACCAACAAAGATGTTGTGTCCGCCGAGAACTAAAAAATAAATATTAAAAATTCTCTGTCTCTCTCTCTCACTCTCTTTCCTCTCTCTCCTCTCTCTAAAAAAAAAAAAAAAAAAAAAAAAAAAAAGAGAGCAAGAACCATGGTTTGTGCCCAGCACATAATAGTTCCTCAACAAATATGCGGGCTGTAGACGTGAACACGTGTCTTAGGCTACGTAACAGTGCTTATCAAACTCACAAAACTTTCCCCACACCTACCTACCTTTATTTAATAGCAAGATTCTCATTACATCCTGTTCTCCTCTCCTAGTTGGACCAAGAAGAGCCTTTTGGTGAGTGTCAGGGATTTGAGAGTGACCTTTACTGTATCTCTAGACCAACCCTTTGATTTAGACAGGAGGAAACTGAAACAGGAGAAGTTAAGTGACTCACTCAGAGTCACACAGCTCATTAGCCACGGAACGACTAGCAACTTCTGTTCAGAAGACTGGCCCTTCAAGTGTGTGCCCGGGTTTCTCATTAGGGTCCAAGTTGACACTGAAACCCCTCCAGCCCCACACCATTTATTCTGCTTTGCTCTCTGGAGGCTCCCACCTGGTTGGCTGATGGAGCCGGCTGAGGTTTTCTGTGGATATGACGTGTGAAGGGATCTGCGGTGGTACCACTGATGCTCTAGCAGCCACTGAGTATTCCAGAGAAGGCCGCAGCTAAACACCAGCTGATTCAGGGAGCACGTCTTACCAGTGTGGGCAGCGCCATGTAGGAGGACCCACTGCAGGAGCCGAGGACCTGGAGGATCAGCAGAGGCGAGTGGCCCTGTGAGCTCCTGTTTGGGAGCCTCTCTCCTGGCCGCAGCCCATGCTTTGCTCAGTTCTGTTTTATCACTTTGCAAATACAAACAATCCCTCCACCTCCCTCAAGAGCAGAGTTTACTGTCCCTGAGATCTTCTGGAGGCACAAGAAAAACACTGTTTTTTTTTTTTTTTTGGTTATTGTAAAGCCATGAGTTTTCCCCTTCTTTTTCTTTCCTTCCTTCCTTCCTTCCTTCCTTCCTTCCTTCCTTCCTTCCTTCTTTCTTTCTTTCTTTCTTTCTTTCTTTCTTTTTTTTTTTTGGCAAGTGCTGAGTTTTTGAGAGGCTTCTCAGTTTCAGGGGCTGGGTCGGTGGACAAAAATCTTGAGAACACCCAGGAAGGGTGGCCACAGATCTGAGCTCATTTTTCAAATCTCATTTTGCAAAACTCTAAAGGCTTCTATTCAAAGAAGGAACATGGCACATCCCATCGCCCGGAGACTGCGGGTTTCTAGGTGCTGATTGGCTCCCGGATGTCCTTGAACTTTCTGGGCTCTGAGCCTGTTTGCTTGTAAGTTCCACACACACTGGAGTTGGGGGCCATAGCATGTACTTTCACCTCTCTGGTTAGTGCAGCTGCGAGCTAAGGGGACAGTCCTGTCACATCATCAGTGCTGTCCCAGTGAAGCTGCCGTTTGCTCCACTCAGTGAAATGCTCAAGTTGTTATAGTCTCCGAAGATAGGGAGACCCAGCCCCTCCTTGATTTCAGGTTCCAGAGATTGTGGATTCGGATTCTGACTTACACCCAAGTCCATGTAAATATGCAAGAGAACCCCATCCGCAGTGGAGCCGCAGGCACTGCAGGAAAGCACCCTTCATGAAGCGATGCCAACGCCCACCGGCAGGGGAGGACAAGCTCTCAAGGCCAAATTTGGCATTTCTAGGTTGACATTGATACCAGGGGAGTCCTTCGCTATGGCTTCAGAGCTGGGGTCTCAGCGGATCCCCAGGTGCCAGTGGGCCCCATGAGTTCTTCATGCTCCTCAGCCTGAGGTCCCCGGGGAGCTGGGCCCCCACCCCAAGCCCAGCATGTGCTTGGGAAGCTGGGGTGAATGCTAGAGAGTGGAACTGGGGACTCCTGGCTTCCTGGGAGCATCGGGTCCCAGAACACGTCCTGGAGGAAGGCAGGAAAGCCTGCTTCCCGTGGGAGGCATGCTTGATTTCATGTTCTAGAGATCGTGGATTCAGATTCTGACTTACACCCAAGTCCACGTGTAAATATGCAAGAGAACCCCAGGTTTAAAGTGTTAAGTTATAAAATGAAATGGCAAAACAAGTCTGGAAAACAGAAGAAAAAAGTCACTATAGCTCTTGGTCTTCGAGCAGAACCGGTTGGGCTCTTGTGTCCCCCTCTGTCTTTTGTAGGTGCAGGTGACAGTGCTGGAGCGCACACGGCTTGGTCTTGTTATCTCAGCTTCACAGTGAACTGTGCATTTTTGTCAGGGAGTCCTGGTTCTGTGCACCTTTCTGATACGCTCGTGGTGCCTTTTTAAATGGATGAAGACTATTCCGTTGTGTGGATGAATGTAATGTAATTTACTTAACCTCTGCAATATTATTTTTGGTAGAGGGAGGTTCTCATTTTTTACTTTTAAAAACGCTATAATAAGCATACGCATCTGGAGAATTTGGGGGTGCGAGTCCTGGTTCTGGCACATAGTAGCAGAATCATATTAGGTGATTTGTAAAAGGCTATTGAATGACTATTTTTGTCTTTTTAATCATAGAATTTTAGTTACAAATATAAACCTTATAAATAGAAATATATAAGATTAACAATAATAGAAAAGACAATATGTTGATATAATTATATATTTATATACAATATTTTATATATGTATATATAATATATATCATCTCATATTATCATATATGTATCCTATATATGTATATCCTATATATGTATATCTATATATGTACACATCTAATATCCTACATACATATACTTAAAACATGTATATATTTATGTATGATGTACTTAAAATATGTACATATAGGATACTAAATATATGATCATGATATAAATGCAAAACATCTTGTGCATGTCACCCTGTTTCTATTTAATTCTATGACTTTCTTCATATTCTGAAAGCCAAGAGGATCTATATCAACCTTAACTTTAACAGAAACATAGGGCTGGGGACATGGCTCAGAGCCATAGTGTCTGCCTAGCATGCCTGAGGCCCTGGGTTTGATCCCCAGCACAGCAAAAAGAAGCAAAGCAAAGCAAAGCATAGAACATTTGCCCTCCAGAGGTGCAGGGCAGGATAGGATCAGATGGCACCAGTGTCCGCCTCTCCCAAGGTTAGGGGCCTTGAGGGCCTTCATGGTCTCGGCAGGAGGTGTGAACGCGGATCAGTGACACCCCCACTCACCCCTAGCTCCTCCTAGATAGGAGCTCTAGAGCCCTCACCTGGGAGCCTGGCATTGAAACGCTTCTCCTGGGATGATCTGAGTCTCCCCTTTCACTGGCCACTTCAGCTCATGGTGGAGGATTAGATCACCCAGGAAGAGGCGAGGAGTGGGGAAGGAGGGATGTGACTGTGGACTCCAGCTGACGGAGGGCTGAGGCCCACCCCACCCAGCTGCGCCCTGGGAATGGGAAGAATGAGCAGCTCCGTGTGGGTGTTCCAGCCTCACTCACCGCGGACCATTGAACACATGTCTGAAGGCATAGCTCAGAGTTGGCAGAGGACTTCAGAATGCTGAGGATGGGAAAGAAGAACGGCAACTGGTTTTGCAGCATATATATACATGGAAGCATCAACCCAGGTGTCTTAAAAGGCCCAACCTCACCCAAACTCTAATTGGATCAACTTTATATATAATCTGAGAGACTGGAAGCCTACAGATGTCCCTCTGGGCCAAAGGCAACCAAGAGCCTTTGAAAAGGCTTAGTCCATGAGCTTTACTGGACTCTCACTAAAATCATCTGGTCCTTAGAAAAGTCTATTCTGTTTTATTAGCCAATTGTGGGATTCTTATTTTGCATTGACCTGTGAGGGTATTTTGAAACTTTACATCGAGGTTCTTCCACTTCAGGGAAGGAGTACTGGGTGATTCTCTTTGCTGAAGGAATAACCACGCACGTTTCTCAGTGGGGAAAATGCAGATGTGTGCATGCTGTCTGGCTGAGTTTGTTGGTGCTCCCCCCGATCCCAGCCCCAATGTTTCATTTTGGAACCCACACTCTTCCTCTTGCCTCCTGGAGATCGCATGGATCACAGTCTCAGCTCCACACTGCGGGTGAGGGAGGACGGGACCTGTCGGAGATGGAGGCCACTCCTGCTGGTTACAAGTTAGAAGTAGCAAGACAAAACAGAGTGCCTGCCAAGGGACAGGGAGAGCCAAGGCCTGAGCACCAGGAGGAGGCAGCCGGAAGCCGGGGTTCTGAGGGAGGGCGGGGCAGAAGGCTGTGGGGCCCAGTGGGCGGAGGGAGAGGGGTCTGCATGGGCAAGGCTTGGAGGTGGGACAAGGAGAAGTGCTTTTCCAACTTCAGGCAGAAGATGAGCCACCCCCGGCTCTGGGAGCCAACAGTAGGTTGTAGCTGAAGTTCTCTGTTCATGACTTTCCAGCATGGAGCTGGTCAGATCTTCCCAAAGACCAGTTGCAGGGGCAAGGGCTCCCCTGGAGCTCTCCTGTGGCCCCCACTACACCCCTCCTCCACTTCTTTCCTCCAAGGCATTTGGCATCCCCCTTTTTTTTTGTGATGGCCTTCCAGTGTCATTAAGCAAGTCAAAGGTCATCAGTCTAGAAATTGACACACTTGACCCATTTCCTTTCTGAACTGGACCTTGAGCCTGGAGCCAGCTCCCCCAGGGACCCCGAGAAGGACTCAAAGCCCAGGGTTCAGTGCTCTCTTCCCATGAGGTGTATAATTCGGTATTTATTGCCTCCCTCCCCAACAAGGTCTACGGTGCCACTGGGATCCATTCGGTAAAGAATGCTGATCCCCTTTATGAATTTTTGATGGCGGAGGAGGAGCATTGGAGACCACTGGGGGACCTTGTGAAATGGAAATGTTTTTTTCTTTTTGATCTTTCTCTCCTCTCTCTTCTCTCTCTCTCTCTCTCTCTCTCTCTCTCTCTCTCTCTCTCTCTCTCTCACACACACACACACACACACACACACACACACACACCATTGTTGCAATCTGTGGGCTTCTCTGAATACAAGTGTAGACACTTGCATCTTTGTGAGAATGTGGAGTGGCAGCTCTTCCCTGGGCAACACCCCTTACAAATGTAACTGTGTTTATCGTCATAGTGGAAACTTCATCCAGGAAAAGAGATGTTCAGGCCAGAAAACAAAATTAAAACTAAAACAAAGCAACAAGCAGGATTCACTCTGGAGTAGGAGAGGATAAGCAACCCCCCCACCCCCGCTTTTCCCTTTTTGGTGGTCTGAGGGGTAGGACCCCAGGGACGGAGACAGTCAGGATCTGTATTTCATTGCTGAACGTTTGACAGCTACAGTGCAAAGCAACACAGTTCTGCTTTTTATTAGCCTGTGTGGATCCAGCACAGAGCGAAGTTGTGTGTGTGTGTGTGTGTGTGTTTTATTCTTTTCATTTTTCAGAGGTAGAAGTTTTTGCCAAACTATGAGATGATTTAACCACAATTTCCTTCCTGATTTTTTTTCCAAGGAGGGGGAGGGGAGGGCTGGGTGGGTGTTAGTGTTTAATAAAATTTAAACAGGGTTCCCTGTTTTGTGGCCGGAACAGCTTTTCATGCCCTTTATCTGTACTGGGATTTCAGCTGGGTTTTTATTTTAGTGACATATGGCCCATCGTATAATAAAAAGAGACGAACCATTCAGATTTAATTTGAGCAGCTAAGGACGTCAGAAGGGCTGCAAGGGGAGGCTGTACCTGAGCTTTCATTTGTTTAAAAAAAAAAATTGTATGGTGAAGTTGAGAAGGTGACTTTTGGAATTAGTTTGGTTTGGAGGCATTAAGTCCCAGATCAAGGGAGAAGGTCAATTGGAAAGTTTGGGATATATGCCAGCTTCGCTCGCTCTTTTATTGGAGAATGGCCTGTGGGGCCTTTCAGAGTGTGCCCTTCAGGGGTCCTGCTTTCCACCTGCTTCCCCCTTGAACAGGGAAATGGGCTTTTAAAGAATATTACGCAGCATGCCACAGCCGGCTTCTGATCCAAATGCTGTGTGGCATGACACAGTGTGACTCCAGGGCTGGGGGCAGGGCTCAGGTCTGCAGCTGGCACGCGGAGCCTGTCCAGCGTGGGGACTGCCTCTGAGCCCCAGCACGCGCTTCCCTCAGAGGACACAGCCCACCTGGCCTCCAGATACCCCTGGCAGAGTTCCCAAACCATTTACTCTCATTTCACCCCCTCACTGTCATGGAGGAGTGCTGCTTGCACCTGCGGGACACGGAGCAACCTGCTGGGGCAGCAGTGGTACTGTGGGCTCTGGGCCGGACAGTGACAGAGCGGGCAGGGAGATTCGAGCCGCCACACGGGGGTCTCTTGTCATTTCTGTGTGGACCACTCATGTGGGTATGTCCACGTACATGAAGATACTTGGAAGATGCTCCACGTGGGAGGGGACTCAACAATGCTGTCGCCTGCTCTCCAGCCTGGAGCCCCTGCGGGTTGTGGAGGGGACCCTCCCTGACCTTACACCTGTGGTCTGCCCTCTGTGTCTAACTTGCACCTCCATCATCTCCTATAGGCTTTCATTATAGCATGACTTGGTGTCCACAGTGTACCGCATCACCCCTTTGTGTAATGACAGTGTTTGGTACCACACAGCATGCGGGAGGAAGGTGGCTCGGCAAGGCTGTGCCCTGGGGGATGCCACCCTTGGTGGCTCTGCTCTGGCTCTGAACTCGCAACCAGGGAGAAAAGTGCACTTTTCCTCTTTGGCCCATTTGGGCATCAGGAGGGCCACTACCCTGCTTTTCTGAAAGACATAGCTCGACTTGGGTGACCCTTGCCACCACATGGGATGACCAGGATGACCACCTAGGCCACTTTTCCAGACAGCTGCAATAGTATTCTCGATTTATTTGCGGTGACTTGGAGGTCCGCTGCTAACAGCCATCTTGATGGGCAGCAGCACTGTGATTGCTTGGGGAGAAAGGCAGGCGTTTAGTAGTCGTAAAAGAAAACCTGCCCACCACCGAACCAAATGCTGCGCTCCTTTCTGTGGCTGTCCCATGTCCCCCCCACCCAACCCCCCACCTCAGGTGGACTTGAGGCTTCCCTGACTTCTTAATCTTCCCCCCTTTGAATCTGGGGTTTGAGCAATTCTTTTCTGTTCCTCTTGGGGGAGACGGAGCTCGTGGGGAGGGGCTGCAGTATTCAGTGCATGTTTTCTGGGGCTTCCAGTGTGACGATCTCGGTGACAGGAGCTTCTGACGGGCTCTGGGGCTGCCCAGCAGCCTGTGACCACAGTCGATCAGCTGGGGGTTCATGGTGCTATCTACCTCTTCAAAGTGACAACGGGGTAGGGAAAAAGAATTACAGAAAAGCCCAAAGCAAACCAAAAAGCCTGGCTGGAGGGGAAAATAATAAACTGACGAGATCCTTGCTTTGTTCCCTTCTGCGGGCATCAGGACGGTGGCGGGCTCCCGCCTGGGCTCCATTATTTTTAGTCTCCGTCCATAGTCTCCAGCTCACTTTATAGTTCTGTAGCTAGAAAAATGTGTCTTTGACATGTGTCATGGAGGAAACTGTCAGCCAATGGCGTTTGTACTTCTGCACTCTAGGTAAGGAAGTCAAATGTGACTTGGAAGGAGGTCAGGAAGGACATCCCCCACTTTGCACAGGAACGAAGGCACAAGTAGCTTGGTTGAAACTGGTGCTTCCGCCATGCCTCCCACCTCCTTTCTGGTTTTCTGTCCCTCCCCTGGCTCTCTCCGTGCCTTATTGTGCTGTGGTCTGAACAGAGCTGGGGGCAGGAGAGAAGGGAAGACTTGTGGATCTGGCAAACCGGTCAGCACTCACCTTGCATTTCCTGAGCACCCCTCTGCATATGGGGTGCTGTGGAGGTCACAGGCCCTGCACTTTAACTGGGGAGAGCCCGCTTGTGCTAGATTGGAGAATTAGGTTCAAGGTGGCCGAAGTGTCTAGTCCCCCTGTCCAGGGCAAAGGAGATGGGCTCTGTGGAAGTTCTCAGCACAGCCCCTGTGCATGACCTCGGTGTGTACTGGAAGGACAGCTCTGAGCCCAGGCCCATCCTTCCCGCACCTTCTGGCCACCCCTCCTTCCGAGGGGCCTGATGGTCAGAGCCTGGCCCAGGCAGGAGGGCAGCTCTGGGTTTGGAAATGCCTCTTTGCTGAATTCCCTAATCAGATCTCAGTCAGATAACAGCTCAGACCTGGGAACATGAGATTTTAATGTGAAATGAATAAGTACCCTGAGACTGAGGCTTGTCACTGCCGCGCATCTGGAATCACTTACAGCTGGGTAAATTCACTGGGAGCCGCGACTCCAGTGAGCACCGGGTTTAAAAGGAGGCGCACAGCGCGTTCCTTTTAATGTCTAAACAATCCGATGTTGACAAGCCTTTCACATTAACCCCAAAGTGGCAAAGTTTAAACCCTTTATTATCTGATTTGGTTTGGCAAATCATTTAGAGGCTTAAGAGTCCATGTTTACAGGGAGAAGGCCAATCTCCCCCCCCACCCCACACAAAGTGCCACTAATGTATGCACATCTATGTTTACTTAGGTTTAAAAGACCTTCAGCATTAAGTGAGACTCGGCTAGAGAAAGTAAGTTGATTTTTTTTTTTTCTTTTCAGGAAGCCCCTACTCTCTTTAGCATACAAAAGGCCACAGCATTCCAAACCCTGGAAACGATATCAGATTAACAAATAAGTAGAGAAGAAATACAGGAAATGGTTTCCAAATATTATTAGTCTTCATTCAAAATATATTGTCTCTTGGCAGCTAATAGGAACTCTGTCATTTTCCTAAGGTTTTGCCCAGAACATTATGAGTGATTCTGAAGATGGCGAAAGGTAGTTTGGGTCCTAGAGGGGCTACAAAATATTATGGAAGTCAGAAGCCTTAAGAGTCAGGCTGTGCCTAATAACAATCCCTTGGACCTGTTGCTAAATTGGCAAGATTTTAAGCTTCTCCCTCCCAGCACATGGAAGAACATGGAAAAAAGGCTGCCAGTGGTTTTTGAGACCTAGCTTCAATAATAATTGAATAATTTTAACCACATCCTTGAAAAGCAATGAAGACATTTTAATTCATCTTTATAAAAAGGATGGTGCAAGAGTTGAATTTTTAATTTCCAACTGAGGAGAGGTTTAATGCAATTGGATTTATTATTATTTTATGTTAAGGAAGACCCAACATGGTGACTATGACTCATTCTATAGAAGGGATCTCTGGAGGCTTCTGGCGTTGGTTTGAATCCTATCGCAGAGCTCCTAAAGATGAACACTGCAGCTGTTCATCCCTGAGATGTAGTTTTTAACTTTCCTTTCGCAGCTGTGTAGATTCTGATCTCAAATCACCAGTCTCAGCTTTGCTTAAACAGAATTTCAGATTCTGTTGAGATTTTCTGCCTATTAATCCTTCCCAGTAATTACATGCACAAAGCCAGTTTTTGCAACTCCGGATACTGTCGAGTTACTGTAGAAATGAAAACTTTTTTTTTTCCCCCCAATGTTGCTCAGGAAACTAAACACTCATTTAATGTGATCTTGCAGTTGAGGGTCAGGCAAGAAAAAGATGAGATGACCTTAGAATCTTGTTTATAGAGAAATAATTCCAATAGTACATTTTTTAAAGCTGGGAGTAAGGCAAAGACTGCACATTTTGAATATTTCACGTAAGACGGTGGATGGGTAGGATCAGTACATTAATAACCTTGCAAAGCATTAACTCTACTTTTAAGTTCCTGGACGTCTACTTGACTGTGTCACATTATTTAATCAGGAAACATTTGCATCTGAATTTTATCATGAAGAAGCAGTGGAGATGGTATCTGACCTTGCTTCCAACACTTGCCTGCCTTCTATTCTGGGCCTGTGGTGTGTATTCCTGAATGGTTGATTCCGTACCAACTAAACTTCATCGAGAACGAAACCTCCAAGGCCCTTTCAGTTTTGCATGATGTAAACTGCTGTAAAATTTGAAACATGTATCGTTTCTTTCATTTCCCCCAGTAGTCCCTGCTCACAGCCTGGAGTGCAGCGGTTCCTGGGCTCACAGAAGCTTCTGAGACTGGGATGTAAAGTTTCATTTTATATTTTTTCTAGCTGGGGTGTATGGTGTTTAAGGATGGGCGTTTAGAGCTGTAGCTGGAATGGCTTAACTTTGTAGTCTTCCCGATGCCTGAGTTTGCTCTGCGTTTCTGGTAGAAAACAACCAAGGTAAATGCATATTTGGGAAATTGATGTCAGCTTAGTAACAAGAGGGGCGGAGCAGCCGGTAGCTCGATTGTTCTGGATGAACTACCAGGGATCTGCTGGGAATACTGGTGCCTTGACCCTGACGGCCCTCAAAGTGCTGAGTGTGGAAAGTGGGAAGTCTCCCTGGACCTCGGAATGCACAAATGTCAGAAAAATGCAGTTCTTGGAAAACTGTGTTTGGGGGGCTAGTGTGATATGGCGAGTGTGTAGGGGTGGGGTGGGGGGGTTCGCAGGAGAGAGCAGGGGCTCATTATTTTGCAGTCCAAGTCCTACTTTCTCTACTGTTAATATATTTTCAGAAATATCTCTTTAAAATATTAGTTAAAAGGTGCATTTAAGTCACTTTAATTGAATAACAAAACTCTAATACAGTTGTGTGTATAGTCGACACAACAGCAAAAGTTCAAACTAAGGTTTTACCCTAGTTCTAGCTACCCTCTAATGTCCAAATCTGATTCTCCCCAAAAACTGTGAAGGGTTTTTGCTTGGATAATGAGGGTATTTCCCTAGCAAGAGTCTCAGGTTGTAGTACGAACAGTGAATGCCCTGGACTTCCATCAAAGCATTATTAACTTTCATTGCTGGTGACAATCAGGCCTGCAGAAGGAGGTCCCTGGTTGCTCAAACCATCAGTGGGGTGATAGGAAGTTAGTGGGAGGTGCTGGCAAGAGCACTGGAGGTGGAGTCTGGGGCTGGCCACTGTCTGTGACCTGTGCTGCTTCAAGGGACTCTGTGTTCAGCAAGTTTTGTGGGTAAAATCAGAGTTTGACAGTGTGATCTCCCCTCTCTCTTCCCATTCCAGTATTCTTATTTGGGGGTAAGAACTTAAAAGTTGCAAATAGTTCCAATTTAGAAGTTTCACAGATGGAGATGTAGCGCTCGGACCTTGCCTTCTTTGGAGTCAAGAGGGGAGAGCCTGGGTAGGTTTCCTAATAAAAGTGAAAAATCTCACACCAGCTCCGAGGAGTTAATACAAGGGATGGAGATGTGACTGGAGAGTTGCTTGTCTGTTTTTTTTTTTTTTAATCAATATTCATTGAAATGGGACTCCAGTTTCTAAAAAGTTAAGCTAGTTTTATCAGTGATTTTTACTTGTTTTTGGAAATACTACCTCCTTGCCAACCAGTTTTCAAAGGGACGTCAAAAGAGCTTAATTGAGCCAGGTGTGGGGGTGCACACCTGTAAGCCCAGCCACCTGGGGGACTGAGGCAGGAGGATCACAAGTATGAGGCCAGCCTCAGTAAGACCCTGTCTCAAAGAAAATTAAAAGGGTCAGGGATGTGGCTTGTGATTAAGTGCCACTGAGTTCAATCTCCAGCACCTAAATAAATAAATAAAATAAAATAAATCAAAAAAACTCAAGCCACCTGGTATGGCAGAAGGAAAAGCACTACCCTGTCAATTGGCCCCAAATAAGAAAGGTATCAAAGGCCCTAAAATGGTGTGAATAATATTCTGTTTAGGGGACTGAAGCCCAGCAGGGGAAAGAAAAGGTATTTAGCTAAAAGGATGTAATCTCCACTTGAATATCCTTACATACAAAGCTTACTGTTTACTTTTTAATTTTTTTTGAAGTCTTACTGTTTACCTTGTTTATTTTTTTAAAAGTCTGCCCTTGTCCATATTTACCTGAGAGACCAATTGACATGGAAGGACAGTCTGGGTCTCTCAGGTAAATAGCAAATGCTTTGCAGACTGCCTAATTGTGTTCCAATTGGAGATGGCGGGCCTCAGGGGTAAATGCTGTGCTTTGGAAACTCCGTGAAAAAGGAGTGCAAAAACTGCGTTGGAGTTTGAGCCCAGGGTAGAGCCCAGCGCAGAAGCTCCCACCCTGGAGTGGAGGTGAGGGTGGCAGAGAGCAGGGGAGGGTTCAACTCGACTTAGGAAAAGCTTTAGATTTTAGAAGGCGACTCTGCCATATTCTCCTGCATATTGCACCAGCTTGTTTTTTTGTGTAAAATATCATCTCCCCGGATTGGTTGTATATAAAATGTGGCTGTGTGGCCTGTGATCTTGCACATCTCTGGCACACTTAGCCCTGTGGCCCATGCGTCCCTGCAGTGCAGGGCAGACTGGTGGAGAACAGCCCTGTGCAGAGCCTGCAACAGCGGTCATTTGACCTTCCCAAACCATCCCCACCTCCTCTTAAAATACCCCCAATCCCCTACCCTAAGGAGTACATTGTTGGCCTGGGGGAGTTGGGGGGCTCGTCCTAAAACCTAAGAAGAGGAGCTGGGCCTCCTCCATCACTGAACTTGAGGGGCTCGAGGTTGGCTTTTTGGCTTCCCTCTGGTCCAGTGAGGAAAGGACGGGGACCTGAGATTGCTGTTGGTCAGGGAGGGCTATCTGAAGTGCGGCCTGGAAGGCTTGCAGGGCCGGGATGCTCCTCCCTGTTTATTTCTGCAGCCAAGGCCTTCTGGCGAGCCTTTGGCTTTCCCGGGAGCGGCCGCTGCGTCCACATGCTCTCGGCTGGGACCTGTGGCCCTTGTCAGCTGAGCCAGCCCTGCCAGCCCTTGCAGGGCCCTAACCTTTTGATTTAACTTTATTTGCCACAGCAGGACTATCACCAAGAAGGGAACAATTCACCCTCGCCATCTGGCCAAGCAGCCCCAGGCGCCCGGCCCCGCGCACAGCTGAGGTCCTCAGTGGGGCCACCAAGCGCTGGGCGAGCCGTTCCCACCAGCCCCGCTAGACGGGTGCCCTGTTTTTGTTTTCTTGCAAATCAGCCTTTTAAAATCCAGATGCAGGCTACAGCCAGTGACTCAGAAAACCATAAATAATCCAGCAGGCTTTGCTTGAGGAAAAATAGAAAACACAGAAAGGTGTATCCATCATACACAGCCAGGAACAAGCCAAAGATAAAGTTTTTTCTTCTCCCATGACCCTTAAGTAAGTGTGACAGGCATTAACCTATCAATATTAGTGAGTGATTTAAAATACCAACCAACATTTGCCTGCAATAATTTCTGTTGTAAACGACTCCTTTTGGGCCCTCCTACCAATAACTCAGGGCTCATAAATCAGAATCCAGAGCTTGTTCCCCGCTCTAGCCCGGGACTATTCTCGGGGTCTTTTTTTCCTGGGGAAGGAAATCTGGAATCCATTCGCCTTGTCCCATTTCCCTTGTGCTCCTGCGGCCATCTTCCTCTGGGGCATCAGAGAGAACACACATCTGCCAAAGGAGTGGGGTTCCGCTCGCTGTCCACCCTGCCCCGCTCGGCCGCCTGCTTCTGATGACAGAAGCCATTGGCTTCCCTTTTCATCGCTCCTCCTGGACACATTGCCGAGGACTTTAGCTGGATTTGGTGGAGGGAATTCCACCTTGGTCAGCAGTGTCCACCAAGAAGGGCATTTTCCTGGAGATGAGACGGAGACAGAGGTTGCCGTACAAACCCAAGGAAGGATGGGGGAGCAGCTGGGGGTCAGCGCAGGCCTGGGGAGGCAGTGGACGGTAGGAAACTCTGGACCAGGAAGGACACAAGGAAGTCCCTACCCAGCCAGAACCTGCCTCCTGCTGACCCATGTACTGTCCCGCAGAGGCAGCTCGGGAACAGTCATGCAACCCCAAAATTACGCCTATTTCAAGAAAGGTGATTTCTTCAGAGTTCAAAGATTTATTAGGGGAGTCTGAAGAGCGGGGAGGGGGTTTCAGAGAGGGACTGAGCCCCATCTGGTTTGTTGTGGGTCTTTTTTTATTAGAGGAGGAAAAAAAATCTCTCTGTGGGTTCATATGTCTAAGGAGAGCTCAATTAAAGTTATTTGCTCGAGCTTAAAATATGCCCACACCTGCTTCCGCGCCAGGCTCCGAGACCGACAGGCACTCCCAGAAGGCGGAGCAGATGAAGGCTCCTGTCGAGGCTAATGGAAGAGCAGGGGACAGGCGTTCACGTGCGCTTTGGGAACCACCTCAGGATGGGAAACTCAGCAGCCAACCCAGAGGTGGCCTCCTAGTCCACCTGGTGACCAGAGCCCTGCTTAGCGAGGGCAGCCCTGCTTAGCAAGGGCCACTGCTCTGGTGTGAAGGGTCCCCTCTCTTCCTGAGCAGCCCAGGAAGAAGGAGGCCAGGAGAGGAGGTGACACATGGGTGGGACCACGTCACCTTAGCCAAGTCCTTGCCTCCCTGCGTGGCTGTTTTCCGAGGATTCCAGGAGGCTCACACAGCCTGTTCCAAATAGTCGGTCGGGAGGATCATAAATCATAATGGCTACCATTGGCCACATTAGGCACTGATATCAGGCACAGCCTGCTTTCTACAGCATCCCACTGATGCTTACCCTAACCCTAAGAAATAGGCAATGTGTCAGTCATGGTTTATGGACCAGGAGGTGGGTGATTGGAGAGATGCGATTCCTTGCTGTGGTTGCTCAGCAACCCAGATCCACCCAACCCCCAAACCTGAGCTGTTAACCGCCCTGCCTCTGAGGAGACTCCAGGGCGAGGAAGAACTTCCAAGCAGGAAGACAGGGATCTCTGTGCCCTGAGACTGGCTCTGGTCGGGTGAGCACACATCATGGACGGGGTCTTTGCCGTCGTCTCTGTTTGGAAAGCGTCCTCTGGGATGAGGCTGCACGTGTGTTGGTACTGCATTTCCTGCCAGCCAAGAAAGAGTCCACACCCGGTGGAGCCCAGAGGGGCCAGAGGCCCATCCCCGGTTCCCAGAAGATCAGCAGAGACAAGAGTCTCCATTGTGTCTGTGCCTGAAGCAGGTGATTGATTTCAGAGTCTCCCCCTCCAGCTCACAGAGCTTGATGAACTTTTATCCCACTTCCTAGGCTGCGGACCAGAAATGGAGCCAGTTCTCGACACCAGGGAAGCAACTCACATGTGGGACAGAGAGGAATTTGCCAACTTTTCATGATGGATGTTGTTGTGAACCAGACCCGAGCCTAAATCTTTTTAGACAATTCTTTATTCTCCAAGGTTTAACTTTGGGATGTCTTAAGAGAAGGAGTCTCTAATACAGGGAGAATCCAGAGGCCAGGGGCCATTAATCTTCTCTTGAAGGGAACTTTTGGATTGTGTGATTCACCAAGAATTTTTTTAAAAAATTTTTAAATTATTTTATTTCTTGCCATTTTAGGTTTAGAAAGTTTTAAATTGTGGGAAAATACACATACTATAAAATTTGCCATCTTAACCATCCGTCATCACCAGCCACCTTCCAAACTTTTCAATCTTATAAAACTGAAAATCTGTGCCCATTGAATAATAGCTCCCATTTCCCCTTCCTGCCAGCCCCTGGCAACCATTCGACTTCTTTCTGTATGAATGTCACTCCTCTGGTTGCTTTATAGAAGTAGAACCATCCAGTATATGTCTTTTCAAGACCTGCTTGCTCTACTTAACCTAATGACCTTAAGTTTTGTCCTTGCTATAGCTTGTTAGAATTCCCTTTCTTTTGAAAGCCTAGTAATATTCCACTGTGTGGTTACCCCACCTCTTTATCCTTTCACCCATCCATGGACGCTCAGGTCACTCCCATGGCTATTGTGAATAAAGCTGCTGTGAACATGGGTGTACAAATATCCAGCTTTCAGTTGCTTTGGGGGAGATCCTCAAGTGAGGAATAGCTGGATCCATGAAGATTCTTAAATAGCCATTGAGAGTCCTGGCCTTCATTCAGTAGCCCAGTAGTGTTAGAGCCCATATTCTGGGGCTTTTTAGAGTCTTGCTCCTGATTCCTCAGTCATTCTTCATATTCTAGCTACACACTGTATGCATGTACAGCTGATGGTACCTCTGTATGCATGCCTGCGCTGTACCAAATACTTTTCCTAGCTCCTGGCCACCTCATTTAACCTTCGAAATGACAGTCCTGTGTGGCAGGTTCTGTTATCATCCCTGAACATACGTACATACTGAGGCCCAGTGTGGTTAAGAAATATGTCCACGTTAGCAAAGGGGATATGGACCTGGGTTTCAGAGCTGCAGTCTAGCCTCCCCGAGACTTGTCGAGGCTCTGTAAGAATCCTCGTCATTAAATACAACGTGCCCCCACCCCCAGCACACATGTTCACGCATCCCAGTTCTCTACCCAAGAAAGAGCTCAGCTTTCCTGGTATCTGTACATATAAAACACAGCTGCAGATTCCAGCCTCTTGCCTGTAACCTCTATCTTTAGCAGTGGTAGCATCAACATATATCATCTTTGGGGCTGGGGTTGTGGCTCAGGGGTAGAGCGCTCGCCTAGCATGCGTGGGGCACTGGGTTTGATCCTCAGCGCCACATAAAGTAAAAAATAAAGACATGGTGTCCACCTATTAAAAAAAAACATACATCATCTTTTCGTTTTTCAGCCCCCTCTCAGTGTCAGCTGGCCCTTGGCAGCCTGCTGTGTGCACCGTGGATTGGGGATTTAATCTGCCCACTACACAGACCCTCTGCCTTTCCTGGAATCTTTGTGGAAGATGAATTGAGTAGGCTTTCCTCCTCTTGTGTTAGAGCTGTGTGCCCTGCAGCTTATCCGTGATTGCCACTCCCGCCCATTGTTGATATTGGTGCTGGGATTATTCGGAGACGGTGTCTGGGTGGGCCATCTAGGGACGGTCTACAGAGAAAGTTCTTTGGCCAACCTGTGGCAGGGGGTGCCCAAGATTCGCTGCCGTCGGCTTCACTGCCTTGGGCTGGGGATTCCTCCTTTTCTTCTTGTCTCCTGCAGCATGCTGACCACCTGGGTTTGGAGAAGGTGTGGGGCCGCCTTGCTGCCTTGCTGGTTGACTCTCCTATCTCCCACATGGAGGTTCAGAGGCCTCTGCCTCCTGCTTTGTGATGGACTAAAGCCCCTTGGGGTTAATGCACCCCTCTCAGGTTGCCTCCCCTCCTCGCCACCCCCCTCTTTCTGCCTAGAGGTGTTGTTGTTGGCAAGGGTGCAGCTCAAGGCTGTGCTGGGAAGTGATTTCCTTCTGGTCCCAGGGGCTCTTAGGAGCAGGCTCAGGGGTGCAGTGGGGGACAGAGGGGGAGAAAGCCAGACCCCATGTCATGGTGCTGCACCTTCCCCTTCCCTTGTCCACCTCTTTGGGGCCAGGAGCAGTTGTGAGTGACCCACATCAAATGTACCTATTCTTAGAAGCCAAGGCAGCTCCCTGGCTTGGAAAAGCTCTGCTGTCCCTCAGGCCCAGGCCTTGGGCAGAAGCCATCCTTCCCTTTGAGAAGGAGCCAACCCGACCTGGAGAGGGGCAGAGCATGCTTCTGGCTCGATCGCTAGAGCCACCTGTCCTTATTTCTTGTCAGCTCCTCCCACCTTGCTCTGTTCCCCCCATTGGTCACTTGGGGAGGGGACACTCCTCCTCCACATCCAGACCTTCTCGAGGGAGCTGCTCCATGTGCCCCGGGCAATGGCCACGGCAGTTAGTGGAACAGAGAGCGGGAAGCACTTCGCTAAAGCTGTGCCAGAGGCAAGCAAGGTCCTGACATCTCTGGTCAGGGGTAGACGGCCGGGCTCCTCTCTGCTGTACTCCATCCAGTGTTGCCTGTGCTAGCCGCCGCCTCCAGCATCCCACCCTAGGCACATGAGACAGTCAGCACAGAGGTGATCGAGGGTCCCACAGTGAGTTTGCGCATGAAGTGGGTCCCCTTCAGCAGACTCTGGGGGCCCTTCTGTCAGGTGTCTGTCCTGTATCTCTGGTTGCAATATAGGGGCCCAGGGACCCACACCAGGGTGAGCTGGGGTTATCTCTGGGATCGTCTACTGTCGCATGTTAAAAGTTGGAGGGGTTGGTTCTTCCCTGCGTGTAGGGAGGTTTGTGTCATTCGTTTTTCTCTTTTTATATTATTTATGGCAACTGAGAAAATAAGTACAACTCTCAGTCTTCAAGCTCGTTAGCATTTCCACAGACACTGGAACTAGACGACACGTGGCCACGGGCGCCAGCTGAGATCCAAAGGGTGCAGATCTGCATATAAGCAAAGCAGTGCCGGGCGCGGTCTGTCAGGGAGTGCTTTTAATGTTGCTCAACAAAATGTGTCACACTAAATCTTTATAGACTGAATAAGTGCTCAGAGTTCCAACCAAGTAAACCAAAGTAAACATCGCTCTTATGGGAAATAAAATTCCATGTGGTTGGGAGCAGGGCTGTGATTAATTCAGTGGCAATGAAAGGACCATGAAAATATAGTAAGGTTATTGAATCTGGGAAACAATTTAATATCTACTGTGTAGACATATGTGTGTACATGTATATAAATATACATATATATATATATTTAATACAAGATGATTGGTGGTGGGAGAGGAACTGGCGTTTCTCATCTTTAATTATAAATTAATGTGCTGATGCTCAGGTATACAGTTTCATCCATTATTGATTCTTGCCTCACTGTAGAGATCAGAGAAGAGTGCATTTCTGTGACAGTCCCTGTGTGTGTGTGTGTGTGTGTGTGTGTGCGTGCGCGCGTGTGCGTGCACATGCACGTGTTTATGTAGATAACTCGGTTTACCTTTACAACCTCTATGTACTGAGCTCAGAGCTCTACTGGACTGCAGTCTTGTCCAAAGTGCGTGCCTTTTTAACGTGCACTCTAACACTGAATGATTTTTAATATTCTACATATGGTTGCGTGGCTTTCAGGCTCCTCTCTGGGAATGAGCAGGCTGTGGTATTGTGATGAATGGTGGACTCTGTCCAGGACACCCACCTACTTCCCTACATATCAAACATGTGGCGCTCCCATTAAACGGGGGGCGGTCTCTGGAGATTGCAGTTGTCCTATCTAATCCAGTCCTGTTTTGGTCCCTGGGCTGGATTGAGAAGGATACATTGTTCTTATACATTCTTCTTTTAATGAAATACAGTAGATATGTCACGTCCATGAAATATTCCAGGTCTGTTTGCACATCTGTGGCCGTTTTCTCCTCCTCGACTTCCATTTAGTTGCTTGGAAAGAAAAATCAACTTTAAATGTATGCTTGGATTAATTGATTGGTTGTGTGCAATTTGCCTGGACAGTTTAGATATGATCTTAATATTTTTTGGTTCTAATTGTAGCAAAATGTTCTCTGTCGCTGCTCTTCCCAGAGCCTGGCTGAAACCCTCATCATCCATTCCCAGTGATTGGTTTGAGGATGACTTCCTCATTCAAGTTGGTTCATCTGAGTTCACTGGTATTTCTGCTTGGGCTGGGGGTTCAAGAGAACTTTCAGGTGTGGGGACCTGCCCGTGTGCGTTTTAAGCTTTAATTGCTGGGATGATATGCTAATTGATCCTGATACAAAGTACTGTCAGGAACCTTCAGCAGACAGCTCTTCAGCTTCAGTGAGGAAACCAGATACCTCGTAAAATTCTCCATTCAATTATAATTTTAAAATACTGGAGTAAACTCCTAGCAATTCACAAGAGGCTAAACTAGAGCCCCATTAGAAGGGTACTACAAGTAAACATTATTAATTATAAAAAATTGCCTAAATTAGATTTTTTTCTCACCTGCTTCTTGCTTAATTAGCTAGCAATCCACATATTCCATTCAGTTGAACTCTTACTATTTATTCAAGCATACTTGACATTAACATACTGTTTGATGTTTGATATCCTCAGTTTTAATTTAACCACATGACAACAAATGGTGTTTATGAAATACCAGTGAGCTGGAAAAATATCATGTGTTAGAGTCGCACATGGGAGTGAAGAGATAATTTTTCTTTAGGAAGAGCTTGGAGGCAGTAAGAAAATGAGACTTTCTTTCTTTCTCTCCCCCCCCCCCCACCGCCCCATTCTGCTATGTTCTCATTCTGTTCTCTATCAAACTCTTGGAAGATTCTGCAAGGATGACACCAAGGCTGTGGTGCAAAATATCTTGGCCAGCGTTAATGGTGGAGAAAGTTCTGCCCACAGGTTGGTGCTTGGGAAAGGTCATGTAGAATGGCCCTTGTATCAAAAGGAAGGAACTGCCCAATGAAACTGACCAAATTAGGGTATGCTCATATGTGACTATACCAGAGTGGATCTCACCTTTCTGTATATCTATAAAGAACCAATTAAAAAAACAATAAATAAATAGAAGGAAGAGCAGAGAAGTTGAGGAAGAGGAAGAGGGGTAGGGAGGAGGGGAGGGAAAGAGGAAGTACAAGGGACCCAAATGGGGCAAATTATACTCCATGCATGTATGATTGTGTCAAAATGAACCCCACTATTAAGCATAATGCACTGATAAAAAACATTTAAAACATTAAAAAAAATAAAGGCACTGTATTGTGACCAAGACTGAGAATATGGCTCAATGGTAGCGTGCTTACCTGGCATGCTCAAGGCCCTGGGTTCAATCCTCAGGACTACCAAAAAAAGACACTGTGATGATTCTTTAGGGACTAAAGAAGAGGGTGGGCACATGAAGATCTCACAGGTGGATGGGGCTGTCTGCTGTCAGAGGGAATGATGGCACAGAGGCAAAGGCTGCAGGTCTTAGCCTTTGCCAGTAAGCCCTTGGCCTTGTCTTGGCCAAGCCCAGGTGATGAGGTGACCCCTGGGGTAGACCTAGAGCTGAGCATCTTGCTGCTCTCTTCCTTTTACACCTGTGAGTCCAAACTCATGCTCTTAAAAGGGATCTAAAGAGCAGGAAGGGGCTTCACAAGTTCAGGATAAACCCGCCAGCCCGGCCTTGGACTTGTTATTCCGAGACTCCCCTGTCTAATTGGATTTATTCTTCAACTTTTCCCCTGACCCTCCAGCAGAGCCACGCGAGGGAGTCGCGGTCCTGATTCCCAACTTTGTAACGTGAGCACCTCGCAATCGAGCAATGAAACTCAGCACAGAACGTTCCCTGGGCTGAGAGACAAAGGAGAAAATTGTCTCCATAATGTATTGATTCTGACTAATGACATAACTTGTTGTAGGGCATTTGGATTGATAGCCGCTGGCTCGTCTCCAGAAGACACCACATTACATCTGACTCTGATCAAACCGTCTGTAAATCATTTTTTAACTTGGGTCCCGTAGATTTTGTGTTCACACCACCGAACGATGGCTTGGGCTTGACATCATGATTCTCTGTTGGGCTGTCTTTGTTTAAGAGCCACTTAAAATTTTTGGCTCCTGGTGAGTAGAGAAGCTTGTTAGCTGAGAAAAACATGTTGATGTCACACACTTGCAGGACTTTTTTTCAGACGTATTTTTTGGTCGGGCTGTGCGGATCCAAGGCAGTGTGGGTGTTACGAGTAATAGATGGATGGTCTCAGGTTCGGAGGCTAGACCCCAATGGGTCTGCATGACAGTTGGAAGTTGATCTGAAGGGCTTGCTGTCTCAGGGGGCCCAGCATAACGTTGAGACCAGCACTTGCCTCCAGAGGGCTTATTATCCGGGGACAAACATGTTACCCCAGACAGCCCTCTGCAGTGGGGTCACAGAAAACCAGGTGCTTCAGAGGGCCACTAGCACCAGTGCCCTGTGTTCCTGTTGCTTCCAGTCCTTCAAGAAATGGGTCTTGGACAGGATTTGCAAATCAAGATTTGGACTTTTCCTTGCTGGTCTGTTCTACCCTTCGTGCATAGGAACACGTGAGCTCACTGTGTGTGCCTGAATAGAGAAGCTCACGAGAGGCTTCGCATCTGGCATTCAGAATGCACATTTCCCCCTCTATTAATATCTGTGTTTCAACTTGGCTCAAGTGCATTGGTATTCCTTATGCCCAGGTCAGTTGGGCAATGGTGGAAGAACATTCTAGAATCATAGAAAACATGACTTGGCTATTTAGAAAGGCTGTCATCATCAGAAAGTTTATTTTAAAAGTGGGCTTTTAACTTTGTAAGAATGATGGCACATGCCTGTTCCCTCTCAGGGACACTGTGCGCCACCAACTGGGTCCTCTTTCACTGTTTGTAACTGTGAGCTCCCCTGGTGCATGGGCCCTTTTCAAAAAGACTGATTATTCTTTTCTTTTAAAACCATTTTTTTTTTTTGTGGGGAAGAGTTGAGGAAATCCAGCCTAATGAGATGTCGTTTCTGTGCTGTTGATTATTTGAAATGTCCCATAAACAACAAATTATGAAATTTACTTTAATTACTCCAGGGAAATTGAAGTCCTTTCTTTCAAATTTAAATCTTTCAGTTATGGAAAGATTAAAACTTTCAGTTACGGAAAATTTCAAACACAGCTAAAGAAAATTAAGCATGTAATATAAAGAATCCTTCACATACTGTGTTATCCAAACTTGTTCTAGGCATACCACAACTTTCTTTTTGAATTTGAATTGTAATTTTCTGCCATTTTAGTTCCTTGTATATACAATGTAGCATAATGTACACCCAGAGACAGGCCCCACTTGCCCAGGGGAAAACATTCTGAGAAAGGTGTGGTCAGGCAGTCTAATCCCGGGTGAACATCATAGCGGGCATTTGCACAAACAAAGAGAGCCAAGACATCAGCAGGTGACACAGCAACAACCGCATCTCTCAGGGGACCTTCCCAGATGCTCTAGAGAAGAAAGGCGGTCGAGGAGTACAGGCCGTGCAGAGGTGAAACATTTTCAGAGGATCCAATCTTCCTTCATGAACTCGTCTAGTGAATTAATGTGAGACTGTCTACAGGTGTCCCCCCAGTAAAGCAGACAATAAACAGTGAATTGAGCCTTTCTAAGGGAGGTGACAAATGATCCCCCATAATTTTAATCCCTCATTTATTCATCATTCTGGAGCTTTGATAAATACTTAAGTATAAACATTTCCTCCAGCCATCCACTCGCTCATTGGCACCTGGAGTTTGTTTCAAAGGCATTGTTCTGCCTTGTTGCCTGGTTTTGGAAGAGCGGGCACCCCTGGCTGTTTCAGAAGCTCGATGTAAGGGCCCTGTGCTGGTTCCGGGAAGAGGGCCACAGCTGTTCTTCCACTTGGGTCCCAATTCCTTAGATGACCCCTGGGTGGTAGATTTTCCTCACTCAGAAACACAGAGGAGGCCATGCTGTTGCCCTTCAGGCAAGGGCTGGGTCCACCTGTCATGACTCGGAACCCCCAGGGCTGGGGGAACAGGGTGAAGGTGGACACTCACCATGTGTATGGCCAGTGAGGTTCTCCCTACTCGCCCCCCCGCCCGGCCCCTGATACATGAAGATCACTGCTTTAGGGGACGGCTGAGTTCAAGGGGAGCCCTGCCAGAAGCCAGGGAGGTCAGGTGCACTGGGATTTGGATCTCTTGAGCTTAGGCTACCCTTGGGTACATCCCTGAACTGCTGGGTGCTCATCTTCAGAAGGAGCAATACTACCTAATTCTTATCCCTGTTCTGGAGATGAACTAGCCATGGGCATGCACGCGCGAGTGCGCACACACACACACACACACACACACACACATCATTTTTAAAGATCTGAGTGGAGAAATGCTTTCAGGTCTTTAGTGTTCTAAATTTTTGTGCAAATTATACTCCTTGAGAGGCTGTTGGTTTATTTTGGGTTAAGAGGGTAACCCAACTCTGTTCTATTAGGATGACTTTGCCCTTAATATCTGAATAGTCAATCAACAGAAGTCAAACACTGCATACCTGCACCCTGAGAGTGTGTAAGAAGGTGGCTTCCTCTGTAATGTTGTAAGTGTGTAAGAAGATGGTTGCCACGTGCCAGCTGGGGGAAAGGTGTGTTTGAGAACATGTCACACCTTGTGGGACAGAAGCCTCCTCCCGAGACATGAGATGTCCAGTTGGCATTTTCATTTTCTTGTCCCTTAATGACATTAGCCTCAGATTCATCCCTGTTCCTGACTCAGTCCTTCCATTTTCCATGCGGTGTCTTAGGCAGGGCTACGAGAGGTAACTGTAGACATGGCAAAACCTGGGAGACAGGATGGAGGGCAGAACTGAGGAGCAGATGTATGGGGGACCTGTGGCAAAGGTATTTATAGTGACAGTGAAATGGTTACAATGTAAGGGACAGAACTGCAGCTGAACAATGCATTTAGGAAAAGCAACATGAAACCAAGATCTTCCCAAATAACAGGGCAGAATGAATCCTATAGCGGGAAGGATTTCCTACCACAGTTCTTTTGCTTATGAAAAGATATTTTACACAGGAGTTGGGCCCCCTGGAAGCCAGAAAAGTAACCCTCCTGGCTGAAGAAATGCTGGGTGGCCATCCCTCTGTCTCTCCACAAAGTCTATCTGCAGCCTGTCCCTGCTAGGGCCATTCCCACTGTCCTTTTACTGAGCCTCCTTGATGAGGCTCCCAGAGACCTGGTCCCAACTGCAGTTCATCCCCAGTGAAGGCCCATCATGCCATGGAGCGTCGGGTAAGCAGAGCTTCCAGATAAGATTTTATTTTTCCTCTTGAAAAAAGAAATTGAAAGAGGCTACTTTGGAGTCTCCTGAAGCAATAATAAAACTAGACCTACTAGGTCACCATATGTGGGGAAAAAGTTCTCTTGGGCCTTAGTATATACACTCAGGGAGGGAAACAAAGAGAGGGAGAGAGCGGCCTGTTGGCAACCGTGTTAGGTAGTATAAACAATGGCCGCCACTGGCATGGAGCAGGGCTCAGATTCCAATAGCACTCAATGGGGAGCCTTCCTTAAAAAATTACAAGAAGCTGGGCTGGAGCTGGTCCATGCTGGGAATGGCAGAAGAAGCAAAAACAAGAGTAAATGAATGGAAATTAAGCAGCAGGAAATGGGGATTTGGCACAAAGTTGGAATTTGAAACTGCAGAGAGGTGTCAGTGATAAGGTTGTATAGAGTTTCTGGCCAGAGAAAGAGAGAGAAGGAATGCAGATGTGTTCATTGAATAAAGTGCAGATGGGGAAGGGGGCAGGAAGGAAAAAATGCTGGGGAAATCGTGACGGGTGGAGGTGCGTTTATGTTGAAGCAGAGCTTTCAAAATTATTCTCCTGTGTGTCTGGATGAAATTACAGGTTGGTTCAGATTGTTCCAATCTACTGGAGAGATTAAGGCTGCGTTTATTTACTTTTACCTTTTCCTGCTCTGGGCAGACTGGGCTGTTTCTGACAGGCAGCTCCAAGGGGCGCTGGGCAGCTGGATCCAGGTGTGAGTCTCGGTTTGGGGTCTGTTCAGGAGCTGCACCCTTCAGTCCCTCTTCAGTTAGAAATCACTGGGCTGTCTCTGGAGAGTCTGGATCATTGTGCGGGTTTGTTGACCATAGGGGAGCCCGTGAGAAGCAGAGTGTCTGACCCCCGTGCAACCCACTGTCTCCGCTGGTTGGAGAAGGAAGCCTGGCCATTGGATTCTGCTGTCTCATCCCTGCATGACACTGTGGGGTCAGAGACTGCCCTTGAGTGGTCCACACTTTGCAGGACATCCCCTGAAATACTTGGTTTAACGAACAGGAGGCGCTAACTGCCCTCTGCAGTTGTAGAGACCCCCCTGTGGTCCTCTGTTCTTGTCCAGCCTTAGCCTCCCACTGGGCTCCCAGACAAGTCCTCACAGGTAGTGAAGATGACTGGCAGTTGCAGTGGTGACCAGGTGGTGGGGGGGAATAGGAGGTGAGACACTGGGTGCAGTCACTTTGCCATCCTTAGATGTTGGTTTCTCATTCTCCCAGTGGGACTACTGAGCACCACCTAATGTATTTACTTGGGTGTTTGGACAGACTCTAGTGAGGAAATATGTGTGAAAGTGTTTTGCAAATCTCCTGTGTTATCTTTTACTAAGTAAAAGATAGTGATCTTTATCATCTTGGAGCATCTACAGGGCAGAAGATTTGCTCTTATAAGGAAAATGGCTGAGACAAGGGTCAGGGGATAGGGAGACATTTGGACACAAAAATCCCACTACTATTGTTTCTTTCTTTCTTCCCCCTTCCCCCCCTTTTTTTTTCACAAAGGAGTAAAGTGAGTGCTTCTTGATGTGTGCTTCTGACCTCTCTGTCCCATGTTGTAAAAGCAGTGTAAGGCACAATAATGGGTGTGGCTCTTGCCAAATATTCCTGATGGATCAATATGGATATTGGTAACTGCACAGCAGAGGGTGAAATGTTGACCTGGCCTCCTCCACTCTTACCCTAGAGGAGATGCACAATGTTGTGTTTTGTAACGCTGTGGACACAATTGTCTGGATCTCCTTCCCGTCTGATTGTGTGTCATCTTGGGAGGGAACACTGTTTAGATGTTTGCATTGAAGGGTGCAAATCAGTAAGGGTTGCAGGGAGGCGACCATTTAATCGTCCCTGCCACAGCACACCACCTGCCCTGGGGAGCTCTGTCCTTTCCTTATCCTCCCTTCTTGATGATCTTGTATCAAAAATAACGGCTCCCCCACCCCAGTGGGTGCCCACATCCTCACATCCTGAGCATCTGGTCCTGTGCTTGTCTGAGGGTAGAAAAGTTCCACTGGTACCTCAGTTCTTTACTGTGCTCACTAAACACAGAGACAGACAGAAGTACAGCCAGACGAGCTTTGAAAGGACCCCAACCTAGGCACAGACGTCCACGGAAATGTCCTTGGACGTGGCCCGGGGCTCCAGCTCTTGAGAGTCTAAGCATGTGACACTCCCAAGCTCTCTCCTTCTTCCTTACTTCATATCTTTTACTTTTTCTTGTAAAAAACATCAGCAGGCTACAGAAAAATACAGAAATGTGTTAAAATAATATTTAAAGCTATTTTCATAAAAATCTGTTTTCATTTTTACATGTTCTGGGACCCGTGAGTCTATATATTGGTAAATGTTGGCATATGCTGGTAAACATATTGGTAAATATTGATTAAATCCCTATTAGGTCCTTAATTTGGTAGGGTCTTAAACCAAATGCTTCTGGTCTCATAATATGCACAATGCCGCCCCCTCCTCTAGCCCCACCCTGCCTTAGGCCCCTGGTTTTCACTGTGGGGAGTATGATGGTCTCCCAGGTGCACTCCTGCCTCTGGGCCTTCTTGTATTTACTGAATTAACTTCCTAGACCCTCTGCCCGCAACCCTGGCTGCAGCTCCAAGCCCAACGCTGGCAGGGCGCTTGTGTCTGGCTGTCCAGGCTGAGGGGCATCAGGGCTGGCTGACATCCCCGACGTGCCCTGGGCCCTGGTGTCTGCTGTAGCCATGTTCTTCTGGGTTCCTGCCCCAGGCCGACCTCCCCAGCCTGCTCTCCTCCTCCCAGCACAGGGCAGCTCCGGGGGCCCCTTGTTTACAGCTGCCTCCCTGGCTCCCATGTCTGTGTCCTCGGCAGAGACCCGGGTCCCCAGGCAGCTGCAGTCACCAGGGTGAGCAAATCAGACACAGCTCCTACCTTGGCGGCCACCGCAGTCCATTCAGGAAATAGCCATTGCATAGCTAAGAGCTCGGTGAGTCCCCAGAACCGCCAGGTGCCGTGGCAGCAGGTAACCAGGGGACGTCCTGTGCAGAGGGAGGGACGTGGACAGGAGGCCTTCAGGGTCCCCAGGGGTGGCCCCGGAGGCGGGGGAGCCAGGTGGTTTCCCTGAGAAGAGCCTCAAATGGTGAGTACAGTCTAGATGAGGACGGGGAAATGACTGGGGGACATTATGACATTTTCCTCCTCCCTGATTCCTTTACAAAAGGCTGTTGGGATATGTGAGAAAATATATAAATACATGTGTACAGGTTTTTCTTTCCTTTCTTTCTTGTGATAACTGGGACCCATTGCCCTTGCCTCTGAGGTCCCCGAGGGTCTCAGCACTGGGCCAAGCAGAACATCACCTACCTGCCTGTTAAGGTGGCACCGCTGAGCAGTGAACTGCCCAGGGGTCTCCAGACCCAGGTGGCCACATTTGACAGCCAAAAGCCATCAAGGGCAGCCTTTGGGATGCTGTGCACCCGAACGGAGGGGAGCCGTCTGGGTCCCCCAGTCCCCTATCACTCTTCCTCCACCCACCAGACTATTTTGAGACACTCCTGCCGTCCTTCCGGCTCCCACACATAGCCTTCATACGAGAGAAGACAGCGAGCCGGAGCTGACATATGTTCTTATAATTATGTTGCTAGCATGATAGATTATTTATTCTTCTCAACTTTTTTTTTTAAGTCCCAGCTTTGTGTACCAAGGAGCTTGTTGAAATGAAGAGATATTAACACACCTTGACAGCAGCCTGTTTTGAAAAAAAGAAAAAAAAAAGAAAGAGTGAACAAGGAAAGGCCTCAGCCTTTAAGGGGCCTCAAATCTGCATCCCATCTGTTGATAAGCACCCTAACGTGCGCGGGGAGGCTCACTCTCCCAGCTGCAGAGGGGAATCAGAAGCTCTGTCTAACCTGCCCGTTCCTGACTGTGCAGGGCAGGGACCTCGAGTGCCCAGCCCCGAGGAAGGGCACCCTGAACGGGGGCCGCCACCCCCCTCTGGGTGGTGCCTGGTGAGTGGGCTGTGGGGCCAGCAGGCTCTGCAGCCAGAAAGCATCCTCCACAGCCCCGGTGGTCCTGCCAAAAGTGAGAGACTGTGAAGAGTCAGACCCCAATCAGTTGCCCTGACTTTGAGTCCAGTGCCTTTGTTCACCAGTGGAAATGGGTGCCACCACCCCAGCGTGCTTCTGGTGGGTCCTCTGGGGATGAGCAGATAACCTCTTTTCTTTCTTGAAATAAATCTTAGAAATCCAATCCATGCCTAGATTATTATTTAAAGGAAAGCTATATTCATTCGTTCCTTCAATTATTCACTCAACCAACACTTAGCAAGTGCTCAAGCTGTACCAACTGTCGAGGGTACGGCTGCCCTCCAGGACAAATTCTTGTCCTTCAGGACTTTCCAGTTTGGTGGGTGGACACTTAAGTAGCTGAGCCATTATGGTAAAGAAGCACCATTTGGTATGATGGTGCACTATCCCGTGGGGACACTGGGCAGGGACCTACCCGGGCTGTGCTGGACTGTGGTGATCAGAGAAGCCTCTTTTCTTTTAAAGATCAGACTCTTGGTCTAAAACTGAAGTAGGTGGTCTCTGAGAGGTTTGCTTGTTTTCCTTTCGTAACCTCCTGACTTAGATGTGAGGTCCACCTATAGTGGATGCAAGAGAAATACAGACAGGCCCCCAGCTTTCTAGGAAATGGAAGCATAATTGGGGAAAGAACCCCATACACAGCAACAGGAGAGACTCCAAAGCATTCTGCAGGTCAGAGCTGTGCTGTGTGACACCTCCAATAAAAGCCGAGGAAATTCAGAAAGGAAAGAATAGAACAAGTTGGAGGGGCAGGCACAGCTATTTGGCAGAGGTGGCCATTCCTTTGTGGTTTATTTACTTATTTAGCAGCACTGGAGATTGAACCCAGGGCCTCACCCACAGTAGTGCTCTACCACTGAGCTACACCCTCAGCCCTTTTAAAGTTTGGTTTGGAGATAGAGTCTCACTAAGTTGCCCAGGCTGGCCATGAACTTGCAATCCTGCTGCCTCAGCCTCCCAAGTAGCTGGGATTAAGGTGTGAGCATTGCACCCAGCCTCTTTTGAGTTTTAAATAAAGTATAGGATTTGCACAGATGAGGGACAGATCGGAGAGGATACTCTAGGCATGGAGGGTGGGAATCAGCAAAGCCTGCAAGAAGGAGTGAACACAGAAGCTGGGGATATGTCAAAAGGCTGAAATGATCTGTAAAAGTCCTTAGCCTAACGAGTACCCAGCTACTTTGCAAACACACACACACACACACACACACACACACACACACACACGGTGGGCACTCATCCTAGTTTGCCCTGATGTCCTAGTGTAATTATTCACAGGCTCCTCTTTGAACACTCTTCTGGGCCTTCATACTAAAAGTGGTTGAAGAATGGTGTCATTTCTGATGAACCTTGAATGTTGATCTTGACCTTGACTTTTTACTTAAAGTACATGCTTGAGTCTCTGTTTATCCTTCTGTGCCTTTGCTTGCCTAGCTATAAAACGGGCAAAGAGTGATGTCAAGTCTTCCTGGGAACATATGGAGCTCAAAGGAATCTCTGACCTCATTCTTCCTTGGTAGGACGTACCAGCACACAGATACCAGTCACAGACTAAGCAAGAGCTCACTTATCTTTTCTCTAGTTAAATGTGTGTGTCCTCTCTCCTCCCAAGTAAGTTTCCAGGTTCTTAAAGATCCATCTTTGTCTCAAAGGGTTGGAGAACTAAGTCAGATGACTTGGAAAGCATCTGAAAATTCTTTGGACAGAGGCATCATAGAAATACCAGGTGGCCATTGGGAAGTGAGGGGGCGGGTTCCATCCAATGGTGACGCCATTTATCATGCTGCATTGGGTGGGCCAGCAAGGGGTCTGGAGCAGAGAATAAAGGACTGTATGTTGTGGGACTTGATCTTTCTCTCGCAGCTGGACAGGCCTGGGTTCCAGCTCACGTAACCACCTCTCAGGCTCGCTCTCAGCCAGCAGGAAAGATTGTAGTCGCTGGCACTGTTAATCCAACACCTTTTTATGAGTACTGAATTTGCAAAAATAATAAATGAAAATGAGGTTGTGTGTCATTTCAGCATGTGTTCTCTATAATGAAATAAGATGGTGATATCAAATTACTGGCTAATTTAATTGCCTGGAAAAAATTAATTTCTAAAAATGCCAAATAACTTCCAAATCGGGAGGAAGAGAGAAGCAACCATCTCTCTTTGATTTTCATTTGGGGAAAAAGTTAAACAGAGATTTTGTTTTACTTTTCTTTTTAAGATTCATCAATACCGCTTTGGGTTGGTCAAGCAGATCAGATTTTTTTTTAAAAAATGGAGGAAGAAGAAAATTAGTCTTTTTTAATTTTTCATTTTATTTTGGATTGTCTGTTGACTTCATCTGGCTTATTTTCAATTTGCATTAGGTTGTGGAAGTCGGGCCTCATTTGTTAATGGGTTATAGGCCTATGAATCATGCACTTCTGGTACTAGTTGTATCACCAGGACATTAAGTCAGCCAGGAGTTGCCCAAACCCTAGGATTACGGGTCTCTGCCTGCGATGGATGGTGAACAATTATGGGGACCTCTTTGACTCTGGTCAGTGGTCTAACAGACCTTAACCCCTTCCTCCCTGATGAGACCCAACCTTTTGTTCCTTTAGCTTTAGCACATCTTACCCCTGTGCATTTAGAGTCAGGTGCAGCAATGGTTAAGGTACCCGTGGTGGCCCCTTTTGTCCCATGTGATCCCACAAGATGAGACATTCATGGCAGTGGCCAGCTGAGGCTTGGCGACCTGCCACAGCAGCTTGGAACATTCTAGAGCACAGAAGCATTTAGATTCTGAGGACCCGTGTGTTTTAGACGCCTCCTTTAAGCAAGGGTCTGTCAGAGCTTTCTGACCTTTTATCGCACACTTCTGTTATTTTGTCTTAAGAAACGTTTTGGAATCTGCTGTGGGGTGGGCATCTCAATGGCAGCCATCTTCTGTTAGCCAACGATGGAATTTGAGAGGCCATCGTTTGGGCTTAATGAAGAGGGGCTTTGCCAAAGTCGCGGAACCTGAGTCTTCCATTATTTATCAGTCGGTGATAAAAGGAGAAGAAACAACTCCGTGGGGCAGCTCATTTCAGATGCTCTGATGAGGGCAACCCGTTATCAAAGCTGGTCTTCCAATGGTGTTCATGAATACGTTTCCAGACTGACAAGTTAGGCCTTGTTGTCTCCGTCCAGTAAAACCCCAGATCGCCTTGGCCTCCTGCTTATTGGTACAGTTTTTATTTCAAAAGGTGACGAGGTAAATATTTCTGGAAATAATGATTTAGCTCTCAACTGATTTCAGGCATTTCACCAAAAATGTCATCCTGTGTGTTACTGATGAATGCCCCCAGGCTGGCCCCAGGCAAAACTGTGAAGTAGGCCAAGTTTATTTCTGACTTCCCCGACTGCCTCCAACGACTGCCTCGAACGCGGTCAGTTTCCACCCTTTCCAGGGATCCTTGCCTCCTCTTCTTTCCCCTGCTCCCATAACCCCCTCCCCATTTCCAATAAAATATCCTTCTAATGTCCTTGGGTTTTTTTTTTCCCCTGACAATGAAGGAATGTTCTGGAAGCATCACTGTGTTAAGGTACTAGTGACTTCTTATATTGCCCTTCTCAGGTATACTTGCATTTTAATAAGGGCCTCATGAATAGGGTCACCTTGAAATCGTAGGGGTGGAGGGGACTCTCTGATGGTCAACTTTTAGGCTGAGCAGGAGTTTTACAGCCTTTTTATTTAGCCCAATTAGTGGTTAATTAGCGATTAATCTCTGAATGGTTTAAGTTTTTCCAACTTAAAAGAGAACCCCTGTCCTGATATAACACATATAAAAAGTCAGACTCCCACCATGATTATGAGGGTCCTTTAAATGACTGTGAGCTGAGAAATGGAGGCAGCGTACTGTAATGGTTACCAAATAATCTGCCATCAGAGTGCCTGGCTGGAATCACGGCGCTCTGGCTTTCTGGCTGTGTGAGCATGGGCAAGCTACTTGGCCTCTCTGTACCTCAGTTTTCTCATTCAGAAAGATGAGAACATATGGTAATGGACTATTGGGTAATCATGAGAATTAAGTATAAAAATGTGTAGCTGGTGTTTGGGAAGTGCTTGGCAGGCGGTGAGCGCTCTGTAATGGTGTCAGGGATGGTGAGGACGATGATGGTGAGGTCGTTTGAGAGGTAGAAGAGGCTATTTGTTAAACTCTGTTGCTATTTTTTCAGCTCCTGTTTTGGGGTGTGCATGTGGATTCGGGGGTGACTCTCAGTAACCCCCCCTGCTTCACAGGGGACTTCAGCTCTCCTCTTGCTGGCCTCATTTTGCAGACAGGACAGGCTGAGACAGCCAGCGCCAATGTTGGATTAGACTTTGGAGCTCCCAGGGTTCCAAGACCCAGGGGTGCGGAGAGAGATATTCATCTTTCAGTTAAGGCTCCCTTTATTTCCCCTGTGTTTCAGGGGGCTCGAGGAGGGAACCACTATTTCCTTTACTTTATGAGTCATGGTTCTGCTCTGTCATTTTGGGAAGGGCCTCAGGCCCCTCCACACTGTTGTTCCTTTCCAATTATCCTGCGTGCAGGCACACAGCAAAGAGCACTTCCTTTCTAATGTAGTTATAAATGTCGCGTCAGTGGGAGATCCAGGAATGCGATCAGGAATTCCATTTCCTAGTCAAACAGGGTGTAATTAGAGTGGGACTCTGGGCCTGTCCTCACAGGGCACTGGGACTGGGGGGGGGGCGATGCCAGGAGCTGGTGTTTTTCCCCCGGATCGCCCGGGTGACTGGAGAAGGACAGCTGACCCCAAGCTGCTCTGTGTGTTTGCCTCGCACATAGGACCCATGTGTGTCCCCAGAGTGAGGCTGCCCGCTCTCTAGAAAGATAACGAGGTGGAGCCCTTGTTCACCACAGAACCCCTGCAGGGCGGGGCGTGAAGCAGGGGAGAGGCTGCGCGTTGTCATTTCTGGTGTGCTTCAGTCAGGCCAAGGGGACACCATGCCTTGTAGGAAATGTGTTCCCTTAGGGTTAGTGTCTGGGGATAGAGACCCCGTGTCCAGCCTCCAGAGGGCTGTAGAGTGGCCGTGAACAAGGGGCCGCTTGGCCTGCTAAACACGTTGGAGTGTCCCTGGCATTGTCCGTGCCCTTGGGAGGTGTCTCCACGCGCCTTCCTCGTGGCGGGCTTCCTGCTGTCCACGGAGTTCTGTGCCGCGGACTTCGGCTCTCCACCTGGGGAAGCAGACGAGGAAACCCGAGGTGACCAGGAGCACAGGAGTGTTTACCCAAAGTCCATTCCACATTCAGAGGAGGGGCATCCAACTCTGCCCGGGAAACCCTAGAATCACGGATCACTTCCCTGGTGGAGGATGCTCAGGATGGAGGAAGAGCATTACCTGGCAGGGAGGAGGGACCAGCATCCAGTTGAAGGGACCAAGCAGGTGCAAAGAGAAGGGAGGGAAGCCATGATGCAGAACCTCCAGGAGGCCTCCCACGAGGGCAGGGGGCGCTGGGGCTGCAGAGGGAGGCAGGGGCCAGATTATTAGGGGACCCACGGGCCAAGCCCAGAGGTGTGCACTTTATTCTGGTGCTGGGTGTGGATGAGCAGGAATTCAGGACTTTCCCTTGGGTTGCGGCTGGTCGACTGGGACTAGAGTGTGAACCTGGGTTGGGCATGGAGGACACAGCCGGAGGCAGGACAAGGACTCAGGGAACTCCGCAGTAATCCAGACCATCAGGGCTTGACAAAGGCAGCAAGCCGTGGTGGAGGAGCAGAGGACGACCTCGGAGAGCATTTTGGTTTGGATGTGAAACTGAGGCAGAGAGCCAAGCCTGAGGGATCTTCTGGGTTTCTCCCTTAGTGGACAGGGGGTCCATTTTTTCATTAGTATAACTAAATATCTGTGGCTGGGTAACCTTATAAAGAAAAGAAGTTTATTTGGGCTCATAGCTCTGGTTCAAGGTTTAGGGCTGCCTCTGGCGATGGCCGTCTTGCTGGCAGAGTCCCACGGTGGTACAGGACACACACAGTGAGAGACAGGGTCTAGTTCTCTCTTCTTATGAAGCCACCAGTGTTCATTCAGTCTGGGGTTCCACCCTGATGGCCTTATCTAATCCTCATTACGTCCCAAAGGCCCTTCTCTAACACCATAGATAGTTTTTTTTTTTTTTTCCATCCTGTTAATACCTCACGATTGGGTTTAAATGTCAACATGAAACCTTTGGGGGCACATTCAAACCACATCCAGACCACCGCCAGGGTGCCGTCCTTCAGTGGGGTTGCGCGGGAGTGGGAGTTGGTCTGGATAACACAGAGGGTGGGAGCAGAGAAAGGTGGAGACCATACCGTCTCTGTGGATTTCACAAGGCTGGATCTTTTCCAGTGGTGGCCGTTGTCCCCCACCCACCGTGACAGATGACTGTCAGGGAGCCAGGATGTCTTTGGTGCTTTGCATTTTCCCCAGCCACTTCTCTCTCAGCAGGTGTATTTAGGTAAGGTGCAAAGCCAGGCTAGGCACTGGTGGCCCAGTGGTACACGAGGTCCAGCCCTTGTCCCCAGGGGTTCACACTGGGCTCTCTCTCTCTCTCTCTCTCTCACACACACACACACACACACACACACACACACACACACACACTCCTCGGCCTGTTCCCCTTGGTGCTCACATTTCCGTGCTCCTGAAGGGACCTTCTCAGTATCACATCCTTCCAAACACAATGATGACCTTAAGCTTAGGAGTCTGGGGCTTTCTAAGTAGGTATGCTGTGACAGGAGCTTCTAGAAGCATTTCTTATCAGAAACGTTTAATTCTGATGGTGGCCTTCCGCACCATGCCAGACGGAGGTGGAGGAGGCTTTAGCCTGGGAGGGCTTGCGGGTGCTGTGATCCACAGACCACTGAGGCAGCAGCTGCCCGCCAGCCTGGACAGTCCCTCCCGGTGCCACCTCTTGCTCCTTCTGACGACACGCTCCAGCTTTCTTTAGTAATAGTCACCGGCTCGCCCACCTTTGCAAGGAAAGAAAGGCTATTTTCGGAGGCTTAGGAGTTCTGAATCCTTCTGCAGCCCTGGGAATATGATCTCCTTTTCCCCCATCAACTTAGTTACTTTCCAGCTGCATTAAAAATTTAACAGAGCTGGGAGCATCGGGACGCCCTGCAATCACCACATGAGGCGGGGCAGGAGGAGCACGAGTTGGAGGCCAGCCTGGGCAACTTAGGGAGCCCTGTCTCAAAAATTAAAATAGAATCAACAGCTCGAGAATCAGAATGACCCTTCCTCTAGCTCTCCATCTTTTCTGCATAATTCCAGTCACGGACCCATGGTTCAGGGCCCTCCAAGGATGGCACTATCAGAAACAAACCCCACAGGCCCTCCCTGTCCACCCCAAACCAAACCACGGAAGCCAAAGAGGCAGTGATGAGGAAGGGGGCAGTCGATTGTATCTAAGGCTGTCTGGGTGTTGGTATTTGGGACTAGAGACCTTCAATATCAAGTGACCCTGGGCAAACTTTCTGCTCTCCTAACCAGGTGACGCAAGAAGCTGCATTTAGGAAAGAGCAGAGAAGAACGTAGAGGAAAAACACAGAAGAGGGTGGAATCTTTGCTTGGGTCCCTTAGCCCAGCTGCCCCCGAAGTCAGCAACCCATGGAATGGTAGTGGGGAAGACGTTAGAAATTTCTGATCTGAACTGCCATATAAATATAGACCAGGGAGTTGGCGCCTAGTAGGAGCTCATGGGAAATCAGACATAGGTATGGGTCCAGCTTTGGGGCCACAGCAGATGTCTAGTGGCAAACTGGCCTGCATCAAAGGGAGCCATTGGAATCAGGCCAGGAAGCCAGACAGTACGGTCCAGGTTTCGGGGTCTGGGGAAGCTCGGAGCAGAAGAGTCTGGGGTGGGAGAGCGACACAGCAATTTTCATGTCCTTAAAGGATTGTCACACAGAGTAAGGACAGGAATCAAACTGGTTGCCTTCAAATCCAGTTCATGGCTTGGTTTTACTTTTGAGAAACCTGAGGCCCAAAACCTGTTCTGAGAGCAGGCCTGAGTACTGTCCCCTATCCTACGGAACTAGCTTTTGTTAGAATACCACCTGCTCCTTAGCTGGGTATCGAAGTGCTCTTAATAACTGAGTCACCATCTGTTTTGTTGAGGGCCAACCATGAACAAAGTCCCCTGCTAGATACTAGGGATTCCAACCGTCTGCTTTTGACTGCTGCCTGTGAACACTTCTAGTCTTTTCTGGGAGGGAGGAAGACTGAGACCCATGAGCAACGGAACTAGCTGTGACACATCAGGCAAGCTAATGGAGGCCCAGACACAGTCTTCCATACTTTTTCCCCCCACAATGGAATACCCCGCATGAGCCAAACTAATAGCAAGTGCTTAGCATAAAAAGTGTAGAAGGATAAGGACATGAATATTTTAAAATGGAGATTTCCTCATTTTTTAGGCTCATCTTTTTCTTAGGGGCCACAAGAATGGCTTTCAGGATGTGATGGGTGCCATGTGTCTTCTAGAATTTTTTCCTCTGGCTGAAAGCTGGAAGGGACATTTGTGAGGCCTCAAGATATCAGGGCAGTCATGGGGACTCTGTGTTATCTTATTCTGCTCTATTTAATTCCAACAAGCAACAGGAAATAGGAGAAGAACGCCCTAGATGGAAATGAGGCCCCGTCATGGTCTTTGGATGTCTCAGTTGGGAATTGTACTGGGAAGAGCTGGGTTTCTCTGGGGTTGTCTAGCTCCCTGGCTAAACCCCACAGTTTGTGTTTTAAAGGACGGGGAGTTGTCATCGAGCCCTGGAGAGAGGCTCTGAAGCTGACCTGGTCACTGTTGAGTTTTTGAAGGGCCTTCACATGGAAGGCTCTGTACCAGCAACCTGGACTAGGAAGTCAGAACTCAGAGTCGGATTGTCTCCATTTTAAAGGGGCTCTTCCAACCAGGTGGTCTTGGAGGTCTTTTCTAGTTTAACAATTTTATTCCATAGAAGAAACAAATGTTGGGCGGTTTGTTGATCCAGACCCTACAGAACTGAGCCAGGTGCTCCAGGCTGGAGAGCCAGGAGCTGGGCAAAGCTTCTTGAGCACCCGTGAGCTGGTCTGCATGAGGGTTGTGTGTAGGGATGGTGCGTGGGCAGGACAGAGGGTGGCCCAGCTTTCCCAGCAGCTTAGCTCTGCCGCCCAGCTCCTCACCTCATTAGCCAGGGAAGGAGTGGTGTAGCAGCTCCAACTGAAGCTTCCGTCGAGGCAGAACAGTCTGTTGCCATTTCAAGAACGACTTTGCCACATACATTCTCTCTGAAGCAGCCCGAGGAGGGGCTGGGTATGGACTCTGCCCTGGGTGACCTCAGACATCAGTTACTCTCCATGGAGCCTCACTAAAGGGGGACGGGCCCCACGGGGACCTTGCGTCCATTTGCTAATGACTTAAAAGACCGTGGAAAGCCTAAGTGCTGGAGGACCGTGGCTCCCAGCAAGGGGAAGAGAGGGAGGGCTGCGTCCCTTTGTCACACAGCTGCACCCTGCACAGGAGCGGATGTCAACTTCTCTCCTGCCCTCCCCACGGGAAGTGGTGGGGCTGGAGTCCGCCATTCAGGGACCCAGGAACTTCCAGGTAACAGCTAGCCCTGGAAGAGGAAGAAGAATTCAGGATAGAGTCTTGGGGCCATTGTGAGAAGACAAGAAAGAAGGCAAAGGGAGGAGACAGTTTTAAAATCTTTTATGTCAGAGCTGCTGCCTCAAATCCAAGGTGTTGGCGAAGGAGCTGCCACCATTCATTACTGTATTGGTGAATTTATTAACCCAGCGAACACTTATGGCATCCACAATAAGTGTTCTATATATCCCATATCAGACATTACATATATACATTATGAATATGTTTTCAGTGTATATAAGTATATGCTCACATCAGGCACAGGACCCAGTAAACGCCTAGAAGGATCCTTCTGTATTTCCCAAGACTGAAACATGTTCCCATTAACAGATGAGAGGCAAGGTGTTTGTCGTGTGACATCGCCTGGTGTCTGTTACCCCAGCAAGTGTCCAGAGTGACAGCCGAGTAGCGCACACAAGAACCTGCTCTGTTCCAGGACCTGGGGCCACCGTGGGCCCACGTGGAATGCGTTTTAGGGACCGGTTTTCCAAGTTGAAAATGTGTTTTGTTACCAGTTTTAAAAAATTAATTGTGAATGTGTCCAAACAGTATGCGATGAACTAACCAAACATAAACACACAGCAGTTAAGGTCAAACATAAAAGGTCCAACACACCCACTGCTGAACACCACCATGTGGTTCTGTCCAGTTCTGAGCTGCTCTGGGGATGTTCCCCTTCTCCTGGCTCTACTCACTCTGTAGAAGGAGGCTGACCATGGGCCTCGCCCTGTGCTGGAGGCAACTCAATTGTACATTCATCAAAAAAGGGTCCCGGCTCAGATTAGGGTCTAACCAACCAAATTCCACCCGGAGAAGGCTTTATGAGAATTTCTGTTTTAAAACTGGAAGGTGTGCTCTGAGAACCCTTCTGTGTTGAAGATGGGTCTGTTGCTCTCTTAAGTGTTTCCAGCACATTCTGGCTCCCCTCTGTCTGGGGTCTTGAGATCACTTTGCAGTTTCCTCTCCTGTGTTCCTGTTCCCTGCCGCCTGGTGGGTGCCTTAGGCACAGGAGAGAAACTTTTGCCTTCTGCCCTCAGGACAGTGAGGGGCAAGTACCAGGTGCTCCAGGACTGGTGAACAAGAGATCTGTGGTTTAGCCACAGTGTGGAGTAAAACGGACTAGAACCCGGGGCCATCTTTAGAACGAGAAGTGTTCGCTTTCGACTCCCATGCTGCATTTTAACAAATGCTTTGGGTGCCATCAGTGATATTGGTGAGAATGAGAAGGAGGATCAGCCAGCGAGGGTGGACACGGATAGTGGGCTCTGACCGTCTGGGTATCTGGGCGTCTTTCATGCTCTTCCATGGAGTAGGGCACAGACCAGGGTCCCAGGATGAGGGATCATGGTTTCCACGGCCCCTGTTTTTCCCAGAAGAACCTTGCTTCTGCTTGCCTCATTCCCCAAATACCGTCTAACGGGAAAGGTGAGCAGAAAGGAGGGGAGCAGTGGTACTGCAGGGACAGGGGTGGCCATCCAGCGTGGTAGCCGTGGAAAGGTGTGGTGGGGAGCCCAAGGACTTCAGTGGGATAACCTCCACTCTGGGCACCCATGAGGTTTGGTGACACAGGCCAACTCATGAAATACTGCATGGAAAAATGTCTTGGAGTGCCATATCGAAATAAAGGATCCTTATAATTGTTACTAAATCTTGCCAGAGTGGAATATCTCCTTTAGGATGAAGTTGTTTGGCACAGGGGAAAAATAAGCCCTGCCGTCAGTCCTGCAAATAGCTAGCAAACGTTTACTGGTCCACGGTGAGTGTGGGGGCGGCTGGTGGCTGGGGGTCCCTGCTCTATACATACTCCACATGCCTTCCCTGGCGAGGCTCTGGAGAGCGTGATGAATGAAGTCATTCTTGCACTCACCTGGTTTAAATCATTGCTTGCCTGGCGAGGTGGGCGGGTTGCCTATTTTCAGGTCTTTGAGGATCTGCTAGAAATCAAGGCTTTCGGTTTGGATGGACTGACAAAAGGACAACTTCTCCCAGCTTTGGTTTCCTTTTGGGTAAAATGGAGGAGGGAGGGAAAGGATCACAGGAGCGTCTCTCCCTCTCTGGTAACCACTGAGTGCCTAGGACTAACGGCACCGCGCAGTCCTGGGATGGGATGCAGGGAATCATGGAGACCGCGGGAGAAACCTGCAGAGATCTGCGAGAGAAAGCTGGAGGCCACCCTCAAGTCCAGCCCTGCCCTCGCTGCCCTCGGTGTCTGCCTCAGGAACACGTGTGGCCCGGAGCTTGCTGTGGGTCTCAAAAGAGGGATATGAAAAATTAATTTGTAAAATGCTCTGCAAATATAAGTCATTGCTAACCCCGACTCTGCCACCAGCTTCAAGGGAGTGAATGTAGGGCTGCCCAGATGTTTTCCCCTGAGGTCTCTTCCAGTTTTAATTGCCTGTTCTTTCACGATGATGTTTCTGAGTACTTTTGTAAAACGCCCTGTTGGCAGGCTACATATCTCTTCTAACCATCATATGTGGGCTCTGCACATATCTGTCACCCTAGACACATGTTCCATATGTTCATGTGTATGTTTGTAAATGTCCATATATAAACTGTGTTGTATACAGTGCTTGATATACAGGGCATAGTTTTTATAGATTTAATTGCTAGAAGGGGCTTCAGTGTCATCTAGTCTGACCTACGGAAGTTCTCTTTTGGGCATCCTTGACGCCCAGGTAGTTACCACACCCACGACGGTAGTGTCCTGGATTTGGGGCAGTGTGGGCCTCCTGCAGTCCTGCGGGCCTTCCACACGTTGAGCCAGACCTGCTCCTTGGTAAATACCCACCGCTGCTGCTTTTGTCTGTCCTTTGGAATCAGAACCACGTAATTCACACGAGTTCCATCTCAAACGCCTCTCTGTTCTAGGCTCATAATCTTCTCCCTGCTTCACAGATAAGGAGAAAGAACAGGGGCTAAGTGGCTGGTCCCTGGGCATGTGGCGGGACCATCAGAGTGTGATGAGAACTTGCTGCTCTTGGGTTTCAAGGCTGTAGGCTAACCCTCCCGAGCCACATGCAAGTGGGCTGTCACCTCACCTAGGGAAGTTCCTGTTTCACTTTACCAACAAATATTTTCTTTCTTTCTTTTTCTGGGAGGCAGGATACCAGGGATTTAACTCAGGGGCGCTTGACCCCTGAGCCACATCCCCAGTCCTATTTTGTATTTATTTAGAGACAGGGTGTCACTGAGTTGCTTAGGGCCTTGCCCATGCTGAGGCTGGCTTTGAACTCGCCAACCTCCTGCCTCAGCCTCCTGAGCTGCTGGGTAGCTAAGTATTTTCATTACTAATTGTAAAAGATTTTTCTGGCTGACCCCACTACCTCTTTAACCCACGAATGTGTGCATGCTCACATGTGCCTGTAATTCACACCCTAGGACCCAACAGGTCACCAAAGGGATGCGGGAGGAAACTGGGGAAAGCTGTCGCAGGTTAATCTTTTTATATTAAACTTGAAACAATGTCAGGAAAATAGAAAACACACAGACATTGGAGAAATATCACTGAATTTTAAAGTAAAGGCCTCAACCGGAACCAACCCAGTAATGTCAGAGAAAGAAGTTAGAAAAAAAGATCCCTGAACAGAAGAAAAAAAAAAAAGCTTGGGTTCTTCTGGTCAGTAGGTGGAATGTCATCTTTGGTTAGGGGTGGGTTTTCTTTTTTCTTTTTACATTTTTGTCTTAAGAGTGAGGTTGCAACCACAGAAAAATGCACCGTAGTTATGTTCTTGTGGAGCACCAGAAAAAAGGTAAGGCTAATCAAAAGGTGGGAAATGGTCCCGCTTCCTAGGACTCCATGGGGGGGTGGCTGGGTCCTTGGGAAGCTCAGCGGTGAGCGGATGGAGAGCAGCTGTCCCTGACATCTTGATGTGATAGTCAGCTTGTCACTTAGAAGTACTCTCGGCGTCCTAAGGGGAGATATGAAGACCTTGTAGGACTCACTGTCTGCCTCCCAACACCAACCATATTTTGCTAGGGAGGGAATCCAGCCCAGACCTCTCGGTGGCCTTGCACTACCAGTCAGCTGGCGAGGCACAGCCAAGACTAGAACTTGGGGCTTTGGGTCTCCTGTCCCTGAGCCAGGTGGATAACTTAATTTACTGTCAGGAAGAGAGCCACCCTAAAATGATGATCCGTCTGAAAGCTTGGGGACTTGTGCCTTTCATTCAGCCACCAAGCCGACCTTATCATCCCCAGAGGTGACCGACGCTCAAAGTCACAGTAATGGCCACTGCATTTCTCATATCTAGATTTAGATTTGGTGAGTATTTAACTAGGTTGGGCATTTGTCTTTTATATTTGCTGTAAATGAAGGAAAAATTTTAACAGCTGTCCAAGTAGAGCCAAAAAAAAAAAAAAAAAAAAAAGGAAGAAAGAAAGAAAAAAAAAACTAGGCTTTTATTTTTTCAAAGTAAGGGAGGAAAAATAACATGAACACAAAGGGAACACTCTTACTAAGAGGAGGTGGAGAAAAGCATCGGAAAAATAATACCTCAAGATGCATTGAAACATTTTAGGGAATTAGGGAATTCTGATCTCTTGAAAAAAAAAGAAAATTAATATTAAAGACAAGCTGTGAGTTTCCATCTGGCCTTGCCGCTTTCGACTAACGCTTCCATGACGGAATTCATCTGTCCATCAACTGTCAAAAATTCTCCTGTCAGTAAATCCCAGGATACCCCGGCGAGCCCACCCCGCTCAAAATATTCCATGCCACAAACTATTCCGAATTCTGAATTCTTTTTTTTTTTTTTTTCAGATCTCTGTGCTGTAAGACATAAAAGTTGTGGCTCCCCCCTCCCTGTTTTTCCTTCCTTTCTCCCAGTCGCTCTCACCCACACCCTCTAGTGTGGGGGTGCAGGGGGACTTTGGGGAGGAGTTTGGGGATCCCCCAGTCATTTGGAGGTGGTGTTCCCACCAAGAGGCTCCCGAGCCTTTGCGCTGGTGTCTGACAACAGACAGCCCACATCTGTTTTAAAACACGGCGTTCCCCACTGTTTAATGTAACTACATGACTATTTAATGTACACAGTGGTGGAGCAGCTCCGAATGCCAAACTGTTGTGACATGCCTGAAGGACATATATAAACACAATATACGGTGGCTTATTGTGACAAAGAACATCTATGCCACAAACAGGAAGGTCTGTTGGCTCACCGGTGGAGTCCAATAGGGAAGGACAACCGTGGGCCATACATTCTCCCCGCCCATCCCCCATGTCCACAGTGAAGCTGATAGGGAGGGATGAATCCATCTTTCCACAGAGGACCTTTTACAAGGCCTTCTTTTAGTCATTTCAACTCCAGAATCTTAAAATGAGTTGTTCTCTAACTTGTTCTGAATGCAAAATGCAGAGGGAAGAAAGAGTAACAGGAAAGAAGAGAGAGATTCCTGAAGGTTCTGGTCTCTATTTTAGAGACATGGTTCGCTTGGGTGGGTGTGAGGGGCAACTTGCAGGAAACTGAAACTTGGGTGACATTTTGGTGGTGTTTTGGGGAGATTTGGGAGCATTAATTTTCTATTTGTCGGTATCCATGGAAAAACATCCACAGCTTCCTCTCACATTAATACACTAAGTTAGAAGGAATACTTCATTGGCTTTGCAAAATATTTCATTTTTAATACATTTCTCCCAAAGGTGAGTTCTTATATCTTCTGACATCTCATTAATCAATGGACCAGAATTTGTTATTCTACATCTCAGTGCTACAGTCCTAATTAACCTTTGCTAGTTAAATACTTACCAAAAAATCAACTCCAATTGTAGCCCCCTTTCCTCTAATCCAAGAATTTCAATAAAATCTTTTCTTTTTAACAGTCTTTAATTAGGCATTAAGTGGAAAAGAACTACACTGTGTGGTATCTAGTGCTCTTTAAGGGCTTTCTAAATCCTAGAGTAAAATCTTTAGACTCAAAAAAAAAAAAAAAAAAAAAAAAAACCATGAAGATTATACCCTTAGCAAGCCCCCGGGGAATGCAACATGAGGCTATTCTTATACGTACATTTAGGAAATTTCTTTTTTTAATTCAAAGTTTCTGTTTCTCATAGAATGACTATTTCCAGGGCAAACCAAAACAAAAACCCTCTTGTAAACCATACTATGGAGAAGAGTGCGCTCTTTTAAAAATAAATCGGAAGCTGCTATTGTTATTGATATTTAGGTTGTGCTATTTTGGTGGAGATCAGGATGCAACTTCATCTGTTATTTCTACACTGAACGCACCAGTGGGAAGGCCTGGCCATGAGGGAAGCTGACCTCGGCCCTGGCTGGGGGTTTTGGGGTTCGGGTGGGGTGTGCATTACTATATGCAAGGTTCGATCAGCATTCCCTGATGACTTAGCCGTCATGGAGGGAGTGAATCTGAGAAGGGGCGAGAGCTTTCCTTTCTGCCTTAGAGGTGCAGCCCACTTCCCCCATCGAGGCCCTGAGGATTTTCCTTATGGTGCATATTTTTAAAAGTTTGGGCAGCCAAGGACAAGAAATTCAGGATCACGACAGTGAAGGGGAAAACCCACTTTTGTCCGCTGGGGAAGTGGAGAGTATTGTTACTACGAGGTCCTTTAGATGCGGATTGCCACCTAAACATGCAGCAAATTCGGATTTCGTGGCCGCGTGACTTTTCCACACTGTCTGCTCCCCTTCGTCGCACCGAACGTTCCCGTTACAGAGCAACACCTTGCAGGAGCTCCCAACATGCACAAGTTTCTGGTTTTGCAGCTGCAATTGCTGTCTAATGTTACCCGCCTTCCACAGCAACCGGATGGACTTGGACGGAGCTTTTATTTTAATTTCCTTTCCCCCGCTGGTTGCAACTTTGGAAGGGAGCGCAAGTCTCGCACACAAAACGGGGTTAGTGCCTCTTTAAGGAATATTTAAATTGCATTTCCTACTGTCAGTTAAGTCTCATCAATCATGTTTTTAATTAAAAAGAAGGACATCTACATCCCACTTTCTACTCAAAGTGCATAATGAAATTGTAGATTGGGGCAGGGCTGGAGAATTTGTTTTGCTAGATGCGTTCAGCGGAAATGCAGGAGAGGTCAGGAACACGGGTGCATATGCAAGTGGCAAACAAATAACACTCCTGATAGGGCCGGGTGACATGTGTCAACCCTTGTCATCGAGAAACAAGAAAGGCAATGTGCCCAGACAAAGGGTAGGGTGGAATCTCTACACACTGGCAGAACCTGACCCACGCGCAAGGGCTTTGTGTAGCAGATGCCGTCTCTCATTGTTCAGCGCCTGCCGCCCCAGTACCCCTGACAACAGCCACTGCCGCTGGCATTCCACCCTGACATCTGTTCAGCTTTATTGATGCGGCCCTGGAGGAATTCCCAGTGTAAACAGGGAATTCTCTAAGGGAACCCCATGTTGTAAAGGGATGAGCTGCATAATGCAGAGATTTAACCACTATTTAAAGGTGTGACATTTGATTGAAAGTGACTTGATTTTTCCCCCCTTTCCAATCCCACCTCCCTCTCCACCCTTAACTGTATTTGGCACAAACTGGCTGCAGCGACACCCCACCTCCCCCTCCTTGTTGCTTTGTTTTCCTGATGCACAACTGTTAGAATGAATGAAGGATGGGGGACCTGTGTACCACGGTCCAAAAAAGCCACTTTAAAAAAAAAACCCTGGGTTACAGTCAATTGAGTCTAGTTGTCGCATTGGGATCCTGCCCGCTGCCCACCCACGCTTCTGGCAGAAGCAGCTTGAGAGTGGCATGGTCCTGTGGCTGAAGCTAATGGGGTGGGCTTTGTCCTCTGTGCTAGAAGCAACTGTGGCTGTTTATGGTCCCTGAGCACAGCCTGACTGTATGAGTTCTGGCTGTGCTAGGGCTTGGGGGATTTACCTTTGGAATTTTATGTTTTTGGCAATGGTGCCGTAAGATATTAATAAGGATTTAGGAAAAAAAAAAAAAAGCAGACCTGATGGAACATGCAATGTATCCCTCGCTGTCCCTGCAAATGCTCACGCACTCGGAGGTCAGCTCTGAAAGGCTGCAGCCCCACTCAGCTCCTTGGCTGACGCTCAAGTACAGCAAGGGCCCTGCAAGCTCAGTTGCCACCATCCTGTTACTTCCGTGAAGGATGCAGAGCTCCGTCCACTGGGCCTGTGCAGCATGACCTCATCGAGGCGGGAGTGAACCCAGCTTGCTCGAGGATGTGGGCAGGGTCTGTTTTGTGAGGCTGTGGGCTGGGTTTGGAATTGCGGTTCCAACCTTGCTTCAGCTGCAGCTGACTGGGGGATAGACAAAACCGGCAAGCTGCAGGGGCTCCCTCCTGCACTGCTTCAGAATAAATGGGGTTCTGTTGGATCATCATCAGGGAAAAAAAAAAAACGGCAAAGTTATCAGAGACTGAAGCCAAAAGTCAACAGAGGAAATCAGGATCTCCAAGGGTCGGAAGTGCTGCTGGCTTGTGTTTTCAGAAAACAGGTTATTAGAAGGAGGGTTGGTGCGTGTGTGTGTGTGTGTGTGTGTGTGTGTGTGTGTGAGAGAGAGAGAGAGAGAGAGACTTGGCCATCCTCTGCAGGCTGGTTTTCCACGTGGAGTGGAAGATTTGCACTCAGCCAGCCATTTCCCTGCCCTTTACACGGGGTGAACTTACATCACACAAGGCCAGGGTCAGAGAAGCCAACTTGCCATTCAGAGCACTGATGTTCCCATTGCCACAGACTGAATGTTTCACTTAAGAGAACAGAACCCTCAACAGATTTTTTTTTTAATTTCTAAAAATTACACACACACACACACACACACACACACACACACACACACATATATATATATCTCCCCTCACCCCCTCGACTGAAACAAGGCATGGCAGTTTTGGAAAATGTAGAAAATGTGAGCAAATACTGAGCCCGATGGTGCCCACTTGTAATCCCAGCTACTTGGGAGGCTGAGGCAGGAGGATCACAACTTTGAGGTCAGCCTGGGCAACCTAATGAAGACTCTGTCTCAAATTTTTAAAAGAGGGCTGGGGATATAGCTCAGAAGTAAAGTGCCCCTGGATTCAATCCTTATTTACCAATGAATAAATAATAAATAAATAGGAAAACATATAAGCCAAATAAAATGAAAATGACCCATTCACCCACCAGTCCCCTTGGTTACCACTGCTGCAATCTTCACTCTTTTCTCTGTAGTTTAAAAAAGGAGTGGTGAGCCTAGGGTTACTGTTTTGATCTTTTTAAAAAAAAAAAAAACATACCAGACTATCTTTCAGTGTTATTTGGTATTATTCTACAGCATAATTTAAATAGCTCCATCGTAGTCCTTTGTCTATCCATGATTACCCATTTCAGGACAAATATGGTTTCCACTATTTTCCCTGTTATAAGCAATGCTGCAGGAACATCTCTGGTGGGTAAATCTTTGGGCTTCTCCATGGCTTGCTCTTTGGGACAAACTCTTGAAACAGAATTACTGATCCAATAGTCCTGTGCATTTTTAAGACTTTTGATCACACTGAAATAGGAGCAGAAAGGTTTTTCCAGTTTAGACTCACCACAGAGGACAGGACACCCCACCATGGAAGTCTTTGGGCATATTCAGATATGTCCCCATAATGTGGCAGTAAACCTGGTGAAGTCAGAGTCCCTTCTCCGTAGATTCATGGCAGCATTTCTAATTTACGTGTTCATTCCCAACCCCTTCCCATCTGTAGTTTTCTGCTGGTGGTGACGGGAAAATAGTAAGTATGAACAGCTAAGTGCTGATAAAAAGCTCAGGTCAGGCGATGCCCTACATTCCTCCCTGTCCTTTTCAAAAAATGAAAAAAAAAAAATAAGTGAACTTTCACATTTTTACCAGTCACAGCCTTCAAGCAAACTGGAAATAGAATCCAGGCCCCACTCTGAAATGGACACATGACACTCGGGCTTGCTGACCAGACCTGTTGGAAGGTGGAGATCGCCGGGCAGCGCAGGGCTTTTCAAAGGAGGGCACTTCCACCTGTGCGTGGCTGTTGACGCTGCCCCTTTAAGCGCAGTTTGCTTTCCCTGAGTCGGAATATACCTTTTGGGATTCAAAATAATTTTGCAACAGTGGATACAGACCTTCTTTATGTGTTATTGGTCTGGGAACAGCAACAGATTAAAAAAAATATTACCAGGTCAAATAACAGCTGTTATTATTAAGTTCAGCTTTTATTATCAATTTGCCAGTAGATTCCAGCAGTAAAAAAAAAAGTCTGCCTCTGAGCTTCTCACTAATCAGTGCTCTCATTTTGCTAATATTCTAACGACTGTCAATTTACTTCGGAGCTGCCATTTGCAGAATTTTCCAATTAGCAGCAAACCTGTTCCACCTTCTCCTGTAATTACGGGGGACTCAGTTCAGATCAGCTGCGGCCAGACAGCACATGATGTAGTTGCCAAAATCGGTGCAATGTTGTTTTTAACCTTTGCATGTGCTGGCACGGTTTTAACATCTCTGTTTGTAGGCAGGCGGCTCCCACAGTAGTGGCATGTGTCAAAATATCAAAATTATTTCTGATAAACACGCAGCAAGGATGAAAACACAAATATGGGCATATTTGGTTTTTGGATCAATTGAACGTCTGCTCCAGATTCAGTAGCGTTCTCCTGCTCTGATCCTTCCCCCCCCCACTTAAATCTATCTATCTATCTCAGAGTCTTTTGAAAAGGAACAATTGAGAGATGCTGAATGGCATCCATTTATTTCTACCTGTTTCCTTTGCTAGGCAAACAGATTATTAAGGAAGCCCGAAATTTGGAATGGAAGGGTCCTCAGAGATCACGCAGGATAACCCTGACTAAGGCCCAGAATGGAGAAGGGACTTACCCAAGGTCACACAGCTAGCTATGTGCAGAGCCTGGTTTAGAACCTAGGTCTTCTGCACCCCCGTCCGAGGTTTGTTCCACTATGGCACACATCTCCCCCCTTCTCTTGGTGGCTTCTAAACATGGCAGAGGAGAGACTGGCTTCCCTCGGTTCCCTCCTTTCATAGAATGCCTTGCTAGCAAGATCAAAGCCAATCAAACTCTCTGAAAACCGTCTAAACAGCTGACATGGCAATAATAACAAGAGCGCAGCAATAACTATTATTGCTACATGAAAAAAATATATTTAATAATAAGCTCATTGATTTTTAACAACATCTCTGTGTTGCCTAATTGATGGGAAGTTGTATGTTTGTGTAGCCGATGGGGGTTATGAATTAAATATGGCCGTCTTTCCTTGAGGGATGCATGTCAATGTAAGAAAGACGGCAGATCTACATTTCCCCCAAGCAAAATAGTCCCCTTGTAACAGAAGCAGGGAAGACTCAAATGCGAACAAAAATAAAAACCATCCATCACTGTTTATTAAGTGCTGCTACTTGAAGGTAAAAGGGATATTGAACTGTTTTTAAATTGGAAAGAATGTAGCTGGACAAAATATTGATGGTAATATTAGCTGGGTGACAAATTTTATTCTTTTGTCCCCATTCATCAAAGGAGCCATTTGGAGTGAATTATTCTCTCTATGCCCATAAACCAATTTTTCTTCCCTCTTTATTTTTTAAGCACACGTGTTTATTAAAGAACACGGGGTGCGGGCGAGGGAGGGCACCTCCGGTGATGTTGTCCCAACCCGCCGTTTGAGTCCCTGAGTCCCGGGTCCCACAGTTGCTCTGCACCAGCTGAGGTTGGTCTCCAAGGTGCTTATGTAAAATTTAACATGGGCTTAAAAAAAAACATCGAGGCCGACCCGGTCCGTTCCCACAATTGAAAAGAAAAGGGGTGGGTCAGATTTGATTTCATTTTTAGCTGTGGTTTTCAAGTGGAAGTTCTGAAGCATTTATTTATTTTTCCAAATTTATAGTGTGTCCCTCCAGTCCCCTGGCGGCAGTTCAATGAAAACATCCAAGTTTCTATGGCAAAATGGGCCGAGGCAGGGAAATGGAAATTGGAAATGTCGGCCGACAGTGGGGAGAATTGCAATAAAAATTTAGTTGGAAGTTTCATTCACTTCAACTCTGGTTAGCTTGAAGTCATTTTGGGGTCTGCAGGGCTGTGGCACCTCTGGGGTGCTTCCTGAACACCTTTGTGGGCTGCCCAGTGTCCTCGGCCAGGGTGAGGTGGACCAATGGACTTCAGGCTCAGTCCAAGCCTGTGTGTTTTCAGAAATGGCTGCTGGATGTCCAGACGGGTCCCTGGGGGCTGGCACCCTTGACCTCTTCACTTCGGGTTTGGGGATCCAGGGTCTTCTATCCTCAGACGTGCAGTCAGCCAAAATGACACTCATTGCTGCAGACAGATCTCGTCACCCCAAAGTCAAAGCCAAAGAACAACAGAAGGAGGTTTGTTTTCAAATAAAGTATCATCTTAAAACCCCTCAGACGAGGCTGCTATGAAGCCTCGGGATTTTCTTGCCTGTTGCTTGACTTACATAGACATCGCTTTCTCAGCTAGATGAGCAAACTTTTAAGGAAGCTGCACAGAGTTAATTAATCAATCAGTCAGAAAGATTTTAATGAGTCCCTGCAAGGCACTGAGCAGTGGTAGCATTTCATGTAGCACTTTCTGGTTCCCGGCACACTTTCCCATAGATTATCTTAAGTCTTCTCATAGGCAGATTATATTTGTGAGACGTCAGAGAGGTTCAGCAACTTCCCTAAAGTCACACAGCCATGAAGTAATGGGCTCCAGTTCAGGCCTCCCTGAACTGTTTGTTCTATACTACTTGAGACAAGATCAGTCATCGCAAGATTATATTCCAATCAAGTGATAACAGTTGGGAAGGTTACTTGGTCCTGGATGAGTTTTGGAGACATAATCTGAATAAAACCAAAAGTTCACATGTGTTCCCTACCTCAGCATGATGCCACAGCCAAACGTTTCTGTAGCCAAAAGTAATTCAGAGTCATTCTTGGTTTCCGATGAATCCTTCAAAGAACATTAAGGTAATTAAAGAGAATTTACTGCACAAGATTTTTTTTCTCATTATTTCCTTGTCTCTCTCTCCTATCTCAGCCACCTTGAAGTCAGTATCCCCTGTATTTGTTCCTTTTCTGTTCTGTTGCTATAACAAAATACCAGAGGCTGACGACTTTATTTAAAAAGAGGTTTATTTAGCTTGCAGTCTGGTTTCGAGACGTGTGCTAACATCTGCTTGGCTTTGGTGAGGCCCCTGTGGCTGTGTCACCTTACAGCAAATGGCATCGATCCTGGTGCGAACTCAGGTGAGAGGGACAGATCCCACATGAGACGGGGAGCTGGAGAGACTGGGCAGGGCAGCCTTGCTCCTCATGACAACTCTCAGAACCAACCTGGGGCCCAGGAAGATGACCTGGGTCCCTCCAAGGGCACACCCCCACTGACCTGGGTCCCTTCCAAGGACATGACCCCCATTGACCTGGGTCCCTCCAAGGGTACATCCTCAGGGACCTGGGTCCTTCCAAGGACATGCCCCCACTGACCTGGGTCCCTCCAAGGGCACACCTCCATTGATCTGGGTCCCTTCCAAGGACATGCCCCCACTGACCTGGGTCCCTCCGAGGGCACACCTCCATTGATCTGGGTCCCTTCCAAGGACATGCCCCCACTGACCTGGGTCCCTCCAAGGGCACATCCCCACTGATCTGGGTCCCTTCCAAGGGCACACCCCCACTGATCTGGGTCCCTTCCATGGGTACACCCCCACTGATCTGGGTCTCTTCCATGGGTACACCCCCACTGATCTGGGTCCCTTCCAAGGGCACACCCCCACTGACCTGGGTCCCTTCCATGGGTACACCCCCACTGACCTGGGTCTCTTCCATGGGTACACTCCCACTGATCTGGGTCCCTTCCATGGGTACACCCCCACTGATCTGGGTCCCTTCCATGGGTACACTCCCACTGATCTGGGTCTCTTCCATGGGTACACCCCCACTGATCTTGGTCCCTTCCAAGGGTACACCCCCACTGACCTGGGGCCCTTCCATGGGTACACCCCCACTGATCTGGGTCTCTTCCATGGGTACACCCCCACTGATCTTGGTCCCTTCCAAGGGTACACCCCCACTGACCTGGGTCCCTCCAAGGGTACACCCCCACTGATCTGGGTCCCTTCCAAGGACATGGTCCCCACTGACCTGGAGCCCTTCCAAGGGTACACCCCCACTGATCTGGGTCCCTTCCATGGTTACACTCCCACTGATCTGGGTCTCTTCCATGGGTACACCCCCACTGACCTGGGTCCCTTCCATGGGTACACCCCCACTGATCTGGGTCCCTTCCATGGTTACACTCCCACTGATCTGGGTCTCTTCCATGGGTACACCCCCACTGACCTGGGTCTCTTCCATGGGTACACCCCCACTGATCTGGGTCCCTTCCATGGGTACACCCCCACTGATCTGGGTCTCTTCCATGGGTACACCCCCACTGATCTGGGTCCCTTCCAAGGGCACACCCCCACTGACCTGGGTCCCTTCCATGGGTACACCCCCACTGACCTGGGTCTCTTCCATGGGTACACTCCCACTGATCTGGGTCCCTTCCATGGGTACACCCCCACTGATCTGGGTCCCTTCCATGGGTACACTCCCACTGATCTGGGTCTCTTCCATGGGTACACCCCCACTGATCTTGGTCCCTTCCAAGGGTACACCCCCACTGACCTGGGGCCCTTCCATGGGTACACCCCCACTGATCTGGGTCTCTTCCATGGGTACACCCCCACTGATCTTGGTCCCTTCCAAGGGTACACCCCCACTGACCTGGGTCCCTCCAAGGGTACACCCCCACTGATCTGGGTCCCTTCCAAGGACATGGTCCCCACTGACCTGGAGCCCTTCCAAGGGTACACCCCCACTGATCTGGGTCCCTTCCATGGTTACACTCCCACTGATCTGGGTCTCTTCCATGGGTACACCCCCACTGACCTGGGTCCCTTCCATGGGTACACCCCCACTGATCTGGGTCCCTTCCATGGTTACACTCCCACTGATCTGGGTCTCTTCCATGGGTACACTCCCACTGATCTGGGTCCCTTCCATGGGTACACCCCCACTGATCTGGGTCCCTTCCATGGGTACACTCCCACTGATCTGGGTCTCTTCCATGGGTACACCCCCACTGATCTTGGTCCCTTCCAAGGGTACACCCCCACTGACCTGGGGCCCTTCCATGGGTACACCCCCACTGATCTGGGTCTCTTCCATGGGTACACCCCCACTGATCTTGGTCCCTTCCAAGGGTACACCCCCACTGACCTGGGTCCCTCCAAGGGTACACCCCCACTGATCTGGGTCCCTTCCAAGGACATGGTCCCCACTGACCTGGAGCCCTTCCAAGGGCACACCCCCACTGACCTGGGGCCCTTCCAAGGGAACACCCCCACTGACCTGGGTCCCTTCCATGGGTACACTCCCACTGATCTGGGTCTCTTCCATGGGTACACCTCCACTGACCTGGGGCCCTTCCAAGGGCACACCCCCACTGATCTGGGTCTCTTCCATGTGTACACCCCCACTGACCTGGGTCCCTTCCATGGGTACACCCCCACTGACCTGGGTCCCTTCCATGGGTACACCCCCACTGACCTGGGTCCCTTCCATGGGTACACCCCCACTGATCTGGGTCTCTTCCATGGGTACACTCCCACTGACCTGGGTCTCTTCCATGGGTACACCCCCACTGACCTGGGGCCCTTCCATGGGTACACCCCCACTGACCTGGGTCCCTTCCATGGGTACACTCCCACTGATCTGGGTCCCTTCCAAGGGCACACCCCCACTGACCTGGGTCCCTTCCAAGGGCACACCCCCACTGACCTGGGGCCCTTCCAAGGGCACACCCCCACTGACCTGGGTCCCTTCCAAGGGCACACCCCCACTGACCTGGGTCCCTTCCAAGGGCACACCCCCACTGACCTGGGGCCCTTCCATGGGTACACCCCCACTGATCTGGGTCCCTTCCAAGGGCACACCCCCACTGACCTGGGTCCCTTCCAAGGGCACACCCCCACTGACCTGGGTCCCTTCCAAGGGCACACCCCCACTGACCTGGGTCCCTTCCAAGGGCACACCCCCACTGACCTGGGTCCCTTCCAAGGGCACACCCCCACTGACCTGGGGCCCTTCCATGGGTACACCCCCACTGATCTGGGTCTCTTCCAAGGGCACACCCCCACTGACCTGGGTCCCTTCCAAGGGCACACCCCCACTGACCTGGGTCTCTTCCAAGGGCACACCCCCACTGACCTGGGTCCCTTCCATGGGTACACCCCCACTGACCTGGGTCTCTTCCATGGGTACACCCCCACTGATCTGGGTCCCTTCCAAGGGCACACCCCCACTGACCTGGGTCCCTTCCATGGGTACACCCCCACTGACCTGGGTCCCTTCCAAGGGCACACCCCCACTGACCTGGGTCTCTTCCATGGGCACACCCCCACTGACCTGGGGCCCTTCCAAGGGCACACCCCCACTGACCTGGGTCTCTTCCATGGGTACACCCCCACTGACCTGGGGCCCTTCCATGGGTACACCCCCACTGACCTGGGGCCCTTCCATGGGTACACCCCCACTGACCTGGGTCTCTTCCATGGGTACACCCCCACTGACCTGGGGCCCTTCCAAGGGCACACCCCCACTGATCTGGGTCCCTTCCATGGGTACACCCCCACTGATCTGTGTCTCTTCCATGGGTACACCCCCACTGATCTGGGTCTCTTCCATGGGTACACCCCCACTGACCTGGGTCCCTTCCATGGGTACACCCCCACTGACCTGGGTCTCTTCCATGGGTACACCCCCACTGACCTGGGGCCCTTCCATGGGTACACTCCCACTGACCTGGGTCTCTTCCATGGGTACACCCCCACTGATCTGGGTCTCTTCCATGGGTACACCCCCACTGATCTGGGTCTCTTCCATGGGTACACCCCCACTGACCTGGGTCCCTTCCAAGGGCACACCCCCACTGATCTGGGTCTCTTCCATGGGTACACTCCCACTGACCTGGGTCCCTTCCATGGGTACACTCCCACTGACCTGGGTCCCTTCCATGGGTACACTCCCACTGATCTGGGTCTCTTCCATGGGTACACTCCCACTGATCTGGGGCCCTTCCATGGGTACACCCCCACTGACCTGGGTCCCTCCAAGGGTACACCCCCACTGATCTGGGTCCCTTCCATGGGTACACCCCCACTGATCTGGGTCTCTTCCAAGGGCACACCCCCACTGACCTGGGTCCCTTCTGAGGACATGGCCCTACTGATATGAGGACCTCTCCCCAGCCCCCTACCTCCTTGGGCCCCTCTCCATGGCCCACTGAAGACTGAGCTCTCCGTGCGGGAGCCCCGGGGGCCTGAGTCACACCCAGCCCCCAGCGTCCTGTCGCGCTCTGCAGGGCTCTCCCAGCCCCTCCCCCTTACTTCTTTCCCTTCCCTCCAAGGTACAGCCCCAAGACCTGGTCCCTCATGCGCCTCTTGGCCAGGACTCTGGGTCTTTCCAACTGGATAGCTGGACCTACTGAGGGCTGGCGCTTCCTGGCCAGGTGGAGTGTGTGTGTGTGTGTGTGTGTGTGTGTGTGTGTGAGAGAGAGAGAGAGAGAGAGAGAGAGAGAGAGAGAGAGCGCAAAGCTGTGAGGCCCCTTCCCCAAGTGCGTGGATATCCTTGTAGCGATCGTTGTGGGCCAGAGGACCAGGCCTGAGAACACTGGGTATGTGTGTGCTCTGTGCGGTGGATGAACTTTGGAGGTTTCAAAAGCAAAGTAGAAAAGACGGCCCAATAGAAAGGGGTGAAGGCCCCATGTGATGGATATTAGAAGAGAAGGCCCCTGCCTTGAAAAGCAGAAGAAGGCCTCAGCGCAGAGCCTTGTTGAGTGAATGCTCTCCATATGCACTGTACCAATTGCTCTGAGTGGCTACAGACCCTGACATAAGGCCCTGGGAAGAAAATTTAACAGGCTTGGCTTAATGCAGCGGTTAACACGCCAGCTGGAGCCGCGTGGTCTGAGCATGTCCTGGCTCTGCCCAGGCCATGGCTGTGTGACCTCGTGCAAGTTCCTTAACCTCTCTTAACCCCCATTTCCCCTTCAGCATGAACTAGAACCGTGAACGCTCCTAGCTCAGGAGATCTGGTGAGCATTAGTGGATTAACATGAGCAGATCACTGGTCAACACTCTGCAAAGATTAGCGATGGGACTTTCAATTGGACTCTCTCTGCAGATTTTTTGACTCGACTGTGATGATTAAATCCCAACAGTTACTATTGAGTGTTGGTGTGGAGGCGCTACGGTGGCGCTGAGGACAGGAGAGTTGATTTAATCCTCACAGACATTCTGCACGGTCGGGGCTTCCCTGTGTCAGGTGTGCCTTGGAAAGTGGGGTGCATTTCCTGGTCTGTCCGCAGGCTGGCCAGGCCTGGTCACCTTCCTGGTGGTGAAGGATGTCCTCTGGTCCTTTTCCACCCTCCGCCTCCCAGGGGGACAGTTGGGTGGCAGCTGAGGTGACGTCCTGGGATGCTCATGCTGCTCTCACACGGAACCCGACAAGACTTCAGCTCTAAAGAGTGGGCTTCTATGAGGATCTTGCAGCATGACATCTAGATGCCCAAGAGCTTAGGAGAGCAAGCCAATGTCCCAGGAGCCCGTTAGCTGGGTTGATGGGAAAGCAAAGCGCTCACCCCGACCGGACTCTGCCGACTTCCCTCCATCACTGAGGAAGCTGTTTCTGGAAGTTTGGCTGCAGGTCAAGGTCAAGAGGAGAGGACAGTGCTTGCCCCTTCCAACGGGCAGAGGGCCTGGGGGTCTGCTTTCACCCAGTGGCATGAACACCTTCTGGGCTTTTCCTGGGGCATCGGAGGCCAGGTTCTATTCCTGACAAGGTTTTCTCTTAGAGTCACGAAACCCTTCTAGAAAAGTCGGGGATTTCTCAGAGAAGAAAAAAAAGAACACGCCCCTTGACACAGTGGGCCAGGTGGGCTAAAGTAGCAACATCACGCAAACTCGCTCGGCTGGAGAGCATCTCGGCCTGAGAGGTCAGAGCGAGTCTCGCGAGGCCACAGGGACACCCTGACCCCCGCCTCCTCTTCTCCCACATAGGAAGGTCCTGAGGTTTGAGGCACTCCACACTCTCTGCAGGAGGGGCCACCCTGGCAGGAAGGTGCCCGAACTTTTGTATCCTCGGGTTCTTTTGTGTCTTCAACTTTCTAGAGCGGTGGAAGGTCCTTCTAGAGCAGAAGTTCCCAGGTTATCCTTGTATCAGCCAGGGGTCTCCAGAGAAGTGGAACTGATAAGGAGTTGGCTTGTTGTGGGGCAGGCTGGGGACTGGTATCTGAGATCTTTAGGATAGACCAGAAACTCGGCAGAAGGTGATGCTTCATTTTGGGGACAGATTTCATTTTTCTCTAGGAAACCTTGGTTGTTGCTTGTAAGGCCTTCGACTGACTGGATGAGCCCCCCCCCCCCCATATTCTTGAACATCATCTCTGTACCTAAAGTCAAGTGAGTGTTGATGTTGACCACGTGGACGAATCCCTTGAGAGAAGCACCTAGAGCGTTGGATTAAATAGCTGGGTGCTGTGGCCCGGCTAAGCTGACACACCACAGCCCTGATACTGTCTTCTGGTTCCTGAATTCCAGAACTTCTAAATCTTCTTGCTGGCCCCTAAATATCAAAAGGACATCCCTGTTCATCCCGGGGAGATGATTGATTTTCAGGGAAGTTTGGAGAATCCAGATCATTCCATAGGAGATGAGTCAAACCTACAATGTACCTCTCAAACTCTGCTTAGAAGTAATCGGTGTCTTTTGGGGTCTAACGGTGGTAAGATCCCTTAGGAAATAGGCTGGGAATCTGGAACGACTCGGATGTCAGTCTGTATGTCTGCACTTGGACAAGTGGACCACTGGAAGAATCAGTGAGGATCCTGGAGACCACGCAGGCTTGCGGAGTGACAGAGAGCTCTCGCCAGCATGCTCTGAATCAGAGAAGGCCAGGCAGAGAGGGGAAGGGGTGTGTGACACGGAGGTAGCAAGACCCATGTCAGCCCAGGATGTGGGTCTTCTCTGCCTCACAGGGCTGATCTGAGAGCCTGGATCCTCATCCTATCCAAGCAGACTGCTGATCATGTCTTAGTCGACTTGGGCAGAATAGAAAGCAAGGGCGGGGGTGGGAGGAGGGATGTTTCCGAAATACCTTCCTTTGGCAATGGGTGCACAGGGCACCACGGCTGAAGCAGCCTGCCTTTGTCAGGCCCAGAGGACACAAGAAACCTGGGTTTGTCATCCAGGCTGGAGAGAGAGCAGAGCATGAAGAGGATGAGAAAATCCTGTTTACGCAGGGCACTGTGGCCCCCTGGCTCCTGGGGACAAGAGCCCTCACAGTAGAAGGGCCGCCAGCTCTCTTGACCCCTCGAAGGAAACTCTTCAGACATGGGGAGCTGAAGCATGGTCTGCAATTGCGTAAATTGGGAAAGTAGGAGAGCCGTCACAGTCGGCAACACACACACACACACACACACACACACACACACACACAGAGCAAAGGCCAGTACAGCCTGTGCAGAAAGATTCGGGGGGACTTCCAAGGAGCTGGCTGACACCTGTGCATGTCAGCTGTGCGTCAGGACCATTTATAACTGGAGTCTGAGTTCCCAAACCCAAGTTCAGGGGTGGTCACCCTCCCCTTGCAGATGCCTTCCCTGATCGGGCTCTGAGGGCTTCCGGACCCTCCCTCTGCCTGGGGAATGAGAAGCTGACACTTGTCCCTGTCCCCTCGGTTGGCTAGGACGGTACTTGGGACCCTCAGCCCATAGTGACCCAGAAGCAGCTGCTCTGCCCTGAGGCCCCCACCGGCCCCCAAAGGACACCATCCAGAGGTGTGGCTGCCGGCGACAGGGTCCCAGGAGCTGTTCTGTGTTTCTGGCAGGTGCCATGCACATGCACTTACATGCACGCACACGCACATGCACACTCATGCACACACTTCAGAGGGCAGCGGGCGCCATGGGCTCACAGGACGGGATGAAGTGACATAATGGTGGGGTGGGGGGACTTGGGAATTAGGAGTTGGAGGCCACAGATGGGAACATCCGGAGGCCCTTGCGAGGTTCTGAGTGCGCAGTGACACTGCTGCACATCTGCCCGCTGCGCTGTGAAGGGCCTTGGTGGAGCCCAGGACCCCGACAACTCCCCGGGGGCCACCCCCACGTCACCCTGATGACCTCCCTCAGCTCATTTTGTGCACCCTTGGTTTTCTGAAGAAGAAAACAATTCTTTCTGAGTTATGAGAGTCTGCGCGAGATCCTGAACTCACAGGCTGTTTGAGAGTGAAACTCGACAGAAGTCTAACTTTTCAGATTGTTCCAAGGGGAGGAGACCTGTCAGAATTTCCTAAAAGGGGAAGTGCTGTCGGGGCTGAGGCGAGAACACCACCAACCCTCTAGCTCTAGGGGCCGTGGGGCCCTGTAACCAGAACAATCGAAAATGACCAGGTCCCGGGGCTGCTGGCCAGGTGAGCAAGCAGGACTGAATCCTGAAACCACCGAGTGTCCCCCCAAGGCCAGAGCAGGTGTCTCCAAGGGGGAACCCTCAGCCTTGGACTGCAGAGCGAGCCCCTGGCTTTCCGTGGGCCTGGGGGTCTCTGAGCCCCGGTGCATACAGAGTGGCTCTTCAGGTGTCACTTGGCTGTACTGAAACCCAGCCTGCGAGCTACAGGCACGGAAGAGCTCCTGCCCATCGACTGACTCGAGAGTCAAGATTCAGGCGGAGACATCTGATTCCCGAACCCCAGAACTTGGGATTAGTCATGCTCATAAAAGCCATTTGGCCCTGTTTTCTTTGTGAACAAAACTATCTGCGTTGGTTCATTTAATCTAGCATCTATCTGGCAATTATTGACATTAAATTGATTTAGTGTTTTGAGCGATGTTTCAGACACCCAACACAAAGCCCCCCCCCCCCCCCCAATTCGTTTTATGGCTGAATACGGAGCACAGACTCCTTCTGGATGTGCTCAGCTCCACGCTTCACCCCAACCTGGGAGCATCCGTCCCTCCTTCACGTGGAGGCTTAATTACTCTCCACGCCCTCTCCCTCCGTGGAATTCATCCTCTGGAAATAACCAGAGCCCTCTGGGTGGAGGGTTACCTGCCTCAGCTCCAGACAGAGGGTCGCTTTTACCCAGTAGAAATTCAATTTGCTGAGCGCGTCACGGTGACTGCCCAGAAAGCTGAATCTGCGGTAGGGACGTGGACGATACCTGCTATGTCACCAGAAAGTTCTAGAAGGTGTTTGGTTTCCCAGTGCACCTAAGTAATTCTCCTCGCATCTCTCAGAGGATTACCCAATTTTACAGGGGAGATTTGGGAGGGAAGGCGCAGGAGGGGCGAGAGCCTGGGAGGGAGATGCGGAGAGGTGACAGTTCTGTGGAGAACCCGGGTGAGGACACGCAACACCCGGCTCCCAGGCTTTTTTCCTGCAGGTCGCACTGCCTCCTACGTTGCATTATCGGTATTAACACAGGCATGGGAGATCGATTTTATAGATCACATGAAAAGCAGATGACATTCATCTTCCCTTTGCAGTGAGTCATCTCATTAGGAGGCGCGTAAACACTCAGCGCTAACAGTGGCGCTAGGAACGAAATGGAGCCATGAACGGCTTCGTCACTTGAAGAAAAGTGTGACATAAGAGTCACCATGCCGGGCTTTGTTAGAGGCGTGGCCAGCGTCAAGTCACAGTGCACTTCTCACACGATGACTGAGATGAAGACAGGTCTTGAATGACGGGGTCCGAGACCTCACTGGGCTTCTCAGTTGAATCACATCAAACTCAAATTAAAACTCGCCGCCCCTTTTTGCCTCGCCCGAGACCTCGGTTAACGAGCAGAGAGACCAGAATACCTTTGGCTCATTGGACAACCGGCATGACTATTTTTTGTGTTTGTTTGTTTTTTTTACCGTGACCAGGTGCATGCTGAGGGTGTTGGCATCTTTCCTTATTCACTCATTTTAGGAACTTTAGACGGGGGTCATCTGCCGAGCTGCGTGTCCAGTGTGGTTTCTCCAGCTCACCCTGGCGCTCTGAGCCTGAGTTTCAGTTCCAACCCCCTCAAGGCAGGAGCCTGTGGGGAGCAAGGGTGAGGCTGTGGCCGCGGGAGCAGCCTTGGCTTCTGACTCTCCGCCTGGAGGTGCAATCGCCTTCCTGGTGGTGCTGCTGGGCGGAGGTGTTCTGGGAGGGGCAGGCCTGCTGATGGGCATGTGGGGAGAGCCCGGTGTCAGGTCCCTGGTGTCCAAGTCCGCTGAGGATGCGCGGCTGCAGTGGCCTCCCAGCCTGGCCAAGCCAGCTCTTCCATGCGTCTTCCCCAGGGAGTGGTGGCTTCTCTTTCCCAGGCTTGCAGACCCCGTCCGCTTGCTCCCTGAGAAAGCAGAGCAGGCTCTGCGGCCTCAGAGGGAAGGGCCGAGATGTTTGACTTCCAGGTCAGCTGCTGACTCCAAGGAAAGTCATTTTTGTTCCTTTGACGGTTGTATTCCATTATCTGCTGCATAGAGATAAACCACGAATCCCGCTCCAAACTCCAGGGCCGGGAAGGCTCGTGTGGATAAAACCAGGACTCTGGCTTTTGCAGATTATTGGATATTAGGTGTGTTGATTATCTAGTTCTTCCCCTGCCCGCCCACCCACTGATGTTAATTAAAATTTTAGTCGCTTATTTAATTCCCTGCCTGACTCCAAAAAACCTTGAGATGGTTCCTTTGGCTTATCAGCACTGCTTTCAAAGGCAGTTTGGAGGGCGAGAAAACCAAATGGTAGAGAAAGTTGTAACTGAGTTTGGGGGACTAGGTGGAACTTTATATTTTTGTGTCACCATCTTTATGATATATATTTGTGTATGTGTGTGTTAACTCCAAAATATCCTTTCTGGCAAAGGAAATGGTGACTGAACTGTTTGAAAGTTCAGGGTCTGTGTCGATATCCGATATTCCCACGTTCTTTTGGTTAACAAAGGTGTTATGGTTGTTGTTTCTGTTGGCGTATCAAGATACCTGGTCTCCAGTGAGCAGACAAGAGAGAGGTATTCTTCTGCACTGGGCTTTAAGAACAGACCTCGATAATGAAGGGTAGGAATGAATAACTAGAATGAGCTTTAGAAGTGGTCGAGATTTGTAAAGCCAGGAAGAGCATAAAACCAGATTAAAAAAGAAAACCTCAGGCTGGGGCTCAGTGGTAGAGCACTTGCCCAGCATGTGTGAGGCCCTGGGTTTGATCCTCAGCACCACGCAAAGATAAATAAATAAAGCTATTGTGTCTATCTACAACTTAAAAATATTAGAAGAAAAGAAAAGAAAACTCTCATCCGTTTGGGAGTTATTTGGAAAGCCAGAGTTTGGGCTAGGCTCCACCAAGGACTTTTGAAACGTTAACACAAACTCAGGTTCTTGTTTTAGGCAAATTGGGCTGATTTATGAGTGTCCAGTAAATCAGTCCCATTCACATTTAGCGTTTGTTTGAAGCTGGGGTGAAGAAGCTCAGTAGCTCAAATGGGACCGAGATTTCATGCCTGGCCTTCTATTTTGAAATAAGATGGCTCCATTGCACCTTGGTCTAGTAATCCAGAACACTTCTGAGCACAATGGAAAGAAACATTAGAAATGTACGGGGGGCCCGGAAGAGGTGCCCAAGGCTGCTTCTGACCCCAGTGACGAGTGCTCCAGTCTGCACCAGGCTCTGAGGCTCACATGAGACATTTTGTCTATTTAAAGAGAAAATGGAAGAAGCCATTCTGGTCATCGACTTGCAAGCAAAGTGAAAACGGAGTGGGCACTGGCCTCTGCCACAACCAACCTCAGTACAAAGGTCAGAGGTTGTGAAGGACCAAGAAGAAACAGAAACTTCTCTCATGTCATTGCCGAGAAAGTTAGCACTTTCCATACTAAGATTTGAAAATCTACACAATTGTCGGTGCTTCCCACAGAGTTACTAGATGCTTTAGAATCAGTGCAGTTTGAAAGAGAAAAAGACAACTGAAAATAAAGACCGATTCCTGTGGCCTGGTGAAGACGTGCTCAGGCTGAGAGGAGACGGATGTGATCATCATCTGCTCACCTGACAATGCTCTAGAATATTACCAGCCTTATCTGAATGCCTTTTGTATCAAATTCTTGACCTGATTTTTGTCCCAGTTTCTCTTTTATATCATCTAGGTTCAGTTCTTCTTTAAGGAAAAAAAAAGCTAAAAAAATTCTAATGAAAGCCAGCTAACTCTGAGTAATAGAAAAAAGTCTGTTTTGCTAAAGGAGTGACAGAATATTGAAATACTGGTTTTATATTTTTATGTGGGTTCGGCAAGTGCAGTAAGAAGGTGGCTGATGTGATACCTGACCTGGTCTTAATGGCCAATGATAATTCCATATGTGCCACCTGCTACTTGTCAGGGTACACATTCCTTTTTTTTTTTTTTTGGCACAAAGGTCACATTAACTGTGGATCTGGGTCTCTGTAGCAAAAGTGGAGGCAGGTCATTATATTTGTTGGATGGAATCGGGATTGACTGTAATTATCTGGGGTTTTCTTCTTCGATCTCCCCTTTCCCAACTTACTTGCCCCTGTCCCAAGTTTTAGGTAGTATCCAAAAGCCCAATATATCACCCTGAATTTGGGAACTCGGGACAGAGAGAGGAGAGGAGAGAAAGGAGGAGGGAGGGAGAATGAGTCACTGGAGTCAACTAGAAGTGGTGCTCATGGAGGAAAATCCTCCTCCTGCCAAAAAATAAAAGTGGAGAAGTTTCCCGGAATGTGTATATTAGGGGAAAAACAACTCCATTGACCAAATGTGCGGCTTTGTGAACTGTTCTGTACCCAGCATCTAAACGTCACCGTTTCTCTTTCCCCATGATAACTTGTCAGAAATGGCTCAAAAGCTAACTATACATGGTCCCGATTGCTTCCTCTTGACCCCCTGCTCCAAGTATGTAATTTGGGCTGCGCAAAGATGAAGAAACACAAAGTAGAACTTCTTGCCTTTCGGTAGGTGGGACGGCTGGGTGACCACCTGGCTCTTCCCGGCCCTAAGCTCTGCTCCAGTGAGTTCCAGGAGTGCGAGGCCAGCATTTCACTGGAGAAGCAGGGAGACCCTCCATCCGGCCTACCTTGTGAGTCTCGCTTTAGAAAAACAGGTCCGCTCATGAGCCCTGACTATAGAGAACCGGGTTTCCCATCATAACCATTCAGAATGGGACGTGAGAAATCTGGAAGAAATACAACACATTCAAATGATTTTTCCTGAATTCTGAAGTCATTACTACCGTGTCCACAGCCATTCCCGTGTCTTTTGAGACGAAGTAATTCTTGCCTCTTCCAGCTATTGTTATGATCCTTCCAAGGAGTCACTAAAGGCACAGAAAGCTCCTTATTTTCAGACTTAAAAAAATTTTATCTTGAGCTGTTTAATCTTCTCAGACGGGGACCGACGGCAAGGGCTATGGTTTGGTCGAGAAAAATTGTCCACGTGTCTTATGTTTCCAAACTACCCAAGGAATAATGCTGCTGAGCTTAAAAAGAAACATTATTACAGCCTTTTTCAGGTGTTTCCAAAATACATTTTGCCCTTGAGGCAGTTGTTGCTGGGACCGCAGGAGGCAGCCCTGTTCTCCTTCCAGGTATGGAGCAAAGTCCTCTGAAGTCTGTCTCCTAGGAAGACAGACAGACTTCAGAGCAGGCTGGGCATTTGCTCCCAGCTTTGGCCAGGGACCTCCGGGGGGCTGGTGTGCGTCTTCCCTTTCTTCTTAGCTCTCAAGTTAGCTTATCTCCTAGGTCTGTTTAAAAAAAAAAAAAAAAAAAAAAATATATATATATATATATATATATATATATATATATATATATATATATATAAAATCTCAGCTGGTTGGTCGTGGGAAGGTGTATTTGGTAATGGCCCTGGGAAAGCAGTTTTTCTATTCTATGGAAAAAATTCCGACTTAAAACCTCACTATAAAAAAGCTAAATTGCAGTGATAGAAAGCCAGGCACATTTCAGGGGACTCTATCATTCTGGCCTAACAATCTTTTGGTCGTTGATGTTAGTGACTTCACAAATGGAAGGGCCACAGAGTCCTGCCTGTGTTTTCTCTAAAATTACAGCCTCTTCTCTCTGAAGGTTTGCTAACTTCCCCTTGCAGCCCATGCACTTCCCATGTTACCTCCCTGGAGTCTCTCGACTGCCTGATGATTGGTCAGTCTTACCTTGTCCGTCCACGTTGCTGCCCTGCGGTGAATTTTCTAACAAGCCTTCTACCCACACCCTGAGCTCTCCTGATCCCAGCTTATTTGGGGGGGGGGGTCAAAATTAAGCTTCCTTCTTTGTTGTCAAAACTCTACAGTTTCCCATTTTCAAGTGCACAGATGCCTATTTTTCTTTGAGACTAAACTCTCCAGCATTAAAGAGAGACCCTTCATTGTAATCATTACCGAATGGATACAGTACTAATGGAACTTAATTGTTTCCACTAGATGGATCTCGGGTGTTTTTGGCAGCCAAAATGAAAATGATTCCAAATACCATCAAAGGGGCTTATAAGCACCCAGCATGCACAGAGTGTTTTGATATACAGTGGAGTGTTAATATCATTATCTCTCCTAATACAACATACGGTTACTTTAATCCTTTCCCGCCTCTGTGATCTTGGAAGATCCGACGGATAGACGGCAAAGAATAAAACACTGTACACAAGGAGACAAAGGGAGAATTAGTCCCCATCCTCGGGATGCGATTTTTTTTGATTGTTTGAATGTTGGCTTCAAATATGTACCTTTATCAATACTGACTTCTGTATCCTCCACGCTAGTTTGAGTTTGTATGCGACATCAAACATACCTTTTCACACATGTTCTTTCCAGATTTTTTTTAACACTTACTTAGCAGTTTATAGAAGGAAGTGAATGATCTCCTCAAGCTGCTTACAAATTAAAAAAAAATCTGTGCTTATTAATTATGCAGGATTAGTCTAATTATAATTCAGCAAATTAATTAGCGACAGAAGGTGTTCTGAAACATTGGAGTACATTTGCATGTTAAATGGAGAGGCTAGTCTGTAATATATGTAAATTTATGCATGGCTTCATAGTTTAATTTAAAAATTTGCAGCTGCATATGGTATGGGAGCAGGTGAAAAGTCAGTTTTAGTTTAATGATGCTAACAAACATTGGACGGTGTCCTGTCTTAGCAAGAGAATGCACTCATATTTGCTAATCTATGAATCTGTCATAAGAATATAATGTTACATCGATGCTGAGCTCAAGGTCATTAGTGAGTGAACTCATAGGTGCAATAGCTACAAACTGCAAACCGCAGAGAGAGGGTGATGGCACGAGGAACCCAAACTCTGAGCTTCTTTGCTCCCTTTCTCCAGCGTTGTATATTTCGTCATCCAATCTTGCTTCTGGGAAAGGCACATTCCAACCCGGGGGAAACGGGCATCTTTTCGCATCACCAGTATCTGTTCTGGCAGGTGGAAAATAGCTGTCCAACCTTGATTCCCTTTCCAAATATTCACATTTGCACTTCATTTCAATTTCCCGGAGTCGTGGGAAAGTTATTACTGAGTTACGAATTAATGGTAGGGTAGAGAGTTTTACACATTGGCCTCAACCATCTGGCAAAACAGTAAAACCAGCGGACCAGGCAGCGGCAGAGGGCTCTTGGTGTAATTGGTGTTCACTGCTCAGCCTAGCATAGAGGAGCTTCGCTGGGAGGGCAGAGCCAGAGGGGGAGGGGCGGGGAGGGACAGGGCCGGCCAGGACAGCGAGGACCCATGAAGCTGATGGCGGGCTAATAACTTCATTTCTCTCCTTCACCGGAGGAGTCAGGGCACTAGGAAGGCAAATAGACTTGTATTTGCCCTCTGAAGTCTCACTGAAAGATTTTTTCTGAAGGAAGTCTGTAATCACATTCAGTTTTACTCTTTTACTCTATTCTTTCTTTTCCGGGTGAGAAAGGAGAAGAAAGGGATAGGGTGAAGGAGAGAATGTGGATTTGAAAAAAATATATATAAAAGGAAAAGATGAAACTGTGCACATTGTCCAGAACCCTCCAAAGACACTTTATGAGAACAGTGAGGATAACAAGCATGCTCTTAGGGTGATGTCCCACTCCCATGCAGGCCCAAAGACTTCAATTATTATTTTCATTAATGCTGTCAGATTTTTTCATCTGAAGGCAAAAACAAGGGCTTTTCCTTAGAGATTTTTTTTTCCCCCTGTGAGCCTCATGGTGCCAAGTAATGGAATTCGGGAGAGTGAAGATGTGTCTGAATATAGAAGGAAAAAACAAAGCAAAACAAAACAAAAAAAGTGATACAGAAGCCCTGGTCCTCAGAAACTGGAGTGTGTTACTGATTGGAAGCAAGCTGAGAGTCCAAGTGGCCCCCTTGCCTGCGCAGCTCAGCGGCGGTTTGCAGTCAGTTGCTTGCCGCTGGGGCTATGGGAGACAATCACTTCAGAAGAAATCAGGAAATGGCTCTGAAATGAAGTCTATCGATACAGAGTCAGATTTACACAGTGGGGGAAGCCGCTCCCTCCTGGTGCCTAAATGAATACAGCAGATCCGCTCAGGAGGCAGCGTGTTCAGAAAGAAGGATCTATTGCCAAACTCAAGTGCCACTTCCCGGAGCTTGTCATTGGAGTGAATGTCGATAGGAAATGATTCCATGGGGCCTGTTGCCAGTTATTACGAATCGAATCGGCAGATTGTGTATGCACAGCTCTGAATTCTTGTGCTGACCAGAGTTTACTGAGGACTTTGACCACGCCCCCTATCTTTTGGTGGTGGTTTTCCATGCAATCTGATAGAATGAACTAATGACGTGTGTGTGTGTGTGTGTGTGTGTGTGTGTGTGTGTGTTTCTTTTAACACTTCTCCTTAACAATTAGGGGACTTCTTAGAGAACATATCAATATTGGAGAGATAACCAGTGCAGAAAGAACCAGATTTGAATTTGTGGCAATCCCCTCTGGAATGATTTTGTTTGGAAGCTGGGTTGTTTTTTAAAATACAGTGGAAGAGAGAGGCTCAGTACAGGCAAGGGGGACATAAGCACGTCCAGAGACAGGTGAAAATGCTAATTTACTATGTGCCAGGCATTTACCCGAACCCTACATGGATAAGTAGTTCTCACTTCTGGCCTTGGAAGGTCCCTAATTTGTATAACAAATGTTAAATAATAATAATAATAATAATAATAATAATAATAATAATATCAAAAGTCTCAAAATCACAAAGAAATGGCTTGAGAGGGACTCCATGTTAGCTGCCACATATAAAACTGAAATTATCTGCCGCCAAAGGAATTAGCTTCCTGTTCTATTTAAGCATCTTCATCATAGAAGAGGCTCCTGTCCCTTGAGTAATGCTTTCAAATTTTCGTTTTGGTAACCTGACTCTCAGAAAAATGTTTTCCAAGATTTAATTCAACCTCTCATGTTACATATTTGATTTCTGGCTCTTCCCCTTAGCGTCCTGGTGGACCAGTGGCCTAGGCTCTTCCTCATCTTCTGGGGCAATCTTTTCTGGTTTTTGGAGAGGGCTGCACCACCTTTGGAGCCTTTGGGTTCTTGGGAAGTCTGTTCTCTGAGCATCTGAATGACTTGCTGACTGTCCTCTGCCCAGTCCAAAGCAATCACGGAATTGATTGAAAGCAGGCTGTCTTTACGCGGAGCAGTGGACAATTTTGTTTCCTTGTTTTGTTTGGCCACCTGAAGAAGGACTCTGCACTTGTTTCTAGAGTAAGAGGAAGGAAGTGGCATGGTCAGTATGGAGATGGGGAGGCACTTGTCCCCTGAAACCAACCGCTGCCTGGCCAAGTACCACGCCTTTTTCTTACAGGGAAGCATGGCCAGGCTGCAGCCACAGTGACATCTTGCTAAGATCAGACAAGCTTTACCACCTGGCAAGTCACCTAATCTTGATGACCTCCATAAAATGGGGATGGGAACACACCCACTCCCAGGGTTGGGGGATCAGGTGAAATTGTTCATGGCAAATAATACGAGTCTGTTGAATACAGGCTTTTACTAATTTTTATAATGATCTCCATAGTCTGGTAGTCAAGAGACGCTGGGGAGGTTGAGTGTCGGTGGAAGTAAGAAAATGTGTTGCTTAAAAAATTTCCATACACTTGGAATTTTCGCATCTGAAATGGACTTTCATTGAAGTAATTCAGGTGAATAAGTTTTATATAATATGTCCCTTTCTTAGGATTATATGACGAAATTAAAGAATTTATACCTCTCCGATCACATATTTAATATTTATGACTTATGGGGTTATTTAAATAAGTAAAGTAGGTACTCATTTAAAAAATGAGTATAGTCATCCCTGGTATCTATGGATACCACAACTGATGCTCAAGTCCTTAGGTATGATATCAGCCTATGGAAGCCAGTCAATGAAAACTTTTAAACATATTCTCTCTTCTTGGGACTTTGTGCCAACCTGTGCCATCTTGCCAAGCAGATCTCCAGTACCAGCACTCAGTCTCTTGCAAAATTATTTTAGGAGGCAGCAAGAGCCCATTGGAGCTTGAACCCCAAAGTCTCCTCATTCAGGGGGCCCCAAGTCAGAGTCTTTGCAAGACCCTTAAGCTTCAGTGTTCTTTCTAGCCTGGGTGGACACCTCCGATCCTCAGCAGATATTTCAAGGTTCCTCCTCTTCAGGCCAAGGCAGGGCTCACTACTGCCCTTTTCCTGACACAGTGCTGCCTGGGATGGATTCTGTACAAGGGGTTTTGGGGGAAAGAAAGTGTGTTTCTTCTGTTGTTGGAAGGTTCAAGGAGGAGGCTACCGGGAAGACCTAGATTAAAGCTGGGACATTTTGGTTGTGTTTTTCATAGGTCATAAGTGGAAACCAATCCTACGGAGTTGCTCCCACCATAGAAAGCCAGGTAGTGGTCATGAGGACCAAATGCAGGCTGGTAAATGCAGCAGGGGGCTGTGTCCATCCAGTAGGGGCTGTGTCCATCCAGCATGGCTTCTCACCTGAGCAGAGCTTGCTGAATCCCCCAAAGGATGTGAGTTTATAGGGAGATCCTGGGAGAGAAGAAAGGCAAGTGCCCCCTTCCTTTCCAGTGCCACTCTGTGATCCAGCCTGTCCCTCCATCTGGTGGCTGAAATGGTAGAAGAGTGCTTTAAGGAAAAGGACTAGCTTCTTTTCAGAAGTACAGAAAAAGTCAATTGTATTTTAATTTGTTGCACTCTAAAACTGGAGGTTTATCAGCTAATCCAGATAAAAGGTATCTTCCTCACAAATCAATGGACACGGACCTTTAGGTACCCACAGGGCTTGTGAGGCTACTTAACTGGATACTTGGCTCAGCCTTAGAGATCCAGCCTGATTATGTGACCAGTGTGGCTGATAAAGAGGACCAGTACTGTGTCACGCTCTTGGCCTGGGGAGCATGTGAGGGCTCTGTATAAAGTGTGGCCTGGTCATAGCAGAAGTTGTTTCCAGGATAGGAAAAGTAAGTGATTATTTGTTGGTTTGTTTTGATGGGAATAAGGAACTAAGTTTCAAAGTGAAGGGTGTCACACTTTATTTTACATGGAGTGAGCCTCTGTGTTCTGCTAGCTGTGGCCAGTGCTCCCTGGTTCACATTTCTTCCATACACATCCCTGTCTGGTCTTTTTCTTAAAAGAAATTTTGGTACCTTCCACTATGCTTGCCTGAAGATATTTTTGTATTAAAATTTTTAAGAAGGGATTAGATTGTGGGCTTCAAGTTGGAGGCAAGTTGGATGGTCTCTTCCATAAACCCTGAGCAATAGGGTGCTGGGTTTCTTTTTTTTTTCTTTCTTTTTTTTTTATTGGATGTTCACAACATTACAAAGCTCATGACAAATCATATTTCATAGATTAGAATCAATTGGGTTATGAATTCCCATTTTTACCCCAAATACAGATTGCAGAATCACATCGGTTACACATCACATTTTTACATACTGCCATATTAGTGACTGTTGTATTCTGCTACCTTTCCTATCCTCTACTATCCCCCCTCCCCTTCCCTCCCATCTTCTCTCTCTACCCCATCTACTGTAATTCATTTCCCTCCATGTTTGTTATCCCATTCCCCTCACAGCCTCTTATATGTAATTTTGTATAACAGTGAGGGTCTCCCTCCATTTCCATGTGATTTCCCTTTTTTTCTCCCTTTCCCTCCCACCTCATGTCTCTGTTTAATGCTAATCTTTTCTTCCTGCTCATCCTCCCTGTTCTGTTCTTAGTTGCTCTCATTATATCAAAGAAGACATTTGGTATTTGTTTTTTAGGGATTGGCTAGCTTCACTAAGCATAATCTGCTCTAGTGCCATCCATTTCCCTGCAAATTCCGTGATTTTGTCATTTTTTAGTGCTGCATAATACTCCATGGTGTATAAATGCCACATTTTTTTTATCCACTCATCTATTGAAGGGCATCTGGGTTGATTCCACAGTCTAGCAATTGTGAATTGTGCTGCTATGAACATCGATGTGGCAGTATCCCTGTAGTGTGCTCTTTTAAGGTCTTTAGGAAATAGTCCAAGTAGGACAATAGCTGGGTCAAATGGTGGTTCCATTCCCAGCTTTCCCAGGAATCTCCATACTGCTTTCCAAATTGGCCACACCCGTTTGCAGTCCCACCAGCAGTGTACAAGAGTACCCTTTTCCCCACATCCTCGCCAGCACTTGTTGTTGTTTGACTTCATCATGGCTGCCAATCTTACTGGGGTGAGAGGTGGTATCTTAGGGTGGTTTTGATTTGCATTTCCTTGACTGCTAGAGATGGTGAGCATTTTTTCATGTACTTGTTGATTGATTGTATGTCCTCTTCTGTGAAGTGTTTGTTCATGTCCTTGGCCCATTTGTTGATTGGGTTGTTTGTTTTCTTATTGTCTAATTTTTTGAGTTCTTTGTATACTCTGGATATTAGGGCTCTATCTGAAGTGTGAGGAGTAAAAATTTGTTCCCATGATGTGGGCTCCCTATTTACCTCTCTTATTGTTTCTCTTGCTGAGAAAAAACTTTTCAGTTTAAGAAAGTCCCATTTGTTGATTCTAGTTATTAACTCTTGTGCTATGGGTGTCCTATTGAGGAATTTGGAGCCTGACCCCACAATATGTAGATCGGAGCCAACTTTTTCTTCTATCAGACGCAGAGTCTCTGATTTGATATCTAGCTCCTTTATCCACTTTGAGTTGACTTTTGTGCATGGCGAGAGGAGGGGATTCAGTTTCATTTTGTTGCATATGGATTTCCAGTTTTCCCAACACCATTTGTTGAAGATGCTATCCTTTCTCCATTGCATGTTTTTAGCTCCTTTATCAAATATAAGATAGTTGTAGCTTTGTGGTTTAGTCTCTGTGTCCTCTATTCTGTACCATTGGTCCACCCGCCTGTTCTGGTACCAGTACCATGCTGTTTTTATTACTATTGCTCTGTAATATAGTTTGAAATCTGGTATCGCTATACCGCCTGATTCACACTTCCTGCTTAGAATTGTTTTTGCTATTCTGGGTCTTTTATTTTTCCATATGAATTTCATGATTGCTTTATCTATTTCTACAAGAAATGCCATTGGGATTTTGATTGGCATTGCATTGAACCTATAGAGAACTTTTGGTAATATCACCATTTTGATGATGTTAGTTCTGCCTATCCATGAACAGGGTATATTTTTCCATCTTCTAAGATCCTCTTCTATTTCTTTCTTTAGGGTTCTGTAGTTTTCATTGTATAGGTCTTTCACCTCTTTTGTTAGGTTGATTCCCAAGTATTTTATTTTTTTTGAGGATATTGTGAATGGAGTGTTTTTCCTCATTTCCGTTTCAGAAGTTTTGTCGCTGATATACAGGAATGCCTTTGATTTATGTATGTTGATTTTATATCCTGCCACTTTGCTGAATTCATTTATTAGTTCTAGTAGTTTTTTTGTAGACCCTTTTGGGTCTTCTAGGTATAGAATCATGTCATCCGCAAATAGTGATAATTTAAGTTCTTCTTTTCCTATTTTTATGCCTTTAATTTCTTTCATCTGTCTAATTGCTCTGGCCAGTGTTTTGAGAACTATATTGAATAGAAGTGGTGATAGGGGGCATCCCTGTCTTGTTCCAGATTTAATAGCCACACCATTGGTCGTAGTTCCAGAGTCTTCCTAGAATATTAAGTAGTTGTGCTTCCTGTGGTTTCTGGTCTGTGTGTCCCCAGAACTGGACCTTAACTCTGCATCTGAACTGTATGTTTAGTTGGAAACTCAGTTTCTCTGTAAGATGGGTGCAGGACTAGCCTAAGCCACCTGAGTTTCATTATGTTCTTGAACAGTGCAGAGCACTCTGTCATGGCAGAGATCCGGAGGACAGCAGAAGAGATTTCTTGGGCACTACGTGATCTGCTGGGATCTCACTCAGACCCACACCCAGGGTCACCAGATTTATCTCAGACTCACAGAAGCACATTTTGACTGGTGTGATCATGTGTTCCACAAGGTTGAGCTTTGTCCCTGTGTCTGAACCCTTGTGGCATGCAGAACACACTTAATATGTGTTGGTTAAATGAGTAAATAAATAAATTCGCTTTTCAATATTAAGCAAGTTCTCTTTCATGACTATCTTTGACCTGGTGTTTTCCTCTTTGATGATCTTATTCTTTAAAGAGCTAGAATCCTTCATTTCTCTCCACCCCCAATTTGTTTTCCTTCACTCCCCCCTCCTACTTTTTAAGATCACTTTTTGAAAAAAAAAAATTTTAGTGGCTCTACTGAGCCAGAACTCACATACCATAGAGCCCACTGTTCAAATGTACAATTCAAGGGTTTTAAATATGTTCAGAGCTGAGCAACCATCCCTGCCCTCTGAGCAGGGAACAGAGAAAGTCGGGCGGAGGTGATTGCCAGAAAGATACAGGTTCCAATCCTGGGTCCACCGCTGATGAGGTCTGTGATCACTGCAGATCCCTGAATTCTGAGGTCTTTGTTGTCCCCACGGCAGGACATCTCACAGTTCCTAGGGTTATTGTGAGAATCAGGTGAGCGCAGAGTCCCTCCTCCAGGGCTTCCCTTTCAAGGTTTCCATTACCCATCGTCAGCTGGGATCAGAAAATACCCAATGGAAGATTCTAGAAATAAACAGTTCATAAATTTAAGATACCTTTATTATAGCCCACTGTTGTAATCATTTTATTTTACTATAGATATCGTTGTAAATCCCTCACTGTGCCTCATTCACAAATTCCTCGCTATCCTGGGTGCATATCTACAGGAAGGGACATGGATTTGGTTCCATCTAGGGTTTCAAGTGTCCATGGGGGTCTCGGAATGTATTCCCTGAGGATAAAAGGGCTGTACTCGATGTTCAGCAAGTCATCTTTCCTGTCCTCCGTGACCCCCTGGCCTCCAGCTGCAGACCACATGGGGTGGTGAGCAGGGACAGAGATGCAGTCTTCCCCCAGGACCTTCCCCTGCCTCAGAGCACAGAAAAGGATCCTGAGCATCTGGTGCATCTTGCCCAGCCACCTGCCATCAAGCTCCGGGAACTGCCAGCCCCAGCCAAGAGATCACCCCCATACCATATTTTCCACCAACCAGCCACCCCCTTGTTTTTCTTTCACAGTCTTGATGGGTTTGACCTATTTTTAGGACCCCTTTGCTGCTACCCACCACATACCTACCAGCTTGGTCTTTTTGTCTTCAGTGGGTTCTTCCTCCAAATACCCCTTTCTGGAGAGCTGTTGATTCTGCCCCTTTTTCTTTGCAATCATAAAATATTGATGCTGGGGGAACCCTAGAGTGAATCCAGTTAAACCTTTCTTTTCACAGTTGATGAAACTGAGGCCCCTAGATGGAAGGTAACTTGGTTACATCATTAGCTGGTGGCGGGTCAAGCCTAGCAAGCTTGAATACATATTTGTGGAGAGAAGAAATGCCTTTGGGTATATGATACTGCCGCAGTGACCTGGGGACCTGATTGAAATCTGAGGGTTTGAGTTCACATTTTGACCCCATCTCGTCATTCCTCCTGGTCCATAAAACAAGGATAAACTGATCCCTGTTAGGACTCCCTCTGAAGGAGTGCAATCAGAAGCCTTGCAAACTGTGGCCTACTAAGTGGTCGTAGTATTTATGTTGTCACCATTGTCTGGAGAAAGTGGAAATAACTCCCATCCCGATGAGAATCTGCACATTTGGTCTGAATCTTGTAATTCATTTTGGTTTTCCGTGGCTGAGTGGAGAGAGCTGATATTTTCCAGGCGACTCTGGCTATGGAGAGCTGGAGACCCAGGGGATTCGGAGAACAGTTGTTCCTTGCAAGTTACCCTGTGGCTAGTTGATGGTATGGATAGTAGAGGGTTTGGTACCAAGGCCCTGAGCACAGTGCTTGGGAGAGGAGAGAGGAGAGGGCTGGAGAAAATCAGACGTGTCAGTAAGTCCAGAATTTCTTTAAATTAATTTTAGATCTACTTAAAAAAAGAAACCCAGACCATAATTTCTGAGGCTGTCCATTTAGAAGTAGTCATTGTAGGTTATGTTATTATATAATCTCCCTCTCTCAGACCCTCTGTCCCTGTCTCTCTCTCTCTCTCTCTCTCTCTCCCCTCCCTTCCACCACCCTTCCCCCTTTGTGAACCAAATGCTAGGTCTTTGCTGGAGAGGGGTCTGTGTAGGTTCCAGACTCAGCCCCCCCAGACAAGTGAAAGAGTAACAGGGTGTTTTTCATCCAAATAACTGTTAAGGGTCCTAATTTAAAATGAATAAAGCCTTTCACCAGGCTCTGTGTTTCCCTAAATCAATTTGATTTTATGTAAACATTTATCTCTTTTGCACTTTCCCACCTACCACACCATTCACATCATAATGCCTTCGTGAACATTAATGTTTTCGCCAGATACGTTTCGGGGCAGGACCGGGGGAGGCCGGGAAGTGTGGTACACAGAATGCATTCTAAGCAGTCCAACCCGAGCAGAGCTTTCCAAAAATCAAGGAGTAAATGTGAACAAGCACTCAGTTTGGCTTAGGTAAGAGAAAGATATAAATCGCTGTCGGGGGTGTTGGGGGGGTGCAGATAAGATGTGGACTGGGGGCTATTGTTTGGAAAGACTTGCAGTCAGAAATGGCCAATTTTCAGCACGTCGGCAGGACATCTCCGAGGTTGTTAAGTGGCCGCAATGACTGACATGAGTGTCCAAATAGCAAATATTCCTCCTTCTAAAAAGAACATGTTTGATTTCTGCTCCATCTTTACTTATATCAAAGTGGCTCTCCTTGCTGAGCGCTCCAGCTACTGTAGGCAGACCTTTCCCTGCACTTCCCCGAGCTGTGGCAGGTTGTGAATTGACACACGTGGCGCAAGCCACACCAACCACCCGCTCTGCCTTATCCTTCTGGAAGCATCTCTGATCCAGACCCAGACACCTCCGGCAGGGGAAGCCACGCCTGACCTCCCACACACCCTCTAAACCAAGGAGAAGAGAAAAGCAGATGCTAGAAGATAACGAAAAGATAGTTAGCTATGACTTCCCAATTCACACCCAGCCCTGTTCCCAGATCCAGACAGGAGTGAGTGTGTTGCCAAATGTTTTTAGCAAACAAGAGTGAAAGAGCCTCAGCTTCAGAACAAGCTCTAAATAGTCAATTCCCCTTCTCCTTCCTTCATTGTTTACTGTTTATCTTCTCATCAGGGTTTTCTTTCTTTCTTTCTCTCTTTTTTTCCAAGTGATACATACAGTTAATTGGAGGGCTCTCTAATTCTTTTGTGTGATGGTTAAAACAATGAAAATAAGCAGAGAGTCACCACGAGAGCGTTTCACTGATGGATGCTTTAAAATAGAATTTTTTGGAAGCATTGTTGATTTCTACTTATTTTTTGTTGGTAAATCCCAGGGAAAATGTATATCGTTTCCTTTAAAGTTCTAATTCAAGGCATGGATGTGAGAGTTCTGGAGGGACTTTGGGACTGCGGTAAAATTTCGTTGTCATAGTAACAGAAAGGGAAATAGGCCTCACTCACCTGGGACTTGAGTGCGGCAAAGCTGGATTTTTTTTTTAAGGAAAAGGACTCTGCCAGTGAAATAAATGAAAAAACTTATTGTATTTTGAAACAAAATTTCAAATAGGAGCCAGGTGAATTGCTGCAGAGGACACTTTTGCCATTTTTCTTGGTCGATGTCGTTGCCTGATCCGAGATACCCAGTTTTGAAATTTTGCAGATCATTTAAAATAATATTGGCTTTGAAAATATGTTTTACAAATGATAACCTCAGACAGTGAGTCTATGTCTTTGTATTTTTTTCTGAGAATCCATCGATGGTCTGAAAGGACAGTCCCACTTGTCATTAACCATAAACCCCCCAGTGCAAACCTGCCCAGCCAACTTCGTCTTTGGCTGTTCCCAGGTCATTTTCTGATTTTGTATGCATCGGTTTGAAAATATCAGGCCACTTTCAAGGGTGAGCTGGTAGGTGTCTGAGCCAGCAGAGAGCCAAATGCATAAGGAACCCTGGGATTCTGGACCACATCCTGCCATTTTTACCACCCCCTCCCCCAGTACGATTTTCTGTACAGCAGGGGTCACTGCTGCGTTGGAAGCCTCTTTTTTTTTGCACAAGGAGTGCTGTGGAAGCTCCAGCCCTTGTACAAACCAGAGCCCAGCTTGGGAAGCACTTAACAATCCCCCACAGTAATGGAGAAGGGGGTGCCGGGCTTGGATTGAAAACATCCAAATTTGCAAATTGCAGAGGGTCAGCCATGTTCCTCTCTGGGCAGGACTGGTTGAAATTCCCCAGACCTGAAACACAATCGCTTTTTCAAATCAAATCTAATAGAATGCAGATAGAGTCTCCCTTAAAAAATGTTTACTGAAAAATGTAACACATTGCTTTCTCTTCACAGATTCTTTTTAAAATTTTTCCTCAAGTGCAATCAGAATTGTTTGAAAACAGCAGGAAACCCAAGGGACATGAGACGGTTTCAGGTAAGATCTCGCCTGTTAAATAAGTCATCCAGTTTTCTCTCTCTTGCCTACTCTCCCCCCCACCCCCCAAACCATTACTCACTGATACTGTGAGCAATACAAAAGGTAACTGTAAATGATAACTCTCCTCAGCTAGTATGCAGGGGTCCCTCGTTTTGTAGTGTTTAGGTTTTCGGCCTCCATTGCCAAATCCCCACGGGGAGAGGCACCAACCCGTTGCTGGAGATTTGATTTTAAGCCCTCAGGCTGCCCCTTGCACACACAGCTGCCCACAGCAGGAACCGTGTTCTTGATATTCAGCCACCTTGGGATTTTTCAAAGCTGCTTCTCTGTGCTTTCTGCAAGCAACAGCCCCTGCCTTCCTCTCCCACCTATTAACTATTCAGTGGTCTGTCTCCAAGCCTGTTGGAAAGCAGCAGTCCAGACAGCCGTGGTCACTTTAAGACCGCAGCATGACAACAAGACCCACGGGACGGTGACCCAGCTGCCTGGCAGTTAAATCTGCCACCGGTTTCATCACCCTTGCCACTGATGTACTGAGACGAGCTAATAAAAACACAGAGCAAAGCAAAGAGCACAGGTTGCTGCTGGGAGCAAGGGCTGCCCTGCTCAGCCCCCTTCCTTACACTGCGAAGGACCCACATTTAATTCTCCAAATGGCTTTGCTGCCGTTTGTGCCCACGCTAAGTACATGGCACCCCTTCTCCACGGGCAAATGAGAACTGGGCTGAACAATGGGATGCAAGCTTAAGACCTGGGAAAATCCTTGCAGCAAAGTGAGGAATGAGGGTGGATGATGAGCCCCATGCTTCAGGAGAGGGCAGGGTGGCTCCGGAAGGCTAGGTAACTTACCCCTGATCCCATAAGAAGGTGGCAGAGCTGGGAGGATCTGTCATCGAATCTCCACCAGACCATGGACATGTGACATGTGGTAGCTGCTGGGTCTGTGCTTCGCTATCACATACTTCTTGAAATTCTTAATAAGTTTGAACAAGGAGCAGTTCATCTTGTCCAGGATCCCACAAGTCATGTGTCTGGTCCCACCTGTCCCTTAGAGAGCTTCTGAGGCATGGCCACAGTCAGAGAGGCGCTGGGGAACAGAGCCTCATGAGAGTGAACAGGGTGGGCTGGTCGTAGCTCGGGGACAGTGCACTTGCCTCGCATGGAGGCCTGGGTCCCCTCCCCAGCCCTGCAAAGTGAAACGCAGAAGAAAAGGTAGAGGGAGGTGGGCGTGCACAAGCCAGAGAGAGTTACTTTGAAAACAGTTCCTTTTATTAATTCTTTCCCTTGCATGGTGATCAAGCATTTTTGCTGTGACCAGGACATATTTTTTTTTGGTATGGTTATAATATTTAACATTATTTCCAGGCTCTCTTAAAAATGTCAAGGCCCCCCCCATCTTACCATGCAGTCTTCCCCTGCAGTATGACCAAAAGACACAGAACTACAAATCAGCCTTCTTGAGGACCCAGCAGGAATGAATGTCACCCCCAGCAGAAACCTCACTAAACTCACTCATCCAAATACAGAGTAAAATAAATTTAGTCCAAGGAAGAGTGAGATTTACAAACATCCCAAAGAGCCTTAATGGCCCAAGCTTAGCTCCATTTCTGGAAGACACACGGGCGAGGAAAAGGAGGAGGCGGCTTGGATTCTTATTCTACCCTATTCCCTACCCTTACTCTCAAGGGGCTTTAAGTTTGAGAAGATGCTTCTACATGGGAAGAGCTTCTAATAGAATCCCTTGATGTTTTATTTCTCCCCAATTTTAGAAGCACATTCACAAAGCTGATGCATGCTCACCTGAAATTCACTTCTCCAGTTCTTCACTAAGCCAGGTCTTCATCGTGCCTGAGTTTTTCTCTGGCTTAGAATAAATGTTGCTACCTCAACTCGATGAGGAATTTTCATCCCATCTGAGCATATTTGACTTCTGCAAGGAAGGGGGGGGGGACTGTCAAAGTTTGTAGATTGCGTTATTTCTAGGTGAAAGCTAAAATCAATTTTGTCAGACATTTTTTGACCTTGAGGTCAAATTCATACAACATACGGTTCACCATTTTAGCCACCTTAAAGTTCAGGGACTTTTAGGATATTCACAGTGTCGTGCCACCATCTCCACCATTGGATTCCAGCACATTTTCATAAACTCAGAAAGTTATCCCGGGCTTCCTAATTCTACTTCTTTTCTCCGTGGATTTGTCTATTCTGGAAATTTCATGTGGATGAAACCCTACAATAGGTGTCCTTTTGCACTTGGCTTCTCTCTTAGCATAAGTTCTCCAGGTTCATGCATGATAATTCAATACTCCATTTCTTTTTATGGTGGGATAATATTCCATTGCCTGGTTACATCATCTTTTATTTATTCACTATTTAGTTAATGAACACTTGCATTGTTTCCACTTTGGGGTGATTTTAAATAATGCTTCTGTGGGTTTTTGTGCACAAGTTGTGTTCGTGAACATATGTTGTCATTCTCTCGGGATTATGGCGAAGAGTAGAATTTCTGGATTATATGGTAACTCTAACTTTTTGAGGAACTACCAAACTGTATTTCGCAGTGGCCTTACCATTTTACATTCCCACCAGTAATGTACCAATTTCCTAACTCCTCGACACACTTACTTTCTGATTTTCATAAGATCTAGCCATCTTGTGGGTATACAGTGGTTTTTGTCTTACTCTGGCTCTATCTATTCCTGTTGCCTAAAGGTGCTGAGCCTCTTTTCCTGTACTTACCATTCATAGGTGAGTCTTATCTGGAGAAATATCTATCAAGTCCTTTGCCGACTTTTAAATTGGGTTACTTTTTCCCATTGTAGTTGAATTATAGAGTTCTTTGTATATCAGGAATATCGTGTGCTTATCAGATATGTATTTTGCAGATATTTTCTCCCATTCTATGGGTCACCTTTTCATGTCTTCAGTGTCCTTTGGTGCATAAAAGAATTGGCAATTTTTCTGTTGTACTCAGATTCTATTAAGAATATATCTTTCGGTGAGAGCTCTTTTACATGGAGAAAGCTATTATGGAGGAGGCTTTTCTATGTGCTATGACGGTCAATTAAGAAACTTGGATCAAATTACAAACATGAAGTAAAGCCAGAGACAGTAGGCACTCATGGTGGTGGGGAGAGTAATCAAAAGGGACGGTAAATTTTAGGAATTCCTGGAATATGTTTCTCATTCACAATGATGAAAGTTAAAATTGTTTTTAACCATGTTGACAAACTTCAATTCATTATTTTTATTACATGATCAAACATAGGATTCTTTGGTGATGATTTGTTCAAAACAGAATAGGAACCCAGGCCATTCTAACAAAGTCATGAACTCTACATCAGGAACACAGGTAAACCTGGACTGTTTTCTCAAAAATAATCAGATGAGACCAAAATCATACCAAGCTTATTCTGGAGACTGAACCAATCCTCTTTAATTCAGTTGAAATTCTAAGTAGGACAGGACATAACAAAATACTTACTGAAACACCATGGGTCTTAACCCTTTTCTGGTCCAAATCCCTCTGAGAAGCTAGTAAAAGCTGTAATCTCTATCCCCACGAGAAGCTGCATTTGAAGAAAGTTTTGCTTAAAGTTTCAGTGATTTCCCAGATCTCTTAAAACATCTCTTAGGGTTCCATGGGTTCCTGACGTCAAGAAATCCATCCAACCCCACGTGGGCGTCCTTCATGTAAGTTGACCCTTAGTGACGATCCGCCCACTCTGACACTCTGCTGAAAGCACTCTGGGCTTTCAGTGCCATCTGCTCCCAGTTGATCCCTGTATCCCTATCCTCCGATTTCCTCCTTCTCAGAGCTGCAGTTCTACAGCTCGGCCTCTCTCCTGGGCATCTTCCCTCCCAAGACGAATGAGCACATATTCAAACAACTCAATTCTTACCCCTGATTCATTTCTCCCTGTTTCATGGTTGAAGCCTTGCTCCCTCCTCCAAAGTGTCTGTTAAATCCGTCTCTCTCCCCAGAAACCGTGGTGGGCCCTCTCCTCCTTCCTTGTCTAATCTGCCCTCGGCTTTAATGCCAAGTCATCTTCTAAAGCATGTCATGGATGTCGACTAGCTAAGGACACACAGCTCAGGTTTTGAAAGGCACAGCTGGGGAGATGCTTTCGAGATCTTCTTACCAGGAGACTCTTCTACCAGGCCCATCTCTGAAGTTCCCAGAGGTCCACTGCGTGTGCATGCCACTACCCTCCATTCTCTCAGGACCTTCTTATGTGCTTACTCCTCTGCCTGAGAACCCCCTCTCACTGGAGCCTCCCCCAAGACCACAGCTGCCCGCCACATCCCTGGTGCGGTATTTCCTGGCTTCCAGCAGCGCCGCTGGCTCCTTTGTACCAGCACCCATTCTCCTCAGTCCTCTCCTGTGTCACGCTGTCAGGCCACCAGGGGTTGTCTCTCCAGTATTCTGTGTGCTGCTCGAAGGTGAGTGGTATGCTTTACTTATTTTTAAGAGGAGAGGGGAAGAAAATAAAGAAGGAAGGGACAATTCAAGTTTTCTGGATCCCCAAAGTATCCAAATACATGCATATAGGAAATTACTTCTGCCTTCCTTGAAATAAGGCAATGAAGAGAAACACCTCGATTAACAGCTCAGTGAAGGAAAGAAAGCGAAATATGTGCCCAATGTAAGATGGCCTCCCTGATTTGTTTATTTATTTATTTATTTGGTGTTAGGGATTGAACCCAGGGATGCTCAACTGCTGAGTCACATTCTCAGCCCTTTTTGATATTATATTTGGAGACAGGGTCTCGCTAAGTTGTTTCAGGCCTTGCTAAGTTGTTGAGGCTGGCCTTGAACTTGAGATCCTCCTCCCTCAGCCTCCCAAGCTGCGGGGATTACCATTGTGCACCAACCCGCCTGGCTGCTTTGACCACTCTGTTAAGGCGTAACAAACCCCATTCTTGATTTCACTGCCATGTGAGAGTGGCCATTATAAAGTCCAGGAGAAAATCAAGCCCAAAAAGGGACTCAAATACATCATCATTTCCCACATTCACATTCTAAAAAACAAAAACAAAGACAGTAGAAACACACAATAATTTAGGGCTCACTCTTGCTAACTCTTGCATAGATAAGCAGGCAGGTGTCCAGGTTAAAACTCGAGATGTGCCATTCCATTATGCATCCTGCTACCCAGTGTTGCTAAAGACATTCCATGTGCCTGGTACTGTGTGAGGTGCTGGTGACACAGCAGAAGCAACCCAGATAAAATTCTCACCTGCAAAGGCTCGTCTCCTGGTGGAGAGACATGGAACCCAGAACGCCCGAGGGATCTGCACAGCAGAGGTCGGCTTCTCGGTGGTCCTCTAGGACCTCGCCTGCAGACAGTGGACCTCAGCACAGTGCCGTTACCTGTGTGGAGCCCCTTGGAACCTAGCAGGGTGGTCAAGGGTGGGTGATGGGGAGTTAGTGGACAGCACCATTACCATAATAGCAAGTGTGGCTGCTCTTGTGAGGTGTTCAGCACTTCTGAAGCATCATCTACAATGTCAGACTTTTTCCTGGGGACTGGACTGTCTAAAGACTTGGGTACCGAGTTTTAACCTGTGGCTTCAAAAAGGCTAAGTTTGTGAAAGGCATGATCACCGTAGAGGGCTGAGGGCGATGTTTTCCTTCCCAAGGGCAGAACCACCTTGTGCATGAGATCATTTTGGCATTGAAGACCTTGATACACGTCCAACCTCCAAGTCATTTTTTTTTTAATATTTATTTTCTAGTTTTCGGTGGACACAACATCTTTGTTGGTATGTGGTGCTGAGGATCGAACCCAGGGCTGCACGCATGCCAGGCGAGCGCGCTGCCTCTTCAGCCACATCCCCAGCCCCTCCAAGTCATTTTTAATGAAAGGATGCCTGTATTTCTAATGATAGGGACGTCGTTTTGGGGGGCCAGGTGGGTAGAGATTGCTACTGCCCGATGGTGGCCCCAGGATTCATGCACACCAGAGAGGGCCTCTGGGGGGGGGCATCTTGGAGGACTCCCCAGGGCAGAGGGCAGGGTTGGTGCTTGGGGCAGGGACATGCCTGGCAGGTCCACCAGACCCAGGAGGAAGTGGGAAGGAATGTATGGTAGTGGAGAGAAAGGGACTGGTCTCACTTGGTCTGCCCCTTAAGGACTGACAGCCCCGGGGTAGCTGGACCGTCCAGGCTGCCTCGAGCCTGCGCTCCGCCGCGCTGGGTGCCTGCGCTGCACAAGAAGGATGGGGAAATTAACGTCTGTGACAAAGACACCTAGTGCACACAGCTGGGCGTTAGCCATTAGTCTGTTTTACTAAACGATACAAGAGCAAAGGGCACGGCTACTCATGTCTTGGCCTGGGGCCAAGATCCATCCAACAACCCCTTATGATTTTTTTTTAAACCCCCAGCTCTTATATAAAACATTTTAATGGCACCACCATCTATTTTCCTTAAATAAAAAATGTTGAATGTTTCTCTCACACCCACTGAAGAGGGAAACGAGAGTTTAAATGAACTCCAAATGGTAAGAATTTAATACAGCTCCAGCTGCTGCCTGCAGGTTTCTTCAGTTCAAATCTTTCGGTTTGGGAGCTGCCCAGACGCTCTGTGATCTCACCCACCATTTGAAAGTTGCTGTGCTACTGAGCAGCAGTTTTAAAGCACATAATGAAAATCACTTGACTTATGGCCTCTCTGATCAACAGGTGAGTCCATTATCTGCTGGTAAAACAAACCAGATAGTCCAAGTTAAAAAAAAAAAAGTAACATGATAATTATCTACTTGGAGGCAGAAGAAAACTCTGAGGGTCTGAGTGTCTTTCACTCTGTTTGATGCTTTAAGTTGGGGGAAGGCTTGCTGTGGATTCCTTCAAGATTTCTCTGATGGAATGACCCTTTGTCTCCTCATGCCTGGATTTCACTGTCTCCAGTATGGAAAAGAATCAGGGGGATACAAATTTTGATTGACTCACATAGGAAATGTGTTTTGAGTTCTTTGTGGGAGAGAAGGGGGAGACGTGAAAACGGGTAGCAGCCCAAGTAACTTTCAGGAAAGGACTTGCAGTTAGGTGGAAACATGCCAAAATGCTCCACTATTTTAGGGGACTCCAATAAGAACACTAAAACCTACCTTTGAACCCATGCCAGTGCAACTAGATACAGAACTTTCTGGAACACAGAGCTTTCTTGGTTCTGCCGTGTGAGTGCATGGGTTCCTCAGCTGCTTAGAGGGGCTTCTGATTTTTGATGGAGGGCAGGTGATTCGGGGGCTCCCTGGTGAAAGGTGATGGAGCCAGAGAACTGCATCTACTGTGCTGTACGGCTCCCCCCGGGGCTCCCCTAACTTCTGCTAGTAAAATACGGCCCTTGGCTCTAACATCCCTCCGGGCGGGCATACCTTTCAGATGGGAAAAGCAATGAGTCCAATGGAAGAAACGGAGGTGGGGCAGAAGTGGCGAGTGACGGTGTCTCCGAGGTGAGGCAGGTGAAGGACCACCAGGCTCCCCAGGGACATGAAGAGCTGGTTTAAAAAAAACTGCGTTTTATTTCCATACAGATCCAGCTGCATTTTACAAAGCCAGCTCTTTTAGTGTTCCCTCCTGACCCCCAAGCCAAATTTGCCAACATATCCCAGCAGAAAGCTCTTGGGCCTACGGCTCCACTTAGGTTGACTGGAATTTCCTTTAAAAAGTTCCAGAATCACCGTCTCCATTGCCTGGAGTTGTGCACTCAATTTTTTTTTTTCATTTCTTCGAGGTCCATCTCAATTCCTGCTTCCTCCGTGAAAATGTCTGTTGCTGCTCTTGAGTTCAGGTTGCTTCCTCTTCCCTTTGGGCCCCCGAGAGCATCCAATGGCCACACGGTCCAGTCCTCCATGATCTATTACCGTGCAGTGATATTTTCTGATTATGTCTGGTGTGGTTCTGCTCCATCAACTCCGCAGTAAACTCCTTGAGGCAGCAACGATGTTTTCTATAAACTTCCACCGCAGGCAGCGCCGGGCCTGCGAACTCCATAAATACCTGATGAGTGATGGGGACGCAGCGCTGCCTGGTGACTCACCTTCTCAGGTCCCCCTCCCTTGGTACCAACCATCCCAGAATGCCCCGTGCCTGTCTCCATGGAGACCAACTTTGTGTTCTCCTGTTTGGGACTTGATACTTGACTGAACAGGCAGTTTAGCCCTGGGGAATGGGAAACAACAGCTAGCGCTAAGAACTCTGGGAATTCCTTTTTTTTAAATAACAAAATTTATGCTGGTGGGGTAGGTGTTTAAAGGTAATTTTGGATACTCTGGAGTCCAGTAACAAAGAAGAATCTGGGCTTTAAATCTGGTTCGAAAATATGATGTGTGCCAAGAATAAAGTGGTGAGGAGAAACCAATGGCAGTAGCCAATTTGTTTGTGATTAGCCCGGGTCGAATTAATGGAGGCTTAGACAAACTCGTGTCATTGGATTCTCCTGGTCAGCTGTGCGATGAGCCAGTGTCTAAAAACCCCACCGTCTGTTTCTCCTCACCATGTGGACTCCCAGCGAGGTTGCCCACGATAGCCAGAAGTCTGTCTTGATTTTCTCTGTGGCTTTCATGGTCTCTATGTCTCTCCTCCTTCCACAGGTGGAAAATAAAATCCCACATAACAGTTATGCCTTGGGAAAGCTGAAATAACATATATAGCAACTGAACAGTTATAAGGGAAAAGCACATCATGAATTTAATTCCATTTCCAGATGTAAAATGTCATAAAGAATTTTTTTCCATACTTGGCAATATAACAGGAATTTTCGAGACCATTTTATTTAGCTAGGTGTACGCATGTTCGTAAGTGGGGTATCAGAGAGTCTTCGACATCGAATGGGCCATAAATGCTATGTGGAATAGCTTTCCTGAGGCCCCACATGGAGCTAAGGGGTGGACAGCCCTCGCTGAAGGGGCAGGAACCTGCCTCTGATGGATGGCAGAATTTGGTGTGGTTCAGAGCAGGAGCTCGGACCACAGGGGGAGGTCTCTAGCTAGTGTCATTCCCCTGACTCCAGACAATGGAAGTGTCATCTGTTTCAGAGGGCAGGTCACGTAGTCATCCCACACTTTCTTCATCCTGACTTCTTTACCCTCCTCGTGTGAGACTTGGGAGTCTGTAGGAACACCTGGGCGTGAGCCAAGACAGGCTGGCTGGAGGAGGGCCTGAGCTGGCCATTCCTCGGACTCCCCTGAATCAGACACTTCGAACTTTGAGAAGGATAAATAAAAGCCACCACACCATGTGGTGTTCCCCAAGCCAAGGACATCTCAGAGCAAGACATCAGAATAACCCAAAGGTGGGAAAAGTCGGTTGAGTGGAAGTCCCCATCCCATCCGAGATCATTCTGATACCAAACAAACTGCTCCTCAGTTGGAAAGTTAGCCACACAGGCAGGTTCATGGATGTGTCCACTAAGGGTTACTCCCACAGTGGCCTTTTATGGACAGGAGAGAGCTCTTTACAACTCAGCTCCTGCTTTGTATAAATTATTAGAGAGACGTGGGAGAACGTCTGGGTAACGAAAAGAAAAATAGAATTTGAGAAAGCCAATCAGTTTTCGCGAGTGCTTTTTTGCCAACTGCTAATGTGCTCATAGATTCTCCTTAAAACTTTCTTGTATTTTTCCAGGGGAGGGACAAGTTTTTTATTTGTGTTTCTCTTTCTGCAAAACACTGCCTGATAGTTGGGTGACTCAAAACGAAACCTCCCACCGCCACTCTCCACTTGGTCTGTGGTCACTGAGCTGGCCTCTCCCCAGGATGAGAGATCACAGTCCAACAAAATAAGAAATGGCAAAAAGCAAAAAACCACTTTCACTTAAAAACATGCAGGCTCTTTCAGTTGATTCCAACTCCGCCCTCCTGGAAACTTGGCTTGAAGGTGTCACTGTGAATGAATTGCTTGTAGCTTTTGTGTTGAATGGAAATGTTACTGTTGAGGAGACCCAACAGCTACAAGGAGCTGGTATGCACGTCCAGGGGACTTGCCATGAGAGCTTGGAGCTACAATACGGATGTATCCAGGCTGAGGAGTAAATGAAACTTGTCACTAGTGTTAGCAGCAAAACCCGGGGTCCATCCCTCACAAATTATGGACATCTGTATTCCTAATTGGCATTCTTTAGGGCTACGCCAGCAGAATGGCAGCACCAGGAGACTGTGACAGGCTTAGAGGAGATGAGGTATCAGGGTGAGGTGACAGGAGGCATTGATGAGGCAGGAAAGTTCTTTTGGATGGAATATTCTCCATATGTTTGCTACGATGCTGGGGATTTTTAGCTTCAGGTACCTTCAAATGACACCTTTTGTCCCTACTAAATTTGCTACTTTTAAAACAGATCAGTTTTTGATCGTAGAAGAACAAGTGGTATTGATGGCTACATGATCCCAGGACCGTTGGTAAAGATGCATACAAATAGTTAACAAGGTAATGGTAAGAAATGTTGACCTTGATTTGTTTAGCTAAGATGTAAAGATTTTTGAAGGTCAAAGGTGTCCTTGTGTAGTGTTTTGGAGTCTAACTGTGCCTGACCCTCTAACATTAAGCTGCTGTGGCCTGCAGTTTTGAAGAGTGAAGCAAACCAGGGGGAAAGCGAGAAGGGGGAGAGAACAGGAAATGGAGTGAGGTGTTTCAGGAAGTTGTCAGGGGTTGACGGATTGATTCCAGATGGAAAGGGTCAGCCTTCGTGACCCAGGAAATACTCACTAGGGGAAAGAAGTTGGCTTGGGGAAGGGGAAGGCCTGGGAGTGAGATGATGTTGGAATGCACATTCCACTTCCTTTCGTCTTAAAACATTCAGAAATTTTAACTTCTCCGAATAGAATAATATCAGTGTTGTCATCGTTCATCAGAAAACGGTGAAGGAAGTTAAACTCGAAGCTTTGACTAAACCAAATGTATCTTCGCCTCCGTAATGTTATCCAGTCTTCCAGAAGTCGAGGGAATGTGTGTAAAATCAGTGTTTAAGTGTGAGTCCCCATGTAGAGAAGCAGCAGCAGCCCAGCATGCCTGGTTTCATGTGGCGGAGTTTGTGGGTTAAGTCCATTACATTTTGCAAATTCAGTTTAGTAGCAGGCTTTTCTAGGTACCTCACAGCCTAAGATATTTAGAATATGAAAAACTGGAACTTGCCTCATATCTATACACACACACACACACACACACACACACACATGCACGCATGCATGCACGCACATACATTTGGACGTAATTTAAAGTCTTGTAATAAATTTTGCAGACACTGAAATAATTCAGGTTAATTCCCTTGCTGTCACGAGAGGCCGGCACTAGCCAGCAAGAGATTAAAATTTATTTCCATTGTTAATAGAAAATAATGAAGTGCATCTGAACCACCAGGGTATGTCATTCGGGAAATGTTCACTTTGGAACTAGGTCTCACTCCACCCAAATGGACAACGATGAAATCTGCTGGCTCGGGAAAGCCCCATATTCCGTGGCGGGAGCATTAATGGACGGTATGACAAGGAGCTTGTGGAATGGATTAAAGTGGTCTCTGAACGAGCGCTCCTTACATCCGCATCATCCTCGGGCAGAGCTGGGGTTTCCCTCAGTGTGTCCAGGACAGCTTCTTGGTGGTGAAGGCCTGGAGCACCCTGTCATCCTTGTTGGGGGATTTCTGAGTTGTTTTCCAGCACCGAGAGCTGTGCCTTTGAAGACCCACTTGCACACACGATTTGCAAGAGTAGTCCAATTCCTATTTCCCCCCTTTATCCTATTATTTCCAGAGGGTAAGCACGCACCCAGGTGTTGGCTTCTAACCTCCACATTCACCTGAACCCGGGGGGGCTGTGAGGTCCCATCCGTCCCTTGACGGGGCTGAGGTCTCTCTGATAAGACCTTGTGCCTGGGTGCGCCTGCCACCCAGGATGGGTGTCTCTGATGGTTGCCTTCACAGGATAGGAACTATCTAGAAGGACTTTTCCCAGATGCTCCTATGTTACCACAGACACAATTGAAAACAGACCCTGAGCGCGACAGGCTACGTCCCCGAATGGTGAGCAATTATATGGGTGATAATTTTCTGAGTGACAACTGAGGTTCTTTGGAGTCTGTTCTTTGACTCCCCAGGGCCTGTCGTAATACCTGGCGTGCAGTAGGAAGCCCAGCGAATGCCTGTTGAGTTGAATGATGGAAACCCACTAATGTCCATGTAAAACCTCACATGTGCTCCATCATGCCCACGGAGTGAGGCATGATTTGTGAACTCATGGGTCCTGGGGATTCTCTCAATCCTATTACATTATAAATATAAAAATGTTAAAAGATACCATGTAAAACTCCATAGGCCAAAAAAAAAAAATCAGAAAAGTGTTGCTTTGTGAAAACTGGGGTTAGGATCGACTGCAAATGGACATAAGGTAAATTTCCGCGGGGGGGGGGGGGATGGCATATTCCACATCGTGAGAGTCGTGTAAACTGTCAATTCTACAGCTAAGTTCCATGCCTTCCACAACATGTTAATTTTGTCTAAAAAGAGCAAACCCAAATCTGTGGTCGTCATCATCTTTTATGGACTAGTTGGTGAGGCGTGGGCAGTGGTGCAGATGAAATGAGATCAGCGATGTTTTGATAACTCTTGGAGCTGGATGGTGGGTCCTAGGGATTCATTATGCTAGTCTATTTTGTTTGGAATTATTCATAATAAAAAGTTTTTTTTTAATGCCATCTAATTCTTTCATATTAAGAGGTCAGGCCAGGCCAAGCCCCCCCCTCCTTCTTCACCTGGGAAGTAGGAAAGGGTTGGCAGAACAATTACAAGTAGAATATGGACAAATCTCATTTGGGGTGTGGGCAGGAGGGATAATTTTGAAACATGGCTTGTCATTATGTACCTATTCAATGCCGGTCCTCAAAAGGTCTATACATATGCATGAATTTGGATATACCAAGTTCCTTCTAAAAAAAAAATTACCATGCAAAAGTGACATGAGCTGAGAAGCCATCTTGCATTCTGGCCCACTCAGCTTCCTGGGTGGGGTGGGTGTGGCAGGTCACCCTCCTCTGCCTCACCCTGCTAGCCCTGGCCGCTTTGAACTTCTCCCACTTAGATCTGCGTTGCACCCTGTGGACCTCAATTCAATACCCTTCTGCTCCCTATTTCATGGGTTAGTGTCTTTCTCCAGCCTGAAAGTGGCTCTCTGAAGTTGGGGGCCGTGCTCTTAACTGCTGGTCCCCAGCCCCCTTGTTCCCCTTTCTAGAACCTTGCCCAGAGGATAGACCATGGGAAAATCTCCGGGGAAAGTGTCCTGTGGCCTCAGACTGGTCACAGGAGGCAGGGGCGGGGCAGCTAGCACAGGGACTCATCCTCACTTGGCACGTACAGAGCGCTGTGCTGAACAGTTTCAATGTATTATCTCATTTTTCCTCCTTTTATCTCATTTGGCCCTGTGAGATAGGCGGCGTTGTTTGTGTTTTATGGATGAAAAACATTGAGATTCAAAAGGGTTCAGTAATTTGTCCACGGTTTCATGTCAGAGAGCAGCAGCCTGGGACTTGGATTTAGTTCTGACTCCAAATCCAGGCTCATCCAGGACTCCACACCCACCTCTTCCCCTTCCTCCAGCTAGATACAAAATGTCCTGCTGTCTTCAATGCTCCATTCTGAGACCCTAATCTTCTCATCAACAGTCTTTATACTTTGCTGCTCTTCCCTGGTGGGTGGGTGCCACAGACAATGGCCGGCCAACATCCGGATGCCCAGCACGATGTCAGGGTATCTTTGAAGTGCAACAGCCCCTTCCCCAGCTTGGAGAAGTGACCTTCCAGCTGGTGGTTCCTGCCCACCTCTGGGTCACACCCAGCCCGCACCTTGTGATGATGCAGTTGAAGGCTCTTCTCAGAAGGATGGTCTGGGCCTTCCACAGAGAACTGGGCTCTTGGAACTCGTGGGCAGAGGGCCCGTTTTCCCACTTGGCGACCCAGGCAGGGTTTGAATAGGAATGCATGACAACACAGGGAGGCTGCCCCATCTTTCCATCAGCTTCTTCTAAATCATGGGAAGAGGAGTACCTGTTGAATGGGGAAGAACATGGTCCATCCCCGAGTCCTACCCTGTCCCCTGTGTCACAAGGAAGTGTGCCCAAACAGAACCCTGAAGCGCGTGTGATTTGACGCCAAACTCACCCACCTTTGATGCTGACCCTGCAGGTGGTGCTGTCGACCACGGTGAACGTGGACGGACACGTGCTGGCCGTTTCCGACAACATGTTCGTGCACAACAACTCCAAGCACGGACGGAGGGCCAGGAGGCTTGACCCATCCGAAGGTGGGTAGGGCTGTCGGCTGAGCACGGCAGATGAGCAAAGTCCTCCACAGATTTTCTGGTTTGAATTTCCAATTTACATGTGGGAGTTAGAGTGGGGAAAGTCCACTGAGCCGTGTGGGTTTGTAAGGGAAGCTGTAAACACAGCCTGCCCCGGGCGGGGCCGGGCCCCCCAGCTGCCCCCGGCCTCTCCCATTCTGCTCTGTTTTCTTTTTGCTAGACGGGCATTTCAGGCAAATGTAGGCCTATGACATCTTAGTTAAACAGGAACATTACAGTGCCAGACGTGTATGAATAAGTGTCAGATGTGCCCTTAAACAGATTGTGAGCAAAACAAAACAAAGTGCAGAATGAAACTGACACTAATTGATTTTTGTTTGCTTGGACAAGAAGAAATCGTGGGCTGCTCTGGGTAGTTTTCCAAGTGCATTAAAGTAATTAGAAATACTGGTCACTGTTAAACTTCAACTTGTCCAAAAAATTAAAGTGTATCGATGAACGCAACTGACAAACCTAAGTAAATTCCATCTCACTCCTTCCCCTTCCTTCTGGACTCCCCGGCTCATGGTGTGGGGAGACCTTCTAATCTAGAACGAATAACCAAATTAGGCTACTATTAGAAGGTGATGTTTTGCTAGACGCTGCCCACCGGTCCCCACCCCCAACCCGGCCCTTAAAATGTATCTTGTATCATTTTAAATAGGAATTAATGAACTGAAAGAAAATGATTGAATCAGTAAAGAATTTGGAGTGGTGTTAATGCTCCCACAGTGAGCACTGAAAGGAGAGAAGAAAACCCCAGAGTTCAGAGCTGGGAGCCCCTCGAGTTCCTTTTGACTGATTGGATGTGATTGACTGGCTGTTCAAAGGGGGCTCATGTTTTTGGAGTCCTGCCAAAGTTCTCCTCCACCTTTGACCCTGTCAGCTTTGGCAATGGAGTGATGGATTGACTTGAGTTATGGCCTGAAAACCATATTGGGTTCCTGTTGGGATGTGAAGTCCAGGGACCTCAGACATACGGACAAAGGGAGGAAAATCCTTCCCACAAGTTAGGAGACTGATTAGAAATTGTCTCTTGAGTTGAAAAAAAAAAAAAAAAAAACCCTTCCGCTATGATAGAGCTTGCTTTCTCCTTCTCCGCCCAGCGCATTAATGGGCCTTGTAAATTTTAACATCGTGGGGCAGAGGAGGTGGGGAGAGAAAAGGGATTTACACTTTTCTAGTGTGATCAGCTTATAAAAATATGGGCAAAAACAACAGAGTTTTCAAAACACCCTTTGCACAATTAGCTAAGTGTTTCGCTTTTTCATACATAATGGTCAGCTCATTAGGCTTTAATGACCTGGTGCCAACCAACAACCAATTAGGGGAGGACGGCAGGTCAAGAAAGCTCAACTTGAACTTCATGGAATGGCCAACAGCTTCCCAGGACAGCCATTCCCCAAGCTCCCGACTCCCACCACCGAGGATAGGGCTGACTTTTTCTTTCCTATCCTCTCAGCGACACCCTGCATCAAAGCCATCAGCCCAAGTGAAGGCTGGACCACAGGAGGGGCCATGGTTATCATCATTGGCGACAACTTCTTCGATGGTCTCCAAGTGGTGTTCGGCACCATGCTCGTGTGGAGCGAGGTAGGCAGTCAGCTTCTCTCCCCTCCTTTGGCCCAAAGATTTGTTTAAAAAATATATATATTTATTTTAGTTGTAGATGGACACATACCTTTATTTTATTTTATTTTTTACATGGTGCTGAGATCCAGCCCAGTGCCTCACACGTGCTGGGCAAGCGCTCTACCACTGAGCCACGACCCCAGCCCCCAAAGGTGGTTTTTATCTGGGGAAAACAGAATGAGCAGGGCATGAAGGGTAAGAAGGCCTGAAGTCATGCTCGTTGCAGGGACATTGTTAAAATGGCAAACATCCATTGCAGGACTGGGTAAAATTGCGAAAAATTAGAAAGAGGCTACATAGTGGATTAAAAGAGTATGGTAGAAGTAATAATAGTAAAATATTTTTCCACCATTGAAAATCATGGTCTGAAAAAACTTCTGCTGATCTAGGAGCAGAGATATGCGCCTGCCGTAATGTTCTTTGGGAGAAAAATCAGGACAACGGGTCTCTGCATAGGCATAATCTAATTCTGTGACTCACGTCCACAGAAATGTACTAGAAACACACCAGATATTACTGCTGGATGTCTCTGGGTTATGCAATGCTATTTTTCTTTCTTTCTTTCTTTTTTTCCTTTATTTCTGTGATTCCCCAATTTTCTCAGTTGGGTATGGCTGGTGTTCTAGCCAGAAAAACAACAGAACACACAGCAAAAAAGATGGCCGGATCAGTAAGGGGGACCGAGGCGGTTCCTTGGCGATGGCTTGTCTAATGGCTCTCTCGTGCCCTTCCCGTTCCTTCCTCAGCTCATAACCCCTCATGCCATCCGGGTGCAGACACCTCCCCGGCACATCCCCGGAGTAGTGGAAGTGACATTATCTTATAAATCCAAACAGTTCTGCAAAGGAGCCCCGGGAAGGTTCATTTACACAGGTAGGTGAAGAAGCGGCATCAGGGAGACTGGCCTCCAGCTCCCCTTGGCTCTGGTGCCCGGCGTCCCTCTTTGAAACCATTTTGGTTTTTTCTAGGTCTTTCCAGTGGTGTGGGAAGAGGGCTCGACACTGGATGGGGAAAGTGTGGACTCAATTCTAAATGTGTATTTTACTTCAGCAACTTCTGCCTGGTCTAGGGATGGTCATGGCTGGTTGTTTTGGAAATGAACACCTTGCTCATCTCTTCTATTGCAATGGCAGTTTAAAAAGTTAGTGTCCTACCTCCCAAAGGGACACCTTTCCTCCACTCCTTCAGGGTGGTATGTATTGCACATTTATCCTGGGAAATCCTAGTGAAGTCTAATGCCCCATCTTACCTTCTAGACAGAGAGACAGATGGAAAGAAAACAAATCACGTGATTTCAGAGGGAAGGAAAGAGGGCCTTGGGTGGGAGCCTCTGATGAGCAGAGACCTGAATCCCAGGACTGGGCCAACCGTGGAAACCCATGCCCTCCCTCCTTTCCTCTCTGCCTCCTCTCCAGCCCCCTCCCCTAGAATCCCCCCCCCCGCCCCGCCCCCAGCAGCTCTGCCGGCTGTTCTCTGTTGGATTCACTGGTGTTTGCTGGAACCTTACCTGGTAGTCCCCGGATCTGCAAGGCCCTTCGCTTCCAGGATCACAGACTGGGAAGTGGGAACAAGCTTGGTGCAGATAGTAGAGGAGCCATGGTGGGCGAGGTAGGAGAGGCCCAAAGGAAGGGCTTCTAACAAGAACCCCCTGAGGTTGCAAGGCCAGGGTTGAAGCCAAGACCTGCAGGGTCCTGCCTTCCTAGACCTTGGGCTGCTCTCGGCCCTGGGTTAGGGGCCTGGACTCATAGCGTCGCTCGCCTTCTAAATAATTCTTTTCCCCATCTTATAAAGCGGACCACCTACTTCCCCAAGTTGAGAAGACTGATTGATACCATGCATGGAAATGGTGGCAGGATGGTAAAGGCTTAACAGGAAAAAAGAGGGGTTCAAAAGTTTTGTTTTGTAGCATTTACTGAATTCAAACTATTGTGTGACATTGGCCTGCTCACAAAGTTTCTGAAAATTGAACCACCTTCTCCCTAGAGCTGGTAGCCAGGTCTAGCACATCTGTTCACATAAAACACTCAGGATAGAGAGGCGGTTGAGGGAGCCATAGATTGCTATTCAAAAAATGTTTATTATCAGAAGTGCCTTTATTGTTGTCCTTGGTATTTTCATGGAAACTGACTTAAACAAGGAATTGAAATGGTGATGAGTTCTAAAAATGACCTGTATAGGATTCTAGGAGTATGTACTGAGGGAATCAAGTCTTAAACTGAGGTGTTGGGGAGAACTCAGAACAGTGCAGACAGAGGGACAGCACGTGCAAAGGCCCCGGGGTAGGAGAGAGTGTACCATATATTTGATGACCACTGTGATCAAGGCAGAAACAAGGAATTATAGAGAAGTTGGGTACAAGCCAGAAGGGGGATACAGGGGCCACAATGCATCCAGGTCCTTTGCTCAGCTCTTCCCTAAATGCCACAGGCAGCCGTGGGAATATCGCTGCGATCGGATTTGCCCTTGCAGAGGTTGTTGTGGCCGCAGTGCTAGAATGGCTCAAAAGCCAATGTGGATGCAGAGAGGTCAGTTGGAGGCCAGCGCGTGGGCTCAGACCAGAAATGATGGTGGCTTGAGCCAGCATGCTGATGTGGGGACAGGCAGAAGTGGGTGGAATTGAGGCGGTGGCGCTGATGGGGATGATGGATGGGATGGGGTGAAAGTTGGGGAGGGGAGGGGAGGGGGCGACGCTCAGGTTTCAGGGTTGAAAAATTGGGTGGGTATAGTTCAGAAAGTGATTTTTTTTTAAAGGTAGAAAGTGCTAAGGGAGTTCAGAGGAAGGACAGAATACTTCCAGCTGGCGGAGAGGTGGGAAGGTTTAATATCGAAAAGATGTCGATTAATGGACGAATTCAACACAGCGCCAATCAGAATACCAACAGGACGTTTGGGGAGACTCTACGAAGTTCACCTGGAAAGGTGTTAAAATAGAACACTTGATTGTGAAAAATGAGAGAGCCTTGCCCTACTGGACATTCAAACCTATTTTAAGGTTCAATAATTAAAAGAATATGGGCCTCTGCAGAAACAGAAATGTCACGCCACAGAAGAGAAAATTTGAAAACAAACTGTTTTTGCACGTGTTGAGTAGATAAATACCGAAATATCAGCCTCGTGAGGAGCCATCTCGGGTCCACGTGAAAAATAGAGAATGTTTAACGAACATGTCAGGCCAACCAGTGAAGACATAGTTAAAAGAAAAAGATTTCTAATTTCACATGACAAACTGAAATATACTCAAATGAAATAATTCAATTAAAAATACAGATATTTCAAAAGACTATAATCCACAACATCATTATTACGTTGAGCCTTGCCCGCCTTGACCCCAAAGACAGATACCATGCAGAAAAGATGGGGTTACAGAAAAAGAAAATTTCTCATGTGAAAGTAGCCAGGCATGAAGTCAAAAGATAGAATGAACTGGGAATGTGTCTACTCTGTAGGATATATTGTGTCACATATAAAAAGATTCATTCATTTGTTCAGTCAAAATTTCTTTTATGCCTGCTCTTATCTACTGCCATGTTATGCATTATGATAAAGAGGTGAACGCTGTATTTCTTGCAAATTAAGGAGGAAAAAAGCAAATACCCACACAGAAAGCTATAAGTGGCATCAGTTGCTATATATGTTATTTCAGGAGTCCAATGAAGCAATAAACATTTTAAAAAGTCCAACCACATTAATAATCTAACAAATGCAAATGAAGGCAACTCTTAAGAGTACCACAAATTTTTCTTTATGGAGTTAACAAAGCTATTTCTTAAACAAATGAAAAAATATCCACATTGGCAAAATTAGAAAAAGGTGGAGATTCTAACGCCCCACGGTAGGAGGGTAGATGGTGAGAGAAGAGGGCCCCGATGGTACCAGCCTTAAAAATACGTGTGCCCTTTAACCCCAAAGTTCTACTTTGAGCAATACATACTTAGAAAATAATTGAATTTGCTCAAGGCTGTTCTTTGGAACACTATTTATAGCAGTGAAAAAATTAAAAACATCTTTAGTGTCCATTAGGGGAATCATTAAGTAAATAACGAAACATCTTTACACTTTTTAAACATTAAAAATGATACCATTGACGGATACTTACAGGAGAGACAGGTGTGATGTATGTCCTTTAAAAAGCTTCAAAACAGAATGCATAGGACGATCCTTTTTTTTTTTAGATATGAAAAATGAACAATTGTACAGAAGGCACTCCGGGGCCACTGAGTTGGCAGGGGCGGTTTCTGAGAGTCAGAGTTGAACTTATTTTCATGTTGCTTATTGTGTCCATTATTTTTTCACAAAAGTAAATGATTTTAGTTACACATTAAAAGAATAAAATTTAATAAAAATTAACATCACACATGTTTAAAGACCCAAGGTGCACACACCAGTAAACGATCTTTCAGATGTCCGCCCAGCCAGGCAGCCAGAGAAGCTTCTTGCAGAAGATGCCTTTGAGTGGGGAGGCCAGGGACTGAGAAGAGGCCAGGTGTGCAGACACCGCCCAGGATGGCACAGGAGGCTGGTCACTCACCGAGAAATGTCCTCCTAAGGTTGCTGGCCAAATTCAACTCCTGCTCATGGAGACCAGAAGCCAATGCTATCCATGAGGGTCCCAGGCCCCACAGGAAATGGGTGGGTGGTCCTTGTTTCTCCCAATGAATGGGCAGTGCCAACCACCATGAAAGCTCACTTAATCTCCATCTGATGGTGGAAAGGCAGGGACTTGGCAGGGAACCAGAGAGGAGAGAGCTCTACCCAGACCTGGGTCCTCGCTCCAGCTGGCCCTGTGGTCATGACTGTCTCCCTGGGGGAAGCTGGACGGAGGCCTGTTGGATTTGTAGTGGGCCTGTCCTCTAAGGACCGAGGTCCAAATCGTGGCAGCTCTCTGAGCACCTTGGGAGTCAGCATCTTCATTCCTGTGCAGGTGCGTCATGGCGGGATGGGTGCTCCGAGGTCCCTGCAGGCCTAGACTAAAACTCAACTCCAACGGTGAGGTGCAAAGACCCATCAGATCCCAGAGGAAAGGAAAACCTTGCAACCTAGCAAACTTTGGTGGGGGCAGGCTGAGCCCTCTGGGTAGGAGCCGTCCAAGAGGATGGGCCTGGGGAACAGAAGAGCTGCTCTTGGAGGCTGCTCTGGGGGAATTGTGTGTCCTTTCGTCAAGTCACCTGACCTCTTGTCTGGAAAGCTCAGGTAGTAATTAGGCTGCTACCTGCAGGTGTTTCCCTAATGTGGCTGACCGTGAGAATAGTGCTTGGCGCCACTCCAGATGTGACCAATCATGCCCTTCTGGGAAGGTCTGAGAATCTGTATTTTCCACAAAGAAATGAATCTGGGAGACCTGAGTTCTGCTCATGAGGCTGCTCAGAGACTCTCTGGCTTGGAAAGAATCCACATGTGGGAGAGACTGGTCTCCTTATGAGTCTGGGCTGTTTCCCCATGAACGAAATAGTAGTGTTTAGTGGAATTTTCTAGAAGGAGACTCAAAAACCAAGAGGCAAGAAGGGAGGCTCCCGTGAACCTCTCCTCCTTTGGTCCTCCCCTCTACATGCACACCCGGTGGTCCACCTGCAGCTGTTGGTGGTTCTGTATTCAAGGATGCACCACTATAATGAGCCCACGCCTATTAGATGTATCTGGTGTAATTAGCCAAAATGCAGTCATCAGCCTCTGTGGTTGCTGCTGTCAAGCACAGCACACACTTGTCAGGGCTCTGGAAAACAACACGTCCTCCTCACACATGTGGCGTTGCAGGTTCGTTTCCTCCACCCCTGGTTTGCTAACCTGCAGCTTGCTGCTGCAGAATTGAGAGAGCCACATGAGACCGAGGCTCGTCAGGAAAGTCCAATTGCCTCCGTCTGGTTTGAGACCCAGAGGCAATGTGGCAGCCTAGGCTTAGCGGAAGAGATCCCTCCTCTGCTCTCCTTGCAGACATTTCCCCTGAGAGTCAGCAGTGGAGAAAAGCAAGGCCCGTGCAGCGGGTCTACTGCGACGGCGGTGCCGGTGGCTCTGGCTGGCTTCATTTCGGGCGGCAGGGAGTCCACAGGGAGACGAGTCCGGAGCGTGGCATTCGTGGGAGGAATTGCTGTTGTCTGTAATTGTGGAAACTGCACCACCCACAGGAGCCCTTGCTGTTGCCTGAGCTCAGGCAGGTGGTCGAGGCCCTGGGGGGAGGTGAGCTTAGCTTTCCACTATTGTTCCTGTGGCTCTTTGCAGAATCTGGGCTACCCATTCAATGTTGATTAACAAGTTTCCCTTAAGTTCTATCATAAGATAGAAGCAGTCAAAAAAGAAAATTAAAGATGATAGAAATTCAAGAATCACATCTGTCGTCTGCTGAGCACACAGGGACAGGCTCTTCCTGGGAGCTCTGACAATCACCACCTTTCCCATGACGATGACAGTTTTATTAGTACCTCAACTTCATAGATGAGAAATCTGTCACATAGGCAAATTAAGTCACCTGCATACGGCCACCAAGCTAGGCTCACTCCAAGCTGTCCTAGTACAAAGTCCTGCCCTTCAGCACTAACCTGTATGACTTACTGATTCTGTGCCGCTTGATAATGGGGCCACCTCTTTGGTCTCACCTGGTGGTTTTACTTGTCTCTCTGGCTGTTACTCTGAAGAAGGGCACAGGAAACAGGGGATAGCCAGAGAGTATGAAGGGGTCTCAGAAGAAGGCTTACCTCTGCCTAGGTTCTCTATAGGCCACACTCTTAGTGTGACATGGTGACTCAGAGCCTGTGAAGGGCTTTGAATTCCTTCGAAGTGACAGCCATGTTCCTGTCCACAAATAACTGAATTTGCAGAAGATGAAGGCATGACAGGCTTATTACTCCTGTGAACTTGGCACCAGGTGGTAGGCGACCCCAAGGGTTGCTGCTGAGCAGTAGAGAGGCAGGGACGGAATGGAGAGACTCGGATTTTCATCCCAGCTCTGGGGGAAAATCATGTAACTATTCCTTGCACCATTTTTCTACCCTAAAGAATGGAGATATATTTAGCTAACTGGGAAGAGGAAGGTTGAGAGGTTTGCAAAGCGAATTGTATTGTATAGATACAAAACTCTAAGCAGAATTCACTGTGGCCGGCACTGGAAGGAGATGCTTATACAGCAGGTCTTTAGAGCCCAGGTGGCTCCTCCCTGGTCACTGTTGGGTGGCCTTTCTCCGTGTCTTCTTGGGAAAGGTGGGTTCTTGTTGAAAGAACTCCCACATCATGCCCTTCATGTTGCGATCTAGATTAGAACTCAGGGCTCTGCAGGAAACAGAGAAGGCCAAGGAATGTGGACCCTGCAGATAGGGGTCAAGGGAAAGCCAATAGGGGTCAAGAGGGGATGGGCCCCAGCTGCCACCGGTGCCTGCAGATGCTTTTGGAGGTGTGCAGTGGAATATAGAGGTGAAGGAAGCCAGCTGGACTGGATGGGACACACTGGGAAACCAGAGAAATGGTGGCAATACCCTCTGCCCCCCAATACGTCTTCCCTTTTACTCCAGCAAAAATCAAATATGTTGATTAAATACCCTGCTCATCATTTGGGAGAACTGGTGTTCATCAACAGGAAGAGGCAGCAGCTGGGGCGGGGAGAACCTAGAAGCCTGGATTTTGCCACAAACTTTCAAATCACACCCCAGATAGTGTCTTCCCGAAGGCTCTGCACGAGGCCTGGGGTCTTCCCTCCATAAAGCTGCTCTGCACAGATGTGCAGACTGGATTTCAAATGTTAATAGCTCATCCGATTTGCATTTCTTCTTCTTTTTTAATAGCATCATCTGCATGCATGCACCCTCCCCCCCCCAAAAAAAAGAATCCTATTGAAGAAATGAACCTGGTTCTTAGTTAAACATACCCAATTCAGACATCAAAAACTGGCCCTGGGTTTAATCCTTCCCTGTTCACCCTGGAAACAGGTTGGATCAACAGCCCTCGTGGGCTCCTGCACTTTTGTGAAGTTGCCTGTGCCTGACCTGCATCGAAATCCCCATCCATCCTTTAGCGGAGTCTGAGGAATGACATCCCATGGTTGGCCCCAGAGTAGAAAGCGTTGCTTCACTGGAGACATCCCAGCCCCTTAATGGACCGGTACTCCCGGCTATAATATTCTAAATGCACATTACAGAGAGCAGGCGCCGGCTCATAACTGCTCCGTTGTGGCATTTAGATTTACCCTTGAAATTTATCTTTAATTTTTACAGTTGTCTCCTTAACCATGTATATTACTCCCTTCTTCAAACAATCTGTCTTGCGGCTGCAGTGTTTCTTGAAACCAAAGCGTAATTAAATATTAAATTAATATTTCATTTAAAATTAAATATCAGAGGCTTCAGTCTAATCTTTGGCTTGTGCACTGTTGATTCTCGCCTCGTATTCTTGTTCTTGTGTCCACAAAGGCAGGTGCCGTCTCTGAATAACGTGTTCCCGCCTTATCTCTATTCCTCTTATTTTCTCTTTGGCTCTACCAGACTTGGGCTACATTGAAACAAATGGATGTGGTGAGAGATTTCCACGTTGTCACAGTTAAGGGCCACTCAATAGCTTATGACTTCAACCCCACCCACCTCGACTTTTCAGAGAAGAATTTCATCACTCAAATTAAGTAATAGCCTTAGAATCATAAAATGCAAGAGTTTGCAAGGGGGTCTGGAGACGACGTAGTCCAACTACTTGTCTTTGAAGGGAACGGAGCCCCCTGCGTGGCAGGGTGAACCTGGCATCCTTGGTCAGTGCCAGGATTTAAGGCAAATCCCAAGAACAGCCAGCTGTAGCTTCTGGTCCCAAGCATTTCAGATAAGGGATATAGCCTTTGACTTTTGGACCTGTTAGGAGTGGGGTGTAGGTAGACGATTGGACGAAGAGATTGGGAACAGGAGGGGAGAGAGAGAGATTGAAGGGATTGAAGGATTCTGAAGTCATGGACCCTATAAAGGAAGGATAGCACAGGTAAGTCCTGAAGATGACATGCCCATGTGCTTCTAAACTAACCTTAGAGCTGGGTGGCTCTGTGCCTTCCTGCCTTGGCAACAGAGAGCATCTCCTGACTGAAGCCCCATTGGAGGTTTCCTATGCTTAGCCAGGTCCGCCTTCTGATCTGCTGTTTATCTGGCAATCAAATTCCATAGATTTTTTTTTTTGCTTATATTGGCTTTGCTTTTTATAAAACAAAAAGATTTCTTTCAATTGTTTATTCTTGAAAGAAGTTGTGATTTAGAGTTGGGACTCCAGGGTCCTCTGGTTCTGTGGGCTGTCTGTCTTGGTGGACCATCCACTCTGGATATGTGACCCAATGAATGTACATGCACAATCACACAGCTGGGATTGGAATTTCTACTTCTGCTGGTCTCTTGATGGCCATCCATAGACCTCATGGTGATCCTAGGACCCAAGTGAAGATTTGCTGGTGAGCAAATATGGACCCAGGACCTGCAAGTTGTTCCACCAACATCTCCAGAATGGCAGCTGGATGGAGCACTGAGACCTCCCTTCACCCCACTGACTTCTCCTCTCAAATTCCAAATATAATTTTGCCATGTTTGTGGTCTGTACTCCCCGCTGGTCACAGGCAAAAATGGCATCCGCCATGTTGATGCTTTATCATGGAGGGTTGACCAGCACTCCAGCACAGGGCCTCCTTGCAGCATTAGCCTGGCATCCTGATAGTTTTGGGAAACAGAAATAGAAGCATAGCTGGGGTAAGGTGGCTTTGTTCTTGTACTTCCCTTAAAGAAAGAAAATAAAAATATAGAATTTATGTTTCATCAATCCTTTGGGAAAATTAATATTGAGCACCTGCCAGATTTTTTGTTTTTTAAATAAGTGGTTCCTAGTAGATATTTTTAGTTAAATAATATTTACTCAAAAAAGGAAACCTTTCACACATTGCTTATAGTTTATATCTATTTGTTGGGCCCAAGATATGTAAGTAACCTCGTATATTATACTCTCAATCAAAATGAGAAATGACATGTACGATCCAGGCTCTCAAGAGAAATATTATGAAATCTCAAGGTATTGATGAAAGTTTTTCAAGGCTGATCCAAATGGGATTTAGATTCTGTGGCAGTTGAAATGTGTATTATTAAACTCCTTGAGCAAACTCAAATGACTCCCAGTGGAGGATTAAGATGTTCTATGTATAGCAAAGACGAAATTCTCATGTCTGAGTTTTCTCTATTGAATTCCCCCTTGATTAGCTTCTGTAATATTTAACTTCATGCCAAGCCATAATTATTTAATAAAAGGTAAATATAAATTATATTTCAGTGGGGGATATGACCTTTTACCTTAATGTTATATTACTAAAGAAAGACATAGACAAATAGAGCCTATAGATTGAAGCGTATTTTTAATTTACTCTATTTTTGCGTTGCCAGCACTTCTCTGTCTCTGTCAGCCAGAGGGTTGGCAGAGCTTCACAACATCCCACCTGCCATGTGGTAGGCAAGTCTGTAAATTAACATGGTGGTGGCGGTTAATGACCTGGCTGGCCCTTGGAGACCCTCTTGGTGCTGGTCTTGGGCACCTCATTAGCTAATTGAGGTTTGCTTGGCTTGTACCAGGCCTGAAAAGGCAGAAAACACCCAGGGACCTGGGGAGAGGACATGTGGCAGGAAGCAGCGATTCAAAGGAAGCTCAATCTAGAGGATGCAGAAACAACTGGTCAGTGGGAAGCGAGTTTGGAACCCAGATGAGAGTCGTCAAACCAACCTGGATGTTGTAAAGGCTGCTGAGAGTGGTGTTTCCTCTTTTGGTTTGGTGTTGACTCAACAGAGCCTGAGTCACTTTGACTTTGTGGTTGCTACTTCAGATGTACGCTTGGTTAAATGAGATTGTGTGTGTGTGTGTGTGTGTGTGTGTGTGTGTGTGTGTGTTTGCTCCCTGTCCGTTCAGATGACAATGTTGTGTTTCACTGCACTCTCTCTCATTTGGATACACATGTGACCCTTCCCACCGTTTGCACCTAGGACGTCTGGTGGCAGGGACCTGTCAAAATTGTCACCATAAAAAAATAGACAATTGTGTCTGATCTACTTATTCCATTTAAAGCATGAAGTCCTCACCCCATGTGGTCGAGATACTCTGCTCTTCCTGGGGGTGAGGAGATGGGGAGGGGAGGGCAGGAACAATAAGCCAGAAAGGACCCTTCTGTCCTGGGGGTTTCCATTCTGTTAGTGGACAGCACATGTGATAAATTCTCTGAAAGAGAAACTGTCGGCTACTTTCCACCTCTGTGTACTGCTTGGGGCCCAGCATCTGAGAATTCCCCTAGAAAGAGCAGAAAGAACCAAGCAAGAAGGTGAGTGGCGGGAGGGCCATGGGTGGAGCACCATAGTCCAGGGGGAGGCTGTGTGTCCCTGCGGGGGGTGACCATGCAGATGGAAAGGAGGGGACAGAGGGGTAATGGAGAGAGTGAAGGCTAGACTTCCTTCCTGGGATCTTCCTGTCACCTGTGTCTGGCACATCATGAGCAAACCCATAGCTAGAACTTTTTCAGTTTTATCCATCCAAGGAAATCCTTGCATTGGATAGCAAAATAGTACATGGTTCACAAAAGATGAGGTGATAACTGGCTTGGAGGATTTTGTCACCAACTCAGTTCGTCCTGCAGCACGGGACAGCTGTTTGTTTTGCTGACTGATACCAAGTGGGGCCTTTTTCCACTCTCAGTGACTGAGAAGTCAGGTGACCCAGGGGGGTTCCATATTCCATGTCTGCAGCCCTTGTCTCGAAACTGGGGAGGAAGCAAAGAGTGATGGGGGGAATGTCTCCAGTTCCACAGTAGGAAAGTGAAGGGTGCAGGCTTTGGGGTCAGAGAAGCCGGGCTTCCGATCCCACCTGGAGCTGAATTTAACACTGAGATGAAACCCACGCCAGGGGTTGCAATGAGGATTTAAAGAATGAATAGGTGTGGCATGGGTAGCCGGATGTCCGAAACAGCAAGCCTCCAGTGTATTCTAACAGTGGTCATTAGAATTTTAGTTATTGCATATTATAGCCTCCAAAATACTGTTTTTAAAGAAAAAAGGCTTCTGAAATGACTGATAGTATGGTGCTAAGTAGAAAATAAAGTTCACAGAATGATTTTAAGTATGCATACAGCTATTCTCGCATGTGTTTCTGGGTAAGATGGTATTGTTAGGGCAGACATTTAATTTGCCTCCCACCCCACCAAGGTCCTCAGGGGATATTTTCAGAAAAACATAAAAATGAGGGAAATGTGGGTTTCATGCTCAAAGCTAGGCTGGTGTCATTGAGATGCCAGAATGTTGTGCCCTTGTGCTGCCGTGTGCCGACAGGGCTGTGTTGGAGCCCGAGGGCAAGCTGGACTCCTGATTCTCCTCCTAGGAAAGAGCAGCAATACAAACGCAGGGACATGGTGGAAAGACAACTTTGTTCTAGCAAAAATGGGTAGGATGCATTAAATAACGTGATCAAAAACTTTATTAAATAAAACATTAAAGCATTACCTGTGGGATACCAACAAGACAAACGTATTCATCCACAAAAACATTCAATTTCCAAAAGGTAGATTCCTAAAGCCCAGTACCGTTAGCTAGAATAAACAACCGCAATCTCTTACCCAACTCTCTAGAACATTCTTCTTGAAATGAAAGGAAGACTAGAAATATGACCATTTGGAAAATGACAACCAAAAGGGGAGATAAAATGATAGGAGTTTAAATTTAGAACAAAACCCACAACAAATCTACAGCAATGTATTTAACATCTTGAGGAAATGGATGTCTTTCTAGGAAAATCCAAATGAAGTTGAAAATAAAGAATGAGTCCAAGATTTCTGATTGGCCATCAGGTGGCTGATGTTGCCATCACTGGGAATCTCGAGAGCTTGGGGGTCCAGGTTGGGAGAAATCTAAGGGACATCCTGGTGGATGCCTCCAGCCAACCGCTGGCTACACAAGGCTGAATCCCCAGCACATCATCTGGAACAGGGATGAAGATTTGTGGCCATCACACACAGCTTGACGTGGGATTCTAGGGGAATGGCTGAAGTTGACCAGGAGAAGGTGTAGCAAGGCAGAAGATGGCCTCGTCAGGAACCTCGAAGAGCATCAACATCTACAAAACGGGCAAAGATACAATCCTGAAAGCAGGCTGGGATGCCCTGGGAAAAGAGGTAGGCAGAAAGCAGAGGAGGGAGAGTTCTGGAAGGAACCAATGATGGATGGAAGTTGTTCCAGAAGGAGAGGGTGTGAGCAGTGTCTCAGGCTAATGTCAGATTAAAATAAGGATGGAAAAGTTCCCTTTGGTTTGGTTAAGATGTTGTTGGCGACCTTGACAAGAACAATTTCAGTAAGTTTCCTTTCAACTTTAAGCCAAGAGGTATTCCTCATACTATGAGTTTTATATAGCACAGCCTGAAACATAGAGAACTTCTCAATTTATTCTTCAAAACTCCCAAGTTGGGCAGAACAGTGTTCCTTATCCCAGTTATTCATACAACACATGAATCCCTAATGACAACAATGATTATGGGTACCCAAGGGGCTCAGCATGTGCTGGGCACTATTCTTAGGTCCGTGACTGATTTAATCCTCACTCCAGTAATCACAGGAAAATGCCAACAAATTAAATTCATATTATACTAAGAATATTCTATGAACATCCAGGAGTTCATGTTTAATTGTGAAATATTGGAGGATTCCTTTAAAAATACAATATAAACTGGTCATAGGAGAAAATTCCCCCAATTGTAATTTTCTAAAATTCGAGCAAGTCCTGATAAAACACTTACTGAAGCTTGGTGAAGAGTATCCACCTCAAAGAACCAGCACCACACTTGGTGAAATGTTGGTGTCTTTCCCATCTAGAGGGAAACAAGCAGGAATTATCTATTGTCCTTTTTTGCGGATTTTGATTGAGATGAGAATAGGAGAAAGAGGGCTAAATGGGATAGACTTACCTATCAGAAGGAAAGGACGACCATCCTACAGGGAGATGTTGGGAAAGCAAAGACTAAGAGAAGGAAGAGAGCTGGGTCAGGGGAGCGGCTACAGAAGGATAGACGGCTCTGTTTGGCTAAGATCTTCCATACAGCAAGCACTGCACTGGGTGCTTAATAAATTGTTGCAGTGATGTTGACAGCCAGCCATGAGAGGGACTTTAAATAGAAGCCTACAGAAGCCAGCCGTGGAGGCAGAACTGAGACCCACATCTTACTTGATTCTAAAGCTGATATTCTTAATGACTACACGTGGCCACAATCTACCCTCACACGCACTGACTGCACAGATCCATAAAGAGAGTTCCTAGATACTAGAAAAACTCTTAAAAAACATAATGCAGTAATAATCATATTCATGATGAAAACAGAAAAAAGTGAGATATGTAGAAAACAAAAATGAAAGCCAGGAAACTCCACACCAGTGTCAGGAACACTGCACATTCTCCAGGGGGACCTCAGGGAGAAGATGGGGCATTCATATAAAATCAACTAATTGTTTTCTCCAGCTGTAGGTTCAATGCAACTGAATTTTTAAAAATTTCCTAAGAATTAGGGGAATTGTATGTATGATTCACACATCACTTCACAGTGGTCCGCATTCTGAAATACGCATCGTTAGGCAATTTGGGGGGTTAAGTAAGCATTGCAAAACATGCTCACACAAACGCAGGCGGTCCAGCCCTCCACACCTAGGCTGTGTGTATATACTATTGTACATGGGGCCTCTGATTGATTGAATATTGTTATGTGGTTTCTGAGCATGAGCCTGTGTGTGTGTGTGTGTGTGTTTAATAGACCCTGCTGCAGTCAGGATGTCAGGGTGGTCTCTCTGTACATAATGTGATAATGTAGCATGATGACAAAGTGTTAAAAATCTTAATATATAGTAACATATTTTTTACAAGTCAGAAGACCTATTCCCAATAGAAAAGAGTGCAGAAAGTATTAAGACATCCAAAAGAGCAAAATTAAAATGATCTGCAAATATAAGAAAATATTCATTGACCTCAGTGGGGAATGAAAAAGCCTAAGTTGAGATGATTGTGTGTGTTGCTGGAGGAAGCGTGAATTCATATGTCCTTCTGAGGAGTGATTGCACAGTATGTGTGCAAGGCCTTAAATATCAATCATGATTTTTGGTCCAGTAATTCTAATTCTTGGCATTTCCCAATTGAAGTAATTAAAGTTATGCACAAAAGATAATTATTACTCTGATTTTTATAATAGTGAGAAATTAGGATCACATTAAATACCCAACATTAGGAAGTCATTTAAATAAATTATAGAACATGTCATGGAAAAATATGCAAGGATTTTAAATAATGCTATAAAAAGAATATGTAATAACCTGGAGGAAGTTTATGGTTATACAGTATTGTTAAATGGAATGAAGTAGGTTATATAACAGTGTGAATAGTATATCTGAATAATTTTAAGTGTGTGTGTGTTTAAATCTGAGTAAAAATGTTCATCCTGATCATCTCTTAAACGGTAGGTTAATGGACGATTTTATTTTTACTATATGTTTAAAATTGTTCATGATTTCTTTTAAAAAAGTATAGTTTTGATTAGAAAAATAGCAACAGATGTTCATAAAACACATATGCAAATAGAAAGATTAAAGAAACACACCTTGTGTTCATTGTTTTTTGACAGACATGCAGGCAATTATTATTTTATTCTTTGTGTCTTTTTCTTTGATCAAGCATTAATTTTAAAGCCATAAAATTTGAACAAAAAACTTTAAAAATAAAGGAAGGGAGGACGAAGGAGAAAGAATAAAGGAATTAACTCTGAAAACAATGCTTTCCAGGGGCTGGGTTGTGGCTCAGCAGTAGAGCGTTCACCTAGAACGTGCGAGGCCCTGGGTTCAATCCTCAGCACCACATAAAATAATACATAAATAAAATAAAGGTATTATGTCCAACTACAACTAAAAACTAAATGTTTTTTAAAAAATGCTTTACAGTAGGAAAAGTGGTGAAGTGTGTCATTCATTCACTCACTCGTTTTATAATGACTCATACTCCCTGCGAACCAGGCTGTCCCTCAGCGGTGGGACCACAGAGTGGAACAGAATGAGCTCTGTTCCCCTGGACCTTATTGTGTAGTGAGGGTGCCTGGTGTTTAAAAAAAAAGTATGGATAACTAACTATAATTGCAAAATATGAAAGTGATTTTTCATAAGAACAAAGTTATGAGGACAAGATCATAGAAGGTTTATGTATGTAGGAATCTAAATATTTAAGAGACTGATTAAGAAAACCTGATACTTAGAAGAATAAATAGATGGAAAGGCATACTAGGGAAAGAGAAGAGAGGAAGAAGAGAAGGGAAATAGAATAAAGGTAGTTTATCACCTTCACAAGAAATTCCAATATGTTTGGTTGTTGAATATTTTGATATTTGAGAGTGAGAAGGCAGAAATGACAAGATGATTATAATAATCCTGAAATCTTGAAATGTTATTCTAATGGGAAAACATAAAATGACTATGAATTCTAAATTTATGTGTGAATTAACTGATGTCAGTGGACCCTTAAATGGTTGCATCAATTCTTAGACAGGATCAGAGCCTTTTTCTTACCTGTGGAAGACTTTCTCGATTGCTTTGGGGCCTGGACAGCAGACTCAAAGAGGATTTTTGTCTTTCAGCACTAAATGAACCCACCATAGACTACGGCTTCCAGAGGCTGCAGAAAGTCATCCCCAGGCATCCTGGAGATCCTGAGAGATTAGCTAAGGTAAAAATGCTTTGGAAATTGATGTATGAAAACCTTCTGTACAGTTTCAGCAAGTTTTGTCAGATCCAGCCATTTAAGTCCCATTAAAATTAATTAGGCCTTGCAATTAGCTAAGCTTCAGATATTAGATGAACATAAAATTCCTACTAAGATGAAATATATTCTGTTTAATCTCGGAGGATATATGAAATATGAAGATTTGGGCCTATAAAACAGATATGCTACAAGAATACTCGCTTTATAAAACACTGCCAACTTCACAAAAATAAATATTTGCATAATTGCTTAAAAGTTTAAGCTTGCACTTGTTTGTATTTAAATGATTTTATTTGCCTGTAATCGCAGGTGCCCATCAATTCAGTCAAGTATTCATTGATGGCCAATTGTGTGCATAAGAACTTAATGAAGATAAAAGTGTCTCCATACAAAACTTCTGTGAAATGCATCATTTTTAAATGAACTTACTTATGGAAACTACATTTTACATCTGGCCCATGATGTTAGCTTCCTTCGTTTAAAAAAATACACCAACTTATTAGTTGTCATTCAACTAATGAGAAACTATTAAATTTTTGCATTTATATTTGTCTTTTAAACACACACATTTTGAAATGCCATGTTCTCTATTCTGTACTGTGAGTAAAATTCAAGCACTAGTTGCTTCTATTTCGCACCTTTATTTTCCTCCTGGAAAAATCCCCAGCCCCACCATTAAATTAGATGATATCTGGAAAGTAGGTTAATAGCAATTTAAAAGGCCGTAAAGAACAGGAGGTGGAAAAGACAAAATGAGAGGACAGGGATTCATGATTACTAATTCTCTCTGGTTAAACTGAACAGGGGGGAATATTATTGAAAGAATTCATCTTTATTAGGAGAGAATTTTGCAGAAGGCACTGCCAAGATAACTTCAGTACTTTGGACAACTCCTTGGCAGGCTGCTAAACTCAGGTCCATCAATCATCTTAAGAATATTTGGTTAATTAGGTTACCAGACTTTTTTCATACAGTGGTCTGCAAGAAGTTTCTAATAGAATTCCCATGACGTTAATTTTACCCAACTCCACCCTCAATGTGTGGTTGATGGTGCTTTTTTGGGGTAGTACGACCTTTAATGGTGAATTTCATGCAGGTACATATTTATAATCTATGATTTATATTCGACCTCTTGGCTAATTATTTACATTTGGGGGGATGTGTGGACTTTTTATTTTTATCTGTAATTTTCTTTTTTTTTTTGCCATTTGGGGTTTTGCTTTTGATGGTACCCCACTGTGTTAGTGACCAAAATACTTTACATAAACAATTTAAAGGAAGAAAAAAATTTACTTTGGCTCATGGTTAACTGGTTCCATTGCTCTGGGCCTGAAGTGAGATAGAACATCATGGCAGAAGGCTGTGGTGGAGGAAGGCACAGGGAAGCAGGGAGAGGGAGAGAGGGAGAGAGACAGACAGACAGACACACACACACAGAGAAGAAGGGGTAGGTTCGTGGCATGCTCCAGTGACTGGCTTCCTCGAACCAGGTCCCACCACCTAATGTTTCTGCCATCTTCCACTAAAGTCACCAAATTATTAATCCATTAATGGATTAATTAATCTACTGATGAAGTTCAGAGCCCTCATGGCCAAATTCTTCCCTAAAACCTGCCTCTGAATATTGCCGCATTTAGGGACCAAGACTTCAACACGGGGATCTTTGGGGGAGACTTTAGATACAGACCCTAACACCCAGCCTTTCTTTTCTTTTCCAGGAAATGCTGTTGAAAAGAGCTGCAGATCTAGTGGAGGCCCTCTACGGCACACCCCACAATAACCAGGTTAGGAGCCTACAGCTTCTGCTCTGTCCAGCTTGACTCTTTGCTGCACCAAATGCTCACCCTGACCTGCCATTTTGCAGGACATCATTCTGAAGCGAGCTGCAGACATTGCCGAAGCTCTCTACAGTGTCCCCAGGAATCCCAGCCAGATTCCAGCTCTCTCCAGCTCCCCAGCTCACAGCGGCATGATGGGAATCAATTCTTATGGCAGCCAGCTTGGGGTCAGCATCTCAGAGTCCACACAAGGAAATAACCAAGGTACCAGCTTTCTCAGAGTCAGAATTCAAATATGTCTTCTATGTTTAAAAGGTTGGTTCTGCTGGAGTAGAAGGAGGTAGAGCTTGAGTCCTAAACTATTCTTCAGTGTGGCCCCAGATAAGCAGAACTAACATACACTGGATTATTTCAAAAATTTAGGTGGTATACTGTTAGATTCTGAACTTCTGTGTACCAGGTAGAATCCCTTTGCCTGGAAATATTTAAGAAGAAGATTGACTACTATAAATTTAGAATGGTTTAGGCATATGGAAATGAGGTTTACAGATATTGATTGAATACCATTTACACTTCTGCTATTATGATAATCAGGTGGAATAATGAAAAGAGGCTGATTGTCACCATTATCATTTATTATGCCCAACTCTCTTTTTAGTATAACCAAGAGTGAATGAGTTGGTTTTATTGGGTAACTTCTGCAGTACTTTACCTTAAATAGCTACAAACTTATTGTCAACTGTACTTTTATGTGCAAAGTATATCAGGTAAAGATTTTTTCAATGAAGTTGGTTTGATTATTAAAAGGCTAAACTATCATAAATTATTTTTTAAGAGTAATTGTCCCTAATGACACCTGTAAGCTGGAGAGTTTTATTTCTAATTTTATTCATCCATTGGAAGAAAATGCCTCATTCTTTTGCCCAGAGTGAATTCTTAGGAAAAGAGGAGAAACAAGATAATAGTTCTTCATTTTTTTTTTTTTTTTTTTAGACATGGGACTCATGGACTATGTATCAGTTTTTATTCTTTTATTTGATGAAAAATTTGGGTTGTTGTCTAGATAGTTTGAGACTGTTATCCCAAGTGTTTCATTTCAAAATAGGCTGAGTGATGTCTCTGTGCCGGAGCTTCAGAAGCATAGGGAAGGCTCAGTGCCCCTCCCCGCTTCCCTCTAAGGATGGAATGTGCCACATTTAGTTGCTGATGCCTCGGAGTCCTGTGGCCAAAACAGCCCGTTTGGATGAATGCATCAATGCTTTTTGAATGAACCTGATCCCTAACCCCACATAGGGCATGGTAACCACCTTGAGCTAACCTTGCTGGAACCATGTTCTGCAGAATACGAACGGCCCCAGATGTGATGTGTTATTAGGGTGCCTTTCTCCCACCTCCAAAAGATGCTATGGTGTATTAAATTGAGAAACAGTAGGTTATCAAAGTTACTAGATTATTTATTCTCTAGGCCTTCTTATATATAAATCCTCAAGATATGGTCATAGCACATAGCATCTGCCCAACTCGAACCCCAAAGGCTCTTCTCAGTGATACCAGTTCACATCTGCTCGGACTGTAGTGCCTTAGGAAATTCATGTCTTAGGACTCCCGCGGCTCCTCGACGGGGGCTGGAGATGCCAGCTGCAGACCTGAAGGAAGAGGGAGGGGGTAAGAGGGGCATGGCCTTGTGTAGGATGGGGAAGAGATGGAGGGATAAGAGGATAAGGACTTGGTCATCAGGTACCAAAACCCAGATAGAAGAGAGGAATAAGTTCTAGTATAGAACAGTTGGGTGACTAGAGTTAACACGGGTTTTTTGTATGTTTCAAAACAGCTGGAAGAGAGAATTTCGAATGATTCTAACACAAATAAATGATAACTATTTGAGGTGGTAGGTATGCCAGTTACCCTGATTTGGTCATTGTGCATTATATGATATGTCAAAATTTCACACTGTCCCCTGTAATGTGTACAATTATATGTGAATTCAAAAAGAAGAGCTGAAAATAAACTTCCACTTCCCCTGCTGCCCAGGAGCAGCTTGGTGACAGTCGGAGGCCCGGGGCCATCGTGGACCTGTGCTGGCCACGCTGGGCGCTACTGTGTAGACTGGTTGATTGACCTGGCCTCTTCCTTTGTTGTCAAGGATACATCCGCAACACAAGCAGCATCTCCCCGAGGGGGTACTCCTCCAGCTCCACGCCTCAGCAGTCCAACTACAGTACCTCCAGCAACAGTATGAATGGCTACAGCAACGTCCCCATGGCCAACCTGGGCGTCCCAGGATCTCCAGGATTTCTGAACGGCTCGCCCACCGGCTCCCCGTATGGAAGTAAGTCCCCTCGTCATCCGTCCTGCTCTCCGGGCCTCTCGTCTTTGTGGGGAAGGCTGCACCCTTCATCGGACTGTCTCACGGGGGAGCCGCCCACTACCTGATGAAATGTCCTGCTGGCCTTTGGTTTCCCTTAGCTGGACTGTGACCAGCTGGGTCACTCCAGGCCTTCTGGGGAAAGAAAGAGACGAAACAGTGACAGAGACCGCGTCTGTGTGACGTAGGTCCACAGGAAGGAGGAATTAAGAGTCCATTTCGGTTAACAATATGCGCCTTCCTCATTAGTCACTTTGAGAGGCAATATTTTTATCTTATCTTCAGGAGAATTTTCTAGGTGGATGTTATCTCCGTATGATAGATAAGGAATTGGAGTGCCCAGCAGTTAGCCTGCTTACTCAAGATCACACAGCTAGGGTACAGCAGGGCAATAATTGGGGCATGGGATCCATGGTTTCAAGTTATTTTGTCACATGGTGGTCTGCTTTTCCTGTGTGAGGTGGCTCTTCCTCCATGAGACACCTCCAGAGAGGTGGAAGTTGACTGTGGGCAACAGTGTGGTGTATTGAGACAGAACCTCTTAATCTTAATCTAGGGTCTGGCAGCGAAGCCAACCCTCTGGGAAGTTGTGAAAACTCACTGGGTTGCTTTGGGAGCTAAATTGGGACCTTGCACAATGGTCCCAGGAGTCGGAGAGGGTATGTTTTTCAAACCTACTTAGGGAATACATTAGGCCAGGGCCATGCAGACTTGGAGAGTCTGAGTAATTGACGTGCTGGGGGTTGTCGCAAGCCCAGTAGCTCGTCCTCTTTTCACCCAGAATGAATGGTTCCCTGGTGCCAGGAACAGGGACGTGTCAAGGACAGAGCACAGCCATGTCCACCCTGGCTCAGGAAGCCGCACCTCTCGGGGCTGCCTCTTGCAGCCTCTGGGCCTTTGGTTCCCAGGGGACACTCATGAGTTATTTCTGGGTTGTGTGTTCCGTCCATGCACACGATACTCTATGCTGCCTAACGAAGACAGAGCACCCAACAGCAGAGGGTGGCAGAGGTCACTTCTTTTAGCACAGCTAAAATTTTGTTACTGCAGAGACAGGAGTTCCAGGTTGTGTCTCGTGAGATGGCTGAGATTTATTAGATCATCTAAGCCCCTGGAGTATGGATGGATTGGTTTCCTTACTTATTGGGACCTTACCTTGTTCCTCAAATGTTTGGGGGAATCATAATAATAAATGGATAAAAGTAGAAACTAGTAAGAAACCAAGATAGAGCTGGAGCTGGAAATGCAGCTCAGTGGCAAAGTATGAGCAAGACACCCTCAGTGCCACAAAAAAAAAAAAAAAAAAAAGAAAGAAAGAAAAGAAAAAATAAATAAATAAAAGAAAAAGAAACTGGGATGAAAGAAAAAAAGAATAAGTTTAGCAAAATTAGATAACTCCGAGGGCCACCATTGATGGCCTAGAGTCCGTGCAAGGGAACCATTAGTTTGATTCTGAATTTACAAAATACTAAAGTGCAGAGAGGAATACTATCTGTAGAAGTTTTTGTGTCCACACATATTTTTTTAATATTTTAGTTGGACACAATACCTTTATTTATTTTTATGTGGTGCTGGGGATGGAACCCAGGGCCTCGCACGTGCTGGGTGACCTCTCTACCCCTGAGCCACAACCCCAACTTGTGTTATCAAGTTGGACCACACAAAATTCCTTCTAGTGGACCATTTTTGATCTCAAAATGGAAATTCCATATGGTTGGATCATTCATGTATGTATCAGGGTGAGCCACACGAAGTAGTTGTTTTTGTGGATAAAAATGGCCAGCTAACAGTGCAGGGCGTAGTGTGGTGGTGGGCAGGCAGGGGGAGGGAGACAGGAGGAGCAGGGAGGGGAGGGAACAGATGAAGGAAAATGCCCGGAGGTGGGGGGGCTCATGGCATGATGCTCCTCAATATAGTTTACCTGGGAGGGAGGAATTCCTCTCACCCCAGCAAGTGGCTGCATGGTTACTCAAGCCCCCTGCTACAGGAAGAATAATGACACCCCAAGCCTTTAAGGCACTTGCTAAAACAAGTCAGCATTCACAAAAGAGGGAAAAGAGAAAGAGAAGCTGCCTTGCCCAGGGGGAGCAGGGAAGGCCACAGCGGGCCACCTCCCAGCACTGAGGGCACTAGAGTGATGATTTGCACCTTTGTATCTGGAGAAAGGGTCTCCAGGAGTTGCAGACTGGGAGTGGGATTCCAAAGAGTGAATTCGCTACCATCAAATTCCAAATTCCTCTATTGCAAAAATATCAAATGCCCACTGGAGTTCATCACAGTAGCACCTGCCTTGAGAGGTCTTCCCCTCTCTGGGAAAGAGGGAGAAAAAAAAAAAAAACCCAGGGAAAACATTTCGTCAATTCAGTTGTTTGTGTCTGAAAACACGATCCTATGATTTCTCATTTAATTTTTTTAAACAAGCCTGATGCCCGATGTGGCTGGACCATGCTGTGGGGCAGTCACTTGCCAGATACCTTAAAAAAAAAAAAATGGCATCAAGCCCCTTAGTCAAGTTCGACTTGCGTTACAGCCGGGGCAGAGAATCAGACTCAGAACTCTGCCTCCTTCCTGCGTTTGCCTTCACACTACTTCAAAAATGGCCAAACAGATGTTTTTTCAATTTTACATACAAACTTCACTTCCTGGCGGTAGCAGTGTGTGCCAAGTTCCAGCTCAGTGGAAGTTTTTATGGCTGAATTCGAAACCCCTGACAATAGGGGGTTATAATGAAATGCTGACAGACCCCTCAGCGCCAGCAAACTCAATGGCTCGATGCGAAGGAGGCTCTGTGCCCGGGGGGTTCCAGCTGAGGATCTGCAAGCCAATCAATCCTTGGGAGAAGAAAAGTAGTTTTTCCCAAACTCCCCACATTCACATGGATTTCTGGGCCAGAACTGCTTGACTTTAGCTTGGCCTCTTTCCATAGAGAGACAGAGAGAGAGAGATGTCCGGAGAAATTCTCTCTTGGAAGTATGTGTGATCAACTTTCCTAAAATGGTAGGTCTGGTGTCCCCAAAGATTGATTTACTTAGCAAGTCTGTAACACCCAGGGGGCCATTTCTTCCAAAGCAGAATAGCCAACAAGCCAATCCAAAGTGTGGGACAGAATCCACCCAGGCAGGAGTCCAACCTGTCCTCAGAGATTCCTACCTCACTGAGAGCCCTACACTGTGCCCTAGTCTTCAATATTTTTTATATTATCAGAAATAAATATTAAGGCATTTTCTGTCATAAAATATTAAATGTAGAACATGTGCAGATAGTTTTTAAAAGAAAGCATACTTTCACCCTAAGAAAAGACCTCTTTTAATATTTTGATGTTTCTATCATGTTTCTTTAGAAAAGAAGAAAAAATCCTATTACAACAGTAACGTTCTCATTATAGACATTTTGAAAAGCTCATAAAGATGAAGAGAAGAAAAGCAAAACCACCTCTCCATTTCTATGCAGGGATACCATTGTTAACTTTTAAAGTCCACCTTTCCAGTTGTGGACAGACACATTTTGAAAATTGAAGTGTTTGCTCCCATGCATGACTAATGAGATTCTGCCATCCTATCAATGGAAGGAGGCTGGGGAAATGTGGCCAAATCACCAAAGTCACTCATACGGAGTTGGCCTTCATAAAATCAGTCAGGAATGCAGACCTCGGTCCTGAGAATGGAGTACAAATATTAGAAGTGATGTTTGCTTTAAAAAAGTTTCTTATGATCATTATGTTCTTCTTGGGAATTTGAGGTTTTAGTACTCCATTTCTCTCTTTTTTTTCCCTTTCTTTTGTATCAAAAGAGGTTAACAGACAACTTTGTGTGCAAGCAGTAAGGTCTTAAATCAAAGAAGAAAATTACCATCATTCAGGAGATCTATTACTAATCCCTACTGCAAAGGACTGTATTACTTCTTATCTATGAAACAGAGATTTTCCATTTTAAAGTTTCAGTAGCTTTAACTAGTTTCACCTACATCAGAAATAATACATGTTCATTGTAGAAATTGAGAATTTGGACAAGTAAAAAGGAATGTTTTAAGAATATTCCCAATCTTGTCAGCTGGAGACACTATCATTAAAACTGGATGGACATCATATCCCTCTAGACTTTTGCAATATTTTTAAAAAAAATAAAAGTGAGTTTGCTGTATATGTTATTATAATTCACTTTTCTCTTTTCTTTTTTATTATAATCTGTTAAATATTCTTCACCAATATTAGTCTTAAAGTTTTCATTCTGAAGCATGGACTTCAAATAATTTACCCTACTGTGGGTCACTTATTTAAGTTATCTTCCAATTTTTCATTATAATAAAAATGCCCTGGGATCTATTTTTTTGGCACATTTGTGATTATCTCCTTGGGATTCATTTCTAGAGATTAAATTAGTGGGTCAAAGGATGTGCACATTTGAAAATACTTTGCTAAGTATTGCCAAAGTCCCTTCAGAGAGGTTTCTCCCCTCAGAAAAGAGAAAGTGTGTGTTTCCCTGCCCTGTTAATTTTTTCTTAATCTTTATCCACTTAATAAGTGGAAAATAGCATCTCGTTACTGTTTTAATAAGCATTTTATTACTAATCCATCTCAGTGCTGCCGTACAGCCCTCCTGGTCTTTTCCATTCTTCTTTTTGTGTTTTCTGCCCGCTTTTCTATTAGGGTGCTTTTCTTTTTCTAAGTAATTCATAAAAAAGGTATTAACTATCAAGGACATGAATACTTTTCTTGTCTTTTGCTGTGTGTGTGTGTGTATGTGTGTGTTTACAGACATTTTTCATTATGTGGCTAGATTTGCCAGTTGAAAAGATATGCAAATTATATATAACCCTCCTAATTTTTCTAGCATTTTATGATTTTATTTTTACGAACACCTCTGATTGCCTTAGATTAATTTTGGTGTTGAGCAAGAGGAAGTACTCTAAACTTGGTCTCCCAATGTTTACTATTTCCATGCTTTCATTTCCCAACTATGTACTATGAAACGTCACCTGTATGAAGTTATCAATTCTAATACACAGCCATGCCTGTTTTTAGACTCTATTTTGCCCCAACTGTTGGTCTACCTTTCTTTGTTAGTATAACACTGACTCAACTGATGTAGATTCATCACAGTTTTTAATATCTAAGGTCAGTATTCTCCTTCCTACTTAACAAAGTTTTCTGAAAACTTAGCGAAACTTTCTGACTCTTACAATGTTGTTGTTGAAACATATCAGCATAGAAATTGTGCTTACTGAAAAATAAAAATTAAATTTCCTTTTAGGATTTTCTGTTATAGTTCTATTAAATTTTAAATTAATTTGGATGGTCTTTGGCATTTTTACAAAAGTTTTATAAAAAGTATTTAAAATGTCCTGTGCTTATTCAACTCTGCAACAGTTATTCTAAGTCATTTAGAAAAGTGTGTGGTATATTCTCTTCCACTGAGAGGCAATCATATATGAGGCAATCACATTTTAGGCTGAGATCGGTTACGAGGTAAAAAGCATTTGTAAAAATGAGACGAGTGCTGGGTGGAAGTGGGATGGAGTATATGTAAATACCCAGCTCTTGTGGAAGGAAACTGCTCTGTCTCAGGGAAAGAAAGGAACTTCCGCTATTGAGGATGCAGAAACCAAGGTGCCATTTTGGTGCATCAGGCACACTGACTGCAGACAGAATTGGGGCCTCCTGAGCCTCAGCTTTTCTTTGGCCTCTAATTCCACATCTTAAAGAAAGAGGATAATTGTGGGTTTTTTGTTGTTGTTTGTTTGTTTGTTTGTTTTTCTATCTTATTGATGCTAAACCCAAGGATCTCTTGCTTGGAATTATGACTAATACCTACTTCCATGCTTAATCCAATATCCTCTCTTATGCATTTACATTGTCAAGTATTAGGTGAGCTTCTTCCAGAACTCTGTTATCCTGTCCAGTTTTTTTTCTTTTTATTTCTATTATTTGAAAAAAGACAGATAGGGCTGGGGATATAGCTCAGTTGGTAGAGTGCTTGCTAGAGCGCTTGCCTTGCATGCACAAGGCCCTGGGTTCTTTCCCCAGTACCACACAAAATAAAATAAAAAGATATGCTCAGATACTTCCTTCTCCATAGCTCTAAATCAGGGTTACCTAAGGATAAGAGATTTTTAGAGAAAGCTCTTTTTTTAAAAAATGAGTTTAATTTAAAATTGTAGAAGAAACCTCTAGCATGGTGTCTGCTATAAAAGACACCATACTAGAGGTTTCTTCTACAATTGTTTTAAATATGCAATCGAGTGAACTTAGTGTGAAGCATAATTTATAGAGAGGGAAAATGGGGTAGAGTCTACCACCGGATGTCAGAATGTTTGCCCTTCAAGTCACCTTGCTTTTTTTTTTAACCCTTGTGAACTCTACCCCTTTTTTAGCAACTGGAACATAGTAAGTAAAAATATCTTCTTGTATGGCGCAAATTGGTGGAGTGTCTGACATTAAGAGGTGGGTACTTCACGGTATAAATTGCCTTTCTTTTTCTTTGAAATTATAACTCTTAGCTTTCGGCTTCCCTTGAGTCATTTTAATGTTAATATTGTTAATATTGGTGTTTTTTTTCTAAACTTAATGTCAGGGGAGGCTGACTCGTAGCCTTATTTCCCAGGAGAGCCAAGAGACCAGGGAGAGAGAGAGGCAATCTTCTAAATGTTAATAAACTCTTACATTTAATGAGGAAGTAGCCCACAGAGATGGCACTCTCAAGAAGACGTGAACCCCAACATCTAACCCCTGGGGCCCTGGGAGTGGCCAGGGAGGCATGGAGCTCTCAGACCAGGCTCCTTTCTGAGGAGAAGGAGAGGTCTCCAAGGCTGGGTAGATTTGATGATTTTTTTAGGTGTGGTGGTCTTAGTCTTCTCTTGCCAAGTTTCTGTTCATGAATGAAAAGCTGTCACGACGTCGTCTCCTGTGACATCTTCTGTGTTAGTCAGCTTTTGCGTGGCCATGACTGATAAACCTGAAAAGAACAACGTAGAAGAGGAAAGGTTTATTTTGGCCCATGATTTCCGAGGAACAGAACATGGTCAGCCGGCTGCATTGCTCTCAGCCTGAGGTGAGGCAGATCATCAAGGCCCAAGGGTGTGGTGGAGAAGAGCAGCTCAAGACATGGCAACCAGGAAGCAGAGAGAGCTAGAAAAAATATAAACCCCAAAGGCCCGCGCCCAGTGACCCACTTCCTGCAGCCACACCCTACCTCCTACATTAAACCCTAGCAGTGGATTGATTTTTTGAGTAGGTCACAGCTAGTATAATCTAATACTTTCACCTCTGAAAATTCTTGCTTTGTTTCACACACGAGCTTTTGGGGGACACCTCACATCTAAACCATAACACCCTCCCTCACCTCCCACGCAGAAAGCACCTGCCGTCTGCATCTCAGGATCATCGTGTGTGTCCCTTTAACGGGATCATGACCATAGTGGTCGTTGCATGTGGCTGTTCCTCTCACTGGCGACAGGGGAGTGTTGTCACATTCAACTTGTTTTTTCACCCTTGGAATCCAGAACAATGCCTGGAAGTTCATAATTTCTCAACAAGAGTGTGCAGGATGCGTGTATGGAAGGACTCACTCTCTAGACGAGTCTTTCTAACGAGGGTTGTGCGTTTGCTTTCAGTCATGTCGTCGAGTCCCACCGTGGGATCCTCCAGCACATCCTCCATCCTCCCATTTTCCTCTTCAGTTTTTCCTGCTGTCAAACAGAAGAGTGCCTTTGCCCCTGTCATCAGGCCCCAAGGCTCCCCTTCGCCCGCCTGCTCCAGTGGCAATGGAAATGGATTCAGAGGTGAGTGAAGGTTCGGCTTTGGGTGTGTGCACCACACAGGTGCCGCCATGCCTGAAAGTGAGAACAAACCGCACAACATCCTTCCTAGCTCCAGCTGTTCACCTGTAGAGAGGTGCTTTGGTGTTTTCATCACGAGTCATGAACGGCTTGTGCAACTGCGCTGGTACTCCAGGTAAAAGCAAGGTGTGGGTGGTGGGGGGAAGGCAGAGAAGTCAGCAAACTGCAGGTTGCACAGTTCACTGAGAACCACACCTATAGCCCAAGAGGGTCTGGAATCTCTAGCACTACTGTCCGTGAGCTGTTGCAGTATGTCTGGAAGGGCCTGGTTATGCCACCCGCCTGATGCCATGCAGGGATTGCATCCTCCCTAAGTGGCTTGCCATCTGCAGCGCACAAATATTCTAGCGGCACACGTGGAAGGATCCATCAGGAACAACCAGGAAGCTCCGGGAGTGCTGGTTACATGCTAGCCAAATTGATAGCAGGTGCTTGCCGATCAGGGGTGGTGTAGGGAAGAAAGAGTTAAAGACACACTGTTTCTAAGAACAAAAATTAATCTCACCTGTCAAACCCACTTTTGAGCAATGTCCTAAAACATAATATGACGTGACATAACACAAATGCGATGAGTACATGAGAATCCAATCATCCCATCGAAAGCAGGAGGCAGCTGATAGCAAGGAGCAAATTGGAAACTGCTGTGCACAATGGGTCACCATAGTTTTCAGGCAGTTCCTCCTGTCTTGACATGACAACATTCAGGACAGGCAGGTGGGGTGAAACCAGAGAGTGACGTTCAGTTAACCCCTTGAGCGTCCAAGTCTTGAGGCGACCAGAGCTCAGTGGGGACCTGGGGTGCGCTGACCCACACAGGAGATGGCAGCTCCTGGGGCTGCATAAAAGCACGTGGGTACCAGTCCTGTAGGGAGACCAGTGAGGCTCCTTCTCCATCAGTGGCTGAGAAGGGAGTTGAGAGGTAATTGAGGTTCCTATCCCATCCTAAGGCTCTCGAGGATGATGTGTCCTCCGACTCAAATGTCTTGACAGAGAAATTCAAAACCAGAACCTGAACTGAAAATCCTGCACATGTAGCTAGACCAAGCAACTGGGACCCTGTGCCACCCAACATGGGGGTAGTTGGCACATTGCAATTTATTTTATGGAAATATCTTTGTTTTGTTTTCTCCCATGTGTCTAAGCCTTAGAGAAATAGCTCAGGCTGTAGCTAAGTGTCCCCACCTGCCCCGACTCTCTTCAAAGGCTGTGGTCTGCACCCTGTCATGGGGGGTTGTGCCAGACCTAGTCCAGGATGGCTGCATCTCCAGATGAAAACAAAGCTATTGCTGAATGTTCCCCCTCCCCACAACCACTTCAGAGATGAAGCCCTCTGAGTTCTCGGGCTTTATTTACAGACTTTAAACCGAGTGGGGAAAACCCAGAATGGGAAGGACAGGAGAGGCCAAGAGTGAGCACAGTCTTTCCTCCACATTGGCTTGGGAGGGAGACGGGAAGGTCGTAGCCCTTCCCTGTTTTCCCTGAATTTGCAAGTCAGCAAATGTGCTCAGCCTTACCTGAAGGGAAAAAGTGTCAAGAGGTCCCCACTTGCAAGCCTCCCCCACCTCCTCTCACTCGTGTGCTGAGTTTGGTGCATAGAGTTGGCTGTGGCCAATGTCCATCTGGTCTGTTCTACCCAGGGAGACTCACCTGCAGGGCAGGAGCAGCCCCAGCAGGGTCCACGGCCACACACTGCCTGTCACTGGGGTCAGAAGGCTCATCCTGGGAGAGTGGCCGAGCTCCACGTTTAGATTATTTCTGTAGGGGAGACAACTTAGCTAGCTGGCTAGGCTTAGGCACAGCTCTAGGTTTTGGCTTCATTTCTTTAGAATCTCTTTCAAGTCCCAGATCTCTTTGGCATCCGATAGCTTCCTCCCAATTCCCTGGTGATTTGAACCTGAAAAAGAAAAAGGAGGAGGAGGAAGAGAGGGAAAAGGAAAAAGTACCTGTCAATTAAAGGTTGTTGCCTTAAAATTAATTATAAAGAACTATGAGAACCTGCAGTAAGGAGAAGCAAAAGTGAATTCTGAGGAGTACCTTCAAGAGGATTAATGATGGAGTGAGTGCGTGACTGCCTCTGGCTCACCCCCATTTTGGACCAGGTGAATGGAGGCTCAGTTTCCAGTACCACAGGTACCTGTTGGTATGGAGAGGCAGGAGACCAAGCTGACCTTGAATGCACCATCCGTGGGCACTGTATGAACAAATCCTGAAACCTCAGGGCCTCTTAAGCTGGGGTCTCCATCTTTTCAGAGACAGGAGAGAGAGAAATGTGGGCCAAGGTGCCTTTGAGGGGCTCTTCTCTAGACAATGGTGAGGTGACATATCTTAATTGTCAACAGAGGCACTGCTGTCAAAACTCCCTATGACTGGTGCTGAGTACGAGGGGCTGACGGAGTGCCCTGCATAAATTACCTCCTTCAAGTCACACCATGATCATCATTTTTAGTTAAGTAGCTTGCCAAGGTCACAGGACCAGTGATGAGTGACTTGGACACAGAGGTTCGGACTCCAGAGCCTAGGCGCTGACAGTCCCTGTCTGCCCAGGGTAGTCGTAATGAAATTCCTCTTTGCCCTTCACCTTTCACTCATATCTACTTGCCACTTGGACCAAAGGGAGATTATTGCTTTCTCATGAAATGCCAAAGGTAAAGAGGAAATGGACGTCAGCACAGCCAACAGCATCTCTCCCCACCAGTGAAAATGCTCGCTGCTTCTCCAGATTCTATCTTCCTTAAAAAGCCAAGGTCTCCATCTAGCCAAGATCCAGAGTTGGATGCAGGGCTAGCAAGAAGGGCATTGGCCCCCTTTCAAACGCTCCTTTGGTCCCTCTCTAAGACCCAGAAAAAAGGAAGGGGCTGAGAAGTTTTAAATGAAAAAGAAAGAGAAAGGTGAGAATGTGAGTCGGAATCTTACTGCCAGAGAGCTCTCCACGCGCACTTCTTGTTCCCATTCTGCCTTATTTATCAGGCATTTACAGTTGATAAGTATAGATTGTCAGGATAATATTATACACTGTGTGTCTGATTCATTTTCCAGTTCCCTCCAGGAAAAAAAAAAAAAAAGAACCCGCCTACACTCTGGGATAATTACTCGAGTTGCTATATCCCCAAATCATCGGGGAGTGTCCAGAATTGAACCGCCTTTATTGAAAAGTTACATCGATTCAATATATAGTAATACAGGCAAAAATAATTAAGGCTTTGCTAGCTGTGTAAGACCTTAATCCAGATCTCACAAACATTCAATAAAGCCTGTATGGGCAGGGAAATAGACGGCTGACAATTTTGCCTGAGAGGACTAGCCAGGATGGAGCAAAGGGGCAGCAGGAGGTGAGCCAGAGAAAGAGAGAGAGAGAGGGAAGGAGAGGAAAAATAAAAGAGAGAGTTGGCAGATTGGACAAGAAGAAAAACATTTTGTCCATCATTTCCCCCATCAGCTTAGTAGGCACCGCTCAGCAAATGCTCCTATGCAATTTGCTATCCCCTAGATGTCATGTACATGGGAGAAACCACAGAATCAAATACTAGATTACACTTAGAAGTTTGGTTGCAGGGAAACCTATTCTGCCATTTTCCAAGAATGTGATAATTTAGGACTTGTCATGTCAAAGCCAAAACCAGAGGAATAGGTTTCCCTGGTGATTTTTTTTTAACATCTTGCTTGTGCCACTTTATTTCCCAGGTCAAGGGGAAACCTGGGACTTGATTCCACCCAGACAGGCATCGGTTGCATCCTCTTGGCTAGATGGAGGAGGCCCTGGATATTGCACTTGGACAGGGCATGAGGAGTGGGGACTGGGGTACCCCTGAGTTAGGAACTAAATTAAGTCTTCTATTCCAGTCACCAGCATCCAGGAGTGAATGGAGTCACACATCAGCAGTGAGCACCAAAGGAAAATGAGCTCCTTAAGGAAAAAACAAACAAACAATCAAAGCACTAAACAGGCATAGGCTAGAATGGCTATAAAGCTACATCCCCCACCCTAAGACATGTAGGATGGATAGAAAGCTGGGTCTGCTGTAAGTCATGCCTAATAAGTCAACAGGCTCAACAGCTGGAGTTTCCCACTGAGGGAATTTGGAACAGTATCATCTGGAAATTATTTTAGTCTAATAATAAAAAATATAGCTCACATATATTGCATTTTGGTTTACATGTTTAGCATCTCATTTATACTACCCAGTAATATAAAGCAAAATGTGACACTTGGCCCCATAAGATAAACTCCACAGTGATCCCTTAAGGCTTCTGTTAGCCCAAACCTGGAGAAAATGGGTTCACATACCAGCCGAGGGCACCAGCTCCCTGGTTGGCTTCAGACTCTGTCATTCCCAGCCTCTGCTCTCTCTCTCTGTGCAGATAAGCTTTCACATAAAAGCCTGCCGGTTTCATTCCTGTGCCACTCTCTCCTTGCAGCCATGACGGGACTTGTCGTGCCCCCCATGTAAAGAGGAGGAAGAACTGCTTTCTCATAGCACAAAACTACTTACTCTGATGGACCAATAATGAGGAAAGCACTCTGAGCTCTTTGGGGAGCGTTGTGCCCCCCCCGCCCCGGATGTGATGGACAGATTTGGGAATGCAAGGAGCCACCATCTTACTTGGTCTCACGTGTCTCCTGTAGCTCTGATGGTAGCTACACAAACTGACCCTCTTGGGGACAAGGACAAAAGATGTCATTGACGTAGTCAGTGCTAAGAGCAGAAATGCAATTCTTTGTTATGAACATTATGAAAACCACCTTCCTATGTTTGTAAAATATTTAAGAAAAAAAAATTGGCAAAACAATTCATGCTTAATATTTTGGATACTATTTGTTTTTCTTTGTAGGAAAAAAAATGTTGAAAGTTTCTATTTTCTATGAAGCCTTTCAGATACCAATTTAGTTTATGCAGAAAAAAAAAATTGAACAAAACAGGGTACCAGCATGGAAGACTTTCTTAAAATGAAACCTGAATTGAATGATGAAATGTATGTGTGTTTGCTTATAGGTTAATCTCTTTAAAAAAAAACAAAAAGGGAAAAAATTTTAAAATGTTTTACAATTATTTAAATAAATAAACGTGTAACTTATTGTAAGTAGAGGTAGAAATTAAGACCTTTTTTTTTCTGGAAGAGAGAAGAGTTTCTCTTTCTGATGTAAAATGAAGATGATGCAAACATGTAGTAACAAGTTTTAAAAGTGTGTGATTATTACTACAGTTACTTCCTAGACTCTTACCCCCCAGCCTGCATCCCCCTCTTTTTCCATCATTTTATTGACCCATGGCAAGAACATGTAACTTACATGGATTCCTACAGAATAACCCACTGCAAAAACCAAGACTCAAGTACATGCACTACACACACACTCTGACGCTTCCTGTCATTCCCAGCTCCATCTGCTTTCTTAAGTGGTCTACACATCCCTTTTGGTATTCACCCTTTTGTGAATAGTTTCTTAAAATCCATCTGAGCTTCTAACATTCTCCCCTGAACAATGGAGAGAATCCCCTGTTCTCATCTCTCTTGGAGCATCCCAAGGGAAGGGATGTCTCACCTTCAAGAAGAGCCAAAGCCACAGACTTTACCAACCGAGGGCCCCTTTGGAATTCTTCGTCCCCAGAGCCACACACTTCCTCCTCTTTGGTGGCCTGATACTCAGCACAGAGGCATAAAGTCCCACAGAAATTCAGAAACAGAGTTTGGAGATGATGACTCTTTCTTGAACTCTCAGGACCGGTCTAAGAGTGGCCATGTCCTTGACTCTGTCTATAGATTTCCTCTTTTACATTATTAAACTCTCTTGAAAAGAATATGTAATCCACTTGACACTGTTTTCAGGTGAGAGTGGGATGAGATGTGGAAGAGAAATGTGAACACCCCTCAGCCTCTCTCCTGATATTCAAAGCCATGGAAATCGGGATTCTTGGGAGATTCAGAGATCAGGGCCACCGTGTTCTAAACAGTGCAGTTACTCTGCCCTGGATGGGCTCTTTGTAGTCCTGGGACTAGCTCTTAGGGAGGAAACCTTGCAGTAGCTGCTAAAAGAGGTAGGTTCTGGAGAGCCCGAGTGGCCCTGGAGATGCGTCCAGGTGTGCTTGGATTGCTGACAATGCTGTATCATCTTTTCCACTTGGTGTTCTCTTTTTGACTTCCTGGCACCACAGTAGCATCTATACACAGACTTAATTTTGGGTTCTTGGTTGAGGTTCTAACATTAGGAATTGATGCAGCTATCATGGAAAAACACCTTTAGGATATCTGAGCCAATTTTTAGATGACCTCTTTGCCCCACTGATTCATGCCCCCACACGCCCAACCCCCGATGTCTTGTTTGCCTTTAGCTCACTCTGGAATTATCCAATATAACCTATACTTTTTTCTATGCACATTGAGAATCCAAGGTTTTGGAAATGTGGCATGCTTATAACTGCTGCTGACAGGCCCTCGCAGTCAGGGCTCCAAGCGCCAAAACACACGGAAACATAGGAGAAAACGTTCCCCAGCGAAAAATTCGAGGGAAGGGGAAGAATGTGTGGAAGACAAACATTACCATCCAAAAGTGAAGGCAGAACAAATTTAAGCATGTTCAGACCTGGATTTGAGCCAATCCAACATAAGGAAATGTTTTTTTAAGTAGCATTGCTTTTAGAACCTGTGAATCTTGCTCCTGCATGAAGATGAGTTCAGTACTGTCTTCAAAATGATTGTAGAATTGTTGGTAGCTTTACACGGAAAAATGTGTAACTAAATACCTGACATCCTTGACCATTCAGCTAGAACCTTGGCAGCAACAGGTCTATTTAATTGTACAAATGTGTGTAAGGATTATTTTTAGTGTACTAATAAATTAAAAACAGAGCTACACTGTCCTCCTTCATTATTGTTATTGAATCATTCGGTCCCAGGTTATTTTTGTGCCACTTGGAATATGAGTATTTCTATAGGTAACTACAAAATTCTAACCTATCTTGGTGAGAGGAGCTGTGTACGATTTTTTTTTTTTCATTTAAAGGGACAATTTACTTCCTTATTTATCTCATGTTTTTGTTAGAGCATCGAAATTCTTCCCAGTTTTTCTTTGCACATTTCAATATGCATGGTTTAACAGCCATTATCTTCTCTACCTTTTGTACAGTATGGCCTCATTTTCAAACTGTATAGTTTTACTTTATTGTTTTGCTTTGTCAGTTATATACAGCATAAAGTTGCTATGCACAGAGCTTTTTGTAAAGACGGCTTTTTTGTTTACTGTTTTTAATGGTCTTACTTATGAAAGAATATCTTGTTTGTAAAATGAATATGTCTACTTCAGTTTTAAACTTTAAATTATCCTAACAAAAAAAAATAAAATTTTTGTACTGTAAAAATTGGACTTTGGCTTTGTTTCCTTTTTGTTTAGTTTTGTTTATTTAAGAGAAATTTAGTTTTGGATTTGTTCTTGACTTGCAGGGGGGGGGGTGTTCTTGAAGTTTCCTTGAATTGAGGAAATTTCATTACAACTTTTATCTATGTGGAAAGTGCACTGTGGTGCTTACCTGGAGGAGAGCTCTTGAATGACTTGTCAATTCTCTGTATTTATCTAGATTCATCTGGTCAAATTCTTCCATAAAAACCTCTGAACTCCAAAGACCCCCTTTGCTCTGATGGCTGTTGGCTCTTGGAGTTCTTAAGCCACCTGGGCCATCTACTTAAAGCTGCTGAACATGTGCTCTAAGCTGATCCATTAGACATGGGTGGAGAACTGGAGGGGACTTGTTGACTGTTCTCAAATTTAGGAAAGGGGCGCAGCAGGTGCCCACGGAAGGAAGGGATGCATAGGGAACAGCTCGATGGGAAGACACAGAGGCTGAAGCCATCACAGAGGGCTGTGGTGGTCAGAGGGGTGTCCATGGGGGAGGCTGGGCTGCACAGGGCCACCCAAAGGACTGGGTATCTTGTGGCAGAGGTTGGCAGTGACTGTCCCAGGTGGGAAGGACAACCAGAGCAGGGATGTGTAAAGGGAACTGCACAAAACACACTTGGAGTCATTTGATCCTAAATGTGATTTTCAACCAGAATATTCACAAGTTTAAATGGATTGGCTCATTTCTCCCCACGAGGCTACAGAGACCTTCAAACCATACACATTACCTTCCTTAGGTAAGTAGGACGAGCTGTGTTTCCAGTCGGGGACTGAGGAAACCCTGGGCTTTCGCTCCTCCCTGAAGACTGGTTCCTCCTCCCTGGAGATTGGCAGGGCTGGTAGGTGTCCCCTTTGGGCCTGGTGGGCTGTCCCCCTTCAGGCCTGGTCCAGGGTCGGCTTCCCAGGGGGGCTTTTGCTGACCTCCTTGGTCTCTGAAGCTGGATGTCCGTGTCCTGGTCATCATCTGTACCATTTGTTTGGTTCTCCGTCGGTTCTGCCCCTTTACACAGGAGGCCCAGCACCATCTCAGTGCTATGTGGAAACCTGAGCCCCGTGCCTGAGCTCTCTGCAGCCCCTGGAGAGGAGTGAGCGAGCAGGCTTGGTGCCAACCCCCAGGGCAGCTGTCCCTAATCTGTCTCAAATGGCATCACTCTCAGAATTACTTCTTAGGGACCTCGTTGTCAGTCACTCATCAAACATATTGTGAAGTTTGTCTACAGTGTAATGTGGCTGCTGCTTACTAAACGGGAAGCCGGCATGGGAGGGGAGGTGAAGAAACGCTCTGGCTCAGCCCTGGGGCAGGTTGCTTGGCCCCTTGGCTTTGGAACTTAACCCATGTGGGTTCCCTTGCTGAGATCTAACTCCAGAACCAGAACTGAGCCTCTTAGGAAGGAGTCCATCTGGACATTCCAGTTCCAGATAACTTGTCAACCACCCACTTGAATCTCAAAGGGCTTACGGTACATGCACCGGCACCAAGAGGTTCTGAGTGACTGTGGGGCACTCGTGGGAAGGTGCTGAGACTCAGAACTTCAAGAATTAATGGAGACTAAGTTCCAAAGCACCTGGTTCACCAGGCCAAGAAGTCTAGACTTTCTCGATAGGACTGCTCTGCAGATAAGGGAAGGCTACTAAAGCAACTTGGGTCCAGGCTACTAAAGTAACTCTGTCCACTTGGTGCTGGAGAAGAATCTCAGGAACTCCAATGTGGGTCATGGATCAGAGTAGTGGGTATGGAGGCAGGGATGGAAAGTGGATTAGCCCGTGTGCTGAACCACTAGGATGAATGGCTTCTGAATGGTCAGCTCAGCTATCACACCAATTTCTTCTGCCCTTAGGGGACCATTGCGGTAGCCTAGACAGGAATGTCTCCCTCCTGAATTATGTACGGGCCACAGAGATGGAAAGTAGGAGGAGGATTGAAGAGACATTCTGGGCTGTGTGTGGTGGCACATGCCTGTAATCCCAGTGACTTGGGAGGCTGAGGCAGGAGGATCACATCTAGAATCACTCCTAATTTATAGATTAGATAGATTTTGTGATATCCTGAACCCAAGCCACAAGCACAAAGGAGACCAGGCTGATAGGGAATGAAGTACACAATGATTTTAAATTGGGACAAACCTGCTACCATTTGTCAGTTCCTTTCTTGGTTATATGAAGAGATTATTTCTCATTAGTTTTTCAAATAGGATTAAGGAGAATTATATTCCTTGGCTTATGCGTATAAAAATTGATTGCATACTCTCTCAATCTCTTTTTTTTTAATATTAGGGACTGAACCCAGGGGCTACACATCCTGGATGTACCACTGAGCTACATCCCCAGCCCCTTTTATGCTTTATTTGGACACGGGGTCTCACGAGCTAACTGCCCAGGCTGGCCTCCAATGTGAGATCCTCAGGCCTCAGCCTCCAGAATCCCTGGTGTATTACATGTGTGTGGGGCCCACACCCAGCTAATTGCTCTATTTCTATTTCAATATCTGTTTGGCTGAGTGTAGAATTTCTGGGCTTACACTTGCTTTGAGGAACCTGTAGGAGTGTGGTTGGTTTGGTTTGTACGTTTTGCTGTCACCTAGTATTCGTGTTGCTATGGAGAAGTCTGAAGCCCTGCCCCTCCTTCCTCCCTCCCTTCTAGTATTCCTCTTATACACCTAAGGCCATCCTAGAATTTATTGTACAAATCGTGCTGGTTTTGAGAGTGAAGAAGGATACAATAAATTGTTATGTCAGCTGGGACTCTCCCAGGGTCACTCTGCTCACACGTGATGTGCTTCTTTCTTGTCTGCTGGCCCAAAGGACTCTTCTCTGCATTGGAAGCACAGTAACCCCCCCTGGACATTGCTCGGTGTTGATTGTTCTCTGTCGCCCCATCCCCTCCTCTCCATTGACCCTGGGATACAACATCCCCTTTCACCGTATAGACTGAAGTCCTTTTTCATTTCTGGAAAGTTTTCTTTAATCATAACATCAAAATACATCCTCTGGTCCTTCATTCTGGTTCTTGGGAGGGGCTCTGGTGGTTCCTCTCCCCGTTGGCATCTACCTCATCTTCTAAGTGCTGCTTTTCAAAAAACTTTTAGCTGTAGATGGATACCAAACCTTTATTTTATTTGTTCATGTGGTGCCGAGGATGGAACCCAGCGCCCCATGCATGCGAGGGAGCGCTCCACCACTGGGTACAGTATGTACCCTCTACTGTCATGTAAAACTAAAAGAACAAATAAAAAATAATTTAAAAATAAAATAGCTGTAAACATACTGTACATACATGGAGTATAACTTATTCTAACTGGGATCCCATTCTTGTGGTTATACATGATGTGGAGTTTCACTGATCACATATTCATATATGAACATAGAAAAGTGTGTCCCATTCATTCTACTGTCTCTCCTATTCCCATTCCCCCTCTTCCCCTCACTCTCCTTTGTCTAAACCAATGAACTTCTGTGCTTCCCTCTCACACCCTTATTAGCATCTGCATACCAGAGAGAACATTCACCCTTTGGTTTTAGGGGATTGGCTTATTTCACTTAGCATGATAGTTTCCAGTTCCATCCATTTACTGGCAAATGTCATAATTTCATTCTTCTTTATGGCTGAGTAACATTCCATTGGTGTGTGTGTGTGTGTGTGTGTGTGTGTGTGTGTGTGTAAAATTTTCTTTATCCATTCACCTGTTGAATGGCACCTAGTTTGGTTCCATAGTTTAACTATTGTGAATTGAGCTTCTAAGAACATTGACGTGGCCACATCACTATAATATGTTGATTTTAAGTCCTGAGGAGTGGGATAACTGAGTCAAATGGTGGTTCCATTCCAAGTTTCCTGAGGAATATCCATACTGCTTTCCAGAGTGATTACACCAATTTGCAGTCCTACCAGCAATATATGAGTGTACCTTTGCCTTTCTGACAGAGTGAGATAAAATCTCAGTGTAGTTTTAATTTGCATTTCTCTAATTGCTAGAGATGTTAAATATTTTTTCATATATTGGTTGACTGATCATATTTCTTCTTCTGTGAAGTGCCTGTTCAGTTCCTTTGCACATTTATTGATTGTGTTATTTGTCTTTTTGGTGTTAAGTTTTTTGAATTCTTTATATATCCTGGAGATGAATGCTCCTTGTGAGCTGCAGGTGGCAAAGATTTGCTCCCATTCTGTAGGCTCTCTCTTCATGTCCTTGATTGCTTCCTTTGCTGTGAGAAAGATTTTTAGTTGATACCATTCCACTTATAGATTCTTGATTTTACTTCTTGCACTTTAGAGTCTTGTTAAGGAATGTGGTTCCTAAGCCAACATCATGTAGATTAGGGCCTACTTTTTCTTCTAGTAGGTGCAGAGTCTCTGGTTTAATTCCTAGGTCCTTGATCCACTTTGAGTTGAGTTTGTGCAGGGTGAGAGATAGGGGTCTAATTTCCTTTTGTTGCATATGGATTTCCAGTTTTCCCAGCACCATTTGTTGAAGAGGCTGTCTTTTCTCCAATGTATGTTTATGGTGCCTTTGTCTAGAAGGAGATAACTATATTTATGTGGGTTTGCCTCTGTGTCTTCTATTCTGTACCATTGGTCTATGTGTCTGTTTTGGTGCCAATTCCATGTCATTTTTTGTTACTGTAGCTCTGTAGTACAGTTAAGGTCTGGTATAGTGATGCCTTCTGTGTTACTTTTATGGCTAAGGATTGCTTTGGCTATTCAGGGCCTCTTATTTTTCCAAATTAATTTCGTGACTGCTTTTTCTATTTCTATGAAGAGCATCATTGGAATTTCAATAGGAATTGCATCAAATCCTTATAGTGATTTTGGTTGTATGGCCACTTTGATAATATTAACTCTGCCTGTCTAAGAACACGGAGATCTTTCCATCTTCTAAGGTCCTCTTCAATTTCTTTCTTTAGTTGAACCAGCTATTGTCCAGGAACACAAGAGGGGAGGGTCTAGGTGATGTTCCAGCTTAGCAGGAATTCTTATTTCAGTGGTATGTGTGCGTACATGGAGGTGTGTGAGAGAGAGGGAGAGACTTCTTTTAGATTTTGCCTCTTTGCGTCTGCGCAGCGGCTCACGGTGACAGCTCTTCCTCACCAGCTCACCGCTTCCTACCTGTGCGGCCTTCTTGGGTCATGCCCTCAATCAGCTCTGCAACTGCGCTTCTTCCCTCTGCCAAATGGGGTCCAGACGTGGCTGCAGGCAGACTGCGTGCTCGTTCTACGTGTTTCAAACGAGATACCCCGGGCTGTCCCTCAGGGTGGCCCCTGGCGTCCCAGCAACTTGTCTGCTGTGCCATCTCAGCCTTCCCACACGCCCATCTGCTTCCCACTGCCCTTACCAGCCCTTTCCCCTGCATTGGATCGGCAACTGGTTTCCTGGTTTCATCAAGATGAAGCTGGTGCCCTTCTTTCTCATTTCTTCCTTTTCTTGAGTGATTCGAGAGGGAATTGGCAGAAAGGGTCTTATGATGGCTTTTTGGTCTGGGTAGCTTCATGCACTCTGCAGTGCATGACAGTAATTCAAGAAAAGCAGCCAGATCCACAGTTCTGTGTGCCTCTCTATTCTGCCACCACTCACCAACTCACTTTTGACCTTATAGATAACCAGCTCTGGGTCCGGTGCAGTGGCTGCATTCCCTACCCTCTCTCTTGGATTCTGCCAAATACAAGAAATAAGATACATGGGGCTGGGCTAGGGCTCAGCGATAGAGCGCTCGCCTCACATGTGCAAGGCCCTGGGTTCAATCCTCAGCATCACATAAAAATAAATAAATAAAATAAAGGTATTGTGTCCAACTTAAAAATGAATATTAAAAAAAAGATATTAGCAGCTCCTGAAAAAACAAACAAAAGAGATTGTCCTAATGGAATTTGGTCTAATGAAGAGCAAGTAAAAAAGGCTCCATTGCCTGACTCTAAGAAATCTGTTAAAATGATGCCTGAACTATCAGAGCCCTGGTAGTAGGAGGTGGTTCTTGGTTATTCCCCTACAATAGATCCCTAATTCTTTACATATTTTATGGACAGAATTCAGTGTGGAAGGATGAAAATAGCTAGGATTCCTAGATCTGGATTTAAATTCAAGTTCTACCATCCTTGGCTATGTAATCTTTAATGAATGACTGCCTTGATTCTTCGTCTTTTAAATGCAAAACAAGTACATTATGTGTATATGTGCATGTGCCTGTCACAACTACACACACACATACACACAGTTATTAGGATTAAGAGAAAAAATGTCTGTACTTTAGAGAATGTCATTTCAATGAGGGCTGAATTTGGGAGTGTGTGTCGGGGGAGCCTCTTAATTCACTGCTGTGGTCCCAGATCATGAGAATAGGACTTGACATGAATAAGCACTCCATAAAAAACAGTTGAATGAGCATGCAGAATTCCTACATGTGATGCTCAGCCAATTCAACAACAATGTCTTCAACATGGCTTCCAGAGTTTCACAGACTCTAATGTGTCCCCAGCTGTCCCCTTGCTAGCACAGAATGGAATAATCAATGCCACTCAAGCTTCACTGGTTCGTCATCTTCAAAGATGCAGAGTTTCAGCCCTGGTCCTGCCTTTGGGTCAATGAACATCTTCCTCTGAAGGGCCACAGCTACTTATCGGACAGGTGCCAAGACAGGGAGCAGCCGGGGCCCAGGATTTGCTCAAGTTGGTTTGTGGGGCCACTGTTTGACCTTGGGTACCCTTTGGTTCAGTGACAATTAGGGTAGAACAATGGATGCCATCCCAGGAAGTAGTTCCTAAGTACATTGTGTGCTTGGAAGGGAGTTGCATACACAGGAGAAGCCGCACTCCCTGTTTTTTCAATAAGTGCTGATACAAAAGAATAAACAATATGTCCTCACATCAGTCTATGTTTTCTCCCATTAAAAGTTAATGACTTTTTTTTTATCATCGACTAGAACATCTGGTGTGTCATGGCTCTGACTTTTGAGGACAACGCAAGCATTGTATTCAGTTCCAGATTTTTCTAAGTCCAAGAGTTTGAACCCATGAAAAATTGCTTTTAAGACAAGAATGAACCCAAAGCGACTTCGAGCCTCAAATCCAAATATTCACCATTTCTGGACTCAACAAGAGTCAAATAGCTGCATGAAACTCAAGTGCCTCACAGATTGGGGCTATGTACAATTGAAATATTATGGTCATTCAATATTTATGAGGCTGGTTGCCAAGAATAGTGTTAATCACGAAGAACGTGGCAATGCTAACCACCCCCATCCTCTGCGCTGTGGAGCGGCACAACGGAGGCCTGAAGGCCTGGGTTCTGATCCCACCTCCTCTCCCTCTCTCCCTGTCACTGTAGGATCATCAGAAAATCATCTTTCTGAGCTGCATCTTCCCCATCTGTAAAAAAAAAAAATAAATGGAGATAAGAAGACCATTATGCCAAGGTTCCTTTCCTGCCAAGATTGTGGTGAGGTTTAAATAAAATGACGAATGTCAAAGTGGCAGACACAGCAAGTGTTCAGCTCGGTACAGTTTTGTCTCTCCTCCCTTCTCCTGGGAAGAAAATTAACACGGGCTTTTCTGGAAAGCCATGCATCCCTCGTTCCTTACAACCCCTCCCTGGCAGCCCAGGAAAGAAGATCATTAATTAGTCCATGTTGTGAAACACTTAGAAGATAAGAGTACTGTGTGTGCAATGGCGCCGTCTACCTCACGATGCAGGAGGAGTTGGCGGCGGCTTCAAAGGGCTCCTTACCATGGAAGGCCGTCCTAGTAGAGGGGCCCTGTCACTCAAAAGTCTGAGTCGGGGTCTTTGGGGAGGCACATGTCTACCTGCCCTGCTGGGCAGGAGGCAGCATTTCTGGAAAGACAATAGCACAGCTAGTTCTCTAATACCCATGGCAATAGAAACCACTGAAAGGAGTCCCAGGATTATCTGATCCACAAATGACCCTAAATTCCCTTTAGCAACAATTTTACCAACAAGAACATACCTGATCTATTTTTGTTTCAGAACATCTCCTTGCCCTTTGGTAAGTCTTGGGACACAGAAATGTAAGGTCAATTTCACGAAGATCAAAGCAGAGCTCCTGTCTCGAGCCAGGGTTCATAAACCCCCCAGGCGAGGGGTACCATGTTCTGTGAAGGAGGAGTTGGAAGTGGGGGCTCGCCGGGACCCATCTCCAGGGCTGGGTTCCTCTCTTCTCCTGGGCACACTGAAAAGTCCCTTGCACTTCCAGTAAAACATCACCCATTGCTGTAAATCAACATCGTTAATAATGAATTTATTGTTTTTTGTGGTCTTTATTCTTTTTTTTACTTTGTGAAAAACTTTTATTAAACAAAGATCCGTAAAAGCATGAGAACTTAATCTTAAATTTTAGCATTGTGCAAAGTTTAGTGCAATTCTAATATAAATAATTTAAGGAATACCATGACCTTTTAAGAATTTTATTTCTTATTTTTTTAGGAATTGTAAATTTTTAATTTCCAAATATATTACCCAAACTTGAGAAATACTAGATTATGGGAAGGAGAGGGGACAGGAGAAGGCTTGGTAATCTACAGAGGGGTCATTATTCCTTGAATAATCAAGACTTGGCTGAATGCTAATTCCTGTGTTCTGTAATTCTGCTTCAATAAAAGAAATCTCCATGTATTACTCCAGTATTTCATTTTTGCCTCTGAATTATGTTCCTATCCACAAATCCCAGCCAAAGGCCTGTTGAATAATTGTCCCCACATGTAAAATTTTCCTGGTGATGTTTTCCTTGCCTTGGTCCTCCGAAATATAGAAATGTGTTTCTAATTATTCGCAGAACCACCTGGTAACTGCACTGTATCATCTCAATAATATGATTGACTCACGGAGCACAGTTTGGTGGGGCTCAGTTGTGTTTGACACCATCCAAGAAAAATTGGTTACTTCAGTGACCCTCCATTGCACAGGCTCACCTATAATCAAGGTGGCCATATTTTGGAAGCCAACAATCACAACTGGTGACCTGACAATTGGAATTGTTGAAATTGGAAATTGGAATTATTCTGGAAAATCCAGGACATACAGATTCCTGCGGCACATGTCACAGAAGTTATCCAGGCTGGTGCCTTCACTTTCTTAATTTTGAAACTCAAAGCAACTGATTCTTAGCTCCACTGTCCTTACAGCTGCACATTTCGGGGAGGAACAAGAATCCATCACGTCCCTGAATTCAGTGAATGTGAGAGAGGTGAGTGCAGAAATCTACCGGCTCTTCTGGGAAACTTTGTCCTGGCTTTGCGGGAAAATCAGAGAGATACTTTTGTGTATAATAAGCCTCTTACAAGACCAGGCCTTTCTTGAAGCTTAGCAGGGTTGGCCCACTGATGGTAGACCAGCAACCCGAGGAAATGCTCATGCAGCCGGCTCAATTTTTGTTCTGTGTTAAATTGTATCGTGTTAGTCTTGGGCCCCAAGTTTATGAGCCTATGGCCAAATTCCAGAGGTAGCTCTCCTATTCGTTGACATCTTTCCTATTTGTCTGTCTTTTCTTCTCCTCCTCCTCTTCTCCTCTCCTCCTTCTTCTTCCTCTCTTGTGAATTTTTGAAAGTCAGAATGTCCTGGAGCGGAAGACGAGATAAAATGGAGAGAGAACAGGGTGTGTGTTTGATAAACAAAGAGTGGAAGGATTTCCTAGCAGCGCCATCAGGCCGACCCAGAACTGAACACCATGCTGCAGAAAAGTCCTGTTAAATCAATGCACGGAGGACTTAGGCACAAGAAGGAGGCATCAAAGAGAAAGAGGAAGGATCACCAAGATCCTATGCTGTAGGACATGTTTTGATGTGGGCAGTGTAGACAGGGCTGCTCCTTTGTGAGAACTCAGGAGACGTGATTGATGGCACCCACACCCAGGACATGACAGGAGAACGTGGCCAGGCCTCACCTTGACATCCATCAGGACGGTCAGGAGCAGGAGCCCGTGGCAGAGGCAGCAGCTGGAGGAGGTGGGCGGGGGAGCCCAGGCGGCCCTCCAGAAACACCAGGCTGCTCTCTGCCTATTAAGGACGGCGTTGGCAAGAGAAAGGCAACAGGGAATAAGCCAGGGAAGAAAGCTTTCTCCAACATGTTCTAACCTAGTTTTCTAAAAGCCAGAGACTCCAACAATAGCAACAAAGAAAACTGCAGAAATCCTAGTGTGTTTTTTTTTTGAGTGTCCTTTCTGAAGCATGAGGGGAAATGCCAAATGAACCTGCCTGTGATTTCCATATCCCAGCCAAGCCCCCTGCATGCAGGACCTTCTCAAGGTCCCTTCGTCCTTGCAGGGCTCTGTCATGTGCACGCGATGCTCTATCAGGCACTTTAAAGAACATAGGGCAGGTCATGTCTAAAACGAGCAGTTGGGCTGCAGTGGAAGGACTTGGTTATGTATTTGTCCATTTTCTGTTGCTATTTCAAGATGTCTGAGGCTGGATACTTTATAGAGAAAAGAGGTTTATGTAGCTCACCGTTCTGGAGGCTGAAAGCCCAAGATTGAGCAGCCCCATCTGTCTAGCTGTCAATCCGGATGGCATCACAATGGTGGGAGCACATGTGGAGGAGGTGACAGGGATTCAGGGAGTGTCCTGCTCTTTTAATAACTAACTCTTACAGAAACTAATCAGGATCTTGCGAGAACTCCATTAATCTCTCTCTAAAGAGTGACTCTCCAAAGACCTAATTACCTCCCACTAGGCCCCGCCTTAAAAAGTTCCCACCACTTTCCCAAACCACCACACTGACCAAGCTTCCAGCACCCTGGGGGACCCAGTGAAGACACACACAGATCAGAACTATTTTAAACCTCGGGTCACCTCTGGACAGGTGGCATCAGCTCTTGGCCTCTCTGAGGCTCTATCTATTACTACACAAAATGGGCCGAGGCCTCCTCTCCTCCCAGAGTAGTGGTGAGAATGACACAAGGTGACCTCCAGGAGCATGTGGAACACAGAACAGGACTCAGGACGTGTCCATGGAGCTCAGTGATCTTGAATGACACCCAGGAGCTGATCGTGCTCAGAGCAGAGCTCACTCCATAGACAGAGTGAGCATCTACAACCCCTGTTCCGTGAATGAATGGGACTACCCTCGTGCCGTGGGTGGGCCTCACCCAATCCGGTGAAAAAGCCCAAAGAGCAACAACAATTCCTGCCTGAGTTTCCAGGCTGCTGGTCTGCCCTACCAACTGCAGACTTGCCAACCCCCACAACTATATGAGCCAAATGCTTAAAGTAAACCAATCTTTGTCCCTCTCTCTTTCCATACACACAGACACAGATACACACACACACACACACAATTGGTTCTGTTTCTCTAGAGGACTCTGAAACATACATGCATTTAAAACAGATGAATTTCACTGTATATAAATTACACCTGAAAAAAATTGTTTTTCAGGGTGAAACTACAAGCTGTGTAGTTCCATTTTGATAAAATTCTAAAACCTGAACACTTATCTGTAATGACAGAAAGCAGACCTGTGGTTGCCAGAGATGAAGGGGAAATTCCAAAGGGGTGTGGAAACCTGCAGGGTGACGCGTGGCATCTTGGCGATGGTGTCATAGGTGTTAACATCTGTCAGAGCTCATCAAAGGGTTCGCTTTAGATATATTCCTCTTACTGTGTATCTCTACTGTACCTTAATAAAGTAATTTTTAAGAAAAAAGGCGAAAGGACATATGAAGACATAAATCCAAGCAGAAGAATGTCCAAGGCACAGAGTGGGGGGCGGGGGGAGCATGGGGCCTGTTTTGGGTCCCCTTCCTCCTTCCCCTACTCGGTGTCTTGAGGCTGCACAAAGGACAGGGATGGGGCCCAGGCCCACCCTCGGGGACTCTGGACATCCCCTTCCTCTTCTAGCTCAGGGGAGGAGGCCAGCAAGGTTCTGCCCCTGGACACTCAGCGAGTCCACGCGTGATGGGAGATACAGAGGACAGCAGCCAGAGGCAAGTGGGCCCCAGTCAGAATGCAGGTTGGTAGAGATGGCGCCAGGATGTCCTGCTCCTGGGCACTGGGCAGCCAGGTTTATATGAAACCCGTTTTGTCCTACAGAATGGAAAACAGGGCACCTGTCCCCTCACGGTGGCCCAAGCCCAGCTGGGCAGAGAGCCGAGCTTCCAGCACCACCGAGGATGGAACACCAGGGTCAAGGGGACAGAAGGACCTTTCCCTCTTGTTGGGGTGAGCAGGCGTTGTGCAGCCCAGGGGGTTGACCAAGCTGCTCCAACGACTGGGCCTGAAACTTGGGCTCAGACAGAAGCATTAGCAAGTAGGTTAGCCAAGGCTTGGGAAAAGCCCTTAGGTGTGACCCAGGGTGGACAAGGAGGTGACCCAGACCCACAGGAGAGGAACCCTGTGACCTGGAAAAGTGAATCTGGACAACCTGAGCAAGGACCACCCTCCTGCCTGCACTCGCAAAGAGAGTCGCAGTGAAGACAAAGCAGGACTTCCTATCAGAAGCCACCATGGGGTGTGGCTCCAGCTGTTAGCGCCTCTTCTCTTGTCCACGTGATGCTTGGGGGTTTAAAACCACTCAAGGTGTTTTTGTGGACTTCACAGAACTATTTCAGATGAGAGTCCATGGCCCAGAGTCAACCAGCGAGGGGGGCGGGGCATGCTCCTGGGGACAACCTGGAGCTGCCTGGACGGGGCACAGTCACACGCATTCCTGCACCACAGAGGGCAGCAGCTGACCAAGGCTGCACAGACCAGGACTGCCTGCCTGCGCTCTACCTGGGGATGATATATATGGGGGGGCTGAATGTTCAGGCCCCTCATCCTGCCCCACCTGGTTTCCCTTGGTCTCTCTCCTTAGCTTGCAGACAGCTCCTGTCACTCTGGCCATCTGTCCTCTGTACCTGTGTTTCCCTGGCCCACCTGGGGGTGACTGAAAAACCTGGCTGGGGGGGAGGCTGTTGAGTTTTCGTAGAAGAGAGGCCAAGGAAGACGGGATCCCCAGGAAGGGCAGGCCAGGCCCTCTGGGAAAGGTCAAGGACCAGGTGCCGTGGGCCCTGAAAACCGTGGGCTTCTTCTATCTTCATTCACACACAAAAAAAAGACAATAGACTTTGAGTACTTAACATTTTTCACTATAAAAAAAGAAGTCAGTGTGAGGGAGTTTCCATACTTAGTCCTCAACACTCCTACCGAGCCTGGGATGGGCTGTCCCCTTCCATACTTCACAAGTGACTCAGCTGAGGCTGACACAGGTTGGGGACATGGCCAAGATCTCAAAGCCAGCCGGTGACATGGCCAGAACCTGACCCTGCCTCTAATTCCCCTGATTTCCCACTTGCACTTTAAAATAATATAAGCAAGATGTTATTTTTTTTTATTTTAAATCTTTTAAAATAAAATGGTTTTCCCTGTGTTAGATTCAAGCTGGGCCTTGGAGGTGAAGGAAGGACCAAGAGAACCTGGAAATGTTTGGGAAAGACATGGCCAAAATGAGCAAGGGCTGGGGAGAGAAAGGAGAGAAGACTTTTCCGACCAGAGTGAAGGGGAGGTGAAAGGAGACCCTCTACTCTATCTTAATAGAATACTTTTTAAGAAAAAAGGCAAAATACATGTATGAAGATGTGAATTTGGTGTCACATACCTTATGTATAATCAGAGACATGATGAATTATGGTACAGTGGTGTATAAGAATTGTAATGCAGAAGGAAGGAAGGAAGGAAGGAAGAAGGAAGGAAGGGAGGGAAGGAGGGAAAGAAAGAAAGAAAGAAAGAAAGAAAGAAAGAGAGAGAGAGAGAGAGAGAGAAAGGAAAGGAAGGAAGGAAGGAAGGAAGGAAGGAAGGGAGGGAGGGAGGGAGGGAGGGAGGGAAAGAAAGAAAGAAAGAAAGAGAGAGAGAGAGAGAGAGAAAGAAAGGAAGGAAGGAAGGAAGGAAGGAAGGAAGGAAGGAAGGAAAGGAAGGAGGGAGGGAGGGAGGGGAAAGAAAGAAAGAAAGAAAGAAAGAAAGAAAGAAAGAAAGAAAGAAAGAAAGAAAGAAAGAAGAAAGAAAGAAAGAAGAGAAGAAAGAAAGGAGAGAGAAGGAAGGAAGGAAGGAAGGAAGGAAGGAAGGAAGGGAGAAGGAAGGAAGGAAGGAAGGAAGGAAGGAAGGAAGGAAGGAAGGAAGGAAGGAAGGAAGGAAGGAAGGAAGGAAGAAAGAAAGAAAGAAAGAAAGAAAGAAAGAAAGAAAGAAAGAAAGAAAGAAAGAAGGAAAAGAAAGAAGAAAGAAAGAATGAAATGAAGGGAGGGTTCACTTAGGTGGTAAGGGCCTGGGGGCAGGGGCCTCCTCCTCTTCCCCCAGCTTCTCCAGCTGGGAACACAGGACACTCTTCTGGATCTGTCCATCATTTAGTTGAAAAAATAAAAAAGAGAAAAGGTCAAGGAGGCTTCATGAATCGCAACTTCCAAGGAGTGTGTGAAGGAACCCAAGGGAAGAGGAGAGGGGCCCAAGACAGAGTGGACTCCATGATGTCAGGGCAAGGAGGAAAGTTCAGAATGCATTTGAGAAATCTTTCTTTCTTTCTTTCTTTCTTTCTTTCTTTCTTTCTTTCTTTCTTTCTTTCTTTCTTTCTTTCTTTCTTTCTTCTTTCTTTCTTTCTTCGCTTGTTTTTTTGGGGTCTGGAATGGGTGTGGGACACTTGAACACACCACCAAGGAACACTCTCCTCCTCTGGAGAACTCAGATGGGCGCTCAGGGGCCCAGTTTTGCGAGCAGACCGCACACCTGTAGTCTTGGGGACACCTCTGGGTGTCACTCAGTCTGAAAAGCCTTTGCCAATATCAAAAGGCTAATTCCAAAGTGACTCTGGGCCAAGATGACTCCTCCACCCACCGCAGGTCTCAGGGCACCCGGAGGATTCCAGCGACGTGGCTAAGCCACTGGGAAGATCGCGGGAGCTTTTTCAATATCGTCTGAGGCTTTAAGGGAGAGCGGATGCAGAGCCGTAATAGATGCTTTCTGATCCTCCTCACACTGCACCTGGCTCTCCTAAGTATTGGTCCTATTACATTTTTAAAAATAGCTCCGAAGTAATTTGTGTGCTGAACTGGCTACAGGATTAAAAAAAAAGAAAGAAAGAAAGAAAAAAACCCACCTGAATACCTTCTGCTTGTTCCTATCAGCCAGAGACCGGGAACCGCAGCCGCAGTTTCCTCGGAGCTAATTTTCAGCATTAGGGGTTGATCAGGACCTAAATTCCACCCTAATAAACGATGGAACAGCAGCCACTCCTTCAGCCACTTATTTGGGCGACCTGGGAATTGGCAGACGAGTTAAAAGTGTCCATTGGTGACAACACACAGCTGTGGAGGTGCAAAGATCCGAGACTCTAATCAGACCAGGTTATATAAGTAGCACTGCCTCATTATCTCTGCGTGGGGGACAGGGTTCAGTGGGCAGCTGGGGCTGCACGGGTGTCAACAGAATAGCTAATGGGAAGTTGACACACACAGATATCAACTGAGGAGAGGAAGTGGGTGACCCTGTGCCCCCTTCCAACCTTGAGGAGGAATGCAGCGTAGCAGCCGCTGTCTGCAACTCTTCCTGCACCAGGCAACACCAATAACCAGTGTGAACATTTTTTCTGGATTTCTAAAAATGGTTATGTAACTGACATCCAGAACCTTCTATCGGGCATGCACCATAACATTCTCCTTTGAACTTCGTGTTCTTCCCAACATTCCAAACACAGCTGTGAGGTGGATAAAGCAAGCAACGCTCACAGTGAGAAATTCTCCTGTGTGCCCAGCACAGGAGTTAGTAAGCAGTAGCTATTCCCACCACAGTGAGCCTCGTTGGAGGATGATGATCTCAGAACAACTCCCGCTAACAACCATAATTGACCAAATCATGTAAAGATGAGCAATTTACAAAATATGTTCATGTCCACCATCTAGCTAACTTCTAAATATGCCACTCTATGGTGGAGGACTTCTTATTCAACCTGTAAAGATGCAGCTTAAAGAACACTTTACAAATAACCCCCTGTTCTTGCCCAAGTTTGGCACCTAGTGGAGCATACAACAGGAGCCAGTGAACTAAATGGGTCAGCTTTATTGCTGATGAAGCCTGCTGGAGGCATGGCTGAGGGGTGCAATGAGCCTGTCAATATTCCCCCCCCAGACCCACTCCCCACAGAAACAGGAGGCACACTCCTGCAGCCCCTGGGGCAGCCCATCCAAGTTGAAGTTTAAGCCATTCTTGATGCACTGACCTCGAATCCAGGGCCGGAGGGAAGGCAACCCCCTCAGGCTTGCAGTTTTGTGGAAGATGAGCTCCCACTAACTGAGAAGCATCCAGAGGCTGTAGTTTCCTCTTCCTCATGGGGACAAGTGACCTTGAGGCCAAGGGAGCCAGGAGCATTCCTCACCAGTAACCCATGGTGAGGAGAAGCGATTTCTTTTGAAATATCCCAGGCACTGGGTTGCAGCACTCAGCACAGGGTTCCAATGGGGTGGCTGTTTTCCCTGAGGGGACTTTCTCTCATTCCAAAGCTTCTTCCTAGGTAGGAGGCCAGTCCCCAAACAATAGCCACAGCTCCTCTCTCCAGAGGGGAGCCATCTCCTTCTGCGACCCAAGGTGGACAGCTTAGAATTTAGACTCTGAATGGATCCAAAGAGTCTATTAACTAACTGACGTGCAAATTCACTCCTTTTTCTGTTCTTCTTTCTCCTCAAAAGGCCCAGCCACAGCGTCTAATACGACTCTTTTCAGAAGTTCTGCAATGTGGTTAAATAACAATATAAAATACTCAGTATAATCCCAGCAACATGGAGGAGACCAGAATGTGGACAAAAACTCCCTCCCCTCTGGAAATTCCAAGGGAGCTATTGAAGTCCAAAAATTAAATCCCCTTCTAAGGAAAGTCCAGAGAAGTTGAAGTCCAAAAGAATCAAAGTCCAAAGTTTTCTTAACACGGAGAAGTAAAAGTCCAAAGAAATTAAAGTCCAATTCAAGTTTTTATTTTTCCTGTGACTTGATATGTAAAGAAATTAATGTCCAAAAATTCCCCCACCCCCAATTTCTAGTCCTGCTTCGTCTCCACCAGGAGGACTTGGCCTGGTGATCTGAGCAGCTGCAGCCTGGGCTGCCTTCCATGGGAATGGGTGTGTCTCCTTCACGGCCTCTCACGAGCCCCCCACCCTTTTATTTTAAGAGTTCAAAGAGTCAATCGAACCCATAAGATTATTATCGTATCAGCCTCATATTCCACAGAATTTAGAACCACAAGAAATCCCCGGCCACCAGAGCAGTTATCCGAGCAAAACTGCTTTTTCAGAGTCTAGTATTCAGTCTTGCCAGAGGCCCAGCAATGTTTGGAAGAAGGAGGAAAATCTGTGGATTAAGCCACAATTGGGGTCCTGAAGTCTAAAATGTTAATCAGAGCTTATGTCTTAACAAGTCTAGGGCCAAATTGGGGTGAACTCCTGACCGGCCAGCAAGCCATGGGACTCCAACCCAATTCTTAATCCCTCCCTAGCCCTCTCCCTCAGTTCCAGACAAGATCGGAAGCAACACAAAGAAGAATGGCGTTTGGGACGTTGGATCCAATCCTCCCGACCCCTGCCTTGGTGCTCTGTGGATCTGTGCGAGGCTCACCCCTGGGCCTGTGCGAAGCTGCAAGCACCGTTCTGCCCACCGATGCTTTGAAAACGACCATGCCTCACTGGGCATGGCAGGTTCAGGTGAAGCTAGCGGCAGCCACCATGGAGGGTCCTTGACCCAGGCCAGGGGCCTACCTGCTTGGGTCTGGCAGCCAGAATTTGCTGAAGTCCACTTTTTTAGATAAATGGTCTGAAAATAGCCATTTTCCCACCAATAAAGCTTCTGTGATTGGACACATCATATGAAATTAAGTGATGGTTTAACCTTAGGAGATTTTCCAGTATGCAGAGAGAGAAGACGAATGAATACAAAATGACAAGGTCACCAAGGTCCTGGGTACTGGGCTGTGTGGTTTGTTGAGGAGCCTAAGGTCTGTTGCATGCAGGGACCTGAGGAGCGGGCAGAGGAGGAAGCACAGGCTCCGAGAGTCAGCACGTGATGAGCAGGCAGTCAGAGAGGAGCACAGAAGTTTCAACTCGGTGGTGACAATGTTTAAAATCAACGCAGTGACCCACTGCTTCCCCCCAGATCTCCTCCGCTCATCTCCAGTGTAATTGAGACGGCTTTCCTGCCCTTATCTGTCTTCAGCTTTTGACAAATAGCATCTAGTTTCCACTGCACCAAATCTAGAAATGACAGAAAAGCATAAAAAATAGCGATTGTGATTTTGTCATTCAGAAAGAAGCCCTGTTAACATTTTGACGTGCATTCTCAGTGTCTGTTTGCCACTTAGGTGAGTGTACGCGGGTGTGCGCACACTCATTCTATAAAGACCACTGGTGATTTTGAGTTGTTCCCAAGTTTCTTTCCCTTCTTAGTGCCTCCCCTTTTTCTTTTTTTTCCTTTCCTCAGGCAATGTGTTCATCACCTCAGGGAGCAAAGATTCAGGGCAAAAAGCTGAAAAGAAGGAGTGTCCGCTTTCCCAGATCCAGGCCCATCAAGGATATTATCCGTGTCGCCTCTGAGGCAAACAATTCTTCTCCTCTTTCCAATATTTACACTTCATATTACTTTCTGCTGATGTATTGTTGACTAGGAGTGCCAGGAAAATATTTAAAAGTTGGGACGATGGCAAGTTCCCATGGCGAGGTCTGACTTTAACATCTGGGTTTCCCCGTCAGAGGTGACAGTGGCTAGTTTGACCTAAATGCTCTTCATCTGGTTAAGGAGGTCTTCCACTCTTTGTTGCTAAGAAGTTTCTGTTTAAAGTTGTTATTAAAAATCGGGAATGAAATTGAAACTTACCACATGCATTTTGGCAAACTTGTCTGCTAATCATGTGACTCACTCTCCTTTGATTTATACAGATGTTGAATCGTATCAATAGATTTTCCATTTTTCCGTGCTTGATTTTGCTCTCTTTGTTCAAGTGAGCTGCCGGGTTTGATTTGCTAGTCAAGCCAAACATAAGATTAGTTGTTAGCAGCCCTCAGCTTGTGCTCTTGAGAGACACAAAACATCGTAAGAAAAATTGGAATAATTTTATCATTTTTCTTGCTTACATAACAGGAGAGAATTATTTTTCTTGAAAAAGTTTGAACGCTTGATCATAAAAACTTCTGGGCTTGGAGCCTTTTTGGAAATGATTCTTTAACAGGCTTTTCTGTTTTACTCATTATTATTGATTAATGAAGGCTTTTTATCTCATCTTGTGTCAATTTTATAAAACTTGACAACATAAAGGACTGCTGCATTGAGAACTTCAAACTTATTAGCACAGAATTATACACAGTTTATGTTTATTTTTCTGGCCAACTAATTGAGTATTTTTTTTTTGTTAGACTTTTATTAATTTGTTTCTTTTCCAAAAGAATCTGCTCTTGGGTTTAGGACTAAACACTATTAAAATGTCACTCATTGCTTCTTTCTTACAACTCTTTTGGGGATGGCACGGTGGTGATGTTTCCCTTTCTGACCGAAGTTTATTCATCTGTTTATTAGAAATGAACTTAGTGGCATTGAATTTCTCTAATTTCAGACTTGTCTCCCACCCAGTGGTCTCCACCTGTGATTCGCTCATCTGTGGAGTGTGGTAACTATTGCTGTCTACCAAGTCCGCACCTGTGCAGGGCAGCAGCATGTACAGTTGGCTCAACTTTCCTGAGAGTTCCCTGTTCATCTCTTCTTTCAGTTCTGTGTGTGACATCAGGATCCTTTCAAATCATCTTTCTATTTCATTGAATGTGATCATTTTTTTTTTTTTGCTGAACCATGGAATTGATATAGTAATTTTAAGATTTCCAAGCATTATTGAATAGTCCTTTCTAATTCCGGTTCCTAAGCAATGAGAATCTTCACGTTATTACTTTTTCATATTATTACTTTGTCATTCATCTCTGTTTTTTTTTTGGGGGGGTATCCTTTTAGAGGTGGTCTGTACAATTTCTGAGTTGAGGTGTCTCTTAGTTTTTGAAATGCCACGCTCTGATGGCTTTTAAAGAGCAGACATTTCTTTCTCACAGTCATAGAGGCCAGGAAGACCAAGACCCAGGTGCCCACGGGTCTGGTCAGAGTCCATTCCTGGTTGGTGCCTGCTGTGTCTTGACAGGGTGGGAGGTGAGGGTCTCCCTTGGGCCCCTTCCACAAGGACACTAGTCCCACTCATGAGGCTCCACACCCCGACCTCATCACCTCCTGAGGACCCGCCTTCTGACAGCATCACCTGGTGGACTAGGATTCCAGCATATATATTCATAATTCAGCACTTTGAAAATGAAGAAGAAGTTTTTTTAAGGTAGAAAGGCATCCATTAGTTCAACATTAGTACATTACCGAGCCTTCCAGCCTTATGCCCTTTGTTGTTGTTGTCAACCAGCAGGCCAAGGACCGGGACGGCCGTGCTCCCAAATGCCACTCAGCAGGCAGTTCCTAATCCAGAAGACCTCTGTCGTTTTACTAGAACAGACCCACTCTACCATCACGCTGACTCTGGACAAATTCGTAAATTCTTTGAAGTTTAAGGAGTTTGAACAGTTTCTTTCCCTAACATCTAGGAATGGTGAAGTTTTCCTTTGGCCTCTATTATTTTGGTCATTTCAGTTAAAAATGTAAGAAAAATTAAAATTTTTGTGCTTTTAAATTGTCATTGTTTTAGAAGTTCAAACTATTTTTCTCTTAGGAGGAAGATTGACCCACTTGTGTCTATTGTTATCCATGATTCGCTTGGTCTCGTGTCGGAGACGACATTTTCTGTATTTTGAACCTTTTCTGCCTTTGACTGTGTGCTCCGTGTGTTCTTTTCCTCCAACACTGAGAAGTCACCTATATTTACGATATCCTGTGTACGTCTACCTGTCCATCATCTACCTTTCCTCCTATCATGGTTTAAATTGTTGCTGCGTTTCCGTTTGTCCTCTTCATCAGGATAATGATGGTGCTGGGTTTCTGGAACCTTCTGTCTCTGACGTCTGTGATTTTTCTCTCGTTGCCTTTTTCTTTGAGCTTCCAATTGGCAGCCTAGGAGGGCACCTCCAGCCCGTTCTCTGGTCACAGACTTTATATGGCGCAGGCTCTCTGTACTTTTTCAGACTTCTTTTTTTTACTTATAAAATTTATTTTGATTAATTATGACTTTTACAATAAAACACACCCATTTGAAGTGCAATGTGATACATGTTGGTGAATCCACACCAACCAATCCAGGTGCATAGAATGTTCCCATCATCTCCAAGCACATGCTCACGACCCTACAGTCAAGGTCCCCTAAGTGAAGGTGACTGCTGATCTGTCTTCTGACTCTAAAATTAGTTTGCTTCTTCTAGAGTTTCATATAAATGGTATATAATATTTTTTTTATAATAAACCTAATTACATAGTATATAATAAATCTTTTAGGTGGGTCTATTTTTTCATCAAACATGATTTTGAGATTCATCCAGATTCTTCTATCAGTAGCTCATTCTTTTTTAATGAAGAGTAGTGTTCCATTTTATGAATATACTACAATTTATTTACCTATGCACCTGTCAATATTTGTTTTCTCAAATATTGGCTGTTATAAATAAAGCTGCAATAATATTCAAAGACTTTTTCTTTCTTTCTTTCTTTTTTTTTTTTTTTTTTTTTTGTGGTTCTGGGCATTGAACCCAGAGCCTTGTGCATGTGAGACTCTACCAACTGAGCTATATCCTTGGCCCTTCACATACTTTTTGAGGACTTATATTTTAATTTATCTTGGGTAAAATATCTAGGAATAGAATTGCTGAATCATCTAGTAAATGCATCTTTAATTTTATGAAAAATAACAAATTGTTTTCCAAAGTAGTTATAAACATTTACACACACCAACAGTAAATGAGATTCTAGTCCCTCCTTACCAACACTTAATATTGTCAGAATTTCTTATTTAATTCTTCTAATGGATATATGGTTTATCTCATAGTAATTTTGATTTGTATTTTCCTGATGATTAATAACATTTAACATCTTTCAAAAAGCCCTTATTACCTATTTGTTCACCTTCTTTTGTGAAGTGTTTGTTCAAGTCAGTTACATGTTTTTTAGCTGGGTGATTATCTCTCTATGACTGAGTTTTTAAAGTTTTTATATATTCTGGATACATTGTCAGATGACATCATTAAAAATAATTTCTCCTAGCCTGTGGCTTGCCTTTTCATTTTCTTGATGAAATATCTTTTATTATAGACTTTATCTATAGTTGTTGATTACACGCCATTGTAAGAAATAACAGAGAGAGAGCCTGTGAACCCTTTACCCAGTTTCCATCAGGGCTAACCCCTTGGAAAACCACAGGACAATGTCACGACCAGGAAGCTGGCATAGATATAATCCACCACCCTACTCGGATTTCTCTTTTTATGCACCTCCATCTAGTTCCAGGTGGTTTTCTCTGGTGTGTAGGTTGGGTACTTGCCACCACCAAGATGCAGAACAGAAGAATCCCTGTGTTATTCTCTTAAGACCCCCTCCACCCATCAGCCTCCCTCTTCCCACACCTTGTCCTCACACCTTGGCAATGACTAATCTCTTCTCCATCTCTATAGGTCTGTCGTTTCAGGAACGTTATATAAATGAAATCCCAGTATGTAATCTTTGGGGATGTTTTTTCCATTCAGCATAATTCTCCTGAGATTCATTCAAGTGGTTGCATACATCAAGAGTTTGCTAATTTTTAATGCTGAGTAGTACTCTATACCAGTTTGTTTAAACATTCCCTCATTAAAAGACATGTGGTTTGTTTCCAATTTGGGGTGATTTTGAATAATGCTGCCATGAAAATTCATGTTCAGGGTTTTAAAAAAAAACTCACACAAGTTTTCATTTCTCTGGGATAAATGCCCAGGAATGCAATTGTCAGATTATATGGTAATCATATGTTTAGTATTATAAGAGACTGCCAAACCATTTTCCAAAGTGTCTGAACCATTTTGCACTCCCACTAGTAATATATGAGAAAATCAGTTTCTCCGTAAACTTGCCAACAGTTGTCATTACTTTTTATTTTAGCCATTATGATGAGCATGTAGCAATTCTCATTGTGGTTCTAATTGGCATTTCCATATTTACTAATGAGGTTGAGTATCTTTTATGTAGTTATTCACCATCTACATTCCATCTTCCGTGAGGTGTCTCTTCATGTTTCTTGCTCATTTCCTAATTGTGTTATTTTTTAACTTTTGAGTTCTGAGAGTTCTTTATGTATTCTAGTTAGTATTCCTCTGTTGCACCTGTGGTTTGCAAACATTTTCTCCTGTCTGTACTTATCTTTTCATTTTTTTAGTAGAGTCTTTGCAGCACAAAAATTTTAATTTTTCTTTCTTGGGTTGTATTTTTGGTATCAAGTCTAAGAATTCTTTTTTTTTTCTTCCCAGAATGGGGAGAGACATTTATAACACATTTTTTAAAAAAATCTTATATTTGGAAAAAAATTCAAATCAATAAAGATATAGTACAAGATATAATCTAAGGGATTTGAACAAGCACTTCCAATGAAAATTCATTTCAATGGCTATTAACATAGAAAAATTCTCAGCCTCATTAGTCATCAGGGAATGTAATTAAAACCACAGTGTAATACCACTGCATACTCAACCTAATGACTGAAATAAACATGGATAAGATTAAATGTTTCAGATGATATGATTAAATTTAGATTCTACCTTCTGATAGAGCAGAAATGGGTACTAACACTTTGCATTTGGTCTTTCCTACTAAATTTGAGCATACCAATTACCTAAAATTTCACTATAACAGATTCAACCAAAATGGTTTTTCTTTACATATTTTTAAAAATTTGTTCTAATTAGTTATACATGATGGTAGAATGCACTGTGATACAGCATACATAGATGGAATATAATTTCTCATTCAGTGGTTGTACACATGCCAAACTTTCCATCCACCTAAGAATTCTTCACCTAACTATAGGTACTAAAGATTTTCTCTTAAAAATTTTATAGTTTTCTAGTTTACTTTTAGGTCTATGATCTATTTTGAGCTAATATTTGTAAAAAGTTTACGTCTAGGGTCTTTCTTTCTTGGCCTATGGACATCCAACTGAAATGTCATTTAAAGCATGACATTTGGGCTGGGGATGTGGCTCAAGCGGTAGCGCGCTTGCCTGGCATGTGTGCGGCCCGGGTTCGATCCTCAGCACCACAAACAAACAAAGATGTTGTGTCCGCCGAGAACTAAAAAATAAATATTAAAAAAAAATAAAGCATGACATTTTAGTTTTAGTGAAGTTCAATTTATCAATCCTTAAAATTTTCACGGATAGTACTTTATATATCTTAATATATCTTTTTTCAAAGATTTTCTTTTTTTAAATAGAATTTTAAAGTTTTAGATTTTATGTTTAAGTTATGATTTATTTCAAGTTTTGTATGTTGGGCCTGAAATAAGGGTAGAGGTTCAATTTTTTTTTTTCTTGTCTGAATTTCAATTGTTTCGGCACCATTCACTGGAAAGACTGTTCTTTTTCTACTTAGTTACCTTGACATGTGTGTCAAAGTCAACTGATCCTATATTTGGTGGACCTACTTCATTAATTCTGTTTCATCAATCTGTGTTTACACTCTTTTTGCGGGGAGGGGTACCCAGGATTGAACTCAGGAGCACTCAACCACTGAGTCACATACACAATGCCATACTATTAATTACTAAGCTTTATAGCAAGTCTTAAAATCAGCCTTTTAATTTCACTCTTTTTTAAAAAAAAATTCGCTATTTTAAAACTTTGTATTTCCATATAAATTTTAGAATCAGCATGCCAACTTCTACCAAAAAAGCCTTCTGAGATTTTGACTGTGTTGAACCTGTTCATTTGGGAAGGGTGAACATCTTAACATCTTAAACAAACTTTGCCTACTCCTCAAATTATTTAGATGTTTTAAAAACTTCCTCAGCAACATTTTATAGTTTTCAGGGACTCAAATTACATGTTTTATTTTATACTGTTCCACAGAACACTTAGTCCTGTTCATTATTTCAACCTTTTCTCTCAACAATTTCTATTACTATGTCTTCAAGTACACTGATATGTTCTTGTATTGTACATAATATCTTACTTACTGAGCCCAGTTATTTGATCATTGGAGATAATGTATTTTTAAGTTCTAAAATTTCTAATTGACTCTTTTTTGTATTTTCTCTTTTCTTTCCTGCTATAATCATGTTATTCACTAAATTCTTGAATATATTATTTATAGCAGCTATTTTAAGATTCTTTCTGCTAACCCCATTATCTCTATAATTGCTGGTATTTTTTTAATGACTGATTTTTCTCATGGTTATGGATCTTATATTCCTGCTTCTGAGTATGCCTACTAAGTTTTAAAATTGGATCCTAATTATTGTAAACATAGCATCGTCGAGTGTTTGAATTTTGTTTTCTTCCTTTAAAGAGTGCTGATTTTTGTTTTGAAAGGCAGTTAGATTACTTGCTGATCCACTTGATCTTTTGTGGATTTGTTTGAAGTTTGTAAAGAACAATCTAGAAGAGCCTTCACTCTAGATCTGATGTTGTCCTACCACTAAGACACAGTCTCCATGGGGTAATATTTTAACATGATTCAAAACGTAAGATAATCAAAGGGGTAAAATAAAAAATTTCTTTCTGACAACTACCCAAAGCCACCCAATTTTCTTCTTGGGAAGTAATCAATATTCCCAATTTCTTGTGTATTTTCCCAGAGGTGGTTCATACATATACATGTATGACCCATTCTTCTCTCTTTCAGAAATGTAACATATGCTACATGCTGTTTTGTACCTTGCTTTGTTAAAAAACAAAATGAACAAACAAAAAAATCTATTTACATCTTGGAGATATTCTATATCATCTGTATTCCATTTTTAATGCAAATATTTTATTGGACCATTTTTTTCCTATTTGTTGGCATATAAGTTGCTTTTATTTTTGCTAGTAAATTCATCATATAGCTAATATTTAATAAATTTGTCATTTGCACATAACGTGCCTATCCTCGTAGGATCCCTACAGCATATTTACAGGATACGTTCCCAGACATGTGTGAATAAAAATGTGCATTTTTAATTTTCAGATATTGGCAGATTTCCTTCTATAGAGAGAATGCCTATTTGCTCTAGTTTCCAAAAGACATTGTGTCACTGTAGTTATTAGCACAAGTACATTTTGTTCTTAAAAGTGTCTGGTTTTGGATGATGAGTTTTGATTGCCCTTATCTATGGTGGTTGTGCCAAATTGTACCCTGGTTCTGATATTGACTTTTAATACTTTTTAATGTCTGATTCTCTCTCAAATTTACATTTTCTTTTTTGAAGTCCAGGCCGCTGCTTATTTGGATACCTTCTGGAAAACTCAAGATGTCAATAAAATTTCTAAATCTTTCCCGACACTCACCCTCAGTCGGTGACCTTCGAATTAGCAAGGGGCAATGGCAGGTGTACCTGTGCTCAGCCCGGGGACCTGAGGCCGGGGCTCCGTTCCTCGGTTTTCTTCACTGGCTGATAACCATGAGTAAGCGGTTACCTTCCAAGTCTCAGATTCCTCACTGGCAAAACCAGAGCCACGTTACCTGCCTCTTTCTTGGCTGCGCTGTGGTGAGTGAATGAGGCAGCGTAGGTGGAAACATCCCTTCCACTTCCCAGCACGTGTTACCAAGGCAAAAAACCTCGCTCCATCTCCTCCCACCCTTCAGGATGCTCTCCTGCGGGTCCCCTGTGTTCAGTCCACACCGCACAGAGCTCGTGGGGCGGGAATCAGGCAAGCCCAATGCCTTGCAGGAGGGTTTTTGTAGAAACTAGTTTATTTCTGAAAAGTGAACAGGGAGGGGTTCCCCGAGCCCACCTGAACACTGAACAAGGAACTGCACTCGTCTTTGAAGTCGCCTAGACGATCATCAAAGTCAGAATGTGACAGTCCTTTCTTGGCTGTTTCTTTCCAAACATTTTCCTGGTTAGGCAAGACTGTTGAATTTCTTTTCAAAATGACTTGCACTTCTCAACCCTTCTTTAATTTTAGGAGACTTAGGGTTTAATGTATTGGATAATAGGATTTTAGTATTTTTGGTTCTGTGGGATTTGTTTATTGGTTTGTTTTTGTTTTTTTAGAAAAAATGACCCTTGAATGTTAGTTATTACACCTTCGTGTTGAAAACACTAGAAAAACTAGGATAGTGGGAACATGCCTCAACATTATAAAAACTATCTATGCGAAACCCAAGGCCAGCATCATTCTAAATGGAGAAAAATTGAAAGCATTCTCTCTAAAAACTGGAACAAGACAAGGATGTCCTCTTTCACCACTTCTATTTAACATAGTTCTTGAAACTCTAGCCAGAGCAATTAGACAAAAGGAATAAATTACAGGGATACAAATAAGTAAAGAAGAACTCAAACTATCACTACTTGCTGATGACATGATTCTATACCTAGAAGATCCAAAAAATTCCACCAGAAAACTTTTAGAATAAATGAATTCAGCAAAGTAGCAGGATATAAAATCAACACCCACAAATCAAATGTATTCCTATACATTAGTGATGAATCCACTGAAAGAGAAATTAGGGAAACTACTCCATTCACAACAGCCTCAAAAAAAAACTGGGAATCAATCTAACAAAAGAGGTGAAAGGCCACCACAATGAAAACTATAGAACACTAAAGAAAGAAACTGAAGAAAACCTCAGAAGATGGAAAGACCTCCCATGCTCCTGGGTAGGCAGAATTAATATTAAACCAAAATGATGAGTTCAATAACTATCTATAGTACAGACAGAATATTTGCAAAAAGATTTACAATTTCCAATGGTGGATGAGAGAACAGAGGTATGTACTATGCAGTATTTATGAGAGAGGAAGAGAGAAGCTAGAAGTAAAAATTCATAGGAAGAGTGGAAAAGGAGCCGACAGAGATTGGCTGTTGGCTGGAGAAAAGTTGGAAAGAAAATAGACAAGAGAGAGGAAGAATACAAAGAAAAAAAATTAAAGACATAAGAATATAACAAAAATGCAAAACACCATTCATCTATCATTATCCTCCACACACTGATGCCTAAAAAAAATCCTGTTCCAAATATGAGAGAGAGAGTAGTGAATCAAAAAATAAAATAAATATTGCTGGAAAGTCGAACTGTCTCTGTCAGTGTTCAACAGTTTCTCAGCCCTGTCTCTGACGTCTCTCAGGATCACCAAACCCATATGAGCCCTTGCAAACTCAGTCTCTATCCCACCTATCTGGGCTCCAGATACCTCAGGCTCAGCCACGCTGCAGTCCCAAGATCTCAATGCTGCTCCTATTGCAGAGAGACCCCCAGGGACACACTCATGCAGAGGAGCAACCCCAAGGTGCAGCAACAAGACAAGGGCCACCAGCACTCTCTGCAGGAAGACCCTAGGTTCCTCCAAACCTGCAGTCACCCCCACACTGGAACTGCAGGTCCCAGCTGAAGTCCCCAGACAGAGGCTCTTGTGGTGACCAACCTGCTGGCATCTGGGCCCCAGGCCCTAACAGATGTCCCAAAATGGGTGCAGCCACATGCAACCAAACCTGGAGTCTCCCCTGCAGCGGCGGTGGTGGTGGTTGGCAGCAGGCAGCGGGTCACAGTAGCAGTGCAGTAGCAGAAGCAATAGCAGTAGCAGTAGCAGTGCAGGTAGCCACTGGTGGACAGGAGACCTCCAATTCAGCAGCAGCGACCACCGAGGTAGCATCAGAATTCACATCAGAGGTTACTGATGCCGCTGTGCCCAGAGAAGAGACCTCCGGGCGACAGTGATCTGCAGAATACAGCTTATTCTAATTAGGACCCCATTCTTGTGGTTGTACCTGATGTGGAGTTTCACTGGTCATGGATTCATATATTAACAGAGGAAAGTGATGTCCGATTCATTCTACTGTCTTTCCTAATTCCCTTCCCTCTCTTCCTTTCATTCCCTTTGTCTAATCCAATGAACTTCCATTCTTCCCTCCCACTCCCTAATTTGTGTTAGCATCTGCATATCAGAGAGAATTTTTGGCCTTTGATTTTAAGGGATCGGCTTATTTCGTTTAGCATGATAGTCTCCAGTTCCATCCATTTACTAGCAAATGCCATAATTTCATTCTTCTTTATGGCTGAGTAATAAATCATTATGTACATGTAGCACATTTTCTTTATCCATTCATCTGTTGAAGGGCACCTAGTTTGCTTCCATAGTTTAGCTGTTGTGAATTGAGCTGCTATCGACATTAATGTGGCTGTGTCACTATAGTCTGCTGATTTTAAATCCTTGGGTTACATACCAAGGAGTAGGATAACTGGGTCAAATGGTGGTTCCATTTCAAGTTTTCTGAGAAATCTCCATACTGTTTTCCAGAGTGGTTACACCAATTTTTAGTCCCACCAGCAACATATGAGTATACCTTTTGCCCCACATCAGAGGAGAAATATTAATTTGGATGAAATATTAATTAATAAATGTTAATTAATAGGAGGTGGCATCTATGAGATCCAATGTCCTCATTCTCTGCTAGATGTTTTTGCATAGCTATTTCATTCCTATAACATTGTTTGGAAGATAAGTTTCCAATAAGAAAAAAGAAAAAGTGTGTGAAAGTGCCAAACTCCTCACAGTTTCCAAGACACATCAAACCTCTGGTTCAAGTATAAGAGGAAAAAAATAAACAATGTAGTTATGAAGCTATGAGCCACCATGGAAGAGATGGATACAGATGCTTGGATGGCAAGACTCAGCAAAGACTCTCTAGGACAAAAGGTGACCCATGGAAATGAAGGGGGTGTTTCAACCAACTCGTTAAGAAAAATAAGGCCTAATGAATTCATCACAAAAGTCTTTTTTTTAAGGTTTTATTTTTTTTATTGGTTGTTCAAAACATTACAAAGCTCCTGACATATCATCTTTCATACATTTGATTCAAGGGTTATGACATATGAATTTATTTTTGAGAAAAGTTTCACAGAGCCTTTTAATAATTAAATTCCACTAAGAATTCAACAGATCACTTTTGTTGTAAAGAAAAAAAAATTACATAAAATCCAGGCTGTCCCGGAAATGGAGAGCACGTGGTCTCCTTGGTGCTGGGGACCGGCTGCCCAAGCAAGCTCTCCATACATCTGTCCGTCTGCCACCTCCTTTCCATCAAACACGCTGCGATGTCCAAGAGGAAGCCCCTCCTGTGTAACAGTAACGGCGACAGCAAGCCACGCCAGGGAAAGTCCTCGGAAAATTTCAAAGTGCTTTTGCATAAATTATCTCATCTGATCCAACCCATATGTGTAAGCACAGACCAAGGCCGAAATGTCAGCGCGATCCAGTTCAAATTCCCTGTCTTTCTCACATACTTGTTCTCAGCAGAGAGAGGAAGACGACCCAGGGCTGATGGGAGGTGAGAGGGCAGGAGGACCTTTCACACCGTCTGGGGAATGGCTCCGGTTTCAGGTCACCAGGCTGGCCTCCCAGGGCCACCCTCTGCTGCCTGCAGTGCTGGTTCACCCACTCCTGCCACTCAAGAGAGTGCAGTTACGCCAGTGGCCTGTGCCCAGGGCACCATGAAGGGGCCCAGGGGTCTCATGCCCTTTCTCAGAGGCTGGAGCAAACCCAGGGAGCTTCTCTGAGGCAGGCAGGCTCAGGAATGACCTGTAGACTGGACAGAAAATAAGGAGGGTGAGGGAAATGACTTGGGAGTGAGGCTTGGACCAAGTTTTCCCATTCTTTTAGGGAATCAGGAAGCCACTCTAATTATGTCCTGGGTGAGCAGGGCAGGGCCGGTGGGCCAGCTGCATGGTGAGGCCTTGGAACATGTGCACCCCGGAAGATGGGATGTTGGTGCCTGTCACTGGCTGACATAGGAGACACAGAGCTGGAAGGTTGCAGAGATATTCTGTTTCTGCGTTTCCTTGGTTTCAAACACCATATCTACACCCACAATTCCTCCACCTGGAAATCTAACCAAGGGGTCCTTTCTGAACACCAGATCTGTGTGCAGGGTCCCCTCATCCGAGGTTTCCTTTCCCACAGTGCAGTCACCTGGTCAGTGAGGAGGAGTGCACCACAACCGAATATTTTGAGAGAGACAGAGAAAAGACCACATTCACCCAACTTCTGTTACAGTACAGTGTTATAATTGTTCTATTTAGTTATTAATGTGATTGTTGTTAATATCTTACTATGCCTAATTTATAAATTAAACTTTATCAAAGGTGTGCCTGTATAGGAAAGCCATATTGTATTTAGGGTTCAGTACTATCTGTGTTTTCTGGCACCCCCAGAGTCTGGGGAAGTCTTCCCGGGGGCTAGGGGACTACTGTGTGGACATTTGATATGACCACTCAAAGTTTCCAAGTTGATCTCAAATTTAACATTCAAAAAAAAATTCTTAGCCTCTGCCCCTCACCTATTTCTCCTTTGTGTAGCTCAGTGAATATGACCTCTAGAAGCCCAGGGTCACTCTTGGTGGCCCTTTCCTTGCCTCCAGGAACTTACTCGGCACTAACGCCTGTTGATTTCATCTCCGTCCATAGTGCGGTCTGACTTTCTCTCTCCACTTTCTCTGCCAGTCATCAAGACCACCGTCCCCCGTCCACACCCGAGGATTCCGGGTTCTCCTCCCACTTCCACTCTCGATCCTTCCTTCCTATTGGCCACAGGGCAGCTTGGGTGGCTTTTTAACAGTGTAAGTTGGATGACGTCTCTTTCCCTCTCAGGACCTTTGGTAGCTTCCCATTGCACTTAGGATAAAATCCAAAATCCTAATCATGGCTTATGAAGTGCTGGACTCCGTGACTTCCCACCTGTCCAGCCTCATCTCCTGTCTTTTCTCTTTCATTCCACCAACTCAACCTGGGCAGGCTTTATGATCCTCAAACAGTACCAGCCTTTTCTACCTCAGGGCCTTTGCATAGATGGTTTTCCCATTCTTTGCCTAGTTAATTTCAACTTTTGCATCATTTGTCCACAAAATGCTACTTCCTCAAGGAGACCTTTTGGAAACCTATTAATCTAAATTACACCCCTGTATCAATTAGGGTTCTTTGGCTGCAGGCCAATTGGTTAACATAGGAAGAAAAAGAAATAATTGGAATGACACGAGGTCACGTAGAGAGTCAAAGGGAAAGCTGAGAAATGGACTCAGGGAGGTCAGGGGCTGGGATCCAGGGACCCAAAGGACCAGAACTGATGGCCTGTTGATGGCACTTTCATGGTAGCAAATCAAACTTTTTTCTTTGGATCAGTCTGTTAAGGCTCTGCCCAGGGAGAGAAACTGATTGGCCTCGCTCAGATCACTTGATGGGGCAGGGTCCCGTGGCAGGGGACTTTGAATGACAGCAACACACAGTGAGGGAAGCTGGTTTCCACCAGGCAACCGGGCTCTTGGGAGAAGAGGGGATGGGCGTTGGGGGACACTGGTGACTGCTCATATCACACCCCATTGTGCCACCCTGGTCCCCTCGATACCACAGTCACCCAGGGTAATGACATGGTGTGGCAGGCTCAGGGCAGACCTCACTGCCCCCCAAGTCTCCAGCCTCCTCTGCAGACAGGAAGGAGGCTGATGGAATTCAGGTCAGTGCCACCTCCTCCTTCCAGCCCTGGTCTCTGAAATCTCCTGCAAGGTCCCGACCATGAACTAAGGCGTCGAGAACCATGAAGCCTGCCCTGGGAGAGCCCTGATCCCAGAGTCACCACTGGCCTGAGTGGGAGCAGGAACTAATTGTACTGCGGTTAAGTCTGAGACTGCAGGGTCCTGAGTGGCAGTTGCTAAGGAGCACTACCCAGACCGTTAGAAGCTTTTATCTATTTCTATTGCTTAACATCCATCTCCTCCAAAAGATTATCAACTTCATGGAGTTCTGGACTAGGTCCATGCAATAGTGGTACTCAGTAAATATTTGTTGAATAAAGACATTTTTCCTGTCCAATTCCTTCGAGTCTCCTAAGAAAGAAAATCCAGCTTACAAGGTAGCAAGACTTTGCACATGATGTCTACCTATGCACTAGACTTCCAGCTGGGCAGGGGACTCACAGGCAAGAAGTCTTAGGCCATTTCTTCAAGTCAATGTCCTGAGATCTGCCAGGACTAGCTACGGCACATCATGAATACTGGGAATGTGATTGAAATCTAACAGCAGGTTACCTGTGACACTGCAATTGCTTCAGTCATTTCTTTGTCTTTAAAATGCCATATAATTGCTAATGTAATTAGTAATGTATACAGAAGGGGCTTGTGCAATTACTGAGTCCTAAGATCAAGTAATTAATGTTCTGTCAACAAAACAGCAACTGTTTCATTAGCAACTGCTTGAATCTGGAAACAAGCATAATCAGATGCAGACACAACAACCTGAACATTATCAACTCAGCTGATTTTTTTAAGTCACTAAAATGTCAACCCACAACAGTGAACATAAAGGGACTTTCAGACAATACCCTTGCAGCCCAAACAAATGAAGAGTTGGATGGACAGGTGGGTGGACGGATAGAAGAAGATAGATGATAGATATATAATAGAATAAGATAGATCAGATAGAACAGATGTATGGATACATAGAAAATAGATGATTGATAGAGAATATAGATGCACAGAACATAGGTGATTGACGGAGAAGAGATAGGCAAAACCAAATTGCTTTGGTTTGTTTTCAACCTCAAAAGCAATAAGAATCTCATATTTAAACATCACAGGGAAACTGAATTCTCAAATTCAGGAAGGAGATATGGATTTTAACTTAGACTGAGCCTCTCTGTTGTCCCAGGGTGATCTTATAAAAAGCATTTAATCTGACTGAGATGCAATTTTCTCATCTGATAAATAGATTGCCATCTGACTTATGAAAAGTGAGGTCAGGATATGAATATCTAAGGAAGGTCTCTGTGAATGTGCTCACCTGTGCTTCAACAATAAGCAACTCTCCAAATCTCACGGTTCCCAACACCAAACCTATTTCCCGAGTCTGGGTCTGTGGGTGGTCCTGCACAGTGCTGCTCCAGCTCAGGCTGCCTGGGGTCTTTCTGCTTTAGCACCCAGGACAGAGGAGAAGTCCGAGCGGCATGTGTTCTCTGTGGGAGGAGAGGAGCCCAGGGACAGAGTCAGAGCACGGCTCTGCTGGAACAGTGTTTCCATGCTCAGGCTCCTCTGGCCACTCGGGGCAGGTGGATGAGGCATGGATGTCATGGGGAAGGACATCTCACATGGTAGGGAAGGAGAGTAGAGCAGATAATTGTCCAATCATAAATCCCCAAGGAGAAATCACTTTCAACTTCTCAGTTTGTGTTATACTTCATGAGCACCCTGGTTTTTGGGGGAAAGAGACCAAATGAGTCAGAATCTTTTATTAGTAGTATTTTTATGTCTGGAGAAAGTGCGATATTTGGAACAATGGAAAGAGAACTCAACTGGAAGCCGGAGTGCTGACCCTCTGTGTTATTTCACTGTTTAGTTTTACTGTTGGCTAATTATGTGACCTCGAGCAAATCACTTCGCCAACCTGGGCCTGAGATTCTTCACTATGGAAGTAAGAGGGTTTGACCAGGTGATGTCCAAAGTGCCCTTTAGCCCTAACATTCTAACTCATGATAGATGGCCTTTGAGAGTTGAAGTTTAATGTTGTTTGGGGTATGGAGAGATGGTTGATTAATATTTATTTATTAGAGAACAACTCAATACAGTGACGACAGTCTCGAAAGTGGTTCTGCTGTGCTGGAGAAACAGAAATTGATGCTGGCTGTCCTCACCCCAACCCAGCATCAGCATCAGCTGGGAGACTCAGCTGTCAGGCAAACAAAGCCCTGGCTTTACAAGACAGAGCTGCTCACCCTGGGAGGAAGCCAGTCGGCAGCAAGTCCATTCAGAGCACCTGCCTGGAGACGGCTAATTTGGAGGGGCTCACGTTTGAAACTGTTCTTTCCTCTCTTTCCATGGGGTCATAAGGTGCAGATCAGAAGCCACAGAGGTGTCTCAGGTGAATCAGGTTAAGTTGCTTTGGGGGACAGCTATCCCTGCTTTGAAGTCCTCCTGAAGTCCCCCCAAAGTAAATTTCACAAGCTTTATATGGCTACATTTCACATCAGACCATCCTACGTATACTTTCAGAATTTAGCAAAAAAAAAAAAAATCATCCAAATGTGTATATGTGTGATGTACAGCTGTCGCTCAGTATAAGTGATGGTTGGCTTAAGGACCACCCCATGGGTACCCAAACCTGAAGATGCTCAGGTTCCATATGTAACTGGTGTAGCCTTTGCATAGAACCCACACAATCTTCCTATGTGCATTAAATTACCTCTAGATTACTTCAATAGCTAATAAAATGTGTAAATGCTATGTGCACAGTTGGCATACTGAATTATCTAAGGACTAATGACACAAAGTCTGTACATCTTCCTACAGATATTACATGTTTTCTAAACATTTTCATTTTGTGGTTGATTGAATCCGTGGACGTGTGGATACAGAGGGCTGGCGGTACTTCCAGGGCATGTCCTGTTTGGGATAAGGGCTATTGACAACGGAGGACATGCCACTGGGGGTAAGCATCCTACACCAGTGGATGGGTGTAAGCATCCCACTGAGCTAGAGAACAACAACTCTTGAAAATTTAACTCATAACAGTCTCCCTTACTCCTTCTCAAAAGTGAGGACAGGACAGCCGGGGACTGAAGCTGGAACCCCGTGAGAGGCTTCCCCACCCCTTAGGCAGCCAGAGCTCCAGGGCAACAGACTACAAGACCTGGAGAAGCCCCTGGCCCTGTGCTGCTGACCCCACGAGGGGGTGGGGAGGGGCCCAAAGCTTGCCAAGGTCCACCCTTCCTGTGCAGATGTGCTTCTAATCTTTTAATAAAACTTGCATTCAGGTTTTTTTTTTTAATTAAAATAACCCCTAGCCCTGTGGAAAATGACTGAATAGAGTTGAGGCGATGTTAAGGGCTTATCAGGTGCCTCTCCCTGCTACAAGCACAACTTGCAAAGCCAGCCATTGTGACCTCAAAGTGGACCAGTCAGGCTGAACCCATCACAGTGGGCCTCTTGATCCCTACACTGAGGACTACAGTACTTTGTCTACGGAAGGATGCGAGGTGGTACAGAATGAGACACAGAGAGCCGAGTCACACAGTCCATGCCGTCCCACACCCTGGTCCCGGCTGCTAGTCCCGACCCTTTCAGAGCTGGGGAGCAACACCTGTGTGCTCTGCCTCGTGGTTCACATGCCCATCCCTGGGTTGTCTCCCAGGAAGGTCTTTGATTACATTCAGAGCAAAGCAGAGATGCTGGAGTCCCATCAGCCCCGCAAACCGTCTGTTCTCCTCTCCAGTCCCTCCTCCTCTGTGCCTGCAGCCCCATGGTCAGTCAATTCTGTAAACCCTACACATCCCCAGACTAAGGATACCTGGACTAAAATTGATTAATACAACATGATAAGCAGAGTGCTTCTTCCAGGAACCTCCACCTCGTTCAAATAGGCATCAATCAGAACTCACTTTGTGCCACTTTGTACTGGGAAGGCATGAGAAACGTGACAGTGAGTGTGAAAAAGTGCGTTATTTGCGTGTACGAAGATGCCACAGGACACCATTGTTCTGCACAATTAAGATGCACTAATGAAATGGTACATATTTTACTTACAATTTCAACAAACCAATTTCATTTCGATTTCTGTAGCTTCAACGAGTGTCATGAGATAATAGATGTTTTAAAACAGGATGTAACTAAAAATTAATAAGTTCAAGATTAGTCTCAAAAAAATAAATAAATAAATAAAAAGGAGAAGACAAACCATCAGTTCCTGTCTTCAGAGAGCTCCCAGTTTAGTGGAGACAGTTAAGGAAACTTACTATGGCGGCAGGATACATGTGGGAGAAAGCAAAGAGGGGCGTGGACCTCGCCAGCTCCAGAGAGGGCCCCCTGGTGCGGCGAAGTCCTCACCGTGTGACTTTCAGAGGTGTGGTGGAGAAAAAGGAGGGCGCTTATTTCAGAGCTCACAGAAGTCACACTGCTTAAAACCAACAACGTCAGTGCTGGAAGGGGCCCGTGCGTCTTTTCTAATCTGAGGTACTCAGTCTGTAGATGAGGTGCAAACTGAGGTGACAGGCTCTTGCCTCTACGGGGCAGCAAACCTGATTTCCACCAACGGGTTCAAACGCAAAACGTGGCCCCCTGCAGACTCCTCACCCACGTGTCCTACCACAATTTCCTTCAACATCTAATGGTGCTTCAAGATTTTGACAATCTGTCTGTTTTTGGTGCTGGGTCCTTTGGGTCCTCTCTAACTTTCCTTTCCAGGGGAGGCTACAGTTTCCAGATGCCCTGTGACTTGCTCTCTGTAAGTCCTTTTATAGATGCTTTTCCTTCCCAAAGATGGGATGAAGACTACTGATGTGCATCCCCAGAGGCGCCACACAGGCGGCTTTCCTTGCTCAGCCCTAATTGAAGTTGGGCAGGACACAAAATGCAAAGAGCCAGTTTCTTCAGCTAATATCCAGTGAGCCAGCATCTCCTAAGTTCTGGGAACCCACCACACCAAAAAGCAAGGTGCATTCTAGCAAGAGGCCCGAGTATCAACATGGTGCTGTCACAGCTCTATAAAGCAGACATGGCAGGAGCTACAGGCACACAGTGTGGGAGCACAGAGGAGGCGGAACATTCCTATGTGCCTGGCCAGTCCTAGGCGGACAGGAGGCTTTATGAGACCAGGGACCAGTACTTGTCTTATTCACTCTCTATCCCCGTCTCTGGCACATTGAGCGAATTCAAAGATTGCTAACTGGTTAAATGAATGCATCTATGTAACCAACAAGGAAACAGAGGCTGAGGAAGGGTAGGGATTTGACGTGACCAACGTCCCAGAGCTAGCTAGAAGAATCTGAACCCAGATCTCCACACACCTAATACCTACACATGGCAGCGGATCAACCACCCAAGCTTTGGTCAAATTTTCCAAGATTTCGGTCTTACTGCTCTGTAACTAGGCTGGATAAACTTATAACGACATCCATCCTGGCATTGGACATGGCTGACTGTATAATTAGCTTATTTCCTACCCATATGGAGCAGCTCAGCTCCTGCGCCTCAGTGGGGAATTCCTCGTATGTTGCTAGGGTGGCCTTCTGGGATTACATCTTCAGAGGTGTGCGGGAGGAGGAGCCGCCGTGCTGATAAATGAATCAGAGAGACAGGAGGGAAGCTGGCAGGGTCTCTGCAGGCACGTAGATGGGGCCGGGCTGTGCAGGGCCTGCCCTCCTCCTTGGGCCTCTTCTCCCTCCAACCTGAAGTGGATCCCATGGGGACGTGGGGCCTGGCTCCTCAGGACCTATTGTTTAGTCATAAATCTCCATCCTGGGGCTGCATGGGGGGTTAGGGGAGGCGACAGGGTGAGGAAGGAGAGAGAGGGAGCAGGAGGAATCAGGGAGGAGGAAGGAAAAGGAGACAAAGATATCTGGTGAAAGTTGAAGGGCAGCAGAGCCTCTTTAACTCGGGTTTCATAAATCGAGAAATATTTTATCACCCTTGCGAGTCAAACCTCTGAAAATCAATAGGGCTTGAGAGTTGCCTATATTGATCTGGAAGCCCGAGATGTATTGAAATATTCATGGCTGCATGTTTGTGTTCAGAGAGATGCTGGGGGTGGGACCCGGTGCAGAGAGAGGGAGGTGGGTAGGTGGATTTCTAAGTAAAAGCCATTCGCATTTTCATTAAAAATAGATTAATTCTATTAGTTGGACTAAAACCTCACACTTAAAAGGAAATGAGCTTGTTTGTCAGGCAAATAAGCCACCGGCAAACCCTGGAAAACCATTTATTTATTGCTATTTAATAGCAGAAGAGCCAGGGAGGGTTGATAAAATTAGCGCAGTATCCCCAGGGGGAAGCAAGGGGCTGCTGTGTTTGCAAAGCCAATTTGGACACTGCGGCTTTGATCTTCACTTTGAGCATTTGAACAGGCATGTTAGTATCACTCATTCCACAGGAGAATTGGGATTCAAGTTTCCCCAACAATCTAAAAAGCAGTACATTAGAAGGGATTGTCCGCCTGTAGTCTCAGAGTCTGAATACCCTTGATACTAATTTGATGTGATGCATTTCACCAGATGTGTCTACCTGAACGATATCCGGAGCCCAGGAGACCGTGGTCCTGCTCGAGAGTATTAGACTTGGATTTTCCCCCCTTCGAAAGTGATTGGATGAAGGCATCCATAATTTAAAATCTGCATATAGATATGACATATGTTACAAATATTTGAAAAAAAAGAATTCATGCAAGGAATTGAACAACAACAACATATGGGAAATCAGTTCCAAATAACAAGGCAGAATTAAAAATAATCTGTTACCTGTAGCCACCCTCCTCTTGCATTCCAGAGCAACCCACGGAGATGGCAACAAACATGTCTCTTGAAAAACCTCAAGCCCAGCAAGGCAGCCCTCTGTGGAGCAGGCACTTGGGAGTCTGAAGGGAATGTGGGGCGCTTCACATCCCAACAGGGCTCACCACGTCCACATCATCCAGGTGTAAGCCTGATCCTAAAGAAAAAGCAGCAGGCATGGAATTGGGTGGGCGGGTGTATCTGTTCTTGCAACGTGACTTCGGGGAACCTAAGCCATTCTGAGCAGCTTTTGGCCACTTATTGGGGTGACAGCAAGTGTCACACACTGTCTCGGCTTCAATAAAATTCAGTTGTGCTGCGGGTAGGGCTCAGCCATAGCGTGCTTGCCTAGCACAGGCAAGACCCTGAGTGCAGCCCCCAGCACTGGAAGAATAAATAAAGGAAAGCACCTTGAAACAAACAAGTAGGCATCGACCGTGCAGCCCACCCAGGCTCTGCAGGCAGCTGTCCTGGTGAGGTGTCCTGGCGTGGCCCCTGTTCTGTATGCCAACTCCCCCCCCCCCCCCCCCCCCCCCCGCTCGGATTCTCACACCGTGGCTGTCACGCCACAGCCCGGTTGCAGAAGGCATCAAGAAAGGGATGCAGAGCTCCCTGGTTTCTCAGAGCTTCTGGGAGGGATTTTTCTGATGGGAAAAATCAAAAGCCTGCCAGAAAGTCAAGGTTGGCTATAATTCTGCTGTTTCTGTCCGTGAGCACAACCATCCATCACTGCTGGGTGATTTTTCGAAGGGGGAAAAAATCGCGCGGCACTCACCAAGTGCTCCATAACCCTCTCCCTGGTCCTCCTGCTACACAGGTTAGCATTTTTATTTACCCCCATTTCCTAGATGAAGGAAGAACAGCATGGAGACCCTTTCCCAGGGTCTCACAGGAAGAGTCAGGATTACCTTAGATCCTTAAATCCCTGTTTCACTACTAAACTAATGCACTCTCCCCCTCCATATCACCGGGCCCCTCGCCCAAGTGCAGAAGATCCAGGAGGGACCTGACAGCTGCCTCTTCTTCAGGTGAGAACCACGGGGGGTGACAGATAAAGATGTGGTGCCCTGGGAACGCATTCTCAGAGGTGAACTTCCAGATGTCAGGGTGTGGGAACACCACCTGTAGATCATGGCTTCTCTTCTTACCTTCACCTCGCCTTCCCTTGCAGCTGGGCTTATGGCCTTGGGTTCCTCACCAGAAAGGATGAAGGAAGGTGAGGCAGAAGATGCTAGTCCAACAGGTGGGTTTTGCATCTTATCCATCATCTCATCCATCACCTAACAAAAGTGGAGAAGAAGGCGTTTGAACAACACCATCGTTTCATTGAAACCGTTAGGACAGGCTCCTAACTGGGGTCCCCTCTTCCATATCGTCAGGCTGGCTTCTTCCAAACCATCAATCCTGACGCTGTCTCCAGTGTTTGCCTGTTCAGTTATTTGATGTTTGTAGTGCTGCCCAACTTAAAATATTTCACTGTTCTCTCCTACTGCTGAATGGAGGTTTGGAACTCTGGATCCACATATGACCAGCGGCCAAGAGTCTACAACCCTGCTCCAAGATGAATGCAAAATGTAAATTGTGTGTGTTGTTCTACATTTTTCCACAGAAAAAGACCAAAAAGTCCACAGAAAAGGTGAAGAGTTAATCATGTACTGCACGGTTTAAGTGCCTTATGAGGGCATTGGGGTCCCTTTATGACTCAGCCCTCCCTTGTCTTGTCTCACATCTCAGGCACGTGCTTCTATTCTTGACTTTCTAGAACCATTTCTGAGCCTCCAGGCAGGGCACGAGCTTCTCCCTCCACTGGAAGTGCCCTATGACCCTTCTGTGGCTCCATGGGGAGGTGCTCCCATAGCCCCTCTCGTGTCTCCCCTGCAGTCCAAAAGTGGTCCTGGCTCTCCACCATGACTGCTTTTGCCACATCATAATCGCTTGTGTGCTTCACTCTCTCCCTGCGGAGCCATGAGTTCCTAGAAGCTGGGGACTATGTTTGTTTCTGAGTTCTTGGCATTTAGCCTATGTCCCCAAATGGCAGACACTCAACATATTCATTAAAACCCTCAGCCACATGGTAAGTGATGTCCATACAAATTCAGTTGTGTAGAGTTGTGTAGCATGGAGTCTCTCTGTAGTCCAAGGTTGGTGAAAGGACCGGTGAACTCTACACCCATTGCCTAGCGGCATTCCGCGCAGAGTCTGGCTATGCAATGTAAATTTGGGGGGTCCAGGCTGTGATTTGGGGCCACCAAATGATAGTTGCATACTCTGGCTTAAATATTAGTTGAGATGATTCTTGGTCTGCCTACCCTAAAATTTCTAGGATGGTGGAAAGGATTCCACGAACCTCCCAGTGTCTGTTCCTTGGTGGATACAGGTGTTTGGCTGAGGGAACGGGGTCCCAGGCATGCACCCCCCACCCTGACCTGGGGTTGCTTACCAAGTCCAGTGCTGCCTCATCCTCCAGTCTATTCATGCCCTCTCCCAAGAAGACAAGAACTCTGGCCTGTTTGAGACTATAGGTTGGACAAAGGACCTGAGCAAACCACCATCGGATTACAGCTGAATTTATGCATGCTGTGGAGGTGTTGTACCCTATTTGCAGAAAACATAAAGGATTAATGGGAAGAGGTTTCAGTCTCATTTCCTCACTTTCCTAGGACATATCCCGTTGTTGAGAGCACCCAAGGGCAGGGAAAGAGCCTCTGGGCATCCTCATACACCCCTCAACCCCCGGGACACACATCCTGGGGGACACTAGCCCGGAAATCAGACTCATGTCTCCTACATCATATCTCATCGCAAAAACCTTACGGCCCGTTTCTAATGATTCCTAAAGCCAGGATGGTGTAGGTGTGAGGAAATCATTCACTTCCTCTGGGTACCATCCCAAGAACAAACAAACATACACTGGCTCATTCAATCCACATAAAAATCCCCTGAGTTGAATATTATCATTTTTACTTTGTATGTAATAAAACAGAGGCTCAGAAACATTGAATAGTGTGTCACACCTCAAGAGCCAACCTTCAGGGATTCTGTGTGGCCTGGTATGATTCCAAAGCTCCTGCTCTTCCCACTAAGGAGGAACGGAAGCCCCAGTACAGCACACTGCTGGACTTAGGCTTCTGGAGTCAGGCGTGGGGGGCTGAACACAGATTCCACCACCCACGGGCCATGGGATCCTGCCCTCTTTCTTAACCACCTGCTGACTCCATTTCCTGCATAAAATGGGGACAATATTGGTACCTACCTTAAAGTGTCATAGGAAAGATTCAAGGAGCTACTTAAAACCCCCTACCAGGGCTTTGTAACTGGGAACCCTTGTGGTACTGTTAACAACTGACCCATCACGTGGCGACCCTGTTTTCTAAACAAAAATTTGCACAAGTAAAAGTCAATGTCAGGATTAGGCTGAGTAATGGCCCAGAACATTCGACTCTATTAAGGCCAGGGAAAGTGACAACCACACTTCTAGCTTGAGGTCATTGATGGGCATTTTCCTTCCATTTGGTGACACACTCCCTGTATTCACTTTTTAAGCTGCAGAGAAGCATTAGGATAATAACTTGAAGAATTTTTCCCCCTACAATAACCTCTAAATCCCCCTTCTCATCAGTATGCTGGTAGGCACATCTATTTAATATGGATTCTTTCTCATTTTCCTCCCAGTGCTTCTCCCCCATGCTCAGACTGATTATTCTGTGTTTTCATTAAGAACATTTTCCATTTGCCAGTCCAAAAAAACAACTTCTCAATGTGATGGCATCATTTCCTGCAGAGAGAGGTCTTTCCATCTGCAACCAATCGCAAGGCCAGATTCAAACAAGAATTAACTCCCAACTCTTCTCCTCAAACACAAATGGAAAGGTCAAAAGCTGACCCTAGAGACAGCTTCCTGCCCACTTCTGCCTGTAAATTCCAAAGATCTTTATGGTGTCTTGCTGGCAAAATTTCCCTCTGTTTTCTGTTCTATCCCTCTCTTGCTCTTATTTGGTTTAAAATAATAATTATAATTCTAGCAGCTTAATAAAGGTCTCTTGGATATCTTGCAAGGATAACAGAGACTGTGTCTGAGAAATCATGGTCAGATGACTGGTTTTATTAGGATGTGTTATTTTGGCATAAAATAACAAATTTATTTAACAAATTTTTATTAAGTCTGTGGACTAAAATAGAGGATGAATTACAGGCAGTCGGCACCTTTGAGAAGCTCAAATTGAGATCCTTGGTGGAAAGTGTTACGTGAGATGGGAAAATTTTCAGGTATTGAGAGAAAGAAGGGGCAGCTTGTGCATCAAAAGAGAAGGAGGCTGTCACAGAGGAGAAGACTTCTTTGACAGGCTGTCCTTGAAACATGAGCAGAACTTGTGCTATGGTGGATGTAGGAACATAAATGGACTAGAGTTACCCGGATGCAGGTGGAAAGATGGTTGGGTCTTCTCTGGAAAGACGATGGCGGTTCCAACATGGGAACAAACACAAGAGAATGATTTCTAGAAACGAAAGCAGTGGACTAGATTAGTGTTGCTCCAGGGTAAGTTACAGTCAGACTCCTTTTAATGGGGGAAAAAAATTTTGGCAGACCCACAGCATTGACTTAACACATTTTTATTATGTTTTGTACAAACATAAAACTGGGTATAACTCCTTATAAGTATCAAGCAGTTATAAAGTCATACTCACTTAAGTGGATAGAAACAAAACTCAAAAAAGCAGTAAAATTCATTAATTTAAAATAACAAATAATATTGTTTGGCAGAAGCTAAATTGCTATTCCCACTGTGGATAGGGTGCTGAAGGCTGCAACCCAGTTTCTTTGCAGTTTGGTATGTCTATACTTCTGTGTGTTATGGGATGACTAAATTTTCCTATCACTTTTCTCTTTTAAAATTACTGGAAACTTGAATTCATACAGCATGCCTGACAATATTTAATCATAACTTTACGAAATGTGTAATTTATCTATTAAGCGGGACTCTGTTCTTTTGGCCATCTGTTGGAATACGTCATTTTCATGACACCAAATCAAAGTCTTCATTTATTTAAAAAAAAAAAAGTCTTGAGAAATAAACATCATAACCCATGAAAATGTCTTTGAATTGTAAATTATCATTGGAAAAATAAGTCATGCGTTTATGACTGGTAAAGAACTTCATGTGAAAACTAAGAGGATCAGGGTTGGTAGCTGTCACTGTGACATGAGGACCCTCGGCCTACTGACAGTGGACCATGCCCCCTCAAACAGTATCAACACAGTCCCAGGATCACACAGCTCTGATCCTCATCTAGACGCCCTGAATATTCTGATAGTGTAATTTTATCAACATAAAATAAGAATACATGGGGCTGAGGTTGTAGCTCAGTGGTAAAGCACTTGCCTTGCATGCATGAAGCTCTGGGTTTGATCCTCAGCACCATATAAAAACAAATAAATAAAAATAAAGAGATTGTGTCAATCTACAACTAAAATGCATATATATTAAAAAATAAGAATACAAATTCTAAATTTTTATAAAGAAATTATAGGGGCTGGGGTTGTGGCTCAGTGGTAGAGCGCTTGCCTAGCATGTGTGAGGCCCTGGGTTTGATCCTCAGCATCACATAAAAATAAATAAATAAAATAAATGTATCATGTCCATCTATAACCAAAAAAAAATATATTAAAAAAAGAATTCATAGACTACTAAGATTATGTTTCGGGGTCCTAGGAATTGGTGAAACCCCATTTGAAAAAGAGCTGGCCTACATGATCCTGTCCAGCTCGGAAGCTCTGCCATTATTCCAAAGTAGAGGTGATAAACCAGGCCCAGAGAGAGCGGGTTCTTCTGAAGGCCACAGTCACATCTGTCACCTGCTCTCCCTCCTGCCTTTCATGCCCACGTCTTCCTCGGTCCCTGGAAGCCCAGAACTCTGTCCTCCCAAAAACCCACTCTGGAAAGGGACAGGGCCTTGGCACTCACGGCGCGCGTGGCCTGGACCAGCACCACTTCTTCCAAGGCCACGGGCAGTGAGCCTGCGTCCTGCATTTTTTAAGTGCTTTGTTTCCGTCCCTTTTTATTTCCACCGCCCACTTGTAGGTCTTTCGGATATTAATAAGTAAGTCCCAAGGAAAAACGTTTGGTGGGGGAAGAAAGAAAGGCTCCGGGGCCTGCCAGGGAGGTGGGGAGCCCTGGGGACGTTCCAACCCTGAACATCTGGAGCCTGAATCATATGAGTGATGACAGCGAGAGTCGCACAATTATAAACCGGGCAGATTTGAAAATTGATCCCGAATCAAACAACCACTAATTTTCCTGGTCCCCTCTGGCAATCCTCCTTTCAAACTATACAGGGCTTTAAAATATGAGAATAACGAAGCCCTGACAACCCTCACCTTCCCTCTCCCCGCTCCTCCGCGCCCCTCCCCTCCCCTCCCTGCAGAACCCCTTCTTGGTTGGCCATCTATATTCAAATTACACTGTCCAAGCTGTTCCCTTAAGAAGTTCAAGAAGAGTTGATCCCGCCCCCCACCATCACCCACACACAATTGCTGCTAAACTATAATTGCCTGCTGTATCTTTTGCCCTCCTTTTGAATAAGTGGTGTGAGATTTGCCACTTTGGCTAATCCTCAGGAATCTGACCTGTCATTATACAAACTTCTAAAAATATCAGCTTGCACTTCACAGTTTCCTTTTCAGTTTCATGTAATTCCTCTTCAATGTGTTTTATTTGAACCTGCTAACCTGCTTTGAAGAAAAAAAAAAAAATTGCTAGCTGGCGTTGCCTGTCATCCGCTGTGTTTGCTTCCCTCTAGGAAGGCCTCAAATGAGAATGTTGGTCTCTAGGTAGTTGAATAAAAATGAGAAGAATGAAATAAAGGAAAGACTTATTGACACACATGTTTCCCTCTGGTCTCCTGTGATCACAGTAGGGAGCTCATTTCTCCTCCATCTTCTCTCAACGAGGATGCTTCGGAAAGGCCAGAGGTAGAAAAAAATGCAGTGTCTGGCCCTGTCTTGTCTGTTTTATGCTGCTATAACAGAATACCTGAGACCAGGTCAATTTTTATGAGATTGATGCCTTACAGCTCTGGATATTGGGAAGCCCAAGGTCGAGGGGCTCGCATCTGGTAGGACCCTCCTGCTGCATCATCACGTGGCAGGAGGAAAAAGGTCAAGAAAACACCTAAGAGGGAGGGAGAAAGAAACTGGAGGTGGGGGGCCTTTATCAGGAAGCCACTTTCCCAAGAATTAACCTGCCAGTTACTCCTCTGACAGGAGATTAATATCCAAAATACATAAAGAACTTAAAAAACTGAACACCAAAAAAAAAAAAAAAAAAACCACAAATAACCCAATCAATAAATGGGCAAAAGAACTAGACAGACATTTCCCAAAAGAAAAAACACAAATGGCCAACCAATACATGATAAGGTGTTCAGCATCCTTATCAATCAGCAAATGCCAATCAAAATTACACTGAGATTTTATCTTGCTCCAGTTAGAATGGCAGTATCAAGAATACAAACATGAATAAATATTTGTGAGGACGTGATTGGGGGGGCACTCATACGTTGTTGGTGGGACTGTAAATAAGTACAACCACTTTGGAAAGCAGTATGGAGATTCCTCAAAAGACTAAAAATGGGAATATCCCATGACCTGGCTATCCCACATCTGGGTATTTATCCAAAAGAACTAAAATCAACATACTTTAGTGAAACAAGCTAAGCACTGTTTATAGCCGTGCAATTCACAACAGCCAAGTTAGGGAACCAGCCCAGTTGCCCATCAATAGAGGAATGGATTAAGAAAATGTGAGAGAGATATATGTGCACAGTGGAGTTTTAGTCATAAAGAAGAATGAAATTTTGACATTTGCTCGAAAATGGATGTAAATGGAGAGCATCGTGCTAAGTGCAATAGACCAGACTCCAGGGTCAGATATTTTCTCTTGTCTGTGGAAGCTAGAGCAAAATAAGGGGGAAAGTGTGGCAGGGAGAATCCCATGAAAATAAAAGGGAGATCAGTGGAGTCAGGAAGGGGTTAGGGTGGGGTAGAGGAGAGACAGGGAAAGTAAGGGACTGCAGAATGAAATGGACCAATGACACTATATACGTGTACCCATATACCACAGTGAATCTCACCTTCATGTACATCTGTAAAGCATTGTTTGTTTTAAATCTCTAAGTAATTAAAAGGAAGACCAGATTGAGTAGAGGAATAGGAACAGAGGGAAGGAGGAGAGTCAAAAGGGGGGACTAAAGAGGAGCAAATTACATTCCATGCAGGTATGGCTATGTCACAGTGAACTCCAATATGATGTACGACTATAATGCACTAATGAAAAACACTGAAAGGCCCGGGACCAGATGGTGTCATTGGTGAATTTTACTATCCATTTCATGAAGAATTAACACCAGTTTTCCCCAAATTCTTCCAAAAACTTTAAGAGAAAGGAGCTCTTCCAAAGCCATTCCAGGAGACCAGCATTATGATGATAACAAAAATCAGATACAGTCCAAAAAAGAAAATGCAAACCAATATCCCTGACGAATATTGGTTGAAGAAAACCTTAACAAAACACTAGCAAAGAAAATTCTGCAAAACATTAAAAGTATTACTCACCATGATTGAATAAGATTTTCTTCTGGAATACAAGGATAATCTAACATACCAATCAACCCACATAATATACCACATTAACACAATGAGGGAAAATATAAGATCATCTCCACTGCAAAAAAAGTCTCTTTGATAAAGTTTGACAACTGTTTCTGATTAAAACACTAAATAAACTGGATAGAATGACACTATTTCAACATAACAAGGTCATGTATGAAAAGCTTACAGATAAAATCACACCTGGTGTGAAAACCTAAGTTTTTCCTCTAATATTGGAAACAAGACAAGGATGTTCACCTTTGCACCTCTATTACACAGAGTACTGGAAGTCCCAGCTACAGCAGTTGAGCAAGAAAAATAAATAAAAAGCATCCAAGTTGGAAAGGAAGAACTAAAATTTCCTCTGTTCACAGGCAATGTAATTTTATACATAGAAAACCTTAAAGAATGCGCACTTGCACACACGCGCGCACACACACACACAAATTAGAATAAACAAATTCAGCAAAGTTGCAAGATATAAAACCAACACAGAAAAAAAATCACTTGTGTTTCCACACATCAACAATGAGCAATTTCAAAGGAAAATAAGAACTCCATATACAAAAATATCAAAAAGGATAAAATTCCTAGGAATACACCCAACTGAGGAGTTCAAAGATTTACACACTGAAAACTATAAAACATCATTGAAAGGAAATTACAAAAGTTATGAAGAAATGAAAAAAATCATACTTATGAATCAGAAGATTTTACATTATGAAGATATTAGTACTACTAAAGGATCTACAGATTGAACACAATCTCTATCAAAATCTCAGCAGTATTTACATAGCAAAACTTAAGAAAGATTTTCACAAATTCATACAGAATCTCAAGGGTATTTAAATGCACAATTTTTTTTTTTTAGAAAAGAACAAACTTAGAGGACTCAATACTTCCTAAAGAATACTACAAACTACAGAATCAAAATAGTGTGACATACCAGGAGAGTAAACCTATAGATCAATGTGACAGAACAGCTAGTCAGAAATAAGCTCTCAAATGCATATGTTAAATAATTTTTGAAAAAGGTGCCAAGACCACTCACTGGAAAAAGGACAATCTATTTAACACATGGTGTTGACCAAACAGAATAGTCACATGCAAAAGTTGCACCAAACGGAAAATGGCCTAAATGTAAGAGCTCAAACTGGGAAAAATCCTAGAAGAAAATATAAAAGTTCTTTTCAAAAAGTTTTTGATATTTGAAGTCCCTTGAGATTCCATATAAGTTTTAAGATAGTTTTTTTTTTCTAGTTTTGTACTTCTGGGATTTTGAAAGAGATTGTGCTGAATCCCTAGATCACTTTGATAGTGTTGACATCTTAACAATGTAAAGTCTTCTGACTCATGAATATGACACTGGATTTGACAATGATTTCTTGAATATGATACAAAGCACAGAACAAAAGCAAAAACAGATACCCGGGACTACACAGAAAAAGCTTGTTCATCAAGGGCACCACCAAGAGAGAAAGGCCAAGGATGCACAGGAAGGAACAAAATATTTGAAAATCATACACCTATCTGTTAAAGGTTAATATCTGGAATATGTGAAGAGCTCCCACAACCTGACAACAAATACAGAATAACTCTCTGTAATCATGGACAGGGAATTTGAAGACACATCTTTGTAAAGATGAGATCCAAACTGCCAATAAGCACATGAAAAGATATACACCACCATTAATCATTAAGGAAAAAAAAAATCAGAAGGATAGTGCGATAGCACCTCACACTTATCAATATGGTTACAATAAAAACAGAAAATAATCTGGGCATGGTGGTGTACGCCTGTAATCCCCATGGCTCGGGAGGCTGAGACAGGAAGATCATGAGTTCAAAGCCAGCCTCAGCAAAAGCAAGGTGCTAAGCAATTCAGTGGGACCCTGTCTCTAAATAAAATGCAAAATGGGTCTGGGGACATGGCTTAGTGGTCAAGTGCCCCTGAGTTCAATCCCTGGTACCACAAAAAACAAAACAACAACAACAACAACAACAAAAACCCCAGAAAATAGTAAGTGTTTAGAACATGGAGAAACTAGAACCTTCACGCATTATTAGTGGGAATGTAAAATGTTGTAATCGCAATGGAAAAATACTAGTATGATTCCTTAAGAAGTTAAATATAGAGTTATCATGTGATCTGGCAATTCCATTTCTGGATCCAAATGCAAAAGAATCCAAAGCAAGATCTCAAAAAGATATTTGTAACCCAGGTTCATAACAGCATTATTCACAACAGCCAAAAGGTAAAAATAATCCAAATGTTCATTATTAGCAGCCAAATGGATAAAAAAAATGTTTTTTGTTTTTTGGGGGGGGTTTTGTGTGTGTGTGTGTGTGTGTGTGTGTGTGTGTGTACACACAGAGCATGGAATATTATTCAGCCTTAAAAAATTTCCAACACATGTTAAAACATGGATAAACTTTGAGAAGATGCTAAGCAAAATGTCAGTTACAAGAAGACAAATATTGTGTCTGCATACCTTCTTAAGCTCCCGGGTTATGCACATATAGTTAAATAGAATGTCCTGTGAGCAATCACTTGCTGGGGCTGGAGGGACAGTAAACTCTTATCTGAATGAAATCTTGAAGATAATAATAATCATTATCTTCAGAGTAAAATAATGACAATAGCATTAATATTAACAGCTCATCCTTACTGAAAGCTTGAACCTGCCAGGCCTTGTGCTAAATATTTTCAATGTGTCTTTTCTTATTTTTCAAAATAAATTAGCTCCCAACAAAGACACCCATTCAAAGACTGCAGGGTATTCATGATACTCTCACATCTTCTTTCCCAGGCTGATGGTAACTATGTTTACTAACCTCTCCATTGAGGGGGGAATTTAAAGCTAGAGTGATGGAATAACTTGGCCAAAGATCATCCAGATAAATTAAACATTGTCCTCAAGCATGAGGTATTAGTATATTATAGTATTTTTGAGTAAGAAACAAAAGGAAGTAATTTAGATCCAAGTATTTAAATGAAAGCATCTAAATCTGAAATTAATATCATTAGTTGAGGAAGATATTTTCACTTATCTTCACAACTAAAAACATCCTCTGAAGTTTTCTAGAATATTCTCTGGAAAAGGAATTTGCAACCATTTACTTTGGTTCTAAATGAACACACTTTAGAATGCCTGTGTAATATTAATTTTCTGCATTACCTTTATGATAATTTTTAAAGACTTGGTAGGTTTTAAATTTTATACTTTCTCAGACATGGTCAGATAACAATGGAGATTTACAGATTTCAATTTAAGCATGGTATTCTAAAACTGAGAGAATACTGTTCACTAGAATGACTGGCAAGGAAAACAGATGCAGTTCTGATCTAACTTGTGTACAGGAAGTTTTAGAAAGTTTTAAATGCTGATACTTTATTCTTTGGGAATGTTTATTTCTCACAATCAAAAAAGTGTTTATTATGTGCAAGGTATATACCTTAAATTCATTTGATACTGAAAAAAAAAAACCCAAAGACAGCTGGTACTATTATTCCTATTTAAAAAAATAATAATTGAGTGTGTTAGTCAATTTCCCATTAGTGTAATAAATAATTGAAATAATCAACTTATAAGTAGGAACATCTTGGCTCATGGTTTCAGAAGTTTTAGCCTCTGTTTGCTCAGCCCTGTTGCCTTTGGACCTCTGGTGAAGACATCAGGGTGGACACCCATGGTGGAGGAAGCAGCTTACCTCATGGCAGCCAGGAAGCCAAGAGAGAAAGGGCAGGGGACAGGGTCCTGATATGCCCTTCAAGGCCACACCCCTACAACCTAACTTCCTCTCATGAGGCCCCGCCTCTTAAAGGCATCACCATCTCCCAACAGTTCCACAGGCTAGGATCTAAACATTCAACACATGGTCTTTGGAAAATATCTAAGACCTTATAGCACTAATGTTCCAAGAATTACCCAACTGGAGTAAGTAAATGATGAAACAGACTGGAACCCAGACAGGCAGGCTCCTAAGCCCAGGTTCTTAACCACTTTACCATAAAGTATGAATATACACACATATGTGTGACTATATATGTAAAATACATAATTTTACATATGCATGTAATTAAGTTTTCAACCAGTCAGTGCATCAAAAGTGTATCTAAAATATCAGTTTAAGGCCCTCCCTTTTTTAAGTACCTGAAGGAGTTAAAAATCTCTGTGATTAAATATTGCCTCATTGAAACTTGGTAACCACTAAATATAGGTGCCAAAGGCTCTCTGAAAAGTTAAAAGCACTGCACAAATGTTAGTATTACTAATTTTATTGGCTTGAAATACCATTCTTTTTAAATAGTCCCTGAATAGATTATATTGATACTCCAAATTCAGAACTGAGTTTAGATTGTCCAAATAGCATTCAGCGTGAAGTTCTTTTGGAATGCCTTACACTATTTTTCCTAGCCTTTCCAAAACTAAAAGTCTTACTCCATGATGTCAGTCAGAAAGATGATACTAGAGGGGAGGAAAAATTGTATAATTATTTTTACTAAAAACAATTCTCTATCAAATCACCTACCATTCTAGGTTGAAGTCATTATGAATTTTGGCTTTTTTCTCAAATCAAAAGCATCTTCCAAGAATAAAGACTCACCATTGATGATATGCAAAGAACTATGCCAAGTCCCCCAAGAGCACTTCCAAAGACGAGTTCCAACCGTAAGTGCGTTCAGGGTTGGGATCAGGACGGTGCCAAGATACAGCTTGCCTTCAGTGAGCAAAACACACTCAGGTTGGTGGTATTCATTCAAAGTGTTCTCTTCTGGTATGTTTTCTCATTAAAAATTTAATAACATTTAACATACATATTGCATACATTCCCCCCAAGGAGCCACTTTCTGTATTAAAAATTCAGAGTTGTGTCACCATCTTGTACAGATCTTCTTGGCAAACAACTAACAGTATGCGATACTCTGAATGAGAGCCGCAAACTGACCTGGTGAACTCCCACCCCACCCCCACTCCCCAACATTTAATATCCTAAGTTATAGGACTGCTAATGGTGCTTGTGTTAGAAACAGCTGGACAAAGGTCAGCTGGTGAGGAATGTCCCTAGGACCCTACTTAGCCAGCTCAGTGGGGCTGATGCAGAAGGCGTGGTGATGAGAAAGTAAGACCCAACTGTTGGAGCCCTGTTATCTGAGCCAATGTAAACACCCAACCACAAATACTTCCCCTTCCTCCTCCAGGATCCAAATGTCAATTGCTTCCAGCTTCAAAGTTCTGAATCTCCACCACACCTCCCTTTGATTCAAGTTTGCTTGGAAAGAGAACAACACGCCTGACTCCATCTGTGTGGTAAAATAGCCTTTCTAGCTGAGTAATTAGGAGATGGTAGGCGGGCCCCAAACCTGCATCCCTAAAATCTAATTCACCCTAGAGGAAACGCTGGCCATCCACCAAACGACCACACAAACAACAGGTCAACCTCTGGAAAGGCCATCCTCTAGGTGGGTGGGACCCAGGACAAATCATACTTAATGCTAGAGGCTGACTAGGAGGGCTCAAGAGGTACAGGGTGTCACAGAGTTGAGCAGAGAGGTCATTTGTGCAAAGGCTTTACCTAGGAACTGGGAAAAACAGATTTCCAGCTTTTCCTTGTTCTTCCAACATTCACATTCCTTTGACCGTATTATACCATCCCTTTTTATTACTATACTTATCCCCAGCCTTGAAGATCCATTACAACAGACTGCCAACTATTCAATCCCCTCTATGCTTTTTGACATTGGTAGGAGTGTTCTCAGCAAATGTTTTGGCCACCTGTATTAGTCCATTTGCTGTTGCTATAACAAAATACCTGAGCAGGAAAATTGGTAAAGAAAAGTTTAGTTTATAGCTTTGGAGGTTGAAGGTCCATATAACATGGCAATGGCTCTGGCAAAGGTTCTCTTGGCTGTGTCACATAATGTGTCACACCATGGGACTGCATGAGAGAGGAAGAGATGACAGGATGAGACAGGAAGCCAGAGAGAGATTCAGAGGTCATGCTCACTCTTGTGTAACAACTCTCTCATGAGAACCAACCAAGAACTCCATCAATTCCTTCTGAGGACAGCATCCCTGATGACCTAACCAACTTCCCAACTTCTACTAGGCCCCACCTCTCGAAGGTCCCATCATCTGGACACCACCACACTGAGGACCAAGTCTGCAACACATGAACCCTACCAAATCACAGCACCATCTCTTTGGCATTTTAAGTGCCATGTTGCTTCTGTTCAACACTCGAGCTCACTTTCTGTCTCAGGTCTCCTTCTCCCACCACACTCCTTCAAATACCGCTCCACTCCCAGACCTGGGGGTTAGCCAGGGTCCTTTAGGTGGGTGCTAGATTTGGACTATTCTTTTTGGCGTTTTTAGGTGCTCATTTGCAGTGGTGTTGGAGGAGAAGGGAGCAGGAGGTAGAACAAAACCCACCGACAACACTGGGCGGCTCTTGACTCTTCTGGCCTCACCTTCCAGGTTGATTCTGAACCCTTCAGCTTGCACGTCTCCCACCACCTCAGTGCAGCCTCCAACCCCAGCTAACTGCCCACTGTGCTAATTTCTAATTCTCATTTCCTTAACAGGGCTTTTTTTTCCTTTTTTTTTTTTTTGAGTTCCAGCTCCCAAGCCATATTTTCATGATGCATAATTTCCCTTGGGTTCATAGGTTGGAATTTGACCTCTGGATTCACAGGGCTCTGGTTCCTGGCAAGTAAGAAGATGCTTCTTGTGAGAGCAACTTAGAGCTAATGGTTGCCGTCCCAGTGCCTGCACTGATCTGCATGTGGCTCCCCACAGCTCAGTTTTGTTCCTTTTTAGAGGTGAGGAGGTGTTCCACCGTGGCCTAGTTGTATAGGCTTCTCAGGCAAATGGAAGCTAGCATGGAGGGCAGGATGCGGGCCTCCCAGTCTGATGGGCCTGGGTCTCAATTCTATTTTAACCGCTCCTGGCAGTGTGCCCTTGGAAGCAACAGCTCCTCTCAGGTCTCGGTTTCCTCCTCTGTGAAGTGGGAAGATCATGATCCCCGGGGGAGCCATTGTGAAGAAACGTGGGATGACTGATCAGACCGTGGACTCATGTACTTCTCTTCGGGACGACCCTCTTTCCCTGCTTCTGGGTCCTCTCACAGGACACCCCTTTGCCTAGAACGTTCTGCAGCTTGTTCCCAGCTCAGAAGCCCCTCGTGCTCACTGACTCCTACCATATGGGCCTTGGTGGCTTCCTCAGGGACCCTCTCCCTGCACCCCACCAGCCAAGTCAGGCATCCCTTCCTGTGGTCCTCGAGGGCTTGAGGCATCTGCACATTCAGGCAGGTTCCTCCATTTTTATCTAATGTTGTTTTCCTGTGCTGGGGTCCCCTCCAGGGGGTCATCTCCCAGTTGGTCCTCCTGTCTCCTTAGGCTCCTCTGGGCTGTGGGAGGGTCTCAGAATTCCCTTGATCTTCTTGACTTTGACAGCTTTGAGGAGCTTTGGTCAGGTGTTCTGGAAAGTGTGGTGTGTGTGTGTGTGTGTGTGTGTGTGTGTGTGTGTGGCTCCCTCCTGGTAGACTGCACTTGGGGCTGGGGGAGGGCTCTCGTTACATCTTCTCAAGGCTTGCTGCTCTCTACATGACTTACCACTGTGGATTTTGACCCCGGGCCATCTGGCTGAAATAGCCTTTGTCCTGTTTCTTCATTGGAAAGCTCTTTCCCTCTTTCCACCCCGACTCTGGGAAAAGTCACCACTGTGGAGCCCCCACTTAGGGAGTAAGGAGTGTGTCCCGTCTCCTTGAATGGTGGGTATCTACATGAATTCCTTGAGAATATTCCGCATGTGAGAACTGCCTCTTAGTCCCCATTTGTTAATATAACAATATGAATATTTATCTTACATTTTAGCTTTATAACTTAATATGGCATTATTGATTGTGTTGCTCAAATTCTTCTGGTTTGGGCCATACGAAGCTTTCAGTTTGGCTCCTATGATCCTTTGCTATGCCCCTAACTCTGTGTGTGTGTGTGTGTTTTAGTACTTTATGGAACTACTCAATATTCCAGTCTCATCTTGTGGATTCCATGCCCCAACCCTAAAAGCACGATTTCTCCAAAGAGCTCTGATTCTTTTCACTCAAGACACTATTAGGAGACACTATTAGGAACCATGATCTGAGTGCTGAGTGGGGTTACCCAGACCCTGGAGTGCTCTCTTAGCTCACAGCAAAGAAATACATGTGATGTACTAACCTGTATTGATAGACATATTGGTAAATATTTCTACATGCGTTTGCATCTCTGTTGAACTAGATGTGAGTTCATACTGATGTCTCTAAGTCAATCCTGCATGGATCATTCTAGTTTCCTTTCACTGCTTGCTAACCTGTACCTTTCCCATTCACAGTGGGAACCCGGCTCACGCTGTCTGCCCAGCATTGGCACTGACTGTCCAGTCGCAGTACAGCACAGTGTGGAAACCAACTGGACCAGAGTGCATTGCTTATGTGCACCCCTCAGCTTTCCTCTCACAATCTCCACTCATTTCCAAAGTGACCTGGGTCAGCTCCTTCTTGCCCACTTCCTTCATAGAGATAATCTTATATATTTGTCATACAGTTAAACTCTTTTGGCATAATCTGCATTCCATTCTGCAATCCCCTGACCTCCTAAGTGATTTTTTTTTAGAAAAAAACTTAAATATATTAAAGTTTACTGTTTATACTGTAAAATTCTACAGGTTTTAAGAATGCCATGTACTCACTGTTACATTATTACACAGGATAGTTTCAGTGTCCAATACTCCCCTGTGCTTCATCTACTCAGTGCCTCCCATTCCCCAAAACCCTACCAACCACAGCTCTGCCTACCCTCTCTATAGTTTTATTTTTTCCAGAATCACATATAAATTATGCAGTATTCAGCCTTTTCATGCTGGCTTGTTTCACTTAGCGGTATGCCATCCTGCAATTGATTTTAACAGCTCCTTATTGAAGGCTAACATGTTTGTGCTGTAGGCAGATCAACCACACATCTCAACTCTCCTGAGTAGTCCCTTTGTATAGATGCTAGGCTTCTATCCCACCCATCAGTGTATTACAGCACAAAAAACTTGTCTTGATTTAGACAACAAATCATAATGCCACCATGATTTTATTCAAAGTTTCAAACTTTATGAACTTACTTTCTAATGGGTGAAGGTAAACAGTAAACTAAAAAGACAATTTTTATAGTATTATAAAGGAAAAGAAGAAAATATTAATGGAACTAAGCAATCTTCAGAACACTTTACTCACTGTGATCACAGAAAACGTCTTTGTGTGCCATGTGTGCATGAAGACCTTGCCAAGAGTCGGAGAAGGACACTTCCGCGCAGAGGGAACAGTAAATACAAGAGACTAAGGCAGAATACACCTTGTTGTAGCTGCAGAAGAGAAAAGGACCCGTGGAGAAGGGGACAGGGTGAGGGAGGTGAAGCAGCTCACGTGGGAGGGATCACTGAGGGTCTAAAGAAGAATGATGGCTCCTATGCTGGAAAGGACACTTTGCCTGCCACGTAGAGAAGACGGGAGAATCTTCATGGGAGGCATCCGTGAAAGCAGGGAGAGCCGTGGGATCTCTCGCTGTGGTCCAAACAGGAGATGATGGTAGCTTCGGCCTCCATAGTACCAGTGGGAATGGGAAAAGTAGAAGGATGCAACTATATGGCAGATGATCTGATGAATTAGATGTTGAAGATGAGGAAGAGTTATACGAGATTCCTTCCTAGATTTTTGGCTTAGTAACTAGATGGCAGAATTATTTACTGAGCTAAGGAAAACAATTGGGATGGAACAGTTTGGTGGGTGACAATTTGTGGTTTGTTTCAGACATGTTAAGATGTTTATTATATATCTACACAGTGATATTAGGAAATTAGACCTATGAGTTTGGAGCCTAGAAGAGAGTTTAAAGCTGAAAATAAATTTTGAGAATCCTCACTATACATTATTTGAAGCTATGAGACTGGATAAGATTTGAAAAGGAGAGAATATTGACTGAAAAGAAGACTCAGGAATCAGCCTTCTAACTCCAGTATTTACCTGTCAGATAGTAGAGGAGTAGCCATAAACTAAGAGGGAAATCAGAATTTGGTCTTATCAAAACAAAGAAAGAACGTGTCTTAACAGACCTTAAACTATACTACAGAGCTATAGTAACAAAAATGTATAGTAACAGCATGGTATTGGCACCAAAATAGACTTGCAGACCAATGGTACAGAGTACAGGACACAGAGACAAACCCCACATAAATACAGTTATGTCATACTAGACAGGGTGCCCAAAACATTCACTGGAGAGAAGATACCTTATTCAACAAATGGTGCTGGCAAACCTGGAAATCCATATGTAGTAAAGGGGAATTAAACCTCTATCTCTCACCCTGCATAAAAATCAACTCAAAGTGGATCAAAGACGTAGGCACTAGAACAGAGACCCTGCACCTAATAGAGGAAAAATGGGCCCAAATCATCTTTACCAAGTTGGCCTAGGATCTGACTTTCTTAACAAGACTCCTAAAGTGCAAGAAGTAAAATCAAGAATCAATAAATGGGATGGATTCAAATTAAAAAGCTTTTTCTCAGCAAAGGAAACAATAACGTGAGGAGAGAGCCTACAGATTGGAAGAAAATCTATACCACATGCACCTCTGATAATATCTAGGACATATAAAGAACTCAAAAAACTTACCAAAAAAACAAATAACCTAATCAATAAACAGGCTAAGGAACTGAACAGATATATCACAGAAGAAGAAATACAATTGATCAAAAAATATATGAAAATGTGTACAACATCTCTAGCAATTAGAGAAATGCAAATCAAAACTACTCTAAAATTTTATCTCATTCCTGTCAGAATGTCAATCATCAAGAATACAGGCAACAATAAATGTTGGTGAGGATATAAGGAAAAAGGCACACTCATACACTGCTGGTGGGACTGCAAATTGGTGCAATCACTATGGAAAGCAGTGTGGAGATTCCTCAGAAACCTTGGAATGGAACCACCATTTTACCCAGCTATCACACTCCTCAGTTTATACCCAAAGGACTAAAGTCAGCATACTATAGTGATGCAGTCACATCAATGTTTATAGCAGCTCAATTCACAATAGCTAGACTATGGAACTAATCTAGGTGTCCTTCAATAGATGAATGGGTAAACAAAATGTGGTATATATACTCAATGGAATATTATTCAGCTTTAAAGAAGAGAGAAATTATGGCATTTGCCAGTTAATGTTTGAAGTTAGAGAACATTGTGTTAAGTGAAATAAGCCAATCCCACAAAACCAAAGGCCAAATGTTTTCTCTAATATGCAGATGCTAATTCACAGTAAGGTGGAGGACACTAAGGAAGAATAGCATTACCTTTGATTAGGTAGATGGGAGTGATGGGAAGGGAGTGGAGGGGATGTGGAGATAGGAAAGATAGTAGAATGAAACAGACATTATTACTGTATGTATATATGTGACATGACCAATATATTCTGCAACATGTACACTCAGAAAAATGAGAAATTATATCCCATCTATGTTTGATATCCAAGTGCATAAATGCATTCTGCTGTCATGTATAACTAATTAAAACAAATAAAAAATTAAAAAAAGGAAGATGGGCAGTCAATTCTCATGTTACCAAATATAGTTAAAAGTCTATTTGATTTGGCAACATCATGGCCATAAGTGCCCTTGACAACCACTGCTGTGTGGAGCCACAGATATGGAAGACAGAGCGGAATGTGTTGAAGGTGAGCTTGAAGAAGCCCAGATGGTCCAGTTTGTTTAACTAGACCATAAAGTCCATCACGGTGTGGACCATCTAGGTTTTGTTTTCTGCTAAAACCCAATGCCTATAAATACTTGACACTTAAATCCCTCTGCATACTCATGAGTGTTTACAATGTCCATTGGGTAAGCCATTTGCAACTAGGATATAAGTTAAAAGCTGCTCTGAAGCAAAGGCAAGTATTAGAAGATCACCTGTGCAGTTATGCCACTTTGCTTTATTTTCTCCCCTTCCCTCCTCCCTCTTTCTTTTTTTTTTCTTATTTTTTGAAATTGCCGTTTAGGTGGGAGGAAACTGAAAGCCCTCAGAATGCCCTCCTCTTCTTTAGGATCGCCAGTGCTCCACGTACGAAGTCGAGGAGAAGATGGCCTTTCCTGTCCCATTACATGGGAGCATTTCCCACTGAAGACGTAAACTGACTGTTTAAATAATAAATTGAGAACAATGATCCTGATCTAAAATCCCTCATCATCTAGACAAATCAAGAAGTTAAAGAGAAGGGGGGATTTATACATTAAATTCCTCATCTCAAGTGGGAGGAGACAAGGGAGAATGTTTCACTGTAGAGTTGAACACCTAAGAAACTAGAGCATAAAATGTACTGTGGGGCCGATTCCTGGGCCTTCTAGAGTTGTTACCAGATGTTTTCTGGGCTAGAAAAGGCCAAAGAAAGCACACAGAGCCACCACCCAGCGTTCTGGCCAAAGCTGTGACATGCCCAATTTCCCTGCAGAGCATGTGACCAGCCAGGAAGAGGTGGTGAGTCCGAGGGGCACACAGACCAAGGAACAAATAAATCAATGTGCTGGAGCTCGGGCAGTGGTAGGTAACTTGGGTCCCTGTGAGTAAGAGGCTCATTGGGAAAAGAGGGCTGGTAGGACAAGGCAGGGCTTTTCAATGTGCTGTTTCTTTTCTTTTAAACGAGGCTAGAATCTTCATTGTTGCACAGCAGAATGTCGTAGTTAACATCAAATCCAGGGGCATCTGTAGAAAACCAGCCTTTGCACAGGAGCTCTCCTGCTAAGATATGGTTTGAATTAGTCCCCAAAGGTTCGGTAGTTGGAAGCCTGGTGCTCAGTTAGGTGGTGGGACCTTAAGAGGTGAAGCCTAAGGCAGATCCTCACAGCCCTGCCTTTGGAGGGGATTAAGCTAGCTCTTACCAGAGGGAGACAGAAAAGTCCAATCCAACCTGAATCACTGACTGGCCTCCTGTCTGGCTGCCTGGTGTGTGACCTGGTGCTCCCACAAGCACAGTCACCACAATACAGTCCGCCATGTTGTGATGCCATCCACTGTGAGGGCTTCCCAGAGCCACGCTGATGCCAGTCCTGTGCCCTGGAACATCCAACGTGGTGAGCTAAGTAAATCTCTCTTCTTCAAAAGAGATTTTGAAGAAATACCTGCCTTGGATATTTTGTTACAGTATTGAAAAGCAGGCTGATACAAACAAAGAGGTCAAACTCTAGTTAGTGTACCCGTCTTTCTGGAACGGAGCACTGTTCACCACTGGGCCTTGTTCTGAGTGTTCTTCCCCTGCCTCCCACCCACATATTAATAGCCAGAGGGCTCCAGCTCCCAAAAAGGCAGAACCAGGCAAAGACAGAGAAGCTCTTCTTAGCAGAAGGGGCTACAAACTGGGGCCTGGGCTCTCATCCCTCCCCTGGGGTTGTATCATGAACCAGTATGATCAAAGCACCAAGGAGACCACAGGTTGCCAAAGACAATACCAAGACCTCTTCACAAGGCTCACAAGAAAGACCAGACTGGGACAGCTAAGACCAACAAGGAGAGAGCGCAGGAATGGAGCAAGAATTCAAAATAAATGCATTTGTTAAATACGTCACTGAGATAAGGGAGGTTGCTCAGAACATGAAAGGGGGATACTTTCGATGCTGAAGGGGGAGGGAGTCATGAAGAAATTATCTGGACATATTCAAGTACAAAAAATCAGACTGAAAAACTCAGTTAATAGCCTGAATGAAAACATAATTATTTTAAGAGGACCAGATTAATGAGCACCTCCAGAAGACATCAAGAAAACTAGTTAAAAAAAAACCCACAAATTTATAATCAGAAATGCCAGAAGGAAAGAAAAAGGCAAAAAAACCAAAAGCACCTTCGAAAGAGTTAAATAACTAAAATTTCCAGATTTCAAAAAATATATAACTTTCAAAATTAAAAAGGCATGCAGAGTATACTAAATCTCCCCACCACTGAACACCCACATCTCCAATTATGAAAACTGAAAATCATCAAGACCAAAGAGGTGTTTCCAAAAGCTTTCAGAAAAGAAAAGGAAAAAAAAGCAGTCACCTATCAGGAAACCAGAACGAGTTTGGCTTCAGACTGCGAAATTGCCCACCAAGGGCAGGTGGCACAAGAGAGATTTTCAAAATGTTGAAAGAAATTATTGTAAAGCCCAGAATTTTATATTGACAGAAACAGCCTTTCAAATATGAGCATGAAGATATTGTATGCATAAAAGGGTTTGCCTCAAATACCTCTCTGAGAGACAAAGGGAAAAGGAAGGTGAGGAGGGATCTCATCAAAATGGAAGGAGATCAATAGGGTAAAGGAAAGGACGGGAGAGGGAAAGGGAGATGCCGAGGAGCAACACTGGCCAGTTGTATAGTAAGATCATGGGCATGTACAGATTCGTAACAAGGAATCCCACCATTAGGTATGAGTACAGTGCACCAATAAAGATATGGGGGAAATGAGCTCTCTGGAAACACTCTTGAAAAATCATTCCAGCAAGAAAAGGAAGAAATTCAGGAGAATAATATAAAAGGAGGACTGTAGATTTACCAAAGATCCATTACAACCCAGAATTAAAATTCTGGCTAATATTAACAAAATAAACAGGGTATAGCATAAGGAAAGAGAGAAGGAAATTATAAACGATTTCACATATGCACCCTCATGCACAAATTCTAAGGAAAATATTAGCTAATTAGACCCAATCTGTGTGTCCTGATCAATAAGATTTATCCTAGGAAGCAAGAGTGATTTAACATCAGAAAATCTATCAGTGTGATTTGCCACATTGAGGGTAGATGCAGGGTTAAAGTTAAACACATAAAGTTAATTAAAATACATTTTTATGTTTTTTAAAAAGCCTGTTAGGAAACTGGTGATAAAAGGGAGTTTCCTTCACTTGATAAAACCCAACGCTAACAGTACATGCAATGAAGTCTCTTAGGAACACATTCCCTATGAGACCAGGAATAAAACGAGCATTTTCTCCATAACTGCTACTTTTAGCAGCTTTGCACATCAAAGGTTGAAAACTTGGAGGAGAAAGATCAAAACTATCATTATTTCCTGATCATCTATACAAGACAGCTAAAAAGGAGCTGTGCAGATGAACAAGAGTTCAGCCATGTGCTTCTATAACATTCTTCTCTGTCAGCAATACCAATCAAAAATAAATTAGAAAATAAACTATCATTTGCAACAAATTTTATAAAGTATTGAGCATGCACATAACTTACGTTGACAAATTTCACAACTCATAGAACATAATGGAGGATTTGAATACAGAGGCTCACCATGCTCAAGGGTAAAATAGCATCCCGATAAATATATATTTGACTAGCAATTCTCTGTTAGAAAATATAATGAATTAAGATTCCAACCATGATAGAAGAAACAAAATGAGATTCCTAGACATAAATACGATTTTTTAAAAAAATATTGAATGCAAAAGTAAACCAACTAAAGAAAAGTTGGAGTTAAATCATGTTTCTGCCGTCATCAGCCAATATTTAATTTATGAATGTTAAGGATATTCCAATAAATCCTAAAAGGACTTTTTTTTGGAACTTGAGTAAATTATTTTTTTATAGTTTATCTGGAAAAATAAATAACTGAGAAGAGTCAATAAATCTTCTGAAAAGGAGAATAAGGGTGGAATTATGTAAGTAAATATGTATACACATTATGATTTCACCATAATGAAAAATATCCTCTCAGATAAACAGATAAATGAAGCAAAATAAAAGGTCTGGTTTCAGACAATGGTATGCTTAAGAATTTAATATATGATAAATTTTGGGTTTTAAATTGTTCAAAGAAGGAATTATTCAGTAATAGAATTAGGAGAGTGACCTAATTATTTGGGGGAAAAAATAAAGTCATAATCTTATCTCATAACACTGAAAGTATAAACTACAGGTTGATCAAAAGGTTAAAATATTTAAAATGAAATTTTAGAAAAATGGGGGAAATGTATGAATCTGTATCACACACAGGCAGAACTCAGAAGGAAAAGAATGATATCTCTGACAACATAAAGTGAAAGAGCTCTATATGTAGGAAAAAAAAGAAGTTCACAGGCATACAAACACTGGGGAAATATTGTACTATAGGGTAGAAAATCAATATCTTTATACATAGCTCTTAAAATGTCAATACAAAAAGGGACAAAGGGTATAACCTGCCAAGTGATAGGGCTTGTAAAGTAGAAGGAAATTTAGCAAACAAATCTCAAATAAATCTAAATAAATAATCATGATGTATAACATTTTACCTATTACACTGGTGAAGAGGATATGGGGAAGTAGAAAAATTTCATACAACATTGATGGGAGTGTGAATTCCTTAAAAACAAAGCAACAACCAAAGAAAATACAGCTCCTTCCACCAAGCTACAGCATTCTGGGCAAAAATCCACAACATTGTGAGCATCTTTGGACTCAGCAATTCCATGATGAGAATTCACCAAAATACAAGAGAGGTCCTAGCGCTCTGGGTACAGGGATGTGCACCAGAGTTACATAGATATGTGCGAAACGAGTCCATGGCCAAAATTACAGATCAACTCCATGATTTGTGGTATGATGGAGTATCAGAATGGTCATCTAAAGCTATATTTTATTAACAGTACTGACACAGAAAATATTCTAAAGATGTTAAGAGAAAGAAAGCAAGTTAAAGTAAGCTATTACCCATGAGAAAAAAAAATTCTAAAAGAATTTAACCAAAACATTAACCGATTTCTCTTATAGAGGGGACCTTATGGATAATTTTAATTTCATCTTCACGTGCGCTTTACAAATTTTCTACAATGAACACATACTCATTTTGCAATCAGGAATACATAATACGTAAGTTATTTAGATTACACTGGAGCAATGGAAATATAAGTTTATTGTCTGCTTCCACCAATGTATTCACATTCAAATATATTCAAAGGAAATGTGGTATCAGGGAGTATTAATAATTTATATACAGTGAGCCTGGTGAAGTATAAGCACTTCACTTGGCTTCTATTATTACTCCCTTCTACTAATTGGCACAGGAGTTCAAACTGGGACCAACAGCCGCACACTCCAAGCCATGAGCCTAGTTTTGATAGTCATTCAAACAAGCTGAGTATCTTGGCCCCTTATTCTTATTAACACATGCTTAATTCAGCATTGGCACATTTGGCACAGTTATTGAGAACTGACTGAAGGGTCTCCATGTGAAAATAACTGGAGAACAGTTATTCTCAGCCATTCCTCCATTCATTCCTTTGTGCCTTCAATTACTCATTCATTTCTGATATACTCTTTGGTTTTATAATTATTCATGAAACATTTATTATATGTCACACGAGAGGCCAGTTACTTGAAGGGATTGAAACGCAATCTCCAGCCTCTGAAAGAGTTGTTTTGTTTGTGTGTCAAAATACATGCAAGGGCCCTCCAGATTCATGGTTTCCCTTCAGCAGATTAAACCAACTGTGGATCAAAATGTTTTTAAAAAATAATAGAAATAAACAACATAGTATAACTATCATTTATATAGCAATATTTTGTGTTAGGTGTCATACATGATCTAGAGATCAGTATGGGGAGGATACAGAAATGTTATATATAAATATAACCAACCTGTTTTCTGTAAGGGACTTGAGCACTTGCAGATTTGGGTGTCCAAAGGAGTGCTGGAGCCAGTCCCCTGAGGATACTGAGGGACATCTGTGTGTGAATAGCTGTACCCACATGAGGAGCACGGAGGGACCAGGGCAGGTGAGCAAGACTAACACATCCTCGAGGCCGGGATATCTCAGTACACGGCTGGGATCCTAACTCACTGTGCACCCATTGGGCTAACTCCCCTCTTTCCTTCTCCTCTTCCATGTCCTGGTTTCTGTCCACTCCCCATCTTAATTACTGGCCATCATCTCTGCTGGAACCCAAAGAATAAACCAGAGGCCATCCTTCACGCTTCCTGCTGAGCACCCCAACACCACAAATATCCCTCAAATCCAGGCCAGCTCTAATGCTGCCATTGCATTTGACAGTGTGCTGGGCTCTGGAGGCACACAGGTCAATAAAGTTCCCTAGTTGCCATAAACGAGCTTCAAAGAACAGGTTTATCGGCATAAAAGCAGCTGGAATGGTGGCATTGGAGGAGAGGGTGTGAAGCTGTACAGTTCAATTTCCATATAGAAATGGCAGGTCAGAGGGTTAAAAGGAGATTGCCCAGGAAATGGATGTAGAGGGGGAAGACAGAAGTGCCAAGAATTCCGTTTGTTTAGGGAGCAAGAGAAAGAATGATCATAAAGAGGTTGGAGAAGAATTAACTGGAGAGACAGAAGAAGGATGTTTGTGCAGGATCAGAGAGAACAGTTTCAGGACGTGGAAGGAGCCGCAGGTGGAATATTCCCGAGTGGAGTATCTCTGATGCCTCGGCAGAACACCCGCTATGTTAACAAAGTCTTCTCTTCTGAGAACCACAGTGTTTCCCTGTATTGAGGAAACCTGGAACCTTCTTTCCACTCTCACTTCCACAGCCACTGCTCTATGCAAGGTCATGAGGAGTCCCATCTGCCTGTGTGTATTCCAGTGCTCATCCATAGACACCCCCAGAATCCCATGCAGTCTTCTGGGGTCCTCCTCTGCCCAGCTCTCTCCAGCATCCTACCCTGAGAATTCCAGCTCCTTCAGCAGATGGGAACTCTGATCTCTACCTCTCCTCCACTGGGCACGACTTCTGTGCCCTGCTTGGACTGCACCCCGCACCCTGCTTAGCTAAGTGCACCACGTGGACACGCCCTGGGACTGTGGAGCTTTCCTCCCTAGCTGGTCCTCTGTCAAGGGTCACAGCCTTGGGCTATTCCTTGGCCAATGACTGAAAAGACTTGCCTTATACATTTGGTCCAGTTTATTTGTAGTTATGCCAGGAGGCCACCTCTGATGCTCTCCCTTATAGTCTGAGTTTGTGGCATTTCTTACAGTACAACTGCTTTAAAAAAATCCCGTTGCTTTCCTATGAATATAATTGGGATTTATCAAATGCTCCCAAAGTCATGTCCTTGATTCTTTTTAAAATTTATTTTACTTGTTTCTATTAGCTATACATGACAGTAGAATGCACTTTGATACATCATATACAATGGAGTACACTTTCTCATTCTTTTGGTTGTACATGATGTAGAATCACACCAGTCATATATTTATATCTGTACATAAGGTAACATGTCTGGTCTATTCTATTACCCTTCCTACTCCCCTACCCCTTCCCTTCCCTTCCCTCTCTTCTACCAAATCTAAAGTAACTCTATTCTTCCCTAGCTCTCCCCTTCCTGCCAACATTGTGAATTGGCATGCACATATCAGAGAAAACACTCAGCTTTTGGTTTGGGGGGGTTGGCTTGTTTTGCTTAGCATGACATTCTACAGTTCCATCCATTTACTGGCAAATGCCATAATTTCATTCTTCTTTAAGGCTGAGTAATATATCACATTTTTTAATCCATTCATCTGTTGAAGGGCACATAGGTTAGTTCCATAGTTTAGCTATTGCAAATTGAGCTGCTATAAACATTGATGCAACGTCATCACTGTAGTATACCACATGCACCTCAGATAGAGCATTAATCTCCAGGATACATAGATAACTCAAAAACTTAACACGAAAAAAATAAATAAATAACCTAATCAATAAACAGGCAAAGGAACTAAACAGACACTTCACAGAATAAGAAATATAATCAATCAACAAATATATGAAAAAATGTCCAACATCTTTAGCAATTAGAGAAATGCAAATCAAAACTATATTTAGGATTTCATCTCAGCCCAGTCAGAATGACAATTATCAAGAATACATACAACAATAAATGTTGGTGAACACGTGGGGAAAAAGGCACACTCATACATTGCTGGTGGGACTGCAAATTGGTGCAGCCAATGTGGAAAGCAATGTGGAGATTCCTTAGAAAACTTGGAATGGAAGTACCATATGGCTCAGCTATCCCACTCCTCGGTTTATATCTAAAATCCTTAATTCTTCTCTCTCTTTGGAGGCCATGTGTGGGGCTGCTGTGGGACAAAACCCTTGGGGTTCCTAAAATTCTTCTGGGACAGACAAAGATCTTCCAGGCACTACTTTAAATAGTTCTGAACTCTTAAAGCCTACCACACCCTTACTTTAATCTTAACCCTGAAGCTGTTTCCTATTTTGAGAACTAGGAGAATCACCCACCCCCGCCTTCACGCTGGCCAGGGACTGAGATGGACCCCAGCACCTTGTGCATGCAAGGCAAATGCTCCATCCCTGTGCTACACCCCCAGAAATTCTAGGCAGAAAATCTTTAATGGAAACAAGAAGTACTATGATTTTCTAAGTTAGTACATCCTGAGCCTAATGACATGTCTTTTAACTTCTCCTTGTAAACCAAACAGTTCCTTCCTGGGCACACGTATCATCTCATGCCCCCTATCATGAATAGCACTTCCAACATCCTGCTCAGAGAGATACTCATCTACATCCATGAGCCAATTCAATACATTTTCTAGCTTTCAAATGGCCACAGGTGACAATCTTGCTTATCTTTCCACCATTCTATAACTTGGTCTGCCTCAGCCTCCAGTGGAACAATCCTGCCCCCTGTCAGTCTTCGGAATCTGTATCTTCCCACTCCTTGTCCCCTCCATCTGCCACTAGTCCCAAAGTCTGCCACCACAGCGCACTTCCGGGTGGCCCTTTCTCTTTCATTTAACATTTGCTGTGTAACGAAGCACTCCAAAATTCTGTCTTCAAACAACAGTTTTTAACTCTCACAATTCCGTGGTTTGTCGGGGCATCTGCTCTGCTGGTTTCGTCTTGGATCATTCATAAGCCTTGATTCAGACGGAGGGTCGGCGGCTGGAAGGCTCTGATTCTCTTCCACGGGGCTTGTCACTCTCCAGAAGCCCAGCTGATTTCCATACCTGGCATCCTCGGTGGGCCAGGCAAGTCCCAAGGCCAGCCTCTATCCAAGGCACTGAGAAATGAACTCACCTCTGGAAAGGACGGGTGGCAAAGCCACAATGCTCAGAAATAGGTGTATTAGGCTGAGAGTAAATTATGGCCATTAAACATTTTCTCCTATGCTAAGAATTTAAAAAATTAAATCAGATTAAGGTTAAAAAAATGTAAAGGTGAACATGTTTTGTCCTATTTTAAACATAAAGGTGAGCATGAGGTTGTGTGAACTAAGTTATATTTTAAGCACCTTATGAATATAACCTAGATAAAGAAATGAACGAGTAGATGCAGAGTTGAACAGACACACATCAGCCCGCTGCTCTCTTTCCGACTGATGCCTAGAGTGAGCCTTTTCCCAGATTAGGGCCTTTAAGCAGTTTAATCCAACCCATTTCATGGCTGTATCAGAAAAAATTCCTGAACCAATAAAAGTGTGGCATCAGGCGTGACTCAAGAAGCTTTGGTAGACTTCCAGGTCACTTTTCTTCCGCATGTTTAGCAGTTTTGTTGAAATATGTTATAGACCACACAACTCACTCATTTAAGTATACAATTTCACTGCGTAGGATTAAAAGTATACAGTTGGATGGTTATTGCTGTGTCTGTGTATCTGTGCAAGGGTCCTCTCTTCTCTATATAAAATTGCCCTTTTATCTCTGGCACTATATACTCCTGGTCTGTCTTTAAGTATATTTTCTCTGATGCTCAGGCCGACTTTCTTATTCTGAGCATTTGTATGGTATATGTTTTCTTTCAACCGTTCTGTGTCTTTATATTTAAACTGTCTTGCGTGTAAACAACATCTAGTTGGGTCTTGCTTCTTTCACCAGTCTGACAACATTTCTCTTTTAATTGGAATGTTTTATTTAATGTAATTATCAATATGGTTCAGTTTTATTCCACAGTTGTTCTAATTTATTTTATTCGCCCCTTCTGTTTCTTATTCCCTTTCTTATCCTTTTGTGTCTTCTTTTGGGTTAATTGGGCATGTTTTAGTATTCCTTTCTCTCTCTTCCTTTGTATGTATGTGTGTACATACATATTTTCATAGTGATTACTTTAGATATCACAATTTACATCCTGAACTTGCCACCGTCGCTTGGAGTTAATTATATTCTGCTTTTCTTGTAAGAATTCTGTAACTTTATGATGTGTAATATACACCTTCTTTCTTTTGGCTAGTGTTGCCATGTGTTTCTTTCCTTTCACACTTTACAAACCCGTAACATATTGTTAGTGTTTCCTTCAAATGTAAGCCGTTTTTTTTAAAAAATGAATCTTAAATTTTTAAGGAAAAAAAATGTCTTTTAGATTCCAGCACATATGTACGATTGCAAGTGCGATTCATATCTTCCTCCATATGCAAATTTGCCACTGGTTCAATTTCCCTGAGGCCTGAAATACAGACATGAGTCTCCACTTTCAGCCCTTTCCAGGGGCCATTCCACGGCCCTCCATGGGAAGCCAGTGGGCCTTGTCCCTCCACAGGTGAAGGTCTTTTCTCCCTGGATTTTTGTGATTTTCTCTCTCTTTGTCTTCAGCTGTCCTGTGATCTCTGGGGGTTTTCTGTGCATTTCTCCTGCTCGGGTTCATCGAACTCTCTGGGTTTGTGGGTTGCCTCTTTTTATTCAAATATGGAAAATATCCTCAATTGATTTTCTTCCTTATTTTCTCTTCCCCTGCTTCTAGAACTCCAGACACCCAGGTTTGGTTACTTGATATTGCCTCACAATCACTGAGGTCCCTTTCTTTTTTTAAACTTCTTTTTTTTTTTTTTTGCTATCCTTTATTTAGTTTGGTGATTTTTACTTACCTCTCTTCAAGTTCATTGTCTCTTCTGTTTTGTTGGATCTGCTATTTCTCTTATCTAGTAACATTTCTGTTTCAGACTCTTCCCTCCTCAATTCTGGGATTTCCATTGGGTTCTGTTTTTGTTGTTGTTGTTGTTGTTGTTTGTTTGTTTGTTTTTTAACTTGTTCTGAATTTCTCCATAAATGTCGCCATCTCTTCAGCCATTTAGTTCCTCTTTTTCTGTGAAATGTTTAACATATGTCTTTAATATAAAAGAAAAATTTTTCCTTTTACAATTCTTTAAAATATGATTTACTATTTTAAGGAAAAATCATTCACAATATATTATGGGGTTTATAAAGTCTGGAGAAGTAAAATATATTTCAATATATCAAAAAAAGAGTTTTAACATCTTTCATAATAACCATTTTAAGGATTTGGGTAATTCCAACATCTGGATTGCTGGGTTTGTGGCTATTCACTTTCTCAAAATCTGTCACATTTCCCTGCTTTTCTGCCTGTCTCGTAATTTTTTATTGTATGCTGGACACTGGCTCTAAAGGAACAGTAGAGTCTGAAGAAAACGAGTGTGTGCCACCCGGCTGCGGGGCCCACCCATGTGATCCACTCAGGAGTTAAACCATCTGGGGGCAGGTGGCAGATTCAATTTCCCTGGATTTGAACATGAGGGATCCACAGAGACGGCTCTCTGCTTTTCAGACCAGCCCCCTCACTCCTGTATCTTGCTGGAGCAGAAATTTTTAAATGCGTCAGAAATCAAGTCAAATGGTGTTGGTTGTAGTTTGGGTTCATCACAGTTCTTTTACTCCTTCCTCCAAACACTTTGAAGATAGGTTCAGGCCTCCTTCTCCAGGAATGTCCACAGGGCCAAACCCTGTAAGACTGCTAGATTTCATGACCGAGAGGGTTTCCTCCACATCCAGGGCTCACAGGGTACGGGAATCAAGGGGTGGAAACAGCACTGGCTGCTACCCCTGGTGACCCACTAGCAAAATTTTTGCTTCCTGTCCCTGTAGCCTTCTGCTTTGCTAGTCTAGAAGTGTTAGTTCTGGAGAAAGGAATGCTTCTACTAGGAGATACAACAAGGATTCCTTTGAAGTGAAAATTAAACCTTCCCCCTGGCCAGTTTGGGCTTCTCCTGCCTGAAGAAGGGACTTTGGGTATTGGCAGGATGATTGATCCAGATTACCAAGAGGAAATTGAATTATTACTCCACAATGGAGGTAAGGAGGGGAGTGCCTAGAGCACGGGAGATCCCTTAGGGTGTCTCCAGGTCCAGTTACGGAGGTCAGTGGGAAACCACAGCACCCCAATCCAGGCAGGATAACAATGACCCAGAACCTTCAGGCATGAAGATGTGAGTCCCCCTCCAGCAAATACCATGGACCTACTGAAGTGCTTGCTGAAGGCAGAGGGAATACAGTGTAATGGGCAGTGCAAGGAGATAGTTGTAAGTACTAACCACAGCCCCGCGACCTGCTATAGGAACAAAGATTGTGATTGCTCATGAGTATTTCTCTCCTATCTTATTAAGAATGTCTGTGCATATGTACACATATAGTAAGCAGATATCTTTGTTTTCCTGCCTCTTTTATGCCTTCATTGTGTGACATAATACTGATAGAAGTATCAATACTTGAGTATTAAATCTGCATTGTAGTACTTGAGCTATGGGATGTTAGGAGAAGAGTAAGTATCACTCAAAATGTTGCCTTAATCTGGGGAAGAAACTAGTGCATTTTTGGTTGTATTCATGATAGCTATATTAAGTTAGTGGAATTATGTGTTTTATTTGGAGACTAAGCGTGTCTTAATAACCCAATCAATAAATGGGCCAAGGACCTGAACAGACACTTCTCAGAAGAGGGTATACAATCAATCAAAAAAAATATGTGGAAACAAATGTTTATCACTAGCAATTAGAGAAATGCAGATCAAAACTACTCTAAGATATCATCTCACTCCAGTCAGAATGGCAGCCATTAAGAACACAAACAACAATAAGTGTTGGTGAGGATGTGGGGGAAAAGGTACACTCATACACTGCTGGTGGGACTGCAAATTGGTGCAGCCAATACGGAAAGCAGTATGGAAATTCCTTGGAAGCTTGGGAATGGAACCACCATTTGACCCAGCTATCCCTCTCCTAGGTCTATACCCAAAGGACTTAAAAACAGCATACTACAGGGACACAGCCACCTCAATGTTTATAGCAGCACAATTCACAAATAGCTAAACTGTGGAACCAACCTAGATGCCCTTCAATAGATGAATAGATTAAAAAATGTGGAATATTACTCAGCAATAAAAGAGAATAAAATCATGGCATTTGCAGGTAAATGAATGGAGTTAGAGAAGATAATGCTAAGTGAAGTTAGCCAATCCCCAAAAAACCAAATGCCGAATATTTTCTCTTATATAAGGTGACTGACTCATAGTGGGGTCGGGATGGGGAGCATGGGAGGAATAGATGAACTCTAGATAGGGCAGAGGGGTGGGAGGGAAAGGGAGGGGCCAGGGGGTTAGAAATGATGGTGGAATGTGATGGACATTATCGTCCAAAGCACATGTATGAAGACATGAATTAGTGTGAATATACTATGTATACAACCAGATATGAAAAATTGTGTTATATATGTGTAATAAGAATTATAATGCATTCCACTGTCATATATAAATTATAAAAATTAATTTAAAAAAAAGAAAGAAATCTTTGGGTATCAAATTGACAAGGGATGTGATGGTTAATCTGGATGTTGGCTTGATTGGACTGAGACACCTAGGAAAGGGACTTCTGGATGTATCTGTGAGGGGTTTCCAAAGATGATTGGCACCTTCCCCTGGGACCGCAAACTGAGTGGGGAGCCCTGTCCTGAATATTGGTACACTGTGCTATAGGCTGGGTCCCAAAGGAAGGAAAAGCAAAGCGATGCCTCAGCAGATGAGCCTCAATTCTTCTTGAAGGGATGTCCCCTTTGCTGCTGCCAGCACCTGTGGATTTCAGACTGCAGGTGCTTCACTCTTCCAACATGGACTGTCACCAGTGACTCTCTAGGGAGTTCCCAGGCCTTCAGCCTCAGACTGGGACTGCAATGTTGATCCTTCCTGTGCTGAGGCTCTAGGGTCTTGGACTGAGCAGCTACGGTTTCCCCAGCTTTCCAGCCTGCAGACGGCCACATGGGACTCTCTAGCCTCTGACCACGTGAGAACATCTAATAGGTCCCCATTTATCAACCCCCAAAACAAACAAACACACGTGAGTGAGAGGTAGTGAGACTGAGGGACCATACGCCTTTGAAGCTGCCAATCTCCGTGACCTCAAGTTGACGCTGTGAGCTGGTGACACTTGTAGGCAGAGTCTATAGGACATGAAGCTTCAAGATCATGAGATTTCAAACCTTGGGAGCTCCTTCTCCCTGTAACCTTCTTTCCACCTTCTCTACCAGCAAGACCACTCAGTCATGTGGAAGAGAGGATTATTTCTGCGTGCGGGAACTTCCAGGGTCGTCTCTGTTGATACCAGCCACCAAGTGTCGAGTCCATCGGGCTGCCCTTGCCCAGGCAGGCTCCCTCCCTGTCCTTACCCACAGCATCACCTCCCTGCAGGTGTGGGCCTTCTCCATTCCTTGTTCCCCTTGGAGGAGCTCACTCCTCCAGTTTTATTCTCCTCCATTTCTTCGTGTCCATGGCTCTTTAGTGACATTAAATAAAAGTGTGATTTTCTTTTCTCTGGTGATTTCATCTTGTTTTGGCAGGAGTGAAGGTCACTGCATTCATCTAGATGGTAACCAGAATTAGAACTCTGGACATTCTTTTTAATATTTTTATCTGTGGTTGAAGAGTTGGTGCCTTTGTGGATGGATTTTTTTTTTTTTCAAATTGAAAAGTCTTGCTGAGCCAAATTTTGTGGGAAAGTTAAAATACGAGGCTGGGTAATATTATGCTTTAAATATATGTATGTAACCTTCCTGGAACACTCACCGTGTTTGATTTTCTTCTTTCAAGGAATTCTCATTGCTTAGAAGCCGCAATGAAGGACTCTTACGGCACCACCAAAAGAAGTCATTCTTAAAAGGCCTTCAGGGTAGCAGCACCATGAGCACTTGGCTTCTCAAGGAAATTCCACCAAACCCAACACCCATGGCAATCTGTCAGTTCTGCTGCATCTGCTTTTGGAAAAAAAATAAAAATAAAAAAATAAAAATACAGCCTTAGCGCTTTCTAGAAACTTCTCCCAAGGGTAACAGTCAAATTTTACACAAAGACAATGCTGGAGAAAGCAATAAGACTCAATAGGTCATGAACTGAGAGGTGAAAGCATTTCCTTATTCTAACCTAGAGATAGGTAGTGTCCTGCCTCAGGTACAGACCTGGGCAATTGGGTTGCCCCAGTGGAGTGGCTAGTGCAGAGGGGAACAAGTCAGTTCAGGAGGTGGACGTGGATGGGAGAGCAGAGCTGACTAGGTAACGGGTGTGCCAGAGAAGGTAAGAGAGCTGATCCTCAGGAGAGACCCAGTGCAAACCACAGCAACAAGTCAGGCTGCTTCTAAGACCCAATCCAAGATCTGAACTACTAGAGAGACCAAGAAGGAGCATTAAAAACACAGCCTGTGCTTTAGCTGCTGTGTTTCCAACACCTGGCCCCACACATGGAACCTCCCAAACCCATCACCTCCACCAGTGAGCTGGACTTCAGTCATTGATCCCACCTCCACGTTAGGGGATGGAGATTGCAGAAGAGGTTCAGAGAGGGAGAATACTATCTATTAACCAACAACCCAACCCTATGCACCGAAAGGACAATGCCTATTTGAAAATTACCCAAGACTTGCTGATTTGGGCTCACTTTCCCTTGCATTCCCAGAGCCTAGCAAAAAGACCAGAATAAAGGAAGGCGATCGCAGGAGCTTTGTAGATATTGAAACAAAACAAAAGCAGTTGAAGGTGGGGTAGGGTGGGGTGGGGGTGGGAAAGAAAGGGCACTAATTTAAAATATATATCAGTTATTTATGAAGTTCTTTAGGATCCAAAATTTAGCTTCTTCCAGGTTCATCAGTCAATACATTAAGAGACGATCTCTTGAGCTTCCAAATTCTTACTGAGGGTCCTTCCCAGAGCCCTGGGTGGACATTCTTTGTGCCCTGAGTTTTCTCACCATATCACTTATTTCTTGAGTCGGAGAATTTGAAGTGGTAACATAAAACCAGGTAAAGGAATGAGTTTTTAATATCCAAACCACCCAGTCTAAATCTGAGTTTGTGAGCCTCTAAGGTTTCATAAAGGGGAAGGAGAACGTCAGCTTAGACCTCACCTCAAACCACAGGACATTTAAATTCTGATTTATGATGTAGGCTGAACCAGCATAAGCTATCAAGAAATCTGATGTTCCATGACTTTTTAAAAATAAACAGAGTAAGCACCAAACTTGATCAGTTCCTTCTTGCTTGGTTAACGGAGTTTGGTACATAGTTAAAGGAATCGCTCCCAACAACCTGTTTCCTTCTCAGATTTGCCATCAAGGGACCAAATGGTCACGCCAGGTTTGACTTGGTCTGTGGGTGTCTCAGTCAGGACGACGCACTGCTGCAGCCTGAACTCACAGCTCCCCTTTCTGGCCCTCTTCCTGTGGGGGAGTCTGCTTGACAGCTGGGGACTTGTCCCCTCTCTGGATTGCTCTCTATGGTGCTCTCGATGCCCTTCCCAAATGGCTCCTGATCCACTCCCAGGGCTGCACAGGCCTCTGACCCAAGACTGTCCTCCCAAGTGCTGGCCCAGCCGCTCACGTGCTCACCCTTTGCTGGGGGTAGGGAGTGGGGTCAGCTGTCTACAGGGCCTGGGAACGGGGCTAAGCCATGTGGTTAGCGTGTCCATGTATCTAAGCCTGTGCAGGCCCCTTGGGTGCCACAGGACCCAACCGACCTGGATGAAGGAAGATGATGAGAGACAGAGAAGCTGGTGGCCAAAGGCTGATCTTCACAGAATGCCAAGGAGTTCCAGAATCCTAAATGCAAATGGCCTCCTAAGTCCTGCTGAAAGCACCTTTGGGAAGGCAGTTGGCTAGAGCATATTGTGTTTCCTATTTACAAATCTTAAGTTATAAATTTTAAATATTTTGAAATATCTATTTGGGCCTCTGATTAAATTCTTGTTGGGGGACCTTCAATTGTCAAAGGAGGGTATGTCTCCAAAGCAGTTCTCTTCCCTCGATTACAAACACCTCCATGATAACCAACTATGGGCTTTTAAAGGTCTTTAGAAACCTTAGGAAGCTCAAACTATTTTTCTCTCCTTGTGAGTTCCAAGCGATCCCTGATAGTAAGTAGCCCAGCATCTGTCCAGGCTGGTAAGGAAGTCAATCACTACCAAAAGTTGCAAAATTTATAGCAAATTATGAAATCTCTAACAGATATATATTTTCTAAGAAGTCATTAAAATTCTATCTTTAATTTTTCATATCCATATTACATGTATTGATCCTACATCCATGTTGCCTGAAGATCACAAGTAATTTTTGTTTTCATTTATACAACAAAAATCAGTTGAGTTTCCATACGGGGCCTGTTTTGCTATATGCTATGGATATACACAATTAACTCTCCAACAGTGTCATCGGGCTTGTTACAGAAAAGTGTGTCTAGCACTGTGGAAGAGGAACTCTAAACTACACGTTAAAAAAGCTACAAGAAGAGTTCTGCAGAATGTCAGGTTTGAAGGAGAACATGAAGACCATCTAGCTTATGCCAGCACTCCCACAATAAACTAAAATAGACCCAGGCACATTGCCATAAGATTTCACAACACTGAGCAAAAGAGGAGATCTTAAAAGCTTCTAGAAAGAAAAATCAGGGATATGCAAAGGATCCAAATGGCCTCAGACATTTTAACAGTACTGCTGGACCAACAGTACTAAAATTATAAGGAAAATGATTTCCAGTGGAAGTGTCATACATCATCAGCCATTAACAGAGCACAAGGGTAGACCATGTTTTCAGAGATCTAAGTTCTCAAAATACACACATTCACAGGATGCTACTAGACGAGGTGCTTCACTTTAACTAGCAGAGAATAAACCATTAAGGATCTAGATGTGGGGCCTAAGAAATGGGGTATTTGATATGAAAAGAATAAAATAAATCCCCAAGGTATGACTAAGGATAACACCAGGCTAAGATCATGCAGTCGACTGACAACCAACAAAGTCAAGATCGAAGAGATGAGAAGTCACCAGCAGTGACAGTCCCCAAGAAGATAAAATTGGTAAAAAGTTTTTTAATGCATCAAAACATACTGAAAGAATTTGAGGAAGAACCATTGATAATACCATAGAAAATGTAGCAAGTACACATTAAAAAGTATGTGGAATCTAGGAGAAACGAATACTTGAGCTAGAGAGGAAAAGAGGCTTAGCTGTGACAAGGATTTATATACTTAAATCTCATCTTTCATAACTGGTAGGTCATATAATACCTAAAATTAAAAAAAATCAAGAAATGGTGCTATGGGCAGCTATTTAAGTATATGGAGGTAAATACATTAAAGAACAAAGCTGAGTTAAAAATGGTTGCCTTTGGGGAGTAGGACACCAGTGACCAAAGAGAAACGTATGGACCATGTGCTGCATGAGCCCTAGAGAGAGAGCTGACCTTCTAAACTATGAACATTCGTGACTAATAGAAACTACATTCATTTTAAAATCTGGGTTCTAAAAACTCTGTGTTGGGGAGAAACAGATAAGTGGGCTGTCCTACACAATAATCAAAAATGTTTAACATTTGTAGGATTTTGTCGTGTAAAAGTAGTTCCACACACACATCTAACGAAGTCTTTCCAGTGTCTCTGTGTGGTGGCTTGTGGTTCTCCTTGTTTAGTGGAGAAAGCCATTTAGGTTTAGAGATGACAAGGATGTGGCCAAAGGGTCCAGGCCTCCTGACTCAGATCTCTGGCTGGTTCCCAAAGCAGCTCGCTGAGCCTGAGAGTGTTCCCAGACTGAAGGCTGCCTTTCTCCCAGGACATTGGTGGAAGCACTGTTATTCAGCATTAGGGTGGGGAAAAACGTCAGCAATAACCTAGTTCCACCCTTTCACTGTTCAGAGAAGAAATCCAGGCCTCAAGGGAGGTTTTTCAGGCCACCAAGGTATTATGAGGTTCGTAAGAGAAGAGTCTGATTGGTGAGAAGGCATTGCCCAAATTCCCTTGCGTTGCTCAAGTCCACAAGTCTGCATACCATTCTGAGGAAAGCACCACTCATTATCATCTGACCCATGATGCCTCTGAGGCATGTGGACACTGTGTGCTGCCTGGGCTCCACGCTGCCTGGAGGCAGGGTCCTCCTGGGTTGCGTAATGTCAAGGGACGTCAGACTGCACTGTACCTGCCATGTACCCTTGGCACCACTTTGGTCCTCTTGAGCAAAAGGACCAAAGGAGTCCTTCCATGATATTCAATCCAATTCCATTTCTGGAATGACCAAGTCCAGTAAAAAGTAATCCTTACCTCATTTTATGCTTTTGCCCATTCTCAACATGGACCCCCACACGGAGGCTTCCAAGGCATTTACCACGTGGGGCTTTGACAGCTTCCCACTGTCAGAAATGATGGTGTAAACCAGTCCAGCACTCCCACCCATGACAGGCGCCAAGGAAAGTTCATTCTGCTGGCCGTGCATACAACTTTCCAAACAAGTAGGTTTCTTTTTCAGGTCAATTAAACCTGTGTTCAATAAAATCACACTGGAGACAGGAGGGCTGGGAACGTCGGTTATTGATTGCGTCTTGGTGACACCTGGAGAGAGGCTGCCCTTGTTGAACTTGATTAAAAATCATTTCCAAATCTAAATTTCCACGATGCCGCATCATTTTCCATTACGGCTGCCCACCCTCTCCACTCCCTGCCCCATCCCCCCCGCCAGCCTGCCGCCCAAGGGTTCTACTGAAGATGCTGCTGCTGCGTGCATTTCTCAAATCGCACACCACTTAATTGAGAGACAGCACCACCCTGGCATGGACCAAGGCACCAGCGGGAGGAGCCATTAATGTTTCCTTGTCAAGGTAAGTAAAAAATTAGAGCTAAGAACTAAAACACTTTGCTTCACTAGCATCATGGGGAAGGAGCTCTTCAAGGCAAGCACATTTTCATGGTTCCAAACCCAGCTGTGTGTTACTTGTCATGGGCTACTGGACCTCCCAAAGCCTCCATTTCTCAACCATAAGATGGAGATAATGATGTTTGTGTCACCCAGTGTCATATTAAGTGAGGGATGTACTTGTGTCCCTCCTTACAGTTCCTGTCATGCTGCCGGTATATTTTGAATGCTGGTTCACTTCCCCCTGCAAGTGTCAAAACTCTGAAAGAAAAAAAGTGCATCTCTGACCTCCCTGACAATAAATATGTCCCTTAGTGATAGACTCTCATGTCCAAAGGTAGAACACTCCAGGCATTTATCCAGACAGACTTACACACCAACACCGGTCAAGACTCAAATGAACTTCCTCCCAGATTGCTGATGCCTTCCGGAGAATATATGAAAATTAGAATTTAAAAAAGTCATCACGGACTCAGTTGTATTGTGAGCAAAATAACATGCACGTCTAGAGCAACGGTCCGTCCCTGTCCTTGCGCCCTACAAAACCTCAACTGCAGAAAGGGAGGAGCTGTTTTCAAATCTTGATTCTGCTCCTCGTTAGCTGTGTGCCCTTGAGGAAGCCTCCTCGCAACTCTGTGCCTCAGTTTCCTTATCCGTGAGATGCACATAGTACCTTCCTTAAAAGGCAAACTCTGGGCTCAGACCAAGTCAGCAAGTGGTAGTAGTGATTTTTATCAATACCAATCACAACACAGGCAGGAGCCTCATCTTGCTCATCCAAATTAAAATTGCGTTATACCATGCATTAAAACAATTCAGGCATTTCTGCTCCTCTCCAGAGCAGATGCTTCTTCAAATTGATTTATACTAGTGAAAATGAGATTAATTCCACGGGTACATTCTTCCAACAGGTCCCATTATTTACTTGTATTGATCATCTATGATTATCAAGTTCACACTGTTGGACAGACCTATAGGAAGAAGAGAGGGGCACCATGTTTATTATCTGTTTTATGCAAGGCCTCGTGCTAATTGCTTTTACATACATCGGTTATGTTCTTTGTTCCTACCAAAAACTATCTGAAGGGAAGAACTAGAGTGCCCTTTGTTAGCATCCACGTAAACTGAGGTGTTAAGGGGGTAATGCATTGGTGATAAAAAATGGCAAAGCTCGGATTCCAAGCAGAGCCTGCAGGACATCAAAGCCCACACCCTCCTTCTCATCAGATGAAAGCCTTCCTGCAGAATTACAAATTTTGCCATCTCATTTTGTGTGTGTGTGTGTGTGTGTGTATACTGAAAATTAAACCCAGGGCCTTGCACACTGGGCTAGGCAACTGGTCTGCCGCCAAGCTCTGTCCCCAGCCCAACAATCTACATTCTAAGACCATATTTCTTCAAAGCCCTGTGAGAAGCAAAACATCTCTGTTTATGCTCTGGTGAGAGTGGTATGTTCTCCAATTTATTGGTTTCCTTTTATTTAGCATTTTTGAAGTTCTTGAAAAAAAATTAATGAAGATCAAATTTGTTTTCTAATTGACTGTAAAAAAATGACTTCATTCAAATGCCTACAAGCTCCTTTATTATAATGGGATAGTCTCTAACTCTTGTTTTACATCTATCTGGAAATGTCACCTTCAGTTAAGTTGTTCTTCTCACTCCTTCCCCCTCCTATTTGAATCATACCCTAGGGCTACAGGACATCCACACCCCGTATAAAGAGAATAGCAGAAGACTTTTATGAAAACTTATTTCTATTAATCAGGAGGAGGAAATGGATGCTGCTTTCCCAAGGTATCCAAACAAATGCTCTACTGAGCTACAGCAAAGCCTTCAACCGAGTATAATACTTATCGGAAGTTTTATTCTGTTCAAAAAAAAAAAACAGTCAGGAAAGGAGTTCAGAGTATATTGTCATTCAGAAGGTGTAAGAGTAAGAACATGCGTGGGGAGCATGTATAATTGTCTTATGTAATTGCTATAGTTGTTCTTGGAATCCAACAAGATGAACTTTTGTGCCATTTTACAGATAAGGAAATTGAAACTCAAAAATGGTATACAGCCTTAAAAAAAAAAAAAAGTTCTAGCAAGTAGAAAAACTGGATTTGAATTTCATGCAAAATAAAAGTAATGTTCACTTACTGTATACCTATCACCTGCCAGGTAATTTATGGAAGGACTCCAGTCCTCACAACAGTGTTACGAGATAGGTGTTACTCTCTCCATGTTTAAACATGAGGAATCTGAGGTCTAGCAAGGTTGAGAAACAAAGTTACACCGCTTTAACCTTGGGCTACAGGACTCCAGGGACATCCCTTGGGAGGTCCCAGGCAGCCTCCTGACAGAGAAGATGGTCACTCTGGACTTAATCAGTGGTGGATGTGGAATCCAAGAGAGCCTAAGGGACACTCCACTGTCTCCTTGGAATTCATGCCAACTGGGAAGAGATGGAGGTTGACATGATCAGTGCCACTGGAGAAATAAATTTTAGGAAATGGGAAAAATAAAAGGGAAAAAAATGAGCCTCAAACAATGAATAGATGAAAAGAAGAATTAGAAACTTCCAAAGAAATGTGACAATCCCATGACAGCTAAGTCAGATTGAAGGCCAAGTGCAGCCATCTCTGGAATTCCAGGACCCAGGAAGGCCTCTGATATCAAAAAGAAGAAGATCAAAGGAGAGGAAGATCCCTCTGAAGGCCTGGGGCAGGCTTTAACTAAAGCAATGAAGCACCCGAGTGTTTTTGTGGTTAACCATGGAGAAATATTTTTAAAGCAAATTAAAATAATATTCAGGGGCTGGGGTGTAGCTTAGTGGTTGAGCACTTGTCTTGCATGCATAAGGCACTGGGTTCGATCCTCAGCACCAAATAAAATAAATAAAGATATTTTAAAAACATATTCAAAATAAATAATTGTGGTATTACAGTCAGCGGGTTTCTGCAGCATCTGCCTAAGTTGAACCTGAACCTGTGGGTCTTTCATTCTAGAAAGAGGGAGGCTGAGTTTTAATACTGTGTTAGTTAACTTTCTGTCACTGTGACAAAATGCTTGAGAAAAATCAACTTAGAGGAAGAAAAAGTTATTTTGGCTCATGGTTTCAGGGGTCTCAGTCCATGGTAGGCCAACTCCATGACCCCCGGCCTGAGGTGAGGCAGGTGAACGGGCATGGTGGGCAAAAGCTGCTCAGCTCACAGCATCCTTTAAGCAGGGGCGGGGGAAGGGGCCAGGAACAACATAGTTCCCAAGGGCACACCCCCAAGGGACTCACTTCATTCTAGTTGGCCCTGCTTCCTACAGTGTCCACCGGCCTCTCCCTACTCAGTTAGCTACGAGTCCTCAATGGGTCAACCCACTGGTGATGTCAGAGCCGTCCTGATCCAGTCACTTCCCCAAAGCTCCTCTGAACCTTTCTACCCTGTGACCAAGTGTTCAACACAGGAGTCTTTGGGGGACATTCCAAATCCAAACTTAGTGATGGATCCCTGAACCCCGCATCGTAGTGTGGGAGAATATTCAGGATTCCAAAAGCAGTCAGCCTTGAAGGGCCAGGTTGATACTAAAAATATTTAGTGGGAAAAAATTGCTGAATAGAATAAAAAGGATAAAGGAATACGGACAGGTGGCAGAAAGATGTAAGAATGATGGAAAGGAGAGAGTGTAGAGTCAACTGCATCTGTGTATACATATGGTTGAAATTGGAGTTAGATTAGAAATTACTCAGAGGCTAATTAGTGCTCAGAGAGAATCCCTTTGTCACAGGCTTGATCTAAGCACTTTGTCTCCCGGAACAATGGGGCGGGCTGCGCTGCCTCAGGGTGGTGAGTAATGGCCTGAGCCATCTGTGGCTGCTCCCTGCACCTGAACCCGGGAGCCTCTCTGCCTGGGAGCCATTCAACACTGGAGAGTGAGTGCTGCTGTCTCCTCTTCCTGCCCCAGGGCTCTGGCAGGACTCAGGAGCTCTGAGCCTAGACTGAGGACGAAGATGGCCACTCAGAAAAACCTGAAATCACCATCTTGGGATTTTCTTTGTCTTTTCTTCCTCTATTTTTAAAACCATACAAAAGAATAGATATTTTATTCCTGGTCTTTGAAGCAGGAGAAGAAATGCAGAGTGGAATTGCGTATGATAAAGATGGGGAAAGATGAGCAAAGGGACCAAAGATGAAAAACGGGAAGGGGAAGGGGGGAGGGGGAGGGGAGGAGGGGAGGGGGAGGGGAGGAGGGGAGGGGGAGGGGAGGAGGGAGGGGAGGGGAGGGGCGAAGGGGGAGGGGAAGGGGAGTGGCGTAGGGGGAGGGGGAGGGGAGTGGCGGAGGGGGAGGGGGAGGGGAGGGGAGGAGGGGGAGGGGAAGGGGAGGAGAGGAGGGGGAGGGCGGAGGGGGGAGGGGGAGGGGGGCGGAGGGGGAGGGGGAGGGCGGAGGGGGGAGGGGGAGGGCGGAGGGGGGAGGGGGGAGGGGGAGGGGAGGGCGGAGGGGGAGGGGGAGGGGGGAGGGGGAGGGAGGGCGGAGGGGGAGGGCGGAGGGGGAGGGCGGAGGGGGAGGGCGGAGGGGGAGGGCGGAGGGGGAGGGCGGAGGGGGAGGGCGGAGGGGGAGGGCGGAGGGGGAGGGCGGAGGGGGAGGGCGGAGGGGGAGGGCGGAGGGGGAGGGGGGAGGGGGGAGGGGGAGGGGGAGGGGGGAGGGGGAGGGGGAGGGGGAGGGGGGAGGGGGAGGGGAGGGCGGAGGGGGGAGGGGGGAGGGGGGAGGGGAGGGCGGAGGGGGAGGGGGGAGGGGGAGGGGAGGGCGGAGGGGGAGGGGGAGGGGGGAGGGGGAGGGAGGGCGGAGGGGGAGGGGGGAGGGGGAGGGCGGAGGGGGAGGGCGGAGGGGGAGGGCGGAGGGGGAGGGGAGGGGGAGGGCGGAGGGGGAGGGGAGGGCGGAGGGGGAGGGGAGGGGGAGGGGGAGGGGAGGGGGAGGGGAGGGGGAGGGGGAGGGGGAGGGGGAGGGGGGGGGGGAGGGGGAGGGGGAGGGGGGGAGGGGAGGGCGGAGGGGGGGAGGGGAGGGGGGAGGGGGGGAGGGGAGGGGGGAGGGGAGGAGGGGAGGGGAGGAGGGGGGGAGGGGGGAGGGGAGGGGGGGAGGGGAGGAGGGGAGGGGGGAGGGGAGGAGGGGAGGGGAGGAGGGGAGGGGGGAGGGGAGGGGGGGAGGGGGGAGGGGAGGGGGGAGGGGAGGTCTGTTTGGCCTCACGGTGCTGGGTGCTGGAGGTTTCAGTCCAGGGACAGTTGGCCTCCTTGCTTTTGGGTCTGTGGCGAGGCCAGGCAGCATGGCAGGAGCACATCACTGAGGACCTGCTCCCTCATGGCAACTGGGAAGCACAGAGAAAGGGGGGGCAGGGCCTTGCAATCCCCTTCCAGGGTGAGGGTGTGCCTCCAGTGCCCTAATGTCTTCCCCTTCTAAAGGTTCCACCAGGTCCAAAGATCACCCCACCCTACTGGCCACAGCTTTAACACCTGGGCCTCTGGGGACACTCATCCAAGCCCCAGCAAGCAGTCAGCGTTGACTTGCTGCTGCCTTCACCCCGTGGACTAAGAACACACACACACACACACACACACACACACTCACACACACACGCACGCCTGCGGATCCATCCCCCTTTCAGGATGCACTGTCTTAACTTCTTTTCCTGAGGATACCACTTTTATTATTTTTTTTTGAGAGAGAGAGAGAGAATTTTTCAATATTTATTTTTTAGTTTTCGGTGGACACAGCATCTTTATTTTATTTGTATGTGGTGCTGAGGATCGAACCTAGCACCACCCGCACGCCAGGGGAGCGCGCTACCACTTGAGCCACATCCCCAGCCCAAGGATATCACTTTCATTTTGTTGGAACTTTTCTTCTGCTTCCTACCTTGTTGCAGCCTCCTTTGAGTTCTTTTTACCTGTTTGTTTAGTGATGTCTATTTTTGTTGTTGTTCATGCTAAAGTTTTTTTATGCTTTTATTGTCATTCTTATTGGGTTTTCATGAAGAGGCAGATTGACGTGTGCTTAATTTGCAGCATTTAATCAAGTGTTCAGAAGGGGTATTTCAAATCAGTGAGGAAAACCTGTGTTATTCAATAAGTTGGAGCAATTTGGTCACCAACTTGGATTCCTTTGTACCATTTCCCAAGATAAGTATTTTGAAATTTTAAAACTAAAAGAAAACACATATATTAACTTAATCTTTTAATTGGAAGATGTTTTAAGGATGACATATAATACAAAAAACATAAAGGAAAAATTAATGGATCTCAACTGTTAAAAGTGTAAAATTTCTGAATGATAAAATAAAATAGCCATATAAGACATTTTTTCTAACATACATGATGGATATGGGATTCATGTCCTTAGAGCACAAGAACTTCTTATTGAATAATAGAGAAAAAGAAAAGAACCTAACTTAAAAATATATAAAAGACATGAAATACAGGTTCACAGAAAGGAAAGATAAACAATAAATACCATTATTAAAAATCTTCAGCCTTCTTTGTAACCAATAAATTGTAATGAGAACCTTATACTCTCATGCTATGAACCTTCAATTCTTTTCTTTAAGGAAAGTATCCAATAACTGAGAATGGTACAGGGAACTGATTATTCAATTTATGTAAATATAAATTTGGTTGAAATTTCTATAATCTGTATATCAATGTCAGTTTTGCAAGACTGTATATTTAAGTTTAAATGTATAATATACCCTATAGCCAGCCATTTAATTTCCAGGATTTTTTCCTGAAGAAATTATTACGAATGTGTGCCAAGATTTTTGTTAAAGAAATATTAATCACAATATTGTTTATAATAGCACAAATTCGGAAACATGAGCAATTGCAAATTGATGAAACAAAACAGCCTTCACTGTTCTAAGAATGTTATTGAATACTTTTTAACTGTAGAAAAATAATTGTGTATATATTTTAAGTGAGACCAGGACAATCACAAATTTTTTTGTAGCTCGCACAACAGTTGTGTGGGGAATACAAGTGTGTGTCCTGTGCACATATGGAAATGTCTTCTAGAAAGAGACTCACAGGGGAATTCCCCTGGGATTATCTCTTAGTGCTGAGATTAAAGGTGTTTTTTCTTTAACTTATCACTTCTTTCAGATTTTCTACAATGAATATGTATTTCTTTTTTTAATTTGCAGAAAAAAACAACGAAAAGCTTTTTATTTTTTAAAAAAATATATCTGATCCAAAATGGTAAGAATAAACTTAAGAAGATGAGAATAAACTTAAGAAGAAATTTCAAGAACATGCTTTACCAACTACTTGTAAAGAACAGTCTTTAAGGGGAACATACATAAAAGATGACTTTTAGGTAGGAATTCTGTAGGGAAATACCATAACTGGACAGGAAATCATGCAATTTCAAAAACAATCTATCAAAACACAATCTTTCAGCCATTCACATTGAAATAGTTTCTATTTCTTGTTTTTAAATGAAATCGCTGGGATTATTGAGAGCATAAAAAAATAGAACTTGCATCCTCTTAGGGAAATTGCATATTTATACTTTTTGGAGGACGATTTCATGAAACTTAATAAGAACTTTAACCTTTGAATCAATACTTCCTCCTACTAGGGAACTTGCCTTAAGGAAATAATTGAAGATATGTACAGATTTTTAGTTATTGAATCAATAATTTTATGATAAATGAAGCAAATAGCCTACGCTAGATTCATTAAACCCATTGATTACCTAAATTAGGTTAGCTCAGACGAGTGTAATACAGCTAGAACTCTGAGGGGTTTTGTAGTCAGCACCCAGTCAAGAAAACAGAACCAGGGCTGGGATGTAGCTCAGTGGTAAAGCGTCTGCCTTGCATTCGCAAAGCCCTGGGTTCGACCCCCAGTTCCAAAAAAAAAAAAAAAAAAGAAGAAGAAGAAAATGGAACCAAACAAGGTATTTTAAGTAACATAATTTATTTGAGGGAGTCATTACATAGGTATTGAAAACTGAAACAGTAAAAGGAAATGCTGAGGTTCTAAGACTTGAGTCTTTTTTTTTTTTAACCAGACCCTAGAACTTCTTTAATAACTGAAGGAAGCAGCCAGCATCCCCAGAACTAAGGGGGCGGGGTGCTAACAGAACAAAAGTGGAGGCAGGTAACAGTGAGACTTGTCATTCAGCCCAGTGATGACTTCTGGGCAGGGATCCTTGGTAGAAGGCACAACAGAGCAAACCCTGAAGAAGGGGACCCAGCCTGGCTTCATCTGGGGTTTGTGAACAGAAGGAAAGGCAAAGGTGTTTTCTGAAGGCCCAGGGTCTGAGTGTGGGCATGCTCAGGCCACGACTGGATGGGCACGCTGTCCTTCCCTACCAGGAGCGCTCGCTGGATCGCCATGGAAATCAGCCGTGTCGCTTACTTTTTGTATGGGATCTTGTGCTTTGAGTTTTGTAGTTACTAAGTTTGGATATTTGGGGTGTTGCCCTGTTTCTACTCTACCCCATCTCTTACAGAAATAGCTTTGGGACTTGCAGTGAAGCCCGATACCCAGGAGTAGAGTGCAATGGCTCATCTCTGGGCCTTGGGAACTGAGAGTCAGCCAGGTCCAGAAGGCTAGGCTCACAGGGTATATTGAACGAAAGCAGATTGTATTAGAAAGCAGATTGTTATTGTTATTATCAAAGGTAGAGCAGTGGAATTTTAAAGAATGAATGGATGCTTCTTAGGCATTGATACTTTTCATCAAGAATGGTGTAGGTTTCCACTGAAGGAAAATATCAGCTGAGTTTATGGGGGATATTTCTGACACAGTATAAATACTCACTGATTTGGAAGAACATGTGTCATATTAATTCAAGCTGTGTTCAGGGTTCTTGATTGACAGCCCACATTGCTATAAACTCCTCACAGTGGAACCAGAGTAACTATGGAAGCCAATGGGCATCTTTCCTGTTCCTTGCTCAATTATGGATCCATATTTAATTCTAGTTGCCTAAATTAATGCTTTTTATACTATGAGAAAGGCTCGGGTGTTGGAAGCTCATGGAATGGTATATGGTGAAAGAACAAGCAGGATTGAAGACATTTCTCCATTTGGAACCAGAAAGTATAACCATATTTGCAGGCGCCTTGCAGTTTTGATACAACTATTTGCGCCACTGTGGAAGCTAGGGATTGTCCCTGCCACTGGCAGCTCCATGGAGATAAGAAGATATCAAAGTGTTAATGCCTCAAGGCCAAAACGGCTTCACCTCATTGACTTAGATGAGAGTGTGGGCAAGAGTCCTCCTAGTAGAAGAAAATCAGTAGCTTAAAATACAACTAAATCAGTGAACTTGATCCTACAAAAGGTAAGTCTTTCTTAAGTGAATGAGATAAACTGCTAGGAATCCAGGTTCAGCAACTTGAAGAGTTGGTCCAGCAATTTCATATGCAGCCAAATGACATCTCCATGGTCAAGATGAAGGAGTCCGTGACACTAAATATGGGGAGGGGGCAAAGTGGGGGTAGGGAGACAGAATTGTTCAGCTACTACTAGACTCTCATTCCCTCCATTCAGGAGAAGATGTAGTGGGGTGTGTACCCAAGGAAAAATAAAGACCAAGAGAGAAGAAAACCAGCCAAGTCAGCCTATTCTTGCAGCTTTTACATAGAAATGATTTTCAGTATCTATAAGAAGAAAAACTAACCCTGGAATCTTGTTGATCTTACAGGGAAGGAGGTAAAGAAGTAAGAGAAGAGGGAGGGAGGGAAGGAGTTGACTGATTCACTACGTGCTAGGAACTGGTATCAGGGAACTTCATGTAGGTTAAGTCATGTTGAAATTTTACAGAAATTTCATCAAAAGTATGCTTCAAGAGAACTTCGTAGTCTTAAGTAACTTTATTAGAAATGAAGAAAGCTCAAAAGTTCGTTGCCTAAATGTCCACTTCAGAAGTTATGTAAATGATCAAAGAATAAATTTGAAGAAGTAGGAAATGATAGAGTAGAAATTAATGAAATAGATGCACACACACACAAAAAATCAGAGCAGCAACAAAGTCAAAAGTTGATCCTTTGAAACTAAAAATGAGACAAGTGTTTGACAAAGCTTTTCAGGAAAATAAGAGGAGTATAAGTAAACAAAATTACCAATTGCAAAAGAGACCATCACCACAGATACAAGAAAAGATGCTATTAGCACCTGGTGCCCACATTTTAAAACTTACACAAAATGAGCAATTTTTATAGAAAAATCTAACTAATCAGAATTGACTTCAAGAAGAAATAAGAAGTTGAAAATTCTACATTTATTTAAGAATAGATAGATTATTAATTTATTGACGCATATATAGAACTTATAGATTATAGATTAAAATCATCCACAATAACAGTAGAAGAGCCAGGTAATTTTAAAGGTAAATTCTACAAAATTTCAAGAAACACAATCCCAAATATAGTCAAACTGGTTTGAACAGTAAAAGGATAGTAAAAAGAATATTTCTCCTATTATTCTATGAGGACAGCATAGTTTTCATTGCATACTCAGGATACTATATACTGAGAAACCAGAATACCTGGCTTACTTCACCTGTAAATACAAATGAAAAACTGAATTCAACAGCATAGATAGGAAATTATATAATGTAACCAAATAGGGTGTATCACACCAAAACAGGTGGGTTCAATAATAAAAAAATCCTTAATATAATTCATTATTCATTAGAAGGTTAAAAACATGATAGATGCTGAATGAAAATATATTATTATGATAGCTACTCAATGAAATTCAATACCAGCCTATAACAAAGACTTTTAGTAAACTAAAATAATACTACTTTTTTTTAAAGAGCAAGAGAGGAGAGAGAGAGAGAGAGAGAGAGAGAGAGAGAGAGAGAGAGAGAGAGAATTTTTTAATATTTACTTTTTAGTTTTCGGTGAACACAACATCTTTATTTTATTTTTATGTGGTGCTGAGGACGAACCCAGCACCTCGCGCATGCCAGGCGAGCGCGCTACCGCTTGAGCCACATCCCCAGCCCAATAATACTACTTTTTGATAAGAGATTTATTTTTAAAATGCCCCAGAGTAAACATCACCCTAAATTTGGGAATACTAATTATTTCTTTAAAAATCAGAACAATTTTGTCCTCTCCTACATAATATTGGATAATAAGGCCCCGAGGAGAAACTGGAGGAAGAAGGATTGAAGGGGGAGAAGCGAAAATGTCATGATTTACAGATTATGTGATAATTTTTTTGAACCCAAAATAATTTATAGAAATTTTATTTAAAATAACAGAGGTGCTTAAAATTGACTGGTAAATAGATACTTGTATGTGTTTATGTTTTTAAATATATACATTTCTATATATTCAAAGATTACTTGTGTTCCTAGATAACTATAGCAAACAACTAGAGAATATAAAGCGAAGGGATTGTTTACAATATTCTCAGAAGAATTAAATAATCAACAACTAATGATAATTAAATATATGCAAAATATATGCAAGAGAGATACTACAAAAATAAATAAAGAGATGGTGTGTTGTTCAGGAGATCTGCTCTAAAAATTATTGTTCCCAAATTAAACTGTGGATTCAATGCAATTCCAATTAAAATGACAAAGCAGTTGGATTGTGGATTTTTTTTTGGTTGGTTTTGATAATATTATGAAAGTATATTAACAGTAGAAGGTCACAAATCACCAGGACACTTCTGAGTAAGAATTATGAGGAGTGCACATGCTTTATTTGTCTATCAAGATTTATCATGAAATTATAGTAATTAATACTCCATGGTATCAGTGACAGCACAGATTTACTAATGGAATAGTCTAGAAGGACCAGAAACAGTTCCATGGATGCATAGAACTTTGGATTTGGAAAAATATGCAGCGTCTGATCTGTAAAGAAAACTGACTTGTGCAATAAACGGAACTGAGGGGTAAAAGTTATCTAAGTGGAAATAGACACCAAATGGAACCTGTGTCCCTTCACGGCCAAATATCAACTGCTACGGAAGAATCAAGGACTTATATGGAAGTACAGCTTTAAACCTTTAGCCAAAACCAAAAGAAAATGTCTTTTAAATATTGACAAAAATTTTTAGATAAGACATTAAAAAAAGAAAATCTACTTTTAAAATTTATTTTTAAACGCTAATCAATTTGTGTGTATTAAAACTAACAAATCGTATTTATCCAAAACCATCATAAAGGAAAAGATCATAAAAACTGGGAGAAGATATTTGCTATGCACACACAGACAAAGGAATAGTATCAAGACCATATAAAGAATGCCTATAAATCAATAAGAAAAGATTGATTTGATATAAAAATGGGTAAAAGACATGAACAGGCCTTTCAGAATAGGATGCAACCTTAGACACTTGAAGATGTGTTCAGCACCGTTAGTGGTCTAGAATACAAGTCAAGGCCCCAGGGAGACAGCACTTGACACCCACTTAATTGATTAAAAATGACAAAACCAGCCCTGGAAAGATGTGGAAGCTCGGGGTCTCCTTCACACTGCTCATGGGAGTGAACTGACAAAACCACTTTGGAAAACATTTTATCATTATCTCCTGAAGTTGAACATTCACGTATCTTATGACAAATAGCTCTACTCTTCGGTATACCCCAGGAGGAGCTCTTGCACATATATAGCAAGAAGTGTGTGTGTGTGTGTGTGTGTGTGTGTGTGTGTGAACATTCATACACACACACACATATGAATGTTCACAGAAACACTGTCGATAATAACAGAACCCTGTAGGAATCCAAAAACTCATCAACAAGAGAGTAGATGAATACATTGAGGTGTGTTCCCACAGTGAATAGTATATTGTATATCTAGAAAAATAAACTACTGCTACACACAACATTATGATAGGTTTCCAAAGTCCTCCCAGGTTGCATTTAAGCAGGATATAAAGTTGAAAACAAAAATGTTATGTATATGAGTACATATATATGCACATACATGTACATATGCACACACACTCTCATGAGTATACGTGAGCCACAATGATGGAAATGTCAAGTCAGGGGGCAGCAGACAGGACAAAGCGGGGGACACAGGATTATATGCAGGTCATCTTAAAGGTCCTGACTTTAATTTTGCATTGCTGTTTCACAGGTGTTTCTTACGAAATGGAAATTAATGAATAAATAAATATTGGTTTATGCATGGATCAATGATGAAAATATGTCAAACTAAGGATTATGATGAACCCATAATTAGGGAAGAACAAGGAGAACTTGATAGGTCTTTGGAGCAGCTCTATCAGAGATGGTAGGATTGTTCTGTATCTGAACTATGCAATACAGTAGCCACTGGCCCATCTAAGGCACTCGGGTGAGACCAGCACAAATGAGGAACTAAATTTTCAACTGTATTTTATATTAATTTATTGATGTTTACATTTAAGTAGACACAGGATTAGGAGGATTTGCAGTAATGGGAGAAAATAAGTCATGCTGTGGAATCAGTGGGTGAAGTTAGCCAGTGCAGGTAAATGGTTCTTAGTGGAAAGTACCCAAAAATAAGGTCGACCAAAGGCTGAGTTACGAACAGATTTTGTGGAAAACCCAGTTTCCCTTTTTCCAAGGCTGCAGTATATGGGCTCATCTTCCCTCTTCCTGTCATTCCACTCAGAGGGGCATGAGATGCTTTGTCATTCCATAAAACAAAACCGTCTGCTTACAATATTCATTCATTCATTCCTCACTTGTTTTTTTCTTTCTCCCTCCCTCACCCTGTGTCTGTAGACAAGTAAGAGTCCTGACAACACCTCTGTCATTTATTATTTGAGCCCAGGCTAAGGCTGCACGTTTAAATGTATTTACCTCCTCCTTGTTAATGGCATCATTCAATCACAGTTTAGTAGCTTCCAAGTGAGAAGATTAGAAGTGTCGGGGGAATTCCTCACTCAAACCAGGAAATGTGGGGTTTTGAGTTCAAACAGGATTTAAAGGGAGCTAGCAAGCAACAGCTGAGAAGATGAAAGATCAGCTCAACGCCTCCCTTTGAAGTAAAGACTCCTCAGACTGTGAGTGTAACAATGTTCATTACTGCCAGAGCTCCAAGTGGCTGCTTCTGACGCATGCTTTAGAATGTATCATAAAATCTATAAAAATATCAACGAGATGCTTTCAAGTGACACGAAACAGCTAGAGTGCCCTATTTGCAGGGACACTGCTGTTTAAAGGCAATTTGCTGGATTGCTTTCCATCTGGGACTAAAGCAAGTGCCTTGCAATCTCTCTCTCTCTCTTTCTCTCCTCCCTCCCTTCCTTTCTTGCTCCCTCCCCACCAGCCCCAAGTAGAAGATTTTTTAAATGTTGCATTTCTGCTTCCTTTGAGGGCCAGGAAGAGAAAATGAAGCTTTTCTTGGCTTGCTTCTCAACTCTCCTAAGAGATTCAGAGACAAAAAGATTGCTTTGGGAAAATAATAATGCCAAATGAGCATTAAAATAATAAATGGGTTTTCTGGAAATTAGGTTCTCAGAGGTCATGCAATTAAAAGTTAGGAGGAAAACACACCTCAGGCTTGATTGGAGGAGACAACTAAGAGCCAGGGCAAATACTTCCACCACACTTTAAGTTCCATTCAAGGTTTCGAGCGTGGGAGATGGTTGATTAATCTGTTTGCATACTTCCAGGACTTGATAACAAGCCACAGTGCAGCATAATTTCATAGGCTCTGATTATTAATAATAACGTGGAGCGTGATTATGGCTGTGAATATCTGGGGGTCAGAGTGGGGCACCCAGTGAGCATGAGTCAGCAGCACAGCATTATTTGAAAAATAACAAAGTCCCAAACTGCCTCAGGAGATGCGCGGATGCTTGTCGTTAGCCCCGAGAGTGGATCTGCCAGACTTTGTCACCACAGGTAAAACAAAGCCACTTATTTCCTATAGACTGTCCACAGAAGGACTCTTTGGGATCCACCCCATCTTGGCACCGTGCTCTCCTTGACATTGGGCTTACTCTTGAGTCTGTCCAAAGCAGGATCTCTGGAAAGAATAAAACGGAGGAGAACCTTCGAGCACTTATGGAAGTGGTGATGTGGGTGGCCCAAGGACCCAGAGAGCCCAGGCTGAGCCTCAGATCCCAGCCATGGTGTCCCTGCTGCCTGCCAATACAGTGTTCTCTCAATAACAGTCACCAAGACCGCACCTCAGTGTCACCCTGGCTAGAAAGCCAGCCCCAAGCACAGGGCAGTTACCTATCCCCATGCCAAATGCTGGGATCTGACAAACCCGCCTAGCAAGCGCCAGCCTCCGTCAGACCTGCCAGCCACCTTTGAAGTGCGCTTCACACAGAGGCTCGCTGGCAAGGAGCAGAGCGGAGGGCGCTTAGGCTGACACCTTCAGATGAATTCAGCTGGGGTTGATGTCTTCATTTGAGAAAAGACTTTTCACTGTTCCCCCTCTCTCCAAAACAAGCAGGAGAGGGTGACCCAAGAAGGACGACGACGCTGTGCTAATAATGTGACTATATATAGACACAGGCGATGCTCAGCTGAAAGTACTGCCCAGCCCCCAGTTGCTGGGCTCCCAACTAACCCTCCTGCCAGGGGTGTTCTGCACCCAGCCAGGACACAAAGGCCTGAGTGAGAGTCTCTCAGGTCCTTTCAGACCTAAAGGTCTCTGGTCCTATTTAAAGCTTTCCTTCAGATCTCTAAGCTGTTTTGTTCAATATAAAAAAAAAAATAGTAGTAATCGACTTCAACTTTGGATCAACTTTAAACTTTATGAATAAAATCTTAGGGCAGAGTTCCTTTTAAATGAATGTTATAAAGCTTTGATTTTCTGGAACTCTCTGCCTCCTGATGGAAAGGGCGTGTCCATCCCGTCATCCTCTTGATTCTATTACATGGGAGAGGACAGATGGCTACAAGTCTCCTGACTGGGGGCTGAGGTCTATGCCCCCCCCCCCCAGGATCTCGATGGCCTCATGGCTGCTTGGCCAGAGGTGATGCTGTGCCTGGGAGTAGAATGTTTGACAACTTCCGCTTCACGTCTCCACAACACTCATCCATCACTCTGGGAGGAAGCCAAAGCAGCCTCACGGAGGAATTCACACAGAGGAACTGAGGCCCCCAGCCAAGCACCCACCGGGATCCAGCACCAACTTGCCAGTCAGGGAAGTGTGCCATCTTGGAAGAGAATCCTCCAGTCTACTCCAGCTGACATCATAGAACAGAGACAGGTCATCCCCACAGACCCCGATCAAATCACAGAGTCATGAATCAATGAACGGTCACATGAGGGAAATTCATTATGCAGGAATAAATACTGCGCTGTCAGTGGCAGGGATAATAATGAAGATAATAAAACTAACATTTTATGAGCATTTATGAAGTTCTTGACACAGGGCAAAGTATAGACTTCATAAGAATTATGACATTTAAGTTTTACAACAAAGCCAAGAGGTAGCCACTCTTATCATTCCCCTCGTGTAGGAGGAAACTGAAGCTTTATGCAAATATCTAGCCTAAGTTCTAGAAGTAGGCCACCCACCCCAATCTGCCTTCACTCTTGCCCTGTACCATGGAAGAAGGTTCATCTTCCACGGCTCTGTGGCCTCTCTGCAAAGGGTGACTACAGGACTTCTCAGGGCTCCCATCTGGTCTCTGTAAGTATACAGGTCAATGTCTCCTTGGATCTCCTGCCTCTGTGTTACCTCTCAACCTTGAAGTTCTAATTGTTGTGTTATCTGAATAACACATCCAGAATTCATTTGTAACTCAAAAAACTTAATAAAAGTACAAGTAATCCAATCCAAAAATGGGAAAGTGATCTGAACAGACATTTCTAAAAAGAAGTATAAATGGCCAGTTAATATATTAAAAAAATGCTTAATATTTTTAGCCATCAGGAGAATGCAAATCAAAACCACACTGAGATTCCATGTCACCCCAGTCAGAATGACTATTATCAAAAAACAAAAAATAATAAACGCTGGTGAGGATGTGGAGAAAAAGGAACTCTTATATACTGTGGGAATGCAAATTCATACAACCACAGTGGGAAACAGTATGGAAATTTCTCAAAAAAAAAAAAAAACTAAAAATAGAACTGCCATATGATCTCATTGTCCCAATACATCAGAAGGAAATGAAGTCAGCAAACAAAAGAAATAGCTGCATGCCTGTGTTTATTACAGTACCATTCACACAGTGAGGGTGCAGACTCAGCTCAGGTGCTTGTCAACAGGAGAATGGAAAAATAAAATATGGTATTCATGCACAATGGAGTATTATTCAGCCATAAAGAAGAATGAAATCATGTCATCCGCAGGAAAATGGATGGAGCTAGAAATGAAATAAGCCAGACAAAAAAAGACAGATATCATAAGACAAGTATCATATGTGGAAACTAAAAGGAGAAGGAGGAGGAAGGGGAAAAGGAGGAGGAGGAAGAGGAGGAGGAGGAAGAGGAGGAGGAAGAGGAGGAAGAAGGGAGAAGGGGAGGAGGAGGAGGAAGGGAGGAGGAGGAGAGGAGGAGGAGAGGAGGAGGAGAGGAGGAGGAGAAGAAGAACAAGAAAGAGAATGAGGAGGAGAAAAGAAGAGGAGGAAAAGGAGAAAGAGAAGGAGAATAAGAAGAAAAGAAGGAGGAGGAGGAGGAAGAGAAAGAAGGAAAGAAAGAGAAGGAGGAGGAGGAGGAGTCGGTCCAAAAAGTAGAAGCGGGCCTTTAAGGGAAGAGGAAGGGGATGGTGGGGGAGGCAAGCAAGGACAGAACTTGATCAAGCCCAGGCTCAAGACACAATGTAGGCATGTATGTAAATATCGCAGTGAAACCCATTAATTTGTACAATTAATGTTAATTATCACAAGAATTTAGAATACATTTGTGAGTTAACTGGGATGCTTTCCACACCAGGAATAGGAAACTCAACTTGTGCTGCTTTAAACCAGGAGACCTGGGGTTTGTAGAAGAGGAGTCCAGGAGTTGGCTGAGAGGGCTCAGGGACACTAAGGGTCCCATCTCCTTGTCTCTCTCCAGTGTGGACGGAGCTGATCTCTGTGACTCAGGTTGCCTAACAGTGGCACCAAGGGCTTCTCCAATGTGGCTACCTTCTAAGAGGAAAGAAAATCTTTTCCAGAATCACTCAGCACCCGCTTCATTTCACCTCGTTCAGTGCGCCCGTCAGAGGCCAGCTGGCTGAAGCTCTGTCCTCCTCCATCTGGTCCTGAGACGCACCCTCCAGAGAGAGCCCCTAACTGGGACACTGCCACAGTGGCACCTGGGCTCACTGTCACTGGTCACATGAGTCACGTGGCCTAGCAGCCTGTCATGGGGTCCTGGAAGGACAGCAGTACTAGGAATACAGATAGACCTATCCCAGTGGCTCCAGCCTACCTGGGTCACACACCTGTTCCACACCACGGTTCCCACGGACTTGGCCTCCGAGGTCTCTCCTGCTCCTCTCCCACCCCAAGCTCCAGTGGTACTGGCCTGTCCTCGAACTCCTCGCTGAACACCTTCTCCTGAGGCAGACATCCCTGGTACCTGCTGCTGGTGGTCTCCACACCTGGAGCACCTTCTCCCGCCTCTCGCACTGGCCACACCCCACTCCTTAGGAGGCTGTCCTCCATCACCCCCATCTGCTGCTCCGACTCAAAACACCACTTACTCCGTAGGCTCATAAAATTTGATGTATGCAAGGAACTTAAAAATAACTTGGTTCAATATTTCTTAAGAGCAAGACTCTCTAGTCCTATAACATGTTCTGTGCACCAGAGGTGGTGGGACAGCCTGTGTAATCCAGCAACTTGGGAGGTTGAGGCTAGAGGATCACAAACTTGAGGCCAGCCTCAGCAACTTAGTGAGGCCCTAAGCAACTTAGCGAGAACCTGTCTCAAAACAAAAAAATAAAAAGGACTGGGGGTGTGGCTCAGTGGTTTAGTGCCCCTGGGTTCAATCCCCAGTTAAAAAAAAAAAAGTTTTTCCACCCCCAAAACTGGTGGGAGAAGAAATCAGAACTCTCCATGTGTGACAGTTTCTCTTGGTTAGTAATTTTCATTAGCATATTAAGATGTCTGAGGGGTTTTCAAAATATTATTACAATTAAGATATTACTAACTATCTTAATAATATATAAACACAATATGTTATAATAGAAATGCATGAAATCAATCTACAACTAGTAAAATTATAAGTAAGAAACAAATTGGTGTAGTTTCTTAATAATTAAGAAATTATCAAAAAATTTTTTAAATTTATCTAATTTAACGTTATATTAAAATTGGTATTTTCCCAGCATTTGTGTCACTGATCCATGCCCTGCACAACTAGTAACTGTTCCCCGTTGCTCACTGGAGGAAGTACTGAGGTAAGCCACACCCCTCATTTCACCCACACACTGCTGAGATGCAGCTGGCTCCAGGGGCTTCCCTAAAGTCACAGAGCAACTGTGAAAATGGAAAGAGATCCCAAACTCATTTTGAGGACTGTCTATGCCTTGTAACGAGGTGTTTGAATGTAAGTATCCACAAAGCATTTGGAACGTCGATGTCCCCTGTGTTAAATGAGGATGATAATAGTGTCATCGAGAGGATTAACTAAGATCTTAGGTGAAGGCACTTAGCATAGTTTACACAAAGGTACCATCATCCCACCTGGAGAGTGGGCCGACTCTCCACCCTCTGGGCTCTGAGGCCAGTGCTCCGTGTTCCGCACTATCCTGGTTCCCAAGCTCTACCTTCCATTGGTCACTCTATTCTTTCGCTACTTTATTAGCCATTTGGCCATTTGGCATCTGTGGCCTGTTGCAGTTGGCTCCATTGCTAGGGCAAAAATAATGAGAAAAATGGACATAAAGGAGGAAAGGTTTGGTCTGGCTCATGGTTTCAGAGGTTCTGGTCCATGGTCACTTGGCCTTGTCACTTTGGGCCTGTGGAACATCATGGCGGGCAAGTGTGAGGGAGCAAAGCTATATCCCTGGTGGTGCCCAGGGACAAAGAAAGGAAGGAGCCAGGTCCCCATATACCCTTCAAGGTCATGCCTCTGTCCAGTGACCACTTCCTCCAACTGAAGTTTCCCCAGCTTCCAACAGACCGTGGAATTATGGATCAATCCACGAATGGACTGATCCTTTGATGAGGTTGGAGTCCTCATGATCCCATCGCCTTCCAAAGGCCCCACCTCTCAACAAGTTCGGGCTGGGGACCATGCCTTCAACACATAAGCTTTTGGGGACATTTCTGATGCAAGCTGTAACAGTGCCTCTGTTGCTACCAGACCAAGTCTTTAAGGATAGGTAATGCATCTTCTCTCCCAACACTCCTTCACCACACCAAGCACAATCTTGTATACTTAGTAAGAACTTGAAAACACACTCAATAAATTGAAAAAGGTAGCCAATATAAAGAAAGCAAACTTTTCAGAAATGCACTAATTTCTTAGTCCCCATCTGAATCCCAAGAAAAAAAACTGAAGACAATTCAGTGCTCTAAGAGGTAGACTTGTGCAGAGGGAGTTTCAAAGAAAATGAGATAGATAATTCAAAAGTGTGACCTCTGGGAGGAAGGTTTAGAGGAATCGAGAGTTTTTTTGTTCTCATCATGAAAAATTCTAATTGTGGTTCATGACAAATACTTGCAATGTTAAGCTTCTATATATATATAGAATACTTTAAATAAATATACAGTAGCCCATATATGTTCCATGAAAGACTCGTGCTGGCAGTTAAACATTCTGAGAAGACTGGTAAAAGTTGGGCTTTGCTATTTCCAATATTTTAGCTAGAGGGGAACATTCAGCCATCATCCATGACTCTAGAACTCTTTATGTTTAAAACATCAGTTTCCAAAATAAGTGGAAAATGTGTCAAAAATCTAGAGAAAAACAATCATATTGCCGGATTTTTTTCTTTAATAGTCTATGATTAATACGTGAAGATTAAATCATTTACTGGGATTACTATGACAGGATTAAAATTGTATCTCTCAACAGACACTGGAGGGTAAAATCTTTTTCTGAATCTGATCTTTAAAATTACATTAATTCTACTTGTTTGGGAAATATTTCCCTTCATGTGATTCATTAATATATCCAGGCAAATGGATTCTTAGAGCTTTCCCATAGCTTCAACTAAAATTATTGCAAATATTTAGAATATAAGACACATACTTTAATCACAAGATTATATTTTGAAGTTTAGTCAAAATACAGGGGAATCCCTGACTTATGGTGGTTTGACTTAGAATTTGTGATTTTACAATGATGAACAAGTGATATGCATTCATTTTCTCTAGAAAACATATTTCAAATTCAACCTTTTCCCAGGTTAACAATATACACTATGACACTTGCTACAGATGCTAGATAGCAGCAGTGGAAGCAGCTCCCAGTGAATCACTCACTCACCCAAAGAAATAATCAACACTCTATTGCTCTGTTGCTACACAAGGCATTTAGTAAGTTAAGTGCATTAGATTCATTTGTGATTTAGGACATTTTCAATTTATGATGCATTTGTCAGAACATAACCTCTTCATAAAGTGAGGAGCATGTGTATAATTTAATCACATGTATCAGTCAGGATAAAGTAAGTGATGCTACAGTAACAAATATCTCCAAAATCTCAGAAAACAATTTCTTTTTCTTGCTTCCATTACCCATACAACAAGCTGTGCTCATCCTAGTCACTCAGAAACTCAATCTGATGAGGGCTTCTCCTCAAAATGTGCTTCCAGACTTACCAAATGGGTGAGTGAGAGACTTCTAGTGACTCAAAATGGCAATTAAATGTTTCCACTCTTAGCAGAAATGTACATCACTTTCACTCAGGTAAAAATGTAATCTAATTGTGTGCAAGAAAATCCTGTCAAATCAGTGTGTTTCCTTTGATTCCGATCTTTCTGGTTTAAACTCTACTTCTGCGCTGTCCAATACATCAATCACTAGCTACATGTGGCTAATGAACTACTGAAATGTGCTACTGCGAATTGGGATATGCTATAAATACAAAATACACACTGGATCTCTAAGACTTAGTACAAATAAGAATACAAAATACATGGGGCTGGGGTTGTGGCTCAGTGGTAGAGTGCTCATCTTGCACGTGAGAGACCCTGGGTTTGATCCTCAGCACCATATAAAAATAAATAAACAAAATAAAGATATTTAAAGAAAGAATATAAAATAGCTCACTAATCATTCTTGAATATTTATTATATGTTGAGATAATATTTTATTATAATAAAGAATGCAATATTAATATTAATTTGACCTGTTTGTTTTTACTTTATTTCATGTGACTAAGAGAAAATGTAAAAGTTAAATTGCCTTATAAAGTCTTTCTATTGGATAGTGCATCTTTAACCAGCTTTTCATTGACCTGACAAATATCTGAGAAAAACAGCTTAAAGGAGAAAAGATTTATTGGGGCTCACAGTTTCAGGTGTCAGTCCATGGTCTACTGGCCCCAAGGAGGAAACATCATGGCGGAAGGGCGTGGTGAAGGGAGGTGGCTCATCTCATGACAACCAGAAAGCAGTCGGAGAGGAAGGGGCCAGGGACGAGAAATACCTTCCAGGGCACACCCCTAGTGACCTACTTCCTCCAAATGGGCCTCACCCCCCACAGCCTGTGCCACCTCCATTCAGCCAGCAGTGGATAAATTTACTGCTGAGGTCGGAGCTCTCATGATCCAGTTACTTCTCCAAAGCTCGATGGCTGAACCAAGTCTCACTATATGAGCCTCCAGGGGACATTCCACATCCAAACTACAGCGAGGGCCCATTCCAGACTGGCCACATGTGCAACTCATCTGGCACAGTCTCTGCTCGGTGCTCCTCCGTTATCCCTGGAGATGTACTTCATCCACCTGGTCTTTCTGGGGCAGCCTCTAGACCCAGAGTGTCTGTAGCTGCAGTTGGTGCTCCCAGAAAGACTTTCAGCTTCTGTGGTCCATGTCCAACACAGGCAAGGTCCTCTCAATGAGACGGAGGGTCCTCTGGTTCCGTTCACTCATCCCAGGGCCATTTTCCTTCTTCAGCAACTGATGGCCCATTCTTCTCTTCCTGAGCTTCTTCATAAACAATCTCCCGGAGCAATCCCTACATGTGTGTGCGTCTTTTTCATTGTGGTAATACATACATGACATAGAATTGACCGGGTGGCCATCTGTCATGCATTCAGCAGTGCTAAGTACCTTCACCCTATTGTGCAGACATCACCACCAACTACCTCCAGAACTCCTCCATCTTCCCAAAGTGAAACTCTGTACCCTTAACAACAGGCATGTTTAAAGTCATCTCTTCCTCACACCCATGGAGCTCGTTCAGAATGAGGCCATTGGGGTTTTTTTCTTCAGAAGTCGCATCAGGGATTTAGTTTAGTCTCAATTCTTCTGCAGAAAATCTCCTTTTAAGATCTATTGCATTATGCTGTGTCCATGAACAAACATGTCTTAATGAGTTTCACTTATATATATAATGAGAGAAGCACTAAATAAAATAGTAAAAACAGAAGTGAGATCAGTAGAGAAGATCACCTGGATCAGAGGGCAGGAGGAGGATGGAAGGGAAGATACTGGGAATGAGTATTTGGTTTCAAGTCCCCATAGAGAGCCCCAGCCTTGGCAGTGAGTGTGGTCTCAAGCTGTCCCCCCTACTGCAAGCACTTCTGGATACAGCAAATTGTGGGCATGTATGGACATGGCATCATGACTCCTCCTATTATGTATCATTATCATGCACCAATAATAAATTAATTAATTAGCTAATTAATTAATTTAAAATAATTAATTTCCTTCATGAAGGAAAATCGGCTAAGCCAATACTCTTAGCTTGTAGTTTGTAAATAATATGTTCATATAATTTTTTAGGGTGCTTGTAATTACAATATTTACAACACAAGCATAAACCAGGACTACACCAGATCCTGCCAAAGAGAACACATAAATGCCCATAAGATTTCCCAATATATAAATCACAGTTCTCAAAGTGCAGCCCCAGGGGTTCTGAGACTCTCAAGAGGTCTGTGCTACCCTTCAAAACTTTGTCCTTTCCAAAAATTTATTGTTATTGTCACAGTATTAAGAGGTGGGACACGGAGGAGGTGAGGAGACCAGAGGGCTCCACCCTCATGAATGGGATTATTATCATCAATAATAGTGAGTCTGGGGGGGCCCCCTTTGCCCTTTTGCCCTTCCACCTTCTGCCATGTGATGATGTAGCAAGAAGCCCCTCCCCAGGTGCAGTGCCCTGGCCTTGGGCTTCCCAGTCTCCAGAACTGTGGAAAAAAAAATTAAAAATCTGTAAACTACAAGTTCACTATAAACTATCCACCCTCCAGATACTCTGTTATAGCAACACAAAACTGACTGAGGCAGTCTGCAATGCAAAACTCTTGTTATAATGATACAAAGATGATATTTGTTTTTTTTCACTCACATTTTCCCTAGAGCGAATAGATGTTTCCAGTAGCTACATGACCTATGATATTGCACGGATGTTATATGGAATATATACTTTTATATTCTGGAGTATTATAAAAGTTTTCCCAGGTCATAAGTTCAGAGTGTGAAACAAGAGTGTTTTCAGAGATGAACTTTTTTCTCCCTCCTGTGGAATTCTTACCATTTACCATTGGTTCTATCTGCTATATCTCTGCGATTTTATTATTGTTCAATAAATTATTGTTTAGAAATTCCAAAGTTGTCCCTGGCTTATACAAAGAAGAAAATATTTTAAGAAGAAAGTATACTTTTGTTTTCTTTTTGCCATTTTATTTTTAATGGTTATCATTTTAAATATTTATCATTTTAAATTTCTAACACATACAAGTTTATGTACTCTAAAGAACTTCTACCACCCCCACCCCCAAAAATCTCTGAGGTTTTCAATAAGTTTTTAAGAGCATAAGAGAATCCTGACACCAAGAAATTTTTAAACTGCTGTGTTAGATAAATCTTATGCCGAGTTCTTTGGAGTTTCTATTCAGTTTGGATACAAAAACCTGTATTTCTCTCAAAAAAAAAAAAAAACCATTGTTCATTCAAAGGGAAAAAAAAGACTATTGGCTCTTGAAGGGCTTCAGAAGGGTCTATTTTACACGACAAAGGCCAGCATTTGACTCTGCCATCTCCTTTCCTAGTGACACCCTCTTCACAGTAATGGGCCAAGAGAAGGAAGCGACTTAGAAGTGAAAGTCACTGTTGGGGACTCACAGCAAGGGTGTCCCTCCCTGGTGCAACACTTTCCTAGCATGCTAGGTCCTGGGTCCATCCCCAGCGCCACAAAGAAGAAAATAGTGTTGTTTAATCATTCACAATATTACTCTTACAGCTGTACAAGTCACACGATGATGGGAAGAGCTTCATCAGGACCCAGCCACCTGAACTCAGTACTTTGAAATGGTCAAAGGACATATGAACAGAAAGACCAAAGGACACTTGACTGGAGATTTGGTTTCAAGTCCCCATAGAGAGCCCCAGCCTTGCAGTGAGCGTGGTCTCCAGCTGTCCCCCTACCGCAAGCACTTCTGGATACAGCAGAAACCGTGTGACCCTCCTCTCCTTAAGGCAATGGTCTCTCTGTGACCCACAAATACCAGTGGGAGAGAAGCTGAGAATCTTCTGAATGGCTCTATTTCTGCTATCTGTACCTCATTACTTCTAGATAAAGAATGTTAATTCCAAGACAAAGAAAGAGATGTGGAGCATCATTGGTTCCAGCCAATACTTACACTTTTCCTACTATTGCTCCTTTGCCCAATAATCCTGCCAACACCCTGCCTTGGTGACGGTGGAGTACAGGAGCCTCACCTTCTCTATGTCAAGGGACTCACTCCCAGACAGTCAGCAGCTCAGCCCAGTCAGCCCCAGCAGCCCTAAGAGCAGATAAAAGTTGGAACGGGGTAGCAAACTCATTCGTAACCTGCTCCAGGAGATTGCTAAGGACCCTGCTGGATCTTGCTTCCACCAACAAACCCAAATGGGATTCAATGGGACCAACGCATTCCCAGTCTCCTGGCAGCAAATCATGCTAGTCCCAGTAGAGGGTCTGAAATACCCCCCTTGGACCATGAGAGACTAGTAAGAACCTAGAATCCTACTGCCGTCTGGACATTGTCATTTGGAAGATGGGAATATCCTTAGAATATGTTCCTTCACAAAGTTTGTCAGGAGCCCAGGGTAAGGTTCAGTGGCAAAGCTCATGCTTAGCATGCACAGGGCCCTTGGTTCACTGCCCAGCACCCTCAAAACAACCCACACCAACAAAAATTTTGTCAAGCAGCTCAATAGAAATCAAAGGCATTGATTCCAGTTAGTTTCGATTAGTTAAAGATAACAGTATTTTTAGGGAACGAATGGATGGCTGGAGGTGGAGCTGACTATTAGAGTTGGAGAAAGATTTTACAGTTGAAGAAACTGAGGCTCAGGCGCCTGACATGCAGTGACTGCTGAAGGTCACATGACCTTCCAGTGGCTAAACCCAGGCTACACCCAGGCCTCCCGTGCTCCCCATGTCAATGGGCGAGCTTGGGTCAGGGGACATGTGTGCTGTCCCTTGGCTTCCGAACTATCTCAGCCTGTATCACTCTCCCGTCAGCCTCCAAACAGGGAACGTGAAAATGGATTCGTTCAAGTGGTAACCCACAGATTCCAAGCCTTAGCACCTTTTTAAATGAGCAAGTGACACAGAGACAAGCAAGACGCAACCTCCGCAAGTGAATTAATTAGACTTTCAAAAAGAGCAAGCAGGCGTGCCGTGGTGTTTTATTACATACACAGTTTTCCAAGTGGTAATTGAAAAAGAAGCACTTGATTTTAAATTCTCTCCCCGAGGTGTTAATTGTAGCAGGGAGGGACTGGGGACGTGGAGAACCCCAGTAGAATGAATTCCTGCTCAGAACTTGGTGGGTACAGAGCCTCCTTGCTCTTGCTTCGGGAAGTTGAAAGGGTTAGAGCAGGCTGGTTGGGGGTGCGCTGGCCATTGCTATAACTGAGATGGAAAATGTGCTCCCACAAAGATCTACTTCCACACTACTGAGCCTTACACGAGTCCTGCTTGGGGAAAGCCCTGAACTTGGACCCAGAGTGCTCCTGTGCAGTTGGCCTCTCCCCTTCCCCTGCTCTTCCTTCTTCCTCCATTATGAAAACTTGGTTTGGGGCTACTCTTCAACTCAGCGTTGTTCAAATTCCTAAGGGTCTGCTGTGCAGCTCCAGTACAGGTAATATAGGTTGAGTGACCTTTATCTGAAATGCTTTAGACCAGAAGTGTTTAGAATCTCTGATTTTTTTTTAATCTTGGATTATTTGCATATATTGTCTGTAATGAGATATCTTGGGAATGGGACTCAAGTCTAAGCACAAAATTCATTTATGTCTCATACATTCCTACACACATAGCCTGAAGGTAGTTTTGTGTGATATTTTTAATGCACCTGCAATTTGACTGCAACCCTGTCATGTGAGGTCAGCCGTGGAATTCTCCACTTGTGGCATCGCCATGGCTCTCAAACAGTTTGGCATGTTGTAGTATTTCAGACTCCAGACTCTGGCATGAGGGATGCTCAGCCTGGGTGTCAGGCATTAGAGAGCTACAGAGGTAAAGAAGACAGCTGATCCTCAGAGAAGATGTAATCAGCGTAAGACTGGCATGTGTCGTGGGTCTGAGCAGATTCAGAGTCCTACTGGTATAAGAACCCAGTGCGGGGAGGTTTCTATTGGCTTACACAGTTTTTAGGAGTCAAAATCAGAGTCAAAAGGTATCAAGATAATATCCAACCCAATCTTTTCATTCGTGCAGTGCTCCCCTTGGACACCTGCGATTTCAAAATACAGTAAGCTTGGTAAGAGTGTGTGTCTTGGAGTCAGAGCAACACGTTGGCTTACAGCTCCACCGTGTGATCTTGAGAAAGTTAATTTCCCTCTCTGTGCTTCAGTGACCTCATCTGCAAAATGGGAATGATAATAACAGCCATCTCTTAGGAGTAAATAAGTTCAGACACGGAGCATTCATAATGGAGCCCAGGACACAGAGAATGCTACCTACGAATGGACACTCCTCCACTCACCATGGGGTTGTGTCCCGAGAAACCCAACACCAGTAGGAAAGTGAAAATGCATTTAATACACCTAACTTATGGTGCACCGTGCTCACGACACACAGGCCTGTTCATCCTCGAGAATGCGTGGCTGCCTGGGAGCCTGGGTCCCGGGAGAGCTCTGCATACCCCAAGCTCAGGTATCGGAGTTCAAACTTTGATGTTCAGTTTCTACTGACCGTGCAGTACTGTCGTTCCCTGGAAACTCCTAAAGGGAAGCGCTGTGTGTCAGGGACGACTGGACTGCTCTGGAGTGGCTGCAGCCTTGCAGAACCTCACAGAGGAGGGCGTGACGGAGCACACCTGCAGGAAGGGAGACTCCAGGGGCAGCGCTGGACCACGCCCTGCGGGTGCACAGCTTGGCCCAGGCACACTTGCTGCCAGTCCGTGAGCCTGCCCATCACCCAGCCTCACTGTTAGAAGAAATAGGGGAAGGAAAGGAGCCTGAATCTGTTGGTATTTACACCAAAGACACTGAGGAAAAAGAGTCTGGAAGTGATTGCGTTTATCTGAAAGTAATTAGGTAAATTTTTACTATGGACAAAAGAGAGAGCTTAAGAGCTAAGCCCAGCTCGGTCGTAAAGGAGGAAAGTTCTATCTGTGACTGCAAATTTAAGACCCATGAATCGGATTAAGAAAACCACCTTACAGCTTGTGGACTAAACTCCCGATTCCGAGTCCCACGGTGGCTTCCTCTGTTCAGTGACATCTGGCTCCCACTGTAACTCTCCCTGCTGGCTCTCCAAAAGCCCCACCTCTCAAATCCCAAAATGAACCCAGCACCCCCTCCCCAGGCTGTGTTGGCAGTGGCCCCACATGGCACAAGGGAATGATGCTCTTTAAGCCATCATTCAGCCTCATGAATAGAGTGGGCACAGTGGTGCCAGCCCTGATTGAAAACGAGGGGCCGGAATCAACCCACCCCTCCCAGGGATTAAGAGCATCACCTGTCCCGTACGGGTTTTGTGATACATAGATTTTGGCAATGCACGTAATTATTTATTTCATTTTAAATAGGTGCTCAGGAAAAAAAAATTTAAATAAAACAGGTGCTCAGGAAAAAAAAAAATATTTCGGGCTCCGTCGGAAGGTATTCCTTCATGAAAGTGAAGGTAAGAGCCTCCCAGGAATGTCTTAAAACTCCCATTGTCCAGGGAGCTTCCCAACAATGACATCAGAATTTCTGAAGATTGTCCCCAAACATCGGTAACTTGGTAAACCCCCTGATCACCGTGTGCTGGCCAAGCCAAGGACCCTGTGCTGACCCTGCTTCTCAGTGTGTGGTCTTGGACTGCGACATCAGCATCTCCTGGGGCGGGTGCACGGGCTGCAGCCTCACCCCAAGGACTCAGTCGTACACACACTGGGACAAAACCGCTCCCTCTTAGACTTTCTCGCGAGGATTAGACGAGTCTGCGTGTGTCGAGGAATTGCTGCCATACTGGTGCCCGGCTGGGAGTCGGGTGCTCCACTCTGGCTTGACGCTTTGGCCACCTCCAGGCCTCAGTTTCCTCTCTGTGGAACAGCACACTGGCCAGACCATCTCAGCCCCAGCACTGATCAGCCTGTGAGTCGATGCATGTGGCCTCAGCCCAGCACAGCTACTGATGAGCCATGGTCCCTCCCCCCGGTCCCCAGCTGGGATCCCCAGGGTGTCCTGCTGAGGAGTCCAACCCAGGAGCGACTGAATCTGGCAAGAGCTAAAAATTAATTCCCTTCAAATCAATAATTTGCAATTAAGCACAGAAGACACTAAAGCCAAGGGGGGGCAGGCTTCTGGAAGGAGGACAGCTGAGCACTGGAAGCCTCTGGAAGTGGGGGGGAGCCCTGGGCTCCAAGCAAACAAATGAACATTCGGTGCCATTGTTTGCAGGAAGCAAGCAGAGACTTAAGTGGTACTTGAGAGGGGAAGAAAGGATGGAGAGCTTCTATCAGCAGGACGGGATGCCAGGAGCTGATTTACTCTCGACAGAGCTCTTTGCTTATGCACTTCCCATGGCTCCGTGCCCCGCCCCACCAAGCTGGGGTCCTCTGAAGCCTCTAGAACAGGGCTTCACAGTGTGCTGGCTGCAGGCAGCACCCAGCTCATGAGAGAATTGGAAGCCTGCCTGGGTCCCTCCCCAGCCTCAGCAGCAAGTGTCAGACCAGCCTGGGTGAGCGCCAGGAGGGCAGTGCCAATGGGGGGCGCAGACATGATACAAGCAGGCAGCTCGATGGAGCTGGGATTGCAGGATGGATGATGTTACACGGTGATAGCTGGAGTCTGGGGCCCAGTGCCATCCCCAGGGTCTCCAGAGACGCGTGGGGATATGCTGAAATTCCTGAAACAAAATGGAAGTGTGTTTAATTTTAGAAGTAAACGCATGCCATGTAACACTGGGGGGCGGGGAGGTGAAAATAGAATTAAAGAACCGTAGTGCTGAAAAGACAGGAAATGCAATGTACAGAGATCACGAAACCAAACAAGTCTTCCGAGTCCTCCCCAAAACCACAGTAAAATAAGGAAGGGAAGACCATCATTTCCCCCACCAGAGTTAATAAATGATTTATCTATGAGTCATTGTAAGTCAAAGCTGGACTCCCTGATCAGAAGTAGAGAGAAGAGAAAAATGTCTCTTCGGGACCTACTGTGGACCAGGGCCTACACTTTGTGACAGTATCCCTGGGGTCCTCACGCTGCTTAGAGACTGATTTAACTGTGGCCCTTGTTTTCCCTGGGAAGACGCATCCCATGATCAATTTCTTAATTCCAAAATATGAATTGAGCCCCACTCTCTGTGAATCATTTATTTCAACGTAAAGAAAGAGCCAGAGCCCTGTAAAGACAGAGCCCCTATTTATAATCTAGTGAGGAGAGCCACATTCACAAGGCAAAAGATGACATGATCCAGCAAGTGTTAAGTGCCAAATGGAAAGAGCAGAAATCCAAAGCTCCATGCACAGAGATGAGCCGGGACCTCCGGGGACAGGAAGTCAAGTACCCGCGAGTGTTGAGGGGAGGCTGGGGAGAGAGCACGGCTTGAAGGGTGAAGAGGAAGAAGGACGTGCCCAGGGAAGAGGACAACCGGAACCCAGGCGTGGAGATGAGAAAGGAGAAACTGGGCCTGTGAGGCGGTGTCAGGGCCCCTGGTGATGCGTTTCTCTTTGAGGATATTGTGATAATCCAGAATGAAAAAGGGTTGGCACTGTGACAAGGTCCAAATCTTTCTGATTCTGAAAGGAACTCTAACCCTAGGAGACAATAAGGAAATATAACTAGGCCGTCATTCAACAACTGTTTGCCAAGCACCCAAGGCTCTCCACTGGCTTGGCTCATTGCCGAGAGATCTGCTCTCTGCAGAGGACCAGGCTCCAGTCTTGACAGGTTACTGTAGACAAGACTCTCACCCCACTGTACTTTAGATTGTGGGCGTTGACAATTCTCCTAAATGTAGAACAAGGGCTCCAGGAAGAGACCCAGGCATCTCCTCCCACTCAGCTGGGGTTACATTTTAGGACCCGAGGCAACACAGAGGCACCATGACTAACCTTTATGCGCTGGTCAAACCCAAAGTCATTGTCATAATAAGAAAGAAGAAGGAGAGTAGGCAGGCGTCATTCGCTCTATGGCCAAGGTTCTGCATCTCTCTCTCCTGAGTTGGGTGGGAAGGAGGCTGGTGGAGACCTCTCTTCTCCTGTCTCTACTTCCCCCTTCCTTTGGAGGAACCAAGACATTGCATCTCCAAGGAGAAGAAATCCCAGTCTGGATTGTTTCAATTCCAGAACATTCTACTGGACTACTGTCCTACTGGGTGGAGCCTCTAATGGAACAAAAGGTCACCAGACACACAAAGGTTGTACCTTAACCTCCTGCAGCAGTGCAGGGAGGGGTCCAGGCTCAAGGTCCATTCAGTTTCTTCTCTCACTCCCCCTCCTCTAGGCCAGGGTGGTGGAGTCCCTGAGCTGCCCACTGGACTGACTCTCTCTCTCTCTCTCTCTCTCTCTCTCTCTCTCTCTCTCGTCAGAAAGACCTGGAGGGCAGCACAGGCCAGGTTCACTCCCAACACAGAAGCACCTAACTCTCTGCCTCTTTGGCTCTTTTTGCTGAGAGTCCAGTTGATCCTTTGCAGATTTAAAATCCCAGACTCAGATGTGGAAATTGAAAAATAACAGTTCACATCATTTTTTTTTCCAAAGGCTACACTGCCCTGCCTAAAATAGAGAAAAGGGAGACTCCGCTTAAGTACTGGGGTCCTTCATTAGGGTTTGGAGGCAACCCTAAGCAGAAATACTCTGCCTCTGCCTTTCTTTACCTCCCTATGCACATACCTCCTATAAGAATGAGAATTGGCAAGATCAAGGCGGAATTCAAATATCTCTGATCACCGTGACCAAACACAATGGCGACTACTTCCTCACCCAGCCCCCTAATAGGATTCGGTCTCCGTGATGCCCAACACTCACCTGAAATAATCGAGTCCCTGGGAATCAAGGGAAATGGGGGTTCTATGCAAATTCTCTCTTCCCGCTTCTCACCCCCCACCTTCTGTGACAGAAACACACCACACAGGAGCACACAGACACCCACACACACAACCCAGCTCCACACAAATTAGATTGAGACGTTTCTGGAAATACAATCCCTGGTTCTGTTTCCATGGAAGCAATCTCATGTCCCCAGTGGCAGCAAATGGCAGGCTGCCGGCGGTGAGGGAGCTCTCAGGGCCGCTCTGGGCCCTCTCCTACCGCACTGCGGGAGAGTGGGAGGCAGGGTTGGGCTGCACCAGGAAAACCAAACCTCCGGGGAGACCGTGAACCCCAGCTGTGCCCCGTCTTTTGGGGCAAATGTACATCTGGGCATTCTGGGCACAGCTCCAGCCAATCAGCCAGGCTGATCCCCCCACAGCTTTTCACAAAAGGCTGCTCATTCAGAGCAGATGGCCGTGCTGAGACGGAGCCCAAACCAAGATGGAGGCCACCCATAGGGCTGGAGCTCCAGCATTCCTGCCTGTGCCATGTCCCTCATCCCCACTACATTTGGAGGGTGCCCCTTTCTTCCCAGAGTATAATGATAGGTGACCCAAGGATGACTTGTGTTTACACGTGGTGATGTAAGGTAACCCACAGAAGAACATCCTTTACAATGTGTAAGTCACCGATTTATTGTACTGTGTGTTAGAAAAGACACGCAAACGCTGATTTTGTGGGCATTTACTGCTTAGATTTAAACTAAAGTAGGTGCTGATAAAATGAGTCGATTTTAAGGAATTATGAAGTAAGTGTCAGGGTAGGTATTTTATAGAGATCACGAGCCAGGTTAAAAAAAAAATCGTACAGGAATAATTAAAGTTTGGGAAATCAGTACTAAAGGAAATCTTCCAGTGTCTTATTTTAGAACTGGACAAACTGCCAAGCGGGAGGAAAAATATCTCAAAGTGACCAGGTACACAGTGGGGGCTCTGGAAAGGAAGCCCCCCCAGACAATTGCTCCCTCAACGTATCAGGGCTCCCTTGGTCTCTCAGGGAGGTCCTAATGCCAATGCCTGGTGTTTTGCTGGGGTTCCTAAGAGCTATGTCAGCCGGGATGCCCTACCCACTGACTTTTATATAATACTGGTCTTGGTCCTAGTCAATATTACTGGCCAGCTGGGCCAGGCAGTGCAGAAGGACTCATCTCCCCAGGTGAACCACACCTGAAACCAGCTCTAAGCAGTCAGCATCCATTCTCCTCTCACCAGCCTCACCCTGTCTATTTTCAGCTTTGAAGACTCCAATGTGACTTCTAAAAGAAAGTCACCTTCAGCCCAAAACTGCACTTACCAAAGTCCCTCATCCCCTCAGGGGGGCCTCACCTCTTGATCCCAGCAAATCATCTCCCAGAGGCCTCATCTCCAGATGCCATCGCACTGACTGGGGCTTCAACACATGCATCTCTGAAGAACAGGCAGCAAGAGCCTTCCCTGAACCCAAGAAGCCACAGGAGGAAGAGTAAAGATCGGGACCACCAGGTCCCCACTGGGAGGTATTAACAATGACAACTACAGAAATCGCTGTGACTTATGGAATCCAGGTAAATTCACCACAAACCTATACGGCGAGTGTCATCACTCCCATTTCCTAGAGCACCATGCTAAGACCCAGAGAACTGAAATGACTTGGTGACTGAGCAGCAGAGCCAGGACTCGAACCCGAGTCTCTGGGACTCCGAATCTTGTTCAGTTACGTTGCCTCAGCTGCCCCCCTTCATGGTCTTCCTCCAACTCCACTGTGTCCTTTTGTGCCTCCTCAGACCCCTCCCTACTTCCTCTGTGCGTGTAGTCAGAGGGGGTCCCCAGAGGCCCCATCAACCTGAACCCCTGCAAAAGGCCATTTCCTCATCACACACCCTGAACATCTGTAAAAACAATTTCTCCTCAAGCCCACAACTGAACCTCATAATGAAAGCTCACCATCCAACACAGCCTTAAAAAAAAGTCCTGATGGCATTTTAACTACCAGGGGGACTTAGTGATGTTTCTTTCCTAATTATTCTGGGAAGATTCTGGGTAGGGCTGTCTCTGAGAAAGGGAGATTTTATTTCATTCTTTAGGAAGATTTCGCTGGCCTTCGACCATACAGACTGGACTTTGCTGCGGCAACAATCCTGTAATCGGCGGCTCTCGAGTTCATTTCCCAGTCACTCAAACCCTGCTCCAGGCTCAGGCGGCTTTCCAAGCAGCCACCCTCCCATGTCAACTCAACATTCCGGCAGCTTCCATCTGGTGGCTGTCTCTCTTCCAAGATTGCCGAGTGACAGGAGAGAGGACAACGTGGAGAAGTGCAGGTCAGCTCACTGTGTAAAGCAAGTCAGGTGGCCGAGCCTAGTCCAATGGGAAGGCCGCTCCAGCCCATGTGTTTCAAGGAGAGGAGACGGGGGTAGAGGGGGGGGGCACTGATGAGCAGCCACAGCCCTGTCCACCACGAGAGCAGGAGGAAGTGGCGTGGCCAAGGAGGAGGCCTCAGCTACGTGGCATCATGGAAGTCACTCAACCTCCCCCAGGCTCTGTCTGCCCAGCAGCAGAATGAGGAGACCACCACCAGTTCCACCCACCTCACAGGGTCATTGTGGAGGATAATTTAAATCAGGCGGTGAGTGTGCAAAAAAAAATACCAGTGTGTTTTCAGGCATCCCGAGTTCATGTTATACTCCCATCCTCTGGGATAACGCCCTTTGGTTTCTCTTAGCCCCAGCTTGTCCCTCTTTCAAAATAGATTGGCTCCACCTTCCCCAGGGGAGGGGCTGAAGATAAGAGCATTGTTTACATGATGACAAGTAGCAGGGATCCTTAGTCTGTCCTCCCTGTTGTATCTGAGGTCTCTCCCCCTCTACTCACTCCCATTCCATCAACTTCTGAGCAAGAGCAAGTCTCCCAGCCATCAAAGGACCGTTCTTCAACCTTAAAGCATGCCTCAAAGACACACTTAAGGCCCCACAGGGTCTCTCCTTGTGGGCCATCAGACTTTCTGAAAACAAGGCCACACACACCCTTCAGGAAATTTCTGCCACTCTTGCTCTTTCTCGACCTACCTGAAATGCTGGAGCATGGCGCCCTCACCCCATCTAAGCTGCCTGATTTGATGCCCCACCACTCCGTTCAAGTCCCTCTGGTTGTATGTATACAACGTCTCAGTCCTCGGCTCCCTCCCTGCTCTTCTTCTCTTACCACCAACTGCATCTGCTGACTCTCTCCCAACCTCACCGTCCCTTCTCCATGCTCCCTGCTCCTGGCCTAGCCCAAGCCCCCAGTTATTTCTATTGTAGATAATGCCCTTAGCTACCTGCGGGATCTTTCTACATCCAGCTATAAACTGGGAGTATAATATCTACTTCTGAGGTTTTCTGTAAGAAGAAAATTAATTTACGAATTTAAAGAGAGAAGTGCTGTAGGCACCTGGTCACTAATTAAATATGGTTCCTTTCGTCTCCCCTGCTTAGTGCAGTGTCTCGTGCTCTTCCCTGGGACTTGACTGGCTGTGACTCATCTGCAAAAACCTTCAGAGCCTCTCCATGGTTTCGACCCCGGGGTAGCTCTCCCTTTCCAGCCTCGTGCTCAGGGACGCTCACAACATGCCCTACCCCATCTGAGACAGACCAGTCCGCGTTCCCCAAGAACACCACCCAACACGAATTGGATGCTTCATCTCTTCCACCTGAGATTTGTTTCTTCTCTTCTCTGCCTGGAAAATAAACCTTTCCCTCCCCTCTCCATCTCCAGTAGATATTAAATCTTTTGCAGTGCTCTCTGCAGCCCAGCACTCCCAACCCAGAGAGCAGTCACTACTCCTTCGCTCTGTCTCACTACACAGGGTCCACATGAAGCATTGGCCCCTTCTTATAGCTGTGTGACAGTGTGAGTAGAGCCATCATGCCACTACCAGGAGACCATAAACGGGACGCACAACTCAGGACTAGCAAAGGGCTCCTTCCAGAAGCTGAGGAGCCCTGAAAGAGGGAGAGTAGATAAGAGCAGGTGACGTGGCCATGTTGCAGAGGAGTGGGAGAAGGGGGAGGCCCAGGCCCTGAGATTAAATGGCACAGCTTCTGCTGGAAGCTCAGGGTAAGGGGAGGCAGGAGTGAAATGGAAAGTGGAGATGGGTTAGTGAGAAAGAAACCTGCTAGGCGCCCACTGATAGTGAATGAAATGGTGCTCGTCCCTGGTCTGTAGTCCACCTAGCAAATGCTGTCATATGATTTTCTGTTGATGAAGGGTTTTCTCATAGCTATAGTTGACTAGTCCATGCATGGAGAGGTTGGGACTGTCTCCTTCAGTGCAGATCCTGCTGGATGGGCTCAGTGAGCTGATGCTAACGGAAGCAAGAGGCCTCCGACTGAGGCTCTTGGGAGTCAGCAGATGCATGAGTTGGGATTGCTTTTGTCTGTGAGCTCCATAAATCTAAGAAACAGTGGCTTAGATGGTAAGGGTTTATCTCCCTTGCAAAACAACCTGTCAGGGCATGCAGCCCAGGCTTGGTGTGTGCCCCAGGGGGTCAGGGGAAGCAAGCTCTTCCCCTCTCTCTCTCTTTCAGCCTCCAAGATGGCTGCATGCCTCTGCCCACATTCCCCCTGGGAAGGAAGAAGATAAGAGACCCCGTTGCTGCTCGGGTCTCACTGGCCACAGCTGTAGCCAGAGCATCACTCCTGGAGGCTAGGGAGTTCAGAGGGTGCATTTGAAGCTTTCTAGACTCTGCCTCATAAAAAGACCAATGAAGAGCGGACTGGACGTAAGCCACCCTTCCAGACCGGCCACTGCTGAATGGAAGCAAGTGGCAGAGGGTTCCTCTGTCCTTCCTCTTTGCTCCTAGCTCCCTGAACACAGGGACAACACCTTAGCAATCTCAGAGCAAACAAGCAAACAACACCAGAGACCTGGCATATGTGAATGTTTAACAAATATTCGTTGAATCAATGTCTCATGAAAGGAAATTATTGGAAACAGAGTCCTAAAAGTGAAAGCTGATGGCCCAGATGAACAAGGGCTGTTCCTAAAAGCCACTGAGCAAGCTGTGGTGGAACAGCTATTTAAGAAGGAATTTGTTTCTACCTAAGCGTACTTCTGAAAAGGACTGAGGTCATATTGCACGATTAGAATAATAAAGCAATTCAGGAGAAAAACAAGGTCGGATCATCTAACAGCACAAGGAAGGGTGCAATCACATTGCAGGTCAGTAGAGAAAATACCAGGTATGAGCCATATCGATAGAAGGTCAGGCACCAGAGAGGGGTACTTGTCGCTGTAGTCTCTAGACGTAAAAGGAGTGGGATGATGGGAAAAGATGAAAAAAGTTAAATAAACACAGAGAAGGTGTGCGGTGAGGCCTGACGTAGGTTTTCCTGATGGACTGTGGCCCCACTGAGGCTGAACTGCGGGAAGATTCTCCTCATTAAACACCTCCAGGGAGACACTGTGAGCACCACTTCTTTTTTGTGTGCCCTTCCACAGGGCCCTCTTCCAGGGTTTAGCAAAGTTTAAGAAGCTCTATCTGCCAGGCATGGGGAGAGGCACATGTGTCCTCTGCTTCCTGAGCCAGCAGTTGGGTTGGCACAGTTGGTTTCAGTTGGGCTACTGGCCTGCCTGAGAGCTACTCCAGGAACAGGCTTGAAGAGGATCGCAAGCACCACTGCCTCGAGCGCATCATACCTTATGGTTATGTGGTCCTTCCTCTATAAAGTACTTCCCCACACTGTCCCATCTGTCACTCAAAACAAATGTGTATCTGTTGAGCAGCTTTCTGCTGGTTCACAAAAGAGAAGGAAAGATGTACGTTCCCACCATCCTTGAGTCTACGGGCGCACTGAGATGGAAATGGCTCTCTCTGGTTTCATCAGAGAGAAGTTTGGGGGTTTACTGAGCTGCAGAGAGAAGAGCAGAGAGAAAGGAGGAGGTGTGGGGGGGGAGAGAGAGAGAGAAAGGGAGGGGGAGGGGGGAAGGGGGGGGGAAGCAGGCTGCAGGATATAGTTAGGTCAACCAGATGTCTCAGGTTCCTTTTATGAAATTTTCTTTATAATCTTTAAGCTGGAAGGAATTTCCACTGCTTGCAACCAAGTGATTCCTGACAGTTAAGTGATCAGACACAAAGGTCCCTCCCACCTTGTAGCAGGATATCTTAATGATCCCTGGATTTGCCTGCTTCTTCTCTCATCCCTCAAACCTTTGGAATTGGTGCTTCAGCCTCTCACGTCGTTGATATCACCCTCTGGTCTCCATCCAGAACACTCCAGCCTTCTGCAGCCAAGCTCCCCTCCTGGTGTACGCCGAGTCCCTTCTCCCAGGACCAATGAGATAACTCAGCTCTGCAGCTCATCTGATTGGCTAAACCCCACAAATCCACTACGGCAGACCAAACAGCCCTCTTTACCTAGTAACACAGCATAATTAATTACACAAGCAAAAAGCAAAAAGTAAGATGCCCTGTGACCCCAATACCCAAATATAACCACTGTGATGGTTTCTCGGGCATTTACTTTCAGGCTCTGTTTTGTAGACATTTACATCTACTTTCCATAAAAAAAAAATAAGGTCATGCTAAACAAGCTATTTCATAGCTTGCCATTTTCACAACTATGTCAATAATGCTGTCTTAATTACAGGTAGTAGAAACCAACTTCAAAACAGCTAATGCTGAAAGAGAGAAAAAAGCTTTAGATAGAATTCAAGAAAGAATTTCACCACCAGGTGGGCATTGGGAGAGGCAGGGCCTGGCCTCCTTGGCCCTCCCACTCTCTTCCTTTGCCTACCTTTGCTCTCTCCCCACATCTCTCGGGACAGTCACACCATCCTTCACCAATAATTAAGAGCTTTCTTTACGTATGCTAGCTCCCACCTCAAGCCTAATGTTACTTTTTTTTTCCTTCTTTCAAGTTGTTCCAGGGTTTATCTTTCCCCTTCCAAAGAGCCATCGCTTGGATGATCTCGAATCCATTCTATCATTTTTCTGGTTTAGAGGTCATTAACTTATTAAAATGAAGGATTTAAGATTAAAATTCCTTCCAGTTTTGGTGGGCTCATTTTGTTACTGTTTTTCTCCGTTATTTTCAACCTTTCTTTTTGGAAATAAAGAAATACCCAGGGAACTTCTGCCCAGCACCTGCTCTGTGTCAGATGCCACCTCACTTTGTCACTCAGAGAAGGACGCTGATATGGGACCGATGCAGTCTAGGGCCCCTGAAACAACTGTCCTCAAACATAGGCCCAGGGTCCTGCAGTCTCTGCCCACTCTTTAGGGTCCCTGAAAATCCAAAACTTGAAAAAGAAGTGACGGCAGGTGGAGGAGTTGCCGACCGCTGCCCTGGGCTCGCTGGCGCATCTCCAGAGTGGAGGGCAACTCTCTTCATTTTACCTATAACATAATGCCTGGGCAGAGAGCTGGAGTGAGCCACCCACTCACACAGCTAGCAGGTGGCAGAGAGAAGAGGTGGACCTCTGGGATGCTGCCCTCTGTCCTCTGCCCCCTGGGTTTCCCAAACATTTCTGAAATGGAACCCAAACCCCATAAGAGAAGGCTCCCTAGACTAGCCCTTCCGGACGCCAACAAAACATCAGAACGCTCCCATCTGCCATCCCTGGCGAAACCCAGGCAGTATCCTCTCCCTCTCAATCCATCTACAGATGGAGAGACAGCATCCCCGTCTAGGAGAACCGTGGGTTTTCCCATCGTGGACCTCCACCCATACATTTTTCTTGATTTTCTGGAGAGATGAGCTCTGAGGACGCAGCAGAAGCAGCTGTTGGGAAACACTGCCTCCTCTTTGTTCTGAATGCTATTTAAACATTGGCAGGGGGCCTCATTAAAGATGAATCGTTGAATTAGCAAGCAGTGTTGTAGCTGGAAGAGGCAGCATGCACTCCTGCAGTGAAAACAGATTTGCACAAAGGAGGGAAGGTTGCGGGGGAGGTGGGGTGGGCAGTGGACAGAGGATGAAAAGACCTGAGACCTGCAAAGGCAAGGGCTCTGCGGAGCTCCCCAGCTGCCCACCACTCCCCAACTGCCCACCACCGTGGGAGAAGCACAAGAAATCAGAAAGGGGCCCTGAGGAGCCCCAGCTTCCTGCATGAGTGTGAAAAGGGAGCTCTTCACCCCGAGGCCACCACGGGGTGTCCTGCAGCCTCAGATGATGGAAAGCCAAGGGCACCAGCACCTCTCGGGCTTTGGGTGCCAGTGGCACTGGCAACAACAGGAAAGAATGATTCTGAGCTAACCTGGCTCCCTGCCCTCGCCTCCTAGCTCATTTCTATCTCCGTGTCAGGAAAGAGGTATTGGCAGCTTCATCTCTTTGAACGTATTTCAAAATTCCTACACCCTCTCTCTCAATTAGGATGGCTTCAATTTGCCTGCGGGTTCAGAAATAAAGTAGGAATGCCAGTGAGGACTTCTGTTGAGTCCTCCATGCAAGTCACAATCTCTGGTGGCCCCTGAAGTAGAGACTCATCCCAGTGGTGTTTCACAGGGCTCCAGAGCTCCCCCTGAATTTTGACACCTTGGAATTTGGGGAAGGGGAGGGTAGAGCAGAAAATGGAGGAAGAAGTGAAACTATTACTAGGTATAATCACACATATCATATTATTCCCTAGAGTAGCCCCAAAGCGGGGCATTTCATTCCCATTATATGAGTAAAGAAACTGAGTCCAGAGAAAACAACTTGCCCAAAGTTGAACTACTGATAAACAGCCCAGCTGGAGCTCAGATCCCCATCCCTCTACCTGAGCGCAGAACCTGTGCTCTGGACCTGGTAACTAACCCTCATGGGTATTTGTGGATGTGGTTCAGAGGAAGGATTTGTGTGTGGGGGTCCTTAACCTAAACAGGGATCCTAAAAAGACTTGTCCTCAGTTAGCTCCCCCCAAGGGACCTGAAGACATTCCTGGCTTGGGTTCTCCAACAGGAACTTTGGGTTTCTTTCTTTCACTCCTGCCACCCCAGCTCCCGAGGTCACCGCCTGTTTGGGCAAAAAGTACCAAAGAGTCGAGATGCCAACAGCGAGAGCCTCAGGCGCAGCTGCCTCCAGAACTGCTCCGTTTGCAGGGGTCAAGCTTCCTGCCCTGCTGGACTTCTGGGCTCCAAGACTCTCACCGTGGGCTCTTAGGAATCGTTGTTGAGGAGCCTGTGCATTGACATGTACCCAGGGATTGGTTTACACAGAGCCCAGTGGATAACCTTCACCGGCCACTAGAGTTAAGAATGTTGGACAGATTCTCCTGTCCAGAATATTGGACAGATTCTCCTGTCCCCTCATTGATCACCCTATCATGCCTCCTTCTCCCTCCACAGGTATAGAAAACTTGGGTTCTCTCCAGGGTCCCTTTATTCCAGTAAAAACGCAGCTGTGAGATGGATCCCACCATAGCTTTACATCCAGGCTCTTGGGTCACAGAATTGAGTGGGGGTGAGGGTTGCTCAAGTAGTTGAAAGCAGAGATAAGGACCAAAAGACACAAGCTGATTGATTCACAAACGTGCTCAGGGTTGGTCCTGCTGAGTACTTGGACCAGTTTCCCTGTCTGCTTCTGAATATCAGCAGGGTCACAGATGATCCAGAGCCAGCTGTCCCAAGAGGTGCAGAGCAAGGGTTCTGTGGCTGCTGGTGGCAAGCCCTCCTTACACTGTCAATCCCTGGCCCTGAGTCTGCTAATCCATCCCCTTAAGTTAACAAGGCCAGGGACTTCATGGCCCCCATTCCACCCAGATCTTACCAAGGGAAAAAAAATACAACTGAAGCATGTGCAATGGAACTCCTGTCTAACACAGTGGCCCTGCACACCTGAAACCAGAAGACCTCCAGTGGACACAACCGAGCTCAACTCAGATGCTTAGGCCCGGGTTTTACCTTCTCACACTAATGTCCTTCTTATTGCTGTTGTAAGCATCTGTCTGTCCCCTAACTCCCTCTTTTCAGATCACCCAACAGCTTTCTTTGGGCTCCAGATACAGATCATCCTGACCAAAGTTGCTAGTTTTGAATTAAGTTTTAGCTCTTCTATCTTTCTGAGTCATGTGACCTTGGCTAAGTTCACCTATTTGAGTCCCAGTTTTTTCTTCTTCAGGACTGGAGGATACTGCACAGCCCCAGAGCATGAGTCTAAATGGCTAACATTCATCCAGGCTAACGTCTGTCCATTTAAGCCTGACACCCAGTAAAGAAGCAGTCGGTTGGCGGACTCTCCTCTAGACATCAAGCAAAGAAGGACCGCCATTTGTACTGAACAATGGACCCAATTAAAATGGTTTATTAGCCCAACTAAAATAGCACTCATTGTCAGGTCAGAAGGTCAGCACAACCCGCAAGCAACCAAGACACATTTTTCAAGACCAAACTACATGCTTAGGAATTTGGCTATGGTTATGGAATAAAACCAGGCAAACATTGGTTGCAGTGTATGTGATCCGTGGAGGGATGCAAAAACCAAACGGTCTCCTTTTGAAAGCATGTAGAGTATTAAAATTGTTCTTTGGTTTCTTTACCTGAAAACCCTTCATCTCACTGTATTGAGTTCACTGACTATTGCTTAAATTTTTCTCTGACTTTAATGCTTGTTCTTTTTTTTTTTTTTTAACCAATTCATTTTCTGTCTCTAGGGGAGAAAAGAGAAGAAATGCCCAAGTGCCTAGAAAAAAGTGCCCATGTATCTATCTCCTCTCTTTCAAGATTTAATATGGCACGACTTTATAGCCAATAATGAGCAAGGTGCTACCTTAATCAGAGGCCATGGGGGAAAGGGCCAGGATCTCTCTTCCGCTGCACTGTTTTGCTGCTCTGAGGAAGAACAGCCTCTCATAAACTGACGTTGCATGACCGCCTAAACAGACAGGCCTTGGGTAAAGGTGGTTTTGTTTCCTACTGTGCCATACCCCTGTCTTCCCTGTACTTTCTCAGGTTGGGTCATAAAAAAAAAAAAAATGTACGGAAAAAAAATGTACTAGAAACTATTGATTTCTGTTGTGCTAAAGCCCCTGACATTCGGGCGCGATGAAGATATTGCTGTGGACCCTGTGAGTCTTCTCATGCTTCTCTTCTGCTTATGAGGGTCTCTGCGGATGGTATTAAAGATATTGTAGTTCCCACTTTCTGACTGTGGGATATCAGCAGGGTCTCTCCTGTGTAAAGAATAATTATCAGCGCTGCTGTTACCTCTAGTAAGTGTGTAATTACATGCTCGGTTTTGTGGGCTCTAGGCTGTGCAATTTTAAATTATACAATAATGTCAAATTCTCTCCTGCTCGCTCTCGCGCGCGCTCTCTCTCTTTCTCTCTCTCTCTCTCTCTCTCTCTCTCTCTCTCTCTCTCTCTCTCTCTTATTTGAAAGAGGAGGTGGGTAAATTTTTTGTAAGAGACAGGAGACGAGAGTGTGAGAGCCCTTCCACCCACACCGTCAGAATCGACAGCTTGGTAACCACTCCAGGTCGAATTCTGCCTTTTTATGCCCGGACTTCAACCCAGAGGAGCCTCTTGAAAAACAATCAGGATGCACGCGGCAGGAAGGAATTGGGGAGAAACCAGGGGAGGGGGATGGTCCCCCAAAATAGTGGAGCCCGGGGTGCCGGAGAGCACGACGGAAGGGAGAAGTGGGTGTTGGGGTGGGGCAGCCTCGGAATGGGCGGGACGCATGCGCAGCCGCCTCCCATTCAATAAAGACACGTGGGGAAGCTGGTGTAATGGCTCATTCCCGGGCAGAATTAAAGTGGCTGGAGCCCGCCTCGGTGTGAGGGCTGGGGGCCCATCAGCGTCAGCTGGTGACTAAGGAAATGAGACAGGGCGTGATGAAGAACCTGAGGAGCAAAGAGCCCCCACATTCCTTGGGCTGGGAGGGGTGCAGTCCTGCGCTGGCCCACGCAGCCGACCAATCAGCGGGCTCTGCAGAGGCCCCTCCCACTGGGCCAGGGCATCCCCAGGGGAAGTGTGACCACTCCCACCACTGCCCAGCTACTGTCCCAGCTAACCGTTTGGAACACTGACCTAGGCTTCTTTTGATCCTCACAATCATCATTAGCCGTGGGGACTTTATCCCCCTGCAGAGGAGGAAACCGAGGCACAAGGAAAAGGAACCTCCCCGGCTCCTGGGTAGAGCCAAGATTCGAACTCCCATCTGCCCGACTCCAGACCCTCCCGTTTAACTCCATTGCTTAGGGCTTCCCACAAACAGGTGGGCAAATGTGGAGAGCGGATGCTTTAGAACGCGTTGGTGGCCTCGTCCCCTGTCCACCCTGCTCTTTCCATTCCACAGAGTCCACCGCTTTGTCCAGCATTGATTTTCAGTTGGGGGGAGTTCACGCGCAGGGCTACTAAATCCTCTGTCTGTCACTGACAAGGAATCACTAGTAGTCTCGGTCACGCCAAGGCCTCCCCCTCTGAAGGCTTGGCCAGCTCCCAGCCCTCACTGGCTTCCTCCTCCCCAGAGGAGACAACTGTCCCCAGAGACTGCCAACCAGCACAGGCCGGGTCAGACCACCTTCCGGAATTCAGTCATCACATCCTGTGGTCCTTTGGGTCTCCACAGTTCCTATGGAAGGTGCTAAAGGTGGACAGCCGCAGCTGGGCAAGTATCGGTTTAAGACTTACCTCCTGCATTTAAATACATGTTTCATTTCGTGGCGTTTTCACATCTATTCTCCCAGAGGATGCTCCATCAGCCCTGCCGAGAGTTGAAGGGAGCTATTTGTACCCGTCTCTAGCCCCGCCCCATCACCGATCTTTTGCATAGAAAAGAGATAACAGAAGAGTTTTAGTTATTTGGTCCAGATCCAAAAAGGAATGGAAGCCTGGGACCCAGAACCGTGGCAAGAGTTGGATACACGGGACTCCTGAACGATGACCACTGTCCACCTGTGAGGAGTGTTCAGCGCCACAGTATGAAATCGCCTGACCACCCCCATCACCCTGTTTTCCACCAGCCCCACACCCCAGCACTGCCTCCGGGCATGTCCCGTTTTGAGGACCTCCCATAGCTTTCTGCCTGGATGAAATTGTTTCCTTTGTATCTCTCCTGCCATTTTCCTCTATTGCTCTGACCTCCAGCGGTAACTTGTCTCCTATTCCAGAAGTCTGGAAGGAAGTCCCTTCCCAGCGCACACATCTGAATTCACACCAGGACCACACAGCCACTCCTAAAGCTGAACCCTCCAGCAGATCTGTTTGTTCAGATTGGTGCTGGAGACCTGGAGACGCTGAAGTTACAAGACGAGACTGTTTTGCCTTCAAGGAGGTGGCAGCCTGGCTGAAGAGATCTTCTGGTGAGTCGTTAGTATTGATGTAAAAATTCAAGGGAGTGTGTGAGGTATAGTGAGTACGCCGGGGCATATTGTCAGACCTTGGGGAAGATGGTGGTGAGGAGGTCAGATCCTACCTCCGAGGAGGTGTGGTCAGTGGTAATTGTGTATTACCACCCACTGAGTGAGATGGAAGGAAATCGCAGGGAGTTAAGACTGTCTGAGCAGTGGGATCTGGTCTAGTTGGGTGGTCAGTGAGGGCTTCTTGGAGGAGGAGGATGTTTTGCTGAGATCTGAAGAAGCAGGAGTGAATTGAGCTCTGTGCAGGAGGTGGGATGCCATTGCCGAGGGGAGGCTGCTTTGGCTCATGAACCTGGAAGTCTGAGGAGATGAGACTTGAGGTGGATCTGGAAGGATGGGTAGAGGCATAAGGGAGGGGGCTGGTGGCAGCTCAGTACAGAGGTGGTAAAGCAATGGGCCACTAAGGCTGCAGAAGCTGGCTGGTGATCTGCAAGCACTCACAAGTCCTATTCCCTGATAAGATCAAGGCCACGGACTCCTGTTGACCTTCATTTGGTGGTGCAAGCTCAGGAACTTCAAGAAGCAAGTTAGAGGGGAAGGGTGAGAACAAGGACCAGGAGCCATCAGTGGAAGGAAGTCTGCTCAGGTAGGAAGAGATGACTGACCAAGAGGCCTTTTGCCAGGAAAGAGCCCAGCCATGGGAAATCTGGGAAGGAGTAGGCCCTCCTGCTGCAGGCCTGTGGTTGTGGTCAAGACTCCAGTCCCCAAATAACAAAAGCCAGGAGGAACTGGAGTCAGGAGGGAGGCCAAGGCAAGTCGGAGCAGCAACCATGTTCCCAGGAGCTGTGTATGTTCATGTGCATGATGACATGCAAATTGGCCCACAATAGGTACCTGTGATGACAGTAAAAATGAAAATGTACATTTCTAGACACCAAACATGTTCTCTTAAAGAGCTCTTTAGCCATTAAATGCATAGTCTTTTAGCACTGAAAAAGATCTTGGAGATTATTGGATGCATCCCTTCCTTCTTCAAATGAAGAAACAGAGGTGCAGAGATGTTAAGTCACTTGGCAAGGTCACACAGCTAATTAGCCACAGAGCTGGGTTGAAAACCCAAGTCTCCTGACTCTTAGTCCACTTCTCCCACAACATACTTCTAATTTTTCATTTCAAAGAGTGAGATTTAAATTAGGAAAGAAGCAATCTATGATCAATCCCATAATGAGCACTGAATTTTCCTCTTCATTGCTGGTGTGGGCTTTTATTCTAAGACTGGTTCACTTTTAATCTACAATCATCATATTTCATCTTACAAAATTGGGTAGAGAATTTGTCCCAATTTTTAATAGGACTGCTTTTCAATATCATTGTGGGCTATTTCTCTATCTGCAACCTCATTTATTACAGTTTTCTCTCTGCTCTAACTTTTAGAAGATGAACTATAGACACCTATACAGTTGTGCACTTTCACCTTGTGAGCCCAGTTAGTCCACAGCCACAGGAGCCACATCTTTAAAACCCAATCTTGCCACTTTGACCAGCTGAATGAACTTGGGTAGCTCAGAGCCTCAGTTTCCCTTGCTGCTAAATGGAAATAGGAATCTCTGCCCTGCCCAGCTCATGGGATTGTTTTCAGGATCAAAGGTCATGTTTGGGAAAGTATTTGGCCACCCACTCTGTTCTGCGGAGCATCCCACAGTCTAGATGTCTGTGACAAACCCAGGGCACTCTGCCTTCAGAGCAATGGTGACTTCCGTGCCCCAGCAGACCAACAGGGAGCTGTGGGGCCCCAACACACACATAGACATTCAGAGGTGGGTCCCAGCCTTGGCTCTGTGCCTATTTTGCCAGAAGAGATTGGGAAAGCCTGTTTAACAGCAAATGTCAGCACAAATACTTCTGTGAGTTATGTCATCCCTGCAGAGGTTTCTATCAGGATCTCTTATAATATCTTAATAAAACTCAGAAGAAATGGAGAAACAAGTTCTTAGTTATTTGCCCTGTGGGATTAGCACCTCCCTGTCCTCCATTGGGTGTCCGTCCTGGTGGCGGCCTCATCCAGGAATATGCAAGATTTCCTTCTAACATATTCCATCAACAATAGCTAAGGGCTTAGCCCCAAATTCCTCATATCCTTACACCCTGGTAGAGTAAACTGGACCAAATTTGAGCTTAAAGTCTCTTGGAATCTGATTAGAGACTTTAAGGTTCTTTTCACATCCCCATTCTACCAGGCCAGCATTTATAGTGAAGTGTGATCTATGAAGCATTAGTTCAATAGAACTTTACTAGAAAAAAAAAAAAAGCTTTGTGATCTAATAATTTTGAGAAATTTTACTTTTATATTGATTTATTCATTAATCACCTGCTACATGCCAGGGCCTATTTTGGGCACTCTGTCACAGAGAATAAGACAAAGGCCCTGCCCACATGAGAGACAACCTTTGAAGTAGCATCTGCACGGGTCTGAGAAATCCAGCAAGTGTGCCCAACTGGACTACCCCAACATTTCTCCTTTTTTTTTTTTTTTTAACCTAACTACCTGCAGACACCAGTGGAAGAAAGCTGTCACCAACACCATCTTGGTTACCACTTGGCTTTGCGAGGACAAGGCACTTTACAAACAGAAGTTGGCCCTGACCCTGCAGCATGGGAGGTAAGGGGAAGGACAGAGAGATGGGGGAAGAAAGCGATCAAAGCAAGAGAAACGCCCCTTTCCAATCCTACTTCTCGTCCTCTGTGAGCCCCTGGTGCCTGCATGGTCCCCTCCCTGCCTGGGCACCCTTGCACGTGACAAATCCCATTTCTTACCACTAACAAATGCCTCCCTCTGTGCCTCAGGAGTCTGCTCTTTCCGCCTTGCCTGGCCTTCACTGTGGCTCTATTCTCTCAGCCTCCTCCCTGGAACCCCTAACCGGGTTCCATTTCCTCTTACACTATACCTGGTGGGCAGAGGCCAACCCGACCTCCTCACTGTAAGAATCCCTCCCAATGCTGTGGGAGAAGAGGCCTGGGGTGGCCCTTGCCGACCAGGACATTCTGTGGTGTGGCCCTGTTGTTGAGCTTTGGACAATTTCCATGTAGCTGCCCACTCAAACTCGAACTGTCACCTCTACCCAAGCTGGTTTCTACTTGGCCTTCTAAGGGAAAGTCTCAAACACAGGCCTAGGCTGTTTACACTCACCTTCCAGCAGCGGCTACTGATGGGCACAAAACCTGGTGACCGATTTCCACCCTCTACCCACAGCCCCTTCACGGGGCCTACTGATGTGATGCTTCCACTCTGGATAACACAAGCACAGCCGAGGGAACCAGGCTACGTCATCAGAACCCAGGCCTAACATATCCTGGTCTCAGCAGCCCCTGCAGCCCCAGCTTCTTCACCACAGACCCTCCTGTCCTTCTCTTCCAGAGTCATTCATCTTGAGGTTCATAAATTAGTGGAGGTGAGCAGATCCTCTCCCCAGACCCCTGCGCTGATGTTCCACAGCATGATCAAGATGCTTTTCCATGTACAAGGCACTCACTTCTCCTAACAGTCCTACAAATGGGTAGAGTATTATCCCTCTTATCCATAGTTTTGCTCTCCATGGTTCCAACTACCATGGCCAACTGTGGTCAGAAAATACTAATGGAAAGTCTCAGAAATAAATACATTTTCAATTTTAAATTGCAGGCCACTCAAAGTAGCATGATGGAATCTCACACTGTGTTACACCATCCCTTACAGGATGTGAATCATCCCTTTGTCCAGTGTATTCATATTGTATACACGACCCACCTGTTAGTCACTCGATTATTAGATTGACCGTCATGGTATCACACAAAGTGGTTGTATGCAAGTAACCCCCGTTTTACTTAATAATGACCCCAAGGGCAAGAGTAGTGATACTCACAATTCAGATATGCCAAACGGAATCCATAAAGTACCTCTTTTAAGCAAAAAGGTAAAAGTTCTCAATTTAGTAAGGAAAGAAGAAAATTATCATATGCTACGCTTGCTGACATCTAAAGCACAAAGAAAGGAAGAGAGACTACAAATATTCACATACTTTTTATTATAGCATGTTGTTACAATTTTTTCTAATTTATTATTTGTTTTTGTTGTTGATCTTATACAGTCCCTAACTGATATTACCATAAATATTTATGTATAGGGAAAAAAGAGGATATATTTGCAGTTTTAGGCATCTGCTAAGAGCATTGTTATATATCCCCAGCTGATAAGAGGGCCTCCTCCATCTCAATTACACTGAAGGAGACTGAAGACAGTGTGTTCAAAGACATGAACTCAAAGGTTGGGGTAGAACTGCACTCAGGCCCCAATCCCTGACTCCAAATGTGGCGCTTGCTTCAAGACACTCCATGGGAAGAAGCTGCCTGCCACAGGACCTTGCCGGCTGGGTTCCCAAGTGCTCAACACACCAGGGACACAGAACACCAGCCCCATGTTCCCCATTTCTAAGCTAATTCTGAACAGAGGGAGCTACTGTCTGCTGATCATGAGAGACCTTCAAGCTGGCAGAATGGCCTCCCAAGAGAGATCCAGGGAAGTCCCACTGACTCGTACATTTCAAGTGAAGTTAGATAACGCTTCCAGAAACGTTCCCCAGGAGCAAGTCTGTGATTGGGAAAGAAAGAAACAACCCAAACATCTTTCCAAACTCAGATGTCTGTCATTAAGTTTCTCCTGAGGGAGAAAGGGCAGAGAAACCAGGACAGATTTGGGGAAAGGTTGGTCTAATTCTTTTTATTTCCTCATTATAGCAGTTGGCTCCTTCGAAGTCAGTGGAGAGACACCACTGTTAATGGCCAGGAGAGGAGTGCGCTCACCACTCTCCCTTCCTCCCAGCAGCGGCAGGGAGAAATCCAAGGTGCCGATGGCCTGCAAGCCCAGGAAAGGGGTCGTGCCCGCCTCGACCATGTTCCCAAATGTGCTCTTAGGACACCGTCTGTGGCTTGTGGTCCACGTGGGACATGGGAACAGAAATATATTAATGCACACTGAGGTTTGCAAATAATTATTTCTGTAAATCAGAAAATTCAAAATTTTCTTATCATTCTCAGTGGGCTCTGTCAAGAGGAGGACAGAAAGGAGTGAATGTGAATGAGGAGGAGACACCCGTGGCTTTGCCAATAGTCATGCCCTGGGAATGTAAAAGTGCCTTTTCTTTCCCAAGGGGAAAACATTGGGGACCCTGATCTCCTCCTCCTCCTCTTCTTCTTCTTCTTCTTCTTCTTCTTCTTCTTCTTCTTCTTCTTCTTCTTCTTGTTTTTCTTTTTTTTTTTTTTTTTGGTACTGGGTATTAAACTCAGGGGCACACCAACACTGAGCCACATCCCAACCCTATTTTGTATTTTATTTAGAGACAGGGTCTCACTGAGTTGCTCAGAGCCTCGGTTTTACTAAGGTTGACTTTGAACTTGTGATCCTCCTGCCTCAGCCTCCCAAGCTGCTGGGATTACAGGCGTGCACCACCGCACCGGCCTTGATCTTCTTAAAATCGCCTCTTTCCCTGATATTGATGCAGCCTGGCTGTAGTTCTCAAGATGGAATACAGCTTATTTCTATTGATGTAACTTCTTTATTTCTAAATACATAAATAAACAGGTGTAGGTGTTTCCATCTGTGGCCAAGAAATATAAAGTTATAAAGGCTATGGCTTGGATCCATCTCCTTCAGGGATTTATTGTGTTACTTTGGGAAAGTCATTTTCCCAAACATAACATGACCATAGTTATGTGAATAAATGTGAGTAGCTGTGATGATAAATGTGAGACATTTATTATCCTGTGTGTGTTATGGGGATGATTGTTCTGATGCTCAGCTGCAAAATAAGAGTTAGTGTTAAGTACCTACTGTGTGCTAGAAGCAAAACCTTATCTCAGTCAACCCACACAAAGTGGTTTATTACCAGACAGGAGTTATTGTCCCATTTTATGGGGTTTAGACAGGTGACCTGCTCAGCAGTACTTCGATAGGCATGGGGAGCTGTAATAAAATATAAAACACTTTAAAATTATTATTACATTAGCACTGTCACTTACAGCCAAGGCTAACAAATTAGAATTAAATATTGAATGAAACAGTTTTAAAAGGTAAATGAAGGCAGTCTGCAGAATCAGTAAAACACAGTCTTTGGAGAAATGTTTGCAGGGCAGACCGAGGCTTCCCACATCTGTTCCTTTATTTGGGGGCACACTGAGGAACAAAAGGACCCAAACTTTCTATTTCTGGGGAGCTTTCACTCTCACAGTGGATGCAGACAATGAGCAGACGCATGGGTTCAAACAACACAACCAAACAAAAGCAGAGTACGTCAGATGGTAATGAAGCTAAAGAGAAAAATAAAGGAAAGAGAAGAGTTTCCAGTTGATTTTCCGGTCAGGGGACACTCTCCTGGAGATGGGGGTGATCTACACTAATACTGGGGAGGAAACTTCCAGAGAATGGGCAGGCCAAGGGATGTGGTCCAACTCATCCCTACTCATTGGCTGCTCTGCAGACGTTCCCAGTGATGAGACCCCACTGTGACTGCAGTCCCAGGGTCCTGAGATTGGTAGCAGGAGAAAACATGCTTCAGCCACTAAGTAGCCTTGACCATCCCTGGAAAGTCCAGCTCCTGTCCTGGTACTTTGAATCCAAACGTGAGCCCATTGTAGTACACAGAGATGTGGATGGTGCTTCTTCAAAAAGCCCCCAAAGCAAGTGACTCACTTTAGAGGCCCAGGCAAGAAATCAGCATTTTTTTTTTTTTTTTTTTTAGGAAGACCCAGACCCTGTTCCATTTTTCCTGCAGCCCTCCCATGGCTGCCAAACTGAGAAGAAGAGTGGGCCCTTTGGAGCTGACCAAGCCAGCCCTTGGAGATCCTGTTGTTCAACAGGGTAACTTGCTTTCACACCCAAAGCATTTTAGTCCTCAAACGAAGTCCTGACGTGCGACGGCCCAGCTGGTCCTTGGCTCGGGTGTCCTGAGGGTGGCAGAGCCACATCCCGACCTCCGCCTCCAGCCCAGCCGCTCCCCTCTGCCGCCCCTACCCCCATCCACTATTAGGTATGCATTTCAGATTTTGAATGGATCTCCTTGTCCAGCGTTAATTGACAGTGAAAGCCCGGTTTTCAAAACCAAGGTACAAGCACCGAAGGTGAGTGATCAGAGGACTGCCCTCGTAATAAATCACCCCGCGCAGGTCGCCGTTTGGAGTGTGAATGCAGTGTTCAATAAAGAAACACACTCCACCTTTCAGCTTCAGGCCGACCCCAGCTAATTGACCTCATTGGAGTCCCTCCATTAATCATTCTGGCACATGGGGCAAGAGGCAGTTTCGCTGCTTAGGTTTGCAGGGAGGAGGGGGACCCAGGCCGTGTGGGGGTGGGGAAGGGCGGAGGGCACAGTTATAATGGAAGAGGAAATCATAGACAATTCTCCCTTAATTAACTCATTGGATTTCCAGGTTGGCCAGATAGGGTTTGCTCTGCTAAAGGAATGTGGGGTATAATGCAGGGCCTTCATTAACTTCACACCAGGACGCAGGAGTTTCGGTCTCTAACAAAAGCAGATGTGAGCATCTGTACCCCATCCAGAGAGCCACTCTGCCAAAGGACCAGGGGCTTAGCCTAATGCTACATAATCATTCAGTGTCATCCATCTCCCCAGACCCTGATTAATAAATTGCAGCAGAAGTCTTTTGCAGCGGTGACTACGATTTTATTTTGCCTATTAGAGGCACGTCACAGTGTGCAGCAGCCAGGCAGGGTCTGGCTCACCTTCCCTTTCACCCCACCCGCCCAGGCCTGGCCTTGGCTTGGCATTTGCTTTGCTGGTGTCCCCTCCACGGCTCCGTCTTGGTTGAGGAACGTGGGGTGCTCTTTGTCAGGCCTCTCCATTCTGCCACGCCAAGCCTAAGCTGACCTTGGGGAACAGCAAGGAGACCTCGACAGCGGTCAGCGCCAGCTGCTGTCGCCATTTGTTTCTTCAATGCAACTCAGCAGACCTCCTGGGGATACCTGCGCTGGACCAAGCCCTGCGGTACACTAGAAACACACACGGTGCGTCCTCGGGGAACTTAGGTTCTGCACCGAGCCATTTACATCTTAGAATTCAAGATCTGCCGTTTTATACCAACCTGCTTTAAATTAGGCCTTTTTCAAAGGTCTTTTTCCCTACGATTAGTGGCTATTATTCAGGAACGCAATCATGTCACGGTTCACAGGGGTAAACAAAACCCAGAGGATCAGCAGCCTTCATTGTGAGAGGAAAAGAATGAAAAGACAGAGAGGGAGAGAAACAGAGAGGAGGGCGAGCTGTGCTCACCCCACACTAGTGCCTCTCCGGCTGCTCCTCTCCCCCGTTTCATTCCTGTTAATGAACTTAATTGTGGGGTTTTAAAACCCAGCCTGAAGGCATCACCCTGGTCCCCCTCAGTGCGGAGACTCAGCCTTGCTGATCTTCAAATTAACTTGTAAGCAAATACTTCAGGTCCGTGCCCTTCCCTGGCCAGCACCTGGAGGGGAGAGCCGGTCCAACTCCAGGACCGGTGCAGACGGTGTGTGGAGGAAGCGAGAGAGCGGGCCCAGAGCCCCGCGAGGCTCTGTGTGTAATTCAACTCCACTTAACTATATTTATAGCGTGTCTACTCTATGGGCCAGTAATTGTGCCAGTCGTTGGGTTTCGAAAGTTGATAAAACACAGTCACTGACCTCAGAAGCTCACGATTTCTGACCGGCCCACAAAGCAGATCAGATTTCCTTGATTCTTCTATCGACCACACAACCACACCTGCAGGACCCTGAAGTGAAGGCTGCTCAGCTCTGGGAGAAAAATCAGTGTTGGGGAGTCACATGAATATAGACAGAATCTGAAGTCTGTCCATTCTCCTTCTGTCTCCCTCGTCCACTTTACTTAACCTCACTGAGGCATAACGACAGCTATATATATATGTGCTTTACATAGGAAAATTCAGATAAATCATTGCAAAGATTGCTCACACAGATAATAATATGCCAGACTAAACTTTTTAAAAATTCAAATAGGACCTCTCCTTCACTTCTTCTAGAAGCACACAATTTTGTCTATCTTAGCAGGAAAAGCAGATGTGACTCTCATTACTGCCCATCAGGAGCCAGAGGGCAACCCTGCTCTCCCCACCCTAGCCCAACCTTCTCCTAAGCCCACCAGCACCTCCACCACTCACTTTTGCACATGGACCAGCAGAATTCTTAGCCTTCAGTCCTTTTGTTCCATCTGGGCCCTCAGTGGATGGGATGATGACCACCCATGTTGGGGAAGATGGGTCTTCTTCATTCACTCTACTAATTCTAATGCTGTTATCTTCTAGAAACCCCCTCACAGACATGCCCAGAAATAGTATTTTACCAGCTATCTGGGAATCCTTTAGCCTGGTCAAGTTGAGGCAAAATTAACCTTCATAAGTACTCCAACACTTATAGAAGTCAAAAGAGTTGTACAAGTTTGCACAGATGGTTAGGATTAGTTAGAACTAAGGTTGAAGCTCAAATCTCCTATCCTGCTTCGTAAGGTTGGATATATTCGATTATGTTCTGATTAGTCCCTCATTTTATACTGAATTAAAGAGTTCTCCAAAAGTTCAAGCTTTCCTAGCCTCCTTACTCATCTCCAGGCGTCATTTCTAATCTCCCCTTTAATCCACATCTGCACATCACTCTCCTGATTAAAATGCACGAAGAAGGTGAAATGATAGACTTCTGGTTTAAAGTGGCATCCGAATCTGAACCTTAATCCAATCTCTTCCAATCTCCCTCTGAAATACCTGTAGAGAAATGCTGAGGGCCATTGCCAAGTAGGAATGACGCATCGATATTTCCTTGCCAGCGTACCCCATGTTAAATGGACTTGCCTTGGAAATTTGCTGTGACCTTGCATGTGTGTTTGAGAAAGGTGACCCTGCTCAATGACCAGGGTGGATCCAGGTTTTAGGAAGTATCCGGGTTTAAGATAATCCCGGTTTAAGACAATAGGGGTTTTAGGGAAGTTGGAGGTTGAAGATTATTGCTGCCGGGATTAGGGTGTTCCTGCTGCTTGTTCCCGTTGTGAGATTCAAAGGAGATTTGAAAAAAAGCCTTGTGGAGTAGGTGAATTGGGCGGAGGAGAACTGGGATTGCCCCAGAGCGTGTGTGGAGGCCGGTGTGAGTTCGGGAATAAAGAATTGCTGTTTGAATCTACAAAGCTGTGGTGGCTCGTGATTCTGTGCCCAGCCAAGACTGCGGCAGAGAAACCCAAGGGTTGGGGGGTGGGGCAGATGAAAATTCACAAGCAGAAGAAAGAAAATCTACCAGACAAAATAATGTCAAAATCCAGAAAGCATGGGGCTGGGGATGTGGCTCAAGCGGTAGCACACTCGCCTGGCATGCGTGCGGCCCGGGTTCGATCCTCAGCACCACATACCAACAAAGAGTTGTGTCCGCCCAGAACTAAAAAATAAATATTAAAAAAAAAATTCTCTCTCTTACTCTCTAAAAAAAAAAAAAAAAAAAAAAAAAAAAAAAAAAAAAAAATCCAGAAAGCATCCTGGAACCTACAGACAAATGGAGTTTTGTTAAAATATGACTATTTAATGAGTTTCAGTCTTAGCTTTTAAAAGAAGGTTTTTTTAAAGGTAGAAAGGATTAAAAGAGGGAGACGGGAAAGGAGAGAAATAGAGAGATGAGGAGGAAGAAAGTCCAGCCTTCCCTTAACATGTCTCCTGACTCAGAGACCCAGAAGCTGTAAGACTCAAAAAAATGCAGAAGCGGGCCCTCCGTCAGATGACTGTTGTCTTTGAGTCTTGGCAGAGCACCATTCCCCTGTCACACACTCCTACCCAATATTTGTTTGACAGCCATGCAGATATAACAACTCCCAGAAAATGTCTAGTAAGAAAATATGCAGAAAAGTAGTAACAGATTGCATCCCAGGTCAAGTCCCAGCAAAAATGCTCTTTAAGTAAGAGCAGAGCCAAGAATAAACAAGGTGCCAGTGTCTTCCAGGAGCAGGGCCACATGGGCTCCATCAGTTCAGGGGGTCATAGGTTCCCATGGAGGGGAAGCAGACCAAAACTTCATAAAGCAGACCTGACCCACAGTTTCCATAATAGCAAACCCAATAATATGCTTCAGAGCATCCATTGTGCAAAGGAGATAAGCTATGTGATAAATATCACAAAAACTAAGGAAGGAAGAATAAGTCAACACACCGTGGTGAATTTTACCAAATTAATAGTAACGTGAATACATTTGTAATTTGAATTTCTTTAAAATACTACCTGTACTTGCTTTAGGAAAGTACATTCCAAAATTTCCAAAGATACAGGCATAGGTGATGTATCAACTCTTCAAATCATCCCTGTTCTCCTGTCCTTCTCAAGAAATGCACATTAAGAAAAACCCTCTTTGATAATAGCGTTTAATTTCTTTCTTAAAGCAAAAGCATTTAAAAAATCGGAAACAGAACAGAGATGTATTTAGCATTGTTGAGGAGGTTGTGGTCAATTCAGTAAGTCAAAGGCACATTAATGGGAAATGTAAATATTAAAAAATAGAGAATTGTCATTATTTCCTGGTGATATCGCTGCCTAGAACATCCATGTGGATCAACTGGACAATAATTGAGTCTTATAAGACTTCAGTAAGTTGGTGTAGACAAGTCCTCGATTTTACTTCTCTTTAGAATCACTTGGAAAGCTTTCCAAATCTATCAACACCTGGGACTCACCCAGAAATTCTGATATCATTGATCTTGAGTGAGACCTAGCCTTGTGTATGTTGCAAAAGCTCCCAGATGCCTCTAATTTGTATCCAAGCTTGAGAAACACTGGTTGGGGGAAAAAACATAGAAAAGATACACAAAATCTAGCAAGATTTTCCTTTATGTCATCAAAAATCAATTACAAAATACAATGCAAAGAAAATACTACTAATAACAATATGAATCACTCATAGTCATGGAATTAACATGTGACCCAGCAATTCCACTTCTGGTATATACCCCCAAATCAAGTCAAGGAGATATTTTCATATCCATGTTCCCTAGTAGCATTATTTACAATATCAAGAGATAGAAACAACTGTAGGACCATGGATGGATGCATGAACAGATAAGCAAAATTGCAGCATATATACACAAGGGAATATATTCTTTCATTATATTTTCATTAAAATAAATTGTGGCACATTGTTTTTATCAGCTTTTTTTCACTGCTGTGACTAAAGGACAGCTGTCGAAGAAGAAAAGTTTATTTGGGAGCTCACGGTTTCAGAGGTCTCAGTCCATAAACAGCCAGCTCCATTCCATAGGACTCAAGGTGAGGCAGAATATCATGGCAGAGTGTGGGGCAGAGGGAAGCAGCTCACATGATCAGAAAGCAGAGAGAGAGAGATCTCCACTTGCCAGATACAAATATATACCCCAAGGCCACGTCCCCAATGCCCACTTCCTCCAGCCACACCCCACCTGCCTTTGGTTACCATTCAATTAAGCCCATGAGGTGATTAATTCACTGAGTGGGTTAAAATTTTCATGACCCTCTCATTTCTCCTCCAAAGCTCCTCGCATTGTCTCACATGTGAGCTTTTGGGGGGACACCTCACGTCCAAACCATAACACACACACTTCAACACTAATGAACCTTGAAGATTTTCTGCTAAATGGTATGACTAGCCACAGAAAGACGGATTCTGGCTGATGACCCGTCTATAAAGTACTTTTAGCTGTCACATTCATAGAAGCAGAGACTGGAATGAGGAGGAAATGAGGAGTTGATATTTAATGGGTACAGAGCTTCAGTTTTGCAAGTGGAAGTGTTCTGGAGGTTGGTCACACAGACTTTCACATGTGCTTATTTACACCACCGAACTGCACATTTAAAAACGGCTAGGATGGTGAGCTTCATGTTATGGATATCTTAAAACCACAATTTAGAAGTTTTAAAAGTCATTTAAAAAAACAAAAATTAGTCATAATGAATTTTATATAAGAAATGCTATATGAAGAATTAAAACCTTTATTGACTTATAATGGAAAAAAATTATCAAATGGAAAAACACACTTCATGAGATAGCTCATTATCATAAAGAGCCCACTATCTTTAAATTAATTATAAGTGCAGTTCATTCCCATCAACTCTCAAACACTTTTTTGTGGCTCAATAAAATAATTATCTCTTCATTGAAAAGAATAAACATTTGCCAGTAGACAAGAAAAAAATCTAAGACTAGATGTTAGCTTAAATTTACCAAGTATTAAAATGTATTGGAAAGATACAGTATTTTAAAAAGTCTGACACTCCCAGGGAGAAGGACAGATCACTAAGGCCAGACAGGAAGCCTGGACCTCATCCTGTCTGCATAAGAGCTGATAAAGGTAAAAGTGGAATCTGAACAAATTACTTAACAAATTTCATTTGGACAGTTGGTAGAACACTTGAGAGAAGAGTTGTATTTGATATCAACCTGTCACTGTGCACCAAAATAAATTTCAGTTGAGCTAAAAATTTTAATGTAAAAATTGTATTTTAAAAAATGAAAAAATTACAGATGGCTATTTTCAAGGAATTTCCAGGCAAGACAAATAAAACAAGAAGCTGAGAAGCTGATTCTTCAGGGCTGAGGAAGGTGGAGGGTAAGGTCAGGGGGGACTCCAAGAAGAATACAGACCTAAGCGCTGAGTCACAGTACAAAATAGACTTCTGCTATGACTCCCACAATTCCAAGGGCCCTGAAAATCAAACACTTGGGTAAACAGAAGACTCAGAGACTTAACAACTCAGGGAAGAGAAGTCGTTTTTATCTCTGATAACAAGAAGGGGAAAACCCAAGTCTGGGCCAGACCCAGGCATGGAGTGCAAAAGTAGCACAATCTTTTTTTTTTTTTTTTTTTTCCCCAGCATATATGGTTCCTACTATGTTTTCTTTAAATGCTCACGGAGATGAGCTTCCAAAAATATTACAAACCACAAGGGAAAGCAGTCTTCAATAAGCAACCGTCTTAAGCTTAAGAAAGTTGGACATGTGCCATCTCCCCAAATTCCAGATAAAAGAAGATCTTTCAACTGAAGAATATCAACGGGGTGTGTTTTAAATTGTCAAAATGATTAAAGAAGATATAAAAACAATATTGGGAGAAAAGGACATTACAAAAAGTAGATAAACAGATTTGAAAAAAGAAGTAAAATAGAACTTCTAAAAAACATAAAAACTATACTCATTGGGATAAAACCTCAAAGAATAAATTAAGCAGCAGATGAGTCCTAGATAAAAAAAAAAAAAGAGTATCCAAAGGTCGGAGGAGAGTCCTGAGGTAGCTGCCCAGGACCCCCCAGTACATGAAGTGTGGGGAGTTAAAGGAACGGAAAATACAACAGTGGCTAAGAGAGGAGAAAGTAGGTGAGAAAGTCCAACACACATTTAATAGGAGTTCCAAGGAAAGGAATTAGGGAGCAAGGGGAGAAGCAATATTTAAAGGAAAAATGATTGAGAAGTTTCTAGCAAATATTAATTGTACTTCAAATATTGATGAAGCTTTGCCATATTTCTTTTTTTTTTTTTTTTTTGGTACCAGGGATTGAACTCAGGAGCCCTCGGCCACTGAGCCACATCCCCAGCCCTGTTTTGTGTATTATTTAGAGGCAAGGTCTCACTGAGTTGCTTAGCACCTCGTCATTGCTGAGGCTGGCTTTGAACTCGGGATCCTCCTATCTCAGCCTCCCAAGCCGCTGGAATCACAGGCGTGCACCACCGCGCCCAGCTCTTTACCACATTTCTTGCACTGATTTTGGTATGAAGGAAAAAGCAATGGACAAAAGGGATAAAATCCCTTAGAACCTACCAGTGCATCAGGGGCGGTCACTGCTGTGGAGAAAATTAAGCAGGGGACAGGATAGGAATTACTCGGGAGGCTGGAACTTCAAATAGGCAGGTTCAGATAATGCCAAATAAGAAAAATTATGAGTAAGACCAAAGGACATCAGGAGTAGCGCATGCAGCTGTCATGAGCAGAGTGGCTCAGACAGCAAAACCGTGAGTCAGGAGTGGGCCTGATGTGTCTGAGGAGCAGCAGGAGGCCACTGGACTATGGCAGAGGGAATAAGGGGAAGGGGTCAGACTGTGGAGGACTCGTGGCCACTGTAGGGCTGGGCGCTCGCCTGGGACAAGATGGAGAGTCATTTGAGGGTTTTGAGTGAAGGAATGACATGATCTGGAGTGCAGAGAATGGACAGAAGGGGGCCCAAGGAGACCAGGTGGCAGCTGTTGTAAGAACCAAGGGAGAGACGACGGAGGCTCAGTCAGGGAAAAGGAGGTAACAGTGTGGAACTCAGAGAGAGCTTCACATGGTTTGCCAAGACTGAAGGTACAGGGTAAATGAAAGAGGATCAGCCACGAGGTCGGGTTTGGGGCCCAGACAATTGGAAGGATCACATCACCATCCACTGTGATAAGTTGGTCTCATGAGCAGTGGAGTCAACTGGAACTCAGGACAGAGGGGAGGTCCCATATGCAAATTTGGGGATTGTCACTAGAGCATACACCAGTGGAATGACAGATTTTTTCTGTAAAGGGACAGCTAATAAATGTCTTTGGTTTTCCAAGCCATACACCATCTCTCTTGCATATTCATATATATGGTTTGCAAATATTTCTGTAGAAAATACTTACAACTGTGAGTCCAGATGAGATCACAAGGAGTGCATGCAGAAAGATCAGACAGGGTATCCACGTACGGTGCACCAGACACTCCAACGTTAACGGGTTAAGAAGATGATGGAGGACAGCTGAATAGACTGAGAAGGGGGATTCGTGAGGTAGGAGGAAAGCAGGAGCGTGTGGTGTCCTGAAAGCCCAGTGACAGGAGGTTTGGGATCAGGGAGAGTGTGGCTAACTGGGCTGGGTGCTGCTGACGGGCAGGTAAGAGGCTGATGGGCACTTAGGACTGGCCTACTCCATGTAACCATGCGGAGGTCCTTGGTGGCCTTCTGATTAGAATGTGCACAGAAAAAGAGTGGAGAACAGTCTCTGAAGTTGGCAACCACAGACAACCTTTCAACGAGCTTTTCTACAACGGAGAGAGGAGAAGGGAGTGCCGGATGGAGGGAAAGGGACATCAAAAGTAAGGGTGGCCAGCGCAGTGGCACACACCTGTATTCCCAGCAGTGGTACAGAGGTTTGTTGTTGCTGTTGTGAGATACATATATATACACACATATGTTGTAGATGGGCACAATACTTTTATTTTTACGTGGTGCTGAGGATCAAACCCAGTGCCTCACACGTACTAGGCTAGCGCTCTACCCCTGAGCCACAACCCCAGCCCTGGTACAGAGGTTTTCTGTTTGTTTTTTTTAAGATGTAGAAATGTTTATAAAAGCCTTACATTTCTGCCCACTTTTTATAGTGGATACATTTCTATAGGAACCAGAAAATATTCCACATATACAATAAATGTCACCACAATTTACAAATTATTAGACCACAGTATTTTTTAAGCACATTTCAAAATACACACAATGAAACTGGCTTTTAAAACCACTCAGAAACATTTGAAAAGCAAAGACTAAGTTTCTTTTTTTATTGATTTATTTTTAAATAAATGACAGGAATGCATTACAATTCATATCACGCATATAGAGTGCAAATTTGTCATATCTCTGTATATAAAGTATGTTGACAACCAATTCAAGTCTTCATATATGTACTTTGGATAATGATGTCCATCACATTCCACCGTCCTTGCTAACTCCCTGCCCCCTCCCTTCCCCTCCCACCCCTCTGCCCTATCTAGAGTTTGTCTACCCCTCCCATGCTCCCCCTCCCTAACCCACTATGAGTCAGCCTCCTGGTCAGAGAAAACATTTGGCATTTGTTTTGGGGGGGATTGGCTAACTTCACTTAGCATTATCTTCTCCAACTCCATCCATTTACCTGCAAATTCCATGATTTAATTCTCTTTTAATGCTGAATAATGTTCCATTGTGTATAGATGCCACATTTTTTTTATCCATTCATCTACTGAAGGGCGTCTAGGTTGGTTCCACAGTTTAGTTATTGTGAATTGTGCTGCTATAAACATTGTTATGGCTATGTTCCTGTACTATCCTGTTTTTAAGTCCTTTGGGTATAGAACAAGGAGAGGGATAGCTGGGTCAAACAGTGGTTCCATTCCCAATTTTCCAAGGAATCTCCATACTGCTTTCCATATTGACTGCACCAATTTTCAGTCCCACCAGCAATGTATGAGTGTGCCTTTTTCCCCACATCCTCGCCAATACTTATTGTTTTATTCATAATGGCTGCCATTATGAATAAAATGACTGGAGTGAGATGGTATCTTAGAGTGGTTTTGATTTGCATTTCTCTGGTTGCTAGAGATGATGAACATTTCTTTATATATTTGTTGATTGATTATATATCCTTTTCTGAGAAGTGTCTGTTCAGGTCCTTGCCCCATTTATTGATTGGGTTATTTGATTTTTGGTGTTTAACTTTTGAGTTCTTTATATACTCTAGAGATTGTGCTCTATCTGATGTGTGAGGGGTAAAGATTTGCTCCCAAGATGTAGGCTCTCTTCACCTCACAGATTGTTTCTTTTGCTGAGAAGAAAGGTTTTAGTTTGAGTGCATCCCATTTATTGATTCTTGGTTTTAATTTTTGTGCTATAGGAGTCTTATTAAGGAAGTTGGGGCCTAATCCCACATGATGGAGATTAGGGCCTACTTTTTTCTTCTATTAGACAGAGTCTCTGGTTTAATTCCTAGGTCCTTGATCCACTTTGAGTTGAGTTTTGGGCATAGTGAGAGATAGGGGTTTAATTTCATTTTGTTGCATATGAATTTCCAGTTTTCCCAGCCCCATTTGTTGAAGAGGCTATCTTTTCTCCAGTGCATGTTTTTGGCAACTTTGTCTGTTAGGGTCTGTAAACAAGTCAGGATGGCACCTGGCAAATGTTAGAGTCTGTAAACAAGTCTGGATGGCGCCTGGCATTTTGCCAGAGGGAGTGGTTTGTGAGATGGCGCCAGCGAGCCATTAAGTGTGGAGCTTCCTTATTGGTTGACTGCTGTATCTAGTTTATGTTAATTAAGATAAGCTGTGTGGAATGTATAAATACCCCTCCTGTCCTACAATAAACTGTTGAGAGCCACAGCCAAAGGGGCCCCAGCAAACTTCCAGCTGCCAGCAAACTTCCAGCTGCCGGCTGATGATTGGCTCACAGCAGCCCCAGCAACATCTAGCTGATTGGCTCCTCTGCGGTGATGTTCACTGGGCTGCTTCCCTGCCCTTCAGACTGCCAGCTGATGATTGGCTCACAGCGGCCCCAGCAACATCTAGCTGATTGGCTCCTCCAAGGAGCTGCTCATTGGGGGACTTCTTTGGCTCCGCCCACGCAACCCAGCCAATCGGCCTCAAGAACAGGAGGATTGTGGGAGGTGGTGAGGGTTGTGTGGGGGTGAGAGGCTTGTGGGAAGCCGGTGGTGGCAGTTGGGCTCTGAGGGGTTTTTCCTGAGGAGCTGTTTTGTTTGGTGTGTGTAGTTCTAAAAATAAAGTTAGTTTCTTTTGACAAGTGGCTCCTGAATTGTGCCCAGCCAGACTGCGGCAATAAACGGCTCCCACTCCTGCTGTATCAATGTACACAAGTTGCTCGTCACCCCCCCCCCCAGTTATTTTGCTGCAGCAGGACTGTGGCAGATGGTGGCCCGTTACGGGGAGCCCCGGGACACTCAGGGGTAAGTGACGAAAAAAAAGCTGCCCGTCCATAGACAGGACGGGAGCAAATCTGCTCGTCCCTAGATAGATAGGGAGAGAGGAAAAATGACCATTTTGAGAAAAAGGAAAAGATTGATACGGTATGTTTGTGTCTTGTTTTGTCTTGAAATGTTGTATTGTCTTTGTGATGAAAATATGGAAGTGGTGAGAAGTAAATTCCTAAGGGAAGGAGGCACCCCAGTGGAACCAAGAATAGTTAGGGCATGTGTTGATGGAAGCCCAGGAACTCTAGTCAGAAAGAAAAAGAAAGTTCAGAGGAGGAAGGATTATCAGGGAAAAAGTTGCAGCAAAAGGCTATTACTGAATACTTTTCGTTACCGGAGGGTGCAGGGGAGCAGGATGCCACTGGGGAGCAGGATGCCACTGCGAGAGCCCAAATCTAGACCTGACCCAGAGGCATGGTCTCACAGGCTCTTGCTCCCTGTGCCCAGAAGCAGTTTGAGACCGGGACACTGCCCAGGGCCATCTGGGGCTGCCCGGGACACTACAGCCGAAGTCGCTACCTGCGTCCCTGATGTTTGATCATTTTCAATGCCAATAACTAAGCTACAATGGTTCTCCCACACCTGGAAGCTAATGAGTAATGAGCGCCATTAAGGTCTATTTCAAATGTAAAAAACCTTGAGATAATGTACTAAATTTTCCAGAAGTTTGTTTTCTTAGTGCCTGCTGGAATACTACAGGATTTTCTTTAACATCATTGCTGGAGTTCCTGCCTTTGTCCCAGTGCCGGTGAAAACGAGAGTGGAAGAATTTCCAGTGTTGCTGAAAACCAGACGAGACTTCGGATCAAGCTAGCTGCCTGCAGAACTTACCTGGACTGTGATTTAAGCTAGCTGCCTGCAGAACTTACCTGGACTGTGATTCACCTGGACTGTGAGTTAATCTGTTGAGACACTGCTTTACCTGGACTGAGACAAACTGTAATCTACAACAAATTGTAACTCGATATCTTTGCAAACGATGTCATTGCTGGTATAATTTTTCCAAGGGCTTCTTGCATGGAGCCATCAATTGGCTTGGTATTGTGGCATTTTGTATCCTCCCCTTCTGCTTGTAGCAGATTGTTTGTGGTGTTTGTGTAAAAACCACTATGGTCGTTATTTAAATTAAACAAAAGGGGGAAATGTTAGGGTCTATAAACAAGTCTGGATGGCACCTGACAAATGTTAGAGTCTGTAAACAAGTCTGGATGGTGCCTGGCATTTTGCCAGAGGGAGTGATTTGTGAAGTAATGCCAGCGAGCCATTAAGTGTGGAGATTCCTTATTGGTTGACTGCTGCATCTAGTTTATGTTAATTAGATAAGCTGTGTGGAATGTATAAATACCCCTCCTGTCCTACAATAAACGGCTCCCACTCCTGCTGTATCAATCTACACAAGTTGTTCGTCATCCCCCCCCCCCCCCCGTTATTTTGCTGCAGCCGGACTGCGGCATTTGTCTAATATAAGATAATTGTAATTTTGTGGGTTAGTCTCTGTGTCCTCTGTACCATTGGTCTACCTGCCTGTTTTGGTGCCAATCCCGGGCTGTGTTTGTTACTAATGCTCTGTAGTATAGTTGAAGGTCTGGTATAGGGATGCCACCTGCTTCACTCTTCCTGCTGAGGATTGCTTTATCTATTCTGGGTCTCTTATTTTTCCAGATAAATTTTATGATTGTTTTTTCTATTTCTATGAGGAATGCCATTGGGATTTTTATTGGAATTGCATTAAATCTGCATTAGTGCTTTGGTTCTGAGGTTTAAAAAAAATTGTTGAAAGCAATCTAAAAGAAAGATTGGACCCACATTTCCAGGGCAATATTAGAAGCCAGAAGACAATGGAATGTCCCCAAAGTGAGTTTCCCAATTAAAGATTCATATGGAGGGAAGGCCAGCTATAGGTATTTTTTTTTAGGCAAAGATTCAGTGTTTACCACTATTTTACTTGGACATAATAGACACTAATGGGTGTATTTCATTAAGAAGGAGGAGGAACCTCAGAGGAAGAAGTAAGAGGCCAAAGCAATGCTGAGCAAAGACACTAAGTAGGCACTCACATTATGGACGTGAGAACTGTGATGTCCACAATAATGCTGGGAGGCTTGAGAGCCAGGTGGAGCCTCGGGACCACTGAAGAGGCATGGACGATCATAGCCAAAGCCGTCCATGAGTCCTGGTTGTTTTGAAGAAAAGCAGATATAGTAATAAACTTGAATTTTTTTGTATGTCAAATGTGCATTTTACAAATTCAAGTGTTGATGTTGCATCCACTGGATATCCACATGGAAAAGAATGAGTTGGACCATGACTTACACCAACACAAAAATTAACTCAGAGTGGACTTGAGGCATAAATGTTGAGAGCTAAAACCAGAAAACTCTTAGAAAAAAAAAACAACAGGAGTAACTCTAGGTGAGCTGGCTTGCACAAATATTCCTTAGATAGGACACCAAAAACACAAGTAACAAAGGGGGAAAAAAAGATAAATTGGTCTGGACCAAAATTAAAAACTTTTGTGCTACAAATGTTACCATCAAGAAAGCAAAAGACCACTCACAGAAGGGGGTAAAATATTTGCAAGTCAAGTATCTGATCTGGACTTGTATCCAGGAGCTCTTCAGAACTCATACAACTTAGTCATAGGAAGAAAAATTATGCAATTAAAAAAAGCAAGCAAAGGGTCTGAACAGACATTTTGCCAAAGATAGAAATGACCCAAATATCACATAAAAATATGCTAAACATCATTGGACATTAGGTAAATGCAAAGTAAAACCACAACAGATATCACTTCACCCCCATTAGGATGACTACTAAAAAGAATAAAAGATAATCACAAGTGTCAGTGAAGAGGTGGGGAAATTGGAAGCCTCATACATAGTTGATGGGAATGTAAACCGTCGCTGCCACTTTGGAAAAGTTTGGCAGCTCCCCTAAATAAGCTCAATGTTGACTCACCACACCCCCCAGAAATTGCACTTATCGGTACACGCTCAAAGAACTTGAAAACATATGTTCACATAAAAACTTGTACACAAATGTTCTTTGCATCATCATTCATAATGTCAAAAAGTGGAGACAACCCAAATGTTCATCAGCTGATGAATGGATAAATTAATACGGTCTATCCATGTAACAGATTACTATTCAACCGTACAAAGCAACAAAATAGAGATACAGGGTACAACCTGCAGGAATCTTAAAAACATTAGAAGCCAGTCACAAAAGAACTCTTATTGTATGGTGCCATTTGATGAAATGTCCAGAATAGACAAATCTGTGGAGACAGAAAGTAGATGAGTAGTTTCCGAGGGTAGTGGGGAAGGGAGAGCAGAGAGTAACTGATAATGGTTATGAGGCTTCCTTTGGGATGATAAAACGTTGGAAATAGATTGTGGTGATGGCCGCACCACTCTGTGGATGTAATTAAAACCCATTGCAAAGTCCACATCACATGGGTGAGGGGTATAGCATCTGAAATATGTCTCAACAAAGCTGCTGAAATATTTTAAGGGTAGCTCCCAAAAGAGTAGAAATAGATTATCTATGTAACTTCTAAGCCAGTGGAGGTTAAGAGCATACTAATTTAAAAAACCGGTTAAAGAATGGCAGGAAAGAAGAAAAAGAAATACACACACACACACACACACACACACACATCACACATCACATATGGATGGTTGCAAATCAATATTTAATTACAATACACTATATTCAGAATGATATCATCTCAGTGTGTGTGTATGTGTTACTGGGGATTTGTATTTCGGGGTGTTTTAATCAGCTTTTTCCTGGGCTGCAACCCAAAACACTGAAAAGAACAATTTTAAAGGAGGAAAGTCTTCTCCGGGGGCTCACCGTTTCAGAGGTCTCCATTCAGAGACAGCTGGCTCCATTCCTGGGGTCTGAGGTGAGGCAGATCATCATGGCAGAAAGGGGTGGTGGAGGGAAGCAGCTGGAGACATAGAGCCAGAAATCAGAGAGAGACTGGCCGGGTGCCATGGCACACGCCTGTAATCCCAGCAGCTCGGGAGGCTGAGGCAGGAGGGTCCCAAGTTCAAAGGCAGCCTCAACAATTTAGCGGGGCTCTCTAAGCAACTCAGTGAGACCCTGTCTCTAAATAAAACAAAATAGGGCTGGGGATGTGGCTCAGTGGTCGAGTGCCCCTGGGTTTAATCCCCAGTATGCCCCCCCCAAAAAAACACAAGAAATCAGAGAGAGACTAAGCTCAGCACACAAAACATATACCCCAAAGGCATCCCCCAATGACCCACCTCCTCCAGCCACACCCTTCATGCCTATAGTCACCACTCAGTTAATCCCTACCAGGGGGTTAATACACTCATAATCCAAACATTTCACCTCTAAACCTTCTTGCATTGTCTCACACATGAGCTCCACACTTGAGCTCTTGGGGGACACCTCACATCAAAACACCCTAATACTGGGCTACATCCCCATCTTTTCATTTTTTATTTTGGTTCAGGGTCTAAGTTGCCTGGGCTGGCCTTGAACTTGTGATCCTTCTGCCCCAGCCTTCTGAGTAGATGGGATTATAAGTGTGTGGGACTCATATACTTATATATTTTTAAAAAGCAGATATTATCATCTATTGCCATGATGTTCTGCCTCACCTCTGAGTGGTAAAAGTACTTTTATAAACTGTTGGGGAGGGAAGGAAATGACTACCATGGAGAAATGGGGTGTGAGCTTCTGCAATATCTGACACATGCACTTTATTACTTTATTAAAGACCAGAAACAGCATGGCAATTGTTACAATTTATTAATCTGGGCAAATATGTCCACAGATGTCTTTTTTTTCCCCATACCACTTTATACTTAAAATATTTCTGAATTAAAAGGCAATAAAAATAGCATTGGCAAGAGTTTGGGAAAATGTCATGCCCCCTCCACTGATAAGCCTGCAGAGCTTTGGAGAAAAATTCTGACACTACGCAGCCCAAGTTTTTAAAACATCCACATTCTTTGAATCAGTAACTCTTCAAAGACTTGAAGAAAATAACTCGTGTATCTCAGCAGACTTTGTGTGCACAAAGATTTACCTACACCAACATTTGCTATAGTTCCACACACACATATGTCCATACAAATGCATACACTCATGTACTGGTATGGGTCATGGACATGTTGGTTAACCATGGACCATATACAAGGGTGGCCCCATAAGATCACATCACCCAGTGACATTGCAGCCAACATAGTCTGTGTAAGCACACGCTAGGATGTTCCCAGGACGATGAAATCCTCTGAAGACACATTTCTCAGAACAGGGCCCTGTCATTGAGCGATGCATGACCGTAGGCCCATCAGTTACATGTGGGTGCAATATTCACAAGTACTATGCAATTAATCTAAATAATTAATCAGAGAAAGAGAAGGTCTCTGGCCTGTAAGAATCTGAGGAAACTTTCCTACCGTCTCCAGAGAATGGCGGATGTGCATAACACAGATTTGTGGACAATTTCAGGGCATCCCAGGTACTTACAATGTGTACCTTTTGTTAGCGAATAAAAAACTGCCAACTGACTTCTAATTCTCCTTGAGGAGCCCCAGCCTCCAGGAAGACTTTGGTGCCCACCCTCTCCAGCCGACCCAGCCCGGGTGGGACACCCCCTCCTTAAGACGCTGTAGGATGCTCGCTTGGCTCCATGGTTTATTTTCCCTCTTACTCACCTTTGAGAACAAGATGCACAACTCAATGGCTTTGTGTCCCCAACAGCAGGGACACAAAGAAACTACTTGTTGACCAGATGACCAAATGAACGTTCCTTGAGGAGGGAGATGTTGCTGTGTATTGCTGCTAGATAACGATTCACCGAGATAGACACATGCTTCTCACTATTTATCAACCCACAGTCAATGTCAAGCACCTCCCTGACCACCCGGTCCTTAGCAGGTCTCTTGAAACGCACTAGATTTCAAAAGCAGCCTTGTGTTAAAGAATGAGATGCAGCACAGACCACACGTGAACTGCCACCCCGGCACATAGGCCGGGCCCAGCTCAAAGCTCAGCCCTGAACCAGCCCAAGCAGTGACTTAGTCAAATCAGCAGCAGCTTGTTTTCATTCCCGAGGACAAGCTTTCCAATCTCTTCTGAAGTTATTTCCCTTCCTCTCCTTTCCCGCTATTCCCTATTTTCATCAAGCAGAGCCCTTGAATGCTTTTCCCTGCCAGCTCTTCAAGAGGCCATTCCCCCTGGAGCTGGCGACACAGAACCTATTAATAAGCAAACAGAATGAACTGGCTCTCGCTCCTCATAGTTAAATTCCTCTGCCACCGATTTCTCAAACGCTTCCCTTTAGGGTGTTCCTGCAGAGTCCCATTCATTTAGAGGAAATGTGGAAAATTGTTTAATGTTTCTTGTTGTAAGCAAATGGCGGTAAATGCCGATTCCATGTGGAGAGGAAAATGCCTCTCTCCTCCTCTTGGCTTCCAAACCCATCTGGTGGCCCTGGCAGAGCCTGAGCACACGCGACTGTCATCGTCGTCACGTGGTTAACGGGGCTGCAGAGGAAATCTTCAATCCTGCTCGCCATCCTGGCCTCGATTTTGTGCACAGCCTAACCACGCTCCCATTCCTGCCTCGGTTTCCCCAACTGTGAAGTAGCGACACGGTATCCCTGTTCTTTACATCCCGATCCACCCAGCGGAGATACACTGCTGTGCACCTGCCTTGGGCTTGGATAGTGGGGGACCACATGGTAAGCCCAGAGGATCTCCTGGCATCTTAGTTTCCAAACAAAGATGGGGAAAACTCCAACCGCTGGATGAAACCATAGGATGAGAGAAGTATAAAATATCTATTTGGGTCTGCTGACCCATGTAGGAAGAAAGGGTGATTACTCAGAGGAGAAAGGGGCAAGTCTGTTCCATCCTGTTTTTAAAAAACTAAAAATGTCAAAGTTATCTCATTTGTACCCTTCTTCCTCTATCATACTTCAGAGAATAGGGCTTTAGGGGACCCCATCTCTGTTATCGGGGATTGTATTTAGGGGGAAAGAAAAATGGGACAGGACACCTGCCCAAGCCCCTCATTCTTGCAGTAGGGGAGGGTGGGATAGCCAGGTGAGCAAGTCACTGACCTCGTATTAGACACAGGGGCACAATGGTGGAGCCCCCAGCTCAGCTCTTCAGTCTCCAGGTAGATACATCGAAGCCCGGAGTTGAATGTGGTAGGGCCACACTGTCAACGGGGGGCCAGTGAGGGAAGACACATTTCTTACTGCCAGGTTCCCTAGGGCTGTAGGGATCTCCAGCATCTAGCGACATCATCCAAACACCAGAACAAGCAGACGGTCATCACACGGAGCTTCTCGCCCCACCAAATGCTCCCGCCACGGCAGTCACGGGAGATCTCCTTCCTCAGCTGCAATGTGCCCACTCCTGCCTGTGTGGGTCCCCCTTGCCAAGGCTGCCCCGAGGGACTACACAGCGGCATGACTCTTTAAAATCCCCTCACATTGGAGCCTGTGTGTCGGCCTAAGACTCTCCCCGACACCCTCTGACTTCAAATCCCCTGTCACGCAGGCTTCCTGGCCCATGTAGCACAGTCCTTTAGGAAGTGCCGATGCTGTGTGCTGCTTCTTACTGTCGCCCCGCTAATGAAATGCCATCTCATGGTGTTCGCTAACACTTTCTCGTTCTTAGTCTTATTTTCCTCAATAAGACACAAATTCCTTGAGAGCACAGCTCCTTCATAATTCCATCTCTCTCATAACATGTAATCAAAATAGCAACAACTCATGCACCGGGCGCTATTCCAGAGGCTTTATAGTGCTGGCCGGCTTCATGTGCATGGCAAGCCACAAAGTGAATGCTAACAGCACCTAGGTTTCCTACAGGAGGAAATCAAACAGAGCGGGTCAGTGACCCAGGCAAGAGTCAAAAAGCTCATCCCTGGTGAAGATAGAAACTGCGCTGGGACAACCTGCCTGCAAGCCTGCACTCTCTCCTGCTCTGCCACCCCACCCTCTTCTGTGGGCATCCGGTGTGGTGCATAATAGGAGCTCAGTGCGTTGTTAGTGCTTGTTGACTGCTGGGGTATCCTCCAACAGTGCAAGGCCTTAGGAACGAGGATTCACTCCACATCTACCATGTGGTAAAGTATCTGTGACTGCTCCAATCAGTTCTGGTGATCTCCCCACCCAACTTTCCCAAACGGCTGCCTATTGGAACCACAACTGGTTTGTGATGAAGAAAGACCAAAAGGTTTTTGTTTTTATTTTCCATTTTTTTCTAATCATAGTAAAATACATACAGCACAGAATTTACCATTTAACACTTTTAAATAACTCACTTCAGCATTATTGGCACTGTGGATAATCCTCACCCGTCCGTTCGGGAAATTTTCATCACCCCATCAGAACTTTTGTACCCATTAAACGACAGCTTCCTCTCCAGCCTCCCCCAGCCTAGCAAAGCTCTGATCTCCTTCCTGTCTGTGAGTTGGTGGCTCTAAGAGTCTCCTCCTGCAAGTTGAGTTCCACGATAATTGTCCTTGCCGTCTGTCGCATTTCACCCAGACCCTCCAAGCTTCTTTCCTCTGGAAGGCTGACTGACACTCCGTGGTATTCCACATTTTGCCCATCTGACCATCAGTTGATGGATGCTGGGGTTGTCCCTACCTCTTGGCTACTGCGAAGTATGCTGCTGTGGACACTTGTACATGGAAAGAAAGAGGAATTTTAACACCAGCGCTTATGAAGCGGAACGGAACAGAAAGCAAGCTGACTTCTGAACGATGGTCCCACGATGCCCACAAATACAGCCAAATATGTCCCGGCTGCCCGGCACAGAAGAGCACTTTAGAGGGAGAGATCTGGACCCTGTGAGTTATGTGATCTTGGGCTGAGTTTCCCGGCCTGGGACATAAGGGATAAGAGTAGGTGATTCTGAGGATGCTTCCAGTTCAGCTGTTGCCATGTTCCAAACCTCAAATCCGTTCCCTTAGCCCCTGAGGGTGAAGAATACATTTGCTCACCCACTTTCTTGGAGATTTGGCATTTGCTGATGTGAGTTGGCAGCTTCTCTGGGTGTTTTGCTGAGATGCCAAATAACTTCCTAAACAGGACACCACTCCCCTTGATCTCCAGGAACAGGCTGGGGAATGAGGAACCACTTCCTCCCCCACCTGCACGACTTCCTTTGCTTCCCCGGGGACACCATTAGCTCTGCCAACTGTAAGGCCCCCTTCTGGGAAACCCCCGTTTCTCACAGAAACCGAGTCCCTCCTGTCTCAGGGCCTCTGTCCTGTCATTCTAACTCATCTGCCAGCTGAGTATGGCCGACCTCTCCCTGCCCTGGGATCCAGCCCTCTGTGATTCCAAGGGAGGGATAGGGAAAGAGATTGGTTTGTTTGGAAGAGGGAAGTGGCATCAGGAATGAGCAGGAAGGTGGAGAGGAGGACAGGGGTGCATCTTCTAACCTCCAACACAAGACGGCATCACACACAAAAAGTGTTTATGACTTTAGAAAAAATCAGGGAAAGGAATGATATAATTATGAAATAAAGCCATGATTCCATGTATTCAGGGACAGTGTAAAATCACATATTCTATTAAAAACAATGATAGAGTAAGACTGGAAGCACCACCTTGGGGGAGAAAGTCCCCACTTCTGAGCCCCCACGGCCATTTTCCTCATTCTGTCTCTGTGTGCCAACCCACACTTTCTCCTCAACCGGCCTCTGCCTGGCAGGGCCCAGGAGGGTAAGGGGGGCTGCCCTTGGCCAAGTGTCATGGGTGAACACTGTCACCCACAGTTAACCTTCACGTGAGAACAGTGGACTCAGGATGAAGTTTCTAGAAACATCTTAGTTTTAGATTGCAAGTACAGTCTCCGGGTTTTTATTTTTGCTTTTTCTTTTTACTCTAAGTCTGGTCTGATTTACTTTATCTATTATTGAGTCATTACCCTGAAGCAAATTTCTCAGTTGAGCCCATGTGACTTACTGTTCTGCATTTGGCTCTGTAGCTCAGGTGTGTGAGTGTGTGTGAGACCGAGAGTGCACGGTGTGCATGGGTGTGCCTAAGTGTATATGTTCAAGTGTGTGTACATGTGAGTGTGAGAGTGTGTGTGTGTTTGCATGAGAGTGTGTACATAGGCGTCTGTGTGTATGTGTGCGTGAGAGATGTGTGTGAGAGGGAGTGTGTATAAGTGTGTACATGTGTGTTTTTGAGAGAGTGTGCCTGAGTGTGTGGGTGTTTGTTCTCTCCCATGACTTGTTTATGCTGCTCTTCATTCTCACTATACTAAGGGTAAAAAAAAGAAAATGATAGAAAATTCTATGCAATTTTTATGTTGGCAAAAACAAATCGTCTCTGGTGCCTTCCACCTTCCCTCGACCTCTCCATATTATTGTCCATGCCGACTCATTTCTCATCCTGACTGACTCATTTTGCTCAAACTTTACCCTCATTGTTGATGTATGGGCTGACACATGTAACATTTCCCCTGAAAATAGGACGAGTGCTGTGTCTCAGTAACAAGAACAGAAGAGTGGTAGGCTTTCCTTTTTGATTATGTTTCAGGAAACATGCATTAACCCATATCTGAAATTCTTTACAATACCAGTGTCAATAATTACCTTTCTTTAGACATATTTTCAAAGTAACTTTGAAGCTCAAAAGAAAAATACAAATGTCTGGGCTCTACCGCAGAGTTACTGAACTGGATCTTGGGGACAGTTCCAGAACATCTGTATACAGTGGACCCTCCACATCTGTGAGTTCTTTATCCATGGATTCAAACATCAGCTGATCAAAAATATTCTGGAAAAAAAAAAGTTGCATCTGTACTAAACAAGGGAAGCCTTTTTTTTCTTGGCACAATCCCCTAAATGATGCAGTGTTAACAACTACCTACACAGCATTTATATTGTATTTGGTATCTAAAGATGATTTAAAGTGTACAAGAGGATGCATGTAGGTTCTATGCAAATACCACACCATTGCATATAAGGGACTTGAGCATCTGTGTATCTTGGTATCTGCAGGGAGTACTGGAACCAGTCCCCTGAGCGTACCAGGGGTCAAATGTACTCTTCGTGTTTCAGAAGAGATTTCTGATGCACACTCGGGATTAGGGACCAGCAACACAGCGGGGGGAAATGCATATAAATCAGAGAAGAGAGACTTCAAGATGTTGAGCAATATGAATAGCACCATTTAATTTCTCCACAAAGAAGCCCTGAGACATCCTTTTTGGACATGGTACCCTCTTGCTTGCTCATTTGCCAACCATTTGCTCAGCAGAACCTTCCTGCGTACAGGCTGTAGGTGCTGAGAAAGACACAGAAGTAGACAAGGACGTTGGCAGCCCTACATCAAGAGGAAAGACCTGTCCAGAGGTAGCCAGGGCACAGGAGCTGTGCAGGGAGGCCGCTCGAGAGTCCAGAGGAGGGAAGTGACCTTTCTGCCTAGAGACATCGTAAGGACTCCCTGGAGAACACATTCTTTGGGATATTTCAACAGGAAGAGATGGAAAGAGCAGCCAAGATAGAGAATCTCTTGAGCAAAGTCTCAGAAGTGGGGAAACACGGAGCACCTTCTAGGGAACAGGGTCCCAACACCTGGAGAAGAGAGAGGCATAGACTTAAGGCAGGAGGGTAAGAGGCCATGAATGCCAACTCTTCCAGGAAGCCCTGCAGCCCAGCCAGCGGGCAGAACTCAAGTCCAGCTGCTTCCTTCTGAAAACTTTCTGCAGTTCTCAGTTTGCCTGACTTACCTCTCATCCCAAATGCCAGCCCCTGAACTTGGACCACCATCTCCGCCCTGCCAGAAACCAGGTGCCTCTCTGTACCACCAGCTAACACTTCACCAAGGGCCCATCGAGAGCTCTGAATCCACTCCTGCACCTTCATGACACCTTGAGTGCTTCTTTATTATTTCCACTGCACAGATGAAACAACTGAGAATCAGGGAAGTTAAGTCGTTCGCCCCAGACTGTGCCAGGTGAGCAGAGGCATAGGGAACTCAACTCAGGATCATTGGTTCCAAAGTTACACCCTCAACCTGCAGGTGGACTCTCCCTGTGTAAGATAACCACGTTTGCTTTTGATATTGGACCACCTCAAAACCATCTACCAGCCCAGTGTTTCCAAGACTTTTGTAATCTGTGTGAACTTGTGGGTTTTAAAAGTAATTTTTATTGTGGAAAAAAAAATCACAGTTCAGCAGTGTCAAGTGTATTTCCACTGTTGTGACCACTGGTGTGAAACAGACCTCTAGAACTTTTTCATCTCACAGAACTGAGAGTCGACCCATTCAACAACACTCTTGTCCCGCTCCCCAAGCCCCTGGTGACTATCATTCTACTTCCTATTTATGAATTAGATTGTGTCCAATTCCTCATTTTAAGTGGAATAAAACAGCACTTGTTCCTTTGTGACCGGCTTATTTCATTTAGCAATGTCCTCAGAATTCACCGTGGTGTAGCACATGATAGGAATTCCTTCCATTTTAAGCCTCCTTATCACTGCATGGTATGTATATACCACACTTGTTTAGCTATGGGTCCATCAATGGATTTTGGATTGCTTCCACCTCTTGACTACTGAGAAAAGTGCTTCTGTGGGCATCGGTGTGAAAGTATTTCTTCAAGACTCAGTCTCAATTCTTTGGGTGATATGCCCAGAAGTGGGGTCACTGCGTCACATCAAAATCTAAGGAACACCATGCAGCCCCCCACAGCAGTTGAACATTTCACAGCCCCACCGACAATACACAAGGTTCCAGCTTCTCCATATCCCTACCAACGTTTGTTATTTTCTGGGTTTTTAAAATAGTAACCATCCTAATGGTATGAGGTGATATCATGTTTTATTTTCATTTCTCTGACAATTGGTGACACTGAGCATATATCTATATATTTGTCAGTCTTTTGTATTTCATCTTTGGAGAGATGCTATTTTCAAATGCTTCTTTCAGTTTTTAACAATCCATCAGTTTTGTTCAAATCCTCTTTTAACTCACCTTTTTTGTTGTTAAATTATCCTTTTATATTGTGCATATTAACCCTTTATCAGATAAATAATTTGGCAAATGTTTTCTCCTGTCCCATGTGTGGCTTTTTCACTCTTCAGGGTGTGTCCTTTGACGAACACGTTTTCCATTTGCTATCATCCCACCTGTCTTTTTTTTTTCTTTTTCTTTTTTTCTTTCTTTTCTTTTTTTTTTTTTTTTTGCTATTTTTGCTTTTTTGGCCTGTGTCTTTGATATCATATCCAAAAGATCCTTGTCAAATTTAATGTCATGAAGAACTAGTTCTCTGTTTTCTTGCAGGAGTTTTCCAGTTGTGGGTCTTATAATTAAGTCTCTCGTCTATTTTGAGTCCATTTTTGTGTCCGATGTAAATTCAACTTTATTCTTTTGCATGTGGGTATTCTGTTTCTCCAACACTAGTTGAAGAAATGTGCCCCATAAATGATCTCAGCATCGTTTTAAAAAATCACATAGTCATCTATGTGAATTTATTACAGGATTCTACTCTGTTTCATTGTTCTATATATTTGTCTTTATGTCAGCACTGCACTGTTTTGATTACCGTGGCTTTGTATATGCTTTGAATTCAGGAAATATGAACTTTGTCCTTTTTCAAAAACTTTTTTTGCTGCCTGGGATCTGTTGGAATTCTGTATATATTATACGATTGTGTTTTCTATCACTGGGATTTTTATAAGGATTTTTGTTAAATCTGTAGATAATTTTGATAGTATTGGCATCTTAGCAATATACAGTCTTCCAATCCATGAACATGGATGTCTTTACACTTACATATGTATTTTTTAATTTCTGTCAACCATGTTTTGTAGTTTTTAGCATATAAATCTTTTACCACTTTGTTTAGGCTCTCATTTTACTCTCATTGGTGCTATTGTAAATGGAATTGTTTTTAAATTTTCCTTTTGCAGTCATTCATTGTTAATGTTTGATTATTTAAAGTGTGTTGTTTAATTTCTACATGGTCATGAATTTTCCATTTTTCCTTTTAATTTTAGTTTTATCCTACAGTAACTTGAAAAGATACTTTGCTTGCAGTCTCTTTTAAAGGTATTGAGATGTGTCTTGTGGCCTGATACGTAGTACATCTTGAAGAATATTCCACGTGATCTTGAGAAAAATGTATCTTCTGCTATTGTTGGGTGGAGTGTTCTGTTAGGTACAATTCATCAGTATTGTTCAAATCCTCTTTTAACTCATCTTCTGTTCAGTGCATTATTGAAATGAGCTGTTGAGGTCTCCTGCTATTGCTGTCCATTTCTCCCTTCAAGTGCATCAAAATTTGCTTCACACATAGGGAATCTCTCATGCTTTGTGAATAAACACTGGTAATTGTTACATATTCTTGATGAATTGACCCTTTTATCCTTACATAATGTCCTGGGTTTGTTTTTTTTTTCTTTTTTTTTCTTTTGGTATATTGCAACAATTTTATTTTATTTATGTATGACAGCAGAATGCATTACAATTCATATTACACACATAGAACACAATTTTTTCATATCTCTGGTTGTATACAAAGTATGTTCACACCAATTCCTGTCTCCATACATGTGCTTTGGATAACGATGTCCATCACATCCCACCATCCTTGCTAACCCCATACCCACTCCCTTTCCCTCCCACCCCTCTGCCCTATCTAGAGTTCATCTATTCCTCCCATGCTCTCCCTTCCCTATCCCACTATGAGTCAGCCTCCCTATATCAGAAAAAAAATTCGGCATTTGTTTTTTTGGGATTGGCTAACTTCACTTAGCATTAACTTCTCTAACTCCACCCATTTATCTGCAAATGCCATGATTTTATTCTCTTTTATTGCTGAGTAATATTCCATTGTGTATATATGCCACATTTTTTTATCCATTCATCATTGAAGGGCATCTAGGTTGGTTCCACTGTTTAGTTATTGTGAATTGTGCTGCTATAAACATGGCTGTGCCTGTGTCCCTGTAGTATGCTGTTTTTAAGTCCCTTGGGTATAGACCGAGGAGAGGGTTAGCTGGGTCAAATGGTGGTTCCATTCCCAATTTTCCAAGGAATCTCCATACTGCTTCCATATTGGCTGCACCAATTAGCAGTCCCTCCAGCAGTGTATTACAACAATTTTTGACTGACAAGTCTATTTGGTCTGATCCTAGTATAGTCCCTCCAGCTCTTTTTGGTTACCATTTGCATGGAACCGTCTTTTTCCACCCTTCTACTTTCAGCTTGAGTTTACTTAAATCTACAGTGAGTTTCCTATAGATATTTTACACTTGGATCTTGCTTTTTTTTTCTTTAATCCATTCAACCAGTCTGTGTCTTTGATTAGAAAGTTTAACCCATGTACACATTTGCCATTTTGTTGATTGCCCTCTCTGTGTCCTGGGGCCTTGGTCCCCCCTTTCCTCTCTTACTACTTCCCTTCGTGTTCTGTTGACTTTTTGTAGTAACATGACTTTATTCCTTTCTCATTTCCTTTCACATATAGCAGCATACCTCAGGGAGATCGAGGGTTCACTTCCAGAACTCTGTAATAAAGCGAGTATCACAATAAAACAAGTCACCTGAATTTCTTAAATTTCCCAATGCAAGTCAAGTCATGTTTACACTACTCTGTAGTTTATTAGGTGTGAAATAGCGTTGTCTTTTAAAAAAAAGCAATGTCTATAGCTTAATTTAAGAACATTTCATTGCCCAAAAATGCTACCCATCATCTGAGCATTGTGAGCTGTGGTCTTTCTGCTGGTGGCAGACCTTCCTTGATGTCAGAGCTGCTGACATTCAGGGTCCTGGTTGCCAAAGATTGAGGTGGCCCTGTCAGTTTCATAAAAGAAGACTATAATGAAGTTTTTCACATGGATTGACTTCACCCACAGTGGAAATTCTTTCTAAATTAAAGTCAGTTCTCCTGAACACTACCATGAACTATCAGCTAAGTTTATATAATATTCTAAATCTTATGTCTTCATTTCAACCAGGAGTAGTTTTCATCTCATCAATAATATTTATGGTAACCCTTTAGTAATAGTAGATTTCATCTTGAGAAACTACTTTCTCACAAGGTGTGGTGGCACACACCTGTAATCCCAGCTTCTCAGAAAGCTGAATGTTGTGGTTTAGATAGGAGGTGTCCCCCAAAATTTCACATGTGAGGCAATGCAAGAAAATTTAGAGGTGAAATGACTGGGTTAGAAGAATCTGAACATAATCAGTGCATTAACCTACCAATATGGATTAACTGGGTAGTAACTATAGCTAGAAGGAGACCACTGGGGACATGCCTTTGGGATTTATATTTTTTATCTGGTGAGCAGAGCTCTTTCTCTCTGCTTCCTGACTGCCATGTCCTGAGCTGCCTTCCTCTGTCACATCCTTCTGCCTCACCCTCAGGCCCACAGCAATGGAGCTAGCCATATATGGACTGAGACCTCTGAAACCATGAGCCCCAAATAAACTTTTCCTCCTCTAAATTGTTCTTGTCAGTTCTTTTGGTCACAGCAATGAAAACGCTGAGGCAAGAGGATTGTAAGTTTAAGGTCAGCTTTGGCAACTTAGCAAGACTGTCTCAAAAAAACATTTTTTAATTGTTTTCAAAGTGTGGAGATGTAGCCTAGTGGTAGAATGCTTGGCTAGTATGCATGGGGCCCTGGGTTTGACCCCAGCTCAAGAAAGAGGCAGGAAAGAAGGAAGGAAGGAAGGGAGGAAGGAAGTGAGGGAGGGAGGGAGGGAGGGAGGAAGGGGAAAATAGAGGGAGGGAAGGAGGGAGGGAGAAAGATCAGTTGTGGCTTCACCTTGCCCTTCCATGTTATGAAATCTTCACAATTTTCTCCTGAAGCTTCATCTCGTCTCTCAGCCTTCATACAAGTGGCGAGAGCTAGACCTGTGTCCTGGATTGGGCTCTGGTCTGAGAGAAAGTTGCGGCTGGTTTGGTCTCTATACCAGTGAAACTCTCTCCAGGTCAGCAATTCGGCTGCTTCTCTTATCACTGAGGGTTGCTGGAGCACCACTTGAAGTTTCCTTCAAGATCTTTCCTTTGCTTTCACAATTGGGTAAACTGTTAGGATAAGAGCCCTATCCCGGCTTTTCACTCACCTTTCACCAGCTTAATCATGTCTAGCCCTTGATTTGAAGTGAGACGGGCCGCTCTTCCTTTCACTTGGACACTTAACTGCCATTATAGGGCTATGCAGTGGCCTCCTTCAAGTATTGCTGTGTGCTGCAGGAGAAGAGGGGCTCTTGGAGAGGACAGAGATGGGGGAATGGCCGGATGGTGGAGCAGTCAGAACACCCACATTCACTACGTGTGTCATCTTCTGTGGGCATAATTTGTGGCACCCCCAAATGATTACAGTAGTGACATCAAAGGTCACTGATCGTAGATTATCATAAAATACATAATAATAATTAAAAGTTTAAAATATTGTGAAAATTACCAAAATATGACACAGATACAGACGTGAGTACAGGTTATTGGGAAAAAATGGTGAAGTTCAATAAAGCAGAGAACAATAAAACAAGGTAGATTCTATGGATAATTTTTTTATGGTTCCTGTTGCAATTATATCGAACATCTTAAAATCATGACATTCTATTTTGAACTGATAACAATTTAATTTTGATAGCATGCAAAAATCCACTCCCGTGTGTGCCACCTCATAATTTATATTGATACAATCTTTATGTATTGTAATTAATTTGCATTTATACATTTTTTGTTTTGTCAGCTAAATTCTGAATTAACAATGAATGCATACACCAAAATTACAATAATACAGTTTACTATATTTGTCCATGTATTTGCGTTTTCTAAAGAATTTCATATTTCTATTGTTCTATTGTCCAGCATCTTTTACTTGCACCTTGATGGATTTCCTTTAGCATTTCTTCCTGAGCAGGTCTTGTGGTAAAAAATTCATTCATTTTTTGTTTGCCTAGAAAAGCCTTAATTACTCCTTTATTTCTGATACATGTAATATTCTTGGTTGGCAGGTTTTCTTTGTTTTGTTTTGCTTTCAACACTTTGAGTATAACACCCTGCTCCCTCTGGCCATCAAGGTTTCTGTTGAGAAATCCACTAGAAATCTTATTGTACATAATGAATTGCTTTTCTTGTGCTCCTTTTAAGATTCTCTGTTTTAAGAATTTTGAAATTTTTATTATGATGTGTCCAGGTGTGAGTCTCTTTCAATTCATTCACAATGGCATCTTTAAGCTTCTTGAATTTGTATGTCCAAATTTTCCTCCAACTTGAGGAATTTCTGGCCATTGTTTCTTCAAATAAATTCCCCAAGCGTGCTCCATATCTATCTATCTATCTATCTATCTATCTATCTATCTATCTATCTATCTATCTATCTCTCCTCACTCCCTTCTCTTCTCTTCTCTTCTAGTCTCTTCCTTTCTCTTTCTGTAACTTCCTTAATGCGTTCATTGAACTGCTTGATAGTACTCCATAAATTCCTTGAGAGTTATTTATTTTCTTCATTTTCTTTTCTTTTTTTCTCCTCTGATGTAATGATTTAGTGCTGCAGTCCGGCTGCAGCAAAATAACCAGGGGGTGACGAGGAACTTACGTAGATTGATACAGCAGGAGTAGGAGCCGTTTATTGTAGGACAACAGAGGTATTTATACATTCCACACAGCTTATCTTAATTAACATAAACTAGATACAGCAGTCAACCAATAAGGAATCTCCACACTTAATGGCTCGCTGGTGTTACTTCACAAACCACTCCCTCTGGCAAAATGCCAGGCGCCATCCAGACTTGTTTACAGACTCTAACATTTGCTAGGCGCCATCCTGACTTGTTTACAGACCCTAACAATTTAGTTCACCATCTTTAAAATTCATGGATTCTTTCTTCCATTTAAAGGTTTCTGTTGAAACTTTTAAGTTATATTTTTAGTTTGTTATTATATTTCTTAACTCCAGAATTTCTTTTTGGTCCTTCCCATTTTTATACTTTCTTTCTGTTGGAATATATCATTTATAAATATCATTTATTTGTCTGGGTTCTCCTTTAACTCATTGAGCATCTTTATGATAGTTACCTTAAAGTCTGTGTCAGATAGTTCATAGATCTGTATTTCTTTAGAGTAAGGTTCTGTTGTTGTAGTTTTGTCTTTTGATTGGGCCATGTTTCCCTGTTTCCTTGTGTGTCTCGTGATTTGTTACTGTAGATGGTTATGTTGAAACTCAGGCATTTATAGACTGGCTTCACTCAAAGGGGGACTTTACCTGATGTTAACCAGCTGTAGATTATAGGACTTCTCACACCCTTTCTGATTATGTGTCTTCTCTAGGCATGAGCATGTGCTTTAAATTCTCTCAAATTCCCTTAGCAGTTTGTCTCTGCTTCTTCTCAGTAGCCTATACTCCCTTCCTCCCTCTAGCATCTGCCTGTGGAACTGCAGCTCAAATGTGCCACTATGATTATAACTGTTTTCAGTGACTGCCAATCTAGGCTGCCAGTCCTGTTACCCTTTGAGTTAAGTGAAACAGACACCAATCCCTTCTGCAATCCCCAGACTATCCATAATATCAAACATAGAATCTCCTTTTTCATTTCTGTCCAAAGAGAAGATCTCTGGCATGGGAGATTTTCCTCTCAGCTGCTTGTCCCTAGGTCAGATGGGGTAGGGAAACAGACAAACTTGAAAATGCTGTAAGCTTTGCTACTCCTTTATCTGGAATCCCTCCTTGGTTTTATGTCTGTCAGAGTGGTAAGATTCTCATCTCCAGAATCCCATGTGTTCACCTCTATGTCCCTTATTTGTTGTTAAGTTGGTATCTCTGTGAGAGAACTGGGGCCTGAAGCATCCTGCTCTTCCATCTTACTGACCTCACTTGAAATGTGTGCTTTTTTTAATTCTAAGAATAAAAGCTTACATTATCTATGGGAAGTCTTTCTCCATTTAGAAGTTATCTCTCCACCTTTTAATCCACAAAGCACTTGGCTTTGATCTTTTTCACATTTATCACTTTCCACCTTAATAGCTAACTTTGATATGCATTGTATCTCCCTTCTCAATTGTGTGTGTGTGTGTGTGTGTGTGTGTGTGTTGTGGGTTAGTGTATTTTAACTGGAAAAAAATAATAAAATGAAAGCTCTTCAATTAACATGTCAAGGAAGGTAGCAGATGGGGAGGGGAAGGTGCCCTAAGCACAGAAAAAATACAAACAAAGGAATAAAGGACATGGAGATTGAGAATAGATAAGTCACAGGGAGGTAAGGAAAGGTGATAGAGGACCCAGAAAAATCTGGCAGAGACTTGCAAAGGAGCAGGGAGGGAAAAACCCCACACATTCTATTTTGCAACAGACAAGGCCTGTGAGTATTGGGATGCTCATAAACGTTCTCTACACATTTTTATTTTAATTGACATGGAAATATGAGAACTGTAGCTCTAGAGTGCTTTAAAAAATCAAGGCTAGAGCAGGCAAATGGGTTGCTTAAAAAAAATTGCTCACATGGGAAATGTTAAGACATATTGACATACAAAAATAAACAGAATGGACTTTCACAGATTTCCATAAACAATTGCAAGCTGACCACCAGTCTACTGAATGGGAGCCCTGTTTTATTTCCTGTTTCCTGGTGTTGAGCACTAAGACTCATTTGAGAAATAATACAAGTGAAGAGGGAAGGCAAGGAAAAAACACCAAGTGCGCCCTTTGGCTGGTTGGGGGGCCTCAGAGAAGGAACTCTGTCCCAGGGTTCAAGGCCACCGAGAGCACCTGCAATCCATCTAACTCAGTGGAGCTGGGGAAACAGTCTGCCTTACTCTTTATCAAGTAGGATTGTAGAAACAATGATGACTAACATCGCTGCTGTCCAGGAAACACATGTAACACAGACACCAGCACAGTCGCCCCTGATTTGTTATAATTCAAGTCCTAATTGACTTACAATGAACGAAGTGGCCAGATAAGCCAAGCTTTTGAACATTTGTCATAACAACAAAGCACCTCACTCAGCCTCAGATGGCAGATTTCCAAATAGATGAAAGGAGTAGTCTGGAGGTTTTGGTGGTGGTGGTGGTGGCAATTTGGTGTGTTTTTAACAAGGGCATCCTTTAACATCAATGGCCAGCTCTACCCGAAAGCAAATGGATCATGACATCACTCTGCAAAAGACCTGAGCTATTAGCCTAAGGTATTAGCCTAAGACAGGTGAAGCCTTAGATACAACACACGGAAAGCAAACACATGAATGCTGTCTCTGTCAAAGAACAAAAGAGCAGAGCTGTACATAGGAACCTTCAGGCTTAATAACTAGTCACACTCCTACCTGTCTTTATTGTTGTAATTGTTTTAAATCTGGCTAACATTTGGCCTCTCTTATTACAACTGAAATGTTACCTAGGATGGCTATCTCCCCTGTATTTCAAAATGTTGTTTTTTTTAAAGCGAGATATGAATACATCAGAGACTCTTTCATATCTTGCAGAGTGAAAGTTCAAATGCGAGAGTCTCCATAATAAAGCCTACCCCGATATAATAAATGGGGCTGTCAGATTGATTCTCACTTGAGACACCAACTGTAGCTAATATTACCCAATATGCAGATGTTTTCTGTCTCTTTCTCTCAGACAAAAAAAAAGAGCATTTAAGTGGAATAATGATAAATTGGTATTAATATGAAAAGGCTCAGCTACAATGTGGCCCAGAGCTCAACAGGTCAAGCTTGGAGACACATGTGAGCGGCGGAGGCCTCACCTCCGAGCTGACGGGTCTCAGGAATTTATTAGTTGAACGGTTCACTCTGTCTCAGGACCACACAACACCAGTTTAAAAAGAGAGAATAAAACCCTGAACTGTACTCAGACTTGTGCTGGGAGAGGGAGGCCAAGTCCCCTGCAGTGCCTGAAACTCTCTGCCCTGTGAGGCACGCAGGTAGAAGTCAAGGGGTTTAAACAAGAAGAAAATCATGAACATGATTCCGTCAAGGGATGAAAACCAGAAAAGCAAACCCTGACAATTCTTTATCCCGGTGCCAGGGCCGAGGCGTGTCCCCCCTGACTCCGAGGTGGCTGGACGCACGGCTGTAGGTGTGCCTTCTGAGCTGCATTCCACAGCACTGGCAAACGGTCACCTCCACGTGTGTTTTCAGCTAAGGTTCCCGTGTGGGCACCTTCTTGCCCGCTGTGTGAGGTACACAGCTCTGCAGAGGGACGCAGAAAACTTCACTCAAGTTCCTTTCCAAAAAGAAAGTAAAAGAAAAACTAATGGCAAAGTGTCTAAAGGGGCATCTCCCTAAAAAATGAGGCTTTGGCTCCCAGAGAGCATTCCCGGAGCCCTTGCTGGGAGTCTCCCAGAGGTGATCAGATGCTCTCCAAAGTCCTAAGGACCAGGAGTCTGTAACCCCAAGCTCAGCTTTGGGGAGATTACTTTGGACAAATAAGTTAACTGCATGGGGGAAGGAGATTTAGTTCGCCTAAAAAGTGCTACCAGATCCAAGCTACAAAACCCGAGCAGAGGTTGGCATCATTCACATACGTATCTTCTATTAATGGAAGTCAGAAACCAGAAGACAGCCAGAGAAAGTGGGCCAAACATTTACCTGTGGGAACTCTCCAAATGGCTATGTACCCCACTCCCAATCTTCTATGGAAATGGGCTGGAGAATTCATTAGGAGCAGTTAGCCTCTAAACTGTATGTCCGGGATTACAGAGTTCAGAGAGTTTGTCACAAAACAAATTCTCCTCTTCCTCAAAGTGTATTTCCTTAATTAAATTTAGGTAGGCTAATATCAAAGAGGGGCCACCTCAGCACCCACCAAATCCTCTGGCTGGAAAGGTGACAGGGAGCTTTATGTGGTGGGGAAGCCAAATGTGGTGGGACAGTGAGGGAGGGTCATTAGGTAGGAAGAGCTGATCTACGAATTCTCAGGTTAAAGTACTAAGGCTTCAAAGAATTAAGAAAAATAGGGGAACTTGGAATTGATGGCTCTGATCCTTTTACCTAGAGTAATACCCTCCTCCCACTCCATCTCCTGCGAACCCAGGAACACAGTCACTCTGAGGTGCTTATGGACTACACATTCCCAGAATCAAGCTCGTTCGTCACACAGAGCTCCACTGAGAGGTCTCCCTCATTTGCTGGTCAGCCAAGGGCAGCTAATCCAGCTGAACTAAACCCAGGACAGGCCACAGAGCAGCGGATCACTTACCCCACCTCCAGGCTCCTCCTCAAGTTCTTGGCCCCCATCCTGGGGCACAGCTTCTGCTGTGTGGCCATGGGCTAGCCTTGCCTTGCTCTCCCGTCCTTGGGTCTCTTATGTCCCAGCTGCAAACGTGAGACTTGTTCCCCACCCCTTTACCTTCCAGGACCTTCCGTCCTCACTTTGTCTTCCAACAACCCGTGGATGGATGCCCCTTACACAAGGCAGCTGGCTGCTTTACATAAAACAAATGGCTCGTGTCATCCTATGCAAAGGGCCAATGGGAACATTGGACTCCCCCGCTAATGCTGGGACCCTGAGTTTTCTGTAGCCCAGACCATCTGTTAATACTCGGTCTTCCTGAGAGGCCCAGGTGCGCTGGGTCCTTCATGATAAAGGCCTCCACCCAGCCATGGCTGGTTCCCTGGTTGGATGTGACCACATCCAACTCTGGGCTGCAACATTTCATAACTATATGACATGGCACAGTAACCATACTGCCTCTTTGGGTTCTGGTGAGGATTAAATGACATGATTCATGTAACAGTTTGAATGGAACCTGTCACTCAGTTGGGTCTGATAAATGTTGGTTACTGTTCTTTTCCTTGAATTTTTATAGGGATCTAAGAAGACAATATTTGTGAGCTGGCTTCATGAGTCCCGTACAATACAGGTCCCGGGACCCTACTCTTTGCAGCTTAATGCAAGATAGGCCTGTGGGAAGATCACCATTGTCTCTGTTCCCCCTGTGACTTGCTTGTCACACAGAGATCCCAAGACAACTTGGAAGAGAGGATGTCTCAGGAGCCGAGAGCAGAGAGAGAGCTGTGAGACGGTGACCGCACGGGCCCAGCACCCCGGCGGGTCGTCACCTGCACAGGTGTCGTTACTGTTCTTGTTCTGGGAGAAGAGTGGAGACCGTGAGGTTCAGGCAGGTGAGGTAATGGGGAAAGGCAGCTCATGTCCTCACACCCTTGCTCTCTCCTCTGGTGCCAGAAACATCTTTCTTGCTCCTGTTACTTTCCAGGTCTTGCTGGCTAGACACCAACTGGCAAAACTTAGATAGACTTACATAGCTAGTTTATACTGAAAAATGGGTGACCAACCGCACCGCCTTCTTCTCAAAGCATTTATTCCCGAAGAGAGATCCGGTCAGAGCAGGACAATGCTTACCAAACCCTTCAATGCTTAGAAGTCGGGTTGGTTTTAGGCAGAGTCCCTTCAGGGTGACCAACTTTCCCAGTTTGCACAGTACTATGGGGGTTCCCAGTGCCTAGGACTTTCAACCTAAAATGGGATCAAGTGAGTCACTCCACTTTCCTGGTCTGCACGTTGCCTCCAGATGAGCCAGCTGAGCTTTGTGGCCGACCCTGGTTGACCTCCTGCTTCCTCAGGGTCTGCACTCTTGCTGTTGGTCCTGCCTGGAACCTCCCCCTACATCACCTGCACCTGTGAATTCCCCGTCACTCTTCAAAACAGAGCTCACAGTGAGGACCTCGGGCAGATCCAGCCCACTCACCAAAGGCTCTGGGAAAGTTGCCCGTTACAGGTGTCTGCAGCCCTCCATACATTTTCTCCCCAGTGTGATGCTGGCTTAGAGAAATAAGTGTACCTGTTTATGACTGTTCAAGGTGAGGCTTCCCCTCCAGGCTGTAAACATATGAGAACAGGAACAGAGAATAAAAGGCCTCCGTTGACCATGGCGTGAGGTAGTTGAAGGAATCAGATTCTCTTGGACTGAACCAAAGAAACAGGAGAGTCACTGGGATTCTCATAGTCAAGAGCACCCAAGGTCAGATACTTGATTCTCACAGTCAAGCCCCACGCACGGCCTGCAGGGCTCCTGAGCACTCTGACCAGCCAAGCCAACCTCATCTCGGGAGATTTGACCCCAGCCCAGCTCTGCACACCTGGGGCTGCCCTAGCCAAGCCGCTCCTGTTCCAGCAGCCACCCCAGGTCATGCTCCGAGAGGCTTTCCAGAAGCGTCCCTGCACGCTTGTTGCCCGAAACCACAAATAAGCCAATGGGATGAGAAATTAAGTGGAAGGGAGGGGTCTCAAAAGGAAGCTCCCTGATCTCACAGAAGTAGAGAATAGAAGAATGGTTACCAGAAGCAAGGAAGGGTGGGGAGGAGGGGGGTGGACAGAGGATGGCCTGTGGGTACAGGAGTGCAGCTGGACCCCTGAACTCCTTCCAATGTCCTATAGTACAGTAGGCATCCACAGTTGGCATCAAGTAACTCTATATTGCCAAATAGCGAGGAGAGAGGACTTTGAATATTCCCAATGCCAAGAAATGATAATATGTGTGAGGTGCTAACTACCCTGTTCTGATCATCACATGCATATTGAAATATCAAATGGTGTACCACAAATATGTACAATTATTACATGTCAATTAGTATATATATAAATCTATGTTGTATATAATATTAAATATATATATATATATATATATATATATATGTGTGTGTGTGTGTGTGTGTGTGTGTGTGTGTATGTATGATTTTTCAAAAGAAAACTCTGCTTCCCTGCACCCTAGCAGCTTCAGTTTCTCACTCCCTTTAAACATGCCCTTTTGGCCACCTACAGTCCTTCCTAGGAGTCTGTCTCAAGAGAAGTCCCCAGAATTATGCACCCAGAGCAGGGAGAGCAAGGACTTGGTTTTGTTTGTGACTCCAACTCCGGATGCAGGCCTCCAGCAGTAGTTTACTCAGTCATTCATACAGCATGGTGACGACCACCCATGGAATCCTTCAATAGCTGTGCCTGGGGAGCGGGAGGGGCGGAGAGCAAAAGGTATCTAAGGAGGTCCTCTGAGGTGGTGGGGCTTCTGTAAATGTCTTCTTCTCTCTGCTCTTTCCAGATTTCCTATAATATGCACAATAAGTGCTACTAAAAATGAGAAAATTAATGTGGATCCTCTAGGATCTGTGTTGATGCTTGGTTTTAGACTGGGGCAGGGAATAGGGTTCTCATTAGGGTCTCACAGGGGCTCGTGACTGTTGCTAACCCAGGCTCAGCCTCCTGGGGTCCTGCTAACTCCTCACAGCTTATCTTGCCATCAGGACAACTGCTAAAAAAAGAGAAGAGAAGAGAAGAGAAGAGAAGAGAAGAGAAGAGAAGAGAAGAGAAGAGAAGAGAAGAGAAGAGAAGAGAAGAGAAAGAAAGAAAGATGGATGCATCCTGCCAAATAATTGCCCACTTCACAGTTATTTAGGGACGGGTCTTATTTCTTTCCAGTTTTGCAAAGAGTCAAAGGCAGTCCTGTGGGTGAGGGTGAGAACACACAGGAGAGGATTCTTCAAGGTGAGGGCAGCACTCCCACAGCCCATTTGTCAAAGGACACATGACAACTGACTTCAGGAAACACAGGACCTGGTGGAAGAAAAGAAAGACTATTCATTTCCAGATCTTGCTAGGAAAGGTCATTTTAAAACCCATGAGCCGGAAGGAACAGACGCCTGTAAACAAGAGACTGAACAATATTCTAGATCCATCCGTTACGGCTGCTTGTCCTACCAGTCACCCTCCGCTCCCACTTGGCCCTCAATAGTTGTGTCTGAATAATAATAATTGCCAGATTAAGAAATTAAAGGTTTTTCTTTCTATTTTTTTCTTTTTTCTTTTTTAACAAAAATGGGTGAGGGCCCAGAAAGCTTTGAGAATCTGAGTTAGAGCCATTTAGGTTTCAGGATTTAGAGCACTTATTTAATTAACACTTAATGTACACCTGTTACATGGCGGGGACTGGAGAAGGATAAAAAGATGGTCAAGATACAACCCCACCCGAATCCGCCCAGGTTTAGTGGACAGATCTGGGCTCCAGATCTTCCCGGCTCTGCCTTCTCCTGGCTGGGAAATGGAGCCACTTCTGCTGCTGCTCAACGCCACGGTTTTGCGAGCTGTGGGCAGAATGAAGAATCCTTGTCCTGACTCTTTCCGTGGGACACTGTGAGGAGCCAATGAGATGCTGGGGGAGGGGGGACGAGGGTCCTGAAAAGTTTACCAAGCTGTCCAGAACAAGATGGCCCTTCTGTCACTGTGAAACTCTTGATTCCTGTAACTCTTTTCAAATGCTGCGAAAGAGCTTTTATTTGTCCTTAACGGATGCCAGCCTCCTCTCAGGATGCTTTTGAATGTAAGACAGCTGAGTGCAGTGAAGAAGAGATTAAATGACATTTTACCGGGGACTATTTTCCCTCCTGAGTAGGTATCGGTGTGTGTAACCGTCCCTGTCTGTGGCCATCACCTCTTCTTTTATGAAAATGCCTTTTATTTTAAGACTAAAGGAATTTACAAATCATCCACTTTAAGTCCCTGGAGAAACTTCAACAAGGCGGTTTGAGGGAGAAAATTTTTGTGTCATTTTCTTCTAAATGTCTCTTTCTAAAAACTAAAAGGATTCTGTCCAAGGACATAGTGGTAAAGTATTGACTGTTTACATAACTCGAAAGTGGTTTGAAAATGGAAAAACATAGACTTGTTAATTCAGTAGCTGATTGAAATTCCCCAACCATTCTTTTTCACCTTAACTAAATCTACAAGTTTGACTGTTTTCTTTTGGAAATTTTGTTTTTGTTTTTTTTTAATAATGATGTAGGATTTGGCTACATTAAGAAAATTCAATTTTAACTTTCTAGTTTCTTTTGTTCCTGGAATGATTTGTTCTTGATTTGAGATGATCAAGAAATAAGGAAACATGAAAACACACTAATGTATAGGTCTTTAGTTTGCACTGTAGTCTGTCTTTATCCATAGGTTCACCCACCTTCAGTTAACTAGTCTAGAAATATTAAGTGGAAAATCTCAAAAATAAACAAATACATAAGTTTTAAAGTATGAATATTCTGAGTAGTGTGGTAAAATCTCATGCCATCCTGTTGCCTCCTATCTAGGATGCAAATTCTCCCTTCATCCAATGTATCCATGCTGTATAAGCTACCTTCCCATTAGACACTCAGTAGCTGTCTAATTTATCAGATCAACTGCCATGATGTTACAATTCCTGTGTCTGAGTAACCTTAATTTTATGTAATAATAGTCCTCAAGCACAAGAGTAGTGTGTAAAAAAAAGAAACCTCCAAAGAATAAAACACAGAAGGATAGATTAATTATGGTACTATGTGCCAATACTTCAGGGCTTATAGGGAAAAGAGCATATATAGGATTTGGTACTATGCGCATTTTCAAGCTTCTACTGGTGGCCCTGGAACACAGCAGGCTAAGGGGGAACTACTGCATTCTTCAGCAGAGAATTACAAGCCCCAGCCCTCAGTTCCTCTTTCCCACTTCATGCCCCCAGTGCACAAAATTCCCCATGGCCACTACCACACCCCACCCCTGCTCACCAAGTGTGCATTGATTTCTTGTACCCCTCCCTATCACATCCACTTCTCAAACTCCTTTGCACATCAAGGGTCTGCACAGATGCCTCTCCCATTATGTCCATCTTCTGTGGTTTGTGTTCCCAACACTCTGCAGTGTTCCCATCGATGACTGCGTCTGCCCAAACCACTTCTTTCTATGCCTAACAGCGTGTGCTGCTGAAGACGCCTGCGTTTTGCTTTTCACTGTGAGCAGGAGGAGCCCTGGAGATTATTCCTACTCATTCTTTTTTTTTTTTTTGGGGGGGGTGACTCAATCCTGATATAGAGAAGGCTTTTTCCTCAAAAGTGAAGGAAAGCCATTGTTTTCTGTATGTGACATTTAGGGACATCCTAGATGCAAGGAGAGTGTCCAGGGGGCAGCCAGTGAGTGGACAGACTGGTAGGAAGCCTTGTTCTTTCTGGGGCTCCAAGGAAGCTCCGTCGAGCCCAGCAAGGCACTGACTCCTGGCCCTCCCCGGCACAGCTCCAGGGTGAGGAGGACTGCGTGTGTGCCCATCCTGAAGGGCCGGTCACTGCCTGCAGCTGGGCTGCCAGAAACCCAGTGAGGACCGCAGGCCACAGAGGCAACTCTCAGGAAGGGACCAGCTGGGATTCACCCTCCCCAAAAAGCCACTCTGGCCCATGCCAGCATTCAACAGTGGCACCGTGTGGCAGTGAGAAGCAATGGCAGGGCAGGGACGGGGCAGCCGAAGACAGGCCTATTCTTACCTGTGGACGGCAGGTGACATGAGGACCTGTATTGGAGGAGCTCCGGAAGGTTCTAGGGAGGGAGGGAAGGGAACCCAGGAGCGAGACATAGACCTTCTGACCAGGTGGGTGGGAGGCAGGAGGAAGGGTGGAGAACGTTTTAATTTACCTGGAGGATGAGCAGATTATGGAAGAGTCTCAAGTCCCCTTCTAAGTCGCCGGCTCCTGGGAGACAGAGAGCACCTCCAGCTCAAGGCCTTGGGTGCAAAAGGCACTGAATCGAGTCTTTAAATAGAGAGATTTTTGCTTTGCATAAAGACTAAATAAATGAGACATGGACCCCAGGGAAGAAATGATTGATTAGACCACTTTCAGCATGGGCTACCTGCACATGTTCACTTGTCTTTGAAAGTGATTGTTTTGCTTCTCCTTAGATACGTGTGCAACATACACGCACGCACACACGCACACGCGTGTGTTGAATCAAAGCACTACCCAGTTGGTCTACACAGATCTTTTCCCTGGTCCTCTAGGATATAACCTTTGTTGAGTTCTGTGATATTTACTCAGAATGTAATTTTCATCTTCATAAGACCTCCTCGGCTGGTCATGCCTAAGTCCGTACCCAGCTAGACTGACTCAAGTCACTGCCCAGACGAGGCCCCCGATCCTCAGCACCTGCCACCCCTCACTCCACCCTGCGTCGGACTCCACAGCATTCTCTCACTCTTACAAAATAATATTTTCAGCTCATGAATATGCACCCCCACATCCTTTCATAGTTACTTTTCTACCGGACAGCCTAGTTCTAGGTCCTGATCCCTCCGTGGCTCTGCATTTTGTACATTTACGTTTCAGCTGATGGCCTTGGTCTCAAGCAAAACTATTTTCAAGAAGATGAGAGAAGTGGGGCTTGAAATATAGAATATATCGTCATCTCCTCTTGCATGATAAATAGCTGTTATGGTCATTTATTGTTCCCATGTTCCAAAATCTGAAACTGCTGTACAGATGTTCTCTAGCCCAGCTCCCTAACATCTGTGCAGAGAAGGCAGGGTGCACAGTTATCAGCTCCATTTTGCAGATGAGAATAGTTATGGGGGGGCCCAAGGGGCATCCACTTGACGTTTTTAGGATGCTGTGATGGTGCTTTATTAGCCTTTACTCATAACATCCTGGAGCAGCTGGGGCTCAGCAGTGTCGATGTCCAGCACAAGGTCATTCCATAAAGTCAAGAGAGGGTTAGAAACAAAACCCAAGATTTGGGGACGTCCTATCTCAAGCTGCACTCACTGTGCACAGTTACACAATCCAACACCGTGACCTTCTCTACAGCATCGGCCTCTCTGGGCTCTTTTACAATAACTGACCTGAATCCAGGGGCTCCCCAAACGGCATGATCCCTTCAGGGGGAGTATTGTCTTCTGGGCTCCTAAAGCCTCTAAGGAACATAAGTGGGCCTGTGCCCTTGTCCTCGTGTCGTTAGTGCGTATCCCGTTAGGAATCATTGGAAGGAAGAACGGGGACTGTGACCCTGGGCTGGGACCCACACCGACACTTCAGGGAGAGCGGGGCCCCCTCATTTTTTCCTAAATGAGGTCTATTACCTCGGTCTCTCCTGAGGTGTGGTTATCCATTGTCTGTCGGAGCACCGAGCACTTCGGAGGCGGGGTGGAGCCGCTCTGTGGAGCAGGAGGTAAAACTGCATTAACCTGTGTCCCGGGTGCCAGCGCTCAGCTCCCTGGAAACGCTGGGGAAGCGCCCATCGCTAATTACCTCACCTTCCTCAGCCCGGGCTCAGGGCTCCGCGCCGTCTCTGGTGAGGCCGACGGGAGCCTCTGCTCACCCCAGGCCGGCGGACCCAGCCCAGGCACTCCCGAGTCCCCAGGGAGATGCCCAGGCCCTCCAGCTCTCTCCTGTCCCTCCGACCCCAGCTGTCCTGGCAGACCTCCTCAGGGCAAGGAGCCCGACCTGGCCCTGTGACGCTGCCATCTAAGCATCAGCGTGGGTTTGGGTTTTAAGAGGCCACTTATTTCCTCCTAGATGTGCTGCCTGTTGTCATAGGTGGACGTCGAATGTCCCCCACAGGCCCATCACTGAAGGCTTGGTCCCCAGGAGGGTGCTGTTAGGAGGTGGTTGGGGACACCTTTGAGGGGAATTATGGGACCCAGCTCCTTCCTCTTCTTTTGCTTCCTGTAAGTAGCTTGCTCACCCACGTGTTCCACCATGGCGTCCTTTGCTCCCACCAGGGGCTCAAAAGCAATGGATCTGCCAGATGATGGGCTCTGAAACCAAGAGCCAAAATAAACCTTTTTTATTTATAAATCAGTTATCTCAGGTATTTTGTTCTAGCAACAGAGAGCTGATCAACACACCTGCCATCAGGGTGGGTGCTGCCATATAAAAGGGGGCTCTGATTATTATCCCATAATATGAACAACAGATTTACTATAAGCCGGTTTCACATGACATGAAAATACTAGCACACTCGTTCACTCCAGAATCCTGCTTTGCCTTTATTACTAGGGCTGATCTATGCAGCCATAATTGAAAATATGATGTTTTTAAGATAGTAAATGCAAAGTAACTTACAAAGTGATCAATACCTAGATATAGTTTGGCTCCTTTTTCACTATTCCTTAACCATTCTTGGTCATTTCATCCATTCTTGATGTATCTTCTTTAGTTTCCATTAAAATATTTCTTCCTAAATCACCTTAAATCCTCTCTTTCTAATTAAATCTCTCCTATAAAAGAAATGTACCAGGCTGATTTGGCACGACAGCCCTGCTTGGGGTGCATTCTCTACTATCCAGGTCGGTCTCCGCCTCCCCCGTGCTCATCTTTACCTGCAGCCTCGCTAAAGATCTGGTTTGACCCACTGCACAGACTGAGTTCCTCCCCAGGAGTGGCCGGCTCCTTCAGGTAAGGAGGCAGAAAGCCAATACCTGGCCTATATATGACATCAGGAAAGTGTTTCCTCATTTCTTTCTTCTCTTTCTCTCTCTCTCTCTCTCTCTCTCTCTCTCTCTCTCTCTCTCTCTCTCTCTCTTTTTCTTTTTTTTTAATAATCAAAAGGAAAGGCTTTCTGCCCTCCGATGGAACAGGTTTCCTAACGTGGTTTCGTCACGGCACCCTGAAGCACACATTTCAGAAGCTCCCTCTTGTTCTTAGTTGCAAAACAAACACCAAAGGTCAAGCGCTTCTTTCTCTGGCAGCCCCAGAGCACAGACGCTCTTGGCCCACAAAGCCTTGCGCGAGGGGACCTTGTCCTGCCCTGGACCTTGTGAGTGAGCCCACTTGGACTTCACACGGCAGGATCTTGAAGCTTCTGAGTCACTTTTCATAAATAAATAAAGCAGTTTTATAAACCTGTCCTTCTGCGGCAGAGAAAACCCTTTTACTCCATAGGTCTCAACAAGCAGCCCTACTTCGTGCTAGAACCTAGGTATGTTGCACTGGGTCAGCCGTGGGGTCCCGCCTCCCTGCCTGTCCCACACCACACTCATTTGTCCCTTTAGTGTGCCACCTGTGGAGGCACAGAGGGACATCAAGGGGATGTTCTTCATCATTAAACCCAGCCATATGAAAACTCCAGTCTTTTAAGGTACAGATAATGAAGATGTGAGATTATTTTGCCATCACTCCTTCATGCAGAAGATACTTAGCACCTTGGTAAGACAGAATCAAGGGGCTGGGATCGTAGCTCAGTGGTAGAGTGCTTGCCTAGCACACGTGAGGCTCTGGGTTCCATCCTCTCAAAACCACATAAAAATAAATAAATGCAATAAAGGTATTGTGTACATCTACAACTAGAATATATATTTAAAAAGAAAAACAGAATCAAGGAAAGGAATCCAAGTGGCCCTACTGTGTTGTCTGGTACTCTTAACATAAAGCAAGAGTTTACCAGAGTCTTTTGTGTACAGAGAAAAATAAGGGACTTTTTAGGTGATGGAAAGGCTATTGATTTTGTCTGAAAATCTGTTAAACTTACAAATCAAGATGTTCCCCTCTGATTAGAAAAGAAATTGTGTCCAGTTCTGTTTTCTGCCTCAGTCTACATCAGCTGGTAGAAAACTGGGGACAAATGTGGGTGGCAGGGGACAGCTGAGCCTTGGCTTCAGGAGTCCCTGGCAGGAGATTTGTCTCCGAGGGAAAAACCGTCCCCATGGAACAAGCTCAAACTCTGCCCAAAGACCCTTGGAGTGAACGTGCCTCCCTTCCCGTGAGGCTCCATAACTATGGTCTGGCCAGAAATGGAAGAGAGACAGGAAGTTCAGTGAGAGGAGGCAGGACAGAAATGGCACCCAGCACCTGGGCACAGGGCGAAAGCTATAGAGAAGCTCTGGAGAAGTCAGAGCATGGCTTGCCCCGTCATGGATGGCTCGCAGTGGAAAATCTCCAGTGACTGTCACCTCTGGCCCAAGAATTCCTTTCACCCAGGAATTCTAGAGTAGAAATCCACAAACAAGACTGTCTTCTTTGGATGCTTTTTTTTTTTTTTTGGTACCGGGGATTGAACTCAGGGGCACTTGACCACTGAGCCACATCCCTAGCCCTATTTTGTATTTTATTTATGCAGGAGATTTGTCTCCGAGGGAAAAACCGTCCCCATGGAACAAGCTCAAACTCTGCCCAAAGACCCTTGGAGTGAACGTGCCTCCCTTCCCGTGAGGCTCCATAACTATGGTCTGGCCAGAAATGGAAGAGAGACAGGAAGTTCAGTGAGAGGAGGCAGGACAGAAATGGCACCCAGCACCTGGGCACAGGGCGAAAGCTATAGAGAAGCTCTGGAGAAGTCAGAGCATGGCTTGCCCCGTCATGGATGGCTCGCAGTGGAAAATCTCCAGTGACTGTCACCTCTGGCCCAAGAATTCCTTTCACCCAGGAATTCTAGAGTAGAAATCCACAAACAAGACTGTCTTCTTTGGATGCTTTTTTTTTTTTTGGTACCGGGGATTGAACTCAGGGGCACTTGACCACTGAGCCACATCCCTAGCCCTATTTTGTATTTTATTTAGAGATAGGGTCTCACTGAATTGCTTAGCATCTCACTTTTGCTGAGGCTGGCTTTGAATTCACGATCCTCCTGCCTCAGCCTCCCGAGCCTCTGGGATCACAGGCGTGCACCACTGATCTAAGGGAATGCAAAACATTTCTGATAACCTCCTAACCAATCCTTTTTCTTTCTCATTCTCCTTTTTCTTTTCTGCTTCTCTTCTCCCAACACTCTTCTAACATTGGAGCCTCAGAAAGCAGAGAGGACTCTGAAAAGGTGGGCAAGGAAACCCGATTTCTGGTCCTGGCCCTGGAGCCTGAAGAACTTGGAGGCATAAAGTAATTAAGCTCTCATCACCTCTGAGTGTTAAGAGATAAGTGCTACCGGCATCTCCCATTTTATAGCCAGCACAACAGAGGTAAGCTCCAGTTTAGAGACTAGTGGCGAGCACCAGAGTCAATAAATAAGCGCTCACCCTCAGTTCCAATAGCCTCCTTTACGGTTGCAGGCTGGCTCCATTCCCTTCTAATCCCCTGCCATTAACGGGAGCCTGGAACATGTTGGCTTCCTAGCAGCCCACAGGCCAGTCACTCAGGATGGAGAGGAAACAGCACTGTGCCCTTATGAGCGAAGACAGAGGTCAGGGAGGGAGAGCGCAGTGTAACCGGCCAGCCAGGCTGAGTGCCCGGGCTCTGGCTCACTGGGGCTCCTGGGGACCTCTGTTCTACCATGTTCTCACTGATCTTTGCATTCGGTCCATTGTTTGGATCAGCTTCCAGTGAAGGAGGGGATGCTCAGACCTCAAGTGATAAGCAGCCCCCATTTTTGCAAATGGTCCTGTGACTCTCCTTGTTCCTATCTCCTGTACAGCAAGTTGTGACCAAGGCTAAAGTCTAATTCAGAAAAATAATAATAATAATAATAATAATAATGAAGAAGAAGAAGAAGAAGGAGGAGGAGGAGGAGGAGGAGGAGGAGAAGACAACGGCGGCTTTGGTGTCAGGCTGAGCTGTCTTCAGATTCTGGCAGCACCACTCGGTGTAGCTGTGGGCACAGAGCTCTCCAGGGTGACGAGGCTGAGCACAGGGACTTCTCGGTGGAGGAGCACCCAATCAGGAAGGTGTACTGAGCACCTCCCACAGGCCAGCTCCTGCAAGGACAGGGGGGCTCCTTTCTATGCTCCAGGTTTAGATGAACGGTCAAGACTAAAAACTGGATTGTCCTGACCCCGAGTCCCTTTTACGTTATCCTGCACTTGTTATTCACTGCTGGGAAACAATATTCTACAAAAGAAAATTATAAGGAAGGAAGAGAGGGAGGAAGGAAAGTGGTGGTGGGGGTTACAGGGAGAAGGGAGGAGGAGGAAGGAGCAAAGAAGGAAGAGAGAGAAAGAGGAAGGAAGGAAGGAGGAGGAAAGGGGGAGGGGAGAAAGGGAAGAAGAAGGAAGAGGAGATGGAGGGAGGTGGTGCAGTCATGTCAGTATCACATGCTAGAGTGCTAGAAAGGGGCAGAATGAGAAAAACCAGGTTGAACTCTGGTTTCCTAATGTACGCTACCTTGGTGATCTTGGGAAAGTTACTCAGCCTCTTTTCAGCTCTCTTGTCTTTTAGATAAGAGAGGACCCCTACCTCATGACACTATTTTGAGGATTAAATGTAATAATGGTCATGAAGGTGTCTATCACAAGAAGGTGTCCAGCACTTGGAGAATGCAAAGAGAAAACAAACAGGAAATGCTGATTGAATTTACACAATTCTAAGACTATTCACGTTAGCTCTCCTAGGGAAAATAACTCCATCTACTCATCCCAAGTCATCAGAAGAGTCTTCCAACTCTGAGTTCGAGGTGAGGAGTATCCTGAAGGGATGAGAAAGCCTTCCTACATCGTTGCAATATTAAGTTGTTCTTATTAAAAGAAGCTCCCCAGACTTCACGGGGCCAGAACCCAATCCAGTCCTTCCACAGCAACACCGGAAGCCATCGGCCTACACCCAGCAAGAGCAATACAAGGTTCAGCAAGACTGAGAAGCCTGTATTCTGATTTTTCTTGTTCTGGTCAGGACTCCTCATATTTTTCAAAACTATAAATGGAATACTATCTTGCAAACTGTGGTAGAAAAAAGCATGCCACCGTTGTGGGGACATTATGACCATTATTATGACAATTTTCCCCCAGTCCAGTCCTTGCCAATCTTGTCCTTGATTTGAATTCCTTTAGCACTGGGCTTACAATCCATACCACCCTGATACGGGGTGGCTGATCAAACCCCTTAGAATGATCCTTTTCACATTGAAAGTATTCTCTTAACAATAAGGAGCTAGCCTTTATTGGGCATCCATGCTGTGCCCAGAAGTGTTTTATCTCCTAATTTTCACCATTGTCCTCTAAGGAGGTTCTATTCCTATTCCCATTTCCCAGGTGGGACTGGGGCCCAGGAAGGCTGAGCAGTCTGTCCAGTGTCACACTGTTCAGAGATGGCACAGCTGCACGTTGAGTCCAGACATTTACTCTTCCTCATTCTGTGCTGCCTGTTGCCCGAGTACCAGTCTCCTGGGGTCCAAGAGTGCATCTTCTGCCAAATTTGCTTCCCTGTACTTCTAGAACAGCCCTGAGTGGGAAGGTGCCAAGTCGGTGATTGGTTAACCAAAGTCAGTAAAGGCTTACACAGGCTTCCGCTAGAAGATTCCGGCATTCATACTTCACTCCTGAAGGTCATCACGTACAACTACACTTACCATCCCCTGCACAACCCTGGGGGGGCGCCCTTTATGGAGACTATGAGGGTGAATAGTCCCACTGGATCTAAGAGAAGCCATTTGCCTCTTGCCATTCAAAATATAAACCACTCTCCAAACCTTTTTCAGAGCAGTCCAGCCCAGAACCACCCTGTCTGCCAAATAGGAAACCTTCAACTCCTGGAAGTAAACAGTGACGTTGGATACATCTTTCGTCTCAATGCTCAGCACATAGCGGAACCTCAACAAATGTCTACCATAGAAAAGGAGAGAAGGAATGTCTAATTCTCTGGTTTCGTATCAGAAAATGAGTCTGGGTATGGGTATATTTACATCCTTGGACACTTCTTCCCCTCATCCAAAATATACTGTGTGCTGCTCAGGAACACCTAACCCTAGATTGATTGACCCGGTTGTCACACTTGACACCAGCACAACTGAAGCTCTAAACCAAGATGGCGGCCACACACCCAACAGGGTTCAGAGGGCTCTGGGGAAGGAGCAAAGAAGAGAGACGCAGAAAGGGAGGTGTCCATGAAGATCGTGTTACACTGCAGGCTAGAGCATCTTTGGAATAACACATTACCCAGGACTCTTCCAAATACCAACTTAACTCTGTGGGTCAAGATGAACCCAAGGGTGGGACCATGGGTGAGAAGATTTTAGGTAGTACTTGAGCAATTTAAAAGCCCGTATTCATGATAAAATATATATATATATATATATTATTTCTCAGTTAACTTTTAGTAATTCTGATTAGGTCAAAGGGAAAGTCAGCCATTGCAACCACTCCACCATTTGTTAATCACCTTATTATTTTTTCTTTTTAACAAAAGAAAGAGGAGTTCAACTTTAGAGACTCTATCGTGCCTGTGAATTTAGCTAGAATTTAACAACACTCTATGTTTTCTTAAATAGTTACCATCTCTGCTGGCCAATGAAACAGGCTTCCCATTTATGGCAATGCTCTAAATTTGAAAAGAATTTAAGTTAAAAAAAAAATTAGTTGATCTAAAGAAAAATGTTGACTATAGTCTGTTTTTGGCTATCGTTATCATTGTGAATGTGACAAATTAACGAATGAAGATTGAGAATACCTCTGATGACCTGTAAGGACAGAGGAGTGACTGCAAATGACCTGGAGAGAGTGCAGAGGAGGTGGCCAGGGAGCTAGAGGGTAGCACAAGGATTGCACCTGAAGGTAGGGCTCCCAGGGTCTGAGTTCCAGGTCCAGTGATGCAGGAGGGAAAGCCAAGGAATGTCTGTCACCTGCAACCATCCAGGGAGACCAGTGGCCTCAGGTGCCTAAGGAGATGGCAAAGAAGTGGAGAAAGATGAAACACTGGATAAACACAGAAGCCCTGAGGCTGCTTTCAGAGGAGCCTGTGGGAAGGCAGTACACACAGGGCCCCGGGGCTCCATGGGAGAGCCCTGACGGGAGTCCGGGAGTCCGTTGTTCCAGCTCTGTTATCTCTAACTAGGTGTTATCTCAACACCTAGTCTTTCTGGGCTTCAATTTCCTCACCTGTATAATGCCCCTTCCAGCTACTATACTCTCTGACTCTGCGGTCTTTAAGAAGTACATTAGCAAAAGGTCCGATTTGGTATTGTGGGAATCACAATTTAAAAGAGACCATAGATTTGCTTCAAGAATACACACTGCCCTAACCAGACCTCCCCCTGACGAGAGCACATACACAATTGCATTTAGAATTATAATCATTTGACTGCTAATATAATCACTGGCAAATGTTGGTCATAAATATCAAGTGCTAACGGGGTCAGATTCCCCGGTGGACATGGAGGAATGCGCCTGGTGGGTGGTAGAGGGGAGCCACTTTTCCGGGGAAGTACAGGGAAATTAACCACCAGTCCCTACCTCTGTGGCCTTGCAAACAACACCGAGGCTCTTCCAGCCCAACTTTCCCTCAGTTGGAATTTGCCTGGCCTCTTGGCAAGCGTTCATTGACTTCATGTTGGGACCTACATGTGGCACATAAAATCACAACTTTTGTCTCTTGAGAAGTAAGAAGGCAGAAAGGCAAAGCATGGGTCTTTGTCTTGGTAGACTGAGGTGCAGCTATTGCTTTTATGGGACTCACCCAGAAAAGACTCCCTCCTGGCATGCCCCCCTAAAGGGCTAGTGCAGTGCTGTTAGGTTTTAAACACTAAAAATAAAATCCAACTACTGCCAGTGTTTACTGAGCATCGATCTGTGTCACCTGTGCACAGGAAGGTAAAAATGGCTCCTGGTTTCAGGATGCTTGTGACCTAAAGAGAAAAGGTTAGTGCCCTCGGGTGATGGGCCAGCAAAAGAGTAGACAGGCATCCCTCCACATCCGCAGGGTCCTGTCTACACTGAACAGGTACAAACTTTTCTTTCCTGTCCTGATTTCCTAAATAATGGAGCACAATAACTACTTACAACGCATTTGCATGTGTTAGAGATGCTAAATAATCTAGAGATGCCTTAAAGTGGTCGGAGGAGGTGTGTAGGTTACCTGCAAATGCTACACCTGTTAAGTAAGGGGCTGGAGCATCCTGGGTTTTGGTATCCCCAGGGCAGGGTGGGATGGGGTGCATCTCTCACTGAGACCAAAGGAGATGATTTCCATTCACTACCACCTTCACTTGCACTGCCCCACCCAATCTGCTGTCCACATGGTGGCAGAGTCCTCTTTTTCCAAACACAAACCCAACTACGCCACTTCCTGGCCTCAAACATTGCAACAGCTCCACCTCCAGCCCATGTCCACACTGCCCACCAACAATGTCAGTGGCCATGCGGGACTGGGCCTCTGCTCACCGCGGGGGTCTCGTTTCTTGCCAGTATCCTTCCTCCCGGGTCTCCCATGTGTGCCTGGAAGTGTGCACTGTCCTCAGAGCCCTTGGGGGTGGGACATCATTCCCAGTTCCCCCAGGACGGACAGCAGGCCTTTCTCAGGGTTCCCCTCTCTCACGCTCTGTTCTGCAGTCCCCTGCCTGGGCCACACACAGCCCATCCGGGGACTACTGCTCCTCCTTCCAGTCTCAGCTTCAAGCCTCCCTTCTCTGTTCCCACAGCCTCCTAGTCCCCGCTCACAGCATCTAGTACAGGTTCTATTAGTGTCTAACTGGCTGTGCCCCACTATAAGATCCAACAGGCGAGGCGCCGTCCTCATTGCCTGAACATTCTCTCCCCAGAACAACGCATGTTTTAAGCGTCCCTTCATTGTGTTTCAATGAATGAATGTGTGCTATGGTAGTTGGAGAAAATTAAGATTAATAAGAACCAGAATACAAAATAAGGAAGATTGCAGGGAGAAGGTCCTACTAGACTTCAGGTGGGTAGGGCTTTGCAAAGGGAGAGAGCAGATACGATTGTGGTCAACAGTAGAAATTTAAAAAAAAAAAAAACTTCTTTGAACAGTTCAGCACATGGAGGGTGTTCAACAAATGGTAAGTAAATTAATGAATAAATTAATTAATTAAAAATGAATGAATGAATGGCTTTCTTGATGAAGTGCATAACAAATGACATAAATTAAAGGCATTTTTCTAGAACTGTAATTAGTTCTTTTATCAACACCCCCAAGCATATGCTAATTGAGTATGTGTATGAGGGTGGGAGGGTGATTGACAGCTTACAAATAACCAGCACATTTCTATGTCGTGTGTCATTTAAAACTTTCTCCAATCCTACCATCACCTGGATGTTTTGTTGTTATTCTTAAGTGGTCCAGGGATCTAGAAAAATATCTTCCAGTTGCTTTCAGACTTCACGTATGTTCGATGAGTTTCTTTTTTTCCACATTTCTCACCTAAACACAGAAAGAAATACAGTCTTCTACGAAAAATGTATGCAGAACTGAGGAGACCGACCAGTTAGTCAAGGCCAATCTCAAAAACATTTTTTAGATGTGACAGGTTCTGAGATTTGCCCTCCTCTCAAAGGCTGTGGATTATCCTGGAATTTTTTTTATTTCTTTTGCAATTCTCCTGACTAGAAGTCCTGATTAATAGGGGACGCAGAACTCTGTTTAGAAAAGTTCAATACATTATGCTGCCGTCTAATATATCCTCAGCAGCTCTTTTGCAAACCCACATTGCAGAGAGCATTGACTCTCTCCTCTGGGGGTTGAGGGGCCAGGGAAGGGAGAAGCCGAGAGAAAGAAACCCGTCCCTTGGCAGCTTCTCAGCAACAGCTCCGGCTTCCCACCCCCTCCAGAAAAAAAGAAAAAAAAAGAAAAGAAAAAAAAACTTACATAGTTGCTGTAACCGGGAAAGTATGCACAGCTTCCTGACAGATTGGATCATGCGGAGATTTGAGAAAATTGTGCAATTCCCCTCATTTCCACTTCACCCCCAAATGCTCTGGGTGCAAGTACGACGTCCACCCACACGTAATAGTAGCTCCGTTTTTCTTAAACCAAAGAAGGAATGGGGAGCCGTAACTGAGCAAAGGCGCTCCCGTCCACAAGGGACCACATCCAAGTGAGCCCAAGCTCTGGCCAGGGCACGTTTGGAGTCCAGTCTCTCTCAGTGGCAGCACCAACTGACCCAGCTTCCCTGAGATTAGATACTAGTGGACAACACAAGGATCCCTTCCAACTTGTAAGTTGGAAAATCAGAAGGAACCCAAAACCCAGCTCACGGTTGCCAAGAAACTCTATAGGACACAGGTGCAAATCATTTTTTTTCTTCCTCTTTTAAATTCAGACTCATTAAAATATGTATTTTGCAAGGGGATTAAATTCAAACATCTGGGCAAGGGGGGTGTAGAGAAAAAAAGGTCCACTTCTCTGAAATGTTTTTCTAACTCAGCTTCAGATTTTGATTGTTTCGTTTCTTTTAAGTTGGGGCTAAGAGGCTGCTTGTTGGTAGGATGACAGAAAGGGGCAAGGGGAGAGTCAGAAAATTGCTTCGAAGGGCCCCCGTCTTCATCAGCAGCTATAATTGTGGGAAAGTAACCTGAAGATGCCAAACAACAGGAAATTACCAGAAGAATCTGTCAGCACAATCAGCTGCTATTTTCATTGTTCTTTGGCAAATTTATACACAGTCGGGAACACCTGGACTGGCCTGCAGCCCAGGTTTGACTAATTGCCAGGGGAGAGGAGTCGTCATTTGTCTTCGGAGGGATTTCCTCCATTCGCTCCTCAAAACATGTGGTTTCGCTTTTCCCCTCTCTCTGCAGGAAATGGCAGGACAGTGAGATGCAAAATAAATGAGTTCACTTCCAAGAGGTTGCCTCCTAAGAGGCCACTCCAAAAATAACTGTCTTGTGAGAGGTTGTTAATAACCGAGATTCTATATACTGTCCTCGGAAAACAGCCTTTCAAAGGCACAGTGCGTTCCACCCCCACCCCGGTCCCTTCCAAGCGCAGCGCACGTTAAAAATAACAGCCATGGGAGACAGAGAAGGAACCCAGTCCTCCGCCTTCTGGAGGTAGGGATGTCACCCTCTCCGTCCTTTGCAAAGCCCCTCTCTGTGCATGGAGCAGAACCTTCCCGAATTCCACTCCCTCGGTGAGAGGTGCAGTTGGAACCGCAAGACACCTGGGGGCCACTCTCCCTGCACTGCCCATCCCCAATGGGCCTGTCCCCAACTCCACCTTGCAACTTCCCAATGGGGAACAAGGAGGTCCTTGACAGCATGGCTCCCCTCCTGGTTGCCTGGCGCCTGGCAGGGAGCTGGCACTGGGTTGGTACTGGTTGAAAGAAGAATGCCCAGGAGCGGGTACCTGTCCCTTGCTCCATGGCTTGCTGCCCAGGCTGAGGGTAGATAATTTTAAAATTTCTCGAACTTCGAGAGATCACCGTTTTACAAGAACCACCTGCCAGAATGACAGCCTTCTCCCCTAACCTCTCTCCATATTTTTATAGGTTAACATACCACACACATACCACACACACACACACACACACACATACACACACACTCATGCACATACCTTTGACCCCAGACCCCTCATCATTTGCGCTTACCTCTAGCTAAGATTTTCTACTTGAGTAGCACAGTCATGTCTCATACTCCCTCTTGAAGCCAACAGAGCTTTCTAACTTAATTGCCGGGTATTTTCAATGTGCTGATTGGGAAATATCACGGTGACAGTTTGTTTCAGATGGAAATGTGCATCCGCCTGGGGTCTACGCTCACCTGCGTTGCCATCAAACCTCTCCAGTGATTTAGGGGTTCTGGCATCACGTCAGCAAAGAATCAACTGCTTTTTTCTTTCTTTCCTTCTTTCTTTGTAAGGCATTTAGAGCATGCGGCAGATCATTACTGCCCGAGGTGAAGCCAGCAACATTTGGGTTTGATTTGGTCTCCGTCGCAGACCCCTTTCTCAAAGTTGAGCTGGGCCGTAATTCTAAACTGACCCACCTTCCCCCTAGCAAAGGTGAAAAAATGTTATGGAGCGTTTTACAACCCACAGCCCATCATTTATGCCGAAACACTGCAAGAGTTCAGACTTGGCTTATTTTCCCTAAATCAGAGATGTTTTGACATGTTTATTTGTTTAATTTGTTTATTTTGACTAGCTCTGATTATAATTGGCAGCAGTGTGTAGAATTAACATTAGACAGTGTCTTAGACTTGTCTGTTACAATAATGCAGAAGGAATGTGAAATCTACCCGCCACATAACAATAGCGAGCAGGCCCGGGGAAGCACAGGAGGCTGCTTTAACGAAAAGAAACGCAGCCCCGGCTTTCTGTTTCATTTAAAAATTTATACTGACAAGTGCGCAAATTATCCTTGGATACTAATATTTCTTTGACTACAGTTATCTGCCCCTCTGCTAAGACACTTGTGTGACAGTTACTAACAGCAGGATTTCTAAAATCTAACCTTTGGAATTTGTTTCTTGAGATTTTTTTTTATTGTTCTGCCTATGGGCTATTTAAAAATAAAGGAGCAATAACTATTCAGTTCATTGCGGTCATGTTGGAATGATCACATGGTATCTAATACTGTGGCGTGGTTGAGTGTATTTTCTGAATGATTTGTCTGAGAATTCCCAGTGAGATTGACGTCCCAAACAGAGAAGTTTATTGTCCCAGGGCGATTTCCCCTGCTTCTATTTGCCGACAGCATTGATCATATCATGTTCACTTTCTTCTTTGTGCTTGCACAGGTCTACGGAAAGCTTGTTTCACAGGATAATCCCTATCCCAAGTAGCAAAGATACTCCACTTATACAGGGGGAATTTGAAGTCATGGTCCAGCTGGGTCACACACAGCAGCACCGCCCGGCCCTGCGCTCTTACCAAAGCCTGAGTCCTAAATCAGTTGAGGGCATCCCCTTGTCCCAGCCCCATCTCTTGTCCTGGGCTTGAAGGGCCAGCGCTCTAAGGCAGGTCCGAGAGGGCATGGACCACAGTTCCTCCCAGGGGGATGGAGGAAATCAGTCGATCTGCATGTTCCATTGCCAGTTAGGCACAGAACACAAACATGCTTCGCTCACATTTATTGTCCCATAAATATTTTCCCTGTGCACAGTATGGTCGGTTGCTGTGTACGATCCTGACTTGGAACAGCATATGCACCCTGATGGGGGCCAAGTTCAAGTTGCTGTATCTATGCCAAGAAGCCAGAGGTCCCCCACTATGGAATATTTGCTCAGAGAAGCCTGGAGTCTCTAGATGGCAGATCCTTCAGCTTCTATTTCCCTTCAGCTTCAATCAGATTCTGTGGAGCAAGAAAAACGAGAGGCAGAACTTTCAACTGCCCTTTCTTTCTCCGTATCTTCTTAAACTGCCCTCCAAGACCTGATCTCACACCCCGGCTCACACCCTGTAGCTGCGCATCTCCTATATTTGTTCAGGTTGGGGGACATAGTAAGTTCTCAGTGTCTAACATTCTAATGCTCCCAAGAGAAACTTGTTTTCCTAGTTCCATTAAAAACATGGACTGGTGCCTCAAACAGAGACCAGCACAGACCTCCTCAGGGTGGCACAGAATAACTGGCTACTCTCAGAATCTCGTTTTTCCCAGGAGGAATGTCAAGAGAGATTCCAAGGACAGAAAATGTGGACTGGCAGTGTGCAGGGACTGTGGCACTCCAAGGAGCAGGGTGCACCCTTGTGACTGAGGAGTCACTAGGCCAGGATTCTGGAAGAACAGGTTTAAGGGACAAGAGAAGTGGAGCAGGGGTCCTCCAGGGTCTGGTGAAAACACAACCCAGGGCTAACATCTGGGCACTAGAACATGGGTGGGTGAACCTTTCTACATCTGCAGGCCTGAGAACTAAGAGATGGTTCTCAGAGAGCCAGACTCCCCCAAGGGAGGGCCCACCAGGCTCTGCAGACCTAGTGAGCATTGAGATGGGAAGGGCCCACTACACAGCAGCATCCCCCACATCATCACCCCTGAGCCCTGGGTTAATTGGGACTTGACCAGAGACAGCGTCCTGCTCTGTGTCTGTCAACGTCTTGGAGAGCCAGCCAGAAAGTAAAGATAAAGAACACGGCCTCACCTCTGGAAACAGAGGCCGGAGTGGGAGACTCTGCCTTTCCACGGGAAGGAAGAGAGAGAGGGGGGCGGGGGCGGGGGGCGGAGGAGGGAAGGAGACAGACCTCAGGTTTGTGACAAGGAACAATAACGGAAGTCACTTTCCCTTCCTCCCGTTAACTCCCCCTCTTCAGACTTGCAGTCAGTGTGCAGGGAACACTCAAGTTCTGCCTCTGATGTCCACGCTGGCTCCCGTTGTACGGTGCTACCTCAGGTGGAGCGCTTGTTTTATCTGTTCTTCGTCTCATTGTCTAAACGGCTCTGAGCTCCCAGGAAGAGAACAGTGCCTTACTGTCAGAGTGCTGTTATTATTAAATGTCCCCAAAGGGAGAGCTTGAATCTGTTAATATGAAGTGGGCCGGCTTTCCTTTTGGTTAAACTGAGTAATGAAGCATGGGCCATAAGTGTTTTTGAGCTCCTTAGATATAGAGGTCATATAAATACAAAGCAATATTATTGAAATGAAACTTGTTCAGGGCGTTTGCCAAGGGACCCAGTGTGAGAATATTTTGCATGAGAAGATTAAACGAGGGAGAGTCTAATGAAGTCTTGCTGCTGGAGGTTCCGTGGGGGCCGGTTCTCAGTCCCGCTGCGAATCAATCTGGGAGATTTAGAACAAGGAAAGCCACCAAAAAGTGGCTAACTTGGAGGAGAGTTTAAGAACCTCCACCCCTGCCGATGCCATCCCATGGCTCAGGAGACCTCCCAGACTCATTAGGCTGAGAATTATCAAAAGGTACCCATCGGATCCTTCAGGGTAGAAACGCTGGGTGTGTGCTTGTCTTCAAAACGGACTCCTCCGAAGCACCAGGCAGAACGTCCTGGCTTTGAGAACTCACACTCCACTGCTCAAGAAGAATTATTTCAGTTTGTGATGGAGTCACTTTAAGATAAATAAACTGCCTCTCACACACACATGAAACGATTGTCCTAGAAGGAAGGGGTGAGTACTGGCCGGGATGGTGAGTGTCAAGGGGCTCTCTGCAGCTCTGGGAAGGCAGACTGGGCCACAGTGCTCCATCTCCCCTCCTGCCCTCAGGTCTCCCCATTCCCTGACTGTACCCTGCCACACATGCAGCCAAGGACGGTAAGGGGACACTATGACACGTCTTCTCATGTCACCCTTGGGTCACCTGATAAGGGGAGTCAAGAATCACTGTGAAGCTAAAAAAATAAAATCAAAGTAAGAAACACTTAATAGATCAGCTTATAAGCATGAAGAAGATATCCTGTAAAATAAATAAATTAAAAACAACCATCAAGCTCAAAAGTAAAATGAATGTGAGACTGGGGACGAGAAACCTGACTTCTGCCCACTCTTTGAACACCTTACAGGTGACTTTGAAGTGTCACCCTGCTCTTTCTGGGCCAAAACATCTGCACTTGGTGAAGCAAGAATGCTAATAGTGCCCTCCCTTCAGCATAATTGCTGTGTAAATCAAATAGCTGTGCGCATGCTCTAAAACTTGTTAAGTCTTCTACAAATATAGAGTATTATTTTTGCTGACTGTTGAAGCAAACAAAAACCATTGGATGGTCAAGTCAGAAACCTCAAGTGGCCCAGGAAACACAGTTCAAATCAGTGACTCCGCCACAACCCAGTCGGCAAATCTGAACTGCTTCAGCCACAATAAATTGGTACGTGGCTTTTAAACACACGATTTCCTATTTCATCCAAAAGCAGCAGCGAATTCTGTCGTCTCTCCAGAGGTGTGTCCACTCCTGTCTCTTCAGCATGCTCTAAGCCAAGAATGTCCCTCTTTTGCTTCTTTTTTATTATTATTATTATTATTTTGATTATTATTAAATTATTTATTCCAATTTGTTATACATGATGGCAGAATACAATTCATTTCATTACACATATAGAGCACAATTTTTCAAGTCACTGATTGTACACAAAGTATTTTCACTCCATTCGAGTCTTCATACACGTACTTAGGATAATGATGTCCATCTCATTCCACCATCATTCCCACCCCTGTGCCCCTCCCTTCCCTCCCTCCTCTCTTATTTTTTTTTAAATTTTTTTTTATATATGACAGCGGAATGCATTACAATTTTTATTACACATATAGAGAACAATTTTTCATATCTCTGGTTGTATACAAAGTGGCAGTGTCCCCAATTCGTGTCTTCATACATGCACTTTGGATAATAATGTCCATCACATTCCATCATCACTTCTAACCCTGTGTCCCCTCCCTTCCCCTCCCACCCCTCTGCCCTATCTAGAGTTTGTCTGTCCCTCCCATGCTCCCCCTCCCTACCCCACTATGAATCAACCTCCTTATATCAGAGAAAACATTTGGCATTTGGTTTTTTGGGATTGGCTAACTTCACTTAGCATTCTCTTCTCCAGCAGCACCCATTTACTGCAAATGCCCTGATTTTATGCTCTTTTATTGTGAGTAATATTCCATTGTGGATATATGTACCACAGTTTTTTTATCCATTCATCTACTGAAGGGCATCTAGGTTAGCTCCACAATTTAGCTATTGTGAATTGTGCCACTATAAACATGGATGTGGCTGTGTCCCTGTAGTATGCTGTTTTTAAGTCCTTTGGTATAGACCGAGGAGAGGGATAGCTGGGTCAGATGGTGGTTCTATTCCCAGTTTTCCAAGGACTCTCCAGTATGCGCTTTCCATATTGGTTGCACCAATTTGCAGTCCCACCAGCAGTGTATGAGTGCGCCTTTTTCCCCACTTATGGAAGGCTAGGTAAACACCAAGTGACGTTATTTGATTCAGTGAGGTTACATTCACTTCTACTCCAACGACGTCCCCTTCCTTGACTTTGACTTCTGGCCCTGCCCAGATGATGGGGACACTGCCACTTGAATGTCCATGCCGCCGCCTTCACAGCTCAAGCCCAGGCTGGCCACTCTGCTCTGCTCTGGCTCCCTAGGTTGCCTCCCCGCCATGCTGCCCTTTGCAGCTGGCCCCACGCCCCTCCCTCCCACGAAGCTCCAGGTGGCAGTGGATCAGCAGGTGACACAGGGTGGCATGGTGTCAGGATCCCAGGGGACCTGGTGAAATCCTGCTCAAGTTCTCTGCGGAGCACACCCTGGTGTGAGTGTCCTGCTTTCCCACGCCAAGCCCCAGGCAGGGGCTTCTCAGGCTGCACACCCAACAGCCAGGGGACCCCACCCAGCAGCCCATGGCCCTCTTGACTTCCCGTGGTCAGAATCTGGCTCTTGCTGTGTCCTACACACAACCTGCGTAGATGGCCGGGGACATGAGGCAGAGGTTCCAACTAGGGTTGTCTTTCAAGCATTGGAGGGCAACTCGCATCATGAAGACGCCCCATCATCCCTCCGCTCCTCTCTCCCTCTCCTCTCCTCTCTTCCTTCTTTAATTCCCTTTCCCCCTTTCGCCTTTCCAACGTCAGGCAAGCTGGCAGCACCTACACTGCCCAGGCTGAATGCAAAGTCAAAAAGACGTCTGGCTCTTTCAAATTTGCAATGTGGCTGAAAGACATCCCTGTTCTGCATGGTGCCCCAACTACTCCTCAGGAATTTGTCTTTAGAACAACACCATCGGTTAAGTCCCAGGAGAACATCCACTCCCATGGCCCCCTGGTGTTCCCTGTGTGACCCAGGTTTCCCTCCCATGTGCAGAAAGCCACTGAGCTTCTTTGCTCCCCTCTCCTACCACCACAAGACCTCCTGTTGCCCCCGCAGGTCACACCGGGTCAGGAGATGATGACATCCCGGGGGCACTCAGCCCTGAGTCTGACGGAGGCCTTTGGACAAACGATTCCATACCCAGCAAGGGTGGTTACTTAGTTCTTCTCAATTTAAAAAGATCTTTTTCAAAGAGCAACACATTCCTTGCCTAAAATAAAGAAGGCAAAATGTTGTGTGCAGGTTTCCACGGGAAATTAAAACGGGAGAGACAGCAGTGGTCCCTTGCTATCCAAGGGAGACTGGTGTCAGGATCCCTTGACACCCAAATCTGTGCGGATGCTCATGTCCTTTACATAAAATGCCACAGTATTTACATATAACCTGAGTACATCTTCCCAAATATGTTAAATTCTATCTAGCGTATTTATAGTTCTTAATACACTGTTAGTGCTATATAAATACTATAACCATATTATTTAGGGAATAATGACATATTCAGTACAAATACAGTTATTTTTCAAATATTTTCCATCCACAGTTGTTGACCCTGAGGATGGGGAACCCATAGATACCAGTTGTATGTATGCAAACTTATGTTCCTCATCATTGAAAGCTACAAATGTGGCCACAGTTGGAAGCGAAGACACGGGATAAGGGTAAAAGGGTGAGAAGGGGAGTTCTAAACAGCCAGGAATAGACACCTCTTGGGCAGAACTCTTGGTATTGTTTCTCTGAATGAGCAGGGGATTTTCAACTTCAGCAACAAGGAGGGCAAGGACCCAGGAATCAGTGGCTCTCTGTCGCCATCCAGTGGACCTATGGCTGCATAGTAGTGAGCTTCTTGGCTGCAAAGATCCAGGGCATAAAATCCAGTCTGCATAAAATCACGTTATCTCCTCCAAAGAATTGCTAAAGCTTCCAGAAATGTCCCCTCTCCTTTCCCGGGTCCTCCCAGCCTCCCTCATTAGCTGCCTTTGTTTGTCTTTGAGATAAAGGGATCTTGGCGGGCCTCTCCTTGTTGACTAAAAAACTCAATACTCCAAAAGAACAGCTTTTGTGGCATGCGGGCCAAATCTACAGTCCCCTTAATTGGTTTAAAAGATGGGGAAGAAGGCTATGGAGAGGGAATAAATGAGAACCAGGGAGAGAGTGGGCAGAGCCGGCTCCTGTGAGTGCCAAATGGTAAATAAGCCCTCTTTATTGACTCATTTGGTCTCAGTGCCACAAAGCTTCTCTAATTGAGGGAGGAAGCAGACAAAACAGCAGTTTTAAGTGACACTCATTCTTCCTGGGAATGCTGAGGCTTGTGCTTGATCTGAAAGGCAGATAAGAGGGGTTCTCCATCGCCCTCTCAGTCTGTGGGTTAGTTAGCCCAGGTAACTGTTCAGTTCTAATTGTCCTGCACTTTCCCGCCAAGCACACCCTGGCCACTCCTTCAGAGGGTCTCCCATGTCTGGTTCCTGCAGCTGGTACAAGCCAAGGGACCTGGGTCTGCCAGTCGGCTGCTCTGGCCAGTAGTCCAAGGCGCGGAGGGCTTGGGGCACCCCAAACACACTGCAGGTAGTTTCAGCCTGTACCACCTGGAGTTGAGGTTGTAGGGGGGCTCCGCAAGCATTTAGGTATCTTTAAAAATTAATTTGGCCTTTAAGAAAAAGTTAGATACACTATCAAATGTCTTACATGTCAAAATTTTGCTCACTAGGACACCAAAAAGTTAACCTCTGTTTTTTGATTATTTGTTTTTGCATTTGTTTTGGCAAACCTGGGCCATTGCAAAACTCCTCCTGTAACATTGTAGGTGGACAGTGTTTCAGCGTGAGCTGATGGTTCGCTGTGACACAGACGGAAGGCCAGGGAGACATCCTCTCTCCCTGCACGTGTCAGTTGTGTGGCGCCCAGAAGAGAGATGATGAGACTCATGATAACATCACAATACAAACTGCACTGCCATTTATTGTACACTTTTGGATGCTCTTTACTCCGCTTATCTCTTAGTGATAAAGAATGCTAACAGATGTTAAATATTGGTAGTAATTCAACCTAAGTTGTTTTTTTTTTTTTAATCCAACTATTTCTCTCTTGGACTCTGCATCAATGTATTTGAAGAGTATCCAGAGAGTGCAAGACAAGTTATTTATTTTAAACTGTTACCATTTGCAAATACTTTTCTGTGAGAATAAGAACTTTTCCCAATATGGTTCCACCAGGATAAAAGCACATACTCCACTAATACAGCCAGGCTAAGAGTCCTTTTTTTATGTATTGATGTTTATCAGTAGGTCTCATGGAAAGCACAACAGACTTCTAATTGTCTAAAAGAGTACATAAAAGAGCCTCGGCTTTGAAGTCTGCTGTGGACTGAAAGTTCTAACCCCTAGTACCTCAGACTGTGACCACACTGGAAGAGACAGTCTTTAAGAGGTGGCAAAGTTCAAATGAAACCAGTAGGGTGGGCCCGGATCCAGTAGGACGGGAGTCCTTATAAGAAGAGATTAGGACACAGACACACCCGGACGGAAGACGACCGTGTGGGGCCAGGGTGGAGAAGGCCTACATCTGTCAGCCAAGGGTAGAGGCCTCAAAGAAACCAGCCCCTGCTGACACCTTGACCTCAGACACTGTCTCATCAGTGAGTTTTCCCGCGTCAGTCTGAGCAGACTAATGCAGAGTCAGAATCAATCAGGTCTGAAATTACCCACTCTGCTGCCCCACGGTCTTCTCCTGGTAGCTTATGGAGATGCTATGCCCTTATAGATAGCATCTTTATAGGTGTACAACTGGATGATTTTTAGTGTTTTTATAGAGCTGTGCAACCATCACGATACCCATATAATCTTAAGAAGGATACTCAACCATTCTGGGCCTTGATTTTTTCACCTGTAAGTGGGGCTGATACGTTTAACGCAGGTGTGTTTGGGGAATTCAATGACGCAGCACACCATGTGCAACAGACATTTGTTTCCTTCCATTTGGTCACTCTTACCACGCGGTCCTTCTGTGCTAACACTACGTCTCACATCCTTGATGGTGGCCGGCTCAGGCTGCTCTGTCAAGGCTCCAATCCTTGAGAAGCATGGCACAGAAGCACTCCTCCCCCCTGTTCCCCCACGGCCCTGAGGGGTGATAGGGCTGGGTCCCCAGGGAGCCTTCCCCACAGTGGCAGGCAGTCCCTAAGGCCCCAGAGACCCTGCCCCCAAGTGTGTGCCCTGTGTAACCCTTCCCTTGGGTGTGCTGGTGGCACCTAGAGACCCGCTTCTAATGGCCAGAACATAGCCACATATGAGATGCCACCCTGAGACTAGGTAACAGCGGGGGCTTTCTGGATCACTCCATGCCAGCTGCCACACTGCAAGCTGCCCTCTGGAGAGGGCCCTATAAAAACACTAAAAATCATCAAATTGTACACCTAAAAAGACGCTATCCATGATAAGTGCATAGCATCTCCATAAGCTACCAGGAGAAGAAGACCGTGGGGCAGTAGAGTGGGTAATTTCAGACCTGATTGATTCTGACTCTGTATTTTCTGACTCTTGTTGCTCTCTGTGGCTGGCAGCCCTGTGTGTGGTGAGCATGGAGGGGGCTTCAGCCACAGACTGTGCCTTGATTGCTACATGTGAGGCTTGAGCCAGAGGCCCCTGCTAAGCCATGTGAGGAGGCCCAACTCACAGAAACCAGAGAACAGCACGTGTTTGTTTTAGGCTGCAGGGCTTTGGGGTGCTTTTTTACACAGCACTAGATAATCAAGGCACCCACCTCCTAGTACTCTAGAAGGAACAGGATCAAAACCAGACTGACCACTTTTTAAAAGCCCCTACCCTGCTCAGTCCCAGCACAGTATAAAGAGTCAGACAACTAACAAGGAACCTTAGCCTGCACTTGGTCTGTGAGAATTTGCCAAGATTGTAGTCGCTTATGGTTTCCACCTGTTCTTCCCATGCTCTGCAAAAGCCCAACAGTTTGTGCATCCTATATGTCCCTGGAAGCTTCTCTACCCCTCCCACCCCAGAATTCAGCTCAGTAGCCTCATGACCTCTGATCCTCAATGGATGCCCCTAAAAAAGTTATGGTTCTGTAGATTGCCCAGTTTTGCTCATTGTTAGGATGGAAGCGATATTCTCTTGTTGCTCTCTGCATCTGAAGTGGAAGCAGAGCCCCAGACTGGGCTAGAGCTTGGATCTCTCCCTTCTTTTCCTCTGACCAGATGCCGGGGCACAGGCCCCAGAAGCCTACATGGTCAAAACAAGGAGGATTTGCACTGTGAGTCCCAGGTCCGTAGCTGACCAGCCTCACTGTCGTCCCTAAAGGCGGATGTACCTGCAGGCCGAGTAGGGGAAGAAGGTTAGCTCAGCAACGGGGTTTGAAGACCATCCTTAAAACATCTCATCCATTGCTTGCAAGTCCAACCATTAATGTCAGTAATGACTTTGATAGCAAATCTGTAAAAGCCAGGCCAACAAAAGAAAATCATCCATGTGGGATTAGGAGGCTTGGCTTTTGGTCCAATTACCCACCTAGTGGGCATCTTGAACAATTCACTCTGTCAGTTTCCTCATATTGAAGAGGTTCCTAGATGATACTTCTTGTGACAATGTAAAAATTAAATTCCAAATTTAATTTGTTGGGAAGAGACTTCTTTTCTCCTCTAAACTCCTTTGGAAGAGTCTGGGGTTCCTTTGTCTCAGAACTGGAGGGTCAAGGAGAGCTACAGTAACTATTATTCTTTGCCTCTACACTTTTGTTTGTTTGTTTATACAATTTCCCTGCTCCCCCCTCCCCAGCATGCACACCCAAGCTACCAGGGCAGACACGTGGCCACCCCTGGGCAGGTCAATCTTAGTACTTTAATCCCTCAGCGAACAGTATTTGTTCCAAGAGTTAAACAGAGGAGAGTCCTTTTCTTGCATTACTATAAAGATTCTGGAGAAGGTGCATTCTGTGGTGTTTGCCAAGTGCATTTGGGGATGCTGGTACCCAGCAGGGGAGTCTTTCTGAAAAATAAAGCCAAGATGAAGACAGAGGAAGGAAAGAGTGTGGGGACAACTCGGGGGCTGTGCCCCAGGGAACTTCTAAGGAATTTCTGAGACTCTGATCCCTTCCGGGTTTCACTAGATTCTGTCAGCAACCTTGATACCTCTCCCAGGCATGCAAGCCCATGAACAAGGCTGGCTTGAGGTGAACATCTACGACTCACAACCACCCAGAGAAGGAAAGGGCATGGGAGTAATTCTAAGTGGTTCATAGGATGGAGCTCAGAATGAAAGGCTCAGAAACGATGGATCCTCCAGGTGGGGATTCCAGGGATCCAAGGAAAGGTTCCAAACTAGATTTCTTTCAAAATGCACATGGCCATAATCACCAGCTACTCAGGAGGTGGAAAAAAGGGCTGAGGCTCATCTTGTGGAAGATCCTCGTCAAACTCTCAGGAACCTAGGTGACCTGGTCCTGGTTTATTTCAAGCTGTATTTGGGAAAATCTATCGATACAACAACCTGTATCAATTGAAATGACTGGAAACCTGTGGAGTGGCCTTTGCTTTTGGAGTACAGTGTGGCTCTAGAGACAATGTCATTGATTGGACTGTCATGTAACTAGTCTGGCTAGCAGTGTACTCAGAGCAGTGGCATTGTGTTAGAGGGGAAGGCATGGGTGTTGGAAAAGCACTAAATTGGAGCCACACTCTCACCCAATCCCCACCATGTGCAGGGGTAAAGGGTGTCACCTCAGATTGGGAGCCATGAGACACTAACAGCTCCCATGTGGATAGAGCCAATTGCCTTGGCCTTTGTTTCATTAGGACCAAGCCATCGCCAGCTGAATCAATCATAGAAAGTAACATTTGTGTATGTCACACATTTTCCCCAGACACTTAACCCGAGGTTGAAAGGGAAGTTACGTTAACAGTATTAAGCCATGTTTTGCAGGATTTGTCCACCCTACCTGCTTCACCAGAATATCCAACCCCCTCACAAATTCCCCAACGTGGCATCTCAGGAGGGGATTTTGCAATGCACAGAAACAAAGCCTAACAGTCGCAGCATGGTGCCCACTCCCTTATTCCTTCTTCATCCGCTAATCTTCTACCCCTTATTGCCACAAAAAGGGAACTGTCATGGTGTCCTGCAGCGGCGGCACTGCAACAACACAGACGTCAGGAAAAGTCTCCCACTAACTCCAAACACCCACCTACAGGAACCACCTGACCACCAGCATTTGCCCGTGAGTACGCCTACTAGGGAAGTCACCCTTTGCTAGAGAATGCCACAAGTCCTTGAACTCCGGAGTCAGTCTTAGGTTCAAGTTCAAATCTTTAGTACCAAGGCCCTTTGGTTTTCTAGTGCTCTGTTAGGAACTGTTTTATACCTTATTTCATTTAATCTCTATGATTAAACTCTCACAGCTATAATATTGGAAACAACAACAACAAAAAAACATTGCTTTAGCTTTTGTTTTCCAAATAATATAATTCATTGTTAAAAAAAAAAAAACTCTGAGCCGAAGATGTTTTTAAAATGCCTTTAATTCCTTCACCTAGAGAAGTCCTTTTGAAAATTTTAATATCTACAATATATATTTTTCCTACCAGCTTATTCTACACATATGTAATTGATAACATCATAATTAAAAACCTCCTTTTTTCCTCTTTATAAGATAATAGGGAAAGTTTTTCCAAACTATGAAGTATGTCTCGTACGTGTTATGGTTACATGAAGTTCCATCAAATACCATACAGCCTGACATGGTAACCCATTCTCTGTTGTAAGGGATTTAATTATAAAAATACTTTGGTAAACATTCTAACAGCAAAATCCTTGCACATATCCATGATTAGTTTTTTCAGATTAATGCCTAAAAAGTAGAGTTTCTGGGTAAAATTTATAAGACTTTTCTTCTGCGTTGTCAAATAACCCTCTTAAAAAGTCATGGCAACTCACACAACCACAAGCAGAATAAAAATGCTAATTTCCCTGTATCGCTGCCAGTATTTTATTTTCATCTTTGCCAATTTTTTGGAAGAAAGATTAACTTTCAGTTGTTTAAAATGTGCAATATTTAACATTTAACAGGGACCTTAAATAATATTTCATGTATTTACAGGCCATTTAGGTTTCTTCTTATGTAACTTGATATTTTTCTACTAAGTTCATCATTTTCTTGTGGAATCCTAAACGCCTCTGATGAACTCTTCCCTATGTATTTATTAACATCTTGGGGTTAACTTTTCCACTGGCACCAAAAATACTGCCCCCCCCCTCAGTTTGCCTTTTAATGTCATTTAGTATTTGATATATACTTAAATTTTCATGATCAATTTTTAGGGCTTCAAATCACTCCGTCTTTTTCTTTATGGTTTTTGTACTTTCATGCACACCTACAGAGGTTTTCCTATATTGTTTAAAATAAATTACCGTTTAGAAATGTAGTTTTAGTTTCCCATTCCAATCTGGGCTTTGGGCGTGGACTGAAGCAGAAATCTCCCTTTGTTGAACGTCTTCTCTTTCCAGTGACTTGCAGGGCTAGTGTCACTGTCCCGGGAATTGGGCCCTGTTTTGAGTCAGCCTCCTGGATGGGCACACGGAACCCTCCATTCTGCCTCCTGCCTCTCCGTTTATCCCGCTGTCCTCCTGGGAAAGCCATCTCCTTTCTACGTAGAATGAGAACCTGTCACCCGTTTTTAGATCTCCTTAAAAGCAAAGGGTCAAAGTAATGATTAACCATGGGCTTCAGCTGCAGATTTGGAAGTTTTTAAATCAAAGAGTGTCATTTCAAAGGGACTCTTTCTCAAGTAATGGACTTTAATCCTGGTGTTTTTGTTACTATTAGCCATTAGCCACTGGGGGGAGGGGAAGTCCTGGGAGAACCTTGCCTCTCCTTTGATTAACCCTTGTGCTACAGGGAGATCCTGGGCTAGGTCGGTGGGAGCTGCCCAGCACAGTCGGGCTGTGTGAGCCGTGTATGGGCAGCAAGCAGGGGGGTGCCCTAACCATTAGGCCACGTCATCTGCTGCTGCTCCTTTAACATGGGAGAGTAAGAATCCACTTACACCATGGCGAAGTGTAAATAGGCCTTTGACCCTACGCCAAGACCTCTCTATCACTCACTGTTCTGAATCTGTTTCTGGTCAACTCAGTTGGCCCAAATGCAGCTCTAATGAGGCTGAGGTCAGGGGTTCAATACCAGTGTGGTCTAATTACCAATAAGTCAACTGTTTCAGGCCACAGCGCGCACTTCTAAACCAAGCCAGCCATTCTGCATATGCCCAGCTTTGGTCGCACAGGGGACAAGGTGAGAGACCAGAGATAAATTAGAGCAAACCCCATCATGCTGGGACGCGCACTCCATGCCCAGTTGTTGGAGGGTCAGCAGCAGGGCTTGGACCCGGGCAACAAGAGCACGCTTCTACACGGGCACTACGGCAGCCCCTCAGTAATTGGCCACACTCCACCCCATCCGGTGGAGAAGCTGCCAAACCCCCCTCTCAAAGGGCTTATTATTCTAATTTAGAGGACAGCGGTTGCAGGGAGGGGTGCCGGGCCTTCATGGGAATGTTTTCCGTTACCCTTGATGTCCAGGGGAACTCCATCAAAAAATTAAACAGAGACGTCACAGTCCTTTTTAATTTCATTATGAAGCACACAAATACGTGTTAAAGATGATTTGGAGAGCCAGTAAATACTCAGCAAATATCAAAAATATTCAGATGGTCAACATTTGAATATTTGCAGCCAATATTCAAAAGAAGCAAATATCTCTGCATAATGAGAGATTCTCTTCTTCAGGCTGAATACATTTTCACAACCACTTTAACGTTTTGCACAAATCGCACTGAGAAGGAAAATAAACAGCTTTAGATAAAGTGAAAACCACCCACCGTCTCTAACAAAGTGACTCTGTCACATTTTCCCCAGAAACTCCCAGCCCTGATGCACAGAAGCACTGCATGGGGAGCGGCCCCTCATACGCACAGGGGTCCTCCAGGGCGCTCACCCACCAATCTGACAGGAGGTGCATCATTAAGCTCCCCCAGCAAGTGGGAGACCGCTCACTCTTCACACAACCGAGAATTTTCCAGCCCTGAGTATCCACCATGGTGTCATTTGAAAAACATCAAGAGGCCACCGATTCTGCCCGCCCTGTGCGTGTGCACACAGAGGAACCGGCGCTCCCCTTTGGAACCTACTGTAATTTCTCATGGAAACACTTTGTGAAAAGCCAGTCGTATATCGTAGCCCCTAAGTATGAAACCACGGGTCCCTCCAACCACACAAAACAGCTGTGCCCTCGGAGGAAAGGTCATCTGCCCCAGTCGTGTTTCTTTTTACTTTTAAAGAAATGTCAGGCCATGTTTTATGCAGGCCTTCTGACAGGGTGCTGTTTATTGTATCACCAAGCTGCCATAACTTCAGGACGAGGAAACTGCCATTATTTGGAGAGTATATATCTTTCTGACTTGCAGGAAAGATGAAAATTAAGAACGGCCCTCTTTCCGAGTGGGTATAAGTATTCTTTGACAGTCTCCTACAATATTTCAAACATCTTCGTCAGACCCATAAAACCCGATGCTCGCCTCTCTTGGAGCGGCCGAGGCTGTGCTGGAGTGAAGACATTTATCGCAAATATGGTGCCAATACTGCCCTAGGCGGACGTTTTGATCAAGGACTTTAAGCCAGCTTGCTAGGTGCCCCCGAGGACATGGAGGCATACGTAAAGAAGTCACACTACATTAGGAAATAATAACGAGAGCTAATGTTGATCAGGTGCCGGGTCCGTGTTCAGCACTGTATGTGCATTATCTCAATTTGTCCTCGCGTCTTTAAGGGTAGTCCCTGTTAGTGTCCCCATGTTGCAGATAAGAAAACTAAGATATAAAGAAATCTAGTAACTTGCCTGGAGATCACACAGCTAGAAAGTGAGGGCGTTAGGATTCAGATCCAGAGGAGTCACTCAGAGCCACATGTGATCGGCACGCATGGATCACGAGGTGTCCCCCAGGCACCGTGGTCCCCGTAACAATGACCTCCTCCTCATGTGTTGCTGTAGCTCTCTAAACTGCACCCAGGGGGATGAGCACCCTCCCCGCTGGAATGCAGCAGCCGCTGGCATGTGACATTGGACCTGGGTGACCTCCAGCTGCACACTCCAATGCCAAAGTGCTTGACCTGGAGAGCTTTCTAGAAGAAAAGGGAATGTGAAATGTTTTCAAAAAACCTGCTCAGGTTGTTGGCTGTCTAGGACCCGGCAGGGGGCCACAGCCGCTTGAGAGTTCTGTTTAAAATCCTTGTCAAAGTCTGAGCCGACATGTTTTTATATACAGGGTGGCAGAAATTTTAGGAATGTCAAGATGTTTCAGAAAGCAGTTTGGATGTGGACCAAGCTCACGAGGGCCACATGGTCACTGAGGGGAATGCAGCCTGTTGGGGCGAGTTAGCGCAGGTGGCTTGGCGGCGGGTAGCCGCTCCCTCTCCTGCCCAGGGGAGCTTGGGTGGAGATGGGGAAGACCATGCGGTGCCCACTGAGTCCTGAAGCCCTGCAATCATTCTTCTGCTCAAAGGAAAGAAAGCCACAGGGGAGGCGACTGACAGACAGTTTTACTCTCCTCCTCCCTCCCTTGCCCCCTCTTCCTTCTCCCTCCTCCTCAGCCACCCTGGAAGCCAGGGAAGCACCCACAGGGACTCCTGGATAGGTGGGTGGCTTCTAGTCCTGGCCTTGACTCTGTACCCTTAGACAACCCGCTTAACCTAAATGCAACTTCAGTTTCTTCATTCTCCCCACCCCCCAGCAGATTTGTATTAAATGCCAGATGAAATGGTCGTATGTGGGCTGGGGATGTGGCTCAAGCTCGCCTGGCCTGCATGCGACCCGGGTTCAATCCTCAGCATCACATACCAACAGAGATGTTGTGTCCGCCGAGAACTAAAAAATAAATTTAAAAAAAGAAAGAAAGAAAGAAATGGTCCTATGACATCGGTAATGGGAAGGACTGAGGCCAAACGGACTCCACAGTCCTTCTTTCTCATCTTCTTCCTTCCTTCCTCCTCCTCCTTTTGGGAACTGCATTCCTGCCCACCTCTAAGTCTTTCTCTGACATGGAAGTAGGGAAATAAAAAGGCAGCAAGAGAAATTCATAGGTGTGTGGACTCTCCCTCTCTAACTCCATCACACTCTTTTTTGATATTTTGAGAGCTTTTCCTGGGCTAAGAGATCTCTCTTCATTAATTTCTTCAAGCAGCATGTTGCAAGTGTCAACATTCAGATAGGAACCGTCAGTTCGAGCCCCCCAGTAGGATCTGAGGAATATGAGCTCACACTGGTCTGCAGACTGTGGTTCCTTGAGGTAACAAAGGAACCTGTCCAAGGAGAGCCTAGACCAAACACGTGGACTGTCTTAAAAGTGACAGCCTCGGGAACCCTCAGCCATGAAGCCAAAGGGACAAGTGTTAGAGGCACAAAAGACAACGGCCTGCCAGGACAGTCAGAAAGGGCCAACTCTGTGCCAAATGAGTCCATCCTTCCTCCTGGAGAGGAGCTCCCGGGACTTGGGGACCATCTAGACCAGTGCCATCCCACAGAACTCACCACATCAATGCAAAGGCTCAGTATCCGCCATGTCCCCATGGGCGCCCCTAACCACCGGGCCACTGAGCACTTGAAAGGCCACTAGAGTGCCTAAGGACCTGGATTTTTCATTCTATTCTATATCAATTGTTTAAATTTAAATGGCCACATGCAGCTGATGGCTATCACCCGGGGCAGTGCCGACAGAGAACAGGAGAAACTCCTACCAAAGAACACGAGGCGCTGAGGCAGGACAGAGGGGATGAGGTGAAGAGGAGGACAAGGCGGTTAAGGGCAGCAAATCCTGAATGTCGGGATTTTAAGAAGAAAAATGCCAAAAACAGGAGAAAGGAAGGGTCTCCTTCTTAGACAGTTTCAGGCCTTCCTGACACAGAGTGCCCTCCACAACTGTGTTGGGCAGCGGAGTGGCCGCTGGCTTATGTGATTCTGTTAAAGAATGGAGGCCCACTCACCGCGGCCTGAGCAAGTTGCAGGAAGGCTCTTTCTTCTACACAGAGGGTGGCACATTCCGCTTTCCAACATCAGGAGCTAAACAGAGCTATGTCTCCCGGTGATGAGGTGGTTCTGGAATAAGTTCCAACAATTCCAGACATTAAAAGAAAGTAAAAACTCACATCATATCAGACACCTGTAAAAACTGCATAAGCAATTTTCTGCGTTGTAGTCCAGAAAAGCACCAATGATAACCATGATTTTTGTCTTTTGTCTTTGGTTTTTGTTTTCTGGCACTGAGGATGGAATCCCAGGCCACTCTGGCACTGAGCTGCATCCCCAGCCTTTTCCTTTCTTTTCTTTTTTTTAAAGAGGGATGGCTTTTAAAAGCGTACCGAGGGCAACCATAAAGAAGTGCTGAGGGCCAAGGTTGAATATTAATTCACCATGGAAGTGGAGCTAGTCGGTTCCAGTTTATTTTCCTCCTCCTCCTCTCTTATCTTAAGGCGAGCGATGGGGCTTCGTGCTACAAAAGATAACACAAACGTCCTCAGAGAAAAGCCTAAATTGATTTCCATGACTCTCAATGAGGTCAAGTCTCCAGGTCTAAACAAATCATACCACGAGGGTCTTTAGAAACGACAAACGCTGAATCGCTGTGGAGGCTTTCCCAACGACCAGAGAGAAGAGGCCTCAGTGGGCTGAGGAGGATTAATTAAACATCTCCCAATTTCCAAGAAAGGGTAGAAAAACATTCTATAGATGAAAGATCAGCGAGATGAAGGATGATCTCTTGACCAATGTCTAAGGGGGCTTTCTGGGAAAGCTTTGTAGACGTCGTTTAAAAGGACGCCATCTTCACCAAGTCCAGATGGGTTCCCTAAGATAATAAATTCACACCAGTCTAACCTCCGCTCTGATTTTGGCACAGAGAATTATAAGACAGGCAATAAACTACATATCAGCAAGTCATCGGAGAGTCCCACATTCGATTCTTCTGCACAAAATTTAGAAAAGTGAGCTAAGTGGTGACATCGTCAGATGGCTAACAAGTGCGCTTGGACGGCTCACCTCAGAGTCATGATTAATAGGTGACTGTCAGCCTGAGGGAGGGTTTTCTATCGTGCCATAGAACTATCAGTCCTTGGCCTCTTCTGCTAAACATTTGCTGGGACTTAGATGAGGACAACGATGGTGTGTTTATTAAATCAGCAGATGACAGGGAACTAGGAGGGATAGATAACAGATTTCAGATCCCAGATCTGCTCGGGCAGTCTGAGACAACGGGCCAACACATAAATCTGCAACACGAGGACCTGCCCCAGTCCACACGGATACACTCCCCTCCACAACTTGAAAGAGCAGATGGAGAAACCAGGGAAGCCTTCCGGGGGCAGTTAAAGACCCAGCTCCCCCCATTTCCACGACCAGACCACCAGCAACCAGTTGCCTTCTGGTCCCTTCTTGACCTGTTCTGCTTTGTGGTCAATATAACATGCACCTCTTACGTTATCCCTTGGCTTTTATAAGGACTGACCCCTCAGGATGACTCCTTGGTCCATTTTCTTCACACCCTGGCAGCCAGAGAGAAATTTCCAAATCTCAAACCACAGTTATAGCCCCCAGCATTTTGTTCCCCTTCCTGGAGAAGAACCTTTCTTGGGCCTTTCTTGCAATTTGCCTTGTGATGGGCCCAAAGAGAGCGTCCATCCTCAGGGACCATCTTCTCACACCAAAGATGCCCTGTATCCCACATTCTCCTTGATCTCTGATGTCATCTAAGGGTCTCAGCCCCTTAACTCTGCGACTAAGATGACAGAGCTAGATGAGTTCAAAGGTCAGTAATGCAGACACTGGAAGAGCAAGAACTTGTGTTTAGCTGATCATGAACCCAAATCCAATGAGATCATACACTCTGCCATGAGAGACATGAGTCTATCATGAGGGAACACATCTTCTTCTCCCTGGTGCCGATTAGACCACGCTGGGTACCATGTGGGGAGGTAGCAATAAATTGAAATTTCTCTGGACAAGAGTGGCTAGCAAGTTAAGAGGTCTGGAACCAATTAAATAAAACAAAAATTGACAAGTTTGAATTGTTAGCTTTGAAAAGATCATAATAGTCATCCCAAAATTTTAGGTCTAGTATGTGAAGAAGGATTGGAGTTATTCTGAGACAAAGCCAGAACCCATATACAGGAAAGCGACAGGAAACTAGATTGGTCAGAATCTCTAACAACTAGAACTGTCCAAGACTGGCTAGAACTACTTGGGACATTCTGAATCCATCATCTTACTAGAAGTGCTCAGAAAGACACTGTTACCTGTGAGGTCACAGTTGGAATGCATGAGGCAGCTTGTTCCAAACCAGCAAATCTTCAAGGCCCTCTAAGTCCCCGACTTGCCATGCTGGGACTACACATCTGATTCCACTGGAGCTATTTGGTCTTAATTCTCCTCATCTACTATCCTGGGGATATACTGCAGAGAAGATATATGGCCTCTTTTAAGCTTGCAAGGCCGGACAGAGGAAAATTGGGGGAGACCAAGATTAATTCTTCTTTAAAGATACAGCTGGTAAGTATCTGCTGGGGTCTCCAAAATTTTCCTCATTATTTGTAACAATCCATGTCCCCACCCTCGTTCCCTGGGGTTCTGTGAAATATGACTTCAGTCCTGTCCTGTTATCAGACTTTGGATGACAGAGTCAGGTTCTCTCCCAAGCCTTCCTCTTCACAGATGGGAACCTCTCCAAGACACTGTGGCCAAGCCTAGTGGAGGGGGCCTTGTTTGCTCAGGCACTAAAGCCCACACCAATGACCGACTGGCTCTGGTTGATCCTGGGATGAGAAAGGGAACTGAGGAGAAAGGGGTGGTAGTGAAGGTTGTAAGGTAGGCGCCTCCATTTTCTGGGGTCAGCCTGTGACATTTCTACTCCTGGGCTTCCTTCGTCCCTGGGCCCTTCACTCTGGCCCAGCAACCCCACAGTGACTCCCTGACTCTCTCCCGCACCTTCGGTCCATTCTTCCCAGATAAGGACCCTGTCAGCACAGTAGCATCTCTGTCCAAAATCACACCTTTCACCTGAAGGAGGAGGATCTGGTTTAGTCAATGACCCTCAGACGAGAAGGTATGATTATTTTATTTGCAATCGTTATCATCCCTAGAATAATTTCCTCAAAACCTATAATGTTCATCTGGAAGGAATTTTCTTTAACAGATAAGGAAACAAGCCAAGATAAAGAATCTGAATAGTCAGCTAGCCTCAGAGCATGTTTTGGAGAGAACCTAAAATAAGTGATGGGAGGTGAAACCAGGTGACCATAGGAGATCCTTTCAAGTCTACGAGTTGACTATCTGAATTTCAGTATTTCAAAGTACCATCTCGTAGGTCATATGGGACTGGCCCAGGACCTAAGACACAATGTGAAAGTAGGTGAGGAAGTCCAGAGGAAATGTCTCTAACTCTCGGGGACAAGAGCAGTCCTCAAGGCCACCTCTCCCAGCCTTGGTTGTTATGGATTCTCAGTCAACGAGAGATTGAATGAAGCACATCTAAGCAGGAGAAGACAGCACAGAAGAGACTTTGGAGGGAGACAGTCTATAAAGACTGGATACAAAACTAATAAAAGTCAACAGACAAGGCCATTTAGCACTGGAGCACACAGCTCTTCCCAGCTCCTTAGGCCCTGGGAGCCCAGAACAATGACTGACACTCATGGGAAAGACACAGAGGCTACAAGATAAATAAATGCCAGTAGTTTTAGTTATCGAAAGCAGAAAATTATCAAATACTTTCTAGAAATATTCTCAGATGTTTTAATGTTCTGTTGTTGAGTTTTGCCGTTTAAAGCAAAATGCACTCAGTTGTCTGGAAGATTCACAGATACCTTTTCCAGCGATATCTGATAGGTGAGTGAACCAGGAGGTTCCAGAACACTCCAAGTCCTGCCACTTAGGCTGCCACCTCTTGAAGGGAAGGAAGTAAATCCCAAGAGGGCCTTTTCCTACATCCATTGCCTTACGTGTGTGTGTTTCCTCAGTTAAGTAAACCCATGGAGACTCCAAGGACCAGAGACCAATGCAAACCCAGCAAACCCGTCCCGTTGGCTGCGGACAGACAGCCTCCTCTGAGGCAGATTGGAGGTGAACGTCACTCATTGAGTGTGCTCTCAATGGAACGGGGGCAACCTGATCCAACCAAATCTCTCTGTTAAAAGTGAGTGCTAAGGAATAACACAAGGTGGACTGGCTAGTCAAGTTCAATTCCCTGTTCCAAAGCCACCATTTCTCTCGCTATGTCACACCAGCTCTTTTTAAGGGAACTTCAGCACCTAAAGTGAGGGAAGTCTCCATCCATCCCCAAGTGTTGGAAGATGGTCCTTGAGTGAGAGATCAGTTGGTCCTGATCCAACTTGGCCAATCTATAGGTTGGTCCCCAACCAGTGGGGTGGTCTGACATGAATTGTTCCACCCACAGGTAATTAGCTGGGTCAGCCTTTCTCTCCCATCAGAATTTGAATAAAAAACTATGGAGAGATGCTTGGGATGGATCCCAAGTAAGAAATGCTCCCTGCCCGTGCAGCCTACAGAGAAGTGGCTTTGCAGGCAAGGAAGTGCTGTGGCCATAATTGCCATGATGTCATGTGATAAGTGACAGAGGATGCCAAGAAACCACAAAGCTGGGTTTGAGCTTGGGAAGGGCTTTCAAGAGGCCAGTGTTTAATTTGAAAACTAAAACACAAATAGAACCATGAGAAAAGAGAAGAGAAAGTAGATAGAATCGTGTAGGGTGAGACCAACATCAGTGGAGGGCTGGTGACTTAGGTAAGGTCCAAATAGAGAAGAGTGTAGGGTGTGCAGGGAAATGAGGTGAGACGAACAAAGGTCTTCTCTATGGGTAGGGAGGCTCTCTATCCTGAGAGAAAAACCACCAAAGAGTTCTAAGTCAAAAGGGAAATGATTTTAAATTATTTTTTAAAGACTATTTAATGTTCATCATCTCTAGCAATTAGAGAAATGCAAATTAAAACTACACTGAGATTTTTATCTCACTCCAGTCAGAATAGCAATTATCAAGAATACAAGTAGCAATAAATGTTGGCAAGGATGTGGGGGAAAAGGTACACTCAAACATTCCCGGTGGGACTGCAAATTGGTGCAACCATCTGAACAGCAGTATGGAGATTCCTCAGAAAACCGGGATTGGAGCGACCATTTGACCCAGTCATCCCACTCCTCGGTTTATACCCAAAGGACTTAAGATCAGCCTACGATAGTGACACAGCCACATCAGTGTTCATAGTAGTTCAACTCATAATAGCTAAGCTATGGAACCAAACTAGGTGCCCTTCAATAGATGAATGGGTAAAGAAAGTGTTATACACACACACACACACACACACACACACACACACACACACACACACACTACATTATTACACAGCCATAAAGAATAATGAAATAATGGCATTTGCCAGTAAATGGATGAAACTAGAGACTATCATGCTAAGTGAAATAAGTCAGTCCCAAATACCAAAAGCAGAATGTTCTCTCTGAAATGCAGATGCTAACATATAATAGAGGGGAGGGAAGAATAGAAGTTCATTACATTAGACAAAGGGGGATGGGGGGATGGGAGCAGGAAAGACAGTGGACTGAATCAGACATCACTTTCCTGTGTTCATATATGAACACCGACCCGTGAAACTCCACATCGCGTACAACCACAAGAACGGGATCCTCATTAAAATAAGTTATACTCCACGTATGTATGATATGTCAAAATATACTCTACTGTCGTGCATACCTAAAAAGGACAAATAAAAATCAAATTTATAAAAAAAGATCAAATCAAATCAAATTTATAAAAAAAAGTTGCAGAATGAAGAAAAGATAGGAGAGGCAAGCACGGAGGATACACAAGTAGAAACCCTGTGCAGTGACATGGAAGAGAAGGCATGGGGTGGACTCGTGACAGTGGGCGGGGGGGAAAGGGAAGAGGAGAGGAGATGGCCTGAGTTGGGAGTGGGTTCAGAAGGAGTCAATGGTGGCTGGGTTTGGGACCAGTGCGAAGGAGGTTTCCAGATTCAGCAATGAGTGGACAGCCCGTTCCCCCTCTAACAGCAAATTGAATATTTTACAAATGTCAATCAAATCACCTGGCTCTGCTGCTTAAAACTTTTCTCTAACTCCCTAAGTTAAAAAAAAAAAAAAAAAAAAAGAATCCACACTTCCTCCTCTGCCTGTCCCTGGCCTCAGCTCAGGAAGCTTCTCCTTCAGTTCACCCTGCTAGGTCATCGCTCAGCTCCTGACCACACCAGGCTCCTTCCCCTGCTGCCCCCACAGGCGGCTCCCTCTGCCTAAAATGCTTTTTCCAGTTGGGACCACGTGACTGGCTCCTTCTCGTCATTCAGGTCTCAGAGCCAGCACTGTACAGGACCAAACAGGGGCCTGAGGCAAAAAGGAAAAACATGTCCCCCACGTGTCCCCCATGTGCACTTGCGTGTTTGTTTGACGTGGTTGATATTTTTCCAGGACATTCAAGTAGATGAAAAGGTACTGAAAATTGAAAAGTATTTTTAAAACTTCCATAATTATTTTAGGTTTAGATATTTTATCTATATTAAATATTTAAATATTTTATCTATACCAAAACCAGAATTTGTTGTTCTCTTACTTTCCTGGCTTCAAAAGAAACAAACTCTTCAATAATATTTTCATTATCATCTTGTTTGCTTATCTCATTTTCAATTATATGAATATAATTATATATAATATATAACATCTCCTGTCTAAGTGATGATCTTAAAATATTTTTAGTTAGCTTCACCTTACCTTTTTTACTTAAACTTTTAATGTTTGGGGCCTTGATTTTTTTTTTTTTTTTTAACTCTGGCATTGAAACTGTATCCAGTTACTGAGACTTTGGCGCTTCCTTGAATTCTGCACTCACGAGCTTCAGGTCATTGCGCCCCTGCTCAACTTGAAGGCCACGGTCCTCCAAGAGATCTTCTCTGACCCTTGGCCCAAAGTAGGCTTCCAGCTGGGGGTGTGGCTCAGTGTACCCCACTTGCCTAGCTGGTGTGAAGCCCTGGGTTCAATCTTCAGTACTGTTAAAAACAACAACAGAAGTAGCCTCCCTACACACCCGAGTGAGTCTTAATGGCAATGCACTCTAAAGGATCTTAGCTTTTAAATGGTTTCTTCATTTCCGCCTCACACCCCAACAGAAACCCCGAGGCTGTGCCCATCTGTCTCATTGCAGTGACCATAGCACCTAAGACAGCAGCTGGCACAGGTGTGATGATGAGTAGTTGACTTAGAGATGGTCCTCCAACCCACGGGCTTCACAGAATGGGTGGGACGAAGACAAGGAGACGAGGCGAGGCAGACACGGCCGTGTTCCAGGAACAGGAAGAGGAGGTCACTGAGAGGTCACTGAGCCCAGTGAGAGAAGCAGCAGAGGGCGGGAGGGTGGTTTCTGTGGAAAGCAAGAGGCTGTCCCCAGAGGGAGGACGGAGGCTGTCCCCAGAGAGAGGACGTGGCCAGCGTGCTGCCAGGAGTTCCCCAGACCGGGGCTGAGGAGCGTCTCCTGAATTCCACCAGAGATCAGCCTATACCCTGGCACAGGGCGGTTTCAGCAAAGAACTATGGGTGGGGGCCGGATGGCCGTGGACTGAGCACAGGGTGGGTCCTAGGAGGTGGAGACGTAGTGACGGCTCAAGATACTTGGCCCTCGGCAGAAGCAGGGCAGCAGGCTTTCAGAGGGGACAACCTCATCTTTAAGTTGGGAGAGACTGGAGCATACTTAAACACCGATGGGGAGATGCCAAGAGAAGAGAGGGATAAGGAATGATAATACAAAATGGGGACAATTTATATTTGGTCATCTCAAACAAGTAGGTGTGGCCGAAGCCAGCACAGTGGTGGAGGAATTCAGTTGGAGGAGGATAGAAAGTTCTTATTCTACTGTGCAAGTGAGAAAAGATGATGATAGTGAATAGATATAATGACAAAAAATAAATGGTGCCCTTTCTGATGGCTTCTGTGTGTTTGAGAGAGAGACTGGAAGTGAGATCGATGCTGAGGATGAGGAGTGAGGTGGCTGGGTAGGAGGCTTTGTTCATTCAAAAAAAAACCAAAAACATTTATTGAGCAATTGCTATGTACCAGACACTGTGGTCAAATCACACAAAGAACCGTGCCACTGTGCAGTTCTTATTTCAGTACAGCCAGACGGATAATGTACAATGAATTGAACAACTAAGTCATAGAAGAGCATAATAAATTATACAGTATAACACGCACATGAGAAAAGAGATCAGGCAAGGGAAATGCAGAGTGCTGCCGGGTGGGAAGGATATAGAAGCAGGCTGCCATTTCAAGTAAAGAGGCAAATGTAGGCCTTGAGAATTAGCAGTCATTGGATGAGTATTAGCGGGCTGGAGTACCGTGAGGGAGTTGGCCAGGGGGGTATCTGGGGACAGAGAACCTAAAGAGGAAGAGGAAGGCTAGGGCATTTTATAAGTTTCCTATTGCTGCTGTAATAAGTTAGCATGAACTCTGGGCTTTAAAACAGCACAATAGTTTATTCTCTTATAAGTTCACAGGGTTAAAGTTAAAAAAAAAATCTCAAATTCCATCATCTAAAGCATCTAGATGGAGTAGAGATCAAGTGAGATTCTGAACATGCTCAATCCTGGGGCAAAATTCCTCTTCACTATGGACCTAGGAAACGAGGAAACATTGGGAAGGCACAATCCAGCGGCAGACATTCCCACCCAAAAAGGGACAAAAGATTCCCTGGACTCCAGTGAGGAATCTGCCGTTCGTTTCAAAGCCCAAGTCATTTGTGGCTGGGACCTCTCTGGACCTCTCGGGAGCCGCAGTTCTGCCTTCTGACCACCTTTCCTTTTTCCCTGCTGTGACTTAAAGACCCAAACAGAACAATTGTAGAGAAGGAAAAAATTTATTTGGAGGCTCACAGTTTCGAGGTCTCAGTCATTGGACAGCAGGCTCCGTTCCTTGGGGCTCCAGGTGAGGCAGGACAACATGGCAGAAGCGTGTGGTGGAGGGAAGCAGCTCACATGATGATCAGGAAGCCCAGAGACTCCACTCTCCCGATGCAGAATATGTACCCCAAAGCTACGCCCCCAATGAACTACCTCCTCCAGCCACACCCCACCTGCCTCCAGTCACCACTCAGTCACTCCCATCAGGGATTAATTCAGTGATTGGGTTAAAGCTACACCCCAATCATTTCTCCTCCAAACCTTGCATCGTCTAATGTGTGAGCTTTTGGGGACACCTCACATCCAAACCATAACAGGTGGTATGTGTCTGTGGCCAACTAGTTTCCCCAGCCTGTGTTTTGTGTGTAGAATTTTAGGAGTCCTGTGGCTTTCTTTCATTTTGTCTGACCTGACAGTGTTTGTGCCGGTAAAACAGTCAAAAACCTTGTGTGTCTCCTATAATGTCCTGGAAATCCACCCCATCAAACCACAGGTCTTTCTCAAATAATCGTAGCTCTATCTCTGGCTTCTGTGGAGCCGCTAAAGGGATCTTTGAGGAAGTGGATCATGGAGGTTGGCTAGGCAAGTCCCAAATCTATAGGGCAGACCATCAGGAAGGACCAACTGAAAGGGTTCAGAACGAACACAAGTTAGCCCACAGGTAAGTTCTGAAGGCCCTTCCGGTGATTGAATTGGGGCCCAAGATGATCTGCAATAATCCTTCTTACTGAAGTCAGGTGGTTAGAGGCTGTAGTCACCTACAGAATGCCTTCACAGCAATGCCTAGGTCAGTGCTTGACTGGAAAAACCAGGACTATGGTTTTTCATGTTGACAAACTGACCACGGCTGTCCTCAAGATTCAGCAAAGAGGCCGGGGGGCTGCCCAGGTGTGGGAGCAGAAGGAGACCAGGGCAGAGCAACTCCGGAGGCCTGAAGCGTGGGAGGCTGCAGGCCACTGAGAAAGAGGAGAGGCTCGGAAACCATCAATTCAGAGACTATGAAGACCCAGTTAAGGTTGAAAAGCGTGAATTTAGAGTCTGCCGGTTGGTGTGATAATGCAATTTTCTTTGGCAACACAGGAGTCCATGTTTAGGTAAGATGAAGACACTTAGACCAAGCCAAGTGGTCCAGGGTGGACATAACAACAACCACACTAAAGATAATGAGAGCAAGGAGTTTGATTGGTGAGAAATGTGGAAACACCAAACCAAGAAGTCTAAGCTGGACTGGAGGGGAAGAGCTAGGCTTCAAGGGACTGACGGACAGTAAGGACAGGGGACCATGTGGCCAAGTCATGCATCATAGGAGTGATTGCGCAAGAGAACTGGAAAACTCAGAGGGCCCAGCAGATGGTGGGGTTGTCCCCGCTGTCCCAGGGCTGGACCAGTTGTGGGTTATGACGTGGCCCCGGGTGGCACTTGGGAGCCAAGGGCCAGTGAGGAGCAGAGACAGCAGCCATTCTCCAGGTGAAAAGCAGGAGCAGAAGCCCAAGCTGGTGACTCTACCGGAGGAAGGACATTTGTTAGAAGGACAGAGAGTGACAGTAACAGGGGGCAGAGAGCTGCGGCAAAATGGAGGTGAGTAGGGGTTTCCTCCCCACCTCCAGGCCCCGAGAGAAGGGCCCGAGGAGGCCTTGGTGTCCTGAGGACACGGCCTGGTGCTGGAGGGAAAGTCTGAGGAGGCAGGAAGTGAGTTTCCTGGGGACTAGCCGAAGGCCGGAGGGAGGTCTGTGGGAGGTGGCCAGGAAGAGGGTACAGGGCCACAGCTGAGGGCGCTGACCAGGGAGGGGGGCAGGGGGCTTACTGGTGGTGAGCTTTCTAAAAGAGTAAGTGACACAGTCCCCGGACACTCGGTCTTGGGCATCCAGGGCCTGGGGGGATTTCACCTGCAAAGCCCTCGTCTGCTGATGACAGATGCTGACCTCACCAGAGGAAGACGATAGTCAAAAGCGTGGACACGGGCTCCAGGGCAGCACAATGATGTCCTGTGGTGGTGGAATTTAAGAAGACGGAGGACGCCCCTCCCCCATATGTAGCTGACCACTTGAAAATCATACTGTGAGATACTCCATGGAAATCAATGGAAAGACAGGTCCATCTGGTGACTACACCATGGGACAAAGAACCGTTATTGTAAGCACATACGCACATTTTTCTACTTCTCCCTGGGTGCTCTCGATATTAGTGTGAAGATGAAGTGAAGCTGTCATGAAAATCTAAGGGACATCAGTGAGGAAGGAAACCAGGGGGGAGAGGAGGGAAATACTGGAGAACGATGCTGGTCAAATCATATTGTTCTATTTTGTGCGTGTATGAATATGTAACAAGGACTCCGACTCGTGTGTACAACTATAAGGCACCAATAAAAAATATGAGGGGGTGGAGGAAGTCGAAGCTATGAATGCAGAGGAAGAAAAGTGCTACCCATGGACACCATGTAGAAAGTAACTGTAAACACTTACTGAACCTTTCTTCCATGCTAATCATGGCTCCAGCACTTGACACGCCATTAACTCAGTTAATCTAAACAATTCTATGAGCCAGGCGTAGTGGTGCCCACCTGTAATCTTAGCATTTAGGAGGCTGAGGCAGGAGGATCGAAAGTTTGAGGCCAGCTTCAGCAATGTTGCTAGGCTCTAAGCAACTTAACTAGACCCTGTCACAAAATGAAAATTTTTTTAAAAAATACAAAGGGCTTCAGATTTAGTTCAGTTGTTTGAGCACCCCTGGGTTCAGTCCCCAGTAATGCAAAATAAACAAACAATCCAGTGAATAGGTACAAACACTTTTCCCATTCTGCAGATGGTATTGCAAAACTTATAGAAGATGGTGCTAGGAGTCAAACCCAGAGCCCACACTTTTTTTTTTTTTTTTTTTTTTTTTTTGGTGCCAGGAATTGAACTCAGGGGCACTCAACCACTAAGCCATATCCCCAGCTGCATTTTTTTTAGAGACAGGGTCTCACCGAGTTGCTTAGTGCCTCACTAAGTTGCTGAGGCTGGCTTTGAACTCCCAATCCTCCTGTCTCAGCCTCCCGAGCCACTGGGATTACAGGTGTGTATCACCTCGCCCAACCAGAGCCCACACTCTTAATCCCCATCTTAAACTACCAACACCAAAAAGAGACAGAGAGAGAAGGAACAGAAGGAATAGCTTTAGAGAACATCAATGATTGAGAGTCCACTGCAGATAAAATACAGAAAGTGTACATTTGGGGATATACATGTAAAGGATCCTAAATAAAACTATCCTAAATATTTTAACATAAGTTTCTAAAGGCACCTTGCTTTCCTGCCTTTCAGTAGTTTATTTCTAAAAGTAAATGAGGGAGGAAAATAAAGAGTTCAATTTAGCTGTGTTTCAATTAATGAAAGTTTTGCAGTATCTGCTTAATGGGTTAATAAAAGCAGGTTGAGCATTGGGAAAATCTCCTCTGGTCTTTCTGCATTTCCACCAGAAATTTTTTTTTTATTGATTATTTAAAGCATTACATAGTTCATGATATATCATCTTTCATACATTTGACTCAAATTGTGTTTTGAACTCCCATTTTCACCCCAAATACAGATTGCAGAATCACATCCAGAAATTTTTTATTTAAAAAATAATAGTCACCATCATGATAGTAGTTCTTCTTATTTTCTAAAGTGGATTCCTTGGCCTGCGCGGCTGGAGCAGCCACAGAGACAGGATCAGGCCTTGCTTTGCCCTCTCCTGGGCCACGAACATGGACATGGGACTTCAGAAAAACCTTCATCCAATCTTTTTTCCAAATTAAATCAAGAGCATTGATAATTAGTTTCTATCCAAGACATCTAGAGGGAAATGAGAGAGACTGGGAAAGCCGTGAGCCGCTTTTACTTCTTCATTAATATTTGTTCCCAAATGCAGGTCAAATAAACCACACTCACGGTTTTAAATGAGTTGCTTTAAAGCTGATGAATTTATTTTCCTCTCTGGATTTATACCACCCGTGGTGGCTAATTATTCCCACGACACTCCCTTCTTTTACTTGCGGTTTTAGTCGAACAAAGAAAATAAAGAGAGGCTCCCTAGGAACTGAACTCCATTTTGCTGCAGAATTCTCACCACGTAGGCAGTCCCACCACCAAAGTTCTCCTGGCTCTGACAGAGACTTTTGTGAGGGCACTGAGATCAAGGCTTTCGGGCCCTAGAAACACAGCTACAGGCCGAAGCCTGCAGGAGCAGCAGGTGCAGATGCCCACATGACCGTCGCCATGGTGGTCAACTGTACCGGGCCTCGAAGTAAGAAAGAACACAGAGGCCAGAGCTGGCCTCCAGCTGGGCCTCCCCTCCCCTGTCTCAGGGTTGTGAAGTCACCATGCGGCTCAGAACGCCACTGCTCACCTGCATCAGAGTCAGGAGACACACAACTGGTCTTCACCCTCACAAAGGGAGTGGCACTGAGGCCCAGGCCTTGAGAGTCGGGGTGTGCACCCCCCAGAGGCTAAGCGCAGTGACAGGAGGGAGATTTGCCCTCATGCAGGAAACAACCAAAGTACCCGGCAGGAGGCAGTGGTGGTGGGTGACCTCTGGGTGAAGGGAAACCAAGGGAGAAGCCTCGTCTGAGCTCAGGCTGAGGCCCCTTAGGCCCCGGGGAAGTTGTGATGTGTAGTAGGTCGCACAGTGTCCCAGGGAGTCCAGGCAGAGCCCCCAACCTGGGGAAGCCAAGCCGCGGGGTTCACAGGGAGAATTCCAGAGAGCAGAGGCCGCACACAGAGAGCTCTGGGGACCTGCCGAGTCCCCAGGAAGTGCTCAGGGGAATGCTGTGAGCAAAGGACCAGAGGTCTGGAAGAGGATCCACAGATTAGCAGGAGCGGAGCCTGCTCCAAACACCAGGAGAGAAAATCTCTCTGAAAAGGGTCTCGCCTCACTACTGGAGGAAGATGACTCTTAGAATAAACACGGCACCTGTCTCATCTAAACAGGCTAAAAGCAAGACCCAGAGGATCACCCTGCTTGGAGGATCTTAACTGTGCCCCAGAACAGAGCACAGCGCTACTTGTTGGAATGCAAAAATATCTAGCACCAAGAAACGTACAATTTACCATGCCTGACATCCAGTCAAAAATCACCAGGCAGGACGTATACCACACATGTTGAGGAGAAAAACAACAACGACAATCGAAAGTGACCCAAAAATGACACAGATGATTGCATCAGTGGAGAAGAAAATTAAGTTTTTGTATCCGTGGTGCATGTATGCAACCTGCTAAGGAAAGACAGAATGGAATAGACGGAAACACAGAAGCTATTTTTTAAGCACCCACCATGAAATAGCTGCTGAAGGAATACCACAGAACTACTAGAACAAATGAATTATTCTGGCTAAGTTTCAGAATGAAAACATTCGTACGCGAAAATCAATCGCACTTTTATCAGCAGCAATGAACAATCAGAGGATGAAATTGAAAAGCGATGCCTTTTCAACCACCACAAAAAATATGAACTACTTGGAGTGAATCCCAACAAAAGGATTATCTCTTCTCTATTTCTCCATCTCCGTCTGTCTGTCTCTTCCTCTCTCTTTTTCGGTGCCTCCAATACCCCCTACTCTAATTAGGACTTTGCTCTCTGCCCAGCCTCCCTTCTGTCCCCTGGCCTGAAGTTTACCCCAAGGTCTCATTTCTTTTTGACCAGCTCTGACATTGCCATCAGAATGAGGTCCTCGCTGTATCTGACCCAGAGTCTCTACAGCATGATCAGACCCTTGATGTACGGTGAGGATCGACCTCCCGCCAACTTTACCTACTCACGTTGATTGGCATGTCGTCTTCTGGTTCAAGGCATAGCACCAACATCTCCTCCCATTACTTAGACTCAAGGCCTCCAAGAAGAAGGTGGAGGAGAAAAAGAGGGAAACACATCTTACCTAGTGTAATGCTCTGGTTTAGATACGAGGTGTCCCCCTAAAGCTCACGTGGGAGGCGGCGATGCAAGAAAGTTGAGAGGTGATGTGATCTGGTTATGAGAGTTTTAACCTAATCAGTGCATTAATCCCCTGATTGGCATTAATTGGGTGGTACCTGAAGCAGGGAGGGTGTGGCTGGAGGAAGTAGGTCCCTGGGAGCATCCTTTGGGGTTTATATTTTGCTCTTGGTGAGCAAAGTGCCCTCTCTCTCTCTCTCTCTCTCTCTCTCTCTCTCTCTCTCTCTCTCTCTCTCTCTCTCCTTCCTGGTGCCAGGTCCTAAAGAGCTTTCTCTGCCTGATGTTCTGCCTCATCTGGGGCCAGAGCCATGGAGTCACCATCCATGAACTGAGACCCCTGAAGCCATGAGCCCCCAGTAACCTTTTCCTCCTCTGAAATCATCCTTGTCCGGTCCTTTGGTCACAGCAGTGAGAAACCCGAGGAAAACACATAATCAGCTGAAATGCATGAGGAGTTGAACAATCCCCCTTAGCACATAAAAAAGTCCTTTAGGAATCAATTAAATAAGGGCACCCCTTCGTCCAGGGAAAGGCCTCCCTCGGTCGTTGGATGCTGTGGTCGGGCGCATCGGACCTGAGCTTTGGCCTTGGTCTCCTGAGGCAGCTCTCACTGCATTACTCCCTGATTAAGAAGGTCCTCTCACTGCCCACGGGCATTTGAGACCGTCCTTTATCTGGGTAGGCTCACTCCATTACCCCCAAAATGACTCTATTCTGATGAGACAATTCTCTGCAGATCCTCCAGACATACCGGGTGCTGAGGCTTGGATACAGTTTGCCCCCCCCCCCCCCCGCCGATTCCTGTGCTGGAATTTGGTCCCCAGTGTAATAGCATTGGGGGTGGCAAGGCCTTTTAAGGAAGATAATTAGGTCATGGGGGCACCACACTCAGAAGCGATAAATATAGTTATCCTAGGATGGGCTCCTTCCCAGGAGAGCAGGTTATTGTAAAAGAATGAGCCTGGTTCCTCCCTGTCTCCTGCTTCCTCTCTCATGGTATGACCTCTCTCGTGTGTGGTCCAACTATATGGCCATCTGCCATGTTATGAGGCAGCCAGAAGGCCCTAACCAGAGGCCACAGCTATGAGTGCCTAATCTTGGGATTTTGATCTGCAAAACCATGAACCAAAACAAACCTCTTTCCACAAAGAACCCAGCCTCAGGCATTTTGTTATAGCAACAGAAAACAGACTAAAACACCAGGCCAGTTCCCAACTGTCTATATTTAGCTCAACTTGACACTACCGTCTGAAATTTTTATCCTTCTCTCTCTACTCAAATTCCCTAGATCCTTAAAAGCCTTAGCTTGTCCACTTCCTCTCTCCCAGCATTAACTGTTGGCACCCTGCATTTTACTGTTTATTCAAAGATTCCACTTTATCATTATCTTATTTAGGAGAAAGACCACAATCCTTTGTGAATCAGAAGGACTGACATTTGTATCCCCCGTACTTATCAAAATGCCTGGCATACAGTAGTTCTTAAAAAGATGCTAGTCAAGTGAATGATCATCTAACTTTTAAATGGAAAATGTCTGGGGGAAATATAGTGTGGAAGGAACAAATTGGGATCTAATACTTGTGATTCAACCCCAAACAAATTACAGGATTTCCCAGGGCTCAGCTGCCTCCCGGGTAGAACAGACACACTGACTGACACACGTTGGCTGCCTTTACTATGAGTAACCAGTGCAAAGCAACTCTGTTTTTTTTTTTTTTTTTTTTTTTTGCACTAAATAGTGGACCTGGGCTAGTCAGGCACACAGGGAAATGACCGTGGAGGAAAGGAATGGAGTCCAAAAGGAAAACCACATCTCGGGGAAAGGTTTCAGTAGTCAGAACTGCATCAGGAGTAGACCCATCGGAGTTCCATGGTGCAGGAAGCAGATGTCAAGGTGAAATCAGAAGCATCAGAGGTGTATTCTAGCCTCCCACCTTCCCAGGTAATGGCAGGTCCTCGGTACCCCATCTCCTGAGCACCCCAGGACCACCCAGTCCTTCTTTCACACTCTTAGATCTGGGCCCTTGCTGACTGATTAACAGTAAGGATTTTCACTCCCGGGGAGAATGCAGCCTCCTGGCCATGAGGTGTCTTAGCCCGAGTCCCTCCTGCCTGTGGGAGCAGGTGCCCTGCCATGTGCACTGCTGAGAGCTGCCGTCTTCAGCTTGGCCGAACGTCCCTGTGTTGCTCAGCTCTTCATGGGTAGAACCGAAATACCCGACAAGAACAGCCGAGAGGAGGGAAGATTCACTTTGGCTCATGGTTTCAGAGGTTCAATCCATGGTCTCTGGGGGCTCCGAGGTGGGAGCATGCTGGGGAAGGGCATGGGGGTGGGCTGCTCAGCTCATGGCAGCTGGGAAGCAGGAGGAGGCCCTGGAAAGAGAGACCTCTCCAGGGCCTGCTCCCAGTGACCCCTTCCTCCGTGAGGTCCCACCTCCCCACAGTCCATCAAGCCTCGAGGCATTCTACCTATCAAATGGATTAATCCACTGGTGAGGTCAGCGCCCTGAGATCCGATCATTGCCTAAAAGCCCCACCTCTGAACCTTGCTGAATGGGGGACCATGCTGTCAACACATGAGCTTTTGGGGAACATTGCAGATCCTAACCACAACAGCCTCACAGGCTGAGTTTGGAGGGCCCAGTCGGGTTTGACCCCACGTTCCCTCCGCCAGCTGGCTCTGAGGCTGGCTCCTAGTGGTCAACTGAGCAATGGCTTTATCAAGAACCAGCCATCGGTTTTAGTGGACTGTCTAAATTCATACATAGAAAAACATATTGACTAAAGAAGAAAATGATCTGTGGTGAGAACTTTGCCCACAGAGAGAACAACCTGACCATTCTTCTGCAGAATAACTTGTCTGCTGAGAATCTCTGGTGGATTGGAAATATCTCTTTTCCAAGAACAGGATCTTTAAGTTTGCAAAATATTCGTCCTAAAATTCCTTCAAACCCCCATCTTTTACATGAGAACTTCCCCCAAATCTTCCAAGAACCCAGGATGGATTCTTTGTCAGAGCTGGAGTCTTCGGTGTCTGCACTTGTCCTTTTCCCAGCCAACTCCACAGCAGGGCATGCAAGAAAGGAAACATCTCTAACCCAGCAGCCTGAGACGGGAAGCTGTCCACCCACGCACGGCAAGCCCCAGGGAGCACAGGCTGTGTCACCTCATGTCCATGACACACGCACACACATAATGCAACATGACGCACATATATTATAGGTAACATACACTGGAGCACACCACATATTGTGTTCCCTGACTTCCAAACGGCCTCGATATTAACAGCCCACACCTTCACAGGGATTCCACGTCTTCCTCTTTCCCTAAGACCTCCCCCCAGCTCCTAATGTGAGACAAGAGTCCCTCTAGCCAAAATCTACACTAGCACATAAAATAGGAGTTGAACAAATATATGCCCAAGTGAACCGATCCTATTAAACTATCTATAAACCTATCAGCATACTAATACTAGAGGCATGGGATAATTACCTGCATCCCACATGGTCAAACAGTTTCCAGGAACAGTCATTTTGTGTTCTAAATAAGTGTCTTTGAACATGACCTTTAGTCCTTTTATAGGTGCTTAATAGCATATGATATCCGGTAACATTCCAAGAAATGTGTTTTCTCTGTGTGCTTTTAAATGACATAAGTAGCAAGCAGATTGCTAGCTTCATTTTACAGGTGAAAATGTGTGTGTGTGGGGGGGGGGTTAGAAAACAAGAGAAACTAAAAGAACTGTCCCGAGACCCAGAGAAGGTTTTCCTTCCCCTGCCTTACCAGCATGAGCCCAGATGTCAGATAAATAAGCAAAGAAGTGTGTGTGTGTGTCTGTGTGTGTGTGTGTGTGTGTGTGTGTGTGTGTGGACAGAGAGAGAGAGAAGGAGGAAAGGAGGGGAGGAGAGGGGAGAAGGGGGGGAGGGGGAGGAGAGCAAGCCTTGCCCAGAAGAAGGCATTTCACCACCCTGTGCATTCCTGAAAACCTAGGAGTCCTAACTTTGGGTGGGTGGAGGGAGTACTGGGGATTGATCTCAGGGGCACTCGACCACTGAGCCACATCCCCAGCCCTATTTTGTATTTTATTTAGAGACAGGGTCTCACTGAGGTACTTAGCACCTCACCCTTGCTGAGTCTGGCTTTGAACTCACGATCCTCCTGCCTCAGCCTCCCAAGTGCTGGAATTACATGTGTGCACCACTGTGCCTGGGCCAGAGTCCTAACTTTTAGACAACCCCTGCTTTAGCCAATTGTGAACATCCACTTATGCTTCAACACAGGAATAAAAGGAACACAAATCCAAAGGGATGTTTCCATTGCTATGTATGTGTCACTCGACCAAGAACCTCCCAGCTGGAGAAGTATCCCAAACCCCAAAGTTTCCTTCCTGGCCCCTGCCCTATCGGTGCTGGTGAGAGGCCACTGAGTTCCCTCCAGGTGCCCCTCCAGCCTCCCCCACCGGCTGCCTTTAGGTAGAGTTCTAGAAGGAGGGCGCTCCTTTCTCCCTGTCCCTTGCATTCTTTCTTAATAATGCGTCCCAGGCGTTTGGTTTCAGGCTAGCATACGTGGCCGTGTGGGTTACTTCCAGGCCCAGCTATTACCAGCGAATGCGGTGACATTAATATGAGTAAATGCAGGAAAAGGGATGAAATAAAACATATCCTATTGAAGGAAATGAGAGCTCCCCGAGAAAGGCAAACACGCCTAGGAAAGGACATGGGCATATCAGGATACAGATGGGACCCCGGGGACCCGGGATTCCACAGGCATGATGCTATTGAAGTATTTGATACTAGAGTAAGCACCTGCAGATATGAATTACATCCTTGTTCAGACCACGAACATTGCAGCACCGACATCTCAGGAAGCGTTTATGTTAGATTTCAAATCCCCCTGCCCCCTGCAAAAAATAGCCAATAAATCCATCAGCGACAAAGGACACCAGCTAAAAGGCTTAAAACGCTGAACGAGCCACCTCTCCCTCCCCAGAGAGGCTGCCACCCCTAATTTATTGGGGGTTTCCCTAGTCACTCACACCTCTGGCCATGGGACACAGGCAAGAGGAGGTGGGCTGTTAACACCTTCAGTGCTGGACTTGGGGAGACGGCAGCTGGGCTTCTGGGCGTGTTTCCACACCTACTCTGTTTTATATCGAGACACAGGATGTGCACATTTTTGTAAGGTGCATTATGCTAATTTGATACATGTGTACAATGTGAGATAATCAAATCAGGCACTAAGCACCTCCCGCCTTTGGGATTTCCTGGTGTCTCCTGAAAATTGCTAGGACCACCCTCCTCACTCCCCCCACCCCCTGAACTCAGTTGTCCCAGTTACAAAATGGAAGAAAAATGCTCTCTCTCTCCGCGGAGAGAGACAGAGCTGTGGGCCATGTCCAATTTTACTCGGTTGTAATAACGGTGGCTCTCTAGTCATCGTTCTGTAAGTGGCAAATCAGAGGCACAGTGAGAGTCTTCTCGACTTTCCCAATAAGAAAGGGGACAATGTGGAATCTCCAATAAAATAGAATGACTGATTTAAAAAAAATGTCTGTGCAACATCAAAAGAGAGAAGAAAGACTTGGAAGAAATGTGCCAAAATTCGAATAAGGGTTATCTTTGGAGGCAGAGTTAGTTCTGTCTTCTTTCCTGCATGTCCCAAATAGTCTATAGCACTAGTGTGATGGTGAACGTGTGTTCAATCTGAGTAGGCCCTGGGATGCCAGCAGGTTTGCTGGAACATTATTCTGGGTATGTCTGTGAGGGTGTTTGGGAGTAAGATTGACATACGAATAGGTAGACGGTAGATGCAGTAAAGAAAACTGACCACCCCATTGTGGATGGGCCTCGTCCAATCAGTTGAAGGTATGCTAGGAAAAACATCCTGTGGAAGAGGGAATTTCTCTACCTGATCATCTTTGAGCTGGGATATTGGTCTTCTCCTGCCTTTGATCTCAGACTGAACATATATCATTGTCACTTCTGGGTCTCCAGCTTACTGAATGCAGATGTTGGGACTGCTTGGCTTTCATTAATTGCAAAAACCTTATGCTAAATCTCTTCACATATGCGGGTGCATGTACACACACACACACACACACGCACACGCACGAACACCTATTGGTTCTGTTTCTCCAGAGATCCCTGATTAATTCAACTTGTTTTCCACCTTTCCTATCTTCTCTACTATTGTTTCTATAATTAGAAAACAATTTTTTTAAATTATCTATGCAAATTGAGGAAGAACCATGTAAAGGAACCTAACAGAATGAATCCCCCTGAGAGCATGAGTATCTCATCCCAGGTTTAATTTGGATATTTATTCTTGCCACATAAACCCTAAGGCACCTCGAGAGGATAAACATCAATATTGTTTAGATTGCATCTCTCAAAGCCTTTCCTAGTTCCTAAACATGGTCCATGTGTAACATTCTTGCACCGGAAATGAAATCAGATTTGATTCTATACCTGCCTTCCTCTTCTTCAGTGATTTTTAAATCAATAAAAGCAACAATATTAGAAGATGGGTTTCAACAAAAACTTGTTGGATACTGCACAGTGGGGCTGCCTGGGCACTGACATAGTAATAATGAAATACTGAATATCTGTTTTGAACCTCCTAAAGACTACATGCTTTACTGTCAAGCATCCGTGGAACCACCCAATATTTCAGGTGCCTCCACCCCACTTACACGGGAGCAACTTGGCGGGCTGAGGAATGGGGACCCACGGAAGGCCTGTGGGCTAGCAGGTAGCAGAGCCAGGGCCTCTCCTTCCAAGTTCTGAGCTCTTTCCTACGAAGTGAGACACTGTCTGGGCACTGAGGAGCTGCCGTCAGCCCAGATGGATACCCAGGAAGTGACACAGGATCTAGGATGAAGCATTAACTCTGAGTGGTGTTTTCAACGACTTCCATCCATTACAGCAAGTCTCATCTGACTTGTTCCATTTTAAAAACCGAAGTTCAAAGTTGGGAAATAATTCACCCACGTAGTTAGTGGCAGCTCCAGCAAAAAGTCCTGGAATGATGGCTTGTGTTCCTAATGAGGCATAAACAGAGACGGAGCCGCGGCCCAAGGAGCTGGGTCTCCAGGAGGCCCGAGTGAACTCAGGCGGGCCCCTCTGCCCAGATGTTCGGCCACAGAGGAGTGTAATGATTCAGGGGGGAGCAGCTTGTGTTTGATTGTTGACTTTTATTAAGCCTTTACGAAATCGGCTCCTCTTCAGGGTCCTTAACGCCATTGATTCCTTGTCGTTAGAGTGCCAAGAACCCAATGTTCTCTCCTAGTTCTCATCCAGAGCAGGACTGAGGGAGTGAGGAGGGTGTGGGAAGAGAAAGAGGAAGAAGAGAAAGGGAGCCGAGAAGAGAAGGGAGAAGAACAGAGGGGGATCCATTTTTGCCTCATTCAAGTTCATTGCTATAATTACCTACCACTGCGGGGGAACTTCCTAAGGATTCGGGTCTTGGCTTCTGTGACTTGAGTCTCACACAAACGGACTTGAAAGCAGAGTTCGCTGTTGTTCTGGATAATGAATTTGGGATTGACTTGCTCAGGGTCACACAGCTAGGTGGTGGAGCTGGGGTCCAAATCCAGGTGAGTCGGACCCCAGATCCCGAGGCCAGAGCCTCTATACAGAACAGGTTCCCCGCTTCCAGTCTCCACAGGCAGAGGAGCACAAAATCCCCAGATGTTCTTTCTCAACTTGGCCAATCCACAGCCATGGGAGGTTCCCAAGCTACTTGGAATTCTTCATTAAAGTGCACGGCCTGTGAATTATCAAGATTCTTTTCCCATTGAATTTTAATGCAACTGATAGTCAGGACTGCTGATGTAAGCATAGAATTTTATTCAAGCAGAATTAATACTAGTTCCAAAGGGTCCTGCCAGATTCCTCAGGACTAAAACTCCCTTCAGGACATATCGTCCCAATGAATTATGTTGCTTTGGTTGTTCTCTAAGTTTGAGTGAAAGAGGATAGGGCCAGGCCAATCAGCTACATTTAGCTGGGAGAACAAATTGACATCTCTCGTTGCTGGAATCTCTGGGCAGAGCGAGAGGCATTGCCAAAGGATGACATCTTCAGGTCCTAAGGCGAAGTCTAACCATTCCAAATGTTAACGATACCATCAGCACTCCCTGGGAAAATAAACCTTCCTTCCAAAAGTAAACTAGACTAAAGGTATCCGAAGATAAAAAGGTTGGTTTCCAGCCAGCGACAAGACTGTGCAGAAGGATTACAATCATTTTGAAATGAAGCTCTGGAGAGCTCATCAGAATGAGAACTGGGAAGCAAATGCCCTGCCACTCAGGCCACAGAAGCTTGTGGCAGCACCACGGAGATGGCACACGCTGGCCAGGGGCCCCCGGAGTTGCTTCCTGTGGTTTTTTTTTTAATAGCCTCTCATTTTTATAACAGAATAAGATGGTCAATTTATTAGGCAACAGAGAGCACCATTTAGGGGCAGGAGGTGTCGATCAATGGTAGATCGATTGCCTAGCATGCACAAGGTCCCGGGTTCCATATCCAGCACCACAGAAAACAACAACCAAAGCACTACAGTGTTTGCACTACAGTGCTGCTTTGGAAAGAATACAGGGATCAGAGCCCCAAGTATTGGGTTCAAATCTCAGTTCCACCACTTACTAAGGTCCTTTTGGCAATTTATTGACTTTCATGAGTCTAAATAACTGTGATTTGCAAAACAGAGCTAATCAATCTGCCTCACAATGCTACCGAGAGAATTCAATGAGATATCTTTTCAAAGCTTCTAATATTGTGCCTGGCATATGCTATATATTCACTAGAAGCTCAGTGGACCATGAGCCGAGCAAGTATTTAGGGTACTTCCACTGCTCCTCCTTAAATAAGTTATTGCCTTGGGCTGGGGCTGTAGCTCAGTGGTAGAGCGCTTGCCTAGCATGTATGAGGCCCTGGGTTCCATCCTTGGCACCACATAAACATAAATAAACAAAATAAAGATATTGTGTCCACCTATAACTCAAAAAATATTTTAAAAAATAAGTTATTGCCTTAATAAGTCATCTCATATTTTTAGGAAATAAATGCTCAAGTATTTTAGAGATAAAGGGACATACTGTCTGAAATTAAAGTAATTAAACACAGACACACACACAGAGAAATCTAGATCTACCAAGAGAAAAAGAGAAAGCAAATAAAGTAAAACCCTAATGTTGGGGAATCATAGTAAAGATTTGTCCTAACTATGTAACTTTTAAATATAAAATATGCCACAATAAAAAGTAGCTGTTCTTTCACTGAGTCCCTCTCACATGCCAAACACTAAACAAGGAACTTTACATACATTATCGCTGCATAATTCAACCCTCGCAATAATTGTAAGAGAAAAATACTGTGACTGTTCACAGTGGAAACGCTTTGAAAATATTGGAATGATTGAGTGAGACTCTGTACCCAGCACCCCCACCCCCATGACTGTCCAAGGCTGTCACGCGCACTTGGATTACATGCTATGGAAACAGAAAGACTGTCGCAGCTCCCCCTGCAGGCACATCACAGGGGTGGAGGCATAACCCTCAGCCTCTCAAACAGCATTTATTCATTCGCTGTGTCCTCTGTGCCCACCAGGGAGCTGGTTGTGGATTGCTTCTGTCTCCAGTCAACAAAAAGCTGGGCATCCTGGGGCGGGGGGCCGTCGCAGGCCATGCTCTGTGTCAGGAGATTGGGTCCCAGCCTTGCCCTTAGAAACTCTGTGACCTTCGGCAAATTACCCCAACTCTCTGGCCATCCATTTGCTCTTCTGTGAACAGGCTTGAAAAATGGTCACTGAGTTTTTTTTTTTTCATCTCAGTTACTCTGGTTGTATACAATTGCCAAGTCTGTTGGAGTTTTCAACTACAAGCACAAAATATCGTAAAACTTTAAAATTGACATTGTATTTTTTTTCAACCTTAATTTTATTTATTTTTATGTGGTGCTGAGGATGGAACCCACAGCCTTGCACGTTGCTAGGGGAGCGCTCTACCACCGAGCCGCAATGGCAGCCCTTGACATTGTATGGTGACGATGTCCGTACAGAGAGATGTTGGGAGGAATGGGGGTAATATAAAGTGCAAGGGAGATTTTTAAAAGGATGATTTCCTACATGCCCTTTGGAGAAGTTGGTAGACAAAGGAGGGTAGCTCTCCCCAAATCTGCAGTCCAAACCCCTTAGAAAGGAAGTACCATTTTCTCCCCAAACTTCTTGGTATGACTGTAGGAGCCAGCAAAAGAGCTAGAGGGACCCCTTCACTTTAACAAGCCTCTCGGTTGAGGCAGTTATGCCAACTAAAATGATGCTCCACTCACTGCCTGGCAATCAATTATCACTTAACATGGCTTTTGTCACTTGCTGCCCTAAGCCCTCAAACAGAACCTGCTCCAGCTTCCAGCCCAGTTCTGAGCCAGTTTCACCCCCTTGGACCTCCCAACAGAAATGGCCATAGCTGTCCAGAGCTCAGACACATGGCTTCTTGGACTTGGGGTGCACAACAGCATAGGGGTGGCTATTCAAGTCAACCCCCCCACCACACACACACACACTGTCCCGAGGCCAGGGCAAGCTTCCTGGTGGAAACGGCCTTTGCCAGACTCTAGCAGGAACCTCCTGGCAGTCTTCCTCTGCCCTTGGCTGACACTGCACCCCTGACCCCTCCTGCTGAACCGCAGGTGGACGACACATTTTGGATGGTGAAAAGATTGATGTATTTGATTTCCGTGACTAGGAATTTTCTGTGCCCACCCATGAGCCGGTTGTTGGGTTGCTTCCGTTTCCAGTCAACAAATGGCTGGGTAGGTGACAGCGCATCCTAGGTGGCACAGAAGCATCATGGGTGGTGGGGGGAGCAGGCCATGCTCTGTGACCAGGAGATTGGGCCAGTACACGGATCCTGTCTTTTTCCAAGACAGAGGCTGTGCACTGAGAGTTTTGACTAGATGGTGTAAAAGTTTAGCGAAGCTGGTGTATCTCACACAGGGAACCTCCCCACATCTTGATAAAGAGAACTGTCAGCCAGGAGCCAGGAGCGCGGCAGGCCCTGCAGCAGTGGACGGTCTGCCAACCCGGCTGATTTCCTATGGAGGAATGCAGGAGGAGGCTGTGGCTGGGGACAGAGCCTGGAAGCAAGAAGAGGACCCTGAAACGGAGTGTCGGCCACTGTGTCACAGCTCCTGAGGAAGAGGGCATTCTGGTTACCTTAGCGAGTCTGGCCTAGAGGAAAATGGCCTTCCTCTGCTGCTTTTCAGCATCTCCCAGCTTCTGCTTCAGAGGAGAGTGAGTAGGTCGCTGCTCCGTGTGACCGGGGGTGAGTCACCCCAGCTCTGCCAGTCTCAGCTTCCCGATCCGCCACACGGGCCTAACGACGTGATCACATCAAGTGAGGGCATGTGGGAGCACTGGTTACAGCCGTGGCACTGAAGATGGGGAACACAGCAGAGCCCTTTGCTTTCAGTGACCCTCTGTCGAGGGAGGGGTCACCTGGAACAAGATGTAGGATGCGGGCTGACAACACAAGAGGCACATCTTGTTAGTTTTCACGCAGCCACACACAGTGGATGTGGCCCGGATCTCCATGCACAGAGGAGGTCACAGAGATGGGCAGACTTTTGGCATGGTCATTTCAGGCACTTTACTTTTTTACACTTTGTATTTTGAAATAATTAAAGACATTCACAGGAAGTTGCGAAATAGAGGCTCCAGGTGCCCTTCACCATCTCCTCCATGGGCTGCCTCTTTCCTGACCACAGTCTTCCGGGGGCTCTGGCCAGTTCCTCGGGTGCACACCTCAGAGATGGAGTGAACCCTGGAGGCTCAGCCAGGGGCTCGGTGGCAGCCGTCAGAGGGTTTTCACTGGGATAAAGGAATACATTGCAGTGCCCTGGGGAGGCCTTGCTAATCTCCTGATTAGAGATTTATGAGACAATAATTGAGATTCGCTGACGTGCTCAGAAAAAGTAACTGGCCCTACCCAGGCCGTTTTCAGCGATCCTGCCAACAGAGCCAGCCAAGTCGCTTCATGGTCCTACGATCTGTTAACTGGGTTCTGGACGTGACAAGCTTCCAGTGACCAGCTGGGCATGGGGCGATGAAAGGCGCCCGTCATTACCAGCCCCTCAGGTTCAGCAGCCCTCCCATCTACTCCACGTTCAAGTCACCACCATCTGGGGCCAGCAGAGGTGCGCGGCCAACGCTCCCCTGTCCCTTTTCCACTCCAACTTGTGAACTTGGAAAGGAAAATAGCTCCCACATTTCTTGCTGCACTATTTATTGGACGGGAGTTATTTCATCAATCATTAACATCCTTCTCCGAGAACCGGTTCCCAAGAAAGAGGAAACCCGATCCTCTTCTCCGGCTTGGATGCTGCGCGCCAGTCGCACTCCACGTGACCATGGTGATGCCTTCCAAATGCTGCACAAATGCTGCCTTCTTCTCTGTTGGGCACGATGCCCCAGGGGCCAAAAACTCCCTGAGGAAAGTTAAACCCATCAAGGTCCACCTCCGGCCAGCGCCCGCTTCCTGCGCTCAGCCTGCTGCAAGGCTCCTGACTAGCGGGACACCCTCGTTGGCCACTGTCTCACCTGTGGCAGGGTCTGGTACACTCTGCCCATGGAGCTGAGCAAGTGCAGCAGGGCAGACACCAAGAGTACTTATACTCCTCACCAAAATGTTCTGACCCTCACTAAAACAAACCTTTACAGGAAAAAAGCTCCCTGCTCAGCTGCAATAAAGGGAAAGGTTAAATGTGGACCAAGGAGTAATATATAAGCAGTTTCTCAGTTTTCTGGGGGGAATACTTAACAACCTAAGTATGTTTCCCCAGGAGGTAATCTATTATATTTTGTCCAATTTCTTACTCCAAGAACTGAATCAATTCATGATGTAATGCCCAGGGGAGAACAATCTTTTGGAAACAGAGTATCTTTCTGGGGACAAGGTTGAGGAAAACATCTTAATATTGTTACAGCTTTTGGCCTGGTAGTAACAGCTCTTTGCAAGTGGATGGCAGAGCAGAAGGGAAGACAGGAAAATGTCAAAAGGACACTGGCCTCCACAGTGTAGGGGAGCTGACAGGACTGTTTTCTTTCCTGGGAGAAATACAGAATAGAAATCCACTGGGGCATTTACAGGACAGCTGTGGGACCCTGGGCACAGGTTTTAGGGACAAATGGAGAATGCTGAGTATTTGAGGTGCTGGCACCTGCAAGCAGCAGCAGTCTTGACTCAGAAGCAGAGCTCTTTCTGGGTTCTTCTCTGCTCCAGCCCCCCACAAGTATATTAGAAAAGAAATGGTAAATCAGAACTCGGCATTCAGTTAATTCACGACCTTTGATTACTTTTGAGAAATTCTGGATGATTCTGCTGAAGCTATTGATTTCAATGACTCTCAACATTTAGAGCAACAGCCAGCCAGTGCCTGGTGGCCTGCCTTCCTTAAGCACCAGGTGCTGGAAGATAGAGGTGTGGACAGAGCTCATGAAATAATCCACCAACTGAGCATCAGGCTGCACACTCTCCACTCTGAGGTGCCAGTCACTTCCCAGAACCCATGTTGCACCTTGCTGTGTCACCAGAGGAACCATACACTGCAGCACCTCTAGTGAGGGTTGCAAAATCTTTTTTTAATAAAAAAAAGGGAGGAAAAGGCCTTGATCAAGGGCTATAAGTGGGTGGGCCTAGATTATTTATTTAAAGGAAAGATGCATTGTTTCTCCAAGGGGAAAGGAAGCCACAGTGGGAATTACCTAAGAGGTTCTAATTGGATTTGATTGGACAATTATTTTTATATCTAAAAATAAGTTTACTTAGGTTAAAAAGGAACTGTTCAATTCTGAGAGTTTAAAAAAAAAGAAAAATGAATTTGAATAAACCAGAGTGCTAAATATTCCTGTTACTCAAATGCAAATTTAACTCTATGCACCCACCACATTCAAATTTGAATACCAACAACCTAAATGACACTTTCAAAAACAAAAGCTTGCTTCACCCCCCCCCCCAAAAAAAATTTCTAGTGCCCTGTCCCCCTCCTTTTAAATCACATTTCTCTGGCCTCTTGACAGCCCAGGCACGATGGGCTTCTACAATATCCATTCACCCACTCAGGGCAAATTGCAAAACCTAAACATCCACTCCTTAAAATGCCACTTAGGCTATTCACAGGACTACGTTGGGCTTTAAGCGCCTGGGAAGAGAAATCTTTGCATCTATAGGTAATGCTTCTGTCTGATATTATTCAGCAAAACATCTGATGAAAGGATTTTATATTTCAAAGGCAAGACCTGAAAAGTGGGCTGAAATCTTTGCTACCCTGTGAGACTCGGATCGTCTGACTTACACATTTGCTGCCATTGTATCTTAAGACACAAACCAAGAGCCTGTTGGTCGCAGGTAATCACAAATTCAAAGTTATTACTGTGATTAATAATATATTTTGTGAGGGTCAGAAAGCACAATGTACAAGATGGATTATCTTGATTGCACAGATTACTTTCTCTTCACAGATCCAAAGGGGGAATACTTAACAACTGAAGTGGGGAAGGCCGGACTTGGTAAACAATGCTGGAGGCTGACTTACAAAGGGGCCATTGATGCTTCTTAGAGTGGGTTCTTTGGGGGGCAGAGAAGGCTGCTATCAAGGGGGTTTCAGGCATACTTGCTGGCTCTGATATTCCTAAAATTCTCAGATTCTTAGTGGTCTCTAAATGTTTAAATACTTAAATTCAAGCATTTATCACTCTTTGGGGACTTCTGTAGAATTTATTTACATTTGGAGTTACTATTATCAGAGCTCATTTTAAAAATATTAGCAAAAAAAAAAAAAGTAGTCTATTTAAAAGTATTACCACAAATGCAATTCCTTAAGACAAATCTCCAACATTTAAGAAAAAATGCCACCTGCAAGCTGTAAATATGTACATTAATTTTTCCCCATGGTATTTGCTTTGGCTGTGACCTACCCTAATATTCAGTTGAACAAGGGCTAAAAATTGTCAAACTAAATTCTTGTTTGAGAGCTGAACTCTACTGCCAGTTTGAAACACACATCCAGGTTTAGGGAATATGTTTTGTTTGTCTTGGCTGTGACACAGGGCAGAGCAGTTTCCATCCCATTCGAATGCATTCAAGAGAGTTTGAAATATTGCACAATAAAAGTCATTCATTATATCTGTCTCCTTTCCCTTCCAAAAACAAAAATGGCTGCCCCGTTCCAAATCTACACAGGGGGCAGGAAGAAGGGAGGCAGAGGGTCACTGGAAATCACCCAAGACTAACACCAGGTTTTTCAGGTTTGAGTTAGGGAATATTTAAAAATCTTCATTCCCAATTTATACTCAAAACAAGAAAAGACAAAGATTGGTTGCCTTGGATTATTGCTGTTATGAACAATTAAAAAGGAGACACATTGTATTTGCTCAAATGTTTATAAAATCGTACATAAAATCTTACGCTTTACATTTAAGTCCCTGGCATCTAAACTACAAATGTAATTGAACCAAAATCTTCTTTTGCCCATTTTCTCTATAAACTTTTCAACTGCCTGACATTAATTTTATACTGAAAAAAATTATTTCACTGTTAGCAGCAGACATTTAGAAGAATCTATTTTTGCAAACACCTGATGCTATTTAGTGGTTATTTGATGTGAAACAGAGAAAAAAATTGACATTTATTTCCTTGCTTGGCATCCAGGATAACAGAACACTTCTAGCGGTTTGGTTTTAAATGGCAAAAACATAAAGACCACTACCAAATCACTATATTTAAAATTACAAAACATTACTAAAGTGGAATGAATAAGTGGGTGAATAAGGCCATGAAAATAAAATTAGCTGTAGTAAATAGATCTAACAGTTACCTTTAAAATTTCAGAGATTAAAAATTCACACACATACACAAGGATTTGGAACTTTTTAAAGTTTATATAATTTGAATTTTCTTCTAACCCCAAATGCCAATTGTTTGCATCCCTGCAGACCACTTGTAGCACAGCATGTAAACTTATGCAATTTAGCCAATTTGTACACTTTGAATAAATGAGAAAAAAATGCTAAGTTCACTTGAGCATGGAGCGGGACAGTTTTTATACTAAACCAAACTATAACAAAAACTTTAAAGTTAGCTCTCCTACCAATTGTCGGAAATTTTGTGGTAAAAGGCAAGCCTGCATTTTTCTTTAATGTGCCTGCTCACTTATTTCCCCCTTTTCATGTGTGATAGAATACTTAACAAATATAAAAGCAGTTTCAGAAAATACTTGAATCCCAACTTCACCCAAACCTCCAAAAATCTTTCCAATAAATCCTTCAGGTCATACTCAGGCTAACTATGATCTTGGTTGAAGATGTGAAATAACAACATGTATGCGGTGAATGGCAGTGATTAGTCAACTTCTCCTTTAGGGCCATCTTGTTATTTGTAGTCTGCATCTCAGTTTCATAGACAACAGACAACACTGAATGATGTACAAAAATAAACACTAGAATATCAGATAGCTTGAAATGGTCAGGCCATGGTACAATTGTAGGGCCAAATCAAGGCTATGCAGTGATTCTCAAATTTAAGACCAAACCCCCATTTTTTTTAATGTACAATTATTTGTTAAATGAATTTTAATCCCACTCCACACCCTCAATCTAGGATTTCAAACCCTGAGGCAAATCCTTCACATACTCTACAGACAGACTTGGTAGAACAGAGTTGAATAACCATGTGAGATTACTTTAAAATTTTGTTCCGTACAATCCACTGTGTGCAGTCTAGTTTCAGATGTATGCTCCATCCAGATATATTCACACTAAGAATACAAAGGAAGCAAAAATGATTTTAAAACTTGCATGAGATGAAGCCAACCTGTAACAACCAGGTTCAGGAGTGGTTAATAAAGGGACATCAGAAACACACGTGCCTTTTGGAGCTTCCACCAGTGGCTCTGAGACACCTCGCCAGTGGACTTCTTTAGAACCATGCCCTAGACTGCTGTTCTGCCTCCCTGAAGAAAACTGAGCTTCAGAAGACAATGATCACATTTAGAAATGAATGTCTGGCATAGTTGTCAAATAAATGCCTGACAGAGGTATTAATAAATCTATAATCTGCCCACCTGGAATGACTTGGTGTAGGGAAATTTTCCCATGTTAAGAAATAATTCACAAATGCTAAGTTCACTTGAGTATGGAGAGGAGCAGTTTTTATACTAAACCAAACTATAACAAAAACTCAACTTATAAACACAAATGAACTAGTTCTATTAGATAATTTAATCTTTTGGAACTTATTTTAATTTCCCTTTATTTCTTCTAGCCAAAGTTCAGTATCCAAAGAGAATTACTTCTGGACAACTGACTCTTACAGTGACTCTGGGTCACAATTTTAAATCACGAACCATAGTAAATTAGTTTACAGAAGACTGGGATGAATGCACAGCCATGCCAGGGAAACTGATCTCCTTACCTTATTACTGAGGACTTTTTATTACTAACCTGGCTTCTTGTCCCCTAAAGGTAGTACATGCAGGTCTGGGTATAATTGAAGGTCCCAGAAAGAAATGGTTGACCTTTTGCCTCTACTGCCCCCAACAAAGAACTTTAAACATGGTCTAACGCTCGTCAGACATATAGATCAGTGGAATAAAGACCAGAAACAGACCACACATATAAGGCCAAACGATTTCAACAAAAGTCCCAACATAATTCAATGAGGAATGGGTAAGCTTTTCAACAAACGGCACTGGATGACTTCCACTAAAAACACACACACAAAACCCCACCCTTGCCTTACACAACATGCAAAGATTAACTCAAAGGAGACCTAAGACTTAAATGATAAATGAAACTATAAAATCTCTAGAAGAAAATAGAAAATCTTTGTACCTTCAAGTTAGGCAAAGATTTCTCAGGACACAAAAAGCAACCATTAGGGGCTGGGTTGTGGGCTCAGTGGTACAGAGCTCGCCTAGCAAGTATGAGGCACCACATGAAAATAAATAAATAAAATTAAGGTACAGGGTCCATCTACAACTAAAATATTTTTTTAAAAAAGCAACCCTTAAAATATAATGCACCAAAATAAAAAAATTTGGACAAAAAAAAAAAAAAAACCAACCCCAGTAAAGCCCTTGTATCCAAATACTCAGTAATCTTTCAACTCAATAATAAACAATAACACCAAGTAACATGGGCAAAAGGTTTGAACAGACAACATAGATGATAAGGATTGCAAACAAGCATAGGAAAAGATGTTCATCATGATCAGTCACTGGAAAACAAACAGCTGGTGGTAGGAGTACAAAATGGGAAAGTACACCAATGCCTTAGAAAGGTAAACTATTTCAACCATCCAGTCCAAAAGCCCCGTCTCCTAAGTATTTACCTAAGATAAACGAGCTCCGTCTCTTAAGTATTTATCTAAGATATAAAAAAAGAACCATACGTGAACATTTATAGCAGCTTTATTCATATTACCTAAAAAACACAATCCAAATTTCCGGAGTGGTGGTACATCAATAAACTGGAATACTACTCAGCAACAAACAGGTATCGACTACAGGCAGCATAAATGAATCTCAAAAAAGCAGACATGAAAAGTTATATACAGTATGATTCCACTTTTATGACATTCTGGAAAAGAGAAATATAGCGACAGAAATCAGCAAGGAAGGAATGGGTTCGGGGAGAGGGGACGGACTCAGGTAGTGGAAATGTTCTATCACTGACTGCTGCAGTGGTCACAGGACTATAAATTTGCCAAAATTCAAACTGCTCAAAAAGAGTAACTTTACTGTAACTTATTTTACCTCAGTAGGCTAGACTTTTAAAAAATAGCTCTTTCATTCTCCAGCATGAACCAGGCATGATCAATCACTGCCTCCTAATTACAGCAGTTCTAAGCCTCCTTCTCAATTCTGGCACCCCAGTTGAAAGTGGGGCAGTGAGAGAAAACAGAGGCAGAGTGGCTGTAAGTGGCAGAAGAAAATGAGAGAAAGAAGGCAAGGATGCGAAAACGTAAGGGGCAGCTTGCCAGTTAAGATCCAGGAAGAGAAGTCAATTAACCATTTTACTTTAATTTTGAGGAATTTCTTTTACATTTCCACAAGCCCCATGTGCCACATTTTCAGTGGCAAAAGCTGGAGACAACTCCCATTCATTACTAAGGAGATGGCTACCTGAATTACAGATAGTAAAAATATGCAATTCTATACAAGGCTTAATTGAAAAGATCTAGGACTGCTCACAGCAAGACTGAAGGACTCTCATGGTATTTTGTTGACCAACAAAAGTCGAGTTGCAGAATGGCACATCATGATCCTGGTTAGCAAACAACAAAATCGTACTCCCTGTGCATGGAAGAAAGTTCTGGAAGACCCCTGGCAGCTGTCAGTGTTTGCACACAGAGAGGTGAAGCTACACTGACGTCTGTCGGGGTGGAGGGAAAGGAAGACAGTTGTCAATACTTCTGCTTCAAAGCTTTGTACAGTTCTCTGCCTTGTTCAATAGACACCTATTATTTCTGTGATTAAAAAATAAGGGGAGGCACCGGCAACAGCAAATAGGAGTTGCCCGGCTTGTAGGTTTCAGACGGTAGGGGGGACTTCAGATACCATGCTGCCATCTCCTGGAACAGTTAAGAATCTGCAGGAACAGAGGCAGAGGAGCTAAAGGATCAAACATGCAGGGTGAGTTCCTGCAGCAAGGCAAGGCAAGGCAAGGAAAAACTATTTTGAAGTCAACTTTTTGATTTCACCACTAATGAAAAGAAAAAAAAAATAGGAAGCCTTGATGAAATACAGAAATTTTTACAAATCTGATACAGAGACTTTAGGTAGATAAACTATTCATAAATATCAAAATATTTATCAATGAAACATTTTAAAACCAACAGAACTTGTAAAAATGTGTCTATATTTTTAGCTGTAGGAGTTAGAAAGTGAGAACAAGTTTACTTTAGAAAAACCCAAGCCAAAATCACAGATCAAAATACTTTATCCAACCTCATTAGCACTTTTTGAGAATTTTTTTTAAAATGTGAATTTTTAAAAATTCAAATATGGTTGAGTCGGCATAATAAATTAGAACTAGTGGCAAGTAACAATCATTAGCTTTTCACCTTCGTATTGAACAAGGGGAAATACAAAAGTTGTTTTTGAAACTCAAAAAGTCCTCTAATATTTAGGTGTCTGAAAGGTTTATTATTTTTTTATTTTTTTTAATTACCAAAATCAAAAAGCTTCATATGAAGTTAATTAGTTTTTGTTGTTTTTTCTTTTTTGGTTGTTTTCAAGGGAACCGATTTGGTAACCACATCAAATCATAAATGGGAAAGGAAAAGGTCCATAAATAATTTACATGTAAAGATAAAAGAAATTTTTAAACAATCCACCCTTGAGCAGAAGAAATTGGGGATCACTTGAGTGTTAATGTAAAATACATTCGTCTTTAGCAGCAGGAGTTCCAGACCTGCCGGTGCCAAGGAGGTAACAAATAGTCTCCATCTACAAGGGGGAAATGGGCTGCTCAGCAGGAGCTTTCTTCCCTGTTGTGTTATTTATAGGGAGCCCTATTTGTTAACATGTTTCTGCTATTATGGCAAGGGAGAGCTTAATGATTTAAAGGATTTCAGAGACAATTGTTTAATGATACAATGATTTATGTGCATTCACAAATTCCAGATATATAGTAATTTAGATTTTCAAACTGCTGTCACCAAAACAGCCGGCAGGAAATATTATAAAAGGTACCTAAAGAAGCTGAGACAAGTGATAGTGCTGGAAAATGCTGTGCCAATACAAATCACTGACCTACCACCATGTATTATGTTAATAAACTACTTTCCTAGTAAGTTTGTACCTTTCAAAATTTTTTTTTACCACAAACCATGAATTAAATGCCAAACTACCTGTGACTTATTCAAATCATTTGGGAATCCAGTCTTTAAAAGAGCAATCTTGTTTGAAGAAAAAAGAATGCTTTCATATTGATGCTATTTTTAAATTATATATTCATTTATAAAGATGGATTTATAAAATTCTGGCTATTGAAAATTTCTAAAAATTCACATTTAGAATTTGATTTTAACTATTAAAGTAAAAATTTCATTTGAAACAGATAAGGCAAGTCTTCAAAGCTTCTCTTAAATTGAACCCAAAGAGAAAACAAGCTTCATAATTTCCATTTTCCTAATTGTTAAAATATTTAAGCACTTTTTTGTCATATCATAAAACACTTATCACCCCACTTTAAGCCTTCAAGCTTGTATTACTTCCATCTTCATAAAGTTCCACACTTCTATACATTTGTCTTTTGCAACAAATAAACTGTGATATAAGGATCAACCCTAAAGGTTGCTTTTGACAACAGAGTCTACACCTTCAGTGGTAAGTAAGTACTCTCATACTGTTGGGTCTAAAAACAATCCTTTTAGCAAAATACTAATAATAGCACTTACTATTTTGGGGGAGAACATACTTAACAGAATGCTTTTTTTTTTTTTTTTTTTTTGAATGTTGCAGAAATGCACTTATTTCTACTTAAAAGTCAGTTCAAATCAAGTGATTTTATTGATCTGAAACTTTTGAGGCACTGAAGCTAAACAAAGGATGGAACTGGAAGAGAAGATGCTCCTGAGCAGGGACAGCTACCTCATCCACTGCAGATGCTGCTGGGGAAGGGCTGCATCCTGTTTTACTTTGCCTGTCTCCACCCCTTGGGAGGTGGGCTAGGGGCTTCCTCCCCTCTTGGGAAAGGCTCTTCTCCTGCAGAGGTTGGGCTGAGTGACACTGTGCCTTGCTGGAGAATGTGGGTGCACAGAAGCTCCTCCTCCTCCTCTGCTCAGGTAGGCGCGAACACTCAGCAGCCAGATCCCGGCTACTCTCTTCACCTGAGGCAGCGACCACCACACGGGGGTCTTGTCTGGAAGACAGAGCTTCTTTTATGGGGGACATATTTCCCAGGCTTCTGCAGTCAAAAGTACTTATTGTTCTCCTCCTTGATTTTTGGGAAGTGGGAGGACATGGAGGTGATATCCACACAAGCCCTTCACTTTCCGATTTTTTTTGGAACCTTGAGCTTCGTCGCACTTTGGTTTTACCATTTTGTCTCTGAAAGATTTGTTCTAAACTAATTTCTAAAGAGCTTCCCACACTGTAGGAAGGTTCGTGATTCCCGTTTTGTTCCAAATGTAGATTCTGACCATCAGAATAACACATTGAGCGTCTTCTATGTTTCTTTTCCCTGCAACTCATAATGCTATTTTCTGGGGATTTTCTTCCCACATTATCACTGTTGCACTTAGCTTCTTTTATATTTCCAATTAGAACATCTTCTAAACAATTAAATCCTTTGTGTGACTCACACATGAAAGGGCTGCCCTGCAGTTTCCCCTCGGCAGCAACTACTAAGTCTTCTTGTTTCTCATACCTAAGATCTTCTGAAATTTTCAAGGTTTGACAGAGCTTTTCTGCATTCTGACCAGCAGCAGCAGATTCCTGGCACTGAAGGATAAAATCAGGTTTCGAGTGATCTGACACAATGTGTTCTCCCATCACAGAAGCACAAGAAGCTTGACTGTCCTCGGTCTCAGTCTCAGTTTTTGATTCATTTTCACTTTCCAACGTATTTTCTGCTTTTGGAATGTTCCCGTTGTCTTTGGTGTCCACGGTATTTGTATTGGGGTCTTCCTCAGAAGTAACACTGCCAGGCAACGTGGAGGTTTTTATGTAAGAGCGACAGAGACCATACACATCAGATTCACCAAGGCCTTGCTGCATGTACAGATCTTTGGGGTTCTGAGGCCAAAGAATGTTTTTTTTAACTCGAATTTTAGGAGGTGTCTCTTCTTCCAGTTTACCATTTGAGTTGCAACCATCTAGGGGCACATAAATATGTTTAAATCTAATTAAAAAGTAACAGTGGAACCTCAAGTTTATTAAACAGGTGCTTTATCGAATGACTGTGTCCTATTAACATGACGTTTAAGTTTTCAAAAATTATAAAACCTACAAATGCTATACTACACTTGTCCCCATTTGTCATTCTCCTCTTCCTTTCTTAGCTGTTCCCCAGTCCTCAGGTTAAGAAAACAGCTATTCAACGCATGAATTAATAAAGCACACAACCTCTGACTATGAAAATGAGTGGTACCTTAAATTGCTTCCTCTATTCTAACACACTTCCCACACTACAAGGTCCATTAGCATGAGGCTACCACATTTCCCATCTCCCTGAAAACAAATTACTAAAAATGGGCAACATTACGCTTCTAAAACTTATTCTATCTACGTCCCTGTATTTCATGATGCTAGGGACAAATTTACAATGAAAGAGATGAATTTGGAAAAATCTTGGGGATTTGAGGACTCAGTAACTAAAAGGGCACATAGCTCTCATATTCTCTGATAAAAAAATATACAAAGTGCCCTGTACTTTCAGAACCATGTTTGCTTTACATCTACCCTTTATTCCTCAACCTTTGACTCAACTGCATCCTCCACCAACGTGTGCTGCACGCAGCCTTTCACGAGTTTCAGACACTTTATAGGTAAAAAATGTCATCATCAAGTATGAGGTACGTAACATAACCTAATGAACTCAGGCTAAGCTCTGTTCTAAATCTCAGTACTATTTATACTGTAATCTCAGAAAACAGTGTTTTCAATTGGCTAGTAAAATGAGTATAAAAAATTTTAAACAAAATAAAAATTGAAGATATATAAATCTAAAAAACAGTGTTTCAATCTGAAAATATATCCTGTCATGTAAAGTTAAGAGATTAACATAGGTCAAGGTCCACTCAATGCCAATCAGTGAATATGTCACTTGGGCTTTTACAGCTTTAAAATAATCGGTATTTTTGTATTTTTCATAAAATTCAGCATACTAGAAAAGAAGGTAGGAGACAGAGAGGAAGGAAAGAAAGAAGCAAGAAGAGAAGGGAGGAAGTTGTCTTGAACTTTGAGTGGGTAACACTATTGGTTAAAAAATGCTTCAAGTATTCAAAGAATTTTCCTCAAAATGCAGACAGCATGATTTCTTAGAACATAAGTAGCATTAGGCCACATTAAGAAAGAGATGGGTGACAGACCTCCTGTAACAAGGTGTCCCACATGAAAAGGCAGGGAGAGGCACAAGTGACAGGTTGGTCGTTCATTTAAACTTGCTCTATCCTCAGGCTGAGAAGCATGTAGAAACTAAGAGTCCACATGCTTGCTTCATTCTCAAATCCTAGGAATTGTAAATCCTATACAGCACACCACAAATAGGAGGCAGGCTGTAAAAAGGATGATTGGCAAAGGCAGCTATTTTAAAAATGATTCTATTAAAAAAAAAATCAACACATCAAATGGACACATGTCATCTTCAGCATGATTTAGCCAGGATTTAAAACTTAAACATTAAAAATCAGATGTAATGTCTACCCATTTTTTAATTTAACTAGGATATTAATTGATTTGATCTTCACTTATAAACAAAAACCTTCAAGGGGCTCAAGCTCTGTTTATAAAAAACATTTCTAGAAGATGCTTAATAGCACCAATTCTAATGAAACTTCATGAGACAAGATTTTTGTTTTGTTTTTGATTTTTTTAAGTTTTTGCTTCAACTCATATATCTTTTACTGAGCCATGAGCTTAAGGGATGGACTGCACAACCAATAGAACTTATTTTAACAAAATGCATTAATAAGCAAAATGATGAAAAAATAGAAATTATTTCCCCTGAAATTATATGCAAGTCTGGCTGGAATTTACAGATAGGACACAGAGCTCCCATCAGATTCGGACACTAGCCCAAGCCATCTCAAAAAATTACGAACTACAGCTTCCTTTTCTTAAAATTCTCTTTGTAATGGGGAAATAATGCTACTTTTATTTACGCACTGTTTATTGAATGGGAAATAGGGAAGAAAGGATGAAATAGAACAAAGAGGGTAAAGAGATGGCATATACAGAACTAAGAGGATAAAGCAGGGATACCTGAACACATCCTCCGGACGCCCGGAACCAAAGGTGTCATCTCGCAGACCTCAGGCAGCTCAGGAATAGGACTTAGGAGGGGCTTTTTGGAAGCCATTTCTCTTTCCCCATATAAAGACTTCTGAACTCTTTTCATCCACTTCCCTTTTTTCTCTGTGCAACGTTGTGAAACCTAAGAAGATATGTTAAAAATACTATGAGAAAGATGTAGCACAATGCACAATTTTGATCTTCTAACTTCTAAAACATCTCTAATTATCATTCACAGATTTCCGCCCCCCTCCCCCTAGTGCTGGGATTGAATTCAAAGCCTCATTAATGCTAAGAAAGTGCGCTACCACGGAACTATACACCCACAGCCCTACAGTGATTTCCCCCTGACCCAAGAAAACAGGTTTTATTTAAACAAGGGTTTAAATACATTTCATAACATTAAAACTGGAAGGGAAAATGAAAATCAAAAACCAGTGTATCACTTCATGTGGCACTAAGCAGCCATTGCTAATAGGCTGCAAGCTCCAAGGCCAACTAGGTATTTGACCCCTTGTCAAAAGTTTAACTGCTCTTAGGCTGGCCTCACATTCCATTGTTTTGGACATCCCTTAGTTAGAATGTGTCTGGTTAGAAAGATCTTGGCGGCAACCCTGATGGATGTCTTATCACCTCACTGGAGGGAAGGTGGCCTCAAGTTCTGCCCACTTGAGCAGGTTTGGGACACCAGCATCTCTTTCTATTAACAAAGGCTCCCTCTAGTGGCAAAGAGATGTTGCTGCTTACCCCATCCCCTTCTGATTCACCAGGGTTAAGGTCATGATACTCTTAGAGTATCTACTATGGGAGAGCAGAGGAAATTCTGGCCAGACACAGCCATACATGATCCTGGGGCTCTGGGCTTTGCTGAACGATCACATTGTTTTGTTTCAGGCTGGACACTACCAGATGCCTACTGCTTGACTGATATAAATGAGGGACTTCAAGACTAGATAGTATGGCTCTTTTCAGTTTATTGCATGAAGAAGTTACACTAGTTCAAGTTAAAAGTAGCCCCCAAATGGTTACATTATACAAGCTGTGAGGTTTTCAAACTGGTGACAAGGGACAGAAGGACAATTCTACTCATTGTAAGAAAATCCTCACTTAAGCTTCAGTAAGCCACAGCACTTAAAAGTCCATGAACTGATCATCCTTAGTCCAGTCTCTGCCAGGAACAGGCACATGTTCTTGTGCTGGTCGCCCTGCAGCTAAATTATGTCTCCATATTCTGGATGCTCAAGTGCTGTACCATTGCAGGCAAATTTTTTTTCTCAAACACCTTCACTAGTTTGCTTTTATCAGGGTCTTCTTGCCATTTCTCTGGTGAACTCATATGAATATAATCCTCAGTGCCAGCAGGAAGCCAGTCGTCACCCTTCTTGCACCAGCAAAAGGGTACAAAGAGTAGAGGCTCTGGATAGCAGATAGGGTACAATTCCCTTTCCCTCGGAGGCAGTGGTCTGTGGAAGGCAGCTACACAGGAGAAGGCAGGTGAAGGGACTCAAAGGGGAGGCTGCGGAGTTGTTGCTGGCGGCTCAGTGACTGGGGCCTACAGTGATTTTTTTTTAAAGATAATTTTTATAGAAAAACTTATCATGATCAGTTATTCCATTTAAAATTTTAGGCATAAGTCATGGGTAGGCAGTAAGGTAACTTAGGCAAAGTCAGATATAATATGATGCAGCACTCAACAGATTGTACCGTAACTTTCTCTATTTCTACAAAGCATTTGCCAAAATAAGTACTGGATAAGTGAAAAAAAGAGATTAGATGATATAGAGTTGGACAGACCTAAGACATGAGATATTTATAACTAGGATGGAGTCTTGATGACTTAACCCATTGTCCCAGAAGCACACCTATAAAAACTTAAATATATAATTATATTACACATATATTGTAAGGATATAATTATGGTATTAATATATTTTGTTAATACTATAATAATTATATACTTAATATATAACTATTTTATTTAGTATATTTTATTGCCAACCTATTTTTTTTTTTGAGAGAGAGAGAGAGAGAGAGAATTTTTTTAATATTTCTTTTTTAGTTTTCAGCAGACACAACATCTTTGTTTGTATGTGGTGCTGAGGATCAAACCTGGGCTGCACGCATGCCAGGCGAGCACGCCACCGCTTGAGCCACATCCCCAGCCCCAATTGCCAACCTATTTTAATGCACTTATATAAATTTAAATGTAATAGTCACAGATTTGAAAACTTGGGACTTAATGGGATAAGATTAACTAGCATGAGGCTATTTACTGAAATGCTATGGGACCTAGCTGGGAGAAGAAACAATACATATGTACAAAGAATCTGAAGATCACACAAAGATAAATGAACTGACTCAATAAACAAATTAATCAAGATAAAAATGAAGAAATTGGAGAGGCTGGGGTTTTAGCTTGATAATAAAGCAATTGCCTAGCAGACATGAGGCCAAGACCCTGGGTTTAATCTCCAGGGCAAAAAAAAAAAAAAAGAGAGAGAGTTAGATTCTAATGAACATAAGTAGAAGATGGTGGAAAAGATTTGGCAATCACTGATTTTTTAAGCATGTTGTTTCAGAAAAATCAAACACACCACTTAAATTTCTGGACGGCAGAATTACATCCAATTCTGAGTGTCCTCTCTGCAACTGAGAATGGCATAAACGGGGACTCAAAGTGAGGTGGCACAGCAGATCTGGGGTTGCACATACAGTACATAGCTAGGACATAGAAACAGCAAAAGCCAACACAGCAAAGAGTCCTCACATGCAATGAATCAAAGCAAGGAAGGCTCCCTGCATGGTACTTTGGGTTATAGTGAAAAAAGCTCATTTGGGTGACAGCATATATGATTTAGGTGACATTAATAGTATGAACAAGTGGATGAAGACTCAAGAGTACTGAAATGGCATGGAACTGTGTGTTCCTTGAGACATCTCGCAAAAATAATAAAACACAACATTCCATGGAAAAATAATTTTAGAACTCTACAAGAATGTTACTCTGGTTGATATATTGTACACAATATAAAACTGAGTTCTCAATATAAATAATCTTTATACACATATGGAAAATGCTGAGCTCAATATTTTATCAATACATATCTTTTGCATGAAATAACTGTTGACATTCCATTGAACTGGGGAAATGCTGCCTTAGTAATGGGTGTGGAAGCCATGAGAAAAGAAATATCTCAAGGTGAGACTCACTGAGGAGCAGCTACAAGAGACAATTGGCCTCTGGTGTGAGATAGACTGGGTTCAAATTCTGATTCTGCCACTTAACTGTTTTATGATCTCCGACAAGAAAACTCAACTCTGCACCTGCTCCTCCTCCTGTGCAGAATGGGAATCACACCAGCACACACCATACTAAGTTGTAGCAAGTGTTACATGAGTCTGCAACTGAAATGGTTAACATGGGGCTTGGCCTGTACAAAGAGTTATGTTAGCTATTCTTCTTCTTCCAATTCCTTCCCGTTACTTTGAAAATTGATATGGGGAAAAATACTTTAAAACACATTTTGACTGCCAGGTGTGGTGGTGCATGACTGCAACCTCAGCGGCTCAGGATGCTGAGGCAGGAGGACCACAAGTTCAAAGCCAGCCTCAGTAATTAGTGAGATTCTGAACAATTTAGTGAGACCCTGTTTCAACATAAAAAAATAAAAAAGGGCTGGGGATGTGGCTCAGTGGTTGAGCACCCCTGGGTTCAATCCCCAATACCAAAAAAAACATTTTTTATTGACAAATTATACTTATTTATGGTGTACATAGTATACATGTGGAATGGCTAAATCAAACTAATCATCTTATCCACTACCTCACATATTTTTTAGTATCAAAGTATGCTATGTTTTATAGGGGGGCATGCATTGGCCCTACATGGTAGGTTAATACACTATGGTCAGAGTCACCAGGTTATAAACTCCAGAAGAGTTTCTCATTTATAGTAAGAAAAAAGAATCCAGCCTGGAGATGTGGCTCAGTGATCGAGAATTTGCCTAGTATGTGCAATGACCTAGGTATAATTGCCAGCACTGCAGAAGGAAAAAAAATAACCTAGCATAATTTTGGGAATCTTTTTTTATGTTAGATTGGTCAAACACTACAACAGTGTCTTGCATGTAGTAGGTACTCAAATACAAATGAATCAATGAAATATCATAGAAAAACGAAGTACCCTCAAGCTTACCAATCTGCTAAATGTGACTGAAAGACTAAATTTGTTTATATGGTCATGAACTAATAATAATAGTACACACACCACCAAAAAATAATAACCAAAGCATCTCAAGTCTGTCCTGAAAATACATCCAGCAATGCTGATCTTACCAATGAAAAGACTTCATCAGCGAAGGCTAGAAATTGATCAAAATTTCAATTTACCCTCCTTTACTCATAATGTAATCAATGAAAGAAGCCACATCAGAATGGAATTCTTAGGAAGCCACATAATCCAGAAACAGGTTGGTTATTGGGGGCAGACAAAAGATAACTGGAGGTATTGCCCCCAAAGCAGTCCAATTTTCCCCAAAATCGATTCTTCTCATATAGTGAAGGAGGTCATGAAACAGAAGTATTTTATTGCTTTATTTGCATAATTAAGACAAAATAATTTTCAGAGACTAGTTTTTTTAAAATTATTTTAAAATAGCTAGGCATGGCTGTAGTCCTAGTACTTGGGATGTTGAGACAGGTGGGTTACTTGAGCCCTGGAGATGGAGGCCAGCATGGGTAACATATAAAGATACCATCTTAAAATAAATACATAAAATATTTCAGGTACACAGTAACCAATCAAATTGTATAGGCAAGTTTGGAATGATGAAACACACAATTCCCTACCCATGGTGTTCACTATTCCTGGTTCTAGTTTTAGTTCTTGTGGCCAGCCCCCTCTCAACAAATTAGGACCTCATATTGCTGTATTTATCCCTTTTTATAATACAAAATCTCAAACACCCAAATGTAAAGAGAATAGTATACTGAAACCTACATACTCAACTAATTTCAACAATTACTAATACAGAAATCATGGTTTATTTATAATCCCCTGCATCCAGAGTATTTAAAAGCAAATCATTTCATCTGAAAATCTTGCAATCTAAGAGATAAAAATTTTCTTTAAAAATCAGTAAGAAATACAAATCAGTAATAAAAAGGAACTACCAATACATATAACCTAGACAAATTTCCAAGAACATGCTGAATGAAAAATGCTAATCCCAAAGTTATAGGACATGAGACCACTTATACAATAATCCAAAAATGACAAAATTATAGAAATGAAGACAAGATTGATGGATGGTGAAGTTGGAGCAGAGTTATTGGGGAGGGGAGTGGCTATAAAAAAGGCAACAGGCAGATCTTTGCAGCAGTAGAAATGTTCTGTATCTTGACATGTTAATGTCCTGGTTGTGATATTTTACTATGGTTTTGTAGGATGTCACCGTTATGAAGAACTGGGTAAAGGGTCCTTGGGACCTCTGCCTTTTTCTAAAATGATATCAAAATTTAAAAAAATTAATTATAACACAAAAACCATAAGGACAGCAATTTTCCCTAACATCACCTCAGAATTCAAAATTCCAAATGTCCCACAAATGCCTTCTTACAATTATTTAACTTAGGATCCCAGTGAAGTCTCCACACATTTCTATTTAGTTGATATACCTATTCAAGTCTCTCTTACTTTGATACCTTCTTTTTCTCCTTGCTATTTATTTGGTGAGTAAACTGAGGAAACAGTCCTACAGAATCAGCTATGCTGCGGATTTGCTTAACTGCAATCAGTATACCTTTTTGCTCCTCTATCCCCTGTATATACTATAAACTGGGAATTAGATCTAGATGCTTGATTAGGTTCTGTTTGACAAATCAAAATATAACTTATATAACTGACAAAAATTACATGGATTAGGTATACAATGTGATGTTTGGATTTATGCATACATTTTACAATGATCAGATTAAGCTACTAACATATTGATCATCGCATGTGTGTTTGTGTTGATAACATCTACGTTGTAATCTTAGCAATTTTCAAGGAAACACTATTTACTGTAGTCACTATGTTGTCCAATCCTCCTCAGCCCACCAGTCCCTTGGCAGCTACCATTCTACTGTTTCTATAAGTCTGACTCATTTTAGATTCCAAGATGCAAGTGAGATAATGCAGTTGCTTTTTGTGTCAGGCTGCTTTCACTTAGCATAATGTCCTCCAGGTTCATCTATGATGCTGTAAATGTCCCGATTTCACTTTTATGACTGAATAGCGTCCCACTGTGTACGGATCCCACATTTTCTTCATCCATTGACCTTACTATGGACATTTAGTCCCACAGCTTGGCCACTGTGCAAAGCATTTCAGTGAACATAGAAGTACTTTGACATACTGATTTAATTTCCTTTGGATACATCCCTGAAGGTGGGACTGCTGGATCATATGGTAGCTCCTTTTTTTATTTATTTTTTGGAGACCTCCAGTTCATGTAATGGTTGTGCTAATTTAGATTCTCACTAGCAGTGCACATGGGTTCCACTTTCCCCACATTCTCACCAGCACTTGGTACCTTTTTCATCGTAACCATTTCCAGGAGGTACGAGGTGATATCTCATTTTGGTTTTGATTTCCATCTGCTTCATCACTGGTGATGCTGAATATTTCTCCATCTATCTGTTGAATACTTCTAATTTTCTGAGGAATGTCCATTCAGGTCTTTAATCTGTCGTTTAACTGGCATGTTTTCTCACTATTGAGCTGTTTTTAATCATAGGTTACCCTCTGTACTTTGTTGAATGTTTCCTTTGCTGATTGAATCTTTTACCTAATGATTTCAGAAATTGGAATGAACATTCCTATTAGCTAAAAATTCTCTATAAAGAACTTTCCTCTCATCAACTATTCACCTGAAATAGAACTCAAGCTTTATTTTCATTTTCAAATAAAAAGTGAGCTGATATTCTAGTAAGCTTCCAAGGTGACCATTACTCCTTTAAAAAATTATTATGAACTTATGTTATTTTGTCATGTTTGTATTTCAATAAGTTGTAATCATTGTTTCTGACAGTCTTCTATCTGATCACTGGAAGCAACTTCACAATGTTTTTATGTCCTTTAACAAGACCTCAATGGTTTTTAGCATCCTTCTTTCCATTCTGGTACACACCAGGCTCACCTTCTTCACTTGCTGTTGTAAATCTGAAAGCAGTTCTTTCATCTCTGGACCCTAGTATCTTTTAACTAGTACTTAGGAAAGACAATACAGAGACCAGGAATGCTCATTCATTCCAAGTCTTGCCAGTGGACAAAGCTCGGAAAATCTTTTAAATGGAAAAAAAACAAAATGAATTCATTATGGTATTTCCAATTCAAACTAAGTCTAACATTTAGTTTGAATTTTAACTTTTGACTCACAGTGAAGTCTAAAGTGCTAGGTCAAAAGGCAAATAAAAATTAAATTTGGGCAGAGGCTGCCAAATTCCCCCCCGTAGAGGTTTGTGTTACTAGAAATGTCTGAGTGTGCCTGTTTGACCCACAGCCTCAATAGCAGAGTATGTGGTTAATGTATACATTTTTCAAATCTAAAAAGTGAGAAATAGAAACTTGAATGCATGTTAGAGTTGAAGTTCTGTTGTGAGCAAATCTGAATACTTTGCATGTTTAAGGCTCATTATCATTCAATTTTGTAATTTGTTTTGGTATCCAAGATTTTTCTGTAAAAGTCATTCACTGTCTCAACAACTCAGAAGCTCTTTAAATATTAGTGATATTAACCCTTTCTTTTTAGATGATGAGCAAGAAACCATCTCAAAAAAATAAATGAAATAAAAATATTTCAGGTACGCAGTAACCAATCAAAATTGTATAGGCAAGCTGAGAACGACGAAGCACACAATTCTCTACCCATGGAGTCCACTATTCACTGGTTCTAGTAAAGTTCTTGTGGCCAGTCCCCTCTGGGGCTGTCTGTGTTTGATATGAGTTGCAAATACTTTTTTCAAGATTGTCCTTCAACTTTTCTTGCAAAAGTTTCATCCCCCCATGCAGGTTCCATGTTATTTGGTTCAAAAAAAGTCCCATTTACCAATCTTTGCTCTCAAAACTTCCGATTTCTGAGTTATATTTTGGAAGCCTTTCCATTTCTAGGTTGTAAAGGAATTCACTCTTTAGGATTCTAAGGCTACTTCTAATTTAATAATTTTAGTTATCTGTTGACTTCCTGTATTGAAAAATGATTTTTTCCTGTTAGTTTTGGTTCTATTGGTTAAATTTGAACTTCTTTCTTGCACTAATTTTAACACGTTATCCTGAATCCTGAATTTATAAGATGACAATTCTAACACCCACAGTGCTTACTATAGTCTCACATTTTGGCACATGCATTATTAACACTGAAAATGAGCTTCAAAAAATGTGCCATTGCCACCACTGCTTTACAAACCAGAGACAAGAATCTTGCCTCCCATTTCACTGGTGGGAGTGGTGAAGCCAGGCTTCAGAACCAGGGTTCCAGCTGCACAGCCTGCACTCTCACCCACTAGACTGTCAGAGCTAAAACCTCTACCTTCTACCTTCCCCCTCATCATAATCTCATGAACATTCATACTGTACTGTACAACAACCAAACTGTTCAAGCTTCATCCTTAGTAGAAAGGAATCTATACTGCTATAGACTATAAGCATTTGCCACTCTTCTACCTGTGTTCCTTTCTTTTCCTATGGACTCCTTGTGAGAGAGTTCCTAGTACTTTACAACTTATCTTTCCTTGTACTCCATTATTGCTTGAAATCTAACTCAAGTATGCTTCACATCTGCTCCAAAATTTGTCAGACTTTTATTTAAAATGGCATAAAACTATCATTTCTTATTTGGGCAACACTCCTTCCACTTCTCAACCACAGGTTTTCTTTTTCTATTCAGAGATCTTCTGGAATAACTCTTTACTCCTGCTCACATTTGGTCTGGCTGCTCTTCTGGACTGGCTGAACAGTCAGTGATTTCCTTTGAGCTGCTCTTCTTTATTGCTACAGCCACTGTGTCCTGATTTCTTAAGCTAGCTCCTCAATTTGCTAGAATATCTCCTCCAGTAACACCCAAAAGGAGGAGAATAATTTTCAGAGTCCTTGAGTGTCTCAATGTCTTGATTTTTCTATCACACTTCACTGAAAGTTTGCCTGGCAATAGAACACGGAGCTGAAATGAAGTTTCCACTAAGCTTTAGATGTCCTGCTGAACGACCTTTCAGCATTCTGTCTTCTGCTAAACTTGATGCCATTTAAATTCTCTTTCTTTGTAGGAAAACTTCACTTTTCTCATTATTCTTTATCAACAGTGACATGTTGAAATCCTGGCCTTTTTGTTTAATTGTGTCAGGCATTCAGTAAACTCTTTTAGTGTGAAAACTCCTTTTTCCAGTTCTGTTAGATCTTTTATTTTGGCTGATTTCTTCCACTCTATTTTCTCCCTTCTCTTTCTGAGACCTTTTAGAGTCTCCAAGACTGGTCTTCCTTATCTCTTATGATCAGTCTAGTTTGTCTTTTGCTCTACCTTTAGGAGATTTAACATTTTTTCTTTAGTCTGCCTACTAAATTTTATAAATAAATCATTCAATTCTCTTTCTTTTTTATTCATCTCTAAGGCAAACAGAATTAACACAACATTAAGTAACTTCAAACTGACTTTTGAAATGAAGAGTGATCAATTTAACAGGCATAGGTATAAGAATTCCTGACAGCCTGTCAACCCACACTGCTGCACATCTAGATGGCCAGGCCTCATCAGTACCAGAGTCATTCTCCCTGTTGTTTTTCTAGAATTACTCTTTAAAGAAAAAACCATGATGGGGTTTAGCTGAAACACAAGCCTCTGGGTCATGTTGGTGAGAGACAACACCACAAACACATCTTGGAAGATGCCACTGTGCAAGTCTAGTCTCAGGATCACAATGGCAGAGGTTACCAAAAGCCTTATCTTTCTTTTCAAACCTCCCAAAGATTACCTGATACCCTGCTATATTCCTTTTGATATGGTCTTTTTAGCCAGATATTTTCCTCTTTAATTTCTAGGTTGCTATTCTTACATTAGCAATATGATGACCCTAACAGTACCCAAATATCACCCAAATGGGTGATAGTCTAAATAGTCACATGACTATTTAGAATTAGAAAGTTCAGATAGTAGGAAAAGTCACCCTAAAGTACTATCTGATACAGCTCGGGTCTCATGTCTGCAAACAGAAGCCTAAAAGGAGAAATGTACATATACCACTGAACTCGAGGACACCATGTGGGGCTACTGGACCGTTTAAATCTCTGGGTTTCTCCTGCTTCCTGGACAGCTGCTCACATAGCCTAGGGGCATCTGGACTGGTAACATTTGCTGAACACTGGGGAACCCAGCCCCAACTTTTCTATGAAAAGCTGCCATCTTGAATTCGCCATGATGGTCTCTAGATCAATTGCTGAGAATGGGCTTGTACTTTGTCAGTAGCTTGTCCTGCTGTGAACCAGTCAGATACAGCTGTGGAGCTCTGTGCAATTAGAAGGCACAGAGCCCACATAATCTAAGAGGGCTCTGCCACTGCTGATGGCACTGCACTTTCTGTTGACCATGAGGAAATGGTGTCATTCTCTCATTTCAGATCCTGCCTGCTGGGAGCATTCAGATCTATTAGGACAAAGCAGCAGAGTTTACCTGAATCAAGACCATCATACACAATGCTGCTGGCTCTGCTCTTAAACTAGTGGCATCAGCCACTTGCCAGCTCATCATCTCTGCCTCAGTATAGGTGATCTATAGGGGAGGGCTGTGACCGATTGGAGGTGCAAGGGCCTAGATCCCTTATTGAGGGCCACTGGCTTAGAGGGGCTGAGTAGGGTATTCAACTGTGAGAGTCACTGGACAGATGCTGGCTAGCAGCACTATCTTAAAGCCATTCACAACCTCCAAATTTTTCTATTTTTATAATTATTTTTTTCTCTGTTCCTTTTTCATAGCATCCTTTTCTTAGTTTTATCGAGATTGATTTTTTTTCTGAAATCCAAGTACAAAAAATATATGTTTTAGTCAGATCTTTACTGCTGTGATCAAAATACCTGTCAAGAACAACTTAGAGAGGAAGAGTTTCTTTGGGGCTCATGGTTTCAGAGATTTGTCCATAGATGGCTGACTCCATTGCTCTGGGCTCAAAGTTAAGCAGCACATCATGGAAGAAAAGCCCAGCAGAGGAAAACTATTCAGCTGGTGGTGGGGTCAGGGAGCAGAGAGAGGGAAAGAGGGAAAGGGCTGCAAGGAATATGCACCTTTTCAGGGCATGCCCCCATAACACGCTTCCTCCAGTCATGCCCCACCTGCATACAAGTATCGCCCAGTCTATTCAAACTAGAATGGGTCAATTAGGTTATGGCTCTCATAATCTAATCATTTTACCTCTGAATATTCCTACACATACAGTAACCTTGAGGGGATACCTCACATCCAGGCCAGCAGCACTGTCTTGGAGCCATCCACAACCTCCAAAATTTTCTATTTTCACAATTACTTTTCTGTTCCTTTTTTAAAGCATCCCTTTCTTAGTTTTATGCAATTTTTTTCTCCGAAATCCAAGTATAACAATCTATCGATTTATTTTTTTTTAAAAGAGAGTGAGAGAGAGGAGAGAGGAGAGAGGAGGGAGAGAGAGGGAGAGAGAGAGAGAGAGAAAGAGAGAGAGAATTTTTTTAATATTTATTTTTTAGTTCTCGGCGGACACAACATCTTTGTTGGTATGTGGTGCTGAGGATTGAACCCGGGCCGCACGCATGCCAGGCGAGCGCGCTACCGCTTGAGCCACATCCCCAGCCCTATCGATTTATTTGTATGTATCGCTTTCATTCCCTGAATAACCTATATCTCTGGGGTCAGAGAAACTCCCTAGTATTGATCTTATCTCTTTCATGCTATTGGTTCCACTCAATAATCTGATTTTTAAGAAACAAATGGGTAAATTAGTATGGGTTTCCATACTTTCTAGCTCAGTCTCTTTCCTACATGGAAACTACCTAGGAACCCTGTATAGGATAGGGGGCATGGCAATATGGTGGTATCAATTATCAGGCTTTGCTTTAGGATAAGAGCTGCTGTCAAGATTGTGGGGCTTTCCAAATGTCATAACCTAGATGACAACATCTGTTCTGAGTATCAGGGTGGAAGAGCGGGTGGCATGCCTACTGGTGCAAACTATTCCATATATAGAACTTCAATTAATCTTTTTTTTTTTTTAAATACCACTTCTCATTCTCACCATCCACTATACCTGCCAATTCTGAGCCCAGAGTCTCTTGGGATCCCCATAGCGGGATGGTTCCCACATCCCTCTAGTTCTCTCCTAGCACATTCTGAACTGCAAATGTTTCCACCTCTCTGTCAATATGTTCCCATCTGCTTTGTCTTCTAGAAATTCATTGAAGGCTGTCATCTGTTGCTTAATACCCCTTCCTCTTCTAGTTACTACTTTTTTTAAAAAATATTTTTTAAAGTTCTAATTTCTATTCTAAGTGTACTCTTTTTATTATAGATTAATTCAGCAGGGTCCTCAAAACGGTTGGTGCACTCTCATGCACAATCCTCCTTGAACCTTCTGGCCAATGATTTGATATGAATAAATGCACATGATTTGAAACTATTTTTAAAAAGTACAGATATGAAGGAAATCAATTTATAATGCAGTGAGTTGTATGCAAGTTTTTCAATTTCTGTGTATTGTTTTCAGCAAGAGGATCTTTCAATAGTTTATTAAAAGCAAACAAACCAGGAAAATTTATAATTTCCTCTGAATTTGATGATTCAAAGGTATTTATGCCATTCAACCAAGAGTGGAGGAAAAAGAGAGAAATTCATAGCTTTGTGTGTGGATGTGTTTGGGGGGGGATGTAAAACTGATGAGTTTATTTTAGAACTGTTGATTATAAAATGTTTACAAGATGATTTGGGAAGATATGTCTACAAGGTAATTGAACATATATTTATGGACCAGGCAGATTGGGTCTTTGGACCATGCTGCATACAGAACCACCCAGCTAGAAAATAAACAATTTACTAGGGCAAAGAGAATTCTAAGGAATATAAATAGTTAAGGATGGGTTCAGAAAAAAAATCAACCTCTAACAGAGACTGTAAAGGAGTGTCCAATTATATCAAGCAAGGAAAAGACTAAAAAGCATGTATGGATTTTTTAGTAAACTATTAAATACCCTGGAAGAATAATGACATTTAAGAGGCAATTTGCAGCAACTTCACCAATGTGAATGTACCACTTCAGACAATAGTTGAAATACTGATTTGTAGTAGTACCTGCCCCCTACACCTGTGTGCATGTGTTTCTCTAGAGGGAATAATGAATCCAGAGCTGAAATGTTGCTGAAAAGGATATAGAATTGAGATAACTGACAAGAATTGTTGAAAATGGTTCAAGAAGTTCAGGAAGAAGAGGGAAATGTGAAATCATAGGTATCTGAAAATTAGGGAATAAAGAGGGGGGTCAGATGATCATTAGTAGAACAGATACACAGGAAAGGGAATGAGAAAGGGGAAAAGACAGGAGTTGGATTCAGAGAAGGAGGTATGCAAGACAGTATTTTTAGAAACAGTAAGATATAAGGTAGTAACAAGTTGAAGAGCAGCAGAGGAAGCCAGTGACTTCAGAGAAGTGCAGTCCAAATCCCCAAAGTGGAGAGGATAAAGGACTAGAGTTGAGGAATTAGATCAGCCATGTGCATGGATAGTAGAAGGTATTTGGGATGACTGAAGTACTGAGGAAGAATGAGATCAAATTTCTAAGTTTAGAAACTTAAATTTAGAAATTTCTATGAGAAGTGACCCTGTGACTACAAGAGAAGTCCAACAAATAGCAGATAGTGCATTCATCCCTGTCTGAGTAATCAGGGAATGCACAGGTGTCATGTGGCCCTCCTGGCCAGTTGGTTGATAGGGGAGTTTGAGAAGTCAGGAGCTGAAGGTGCCTCCTCAAGCGTCAGGCCACTGCCATCATGCTGGGAAGAGCACAGCAGTGCACACTGGTGGGGCTGAAAATGCGCCAAGACAGATAAAGCTCAACGGTGCACAGGCTTCCACAGAATCCTCATCCAATGATCTGTGACAGTTAGTTGTCACCATAGCAAACAATAGGCACAGTTCGACGAGTATGCACTGGACAAACTGGGTTGGATGCAACCTGAGCTGGGACAACTGCCAAATGCCACCTAAGTGAAAACAGATCAATGTCTCCTACAGAACCTTATCATTTAAGACCAAGACTGGAGCCCAGGCCTAAAAGAAAAGCAGATCTGAAGCCTGCCAAACAGTCACCTTCTTTTCTGGACCATGTACATGGGCCCGTGGCTCATACTCAGGACACACTCAACAACAGACGAAAACACCCACGCAGATGGCATCAACCAATAGTGTGTATAATCTGGGATAACTAACAGGAAAAAAAAACAATGTGAATTTATGTGACCTGGCAGTTATTTTATAACATTTGCTATCCATTAAAAATTTTAAGGGGCTGGGGATGTGGCTCAAGCGGTATCGCGCTCGCCTGGCATGCGCGGGGAACTGGGTTCGATCCTCAGCACCACATAAAAGTAAAATAAAGATTTTGTGTCCACCTAAAACCAAAAAAATAAAAATAAAAATAAATTTTAAGGGGGGAAAAATAGGGGTTAAGGTAGACTCAAAGATTATTTATTATGCAAGATATATATAACACAAAATGAAACAGAAGCAAAAATATCCCTCAGGTAGTTCATAGTTGAGTATACAACCTCTTATGGATGGTTCTACACTAGAATAACATGATTTTAATAATCTTGGTCCAATGTTAACTGGAAAAATATTGTTTCCATATTTTCCTTATCATACAAAACAAATAAATACACTACTTCTTTAAAATACACTACATCTTTAAAAAAACATACGTACCTGATTCTTTTTAGGAAGTGCCCTGTTTCTGTACTTCGTTTCTTGAGACTTCCTCCTATTAATTTTCTTTTCCTTACATGACTTAGTTTCTGCATTATGTAAGTTGCAAACGTTCTCCTCTGCAAAACTGATCAATTGCTGTAAGAAAAATTTAAAGCAGGGATCCCATAAAGCCCAAGCAGTCACATTTTTAATGTAAAGCTCTATTATTCTTTTTCCCATGATGCTCCTATCATTTTACATCCCATTTCTTCTTAATTCACAAATTCCACTAGTGGCATTTTAACCAAAATTAAAATAAGGAAATTGAAGATTTATTTATTCATCAAATATTTATGGAGAACCTACAATTTAGCACTTAACTATTGTTGGGTTACAAGAAAGAAAATTGTGAACTGTAAGATTCTATGTTTGAATTATGGGTTTATCACTTAAAAGTTCTATGACATTAAAATATATGTTTATACAATATGATATAAGCAAAAAACAATTTAATCCAATTTAACATAATAGAAAAAGACTTGCATTCAATGAGCATTATGCTTATAACTTCCAGTTGAAACTCAGTGTTAAATTGAAGTGCAGTTTAAGGAGGAGTTGTGTTTTTGTAATTTTCCAGCTCTGTTAATTACAAGCTAATCTCCTCCACATTCACCTCAATGAAATTCATAAAATTACACAGTTCTTAAAAATTTCAAAGGGATTACCTCTCACATTAACAATTTGCGACATCTGCCAAATGCCACCTAAATGCCAAGATAATCTTGTTTTAGTAAATTTTTCTTCTAACAGAATTTAAAATCAAATCAGTAAACATTACTACTCTGGATTACATGCTAGGTAGATTAAGATTTAATTTTTAATAATACTCATTAAAGTAAGATTTTACCCATTATGATTTGATCATGAATATAGAAAAAATATATTGTAAGATTTAATATAAACACTTACCCTTCTTCTGCCAGAAGTCCGCGTTAGTCTACCAATTTTACGGGAGGATACTTTCTCATGGTTATTTGAAGAACTAAAGGTATCAGTGCCTGATAAGTAAGACACAAACAAAATCAAGTTGCTAACACAAAATGATAACATGAGCCAGCTTTGGGAAATACTGAACAGTCTTTTAGATACACTCACTTTTAATATCATATTTAGACGTAAACAATTACCAAGAGGAATAATTTTTGAGATCTAAAAATTCAGAACACTTTGAGCTTCTGAATATCATCACTTTCTGTGGTGAATGCTTAACATATTATCATGCTAACAGACTAAATTACACCACAATACCACATATTATGATAAATGCATGCTATTTTCATAGATATCCATTTATTCCAAACTATATTTTGTAGAAGGAAATTATAATGGCATTAAGATAACCATGAATATATCTTGCTTAATTAAAAGAAAAATTTTGATTTGATTTGTTTTATAAAAAAGTACTATAAAAAATACTATAATGAGTTTTAAGAGTTAAGACTTTGGAAAATGATTAGACTACATACAGCTCAAAAGTTAGCACAAACTTAATAATATATGGCTTGGATTCTGTGCTCATAAGATGGCTGGTGTCAACAAGAACCCATTAAAGGATTGCAACCAGGGAAGTAAAGGCTAAGTAATCGTTCTCACTCCAAGAGCCCAATCTATAACATTTACCAACCAATGCCTGGTTTGTAAGAAGAGCTGGGAGCAATCTCTGCTGCCTTAATAAAAGATAAGGTCCTTGGAAGTACAAGTGCCAAAAATGCCATGCTAATATTGATGAAACATTTTCGATCTTTAAGAATAACCCTTATCTTACAATTCAAATCATTCCAGTTGTGCAAAATATGATAGGCGCTTACTATTGATACTTAAGAATTGAGAGTCCAATAGCACTTCAAAAAAGGATTTTCAAGATTTAACTTCCATCACAGAAAGTTAAATGTGGGTGATTATAGGACTTAGAATGGAAAGGGATAGATAAGCAACTTCCCATAAACTTTTTAAAACTACAGTGGTAGTTTTTTAAAACCAAGCATAAATTGCTGTAACAAATATAAGTCATACCTGAGAGATTCTCAGAAACGGAAGGATTCAGAACTCCAAATGATACCTGAAGTGGTTCTATGTTTTCCTAAACAAAGTGGGGGCAGGGAGGGGGGGAATGGTAGAAATTAGATATCTTTAAATTCAGTTAATATATAAATAATGTGCCCAAAAGAAAAATGTCTTATTTGGGTAAGAGGAATTGTAATAAGATTATAATAAGCAATAGGATTAAAGAGAAGTCAACGATATTAGATTTAAAAATACATGTTCTTTATAACACTGAACAATCATTTTTATAATGAAACCATGGTTAGTAATTATAATCCACCAAAATTTCTATTAAAAAGTGAAAGTTGCTTAATGATTCATTGATAAGTTACTTTTTGGTTTATTAAAAATTTCACATGGGGCTGGGGAAGTGGCTCAAGCGGTAACGTGCTCGCCTGGCATGCGCGGGGTGCTGGGTTCCATCCTCAGCCACCACGTAAAAATAAAATAAAGATGTTGTGTCCACCAAAAACTGAAAAATAAATATATATATATAAAAAAAAACTCTCTCTCTCTCTCCTCTCAAAAAAAAAAAAAAAAAAATTCACATCATTCCAGGCATGGTGAAGCCCTCATGAAACTCCAACTACTCAGGAGGTTGAGGCAGGAGATCTCAAATTTGAGGGGAGTTTGGAAAACTTAGAAAGAACCTGTCTCAAGATTTAAAAAGGGCTGGGGACAGTACCTTATTGGCAAAGCACTAAATTTTATATGTAAAGGCCCTGGGTTCAATGCCTAGTACCATCAAAAAACAAACACAAAAACTTTTGTTTAAAGCCTGCAAAGTAAGAAAACCTAATAATAAATAAAATCTAACATTACAATATTATTCCTGGAACTTCAAGGATAAAGTGGCAATATAAACACATTAATTGCCACGGTGTTCACAGACCATGGACTTCATAGATAAAATTGGTCAATTTGAAGAAATATCCTTTTTTAAATCAGCTTGCTCTAATTCTTTCTTTTTTCCTCAAAAATGAATGCTGGATTTTGTCAAATGTTTTTTCCGAATCTACTGAGATGATCATACAGCTTTTCCTGTTTTGGTCAGCTTTTTCATTGCTGCAACCAAAAGACCTTATAAGAACAATTTCAGAGAAGGAAAAGGTTTATTTGGGGCTCAGTTTCAAAGATGTCAGGCTACAGAAAGTAGACTCCATTGTTTTGGGCCCAAGATGAGGCTGACCATCAGAGTGGAAAGGCACAGGGGAGGAAAGCAGCTCATACAAGGCAACAAAGAAGCAGAGAGAAAGCCCTATTCCTCAGGGACAAAATATATGCCCCAAAGGCATGCACCCAGAGACCTATCTCCTCCAGCCACACCCTGCTGGCCTACAGTTTAGTTTAAGGCTCTCATAACCCAGTCATTTCACCTCTAAACTTACTTGTATTATCTCATTTATGAGTTTTTGGGAACGTCTCATAATTAAACCATAACAATTCCATTATTTACCCTTTAATATTTGTTAAGATATAGAGCTGTCATTTCTTTTCTTCCTAATATTGGCAATTTTTCTTCCTTTTTTCATTAGCCTGATTAAAGGCTTACTAATTTTTTGCATGATTTTTTTTCAGTTTTAAAAATACAGGAATTTTTGCAGTGTTTTAATTTTAAAATGGTCTTCTTTCATATTCCAGTACTTATAAAATCTGAGTACATCTTATAATTCATGGTGTTTTTAATTTTCAGCACTTTCTCTTAGTGAGACATAAAACAATGGTACATCTTACAGCAGTTAAGTCCCATGAAATATGCTATGTACAAGGAATCATGGAAGTATTGTTTGTAAGAGGGCAAAACAGGAAAAAAAATCTACATAGAAACTAGATTTAAAAAAACAGTGGCACTTCATTTAGTCTACCTCATGATTCAAAGCATAGCTACTGTCCATACAAAACAGGTATGACCTGAAGAAAATCCAACAAGCTTGTTCTGCACTCATCACACTTACAAGATTCTCCCCCTTGTCCTCAAAATTTGGTTGAGGCAATTGCTCAGGAACTGGTGATTGCTCAAGTAGCAGAGGACTAACACTACTCAAATCCTTTTGTCGGACAGGTGTTCCTCCTTTACGCAATGGAGTGTTTGCTGGCAAAGATTCATCAAACACTTCTGGGCTTAGATCCTCTCCAAAAGTAACTCTCTTCCTCTTCCTCACATTTAGAAAGGCCGATGTTTTAAGACTTTCTTGATCTTCTACAAATAATAAATAGGAATATGTTAAAAAATTAAGCCCTAATTCAAATTATTATTTGAATAAAAGATGGTTTATAAAGCAAATCCAAAATGGCAAAGAGAATATGGCACAGATTTTAAAGTATAATTTTGCATAAATATCTTAATAGTTTATAAAATTAAATATAAAGTTTTTGCTGGGCACAGTGGCATACACGTGTAATCCCAGTGGCTCGGGACGCAAGAGGATTGCGAGGTGAAAGCCAGCCTTAGCAAAAGTGAGGCATTAAGCAACTCAGAGACCCTGTCTCTAAATAAAATGCAAAATAGGGCTGGGGATGTGGCTCAGTGGCCCTGAGTTCAATCCCCAGTAGCACCCCCCCCAACACACACACACACACACACACACACACACACGCACATATACACATACATACACACATACACGTATATATAAAAGAACATACATATATATATTCTTTATAATTCTACCATTAAATAAAATGAACATAGGTGAAATAGACAAACATTAAAAAAAATTCTTTTGCAGTGCTGGGCACAGAACCTAGGGCCTCCCCATATTGGGCCAGCTACTACTGAACTATACACTCAGCCTCAGACCAATTCTAAGGCTCTCCAAAGAAATTCAATCCCTCCCAAACATCTTTCATTCCTACATAATTTCAGGAGCATCAAAGCATTAGTGGATCACTGAAAATGGGATATATTAGATTTTGTTAACAAGAAAAATGATGCCCTCAGGCTTAAAAGTAAATATGAATTTTTTACCTGCTTTTTGTTCTTCGAAACAGTTGGAAAGATTTGAGATTAAGCCTGGACCAATCAAATCATCACAGTGGTTGTCATGGTGCTCCTAAACAAAAATGATAATCAATGAGTGATTCTCTATAAAGAAATGTACATGTAGCTATTAAGAATGGCAATTTTAGGGTACTGGGATTGTGGTTCAGTGGTAGAGTGCTCACCTAGCACAGGTGAGACACTGGGTTCGATCCTCAGCACCACATAAAGACAAATAAGTAAAATAAAGATTTAAAAAAAAAAAAGAATGGCAATTTTGACGTGAGCAGTCATTGTAAAATTGACATAAAAATGTAATATTTGAGAATAAATTTAATCAACACGAGTAAGAACTGTACCCTTAAAATGATATAAAATTACTGAGGAAATAAATATATAAATTAAGAAAAAAGAATGTTAATTTTGAAGTTTTTCTGTCAAGGGCAGACAGTATAGTACTGAAGATTATCTTAATCTTCATAATTGTTCTAAAACATCATGATGTTAGATACAAAGGAAAAATGGGTTCTCTACATATTATTTTGGCACATAGTATTTTAAGCCAAAATTTAAGAACAGAAATCCACAAGTGTGAGTTAAATCATTCCATCTTTAACCTAGAAAATAAAATTAAGGAAAATGTGAGTGGCTAGAATTATAGTGTACTGCATCTGGTATAGGACGAGACAGAGTAGACAAAGAGTCCAAAGTGTTAAGAATTGCACTAAAACAAGAACAAAAAAAAAAAAAAAAAAAAAAAACTAAACAGGTAAATGAGTTAACCGGATGTGTTTATCTTTAAACATGAGAATTGCACCTTCCATAAATGCTCAAATTTCTTGCCTTCATTACAAGAAAGAAGGCAGCTTTTGTCTATGTTTATCCAAATGAAGATTATAGAGAGGCAAGTTGTAAAGGAGGATATTGTGAACTCTGCAGAAAGACAAGGGGAACACAGGGCTGCTGGACTTTCTAGGATAGAGAGTTCGGCCTGTGGACTGGATCAAAGTCCCCTCTGAGTCACCACCTACTTGTACAGCCTCAACCCACTCACTGTTCTTGAGAGCTTTTCCTTTTCTCCACTACATCCATCCCAAGAGCAGCACGTGCCAAGAATAATTCTGCCCCAGATGAACCTCCTTAAACCTGCTATGTCTCAAATCAGTTCTCTTTCCTGACCAGGCAAATGTACATAACAAAACTGTGAAGAAAGTTAACATACACACAAAATTCATGGTTACCTTTAGATTTATTTTTAATTAAAACAACCATAAAAGTTAACAAATAACTTGAATTTTGTAAGCCAAGCAACTTGGGCCAACTTAATAAAAAGATCCTCTACACAATCATGCCTTCCTATCATCCTAGTGGCAGGACCTGATGTTCATTATATAATTTTTTAAAAAACAATTATACCAAGTTATTAAGGCGTTATCTGAGAAGTTAACCTAAAGATATAAATAAACAGTGCTATACTAGAGATCTAAATCAGTTCTCTAATCAAAAAGTTGATAAAACACTTAAAATAGCAACTGACCATGAAGACGAAAGGTAATCACTTCATTTTGGCTTTAAAAATAAACCTGTCAGCATAGCTGTGTGTTAAAATGCATGTGCACTGGAAAAAAATATTTGTATTTCTGATGTGCCAGGCACTGGTGCTAACTTAATATCAGCATCAATATATTATAAATACAATTATCAATATACTGAATGCTAAAATTACCAGATACGGGAATTACTAATATCCTTTATAGGTAAAAAAACCAGGACAAGAAAAGGTTAAATAATTTGCTCAGTTATTACATTTCTGAGTCTGAATTTGACAACAGACACTGACTCCTGAGCCTCCATGAGCAACCTGACACAGATTTTAACATCATTCTTACCTGGGTTCACTGAACAACCCTTAAGCCTAACCTACATGCCAAATGGGGCTCACACCTGTCCTGGAGTGTACCACTATAAAGATACCAGAACTGTACAGAGACACTCCTCAATGAATGCCACCTATTTCCCACCAGCTTCCTCTTTTCTCATATCAACTAAGCTTAGAGAAAAAAGTTTGAGATTAAAACACCCATGAATCACCTGGGTTTCTTGAATAAAGAGAGGGTCTAATGTAGGACCCGAGATAGTGCATTTCCTCAAGCTCCAAGGTGACAGTGCAAGGATCTGGGTTCTAGAGATTATCATATGAATATCTATGGAGATATGTATAGAAACATTCACTGCAGTACTTTGTGTAATAAAGAAATACTGAACCAAAAAAAGAAAAAGAAAAAAGGAAAAAGTTTGTGTCAGATCAGGCGGGGGAGGCTTTATTGAGATATCACTCCCAGGGGGAACTCGATAAGACCCACAGAGGGGACAGGAGAAGGGTCTGAGAAACCACGCGGAAGTTCGACCGGACTGGACTTTTATGGGGCTTACAGCAGGAAGGGAAGGGCTTGGGACAGGAAAAGGTGTTTCTAGGTTCCCTTGCCCCCTTGAAGTTGGTCAGGGGAGTTGGCTGAACTCCAGGATTGGCCAGGGGGTCCTATGGATTGACAGGCGTTAGTCAGGAGATCTGGCTGATTGACAGGCGTTTCCACCTGCATCTGATTGATTTTCTTTTCCAACGTGGGCTGCTTTGTTCTAAGTTGCCGCTAAGTCGCCACCACTGACCTAACAGTTTGGTTGTAAGACTTATTTTTTAAGACCAAATATTTTGGATAGATAGGTAACAGACTGACACACTACATTTCCTTTTACATTAGTATGATACATGACATTTCAGAGGTATTGCTTTGAAGAAAAATGAATTCTTATTCATTTGCTATAGGAAATATAATTCTCTTCTTACCTGTAAGTTCTCTGCAAAAAGGTTGCCAGAAGGTTTCTTCAATACAGAACGAAGTACAAAGGAGTCAGTGGATGGAATGTCCCTCTTGCACACAGTGGTAGCTGATGACGTGGCCTCGGGGACTGTGTCTGAGCTTGCCCCTGCTGTCAGTATGTCAATTAAAACAGCATCACTTGATTCTGTGCCCTCTACATAATCAGGAACCTTGCATTCTTCAAGATGAACATGTGATTGTGAGATGTCCAAATCTCCTTGTTCTAGACCAAAAATATTTGATGTATTGCAAAGACAATAGCATGCTATGAAGAAATTCAAACCTTATACATCCTGTTCAGGGAGGAGCATCTGAGATTTAATTTGGACTTATAAAAAGAAGACAGAGAAGTGGCCATCAGTCAGTTTGTAATTCAAAACTGATGAATAAGGGGAAAAAAGCAAGCAAGAGATGTTGGCCACCATAGAAATCCAGGTCAGAGGTTGGAAAACAGCACCACAAATGAGCCATACACTGCTAGTCTACCTCGGCTCATAAGGCTCATAATACCTATTACCTGCATTATAAAACTAACCTAAGCAAACCATTGAGTAATGAGCAATTTTACTGCTGAAAATCAGAGGCAATATGCAAGAGAGGTGGAAATGAGAAGCAGGTAAGGTTATCAAACCAAACCAAGTCAATGTGTCACATCTGTGGATTCTGCATTGGTAAGCGCAAGGACCCAGGTAAATCTGAATTTTATTCTAGTTACTTACACGTAAGAATTCTCCTATAAAGGAAACATTCTGAGACGTATTTACACAAAAAATTATTTTTCTTTATGAGAAATAAATTATAGGTTAAAAAAAAAAGGCAGGAAGGAAAGACTTGGAAGCATGAAGGGAAAGAAAAAGAGTGTGAAGTGACTAACAACAAGGTCAGACAAGCAGTGCCGCGAGACACATGAGGCTACCAGCAGCATAATTATTCTGAATTTCTGCAGCGGTACAGAAGGGGCAGAGACTGACTGTACTGAAGGCAGAGATCAAAGGTATGCAGGCCTCCTGTCCAGGTGCCCCCTTAACAAAGGACTTTCAATTCCATTTTACAGGATTGTTTTACTCTTCCTGGAGGCACACTGTCTGAAACATGACCTCTTGGGAAGCCACCAAACAGCCAGACAGTGTAACTCATAATAAGGCCCCACTGCAATAGTAGACCCACTTTTCCCTGTCTCATTGAAGAACTTTTGGGCAGCTTACTGAGATGCTCAAGTGAAATTTTGATACTCATCATGTATCAGACAGAAGGTAGAGTAAGATGACTGGTAAAATGATGATTTTTATTATCTATACTATTTATAAATATTATAAAACTATTTATAAGTATTATTAAGGACTATGTCACTCCTAAGCAAAGTCACATGACAATAAAGCAAAGAGAATTGGTCAGGAAGCAAGAGCACCTTATGTCATCATAGTGACAAGCTCATAAGCTGGCTGCTGTTGAGGGCCACAGCCAAGTGGGGAAGATGCATGGCATTTTTGCCAGAAGGGAGTGGTTGAGAGGTGACACCAGAGAGCCATTGAGATGATAATAGTTAAGTTAAGCTGCATATTCAGTTGTATATAGACCCCTGCTGTCTGCCTCAGGCACCCGATTCCTGGGAGTTCGAGTTGGTTGGTGAAGTTCTGGAGGAGGGATTTCCGGTTGGGGGTGTTCCTGGAAGGGCCGCATGGGTCCCGATCACGGGAGTTCGGGCAATAAAGGAGTTCCTGTTTGAACGTACAAGTGCCTGTGCGGCAGGCTGCCCTTAGTGACCAGGCAGGCTTCCATCTATCCATCCATCTATCATGGGATTAAAATTAAAAGTCAGAGCACATGCTCTCTACAAAAAATGCTAAAGAAGTTCTTTTTCAGGGTAAGAGAAAATTCCAGAGGAAACTTAATCTTTAGGAAAGGACGAAGAAGAGCAGAAACGGTATATACTAGGCAAATATAAAAGGCTAGCTCCCCTTGTAAGGGTAAAATTTCTAAGCTGATTCTAAGCTGCAAAAGTCTGAGTTAAAATGTAAAAGACTAGGGCATTGTAAAGCTTCTGGATTGCAAGGCCTGGGCTAAAAAGTAAACAATCCCCCCTGCTATCCCTGGAACCTGTAATGTCTGTAAACTTGTTAGGACAATGCGGGAGCTGCTCAGTAAATATCTCCATTGATTACCTGGTTGTTTAATAGCTAAGGGTTCCAGGTAGCATGGCACGTAAGCATATAGGCCCCAGAACCAATCAGTTTGAATGTGTACCCCACTTAGAAGTGACCAATCACCCCTGCCCAAACTGTTCCCACCAATGAATGGACTAATCACGTATCAGAATTGATGTTCAATTTCCCCGCGCCTCATGATGATTTGTTCTGATGTATGCAAAGCCCCCCACCCTCTCCAAAAAGTGTACTTAAGCTCTGCTTGACCTCTGCTCTGGGCTCTGGGCTGCTTTCCCTTCTTGAGTGAGCACAGAGTCCCAACGCGTTGGAACGGGTCCCCCTAATAAAATCCCCCTTGCAATTGCATGAAGCTAGTCTCGTGTGGTCTTTCCTTCTCCGACGTTTCGCTGGACCCTTACACCCTGTTATTTAAATACTTAAAACCAAAAATTGTAACAGCTATGGAGCTACAGTAAAGTATATGTATTATATGACACTTCCAGTACAAAGAACGAAGGAGGGACCCAAGATGGTGAACTAGAGGGAGGCTGCATTCCTTGCTGCTCTTTGCCTACTGCCTGCAGACTGTCCACATACAGGGCTCAATGCCTGTTGCTGCCTGGAAGTCCATTGTCAGGGAACCTGCAGGTTTGGTTACACACTGCTGCTACCATCTTGGGACACTAGCTAGGGCCTGGGAGTCCAGGGCCAAAGGCTCTGCAGGTTTGCCACTGCCCCACCACCATCTGGGGGTGCCACTGCCCCACCACCATCTGGGGGTGCGGCTGCCTCAGTCTGGGGACATCGGCCAAGACTTGGAGATATACTGTCAGGGTACATGCAGGTCTCCTTGCACCTGAGGTCTTCTTGCTGGGTGTGCTAGTGGCTGCCATCTGGCTGCCTCTTTGCATGGTTGCTCCTTTGTGTGAGCACACCCCTGGTGGTCTCTCTGCAAGCTGGAACATGATTGAGATTTGGGAATGCCGCAGGGCACAGCCTGGGGAATCTGGAGCCCAGCTTCATCAGATTGCAGCTGAGACTATGTGGGCCAGCATCGGCCTGGAAAGCCCATGGAAAGTCAGAGACTAGGCCCAATTCCCAGGTTGGAGAAACTGGAGAAAACCGGGCTCTCTCCAGCTCAGTGAGTCCTGAAGTGTAAGGGAGAGAAGGGGCTGGTGACAACAAGTGGGAAGATGTAAAGAGGGGGAGAGGGCATCTTGCTCCCAGCTTGCCCAGCCAACCCACTCAGCACCCACTGGACTGGAGCTACCATCAAACTTCAGACAACCCCATCTATCAGAAAAGAAAAGCTGAGAAAATTTTTAAAAGCCAACAAAAGCAATTGGTCAGTTTTCCATAGAGACTTTCCTTTTTTCCTCCCCCCCTCTCACATCTCTGAATCCAAATGTTTTTCATGTATTAGTTTATTGAGGAGTGGGATGTCTGAATAGGATATTACAGTGTGATTGTATATTCTTATATTTTTAAAAATATTTTTTTAAATTTTCTCTTTAGTTTTAGGTGGACACCATATCTTTATTTTATTTTTATGTGGTGCTGAGGATCAATTCCAGTGCCCCATGCATGCTAGGCGAGCACCCTACCACTGAGCCACAACTCCAGCCCCTATTCTTATATTTTTACATTTTGTTTTTATTTGTATATATTTTCTCCCTCACTTACCTGTCTCACTAGATTTTTTTTCCTCACTTCTCTCATGTTAACAGCCAACCTCTGTTAATTCCTCCTTTGCTCTTACTATAACTTTTTATCTCTATTTTCTCTTCTTCTCCCTCATAAATATCACATCCTCTCTCCTGTTTGTCCATCATTTGAAATCGTAAACCCTTTTAGCAAACTTACTGTTCATACTATAGACAATAACTGAACACATCATTTCTGTTTATTGCAACAAAACTGGAGATGCCAAAATAGGAGCTATTTAAGGTTGTATATTGTTTGCACTGGGTGCTGTTATTATTGGTCTCTCCCTTAAAAGTGAGGTACTGGAAGCCTTCAGGGACACTATAATTGGACTTCAGGGGAGAAACTGTACTGCCTCAGATCCATACTTCTAGAAGGGAAAATGCACAAACAACGTGAAAAAACAAGGGAACAAAGTGCCTCAAACAAACCTCAAACAAAAAGATGTTCCAACAATAGAACCCATAGACAACACAGTATAAGAAATATCAGAGAAATTTAGAATGTACATAGTTAATTTAATCTGCAAAGTAAAGGATAGTATAAGGAGTGAAATCAAAGAGAAAATACTGGAAGTGAAAGATCACTTCAATAGAGTAAGAGATTGAGGGGGGGCAGGGAAACAAGCTGAAATCCTCGAAATAAAGGAATCAATAAATCAAATAATAAATTCAATAGAAAGCATCACGAACACACTAGACCACTTAGAAGACAGAATCTCAGGCAATGAAGACAAAATATATTCTTGAAAATAAAGTTGACCATTCCGTAAAGATGGCAAGAAACCATGAACAGAACGTCCAAGAAACATGTGATAACAGGAAAAGTCCAAACTTAAGATTTATTGGAATAGACAAAGGCATGGAGATACAAACCAAAGTAATGCACAATCTTTTCAATGACATATCAGAAAATCTCCCAAATCTAAAGAATGAAATGGAAAATCAACTGTAAGAGGCTTACAGGACCCCAAATGTATAAAATTACAGCAGCCCCGCACCGAGGCACATTATAATGAGAATTACTAACACACAGAATAAGAACAGAATTTTAAAGGCTGTAAAGAAAAATAAATAAATAAATAAACTAATTTGGATATCAGCTAATTTCTCAACCCAGACAGACCCTCAATGCCAGGAGGTCCTGGAATAACATACATAAATGGATATCAACCGAGAATTTTATATCCAGCAAAACTTAGCTTTAGACTTGAAGATCAAATAAAAACCTTCTGTGGTAAACAAGAAAATCAGCAAAGTCAAATTAAAAAATCAAAAATAAACTAAAATGACCAGGAATTTAAAGCATATTTCCATAGTAACCCTGAATGTTATGGCCTAAATTCATCAGCTGGCAGACTGGGATTAAAAAAATAAAAGACCCAAAAATATGCTGTCTAGGAGAGACTCATCTCCTAGAAAAAAGACATCCACAGTATGAAGGTGAAAGGATGATAAAAAAAAAAAAATACCACTCACGTGAACTGCGCAAACAAGTAGGGGTTTCCATCCTCATATCAGATAAAGTGAACTTCAAGCCAAAGTTAGTCAGAAGGGATAAAGAAGGACATTTCATACTGCTTAAGGGAATCATACATCAACAAGATACAACAATGGAGCATCTACATACATCAAACAAACTCTTCTCAATTTCAAGAATCAAAGAGACCACAACACAATAATTCTGAGTGACTTTAACATACCTCTCTCACCACTGGATAGTTCGTACAAACAAAAACTAAGCAAGGAATCTATAGAACTAAATAATACAATCAATAATTTAGACTTAACAGACATATAGAATATTTCATCCATCATTGAGCAAATACACTTTCTTCTCAGCAGCACATGGATCCTTTTCCAAAAAATGGACCATAAGTTATGCCACAAAGCAACTCTTAGCATATACAAAAAAATAGAAATACCACCCTACATTCTATCAGACTGTAATGGAATGAAACGAGAAATCAACGATAAAATAAAAAATAGAAGCTACTCCAACACTTGGAGACTTAATAACATGTTACTGTGTTGGGAGCCATTTTTGAAGGATGGGCAATGTTGGAATCATTAAGAAAGGGAAGCTGCTCTTCCAGGAACCACTGAGTGAAATTTCCCAGTTCCAGAAAGCCCAGATCACTGTGGCACTCTGACCTAGCTCACAGCTCCACGTTCAAACACAGCCATTGGAGATGGCTGGAGAATTCCTGTGGTCCTGGGCTTTTCTTAGTTAGTAGGCTTTGATGGCTTCTTCTAACCCACTGCTCAAAACTGTTCTGTTTAAATTGTGTATGTCCTCTTGCATTCAGTTCGGGTAGTTCATATGGGTCTAGAAATTTGTGGATATCTTTGAGATCTTCTATTTTATTGGAGTATAAATTTCCAAAATAGTGTCTAATTACCTTCTGTATTTCAGTAGTATCCATCATGATATTTTCTTTTTTATCATGGATTTTAGTAATTTGGGTGTTCTTTCTCTTCATTAGTGTAACTAAGGGTTTCTCAGTTCTACAAGACTTTCAAAGAATTAACACCAATATTCCTCAAAGTATTCCATGAAATAGAAAAGGAGGGAATCCTTCCAAACTCATTTTATGAGGCTAATATCACCCTGATACCCAAACCAGATAAACTCACAATATCCCTGATGAACATAGACGCAAAAATTCTCAATAAAATTCTGGCAAATCACTTACAAAAACATACTAAAAAGATAATGTATTATAATCAAGTGGGATTCATTCTAGAGATGCAAGGTTGATTCAACATATAATAATCAATAAACCTAATTCATCACATCAAGAGACTTAAAGTGTTTGACAAAAAAACACTAGAAAAACCAGGAATAGTAGGAACATATCTCAACACTGTAAATGCTATCTGTGCTAAGCCCAAGGCCAACATCATTGTAAATGGAAAAAAATTGAAAGCATTCCCTTTAAAAACTGGAACAAGACAGGGATGCCCTCTTTCACCACTTCTATTCAGCATAGTCCTGGAAACTCTAGCCAGAGTAATTAGATGAAAGAAATTAAAGGGATACAACTAGGAAAAGAAGAAGTAAAACTGAGTTTGCTGATGAGATGATTCTATATTTACAAGATCCAAAAAATTCCACCAGAAAACTCCTAGAGCTAATAAATCAATTCAGCAAAGCAGCAGGATATAAAATCAATTCTCAGACATCAAATGCATTTCTATACATCAGTGATGAATCTACTTCAAGAGAAGTTAGGAAAACTACACCCATTTACAATAGCAAAAAAAAAAAAAAAAAAAAGAAAGAAAGAAAGAAAGAAAATACTTGGGACTAAATCTAACAATAAAGGAAAAAGACCCCTATAACGAAAACTACAGAACACTAAAGAATTTGAAGAAGACTTTAGAATATGGAAAGATCTCACATGTTCTTGGATTAATATTGTCAAAATGGCCATACTACCAATCTATGAAATGGCTTTATATAGATTTAATGCAATCCAATTAAAATCCCAATAGCATTCCTCATAGAAATAGAAAAAACAATCATGAAATTTATTTGGAAAAAGAAGAGACCCAGAATAGCCAAAACAATCCTTAGCAAGAAGAGTGAAGGAGGAGGCATCACAATATCAGACCTTATAAACTGTACTACAGAGCTATCTATAGTAACAAAAATAGCATGGTATTGGCACCAAAATAGACATGTAGACCAATGGTACACACAGAAAACACAGAGATAAACCCACATGAATAAAGTTATCTCCTACTAGACAAAGGCACCAAAAACATACATTGGAGAAGAGATAGTCTATTCAACAAATGGTGCTGGCAAAATTGGAAATCCATATGTAGCAAAATGAAATTAATTACCTATTTCTCACCCTGCACAAAAATCAACTCAAAGTGGATCAAAGACTTGGGCACTAGAACAGAGACCCTGTGCCTAATAGAGGAAAAATTAGGACCAAATCTCTACCATGTCAGCTTAGAAACTAACTTCCTTAACCAGACTCCTAAAGCACAAGAAATAAAATCAAGAATCAATAAATGGAATGGATTCAAATTAAAAAGATTTTTCTCAGCAAAGGAAACTACAAATAATGTGAGGAGAGAGCCTACAGATTGGGAGAAAATTTCTACCATATGCACCTCTGATTAAAGCATTAATCTCTAGAACGTATAAAGAAATCAAAACACTTAGCACCAAAAAACAAAACAAAACAAAACAAAAAAAAAAACAAGTAGCCCCATCAATAAATTGGTTAATAACCCAATCAATAAATTTCTTCTTCACAGAATATAATCAATCAACGAACATGTGAAAAAATGTTCATCATCTCTAGTGATTAGAGAAATGCAAATTAAAACTACTCTAAGATTTCATCTCACTCTATCTTGACAATTTCATCTCACTCTATCTTGACAATTATCAAGAAGACAAGTAACAATAAATGTTGGCAAGAATGTGGGAGGAAAGGTGTACTCATACATTGCTGGTGGGACTGCAAATTGGTGCAAGGACTCTAGAAGGCAGTATGGAGATTCCTCAGAAAACTAAGAATGGAACCACTGTAAGGATTCTGGCTGTGGAAATGTTTAAGGCAGTGTTCACTCCTGGTGGGTAATAGGTGCTCTGTTTTCCACACTTAGAATATTCAGCAGTTTTTCCCTGGAACTAGTATGATAACTAATACATGTGCATTGCCTAGCTGCTATGGTAACATCCTTCATGAGGAGGCTCTGGGCTAGAGTCTTATCAGCCTTGACCTTGCTCTCAGACACTCAGCTCCTGGGAATAAAGGAATTCTCTTGTTAGTCAACTACAATGTTTCACTGAGCCTAAACCTGCCCACCTAAGAATAACTTTATCCAATGGACTTTCTTGAGAGCTTCACAAAGCTCCTAACATTGCACATTGCAACTTAGTACATAACTGAGGAATAAACAGCATAATGTTGCTAGGTCCATAACCTGCTTAGTGATTCAATGAACAATATGTACTAAGGATGCCAATGACCTAAAGTAACCTATTGATATAAATAAAGCTAGCAGCTCAGGAAAGCAGCTTTTGCTTTGCCTCTGTACCTTGCTTCTGTCTCCTTTTGTTTTCCTTACAAACTACCATTTGACCCAGCTATCCCATTACTCGGTTTTTACTCATAGGACTTAAAATCAGCACACTACAGTGACACAGCCACATCCATGCTTATAGCGGCTCAATTTATGATAGCTAAACTATGGCACCAACCTAGATGACCTTCAACAGATGAATGGATAAAGAAAATGTGTTACATATACACAATGGAATATTACTCAGCCTTAGAGAAGAATGAAATTATGGTGTTTGCAGGTAAATGGATGGAGCTAGAGATTATCATGCTAAAGCGAAATAAGCCAAACCCCAAAAACCAAAGGCCAAATGTTTTCTCTGATAAGCAGATGCTAATCCATATTGGGGGTGGATGGGTGGCTAAAAATGAAGGAACTCTGGATTGTGTAGAGGGGAGCGAGGGGAGAGGAAGTGAGAATGGGAAGAACAGGGGAGTGAGACAGACATCATTATCCTACATACATGTATGATTACCCTACTGGTGTGACTTTACACCATATTCAGCAAAAGGGAGAAGTTGCTCTCTATGTGTATACAATGTATCAGAATACATTCTACTGTTATATATAACTAATTAGAACAAATTCTAAAAAAACAACTACACACACACATACACACAAACACAAACACACACACACACACACACACACACACACACACACACACGACAGTTTAGATTTATGATTTAATTGTCACTGCTCTCCCAACTGGATGATTCCTGCTGGTTAAAGAAAGATGAATCAATCATTGACTCATTGATTCTCAACCTGTACCCGCTGCTCTGGCCCCCCAACAAATTTACCAGCCTTCTCTCCTGCAAAATAGAAAATCTAGTTTTACAAACAAGGAAATATGAATCACTGTAACAAAAGTGAAGGATACAGTCAGTCCAGAAAAGATCATTTGTGTGTCAATCATTTGTGCACCTTGAGATTCACTTGTTGAAGAGAACTTTGCTGACTATACAGATTCTCAGAGATAATATGAACTGATAAGACTTAATAGTGCAGAGGTTTCTCAAGCTGGAAAGATGCAAAGTCTTGGTGTGTCCTTGAGTGCAACTTTCTTTTCGTGCTCAGGACAGTCCTTTCCCATGGTCCCTGCTTGCAGAAAAGTTAACACTGACCATGACCATTATTTGATGTGTGTATTACCCAGTGTTTTATCTTATTTGCCTGGACAAGACTTGGGAAAGCACTTAGCCTGAAAACTAAATTAATATATTTAAGAATTGATTAGTGAAGCAGCCATGGAATGGGGACATGTTAATATTTTAATAAGGGTGAAAACACTGGCCTTCACGAAGAGCTTCACTTATTGACCCCTCTGGCTTCATTTTATTCAAAGTAGTAAATAACATACCTTCCATTAATCAAAAATAAATAAATAATTTTTTAAAAAAAGAACTAAAAAGCCATTGGGGGGGGGGGGATAGGAATCAAGCTGTACAACTGGTAAATTTCTATATTCTTTGTGAAGTTGTACAATATTAATTGTAAGAAGACTGTGAGAAGCAAAAAATGTTATGTTAGAGTCCCAGAGCAATAATAAAAAAGGATGCAACCTAGGTAAAAGGCAAGAAATTAAAATGAAATTCTAAAGTCAAAGTCAAATAAACCTAAAGGTGGAAGAACAGAGAGGAACAAAAAACTAGAAAATATATGATAAAATAGTGGATATAAATATATACTGCAACTAAATGGTGGAAATTATCAGAATGAATAAAAAAGCAAGATACAACTATGTCCCACCGGAATTTTACTTTTAAAAAACAAAAACAAATAAAAAACAGGCAGGCAAGCCTGAAACTGTGGTAGCAACTCTCACTGAATATGAGAAAATGAATTTTGGGAAAGGATAAATAACTTCTGCATCCTATGAAGACTTTTTGTATCCTTAAAAAGAGAAATAAGTAGCAAAATTTACATATAGTGCTACTCTAACAAAACAGACTTAATATATTAGTAGCCCCTACTCTTTATACTACATTCTATTAGTTTGGAAATACTTGACCAATTAAGACAGCAGTTTAAAAAATAAATTGCTCATATTCCAATAATTCCAACACATTCCTATGAGTTTGAGAGCTCCTAAAAAGTATGAAATCATGAAAGCTCCTAAAAAGTATGGAATCATGTTAGTCTTCTGAAGTTTTAGTGTATAAGTACATAAATAAAACATATCCATGGAATGGGGTAACCAGCAAAAATACTAAAGAAAATTCCCTACTTACCATTTGAAGCCTCTGGGTCCACTAAACAGGTAGAAGATGCTTTTGCTATATATCCAGGCTGGGTTAAACCAAGTTCAGATGATTTCTTAGAGAAAACAGGTAAAAAGTAAAGAAGCATTATATTTTATTACGTGTAGTATAACTGAAACTTGATGCAGATTTTAATAGGCATCATGGATTACCTGGAAATTTGGTGTTCAGTCACCTTATTATCTAACAAACAAACTCAAAGTGAACAGGAATCTAACAGAGGAGTATTTATCTTAATTGTATCCTAAACATCTCACAAAATAAATTTTCAATCCCCTAGAAAAAGTTTAAAGGACATATTTATGTTGCCTATTGAAATTGCTACCTTCAAAGAGGAATGTCTTAAAGTGTTATGTAATAATCAAATACCAAAAGATAAACAGCTAGAATGAAAGAAACATTAATGGCTAGGACAGAATATATATTCACACTAATTCAGAAATCATTTCTATATTGTGGTAAATATCCAATGAATCAAAGTTCTGATAAGAAAAAATCATTATGGCTTCTTTCGTATCATGTAACTCTAGCCAGAATAAAGCAGAGTGAGCAAAGATTATGGACAACTCTGGGACACAAATGAAACCTATCAGAAATTGAAGAATCTCTAGTGAGTATGAGAGATACATTATACCTATTATATACAAATCTAAGTGACAGGGAAGGTGCAGAAAAAAGTTCCGGCTGTTTAATAGTTAGATGCCCCTCTCTCAAAGCAAATGAGAACCTACTGAATCACACCAGAACAAGGAATATAAAGCAAGAAAAGCTACAACACTGGCTCCCTGTTCCCTCTTGCATAACGGTCAGCAGATCTTCAAGAGTATGATTTTCCTCCTGTTTTAGTAAAATTCATATTGGTTATTGTTCTTGGAGAATTTTACTAGCTAGGTAGTTATAAGCCACAAAAGTCCCTGATGTACTTGAAACAAGGAGGAATTGCTAAAGGGCACCTAGATTCCCAGCCAGTATTAACCCAGTCAGGCGCAACAAGTGCAAGACCTTAGACCTAAGCAGCACCTCCCAGAGATCACCCTACATGCAACTGCAGTGTAATTGATGTTTAAATTGTCTGTCCGTTTAGATTCTACTTTCCTCGACAATAAGCTGCTTGAAAGCAAGACTAAGACCATCAAACCATGACCATCTAGAATAACATATCATGCAGATGACACAGAACTTAAGCTTTTCATAAAGTCCTTTGTGGAAGATCAACATATCTATCAAAACTATTTCTAGCCAGGTCTTGGTGGTGCACATCTGTAATCCTAGTACCTCAGGAGGCTGAGGCAGGAAGATCACAGGTTCAAGGCCACCTTTAGCAACTTAGTGAGGCCCAAGCAACTTAGATTGATCCTATACTAAAATAAAAAATAAAAAGGGCTGGGAAAACCACTCAGTAGTAGAGTGCCTCTGGATTCAAAGCCAGTACTAAGAACAAAGCAAAACAACACAAAACCCCACAAAACTGTTTTTAGTAAATGACATTAGAAGTAACATGCTATATGTACATAGGAGACTGTATGACCAATGTGATTCTGCAATCTGTAGTCAGAAAAATGAGAAATTATACCCCAATTGATTCAAATGTATGAATTTCCAAGATCATTGTAATGTCATGTGTAGCTTAAAAAAAAAAAAAAAAAAAGAAGAAGAAGAAGAAGTAACATGAAGGAAACACCAAACACAACTTAAAACTCTAGCATCTACATGTCACAAGAAAACATTAACATTGAAATAAGGCCTTGACAGTCTTAAACCACCCAGGCAGGAAACCAGAGCTCCATTTGTGTGTGTAAAATAAATGAATTACCTCAGGAAGATCTACAGAAGCTTCATCAGCACACATGCCATCCACATCCATACTAAGGATCTGAAGATCCATCACTCCCCTTTCGACATTGCTGAGGTTGTCATCAGAGCTGCTCTGCAAGGATATTCTCCGACGTTTGCATGGTAACTTTTCAGAGAACCCAGACTGCTGACATTCACCAAGACCTTCCATGTTGGCTACACACACAAAATGACACAGGAATCAACATTTTTTTCCTACACTATTTTAAAATTTTGTACACTATAAAAATTGGGGGAAAATTCAGTGTTTAAATTATCAATGAAAAGAAATAATTTTTTTTACATCTTTAACCTTTTTACTAAAAAAGGAGATTGAGTTGACAGGCAAGAAAACATGACTACTAAAAAGATAATAAATTTAATTAGAATTATGGGATTTTTAGAATGATACACTAAAATACATGTGCATTTCTAATAGGGTGTCTCACTCTTTCTAAATTTACCATTAAGCCTTTTATTTTGAACATTTTAAAGGATGTGGTTATGTTCTAATACTGCTGTGTTTTTATTGTGACTTTTGTGAAAAAATGCAACTGTAATGTGCCTCGGTTCTTTCTTGATACAAAAAAAGAAGCCCTAGGGGCTGGGGATGTGGCTCAAGCGGTAGCGCGCTCGCCTGGCATGCGTGCGGCCCGGGTTCGATCCTCAGCACCACATACCAACAAAGATGTTGTGTCCACCGAGAACTAAAAAATAAATATTAAAAAAATTCTCTCTCTCTCTCTCTCTCTCTCCTCTCTCACTCTCTTTAAAAAAAAAGAAGCCCTAACCCTTGATAATTCAAAGTCAGCAGAATTATAATAATGATACAAATGAAATAAATTTTAAAACCCAGATAAAAATCCAAATAATAGATATTTTAGAAACTACAAATACAAATTAGGACATCTGAATGGGTCATGCAATGCAGAGGTGAATGAATCAGACATGTTGAGTTTCTGCACACAGAAAGTACTGAAATGTACTTGAAGATGGTTTAAGCAGTGTTATGGATTGTGTGTGAGGTGTCCCCCAAATGCTCATGTGAGAAAGCATGCTAGAAGGTTCAGAGGAGAAATGATTGTGATGAGAGCTTTAACCCAATCAGTGAATTAATCTCCTGATGGGACTAAGTGGTAACTGAAGACAGGTAGGATATGGCTAGAGGAGGTGGGAACTAGGGCGTGGCTTTGGGGAATATATATTTTGTATCTGATGAGTAGAGTCTCTCCCTGCTTCCTGATCATCATGTGCACTGCATCCCTCTACCACATTCTTCCGCCATGATGTTCAGCCTCATCTCAAGCCCAGAGGAATGGAGTCAGCTATCTATGGACTAAGACCTCTGAAACTGTGAGCCCCCAAATAAACTTTTCCTCCTCTAAAATTATTCTTATCAGGTCTTTTAGTCATAGCAGCAAAAAAGCGGACTAAAACAAGAAGTCAAAAGAGAATCATTTGTGCTTGCTTCGGCAGCACATATACTAAAATTGGAACGATACAGAGAAGATTAGCATGGCCCCAGTGCAAGGATGACACACAAATTCATGAAGCAGTCCATATTTTTAAATTCTAAAAAAAAAAAAAAAGTCTAAAAAAGCATATTTTCTTTAAAAAAATTAAAAATTAAAAAAAAGAGAATCATTTGAAACCTAGGCATGTGAAGTACTAAAGGAATAGTTATACTGATTGCAGTAAGTCCAAGATTTTGTCGAGTTCTGGTATTTCAAGTGCTTTGTATTTGGAAAAACAAAAAATGACTAAAAAATAACCAAATGAATTATAATTTAAGAGGTACAGCAAAGAACACAGCAGATCATTAAGATATCAGATTGGACATATATGTGGTTAACCTCATAGTTGGGTATTTGGTATTCACATAAATGTTTGCAAAACTAAAAGAATAATCCTATTAAAAAATCAAGGTTTATAAACTCAAATTTGCCACATATCCTATTCTAAAGCTGATATGAGCTAATAAGCTCTATTTAAAACTTAGAACTCAATTGCAATGATGTGAAAATGAAGATTCAGGAATGCTTGATATTAGATTTTTTTCAAAAGAAACCAGAAATCCAGATTTCTGTGTGATATGTCCCAATTTTAAATGTTAGGCTCCATTTAAAGATACAATGGAACTCTGCAAAGACTGTTTTCTCACAGTGAAAATAAATCTTCTTTATATCTTAGAAACTTGTCTTTATCAACACAGAAGTCAGAATACAGAATGAATTCTTGATACTCAAACCTGTTGTCTCAAATCCTCCTCTCACTCCTGAGAATTCTGGACAATCAATCATTTTCCCATCTTCCTTTATGGAGTGAAAAACTGTCTGGAAAGCAGATATCCGCTCTCTTAATGAGCTAACATTTTGATACAGTCCAGGGCTGCCCTGTTATAGTACAAAAACAGAGTATTATCAATCAAGCTTAGTTTATTCTAGGCCTATAATCACTGAATCTAAAACTAAATACACAAAGGCCTTTTGTGCTAAAACTGCAAGTCATCTGTGTGATGCCTTGTCACATGTTTCATCTCAGCACACCTTCAATCCAAGCTGGTCTCTTTACTCATCTTCAGTCTGCAAAAGTCCCCTGCCAGGGAAAGTCAGAACAAGCACTGAAGTTCCACACTGGCTCCTGACATCCCTCCTCATAGAGCCAAAGAGCTCTCCCTGGCTACCTTTTCCTGATCTTATGGAACTTAGGAACGAAAGCCAGACACTCACTTAACATACAAACCTAGATGGGGCATGCCCAGGAGCTCTCTGGAAACCCTTCTGACAGGGCGCCAAGCAAATACTAATAAAATGAATTTACACTAGCAGGTACAGAAGTGCCACATGACAGGTGATATAAAATTTAAGAGTTCTGTCAATATCAATAGTAAGCTAGTGGTAAATTCTCTCTGCAGGATTTTTGGTGTTTTGTTTTTCCTTCCTTTATTACTTGGACTAACATATTTCCACTGATAGGAGCTTGTAGCAATTCAAAAATTCACATCAAAATGCAAAAGTAAAAGAAAGACATTACCTTCCCTTAAGATATCGTATGGAGGGAAATAAACAGTTAAAATCTTTAAGTCATGTTGGATGATCTGTTCATACATTTGATTCTATCCCTAGTACATTCATAAAGCAAGTCTATTACATAAAAGCAGAACATTTTAAATTCAAATACACTTGATGATGTAAACCTTTATGACATAAAGAACACATATTATTCAAAAAGTCTATGGGTCACTTGTCTCTAGGAGTGATGGGACAAGATTATCTCAATGGCATATGAATTGCTTTTAATGTGCTTTGTGTGTACTCATATTTGAACATGATAGGGTTGATGTAATGTTCTAGCAAATTGAAGCACTTTGAAATGCAGCTTAATACAAACTAAGTTTTCCTACTTGCAATGTTGTTTTCCTGCTGGAGGAAGAGAACAAGGTTCATGTACTAAGTAAATGAAACAGTCAAAACGTACAGCTTTTTGCCACTTTTGTCTTCTCAATCATGTCAGTCAGCCAACATTCCTTTCTGTGAACCAGAACCTGTTCTAGGAGCTTAAGATGTGGGAGGAATTACATTCCAGAGTGAAATTCTGAAAACATATTAAAGTAAGTTTGAGGACAAGAGATTTTGGAAAATATAAAATATGAATATGGCCAAGTCACTAAAGTGCTGAACACCTGAGATGAAACCACAATAATGGGAAAGTGGTGCAGGGGAAGAAGGTGTTCTGCAAGAATTAGGAGAAGTGAGCAGAGGCTCTTGGTGGAAATAGGATGGGGCAAAATGAAAGCTCATTGACTGGAAGCAAACAAGAGAAGGGCTTGTAGGGCTCAGATCAAGAGGGACCAGAAGCCTTCAGGATTTAAATCAAGGCATAACAGAAAGCCATGGCAAAGTTTTAAGGAGCAGAGTCAAGGATCTCATTTATACTTTAAATATACCTCTTTGATCTGTGTAATGATAGATAGATTAGGGAAAAAGGAAAAAGGAGACCAGGTAGAAGGAAGCAGTTGGTGACACTGGCTAGAGTCACTAAAGTAGAGTTGTAGCTGTGAGGATGTGAAGAATTATAGGTAGGCTTTTGAAATGCAGCCAAAAAGTAGTGATAACTTGGAGATGGGACTAAGAAAGACAGGAATCAAGAAAGATTAAAAGGCCTGAGGCCTGAGCAACTAGATGATGATGGCTTTCCCTGAAATGGGAGAGTGGGCTAGAGGATCTGCCGGAGGGTGGGTATCAACAGCTGGGTTTTAGCTAGGTTATGCTGGAAATGTTTTTCAAAACCCAAGGGAGCTTGGCTGGGGTAGTGGTTCAGCAGTAGAGCATTTGCCTAGAATGTTCTAGGCCTGGGTTTGATCCTCAGCACCACATAAAACAATAAATAAATAAAGGTATTGTGCCCAACTACAACAACAATGACAACAACAACAATAACAACAAAAACCCCAAGGGAGCACCAGGCGCAGTGGTGCATGCCTTTAATCCCAGCAGCTCAGGAGGCTGAGACAGGTTGCTGAGTTCAAAGGCAGCTTCAGGAAAAATCGAGGAGCTAAACAACTCAGTGAGACCCTGTCTCTAAATAAAATACAAAAGCTAGGGCTGGGAATATGGCTCAGTGGTCAAGTGCCCCCAAGTTCAATCCCTGGTAACACCCCTGATCCCCCCCCAAAAAACAAAAAAAAACCCACAAGGGAGCAACTGAATAGTGGGCCGCTGTTATCCAGGACTTTGGGGCTGAAGACAGACATTTCAGACTCATCAGTGTAGAGATGATTCTCAAATCAAAGAGAAGGAGACAAAGAAGAGGCCTATACACACTAGCATTTTTGAGGGAAAAACTGGAAGAGGAGGAATTAGCAAATGAAATACAGAATTGACCAGTGAAACTGGAAAAAAATCAGGTTAGGTGGTATCCCACAAACCAATTGAAAAAGTGTCTCAAGGAAGTCAAATATATCCAGAACTGTTGAAAGGGTGAGCAAGGCTAAAATTTAATCTTCGGAGTTGTCAAGGTACGAGCCATTTTTGAAGAGAGATGACAAGAGTTGTCTTAACAGAGAGGGGAAAATAAAGCCAAATAAAGTAGCTGGCAGGATCAGAGAGAACAGCAGAAAGAATGAATCTAGCCAGAGCAGCAAATTGGTCAAGGAGTTCTGCTGTGATGGGGCCACTGAAAGTAGACAGGAGCCAGGAAGTCTGGGAAGTGGCCCAAAGGAGAGGAGGAGACAGTAACTGCAGAAGACGACTCAGCTCAGAACAACATACATGATCATAATGATATAAGCATGTGAACACTGACATAACCAATCTACTGGGAAGCTGGAGAGAATGGGAAGTATGTTATAAAAGGTCTTAGGAAGAAGAGAGCTAAGTCTTCATAATCCATATTGGGATGTCGGTGGTAAATGCCTAAAAGAGAGAACGTAGGTAGTAGCAGAACAACTACCTAATATGGAAACAAATGCTAACAAGATCAGCTACAAAAGCTGAAATCCTCGGAAAAGGAAAAATGGGGTGAGGGGAGGCAACTATACACTGCTTTTATGAAAATAAATAACACAGGTGGCTCTGAAGCTGAGACAGGAGGATTGCGAGTTCAAAGCCAGCCTCAGTAACAGCAAGGTGCTAAGCAACTCGGTGAGACCCTGCTCTAAATAAAATACAAAATAGGGCTGGGGATGTGGCTCAGTGGCCAAGTGCCCCTGGGTTCAATCCTAGCAATCAGCCCCCCACCCCTTCAAAAAAAACACCCTATAGCATTATTTGATTTTTAAAGTATGTGCACAAATATTCAACTTTATACTCTTGGATCATGGAATTCAAACTGGGTAAGGGATGAGAGAATATAAAGTGAGTATGCAAAGGGAATATGTGGTGAGGCCAATGGCTGAAAGTTTCAACGCAACAAATTACTACTGAGGTGAACTGGAAGGATGAAATATCAGTAAGAGTGAGACAGACTTTGATGATACCAGCAAGTGGCCACACAGAGGAACTACTGACGTAAAACAGAGAAAAGAGATCTTTGGATTTATAGAAGTAAAACACCTGAGACAGCCAGAAAGAACGTAAGATGGATCATCCATGTGACTGTTGAAAATTTCAGAAAAACAACAGCAGAGGAAGAAAGACAGAGAGCCACTCTGTTCAACTTCTCCTTTGAAGTGTTTTCTTTCTAAAATGGGGCAGAGGTGGAGAAACAAGGGATGAATTCTTTAAACACACAGGCCTGTAGACTTTATAAAAACTTAATTCTAGTAGTGAATTTACAGAATATTATGGTAAGTTAGAACATGTGACTTTTAAGAATTATTTTATTCATTAATTCAAAAATGTCTTGAGCAAGGAAGGGAGCACAGGATGAAAAGAACTGACATAAGAGCTACTAAGTGTATTTACAGTAAAGGCACAGATCAGAGGGTCAAAGACGTCACTGATTTGTTCAGAAAACTGTTCAATTTAAATAAACTTAGCTTAGTTAAATGTAGCTTACTAGTAAAACACTAGCCTAGCATGTGTGAGGTCCTGAGTTTAGGCCCAGCACTGCAAAACAGAAACAAAAATCCTGAACCATCTTGCTGTGTCTGGGGTGTAGTATAATGTTAGAGTACATGCAAAGCATGTGCAAAGCCCTGGGTTCAAACCTTGCACCACACACAAAAACAAAGAATTAAAGAAAAAATATTCTTCATACTAAAAATTGTTTACTCCAAATCTAAGAAATATAAAATATCAGTTATAAAATTATAAGCATTATCAAAAATTTTAAAACTATCACTCTTAAAGATATATAGTTGGGGCTGGGGGCATAGCTCAGTGGTAGAGTGCTCGCCCAGCATGTGTGAGGCACTGAGTTCGATCCTCAGCACCACATTAAAAAGAAATAAATAAAGTTATTGTGTCCATCTACAACTAAAAAAATAAAAATAAAAAAACAAAAACAAGAATTACGGTTTACTTTTCTAAAAACTACTTTCACCAGTACTTATTTTATTTATTTATTTATATATTTTTTCCTACTATCTTCTTTTTTCAGTGGTGCTGGGAATTGAACCCATAGCCTTGGTACATGCAATGCAGACACTCTACCAAGTGAGCCATATCTCTAGCCCCCATTTATATATTTTTTAATAACGAAAAAAGCCTGTAGGCTGGGGATGTAGCTCAATGTTCAGCATTCCTCAGGCCCTGGGTTTAACTCTCAGCATGCACATATGCATGCATACCCCACCCCCACACACAAACAAAACACTTTTAACAATGCTGTAAACTAAAAATGTACATCTCAAGTAATTTTTTTAAGTGAGTACACAATCATGATATGTTTTTGGGGGAGCTGCTTATAATTGTACATATAAATACATGCATATGTATACCCTTAAGGAAAAATGAGAGAAAAAGCAACAGCAGACAAATAGAAACTGTCTTAGACCAGGCAAAGCAAGAAACCAATCAACCTGCTACAGACCTCCAGAGCATCAGATGCTTCCCAATCCAGGGCCAATGGATGGACTGAAAACTGGAGATATGTTAGAACTACATTAGGAGCATTGGAACCCACAGATCTCACCATAAATAAGACTAGGCCATTGTGTTCTTGAGGGAACAGGGATATATAGGACTCCAGGAGCAGCTGAGGGACAGGGTTAATGCCTATATTGAAAACAGAGCTGACCAAGGCTCTTCAATGAATAGTGATATGCCCACATTAACTTTTAGAGCTCTAGGACTCAGGTTTATACCACCAGGAATTCTTCTCAGGAAAGCAGATCAGCCAGAGAAAAGATTCATAGATTACATTTGTTTCCCCAGGGAAAAAGTGGCCCTGTTTGTCTTACATAGAAATTCACTAGTTAGCAAGCCCTGTCTGTGCACCTTGAATTCCCAAGCAGTTTTTCAAAGTGCCTGAGTCTTAAATACAAACATCTGAAGATTAACAGACATTTAAAGTGCTGAGAATAAGACAATCTAAAATACAGCCCGCAAAAAAAAAAGGAACCTGATGAAAAAGAGATCTTGCAAGGCAAGGAAGAAAACCTCAACAAAACAATCCACAACAAAAGATAGTCCATCATAAAAAGAAACATGAAAAGTCAGCCATCAAAATATTTGTTGAATAAATGAATGATCAGAGCTATTCAACCCTGTAAGCCAAAATACAATGGAGTAATGCTTTCAAATTTTTGATGGAAAATATTTCAATCTAGATTCCTGTACCAAGAAAAACAATGTAATGTGTTAGTAGAATAAATCTATCAAATATGTGGCAATTCCAGAAAAATGAGGTAGTAAATTAAGAAAAAGGAGACCAAGGAAATGGGATCCAAATGGAAGTAGAAAAGGTAATTACTAGGGATGGTATAAGAAGCTACAGAATGGTATCTGCCCAGCAAGCCTAGATGGCAACCAAGCCAGACAGGACGAAAAGGGCAAGACTCCAAGAAGAAAAGAAGACTGACAGACTCTTATTTTCAGTAGTAATAACTATAGCAAAATCAAACCATTCCATGCATATTCTAGGAAAAGCTGTTAAGTACATCACATTTATTTATTAATCCTCAGAAAGTCCTTGCTATTATTATCACCTGATTTAAACTTGGGAACAGAGAATTTAAGTAATTTGTCAAAAGTCACAACTAATTACTAACAAAGCAAAGATAAAACCCAAGCAATAAAGCTTTAGACTCCATGCTTGTATCTACTGTAACAGCAGACCTCAACACGGTTTCCTACTCTTAAAAATTATCAAGAACGCTGAGCTATGTATGTTGGTTACATCTATTAGAAGTATTTTAACAGCCTTTTCAGAATTGTCAATCTTCTTTACTCAATAAAACTCATAAGATTTGTTAAAAGTTAATCACAACGTCACACACAAAATTCTATCAATGTTTCATATTCTGTTATGTTAAAATCCAATCTACTTTGCAGTATAGAGGTTATCTTTTAACCATGCAAGTTTAAAAAAAATTTTTTTTGTTCTAATTAGTTACACATGGCAGTAGAATGCACTTTAAAACACCATATGTAAGTGGAGTATAACTTCTCATTCTTCTGCATGTACAATCACACCGGCTGTGTAGTATATATGCACACAGGGTAACAATGTCCAATTCTTTCTACTATTCTTCTTACCCCCCCTGCCCCCTCCCTTTCCTTCAGCCTAATCCAAAGTAACTCTATTCTTCCCTAGCCCCCTCTCCCTTGTGAATTAGCATCCACATATCAGAGAAAACATTTGGGTTTTGGGGATTAGCTTACTTTGTTTAGCATGAATACTCTCCAGCTCCATCCACTTACGAATCTGCCTCAAACAAATAATTCTTACCAATGAGAAAATTTGCATTTGTAAGAATAAATTAGAATTTTAGAAACCACGTATTCACTACTATTAAGCCTGACAACTTTCTGAGAGATACTTCAATGGATCAGTAGGAATATTTATGAAGTATTTTACTATCGCCTAATAAAATGCATCAGTATTTGGAAGATAATATAGTGAATCAATACTTTCCAAATGACTGGGGCATACTGTTAAAAAATCTTGCATGGGCATACCTTTTCCACACATCCTCATCAACACGTATTGTTGCTTATGTGCTTGATAATTGCCATTCTGACTGGAGTGAGATGAAATCTTAGAGTAGTTTTGATTTGCATTTCTCTGGTGAGACTAAAAATTGGTTGCACTATGGATATTCTTCAGAAAACTTGAAATGAAACCAGCATTTGATGCAGCTATCCCACTCCTTGGTTTATACCCAAAGGACTTAAAATTAGTATACTACAGTGATGCAGCCACATCAATGTTTAAAGCAGCTCTCAACTCACGAAAGCTAAACTGTGGAACCAACCTAGGTGCCCTTCAACAAATTAAAGGATAAAGAAAATATATATATATTATACACACAATTGAATATTACTCAGCCATAAAGAAGAATGAAATTATGGCTTGCTAGTAAATGGATGGAACTGGAGACTATCATGCTAAGTGAAATAAGTCAGTCCCCCCAAACCAAAGGTTGAATGTTCTCTCTGATATGTGGATGCTAACACACAATGGGGTGAGGGAAAGTAGGAGAAGAATAGAAAGTCATTGGATTAGTCAAAGGGGAATGAAGGGAGGGGGGTGGGAACAGGAAAGACAGTAGAATGAATTGGACATAACTTTCTTATGTTCATATGTGAATACAGGACCAATGTAACTCCACATCATGTTCAACCACAAGAATGGGAAGTAACATGGGGCTAAGATTGTGGCTCAGTGGTAGAGTTCTCACCTACCCATGCATGAGGCACTGAGTTTGATCCTCAGCACCACGTAAATGAGAAATAAAGATATTGTGTCCACCTAAAACTAAAAAATAAATATTTTTAAAAAATGGGAATTATATAAGTACATATAATGTCAAAATACATTCTACCATCATGTATAACTAAAAAGGACAACAACAACAAAAAAATGTTTTTAAAGATTTTTAAAGCAGGAAAGAAAAAAGTTGGAAAACAATAAAACAGTGCCTCATCTCATTCTAGAAAAATAGACAAACTGAAAAATGTTAGTAAAATACATAGAAAGCTCCTCTGGAAAGAAAACCGTTTCAATCCAAGGCCACCTAACTCTTATCCATGTTTAACATTATCATTTATGTTAACTGCAAATTCTCTGCAAGACACAGAAAACACACTACAAATCCAAACTTTCATAATAAACCAAAATATTTTCCTAGCAGAATTCATGAAAGAATGTACAAGAAAACCATACCTGAAAGGGAGAATCCTGTGCCAAAGATGTTCTCTTAGCATTCTTTAAAATCCTCCGCTGAGCAATGAAACGAATCAGGTGGTTTGTTTCAGGAGAGCCCCGGGTGCCAATTGAAGAACGTCGACGAGACTTTTTTGTAATGAAATTCTCTTATAAATTGGAACAAAACACAACAATCATTAGTAATCATGTCCAAAGCTGGTGATGTACCAGCCTGAGAGAGAAAACATGACATGCTACACAATACTAAGTAGAGAATTATTGGCAAAGTAATTCTAACCATCATCAATTGGGTAGAAATCTTTGTTTTGTCCACTCATTTAGTCCATGCTCCTAAAATAGTGCCTGGCACATAGAAGGCATCTATGAAAGTTGTCACAAGATACAATAACACATTTCATCTAGTAGTTTTATTTTTGTTCCGTATTTCCTGCATACAGAGGTGGGTAATGGCTTTCTTTTGACTAAGAACTCCTCCTTTTTTTGAATTAGTTTTATCCACAATGACAGAAAGATTACCTAAGCACCTGAATAGCAGTCCCCCTTTACCCATGATTTCAGTTACCTAGGGTCACCCAGTTGGAAAATATTAAATGGAAAATTCCAGAAATAAACAATGCATAAATTTTAAATTGCATTGTATAACAGATGAAATCTCAAGTTCTCCAACTCCATCCTATCTAGGATATGAAACACTCCTTTGTCAGGCATGTCCAGCATACCCACACATTAAGTCACTTAGTAGCCACATGGGCTATTTAGATGGTCTGATAGTATTTGTGTTCATGTAAACATTATTATACTTAATCATGGCCTGAAGCTCAAGGGTAGTGATGTTGGAAATTCAAACATACCAAAAAGAAGCTGCAAAGTGCTTCCTTTAAATGAAAAGCACAATAAGATGTTTAGAGAAACAGAACAACTTCATATGACTTACTACAGTAAAGTTATAATTTTTCTGTTATTAGTTAGTTGTTCTTAAGCTTTTACTCTACCTAATTTACAAGTTAAACTTTCCCACTGATACGCATGTACAGGAAGGAAAAAACAAGCACATACAGGGTTAAGTTCTATCTTCAGTTTCAGAAATCCACTGGGAGTCTTTGAATACATCCCTGTGGATAACAGCAGCAGGTTGTGAGGGTAGAGACCACTACTATGCTCTTTTGCTCTTAATTTTTCAAGGTAATTTTTTTTTCTGAGATATCTGCTTACCTTCAGCACACTACCCTAAATTTTGCCCTTTTGCCTGAGTACAAAACAGATCTAGCGTTTTACAGTCCTAAGAGTGACGTTCCTTTTTTCTTTTTTAAAATATTTTTTAGTTGTAGACAGACAATACCTTTATTTGATTTACTTTTATGTGGTGCTAAGGATGGAAGCCAGTGCCTCACATGTGCCAGTCAAGCATTCTACCACTGAGCCACAACCCCAGACCCAAGAGTGATGAACACAGAACAACAACAACAAAAACAAACAAAAAAGAACACAGAACAGGTGCCACTTCAGCCTTGTCTCATTCATCTCATACTGCTCGATAACAATTGGTCTCTCCAGTCTCCTGCTATCCTCCATTTCTAAATGTCATTCTCTAATCCAATTCTATTCCCATATTTCTTTCTTGTCCACCGAAGTCAGACTTCACTGGTGAATTTCATTTCTACTGCTTGAACACCAGCCCAAGTCAATTTTCTGTTTGTGATTTTTAAAAGAGGCACATGCCAATCTATTAATGTTATTTTTTTGAATCGATTCTCAACTTCCACTTATTTTTGCTATATATAAACATTAACGAACGACTATTCCTATTATACACCCTCTTAGATCCCCTTGTTGGGTCAAAAAGTGATTCACACAGTTTTCCAAGATGGGCATGGAACACACCTGATTTAGGATCATCATCAAGCTGGGTGCTCCAAGACCTTATTGCCCCCATCTGCCATGCTAGGTGAGTTGGGCATGTACACTGAAGTCACCCAGGCCATGCTGCAAGCCTATAATCCCAGAAACCCAGGAGGCTGAAGCAAGAGGATTTCCAGGCCAGACTCAATCTTTGTGAGACCCTGTCTCAAAAAATAAAAAGAGCTGGGATGTAGCTCAGTTGCAGAGTCCCTGGGTTCAATCCTCAGTACAAAAAATTAAAAAGGCAAAAAAAAAAAAAAAAAAAAAAAAAAAAACCTGAATAACCTAGTTTGCAGAGTCAATCAACTTAGACACCTATTGTAATAAGATGGAGAGAAACAACAAAACTAATTATACTAATGTGATTTTTATACCTGAAAAGCAGTACAATAGAATGACAACTTTTCTTACCTGAAGAGTTCTTAACAGAGCTTTCAGGTGTAATTCCCAATTGTTCTATGGTTGCTGTGGAAAAGTTCAAAGATGATTTAAAAGTATCTGGTGTGCAAAGATCAGGAGTCATTCCTGCTGCATGCTTCTGAGGAATCACAAGCTTTCCAGTTCCCAAAATGAAAGCAGCATTTTCTGAAATGGACAAGATGTTGTAGGGCATAAACATCATTATCAAGATAAATACCTAAACCTTAAATTTCATAAAGAGGCAACAGATCACCACATACCAGCATTATTAATTGCAGACTCTTTGATTTCAGAAGGCTCCTTGTCTTTTGAATTAGTATCCATCTAGAAGACAAAATTTAAAAAAACAAAAAATAACCCACCACCAAAATTAATGTGGCTAGACTAAAATCCTTATTCAGGATTGAATGCCAATACAATTTATATCAGCATGAATAGATTTTTTTTTAAGGTATAATGGCACAACACTTAAAACCACCACCGATCTTCACACAATAATTTCAATCTTTGTGTCTGGGTAGCACCATCTTGCACTCTGACATTCCTATGTGTACATAAGCAATTGCTTACACAAAAATAGATACTGTAATGTTTTCTTCTTGGATCATTTTTGCTCCAAATTACAATTACACGTCAGTATGTCGCTGATATATACAATTCACTTTCAACTGGGAAGTACGGCAACTTCCTATGAGAGGGAGCTAACCCGTAATTCTAAATATTTTGATTTTTTTTTTAATATAGCTGCCATAAAAAGAGCTGTTGAGAGAGAAAGAAACGGAGTCACTGCTGTTCAGCTTGAAACAAAGCAGACCCCTCAGTCTTTCTGGATATGTGAATCATCTGTGTATCCCCGATAAAGAGGCAGCTGTGAGCAGGTCTGGAGGGGCCCCGGAAAACTCATTCTAAAGACCACCCCGGGTGACCCGGGGCAAGTCGAAAGTGGGTCACCTTCCGCGTCCCCGTGCGAAGTGCTCAGTCCAGCAATTCCGAGAGACACCCCGGAGAAGGAGCACTGCCAACCCACCCCGAAGCCAGAACCCGGATGCGGGCCTACCTCTCACGCCCACCTCGAAGCGCCCAGCGCCCGGGTTTGCTCTGAGAGCACCGCAGCGGACCAGAGTCGCGGCTGTCTCCCTCTGTGGACCCTAGCTCTTCAGGGGGCTGCTCGCCACGTCTGTCCACCGCGCTGCGCCCCGCGTCCCACACCACACCTAGCGGGCCCCTGCCAGCCCACCGCTCCACAGCCGCCCGCCGCCAGATTCAAATTGCGGCCCCGCCCCCTCGATGCCGGTGTAGCCTCCGGAATCTGTACGCCGCGGCGCCGGCACGTGCCGTGCGTCACCCGAACTCTCCTAGGCCTTTCTCTGGCCGTCAGGCACAGGTGAGGGCCCCTGGGACCGGAGAGTAGCCACCACTAGCTACAGGCACGCCCCCGATCAAGCTGACTGACTGCTTTCCTGAGTCCCGGGCACTATTTTTTTGTGAGAAGCTCGCGGAGTAACCATTTAGCCGTTTCGCTCGGGACCCAACCTTTCGATTGGATGCCGCAAACTTCGAAAAGAATCCTTAGACCAATCCTGACAGAACAACGGACTGGCTCTTTTACCCCATCAGCCAATCCTGACTGCAGCCGTTTCCTCCGTGGGTTGAGCGAGTGGGAGGAGCTTTGTGCGCGGGTCTCTTCCAGCACTCCACCTTCTTCCTCCAACCCCGCCTCCGTATGCAGATGAGTGCCAACTAGAATTGAGCGTGCGCTTGCTCCATAACGCGTAGAGCAGCCGTTCGGCTGTAGTTTAGGCTCTGATTGGCTAATATCCCTTTCCGTCTAGTAGCATTCAGCCTCTGTTCCCTTCCTCCGCCCCGAGTGGGTTAGTTAGAGTCCACCCAGTGCAGGACTCTGATTGGCTAAGAGCTGGCCGGCGCCGCGATTTGATTGGCGAAGCTCCGTGTCGGTCTCGGAGCGGTGGGGGAAGGGCCGCTGGCAGGCAGAGGCGCCTAGGGGCGGGGTGGGAAGGAGGACCGGCCAACCCTGGGGTGTGGGACTGAGAGTGCGTGTGTGTGGTGTGTCCGCCCGAGAAGGAAGGTGGCGAAGGGAGGAGAGCCCGAGTGGGTGGAGGGAGGGGAAGGGCGGGAGGAGAAAAAGGTGGGCGGAGGGCCAGGTGGGAGGGTGGCGGCTCACTCAGGACCCGGCGGGGGCAGCGCGATGAGGCGGGTGACCCTGTTCCTTAACGGCAGCCCCAAGAACGGAAAGGTAAGGGGTCGGGAGGAGGCGCGGCCGCCTGGCCGCGGGGGCGAGGCGCCGAGTGCGCGCCGGGCGCAGGCAGGGCTGAACTTGGGCGAGGGTTGGGAGCGGGAGGTGGGCGTGCGCCGGGGCGCGTCGGGTCCCCGCGGCCTCCGCCAACCCCGGCTGCGAGCCCCAGCCCGCCCCGCGCCTCGGCTGCCCGGGACCCGCGCCGACCCGGCTGCCTCTCCGCGGTCCTTGAGTCCAGCGTAGGGGTCCTGGAGGAGGAGGGAGCGGGGCGCGCCCAGGGCCGAGTTCCTCTCCCACCCCGTCCCCTGAGACCCCGCAGCCCCCTCGCCTGGCCAGAGCAGGCGCCTCTGTCCACCTGGGTGCTGAGTAATGCTGCCCGGGAAAGTGGCAGTGCCAACAAAGGCGTGTCAGACTGGCCAGGTAAAAAGAATTAAACTACCAGTGGAAGCGGGGGTAAATCCTAGGTCGGGTAGAGGATTTAAAAACAGAGACATCCTCATGATGGTTTTCCTCTGGCTCTTTTAGTGCCCCAATTACCTGAGCCCCGCTGCGGTAACAAACTTCTGTGCACGTTTTATTATTTCGCCTAATTTTGATTCCTCCGAAAACTCTGACAACAGACCAACAAGAGTTGATTTGACAGCCTTGGCTGTGTGGGGCCTTTGTTGAGGGTGTGGTGCTAAATATTTTCCCAGTGCTGGAGCAAGCCAGAATGAGTCCTGTTCCTTCTCAGTCTCCTGCCCCACCCATGAAAGTTGTTCAGCTTCTTTGGAAAATTTTGACTCTTCAAGGCAGGCGTTTATTGTGTGGCTGAGTGACACCCAGAAGCCGCTGAGTCTTTAGACTGGAGGTAAAAGTAAATTGGCCTCATTCTATTCATTCCCAGTATACTTTGATTCCTGACCATTCTGAAAACAATAATTTTTAAAATGGCACAACTGGCCAGGCACATTAAAAAAAAAATGTTTTTTCCACCTACTCTGCAGTTTTGAGTAAACATGTTCTGAACCACAGTGTGGGGTTTATTGACTATAATTTTGTGTTCTGGTCTTGGAGATTTAATACTCATACAAAACAGCATTGGCGTAAAGTCAAGTTCCTGAATTCCCAAACCTCAAAAATGTGCTTCATAACTTAACATTCCTTAAACCTGTTTTGTAGTTAGGTAACATTCCTAATCTGAAATCTATGTTGTTATTGAATGATAGAACCAAAGTGATAATTGTAGTACGCCCTCAAAGGCAAACCTCTTAACTGTTTTATCCACTATCTCTTGTGTTAGTCTATGAAAGACAAAGTTTTTAAACTGAGTCATAGATGTTTAGCTAAGTTCTAAATCTTCTTTGAATCCATTGAATTTTTTGGTTATCAGAATTAAGTTCATCTTTTTATATTGTTATTTTAAAACTATCATAGTTTTGACTAGCATAGATTTGGGGGTTTAAATTTTTTTTTTTACTTTAAAAATATTTTATCAGAGAATCTCAAACTGTTGGGAGAAAGGCAGCTCAAATAATCACAGATAAATGTTTACATTAAAAAGATCATAAAAATCCAAATAGGAAAAATACTAATTTGATTTAAATAGGATGATTTAAAAATATAAATAGGATACTAGTTTGATTTAATATTAAAATGAAGCAATGCTGCAGTCCTTATTAACTACAGAACATATTCTCCAAAGTTATCATGTTTCTTCTTCCTTCAGCTGATTAATAATAACAAAATACTATTTTGGCTCTTATTTGACAAAAGAACAGAATAATGCATAATAACCTGCATTTGTGTATGTATGTAGTGACTAATGAGATTGTCATGAACATGACACAAATGTTCATTTAGAACATGCTGAAACCAAGTGCTACTGAAATAAAGAGTTTTCCATCTACCAATAGGAATATCTATTTCACTTACATGTCCTTATTTACTTAGTTTTTATTTTTATTTCCTGGTCATAAGTATAATCTCTTATTTCAAGTAAGTTTTCATCTTATAGCTGGTATAGCAGTTGTGGGGCTGTGGCCATGGAGCTGGGTGTGGGCAGGCACACAGTTCTTCACAGGGTAATTCACCATAGCCTCATCACAGGTTTTCTGTGTATAAATAAATGTAAGTGTAACTGATGAATGTTTCTGATGTTGAAGAGAGGACTCTGGATTCTCTAACACTGGTTTCCTGAGTGGGATTGTATACCACAGGGTGTACAAGATGATCCATTGACATTTAGGAAGAAATACACCTATTATATTCTTTTTACTTAATAAAAAAAAATTTTTTTTCCTAATCTGGAAAAACTAACAGAGGCCTTCAGACACTTAGCACATCACCTGATCTCAAGTTTTCTGCAAAAAGTAAAGGCCTTCCCTTGTGGAAAGACCTGTAGCTAGACATGTCTTCACTTATGGGTTTGCTCTGACATACATGATAAGGAAGATTATGAGTGCCATTTATATCATGTAGTCTTAAATACATTGATCCTCACCAAATTGCCAAGTGATTTTAAAAGATTCCTCCACAGAAACTGCAAACTGAAGGAAATATTAATTATGCATGCACAAGTAAACAAGAAGAAAATAGCAGGGTTGCTACGTCTTCTAGCATAAATTCTCTTTGGATTTCAGAAGTCAAAAAGTTCGAAGTTTTAAAAAAGACTATTGGAGTCAGGTTTAATAATTGGTATTAACAATCGACCTGTCTTTTGGTATATGTTGTTTTTAAAATATTAGTGATGGTATGAGGTCATTCTCATTAGGAAGACATTTAAAAATATTTTCCATCACATGAAGACAAGTGGCCTCGGGTTTTTGTTGTTGTTGTTGTTGTTTCCTTTTTTTTTTTTTTTTTAATATGTAATGTCAACCTTGTATTTAGTAGAGTCTTACTTTAATGCTAAATATTATTTCAGGGATTATTTGGGAAAACATGTTCTGACAATAATATATAGTTTGTAAATAAATATACAAATGTTAGACCACATGCCCAAAAATGTTTCACCAATGGATTGCAGAATAAAAAATATTTGAAGTTCATAGTTTTTAAAAATTGGGATCTTTAAATTATGGGTTTTTAAAAAATTGTTGTTTTTAAATCACTCAAAAGTTATGCTTGCACCTTTCATCTTTTTCTCCAAATGCTTTAGAATACCCATTGTTCTCTTTAATATTCCCCTTAAGAGTTACCATTATGAAAATTGTTATGAAGATTCAGACATCTGAATGTAGTATGTGACTTCTGATCAAACTGATGTTCATTATACATTCATGCACCTCTTGAACACAAAATACTTTTTCTGAAAATTTCAAATACTTCAGAATAAACTGTGCAAATCATGATCCTTTGGTATACTGGAGTCCTTCATTCTTTCAGATAACACCAGAATACCTTTTGAGTGTGAACCATCATGCCAAACACTGAAGACATAGTAGGCATAGGAACATCTGCATTCTGTACTGATGTTTACTTTGTTGGTCCAGGAAATAACTGTTTTCTTCTGGCTTTGGTATTAGGTCAAAATACATTGAAGTTATTATATATCCAGATTTGAGAACCCTTTACACTATTAGAGCTCAGGAAAGGTAAAAATATATGTGAACATTTACCTCTGAAAATCTAAACATTAATAAGAATTTTGTGAGAATTACTCTTGAAGCTTAAACATTTCATGATATATTTATATATACAAAGGGATGCAATAAAGAATATTAATATACACATGATTAAAAAGAAACTATAACAAATGTCATAACCTGCCATTACAACCCAAGAACTAGTATATGACCAACAACTTGATGTGCTCATCCTCTTCCGGATTCCCCTGCCTTTCCCATAAAGGCAGACATTTTCATGAATTTTGTATTACTCTTGGCTGTTTTTTATTTCTTTTTTAAATTAGTATTTTTTGCCACGTATATATGGAAACTATATATTTTTTGTTGTCAGCTTTTAGATATATTGTATCTCAAGTTGATATCTTTATGAAGTCTTTTGCAACTGGATGTTTTCATTCAATATATTTCTGACATTCTATGTGTAATCTTCTATGAGTGATAGCATATGAGTGATATATTCATTTGCACTGTTTTATTGAAATTTATTATATTTTAAAAGAGTACCATAATTTTTCTACTCTCCCATCAATGGTTGTTTGGTTTTGGTCTTTGTGTTTTACTCTTAGCAATGCTGCCCTGAATATTCCTGTATTTGTCTCCTGCTGCACATAAGCAAACATTTTCTGGGGCAGTAGTGCTGTGCATCAGAATCTCCAGGAGGGCATGATAAAACATATTGCCAGACTCCATCCCCTGAAGATATGGGGTTGGGTTAAGTATTTGTTTCATCAGATCTTCAGAAATTTATAACATTACAGGTGTCCAGATCCTGCCTCTTAGAACTACTACTCTAATGCTATAGTGTATATGTGAAGTTGTAATTACCAGGTATTGAGGTATGCAAATGTTAAGTTTAAAAAAAAAATACCAAGTTGTTTTCAATCATTGTGGTCATTTATATTCCCATCAGTAATGCATACATTCTACCATGGATTCACATCTACTCCAACACTTGGTATTATCAGAATTTTTATTTTATTTTTCTTTTGGGAAGTACTGTGGATTGGGTACTCGGGGGCACTCAACCACTGAGCCACATCCCCAGCTCTGTTTTGTATTTTATTTAGAGACGGTCTCACTGAGTTGCTTAGCGCCTTGTCATTGCTGAGGCTGGCTTTGAACTCACGATCCACCTGTCTCAGCCTCCCAAGCCACTGAAATTACAGGAGTGTGCTACTGTGCCTGGCACAAGAATTTTCAATTTTAATATTCCCCTTCTTGATCTTAGAGTTAGATATGTCATCATTTTAGAACAAAATCATTTTTATTTTATAACTGCAAAAAGTGTAGTTAGAGTAAATTGAGTTCTACATTTTAGTTTTGAATTATAATTGGTGCTTTGGTTGAGAATCATGCATGAATTTAATTAATTGTGTATTATGTATATTACATTTTGGGGTATAAGAAAAAACTTTAAACATGTGCAGGTTTTAATTTTTAAATGTTGCAATTTGAAAGTGGTTTTTGTTTTTTTGTGGTGCTGATGATTGAACCCAAGGCTTTGTGCATGAGAGGCAAGCACTCTACCAACTGAACTATGTCCCTAGCCCTAAAAGTGGTTTTTAAAGGAAAATTATATTTAGCCAGGGCAGCTAGTCGTGGTGTACCATTTACTTTCCCAACTGATAGATAACTTTCACTTGTCATGGGATCTGAAATTTAGAAAGGATTAAGTCTAAATAGTAGAGTAATATGGTCATCATAAAGTTGAATTAAAATACTTCTCAATTTACTCTATTCCACAAGAATGATTCTTAGTGTCTAAAGTATTTAAGGAGCCAGTCGGTGACATGGTTCATGATGAGGAATATTATACTCTGGAAGCAAATAATCTTTATAAGCATGATCATTTTTTTGAGTGCTTGGCCTCTCTTTGGCTTAGTATGAATACTAAAATAAGATAAGTACAAATTGAGCATTCCTATCTAAAATTTGAAACATTTCAGATTAGTGAAACCTTAAAATCTATGCAAATATTCCAAAATTCAAATAAATAGATAAATAAAATATTTTTTAAAAATAAAAAATCTAAACCACTTCTGGTCTCACGCGTTTTGGATAAGGGATATTCAGCCTATATATATCTGTTAGCAGTTACATCTTTGATATACAAGATTTCCATTGCTTTTTCCTAACACAGTTATTATATAAAGAAATGTACATGTACTGCTCCGTTTGATCTCTAGTAACTTAAAAACCCCATTCTTGTGTATCACTTTTTTATGTTGATATATGTTTAAAAATCCAATTACCTGTTAATTTTAGTAATATTCTTAATATTTAATATTGTTGGTATTACAATGTACTTCCTTTTTATTTAGAATGCATGCACATTACCATTGATTCAAATCCACTCCAACACTTGGTATTATCAGAATTTTCCATTTTTAATACTTCCCTTCTTGATCTTAGATATGTCATCTAACTCTGGTATCAGTATGCATGAATGATTCTAGTTGAAAAACAAATCCCAAGTATAGACTTCCAAGTGAAAAACAAGTACAGTTAGACCAAGTTATGGAAAGTTTTACAATTTATGGAACTGTAAGTTTCTTCATATTTATTTTGTTTCCTCTAATTGACAACCCTTTGGTTATTCCACTTAAAAGAAGTTGTCAACTGCCAGACTCTCAACTACTAAAATCATCTTATTTGTAAAACTAGTGTCTAGAGCATTGGAGACATTAAAATAAAATGTTTTCCCCTTTCCGTATCAGTGATACAGGTTCATTATAACAAATTTGGAGAAAAAAAATCTCACCAAAATAAGCCAAAATTCCTTTATTCATAGATACCCACCTTTAATAGTTGTAAAAATGTTACTCTAAAATTGCACTAACATTGTATACTTTGTTTTGCAACTTAATGCCACTAAAGAAAAATAACTGACACATACAAAAAAGGTGTGTTCTAGTTCAACACTTTGATAGTAATGGAATTTCACTCAACATTCAAGAAACACTTGTCAGAGACCTACCTTAAATCAAGTAATGTAACATTTGACTAAACCTGTTCTTCTATTTAAACTGGTAGCAACTTATTTTGATTTCAGAGATTAGAGTTGCTCTGGGAATGTACTCAACTACTTTACCTGGTAACATTTGGTTACCTGTATTCACAAAATTAATAGCAACTTTTACAAATTTAAACTACTTCATTGAAACTTTATATATAAAGTCAGAAAATAATTGGTAAAATAATTATGTTTAATTCTGTTTTAGAATTGATTATGTGATAAAAGTTGAACTCAGTTCTTACCTTGACTCCTTAACAGTTTTCCAACTTGCAAGGGAATACCTATGGAGCTTTTGATTAGCTTGAGACTAGTCCTTATCAAACAATATATGTGGGTTTTTCTATCACAGAGTCAGATTTGACTTTATGGGGAAGAAACAAAAGATAGTAACACACCACTCCTCAATTTGTTACTGTCAGTTGCTATTTCATGAGAAAAACCTAATAGAATTAAAATAGATGTTACTTTGTTCTTTTTTTAATTCTAGTCTTTAGCACTGTCCAATAGAACTTCTGTGATGGAAGTATTTCATACTGTCATGCTTAACATGGTGACAGTAGCCATTGTAGTAGTAGTAAAGCACTTGAAATATGCTTAGGAAGGAATGAACTGCATTTTTAGATTTTAATTCACCTTAATGAATCAACATTTTAATATTCCTGTGTAGCCTAAGGCTTTTGCATTAAAAAGTGCAGCATTAGAATATAGCAAATGGCCTTTATTTTTTATTAGAATCAGATCACAGGAAACTCACATGGACAACAATTTAATTTAATTAGAAAAATAAGTCAAAATCTTAAGCTCTAATACTTAAGTACAGATGTTTAATATAGACAGATGCATTAATCTTGGATTCATTTATAGTGTGATCAATAGAAGCAAAGAAAATGCTGAGAGAGGAAGTTAACATTAGGGCAAGGAGGGAATATCAGGCAAAAGAAAGCTATGTAGAAATATATAAAATGCAGAGGTAAATAAGAGGAAGAAGAGAAGACTTAGAAAATTCTAGCAACCATGACCAGAATGTTGGATGTTGGAAAGGAGCCCCCTACCCTCCCCTAATAATATCTTGATATAAAATCATTGTGCATCTGCTTTGGCAATCTCTTGCTTTGTTCTTTCTCTTCACATTCTTTGCCTTAGCAAAACCAGATTTGCTGTACATAATGCCATATGTACTATATTGTCTTCCTTTTCTCCCCAGAATATGCAATAATAGGCTCTGTTGCAGAGGAGAACGATGATACAAAATTAGGGGACATTTTATTTAGGCTTCAGTTATTTATGACATGCCTTCTGTGTGTAAGATACTCTACCAAGGGCTTTACATTATTTTTTCCATCATGGTAAAGTATAAGAGTTTTCCATGTTAAATATTTTTAAGTATATAATTAATTAGTGTTGAGTAAGTAACATTCACAGTGTCTGTGACCATCACTGTTTATTTCCAGAACTTTTCATTATCCCAAGCAGAAATTAGGCATATCAATAATTCTCCATTCCCATTTCTGCTGTGGTGACTTCTAGTCTACTTTTTGTTCCTGTGATTTTGCCTGTTGTACCCTTATATAAGTGGCATCATATTTGTCCTTTTATGTATCTGGCCTATTTCATCTAGCATAATGTTTTCAGGCCTCATTCTTGCTGTGGCACGCATCAGAATTTCATTCCCTTTTAGCTGAATAATATTCCATTATATGTATGATATACCACATTTTGGTTATTCTGTCATCTATGGACACTTGGGTTGTGCATTGTTTTTTTATAGTCGGCTTCATCTCCTTGCGATTGTGCTTGCCTTCAACCCTTTCCCAAGTACCCCTCCTTGTAGGTCTCTTCCAGCCCACATCCAGGTCCAAGAGAAAAGAGCTGGAATCTGAGTGCTCTGCTTTTGCAAGATTGCACGCTGCTTTGTTAGGGAGCACCTCCCTCCATGCATTGCTATCCTTTTTTTTTTTTTTAATTTTTTATTGGTTGTTCACAACATTACAAAGCTCTTGACATATCATATTTCATATATTAGATTGAAGTGGGTTATGAACCCCCAATTTTACCCCCAATGCAGATTGCAGAATCACGTCGGTTACACATCCACAATTTTACAAAATGCCCTATTAGTAACTGTTGTATTCTGCTACCTTTCCTATCCCCTACTGTCCCCCCTCGCCTTGCTATCCATTTATTTAACTAAACTTGTCTGCTCCAGTCCCTGGTGGGCAGGAACATCATGGGTCCTCATTTCATGTGGCATTTTTACATTTGTATATGTTCATGGAAAGCCAGTCAGGTGCTTGTGTTCTGTGTTCAGCACCTCACCTGTTTTTCATTCCTAACTTCAGAGGTCCTTGTCTGGTAACACTACAACCATGTGGCTCAGTGATTAGGAACTAATCAAAAACCAGGTTTACAATGGTGACCAGAGCACAGAATTCATTTACATGAAGGGATTCCCAGGCCCCTGCTTAAGCAGTGGCAGCTGTCTTGTTTAAAGACAGTTGTTGTTATCCAGCTGTTGTATTCAGAATGTTAGATGCTAAAATGTGGCTTTTACAAAGCAATGAATATAAATAGTTATTGAAGAGCTGAAAAGTGGGAAATTGTTACCTTTCCTATGATAATTGATATATTAAAGGACATAATAAACTACTAAGTTATTCCTACGCTAAAAATGAATCATTCATATAAAAAGGAATAATATCAGAACACGAAAGACTTGAGGTACATAGTCACAGCCACTTTGCTAAGCCCTTATATTCATGAGCTCACTTCAGTTTCAACTTTCTGAGATGTTACTGTTATTTTCATTATCAGTTAAAGCAACAGAAATGTAGAATTTGTCTCAAGGTGACAGCTAGACAATGTCAGAATCTAGATTTAAGCACAATTCTACCTTTGGAACTGGATCAGCACTGTATTTAAGACTATAGATTGTTTTTGGTCAGTGGTGATTCTGTATTCTCTAATTTTGGTTTTCTACAGTGTGAGGCACTGAGTAAATTCATGAGTCATAAAAGAGAAAGGGACGCTATTAAGAACTCCTTGAAATATCCTTTTATATGATAATCTGATATTTTTAGTCCAATTTATAGTGTGATGGTTTGTAATTTGTGGGTGATGAAATTAATTGTATAAGTTGTTCAAATTAATCTGGTGTGTTTACAGGTGGTTGCTGTATATGGAACTTTATCTGATTTGCTTTCTGTGGCCAGCAGTAAACTCGGCATAAAAGCCACCAGTGTGTATAATGGGAAAGGTGGACTGATTGATGATATTGCTTTGATCAGGTAACCTACACCTTTTAATAATCTGTCAACACGGGCCCTCAGCTTCTTGGTGCTGTGCTGTTTCCCTTAAGCTGTATTTTCATCACTACAGGATTTGGTGATGAAGACAGGATTTGGCAAGTGATTGTCTAATATTGACTCTTTAGTATATTTCAGCATGTTGGTAGTCTTTCTGCATAGTTCATATATGAGTATGAGGATGTCTTCTTTGTGGTACTTGAGATAAAACCCAATAAGACATGCAGTTTTTAGTTTTAAAAATCAAATTGATCTCTTTTATATGCAACTGCTTATTGCTAAATTTATTTCCTAAGAATGCTTTGAATTTTATAAATATCACAGACCTAATTTTATAACACTTGCTAAATATGATAGAATTCTAGGTAGAGATAGCGTCAGAGGCCCACAACAGTAGTACTTTTCTGGCTTGTTTTTTATTTTTTAAATATCCCAAGCAAATCCTCTCTTAAAAATAAGTGTAAAGTTCATTGCATTCCTTCTTCAAAAGGTCAGTGAATTTTGGGGGAGGAAGAGATTTAACCAAACAAACAAAAGTAAAAAGAACACAAGTACTGCATATGCCTGTTATGTTGTAATTGACTTGCCTGAATTATCCATTTAGTTTGCAAAGGATAAGGATTTCTATTTTTAATTGATGGTGTGGAGATAATGATGTTCTAAATTATAGTTGTATATAAAGTTAATCCAGGCCAGAATGACCTTTCAATGTAGTGTACTGCCTTTAAAAATCAATCAGTTCTAGTTCCTTCATTTAATAACAAGGAAACTCTAAGCTTCTGCTTTATCCAGGGCATAGAGTTTCATAGTTGATTTTTGTTAATGAAAACAAACTTTCACATTAATCTAAAAAAAGTTAACTGACATCATGCACAAGTAGTATATTATAAACTATAATATACAAGCACATTAGGAGAATTTCTTCGTTTTTCAACATCTCTCTCCCAGCCTATCTTTCATTTCAGTAGAAAATTGAGGAACATCATTGAATGGTCTATATGTCAATCTAATTTTCAAACACAAATTCTGATTCTAAGAAAAAAACCAATGTGTTCTATAATGTCCTGTAATGTCTATAATTCAAAGAATATTACTGAAGCCTTCAGAGCTAGCTGTTTACTGGTTTCTGGTTCATAGTAGGGTCTCTTGATCATTTATTTATACTAATGGTGGGATGGATGGCAGGAGAGGAGGATATACACTGATAGTCTACAGTTTTAGGTTATATGTGATCATTTGTGTTTGGGTGTGTAGTGGGTGAGTGGTTATAGCAGTGACTTCAAATGTATTTTTCCTGGATTTAATATGAAAATGTATTTTTGTTTGCAAAGCACACAGCAGCTAATAATGATTTGGGAGAGAATTCCAATAATTTATTTAGGGGCAAAGAATTAAAGTTAAAAAAGAAGAAATTGACTATGACTTTAATCATATCCTTTGAGCATAATAGTACATTCTTCAGTTAATAAGAAAGCCAGATTCACAACTTGTGTAATGGGATTAGTTTAGTTTTGCTTTTTTTCTATTTCAAAAAACTTCCATGAACAGGATCTCATTTGAATTTAAAACCAGAGACATTTAAGTTAGGGAATTAACCAAAGCACTCAAAACTTAGCTTTTTCTCAGGGTAGATTGATAGCAAAACCTGTCTTTGATAGAATTTCAAGGAATAGTTCCTTAGTCAACAGATAATTATTGTTATTTCTAGATTTTGATGGTAGCTTTTTAAATTTTGATTTCCCCAGGGATGATGATGTTTTGTTTGTGTGTGAAGGAGAGCCATTTATTGGTAAGTGATTTCCTTAAAAGCCAATTTTGTCTGCCAAAATAAAAACAGATGAAATGGTAAATATTTTACCAAGAACTGTAAAGCTTAAAATTAAGAAGAATGTTGTGGCTATACTCAGATCTTCACATTCTTTGATTCCGCTTTTGGGTAATATATATTAATGTTCATCCTTATGATCATATTTTAGTATGGATACTTCATCATTTACCTGCCTTTAAAGTGCCCTGGACTTGTACATATTTTATAACGGTGACATAGTAGGGTAATTTTGATTTTAGAAATTACAAGTGTTTTAAGATTTTCTTTTTCATTGTAGTTGTTAAAATTTCTCTCGAGTGTTGTGTCACATCTTTGTCAGCATATATTGCTTGACAGTCCTTCACTACTGATTAAATTAAATCAGTCAAAATGTGACATGAGCCACACAGAGGCACATACACCTACCTACTTTTGATTTGGAAGACAGTATACACAGATGAAGACCTCAAAATAAAAAGCCTAAAGCTTAAGTAAAGTAAATATTCCTTAATGAGTACTTTATTTAATACCCTGAGTGCTTCTGAATTTGAAAGTCAGATGTAGAATCATATAAGAGTTTATCAAATTATAAACTTCAAGCTTCTATAGCTTCTTTTGTGTCATTTGTATCTTAGTGAAGCTATTGAAGAATCCTTGCTTTACATCTTTATTTGAATACCTTAAATATGTTACTCAGTTTCATTCTGGCACAAAGTTTTGGCATCAAAAAAACCAATCTTCCTTAAGTAATTATTTTTACTAGATCACCAGAGGATTTTTCCTTCTTTATAGTATTTTAATAGAATATTTCATGGCCTTCTGGGTGGTTCTGGGTTGATTTTTCTCAGGTATGCAGTCCTTTTAATATGTGGTATCGAGTGTGTATAGTTTTAATCTGAGAAAAGTGTTCTTGAACTTTATGCATTTTGTCTTCTTGCTTTGATTTTCTTCTTTCAGAACTTTTTTGTGTGTGCATTGGATCTTCTATACTTGTCTTTTGTATCTGAAGCTTTCTGTTATAAATCCTTCCACCTCTTTCTTTCTTTTTTTCTTATTTTAAAGCTATATCTTTTTATCTTTTTCCCCCTAAAGACATTATCTGTTGTATTTATTTACTTTGTGTTTCTTCTAATTTAGTCTTTTCTGAAAGGGTTTTTCCTTTATTTCTAATTCACTCCTTAGTTCCTTACCTCCTTTCTGAATGTTATAATTCTGTGTTGTTATTTCATACTTTTATTTATTTCTATTAGTATGTTTTAGAATATTAGGTTAGAGTTTTTATCTATCATAAGTCTTTCTTTTTGGCATGTTTTATCTTTAGGAATATGATTCTTTAATACTCTTGTTTGGATCTGATCTCATCCTTACCTGTTGCTCATTTTTACATGAAATTAGTTGTCCTTAACTTAAGAAGGGAGAGCTGACATAACAAAGTTTTTCTTATTTGGCTCTAGACTTCCCTTTTCTCTTGTTTTGTGAAGTGTTAAAAAATATCGGACTCATTTTCTACATATGTTCTGGTCTATTAGGCCTTCGTAACTTTAGTGGGCTGCTCTTTCTTTGGTTTCTGTTGTCTTTGTTTTATTCAGCTTAAATTCTTCCCCTGCATCTTGTTGTCATGTGAGCCTGTGTCCTTAGAAGGGAGCTTTGGTTTTGAGACATAATTCCCAGCCCTTTCAGGTCTCACCGCAAACTACTGGCATCGCCTGTCCCACTTTGAGTTGCGCAGCCAGCACCTCTGGTTCACTTTGGGAGTCTTGGGTTCATAGTGTACCCTGTCGCTTCTCTCTACTTTTTCCTTCACAGACACTGATAACATGCTGTCCTTAGAGCTGTACATACTGGTTAGAATACTTCATCACCTACTTTTGTTTTAGTGCTGCCTATGGGTTAGGGTTTTGCTGACCTAGGAACTCTGGTATACTTTAATGGTAGATTTAATTTGAAAAGTTACACCATCGTCATCATCCAGAATCCCCAGTCTTAATATTATTGTTATTTTCTACATCATCTCTAGATCCTCAGACAGATTCTAAGCCACCTGAAGGATTATTAGGATCGCACACAGACTGGCTAACATTAAATGTTGGAGGGCGGTACTTTACAACTACACGGTAGGTGGGGTCTATGTGTGTGTGGGGTGTGTGTGTGTGTGTGTGTGTGTGTGTCTCGCGCGCGCGCGCGCACATTTGCGCACAATTGAGAGAGTGAAAGGGACTGAATGTACTGTTTGTTTTTTCCTTCAATTTGCTGATTCCCTTAAAAGATATTCTAATTTGATATAGAATCTTTTTCTAGAACTTATTTTGAAGAAAAAAGTAGAATATAATACATATATCATTCCAGAGAAAGCATTAAAAGCATGAATTCAGTGTTTTAGAACATGCTTTTTAGATATCAGTGATACACAGGCAATGCAAATTAAAACTGATAGCATTAAAATCTGTAGGACTACAACTACTTATGTTGAAGAGATCAGAAAAATCTAAGTGTAGAACATCTAGAATATTGTGATATAATATCTTGCTAGAAGATTAGATAGCATGTAAATTGAAACAAACTAAAACCATATTTAAATCAGAGGAAGTACCAGATTGGAAGGGAGTTTAATAAATGGCAACTTATTGCACGTTTTTGTTTCCCAGCATTACTCCTCCCAGGTTATAGCATGCATCTTTTTGAGAGAACAGCTGAAATCAAGTATGCTCTTGACTTAAATATGTTTGTTTATAAAGACACATGGAGAAATCAATTTTTTTCCCTGACTTCTTAGGAGCACTTTAGTGAATAAAGAACCTGACAGTATGCTGGCCCACATGTTCAAGGACAAAGGTGAGTATAACACATTGTTTTCGCATTTTGTGTGTTCTATTTGTATGTGTTGACCTTATAACTGCTGGCCTTCTGTACTTTTAGTGGTATCAACAGTTTTCATTGGAGTAAAACTTGCTGGTATATTATATCATTTTTCTTCCATGAATTTTAACTTTATTGTTTGCTTATGGGGGGCTTTCTTCATTATAATGCTAACACAGGTGTCTGGGGAAATAAGCAAGATCATAGAGGAGCTTTCTTAATCGACCGAAGTCCTGAGTACTTTGAACCCATTTTGAACTACTTGCGTCATGGACAGCTTATTGTAAATGATGGCATTAACTTATTGGGTGAGTAGTCAGCATAATTCCTCACATTCTTTAAAATTAAGATTTTTATTTTGTTTTCCATTAGTAATGTCTATTTTCATAGAGTGAAATATATCTTTTCTACATTTTCAACTGTAAGTTTTCACATATATGAATATTTATAATTACAGAAATAGGTACTGGCATAGATAGTCTTTCAGGTCTGTAGTGTTTGTTTATATAGGTCAGCTTTCTACTAGATTCATTTTATAAAATGTTGTTTTTAATTAGTTTAGTTTCTCTTGAACATTGCCTACAGGTTCTCCTAAGTAAGTAAATGATTTAAAAATAATCTGTAGTAATTTTCTTGAAACCAAAAGGTAGTGAGGTGGGCTGGGGTCATAGCTCAGTGGTAGAGCACTCACCTAGCACGGGTAAAGTGCTGGGTTCCATCCTCAAATCCACATAAAGGTAAATAAATAAAGGTATTGTGTCCATCTACAACTTAAAAAAAAAATGTAGTGAGAGGCAGAGTTGAAATTCAAATCCAAGTTTAATTGGTACTAACAGAAAATATACTGAATATCACTCCCTTTTCTCAAGGCTACATGTATAGGTTTTATATTTATAAGGCGTTCTGGAAGTTTTCATGAGTAATTCTGAATGTCGAATTAGAAATACATACATACCACATTCCCTGAGAGGTTCCTATTTGCCCAGATGATCTTGGAAAACTGATAACAAGGCCCACTAGAATTCTTTAAGGTGGGCTTCTCCCAGGGGCAAATACTCTGTTGAAGCTGGAGAGGGAAGCCGGCCTGGCATGGACAGGAGAGCAGGTGTCAGGGAATTCCCTGAGTGGTATACTGGCCATCAATGACCTTTATTTTGCAATTGGATTACTGGAGATGAAATTTGGTTTCACTAGAAAAGATCATTTTCTTCTTCCCAAGTAACTGCTTACTGTTTTCTTTACAAGTATAGAATTGTTTGAGGGGAAGGATTATGTCTCTTACTTTCTTTGTCATTTCTGAGTTCCTAGTGGTTTTTTAAAACAAGTGGACTCAGCCAACTGACTCTGAGTCTTTATTTGAAAGAAAGTGAGTCCAGATTTCCTCCTGCATACTCTGAAGAGAGACAGGAAGCATATCAAGATACCTAAAGGATGTCTGAATAGGTTCCTTTTTTTTTTTTTTTAACCAAATTAATTAAAGCAAGTGATAGGTGAAATTCCTTTTGCCATTTAGAAATATCTTTAAAATTTTTATTTTGGTGTAAAAAAAATTCTGAATTAGACTTTAATTTTAGTTTTTATTTTTTTAGTTGTTGATAGACCTTTACTTTTTTTATTTATATGTGATGCTGAGAATCGAATCCAGTTCCTCACACATGCTAGGTTACTGCTGAGCACAGCCACAGACAGCCACAGCCCCCTCAATTATACTTTTGACTTTCATTGTGAAACTGATTTAAACTTCATTCATATTCATTTTTTGATTAAGTTAAATATATTGTGGAAAACCTAATCAGATTCACTCCATTAAAAAGGAGTTAAGCGAACTGATCATTTTTTATTATGTTCATAATGAAATCACTAAGTCAACTCTTGTAGGAATAGGTAGTGTTAACATTTCTTGTTTGTGACCCACTTAAAGCAATTATCAGAAATAACTGAAATATGGAAGGCTTTGTTGTGATTTATTTTCTATTTTCTTTCACAGAAAAATCTGTCTCAGAAATATTTTTCAGTATTCTATGTGTACATTCTAAACATTAGTTACTTGTCTACTATTGACTAACACTCTACTTGTTGAATTTCAGTCTCATCATGAGAATGTAACAAAGAATTCTATAAATATCAAAATGAATTGTGATCATAAAAGTCACATCCTTTGTTCTGATAGGTGTATTAGAAGAAGCCAGATTTTTTGGTATTGACTCACTGATTGAACACCTAGAAGTAGCGATAAAGGTGAGGTTCTTTTTACCGTGGCTAGTATTACATTTATTGTAGGTATTGCCCAAAAGGCCACACTAATTTTTTAATACCTGTTCCAAGAACTCCCAACCACCGGAGGATCATTCACCAATATCCCGAAAGGAATTTGTTCGATTTCTGCTAGCAACTCCAACCAAGTCAGAATTACGTTGCCAGGTAATTAAAGTAGATTTTAACATGTCTTATTTGTATTATCTAATTTGTGAATAAAATTTTACATTCTGTGGTTCATTTTTGTTTTGTTTTGCTTATTTTCCTTTATTATGCAAGAATGAAATGCAATTATGGGTCATAGCCTTGATTTAATTTTAAAATGATTAGCAGAAAAGAGATGCAGTAGTTTTCTTATTGTCTAACTATGCCTTATGTAGTAGTTCTTGAGTAAACATGGAAAATGCAGCAATTTTTAACAAGTTATTGGCACAGTTGCTACGTATGGCTGGTCTGTGGCAGACACTTTGACTTTTGTGTATTGTAGCATTATAGATTTTGAAAATCACAATGCCCATTTTTTTCTTAATAAAACTGTCTTGAATTCTTGAATTAATAAAATAATTTAGTTACAAATAATCAAGTTGAACTAAAATAACTTACCAGCAGATACATGACTAAGAAGGATGTCCGGCACATAAAGGAAGTATAGTCAGGCCATATCCTAATTCACATATAGATAAAACTTCTTTTACAAGGAACCCATTAAGGACATATACATACTTCATGTATCCAAGTTTCATTTGTTCATGCTTTGTAATAAATTCCAAGTGACTGAACCACCAATTGCTTCTAAAAGAGTTGGTGGTTAGCTCTAGTAATTATATTCAATACAAACAGATGGCTTAAGCATTATGACAGTTTGTGCTTTTTAATTTCAGGGTTTAAACTTCAGTGGTGCTGATCTTTCTCGTTTGGACCTTCGATACATTAATTTCAAAATGGCCAACTTAAGCCGCTGCAACCTTGCACATGCAAATCTCTGCTGTGCTAATCTTGAACGAGCTGATCTTTCCGGATCAGTGCTTGATGTAAGAATCATTTTTGGTTATGAGGAAAATTAAAATTTTAGGCTACTGAGCAATCTCAAAGAACAGGAGTTCTATCTGTGTCTTATTGGAGCTTTTTAAATAGTAGACAGATCATTTACTATGTTGGTGTATAAAACTAGCTGAAGGCTCACTCTAAAAGTGGAATGGGTTGTTTTCATAAGTTTGATATCCTTTATGTACATAGATCTGAAAGGTTTAGCAAACAATAAAAATGAACTCTTAAAATTAGATCCTGATTTCAATATAGTATCCTAAATCTATCAAAACTGGTATTTTTGGCCAGATGGTGGCTCAGAGCTATAACCCCAGTAACTTGGGAGGCTGGGGTAAGGGGAGCACAAGTTCAAGGCCAGCCTCAGCAATTTACTTGGGATTGAATTCCGGGGCACTTGACCACTGAGCCACATCCCCAGTCCTGTTTTGTATTTTATTTAGAGACAGGTCTCACTGAGTTGCTTAGTACCCCTCGCTTTTGCTGAGGCTGACTTTGAACTTGCAATCCTCCTGCCTCACTCTCTCAAGCTGCTGGGACTACAGGCATGCACCATGGCACCCTGATCTACACCCAGCTTTTGCCTTACAGTTTTTCAAACAGTTTCACATTCAGCTTCCATTTTGATAATTATAATTTGTGAAGGTCTCATGTTAACATCAACTTTGTAGATGAGCTTCCTGGCTTATCTAGTTCCTAGAGTTCAGAGCTAATGGCATGAACTCTTTAAGACGAATTTACAATTTAAAACTCAGATGTTTATTTTTTAACTTTTTACTCTCTGCACTCGCTGCATTGTGCATTGTGGTGTGAGCGCTGGAGCTGGCAGTGTCTTGCAGCCATGGTTGGTACAGAAAGACCAGAGCGGTGACTTGTTAGTGTGTTGTTGCTAATTAATCCCTTTAATTGTTGGCATTTGTATTCTGGCCTTTGAAATGAAAGTAGTAGTAGCCTCTTGAACAATCAAGAAGTTCATTTCTTGGTTTCTACAGTGATCAGAGAAAATCCATACCCATCCTAAATTTCTGCCTTCTTAGTCATACATTTAGTCATATGGTCATGCTCAAGGCTGTTGATACAAATAGGAATAGAGTGTAATAGTTCTGACTGCGTGGGTTCTTTATTTAAACCCTTTTCCATGTGAAGTGAGCATGCTACTGTTTATTTGGCATGTTTCTCTTTTAAAAGAATTCTTCTAAAAGAAATGTTTCTTTAAAACATCCTCAATTCTTATTGTGTTTCATTAAAAGAGTCTTCATAGTAAACAAAAATAATTGCAAATGTATTGAATTGAGCTTCCCACCCCACCCCCCCTAGTTTTTTCTTTTACTGTTTACACCAATGGGAATAAAATCATGAACCTTAAAAACCAGGACTTTTTTCTTTGCAGTGTGCAAATCTCCAGGGAGTCAAGATGCTTTGTTCTAATGCAGAAGGTGCATCCCTGAAACTGTGTAATTTTGAGGATCCCTCTGGTCTTAAAGCCAATTTAGAAGGTGAGATCTTATCTTTAAATGTCTGTTCCAGGGTGAAAGCAGACCAGGAAGTAAAAAGCTCCAGGAAATCATTGCTAAGGGTCGAAAAGAAAAGAGTGGCAGTAGGGGACAGGTTTTATCTGCTGTTGTATTTGGAGAGATTGCAAAGGGTCAGTTGCTTCCTTGGTCTTGGTCATATACAAACCAAACTTGAGGACTCAGAGATAAAGTCTCAAATAGTTAATGAGGCTTCGAGTTGGACAATTAAATATCAACATCTTAACCCTCAAGTAGAATTAAATACTCTTATATTGACCAACAGGAAGAATTTCAGTTTGCAAAACGCCAAATTTTTTTGTCCGTTTTTAATAATTTATTATTGCTTTGTCGGGTTTGTGAATTGGGCATGTTGTTCACTTGTATTTTTAGGAAACACGTTTTTATCTTCCACGTCATGAACAATTTATGGTGGCATAAAAGTGCTAACCACCTAAGATAAGATTGATTGCTTGGGCTAGGGTTGTGCCTCAGTGGTAGAGCACTCGCCTAGCATGCATGAGGCACTGTGTTGGATCCTCAGCACCACATACAAATTTAAAAAAATATTGTGTCCCCTGTAAGATTGATTTCTCCCCTCAGAAATACCTATGAAACATTCTTAATTCATGCTGAAAGCAAACAAGCTGCTAGCATTGAATTCTTCACATGTGTAAGCCAGTTGAGAATGACACTTAAGGTTCATTTCCAAAAGTATAAGAAGACCATCCTCATTTATCCTCTAATCATCTTGCAGTTTGTTGAAGGTAGATAATTAGACATATTTTTAAAGTTAAACTGCTCTCCAAATATGTTCTCTGTAGGTGCTAATCTGAAAGGTGTAGATATGGAAGGAAGTCAGATGACAGGAATTAACCTGAGAGTTGCTACCTTAAAAAATGCAAAGTTGAAGAACTGTAACCTCAGAGGAGCTACTCTGGCGGGAACTGATTTAGAGGTAAGTTCACCAATGCCTGGTGTTTGAGTAATCTTAATTACTGAGTATCTCAGGTAAAACTTATTGAAATTATTAGGGAAGTAGTTGGCTGGTAAAATGCCCAGTAACATGCTGGGGCAGTTAGAGGGATATTTTCCTTTCAATGGCTTGTTCAAACATTTCAATTCCAGAGCAAGTCCATCACCTGAGGCTTAGATCTAGTTCCAGGTGTGAAGACTCTTCTGACATTCAGTCTCCATTTATTTCATCTCATCTTTTTCTTGGATCTTTAAGTTCAATAGTCTTTTATTAATGTAACTACTGTGTTTTCATTAACTTTAATTCCAAACACTTTTATAGGCCAGATTATTCTTGAATGACTTGGGAAATTTAAATGATATCCACGTTTGAAAGCAGATTCAGGAAAAGCCTATTTTATTTTTTTAACTACCTTTATTTTATTTCTTATATTTTATGTGTTACTGAGGATTGAACTGAGTGACTTACGTATGCTAGACAAGTGCTCCATCACTGAGCTGCAGCCATAGCCCAGGAAAAGTCTATTTTTAAATTGGCATTATACCCTTTTTGAATCTCAGCTAAAGATTTTAATCTTGTCCAGTTAACTTTTTCATAAGAATTATATTCTATTTGTGACTTGCAAATGTAGCAGTAGACTTCGTGGCTGTTGATGCGTCTGCAGCAGCGCTGTCTGGTCACACACTCTGCATGCGGGTGTGTTTCAGATCCATGCTGTTCAGTACAGCTGCCACACAGAACTGCTGGGCACTGCAGCTATTCTCAACTGAGAAATTGATTTTCAAATTTTACTTAATTTTAACTCATTTATATTTAAATAGCCACAAATGGCTCATGGCTATCATATTAAATAATATAGTTTTATACAAGCAAATCTGGTACAGACAGGATTGTAGAAGACAGTAGGTGAAAATTTAGCTTGCTGCTGATTTTGTAATGGATGTTTTTGCCTTGATCTTGATAGCTCTCTGAAATTGAGAGCCATTTAAACTTAAAGGCAAGAAGAACCAGCCTCAGGTTAACAATATAATCCTATTATGAGCATAGTTATTTGTTATTGTCACTTAAGGTCATAGGTTTTTTTCCTTGGTTTCAGCTATCATGTAGTCAGTGTGGTTAAGCAGCAAAAGCCTTTCTCCCTCCAGCTGATTGCAAAGACTGATCCAGTTGACCATTAAGGGGCAGCTGTGAACATTTGGCTTCTTAAGAGGCTCTATGTAGTCACCCTTCTCTCACCATCCCTTAGGGACTTTACCAGAATCTGTCTCATCTTTCCCTTATCTTGAGAAATTAACAAACAGCTTCCAGTTGTGGTGGTTATGCCACTGTATATATCTACCTAAACTCATTGAATTATACACATATATTTGGGGTTTTAAAAAAGGCAGTTTCCTACTATAAAAACATCAGGACTACAAAATGGAAAAATCTACTATACAGTTTAATTATTAAGTAAAAATCTCAATATTTTTTCTAAATAGTCTTCCCCCGTCTCATGCCTTTCCTTATTGTTATTTTGGGATGTGGTAAAAATAGATAATAGTTATTATATTGGAATTCATTCTTGATTTTATTTACCTGCTTCCTCTTTAACCTTGATTGTACATACTTGTGGTGGTCAACTTGAGCATCACCCAGGAATAACATTGCAGATAGAAGATCTGACTTTAAGATACATGGTCAGGAGTGTTCCAGAAACTGTTTTGTTATGTAGGAACACTGTCCTAATATGCCTAGAAATCTTTGTGAAAGAAACACATAAGGCCCTAGATCTCCATAGATGTTACATGAATCTTATTTTGTCTTACAGAACTGTGATCTGTCTGGGTGTGACCTTCAGGAAGCCAACCTCAGAGGTTCCAATGTGAAGGGGGCTATATTTGAAGAGATGTTGACACCACTACACATGTCCCAGAGTGTCAGATGAGAATCTCAGGGGCTGGAGGAAGATGTCTGAGATGAAAAATGTTCTCCTAATCATTTTCTTTCTCCACTCTCTCAGTTATCTAGAAAAAATAACACTGTAAAGGAATTTAAAAAAAAAAAGTTTAGAGGATTATGCTTGTTCTCAGCAGTGCATAAGGGAGAAATTGAATTTTTTCCATATTCTGATTTTAACAGAAAAGCACTCATTTAATAGTTGTAGGGAAACTTAGATTATATTGCTGCCTTTTGAATGGGGTAGGGAGATATGCTTGGTCTTATGACCAGGAATATATTATCTATTTTATTTGCTTTTAAATAGGCATGATGTGGAAATCCATCTTGGATTAAGATGCATTTGAGAAATTTAATTTATGAAAAGCACAACATATGCAACTATATTTATTGAATACCTAGATGCAGTATGGATATTTAAATTGTTAAACTTTATGAAAAGTTTGGAAAGGTTGTTCAGGTTTATGAATAGCTTTAGCAATGCCTCCCCTCTTTATGTACCTGTCACACTGTATGAATATGGTGAGGTCATACTCCCTAAGGCTCTCTTTTCAGGTTTATTTTTATAATGTTTACTTTTAGAACAAAACAATAGCTAAATTAGAAAAATAGCCTGTTGTTCCTATTGAGGCAGAGAGGAAAGATAACGTTGTACATCTTTATTATATTGAAGATTTATTGGAACTCTCCAGTTGAAGGATGAATTTGCCTACAGTTACAACTTTTGAATGAGCATTCCTCAGAAGTTCATTCTAGGCAAGTTCCACTCAACATCAGACCAGGAGGTTCTTTCTATTTATACTACTAACCTAATTTTCTCAGATACAATCAATATATAAGCATAGGATGATACTTCAAAACCAAAAAACCAAGGTTCATCTTTAATAGCCACTTAAATAAAATGTCAAATGGTTTAAATTGGGCCAGCTTAAAAATAGGTATCAAATCCAAAACTGCTGCAATTAAGAGTATAAAATACAAATTAAAGGACAAAATAACTTTTTAGAAGGCAATACAATATAATTGCAGCTAAAATCTTACAGTGGGAAACGAGGATATTTAAACTGGCTATTTGATTAAACCATCAAAAGAAACTAATAAATAAATAAAAATAAAGGCATTTGGATGGCCTAAGATATTAATCAGTCAGCACCTGTGGTTCTTTTACTTATATTTGCTGTTGTGTGTCTTTGGTTTTCAAATTGTAACCCAATTTTCCTGAGTCCTTTTCTTTCTGCCATAGCAGAGTCAGGGCCTTTACTTCCCTCCCAATACCCCAGTGTCCTTATATCTGCCCTAGAGCAGGGATATAAGCTGTGTCCAAATGGGTTCTGAATCCTGCTTACTCATCAATTTTAGGCAATGAATCATTAAAAACCACTTCTGTCTCCTTTGGGAGAAGGACATATTTCAGTGTTTCCATAGCTTACTCTTCTATATCTACATATGCACAGCTTTCCTTAACAGTAAAGGGCACATATGCACAGTGGGAGGAGATCAGACCTTTACAGGTGAAGGAAAGCAACTTTAGAAATGAATTATTTTCTTTGCTTTATTATTTTTACCAAGACAGATAAGTATTGTATTGAGAGATTCTATTTTCATAATCAATATGTGCCTAAATAATATTTAAATCATTTCACTCTATACTATATTTTCAATAATTATAGAATGTGTTGTTCATTCACTTAAGGGTACCTCTGTAGACAAACCTAAAACTGCAGAAGGTTCTGAAAGATCTAAACATGGTGTTTTCAGAAACTGCAGGCTTGGGATCTAATGTATACTGCATTAATAAATGATATAAAACAAAGAAAAAGCCTTTCTTCTCTTGCTTTGGAAAATCAACACTTCTGTTTACCTTTTCTTCAATATGGGTTGACAACCAGCCCTGAAGGTCTAGATGAAAAAGAAAATACAACATAATACTTGCTATTGGGTAGTCTCTTTGAAAGTGCCATTAAATTCATTTTTTTATGATCTGCCCTTCAAAATCCACCATGCTAACAATGTGGGAAAAAACTATTAGTTCTGAACAAAAGAAAAAACTGCCTTCCAGTAACTTATTCAGGTTGTGTTACTCTTTAACTGGTGTACATTACCAGTTAGTTTTGTTGAGTAAACAGTATGCCCCCAAACATTTTTGCCTGACAAGAAGAGCATTCCAAAGAGGAAGAAAGTTTCAGAATAGTAAAACTTCCATTAGCTTCATTGATGAAACATGTCTGTACATAGCTAAAAATGAAGTGTTGGGGGAGAGTTAGGGTCAGGTTTTAAACTTAAAATTGGTTAGACTCTCTATATTGATAAAATCAGTTCTCCATACTTACATTAGCTACATTGAAAAAATTCAATTCTCTATGGTTAGATTAGCTAATTAAATTCAGTGCCCTCTCTGAGTAATTGTCTAAAGCAATATGTGTTATGCTCTGATGTAGTCTAGTTCCTTCAACTAGTTTCAAGGAAATTTTAATAGGAAGCGTCAAGCTATTCTTATGAAGGTTTCCATTACAAATCAGTATATAACTTTTCTCTAGTTATTTTATGAACCTGTTGTTTATACTGTAAATCTGTCCTCAGGTCAATTCTAATGGTCTTTAATATGTGAAAAAAAAACCCTAGAATTTTATTAAATCCCCAAGCAGGATAATATATTTAAAATTAAATATTCACCAGTACAAGAAAAACTGGTTACATTATTTCAGTAGAAAACACTATATCTGAGGATTAGTTCTCTGCCAGCCTTTCACAATTGGATTAGACTGTCAGCCAGAGTTACCCTTGAGTTCTTCCTGCTGAGATTTTACATTAGGGCAGATGAGGATTTTTTCCCATCTGTCATTCAGCAAGATTATGAAATTATAATAGTTTTGAGGTGTTTTCATGTTGAAAATGAAGCAGTTTTCTCTCTAAAGCCATTCTTTCAAATTTAGGACAGAACTATGACAACTATAAATTCCATGTTTAATATTTAACCTAATTTATTAAACTCCACTCCTTGATCAGCTGACCTAATCGTGGAATCGTGAAAAGATTCAAACTATCACTAAAACATCAGAAACTCATTGATTCCATAGTGGTTTGATAGACTGCTTGGTGCTGCAGAAAGTAAGACAAGACAAATTTGGCTTTTGCCCTTGAGATCTGTTGGATCTAAGAGAAGACTGATGCAGACTTAAAAGACATGCAGCACTGAATAGCTTCATAGATCATGTTGCTGTGCTCATCTTAAACATTGCAAAGCATATTTCCAAAAATTTCATACCAACTGGTAGAAATAACCCATGAGAAACCCAGTGATGCTCAGAGGTGGGTGCTTCACCTGACAACAGGGCTCAAAAGTCTGTACTTCCATCCCCTTAGTCCTAATCAAAGGCCATGCTTTTTGCTTCAGTGACACAGAAGCATGTCTCAGCAAATAGGAAATCAGCTGCACAATTTAAACCAGCATTGTTCAAACATAACCGTTCTCCTTATCTTTAATACAGTGGGTCAAAATTCCACTCTTCCTGTTAGAATAGTGTGTTAGGATATCTAAATGAAATTATGAAGATAAGAATCAAGTCCTGATGTTTTGTTTTAAATTTTCTGTTTGCAGTTATACTTCAAAGTTGATCCCCTTCTCCACCCTTGGGTCCACAGAGGCAACTGGGCAAGCCAAGCAGTATACTGGGCAAAACACCATTTCTCTTCACTTGAAATCCTTACAAGTGAAATTATTCCACAGGACACTGGGCATCCTACCCAAAGAGCTGCCAATCCCAGTTCTAAATTTCACAAATAACTAGTTGTCATTGTTTTTTTTAACTCTCTCATGCCTTAGATAATTTAACAAGCTTTACAGCCTATTTTACCTTAAGTTTAATTCTATATCAGATAAAACATCTTTGAAGTAAAAATAGGGAAAGCATTAGGCCTAATCTGGTTAAAAGGTTCTGGCTTTCATTGATTGATTGATTCCATTCATTCAAACCTATACTTAGTGCTGCCTAGAAGCCAAGGGGTCATTCATTAAAGAGATCATTAAATGAGAGAATTCTTGACTATCATGAGTTGTAGACCAGAGGTAAATCAGGGGAAGGCAATCATGTATTTAAATGAATGTAATAAAGAATAATAGTTCTATTTCTTTTTTAAGTGCTTATCTGAATAACATACCCAAGGTCATACTTGCCACTTGGGTGAAAATTTGTATGATGTAGCCCCACAGAGGCACGTGTCTGTAATCCTAGCACTCAGGAGGCTGAGGAGAAAGGATTATTTGAGCTCAGGAGTTTTTGAGACCAGCCTAAACTGAAAGACCTAAGTAATCTCAGCTCTCAATCCCGCCACCCTGCTACCCAACCCTGACTTGGAGGCTCCCTTGCATGACTGCACAGATCCTAGCGCAGGTCCGTGGCATCAGAGAAGACCTCAAGGACCAGCCATTGCCAGCTTATCTGGTTTACAGATGGGAGCAGCTTCATTCAACGAGGTCAGAGGTATGCGGGGCGTGGCAGCGGTAACAGAGACTGAAGTGGTATGGGCTCAGCCCCTCCCAACGGGAACATCAGCCCAGAGAGCTGAACTGAGAGCCTTGACTCAAGCACTAACGCTGGGAAAAGACAAAAAGCTGACTGTGTACACCGATAGCCAGTATGCTTTTGCCATGGCCCACATACATGGCGCCATCTATAAGGAAAGAGGGCTACTGACAGCCGAGGGAAAGACTATAAAAAATAAAGAAGAGATATTGGCCCTCATTACCACTCTATGGTTGCCTAAGAAATTGGCCATTGTCCACTGTCCAGGACATCAGAAACCTAAGGACATGGTGTCTAGAGGGAACAATCTGGCTGATAGGACCGCTCGGGGAATAGCCATGCAAAGAGAGACTGTGATGATAACCAACCTGCCTGACCCGGGCCCCGAAGCTACCAGAAATGCCACTATATTCCAAGGAGGACTTAGAGTGGATTAAAGGACTGCCTGTGACTTAGTGCCTTAATGGATGGCGGGAGACTCCCGATGTCATGTGATAATACCTGAAAAATTAGGCAGCAGAATTTTACAAAAAATGCATCACTCCGCCCACATGGGTGAGAGAAAGATGCAGGACCTACTAAGGCATGCTAAGATAAAGATTAAAAATTCATATTCCAAGATCCAGCACATTATTGCTACCTGTAAGGCCTGCCAGCTGATGAATGCGGGCCACAGCACAACCAACCCTGGGAATCGGGTAAGAGGAGACAGACCAGGAGCCTATCGGGAAGTAGTCTTCACTGAGGTAAAACCTGGCAAATGTGGATATAAGTACCTTCTAGCTTTTATAGATACCCTTTCAGGATGGGTAGAAGCATTTCCAACCAAGCATGAGACGGCTCAAGCAGTAGTTAAAAAGTTGCTGGAAGACATCTGACCCAGGTATGGCTTCCCAGTCTTGGTAGGGTCGGATAAGGCCTAAGGTAAGTCAGGGACTCATGTCTATTCTTGGGGCAGATTGGAAATTGCATTGTGCTTACAGACCCCAAAGTTCAGGACAAAGAGAGAGAATGAATAGAACTCTAAAAGAGACCCTAACCAAATTGACCATGGAGACTGGTGGAGACTGGGTAGCCCTCCTTCCCTATGCCCTGTATAGGGTACGAAATTCCCCTTATAAATTAGGAGCCACTCCCTTTGAATTATGTTTGGCATACCCCCCCCCATAATCCCCTGCTTGTCTGAGCACCTGCTGTAGAATTTGATGCCTCTGATCTCTTACGTTCCCTAAAAGCCCTGGACAAGCCCACCAGGACGTGTGGCCCCACTCAGAGCTCTGTACGAGACAGGACCCCCTCCTCAGCCGCACAACTTCCATCCCAGAGACTGGGTGTACATAAAGAGACATCGACAGGACTCTCTGCAACCTCACTGGAAGGGACCATACGTCGTTGTGATCCTCACGACCCACCGCTCTCAAGGTTGAAGGAATCGCCACCTGGATCCACTCCTCTCGTGCAAAGCCAATGGACCCATCCTCTGTGAGGAGCAACTTCATTCCAGATTCGAACTCCAAGTGGCAAGTTACTTGCCATAAGAACAATTTTCTTAAACTTAAGATAAGGTGTTTAAACCCTAGTTAGGATGCTGTTATTAGGCTGGCTGCTTATTCTTGCTGACATTAGTACTGTTCATTGTAATAACCCCCATTTTCCACATAAGCAGACCTGGGTAATCCAGAATCCAGCAACTGGACATAACATAGTCTTGGCGACTCAGGAAGGACCCCAGATATGGTTCCCAGACTTAGAGTTCAATCTAGTTGAATCCAGTTGGCTGAGGGGTCATGGAAACAAACAAAACAAAAAGGCTCTGACACTCCCATCCATTATATGAGAAAGAGGTACCTGAGCTCTGATGGCTCAAAGGGTCCTCCCTGTAAAATGGACACCTGGTACATATGCCCCGGAGAGTCCTGCCCCCCAGAATGTGGGAGTTCTACAGAATATTATTGCAAGCAATGGGGATGTGAGACTAGTGTGGGAGGGTTTGGAGCCTGGGAGGTCACCAAAAGTGACTTAGTAAAATACTCCAGACCACATAATCAGAACCCCTGGATACAAGTCAGATTCACCTCAAAAGGAAAAGCGGCACAAGGATGGGAACAAGGAAAATCTTGGGGAATAAGACTTTACCAGATAGGAAGCAGTGGTGAAGGACTCATTTTCACTCTCAAGGTTTTAAAGACCCAAATTGTACCCACTGTGGTGGGACCTAAAAAAGTCCTGGCCCCATCACCACCAGCTAACATCCCCATTATGCCTGAAAGTACCCAAATACCTAAGACTACCCAGAGGATCCCGGAGGAAAGGGACCTAAACTCTCCACCTGAACTGCCCAACCTACTTGTGCCCAGCATTTCAGAGGAGAACACCTTGGGAGCTCCCTTGTGGAAACTACTGCTAAAAACTTATGATGTTGTAAGCAAAACCCGACCCCAGGTGACAGAGTCCTGTTGGATGTGTTATGATATGCAACTCCCCCTTTATGAGGGGGATAGCTCTCCCAGGAAGTTATACACTGACTAGCAAAGTACAGGACTGCCATTGGGAACCAGTGGAATCTGGACTTAGCTTAGAGAAGGTTATTGGAAAAGGCAGCTGTGTGGGAAACCCACCACCCTCTCTGCAGCATTTATGCAATCAGACTTCCCCTCTACCCACCCAAACGACTTATCTATTACCATCAGAAAACAGTTGGTGGGCATGTGACACAGGCCTTACCCCCTGTGCTCACACAGCGGTGCTCAACCATGGTTCAACCTCTACCCAGATTAATTTACCACTCTGAAGAAGAAGTGATACTCAGATTAGAAAGTAAGGAATTACAAAGGAAGGTAAAGAGAGAAGTAGCTGTAGCCATATTAACCGTAGGAACCCTGTTAGGAGCAGTCGGAGTGGAAACTGGAACAACGGCCTGATTGAACAGCACTCTGATTTTTCCAGTTTGAGGGAAGCCATAGATGAGGACAATCCAAGAACTACAGAGACAGGTGAAACATTTGGAGGAATTACATGCATCCCTTGCAGAAGTTGTGCTTCAAAATTGAAGGGGATTAGATTTAGTCTTTTTACAACAATGAGGACTTTGTGCAGCGCTAGGGGAAGAATGTCGGGGTAATCAGACAATCAATAGCCAGAGTACAGGAAGGATTGGAGAAGCGGACTATTCCCCTGGCTCACAACTTTAATTTCAGCTTTGGTTGGACCCTTACTTGTAATTATGCTTGCCCTAATAGTAGGACCCTGTATTATAAATAAGTTTGCAGCCTTTGTAAAGGAAAGGATCAATACAGTCCAGTTAATGGTGTTGAGGGCCCAATATCAGCCCCTAGACAGAAATAATGGAACTGAACCCTATAAGCTCACTCAGAGGAACCCATGATTGGCTTCCAAGGTACCACCCCACCCCCCCCCCAAAAAAAAAAAAAAAGAAAAGAAATGGGGGAATGAAAGACTCAAGTAATTTCATTCTGCTTGGGGCCTCATTGTGCTCTGAAACTTAACCTCTGACCTACTGCAGTCCTAAAGTCAGGAAAATACTGCAGAAAAGCTCTGTGCAAACAGTTCTCAGAAAAGCCCCAGATGGTGATCACCTAAGAGAGGCCAAGATACCGAAATATCTGATTCCAGATGGCCCCCACCTAGGTGTGGTGACCAGTATCTAAACTAGAAGACCTGCAGCTTGGCACAAACCCCCCTTGCTGTTATTTGATTTTCCCCTGGTGTGTGATGATTTGCTAAGAGATGCTATGATGTATGTGGGGGGTCCCTGCCTTCTCCAAAGAATGTATAGAACTGCTGCAAACCCTGGGCTCGGGGCCTCTTAGCATCACCTGTTGCTGTGTGTGCGCTCGGAGGACCGAGCTAGCTCGCAATAAATACCTCTTTGCTGCTTACATTGATCTTGGTCTCTAGTAGTCTTTAGGGGGTCCTGAATTCGAGCATAACATGCTCAGCACAGTGATTTGCACATTTTGACTCTATCAACTTCTAAAATGAGTTGATCTGTCCACCTAAGTCTGCCCAATATGGACTTGCTCTTAATGTAGTCTAACTATTAGAGTTTTTCTTACCTTTTTGATGTTTTGAAAGGCTTTCAAGAATAGTCAAGGAGAGTTGGACATGGTAGTGTACACCTGTAATCCCAGTGAGTGGCTTGGGGGGCTGAGACAGGAGGATCGCAAGTTTGAGACCAGTCTCAGCAACTTGGCAAGGTCCTAAGCAACTTAGTGAGACCCTGTCTCAAAATAAAAAAATAAAAAGAGCTAGGGATGTGGCTCAGTGGTTAAGACCCCCTGAGTTGAATCCTTGGTACCAAAACAATAAAAATAAAATAACAATAGTCAACGAGGGGCTCTGGTGGATAGAAGGCTGGGGAATTTCCCATTTACAGAATCCTAAATAGACTTGGCATAGTGCCAATAACGACTTTTTTTTTTTTTAGTTGTAGTTGGACACAATATCTTTATTTTATTTATTTATTTTTATGTTCTGCTGAGGATCAAACCCAAGGCTTTGCGTGTGCTAGGCGACTACTCTATCACTGAGCCACAATCCCAGCCCCAATAACCACTTATTAATAAATCAGATTTTTTAAAATGAAAGTAATTCTAGGATTATGTGGTTTAAATCCTTTCTTTTACAAGTAGGCCATCTAAAAGCTGAGACTAGCCCCTATGACCTGACTCAACTATCTATATTTACTGTGTAGCCTCCTTGGTGGAAGTTTCTGTACGTGCATTTGGTTTAGCTTACTCTAAGACATCTCTTTTCCTTGAACCCTTGATAGGTCTGTCAGTTTCCTCAAGGGACTCCAGCCTAGCTGGATTTTAATCTCTGTGGATGGTGACCTCAGCTATAAAAATTTTAGCTGAGGTTTTAATGGCCAGACTTAAGTGAATTTAATGGCTACGCCAGCGGGTGTTCCAATTACATACACCATTAAAGGGCTTTATGTGAGGATTAAAAAAAATTACTATTAAAAAACACTAAACTCCATGGGCAGCACAATTTACCAGTGGGGACAATTTCGATGTCCTGGAAAAGTTTCATATAAAAAGGAAGCGAGGTGAGTAGAAAAGTCACAGAACTCAACACACCTCAAAGGCAGCTTGGGATCCTTTTGACACTTTGCCTCCAAACAGGTAAAATGCTTTGTACTTGTAACGCTGTCAGTCTGTTGTGTTAGTCTGGGCTTGCATGCTGTCCTGTGTCCTTGGGGCACTTTACACCCCAAAGGTTTAGTCCAGGCCAGACGGTGTATAAAGCAGGCTTGTCCTTCACTGACCTTATCACGGCCAGCTGCGGAGATTGGCCCTTTAGGACACCCGAGACCCAATGAACTGTGCCACTTGGACTTTCGCCTCTTCCCCATCAAATGAAAGTTAGTCTGAAGACACATTTCATCAGCTAAATACAGGCTTCCTTGGAAAGGAAAGCATTGGCTCTGCGACTCACCACTTCCAAGTGGGTTGAGTCCTTTCTTGCTCTCACAGCAGTAATGCGTGAAAGACTAGAGAGAAGAGTCAGAAAAGTGCTTCAGTCCCATAGTGTAGCCATTTGCAGTCCAGCACCTTCAGCCAGAGACACCTAGCAGGGGCTGTGTAGCAGAGTGGAGCAGGTGGCACAATTCTTTCAAATGGAAGATTTGAAACCAACTGGAAAATGGGGAAATGGGAAGGTGAAAACACACATTTGATCAGGGAGGAGGTCTTGGGTTTTAGATATCCAAACAAGCAATCAAAATAATCATGACTCCTTTGGCACAAAAAAATACTGAGTATGTGAGCTTAGCATTCTGATTTTGGTCCCCAGTGGCTAGGAAACTCAAAACAGTCAAACAGAGGTCAGTGTGTAAAATTAGGAGTGTGACTTACACTTTCCACAGGTTCGAGATATAGATGTGGGTCTTATCATCCAGAGTTCTTTGTGCTCTGTTTTCACTGAGAGTTCCGTCTGGGTCTGTTTTGACTGTGCTTTGAAGTTCCTTAGAATGGAGCCCACTCCCAAACTCCTGGCTGCACTTCTCCTGCTGAGCCTGTGTGTGCAGGGCTGTTCCAGCCAGCACTGGTCCTATGGATTACGCCCTGGAGGAAAGAGAAATGCAGAAAGTTTGTTTGATTCTTTTCAAGAGGTGAGTTTCTCTCTCGGCTTCAAAATAAGACTTATTTTGATAAGACTTAGCTTATTTGGTTCAACTTAACTAAATAAAAGATCCAGTGTGGCACGAGGTTATACTCCACCCTGGCTAGGTCAGGAGGAAAGGACTCTTACAAAGGTCAAGTCCAATTTCTACATTCAGTTCAGTCAGGTGCTGATGAAACAGAGCACAGCAAACACCAGGGGTATACAACCATGCAATACGTCAGGCATGCTCTCCGTGACTGCAGTTCCACGGGAATTAGAAATAACTGGGGGAAATCCAGGGTCTCTAACAGGTGATTCTTTGCATTTGGGAAAGATAATCTTAAAATTTCTGCTTATTTTTTTTTCTATTTCATCTAAATCTACAATATTAGATCAGTAGTATATTTTAAAATGTGTAAATAGGTGTCCTTATGGAGGAGGTATGCTCTAGATTTCTTTTCACCCATAGAAGCATTTAAGCAAGGAAGTAGGAGTTAGCAAATTTAAGACAAGGCAATGGGGTAGAGAACATGCTGGATTTAATTTCATACAGAGGAGATTACACACTAGCACCAGCATTACCATGGGGTCTTTCTTTTTTTTTTCTTTCTTTTTGTTTATAAAATGTGACTTCTCAGGGATGGGTGAGGATTATAGTTCATTAATCCAAAAAATATCATAGGGCTGTGAATGGGAAATGTAACTGGAAAAACTCAAAACCATTCAGTTTTCACTGAAAAGAAATACCATTTTTGTTTTTGTTTTGGGTTTTTTTTGTTGTTGTTGTTTTTGAGAAATAACAAAGATAAAGAGACCCCAGGATCTGAAGTCTCTTCTCCATGTATTATATGTGAGGCAAATCTCATTAAACTATGACACATTAAAAACTAGAAAATAAAAAACATTCCTGTTCACAACTATAAATACTTGGGCTGTCTCTTCATGAGATTCACAGTTCTTCAGTCTCATCATCCTCTCATCTGCACTGTCTCCAGACTCCACTCCAGCTATAAAAATGCCTCACGCCCTTCAAGTCCCCTTCCTAATCCTGAAGTTATTCCAGCCTCCCACTGAGTCCCACACCCACTAGACTTCACTCGCAATTTCTGGTGGCAACAGAGAATGCCATTTTGTTTTCTCATCTCCATCTCCATGGGTCATATTATTTCTTCAGGTAGCCAAAGAAGTTGATCAGCTGGAGGAACCCCAAACCTTGGAATGCACCATCCACCAGCCACGGTCCCCCATCAGGGACCTGAGAGGAATTCTGGTGAGTTACAGTGATCCTAACATGGAGCTTCTCAGATGGACTGGCCCTTGGGTACCACTTAATGACCACACTTGCCCGCTGTGGGACTTACCTCCTGCCAAGACCCTACCTGTGCCTCGGACCTCACTATTTCATGACGTTCCCACTCAGTGATTAGACTTATGGCTGGACCTTTGTCCCCCCTTTAGTTGAGTTGAAATCCTTCTATGAGCTTTAGCTGCTAATCCTGGCTCCAGCCTTTGGGAGGATCCATAAGAATGTCTTCCCATTGCCATACTTTAATTCTCCAAGTACATTCATCAACCCCCTCAAATATTCTTCTCTGTGCTGATCTCTACATGCCATTGGATTCAGCAATTGTTCTAGGGTGGTTTTCCAGGGCCCTACAGAATGTGGGCACTAAAAATGGTATTCTAAATTTAATTCCCCCTTTGGATTAAAATAATTCAAACTCAAAAACTTACTGCTCAGAGCCACAGATTTTATTTCCAGTTCTCTATGAAGACTAAATGCCCCCCCCCACAAGTGGCAGTCTACTAATGTAACATGGTTTGAAAAAAAAAAGTATAAAACAAGTTAAATGCAGAAATCAAAACTTTAATTCAATGTGAGCATTCTCTGAGCTCCATGGACCACTTACTTGCACAGTCAGAAAACATGGTTCATTTTCAATTATAGCCTGGGAAAGTCCAAAAAATCATAAATGAAAATAAGCTATATTTTCAATTTTCTCCAGTGACTGCAACTTCCATACCCACAGGACAGAGAAAAAAATGGGTGCTCATTTTTATTTCCTTTCTTTCTTTAAAGAAATCATGCACATGCTAAAAAAAAAAAAATAGCAAGCTGTTAAATTTCCCAAATTTGACATTATGAAGGAATTGAAGCCAAGGCTGGTTTAATAGACAACTGAATGATGAGACCTTTCTTTCATCTTCTTCCATATATCTAATCCTTAACCTATTATTAGATGGTTTACCAAGTGGCTTAAAAAGATACAATCTACCTTTCCTACCTAGCACTTTCTAGTACCAGATGATGAATGGGACTTTCCTCCTTTTTCAATGTAATGAAGTTAAGTGCACAGCAGGACCTTGATCTATTTGTTACATTTTCCAGGAAGGTCTGATTGAAGAGGAAACTGGACGGAAGAAGATTTAAGTCTACTAGGCCAGAAGGATGGACAGACCTTGACATTGAAGTTTGTGACCCATTCCCTATCTGTAAATCGTGTGAATTTCAGAAATTCTTACACCAAGCTGCACGTATTTCACAATAAAGTGTTGTGTTGGGAATAAAATGGTACAAGTGCAAAGTCTTTCCCTCACTCTGAGCTCAGGTGGGGAGGGACTTTGCACCTTGTGAAGGATCCCTCCATGTGTGTACTGGTGGCAGATGGGAAAGGAGAGGCCATAATGTCTATTGTGGACTAAAAGGATCTTTCTGATGGTTCTCATTTGTCTCCTCTGCATGCACGAGGAGAATGGCTGCATATTGGCCCAGGCCAGAAAAAGCTGATTCACATTCTATAGGATTGCAATTCCATCTTGACCATTCTCTACAGAAGTTAAGATAGAGCCACGGCTAAGGCTTCCTGCCACTTGGAAAGAAGTTCCCTCCCTGTATTGTACCTACCTCCTCTGAAGGTCAGCTGGAGCTCCAGTGAGGCCTGAGGGAAGAGGGGGCCTCACAGGACTCTTGGTCCAGTGTTCCTTTTCGCGCCATATGATCTGTCCAAGCAGTGCACAATTGAAGGTTGGGACTGTCTTAATTTGTCTTCTGTTGCTATAACAAAACAACAGAGACTGGTACGTGTTAAGGAAGAGAGGCTTATTTGGGCTCAGTGTTGAAGGGTGATTAGTCCAAGCTCTGGAGGCCTCCTCGGGAGAGGGCTTCATGGTGTCTTCACATGGTAGATGGAATCACACGGAAGGAACAGGTGCAAAAGTGGACAGGTGTGTGGAAGAGGCCAAATGTGGGCTGACCTCACCTGACACCAATCCACTCTCATGGCCATTACTTTAGCCCCACAAGATTGAATGCTTGTGAGGCAGGCCTTAGTGCCTTCTGGTGGTGGGGCTACCTCGACCTTGACCTTGGGGACCAAGCTTCCAGCACACAAATCTTTGGGGACAAACCACACTCCAAACACAGAAGGGACCCAGGCCTAAAAATAAATGTTTATCTGCTTGATTCTTTTTGACATTTTGCTCAAGAAGGCATCCTGGTGTTTCCTGTCCCTGGCCCCACAACTTCACCACTACTCACGCCACACAAAGACCAAAGGTGGGCTCTGTGCTAGGTCGGTGCACTGATATTTTCACTAAACAATCAGTGGTAAATAGATGCTACTGTCTTCACTTAGGTTCAGAGCTCAGGTGAACCCCTCGGTTCTGCCTGGCTCCACATCCACTGCTCCTGTACTGGATGGGGCTGAGCAGCCAGTGAAGCTCAGTCCTTGGATGCTGGTTATTTTGCTCAAACAGGTCACCGGAGCTCAGGTGTCCGGCTTACTTCTACTGGTGGCCAGTTCTCCCTGAGACACTGTGACCCCAATATGTTCATTTATTGTCCTAACTTCGAGATGGCTACGAGACCATCTGAAAAACTCAATTTTCAGATCAAGTCTGAGCAACCAATGAACATGGGAAAGTTCTAGGCCCTTTTGCCTCTTTTAATCAGACAAATGAAGCCTGTTTCTAACTCCCTGTCCCTCCACCTTCCAAAAGAGGGACACCTGTGCTAAGAAATTCAACAAAGGTCAGAAGCAGCCCACTGGGGAGCGGACCCTCCCTTTATAATAAAATATTTGTGACTGCACAAAGCTGGACTTCCCAAGGGCCTCCACTGGAAGAATCTCTAAAACGTAAAGAACTTCTTCACTCCCACTTCAGTAAAATTCGGTAATGACGTGTCCACCATCTGCTTTATGGAACAAAAGCATAACTCCATTATTTTATTAATCAATAGATACAGGTCAGGATGACAGGCTTCCATCTGCCAATCACTCAGTAACTGCTTTTACAAAAACAAGATAATTTACAATCTTTACATTAAAGAACACATTTTCCAAAAAGTCCCACTCCCACTTCATGTACGTGTCCTGCTTGAAGCATCAGGTGTCCTCTGTCACTCTTCTTCTCTGGGATAATCTCTTTAGAGCCAGCTGCAGGCCTCCCTAAGGGGAGAGATGCTCATCCGTCTGCCTGGTGCTGGTGTTACTGCCTCCTGGTGGCACTGGTGGTTTGCAGTTTACGTGAGCCTCTTGGGTCCACTTGATTCCCAAATGACCAAGGGGAAGGAGGAGAGAGAAAATAGCCCCTTTGTGCCGTCACATGGTGTACACCTGTAATCCCGGTGGCTCAGGAGGCGGAGGCAGAGGGATCGCAAGTTCAAGGCCAGCCTCAGCAATATAGCAAGGCCCTAAGCAATTCAGCAAGACCTGTGCCTAAATAAAATATAAAAAAGGGCTGGGGATGTGGCTCAGTGGTTAAGAACCCTTAGGTTCAATCCCCAGTTAACAAACAAACAAACCCAAAAAACAAAAAAAAAAAAAACACAACCCTTTACTCATATGTCAACAATGTTCCTGAATCTGAAGAACTCGCTTATTAATATATCAAAACAGCCTCTTAAAATAAAGGGTGGGGAAACATCAAAGCTCACATTTAATGTGATAAGTTATCCAATGTATGTGACTTTAAATGATCAAGTAGCAAATGGATTGGCTTGAAAATGGGTAGGTCATTTCCAAAGTTTTAAAAGCTTTAACACCCCCTAGAGATAATTGGAGAAAAAAAAACACCAGAATCCCTGTGTGAGCTGACAACACTTAGTGATTCTAATAGTGGAAGATACTTTAAAGTAGAATTTCTTAAGGGGATGGGGTGGAGCTGGGGATGTAGCTCAGTGGGTACAGTGCTTGCAGTGCATGCATAAGGCCCTGGGTTCAATCCCCAGCACCACCAAAAAAAAAAAAAAAAAACCCCCCCAAAAAAAAAACCATGCATTTTTAATCAGCAAATGAGTGATTCGTCTGTGCACAGACAGTGGAGAATTACTGCTTTGCTTTTACAAAGTAATAGACTGCAAATGTTTGAAAGCATTGGGGAACTTTCTTCAAACACACACACAAGTCTCTCCAGCTGCAATGGGACCTCCCTCCCTCCAACCTGATCCGCCACCTGCATGGATTTCACAAAACATGCCCAACTACCAATTTCTCAACCTTGGCCTAGTGTTGGAACAAATGGAAACTCTGAATGAAATATGAGCCTGGGTTCCACTCCCAGCCCTCAAAAATGCTGATGGGACTGGGCTGGGCTGGGGCCTCTTCCCAGGTAATAAAGAACCTTCCCCCTAGGCTGAGAACCAGTTCCTATCCTTCCCCTGTGGGCATGAGACAGTCTTTCTAAACTTCTCCATTTCTCTCTTTACCTCTGCCAAATTACCTGTGATGAATGAGGAAGGAAATAAAACCTACGTACATCAAATAAACTGCCATCAGAAAACCGTCAGGTCAGGTGCCAAAGGCGTGGACAGGAGGCGTGAGGATAACCAAATGGTCTGAAGTTTTTATTACTTCTGGGCACAGATGATTCCAGGACCCCAAGATACATGTTTCAACCAAGAGGACCCACAATACACCAGCCAGAGGGAGCCTGGGCGTGATGTATCTTCAAAGGGGTGTCAGCAAGGAAAAATTCCAAGTTCATGATTTCATTTCATTAATAAAAGTAACAACAAACTAAACACATAATGAACATTAAAATACATCTCCATGTTTAATTTAAAAAATAAATAACAGCAAATCTGAACAAAATTCTTCTACCAGTGCACATCTTCCTAACTGTCCATGTTCAAAACCTAACTAGGTACAAAGTCATGTCAAAGGAGTAGCTGTAATGGTTTGGATGAATGACTCCCAAAAAATGATTCATAGATGACTTTGGCAGCATGCACACAAGACCAGCTTTGGCTGGATCAGAAGAATCCGCCTGCAATCATGAACATGAAAGGAAAACTCGTTCCTCTTGTGGATTAAAATGGAGGGCTCTGAACCCACCCAGGGAGAAACTTGACTTTTTCTAATTTTAATAACTGACTGACAGGAAAGTGAAAGCCTCTAAGGAACTGATTTTTACCCAAGGACACAGAGAAGCATGATTCTTCAAATGAACTGGAAGTCTAGACATGGTGGGTCAGGTTGGCAGAGTCTTAAGAACAGTGTGGAAATGACATCATTTACAGGCTACTGAAAAGAATTACAGTGACTTAGGTCAATATTTCAAAAATATATGCAAGAGTCGTTATTTTAATATCTGCCAATATTTTGATCTTAATAGCTAAGGTATAGGTGCGTCAAAGCACCAATGTGGGATAAAAATTGGGGATTCCAGTGCATGGACCTAAAAGCCTTAGTAAGAATGTTTCCTTTTTTTTTTTTTGGTGGTGCTGGGGATCGAACCCAGGGCCTTGTGCATGTGAGTTGGTGAGGAATTTTCCTTCTGACACACTTAAAATAAAAGAAGCTAGGCTGGAAGGGATTTGAAAAAAATCATGCCGACTCTACTATGTAAATATCAGTTTATTTTACAGACGAGGAAACTGAGGCTTAGGAAGTACCTATAAATTGACTTGTTAAAATGGATCTCATCTCTGTAGTCTTACACTGTGTTGATGGTGGGGTTTTCTCCCCTTTTCATTACACCTGAGAAGGGTGAGGAAGGAAGGCACGAGCTTAGAGGACCTTCTAAATGCCATTCACAAAATGGTGCTACAGGTACCTTCTGGGAAGTGGGAAAGTCACGTGTGAATCTAGAGGTGTTGACACTGTGGGCAGCTATCTCGAAATCCATCCATCCACACTCCTAGGATTTGTGCCCTGAACTGTATGTCATTTGCAATTGAATTGTCCCACAATCTGGAGGCCAACTAGAGGGGAGAGACTCTTCCAGGTTGGACAGTTGACCAAGGTGGGTCACCTCCTATCCTGCTTGGCTCCTTGCTTCATCTTGGGACTTGCATTGTGGTTGTGGTTTATAAGGGGTTTCCCTGGCAGGAGGAGATGACTGTCATCATGGAGCCATGGGTGGAGGTGGAGGAGGTGAGCAACCCATGCCCAGCAGCTCTATTTAGGGTTTCAATTTCACCCTGACTTTGCAATCCTGCAGCACCCAGAGGGAACTGCTTTTGTATTCTGGGCTGTTTTCACTAAATACGTTCCAATGCTAAATTCTGAGGGGCTAACAGTGGGTCTGGCCTTCGAGAGCAACTTAGTAGGTGCTGAATGCAACACTGCTTTGAAAAAAGCATCTCCAAGCAAGACACCAGCACAGACCGGGAGGGAGAGAGAAATAAATAACAACACAAACCGTAAACCAGTATTCACAAAGGCTGTGGCAATTTGGGGGCTAATTTCAATGTCTTGCTAAGGTTTCTGGGAAAACAAAGACCAGTCCCTTCCCTCTTCTCCCTGCTGCTCAGGTCTTCTACATTTACCATAGTCATCAGGTGCTCCTCGGCATGCTTCCTCTTTGACCTCAGGACAGACATTATTTATGACTTCCTGTCATGTGACATTGGCCTATCCCAGGGCTTCCCAAGGAAACAACCTTCCAAATGTCCTCTGCAAGCCAGTCTCTGCCACACCACCTGGGATCCTCTGTGTTTGAAGAGGACTCTTATTCTCATCAACATGGAAAAGGAGTCACATGGAAAATATATGTTCTATACAAAAGAGAGAGACACCACCTGACACCGGTGGGTCACATCTCCCTCACCCTGCCCAGAGACCAGACAGGAAACTCACTGCTTCCGCTGGAGGGACAGGCTGGAGGCTTGTGGGTTGTTTTTTTTTTTTGGGGGGGGGCAGGTACTGGGGATTGAACTCAGGGGTATTTGACTCCTGAGCCACATCCCCAGCCCTTTTTTGTATTTTATCTAGAGACAGGGTCTCAGTGAGTTGCTTAACGCCTCGCTTTTGCTGAGGCTGACTTTGAACATGTGATCCTCCTGCCTCAGCCTCCCAAGTCTTGTGTTTGCATGTTTGTACTTCAATGGCAGACGGAAAGATAGGGTGAGGCCTACAGTCCCTTCCAGGAAGTCGGCTAGGTGCCTTCCTTCTCTGCACAGCCTGATTTTTCCCCTTAACCCCTCTTCCACTCTCACTCGCATCTTCTCTGGTCATAACTGACTCTGGAAGAGAAGACAGCTTTTGGAGGAGGGCTGTGTGCACAGAACTAACGCGCACACACTCACAACCCGAATTACCTTCAGAAAACTGAGTATCAGCAATGCCCTGGGAGAGTTCCAGATCTCACTCAGGCTTGACAGAAGAAGACAGCACCACCACACAAGTTCCTCCTCCTTCACATGTCCCCTCGCCCCTGAGCCCCCGAATAACCTGTGTGCGAGGCACTGTCCCCATTTTTAAAAGCAAGAAAAGAAAGCTCAGAAAATCAAACACCTTTTGGAGCTTGCAAAGTGAACAGGTGACGTGGCTGGGAACTGCGACCAAATGGGTTTGATTCCCAAGTCCATGTTGTTTCCACGATCCCACTTAGGAGCTCCTGGGTCGGGGTGAAGAACTCCGATGACCCCGCACTCTGGGAAGAGGCACACTCGTTCTGGGGTCACCGCTGCCAAGGTCACGGAGGCTTTTGCTTCCTTGGCTGCGAGGGGAGCCAGCACGTCTCTCCTAACAAGGCGGTGGGGAGAGCAGCACCGGATCACAGAGACAGATGAGTCTCCCGCTGCAGGCTCCTTCTCTCTCTTGGCCTTGGAGAATGGGACTCTGGGCTTGGTCATGGAAGAGACCCCTGGAGTCTCCCTGCCACGTTGACCTTCAGAGTCACAATCAAGAAGTTCTCTGCATTGCTTTCGACACCCAAATAGTGAGGAATATCTGGGACACTTCAAATACCGTTCCAGCGGAGGCGAGGTGCTGAGGACTTGGGTGGGGGTGCACTCCAGCTCTGAGCGGTCTCCGGGCCCAGCCCATGTTAGCAAGCTGGGTCATTAGTAGGAATCTGTAGTACCACTTTCTGGGTGTAGCCTCAGTTTCCTTATCTACAAAGCGAGAGTCTCCTTATATGACTTTTAAAACCCTTCCAGCTCAAAACGTCTGTAACTTATGTGATATTTGGTTATCTAAATCACCCCATTTTTTTGTTCTGAAAAGAAGTACTGACATTAGTACCATTAGCAAGTAATCAAATTAATCCCATGATCAAGAGGAATAAATAATCAAAAGGAAATATTGCACTGTACTCTCCAGGGTAAAATCAGGAAGTGGACAGAGGACGTGGGGTATCCGAATGGGAGCTGGCAAAGAAGCTGTCGAACCCAGGCTCCTAGGTCTCTCACAGCCAGGGAACTGAGCTCCGAGGAAGGACAAGAAACTGTGCAAAAGAGCTTCAGAGGGATCCGTAGTAAGGCGGAGCGGCTGCTGTGTAGAGGGCCATCGGCCAGTGAACCTATCCAGTGAAGCCAAAGGCGAGTTCATGGTTTTTCAGCGATAACAGCCATTCACACCTGAAAGCAGCCAACCTCCATTAAAAATGTGTGTTCTCTCCTCAAAGGAAACACAGTAGACATTAGAAAGACAGGGTTATGCTGGCTGCTACAGTGTATTGACATCTGTCTCTTCCCAGACGCTGGATGGGATAGGTGTGCAAGGGTGAGAGAAACAACCAAGTCTCAAATGCAGCTTTTCAGAAGCAAAGCAAGAAACCCATCTGTCCAGAGCACAGGTGCTGAGGCTGTGGGACTGGCCCAGCTTCTGCAGACCCCAGGGTCTCTGCAACCACGGTGGAGGAGCACTCTCCTTGAAAAATGCATGGGGCATGGCCAGTCCTTGGAATTCCGTGTGGGCTGGAGGGTTGCACAGCTCCAAACAGCTGTCAAAGAGAAGCTTGGAGAGAACAAACCGGTTTGGGGCTGGTGAGCATCATCTCTGATCAGAATGCAACCAACCGGCAGGGAGCCCCTGGTAATGAGGACACCCACTCCCAAAGGCCAGTTCTCAGGCAGCCGCTGTCCAAGGCACTCAGAGATGCAAAGAGGGGGCGAGGCCCTCACTGGGATCCAGGCTCAGAAGATAGGATGCCAGATTTCCGAGCTTTCGGAGGCGGTGGGGGTGGGGCTTTGGCTTCTCTTCGGACAGGCAGTGGGGGTGCGACCTGCGGGCAGACACGTGAAAACAGGAATGAGTCTTCTGGTTCTCCTTAGTCCTCCCTGCTCCACGTTCCCCACCTTCTGCTTTAGTTTTGAACTGTTGTGTGTTTATCTGCACAGCCTCCACAAGGTGACAAGGGAACTGAGCCCATTTGTCCTCCTGGTTCCCCTGGAGCTGATCTCCCCCTCCACATACACACTCCCCAGCACTGGGTGCCTGACATCCACCCACAAAGCCCTCCGGCAAACCTGAAAGAAGGAAGTTCATCAGGCCACTCCACAAGGGCTGTCACTCAGAAGTGAACGAGAGCTCACTGATCTCATCCCCTGGACCCAGTGTGGCGGGCAGGGATCTGTTCCGCCTCAGTTTTATGAAAAGGCCCACTGGTATGTCTTTCCTTCCCATCTCTGTGATCTCAGGAAGGAACCCAGATGGCCACAGAGACTCACAGATGGGAAACCTAACTGGAACCCTTGGAGAATCAACCCCCTGCTGTCTTCCCGCGAGTGGTGCTGTGACCACGTCATCAGGCGCGGGCTCCCTACCTCGGTGGAGGTCCTCGGGCTGCTTTCGTAGGGCTTGCTTTTGGGAGGAGGGGGAGGGGGAACAGCAGTCACCAGCTCATCTGTCTGCAAAGACGGGGAGCCTGGAAACAAACAGAGGAGACAGAGGTTGAGAGAAGGATCTACAGAGGCATCTCAGAGAAATAATGCCCACCACGGACTCCCAGACCAGCCTGGCCCATCAGATTTGCTGCCGCCATTTTCTGTGGTTGCTGTGGACAGAATGACGACAGCCTCTTACCCTCAGGACAAAGGGAGCACCCTTCATTTGTCAGAAGAAGTTCTGGAGTGAAAGTCCCTCCTTTTTTTATTGTTCAGGGCATTTGCCATTAAGCTGAAGATAAGACTATTTCCAGGAATTTGGGGTGTTACTCTATTCTCTGATATAGCCCAAGTTCTTAGGGAAAGGTCCAGGTCCTCCGGGAAACCCTACCAAATTATGTTGAACTCCTGGTTGGCCACTGTCCCTCCTGGCAGCGGTAGACTTATCCTCCATTATGCCTGTAGGCACCTTGTGATGTTCTTCAAGGCTGGGTCTCATTGTAGAGTTTGTGGAATGGGTCCCCTTCTTTTCCCTGAACAGGTCTAACCACGCAGTGGTCGGTTCCTAAGTTACTTGCTTCCTGTTTGGTCCTAGTCTGAATTTACCTTGCTTAAAACTTTGCAATAGGAAAAGGGATTTTGGACTTTCAGTGGTTGTGTGATTCCCCCTCAGTGGTTGTACCCACAACTACTGAATTGCATCAGTTTTACAGTAATCCCACAGACTTTGTAGTGGTTTGAGTAAAAATGATCCAGATTCATAAATATACCCCATTTCCCACCTAAAAGGATTCTTGAGACACAGGAAAACTTACTTAGGGTCCTGGTGGCCTTAGGAGTGAGAGGAGGTGGGCTCAGAGGCGTCGACTGAGGGGGCGAGGAACCATGGAATGGCGTTAAGCGGCTGTCCACCAGTTGGAGACTCTTTGGCCTCTGCACTTTTCTGGCTGGACTCTAAGAATCATGGAGGAAAACAGAGAAAAACATTGTCCCAGTGAGGAATGCTGAGCTTAGAGGGGCTCTCAACAGCCTTCTCTGCTGAGCAAACATTTAAAAAAAGGCTTGATTCCAGGACCCGCTGTCACATGGCAGGCACCACGGCAGGGATCCTCACGGGGAGTCACCACACCACAGATCACCTCCTGGCTGGCCACTGGCTTGATCCTGACCACAGTCGGACTGTGTCATCTAAGTTGGAAATAAGCCACGCTGATTCTCAGGGAAAGTTGGTCTTTGCCACACAACAACTTGATGTGGCTCATGGAAGAAAAATGATTTTTTTTTTTAAATTTAGAAGAAACGACCATGTTTGGACTGACTCATGCAACACAGTGGTGAGAACCACAACTCTGAGCAGCAACCCACATGTTTACGTCGTGGGTACAAGATCTTGCGCCAGCGTTGACTTAGAGACTGAAATTCTCTGCACATGCTTTTCTTGCCACCATCTGTGTGTGATCTGCACAGCCACAGGCTGTTGGAGAGACAAGCTGCAGCCAGGCTTCTAGCTGGTAACTCACTGCTCTGGAGCCAACGGGATGTGCCTGGCTGCAGGGCAGGCAGTGACACACCTCCTTGTGCTTCAAAATATATAGAAACATCTATTGATGCAATTTTTTTTTTACCATTAGATCGGGTTCTGGGTGTTTCTCTGCAATGACTTGGGACTTGCTCAGATTCCAGTCTTTTCTCTTGAACTTGCCGATTCGGTTCTCGCTGTCCTCTTTGAGGGGCAGATCTTCCACTCTGGCACCTGATGAGGCCCTGCGCTCAAAAAGCGGCTCCAGGATTGACCTATCAGCCAGGAACAAGGACAAATAGGGCAGAATGCTAATTATTGAAATTCACTCCCAAAGGACCAAGGGTTACCAGCTCCTGAGCCTAATCTTCACCCAGACTTTCATGTGCAGGTTCTAGATCTGAAATTTCAACTGCCAACTGAACAAACATCTCATCTTAAAAGGTACAGGAATGAGGCCGGGCACAGTGGCTCACGCCTGTCATCCCAGCAGCTCGGGAGGCTGAGGCAGGAGGATCCTGAGTTCAAAGACAGCCTTAGCAATTGAGTGAGGCCCTAAGCAACTCTGCAAGACCCTAAACAACTCAGCAAGACCCTGTCTCTAAATAAAATACAAAAAAAAGGCTGGGGCTGCGGTTCAGAATTCCTGAGTTCAATCCCTGGTACGAAAAAAAAGATAGGTATAGGAATGAGATCATCAAATAAATGGACAAAGTACTAATGAATACTTATCCCAGGAAGAGAAGGCCTCATTAAATGCATAGGCAAAGAAAGGATCTATGAAGTAGAAGGTAAGTGGCCAACTCCATGTAGTGGTAAGAACACCCACTCCAGAGCCAGAGAGCCTGGGTTCAAATCCTACCTACAATGAACTGAGTGACCTTGGACACACGACCTTCCACACCTCAGTTTCTTATCTGTAAAATGGAGATAAAAATAATACCCACTCCACTGAGTGTCACAAAAGCTTGGAACAAGGGTTGTGTGATGATTTGCTAAGAGATGCTATGATGTATGTGAAGTCCCTGCCTTCTCCAAAGAATGTATAAAACTGCTGCAAACCCTGGGCTCGGGGCCTCTCAGTGTCACCAGTTGCTGTGTGTGCGCGCAACAATCTTGGGTCTCTGGTGGTCCCGAATTCGAGCATAACACACTGACATACCCACCTCTGTGGGTGTGCACACTGACCTCCTCCCTCGGGGAATTTCAACATGCACTAGAGCTCTGTTAGCTACGGCCATCGGGCTGCCCTTCAGACCCGCAGGCTGCTTGCCGCAGTTTGGCTGGGCACCAAATAACCAAGCCGCTACTTGTAGGCACTTGTAGGTTCAAAACAGGAACTCCTTTATTGCCCAAACTCCTGCAAAGGCCACCCACAAGGCCCTTCCAGGCACACCACCAACCAGAAATCCCTGCTCCGGAACTCCCCAGGAATCCCCACTCCAAAGTAGTGGGCTCCCCAGGCGAAGAGCAGGGGTCTAATATACAATTGAATACACAGCTTAACATAACCATCATCATCTCAATGGCTGCTGGCGTCACCTCTCAACCACTCCCTTCTGGCACAAATGCCATGTGTCATTCTGACTAGGCTATGGCTCTCAGCATCTGCTTGGCACTGGGAGCCTGGCCCCTCACCAACACTGAGTGCTCATTTCCTTCCCCGCATTTCGTTTTCAGCCTCTTGCTTTCCTCATGCCCTGAGCAGGTACCCCCTGTGCCTGCAGCACGGCCCACTGGCATCCCCCCCAAATAAAACAGCGCCACCTTCACAGAAGGCAAAATTACCACAAGGTTAATACTGCAACATGTCATGGGTATTAGGAAAAGTGGGGTCACGAGTGTCCACTGGTGTGAGCTGCCTGTAAGGAACATTCTGGATAAACGTTAGGAAGTATTATTGCTACTTCTAACCCAGTGGGGAATGTGGGCAGAGGAATAACCCACCTCACCCAGGGCCGGCACGTGGAGGACCCGGGAAACCATGGCACACACTGTACCTCTGATTCTAATAGCTGCCTCTAAACTTCTCTTTTTTAAAATGAGACACAGTTTAAGACAAGAGTCTTCCTGAACAGAACAGAACATCCCTGCTTTTCAGATAGTGTGCAGTATCTCTTTAAGGCATGAAAAAATTGAGAAACAAACACATGGATCAGGTATTGTTTAATATCTATCAATTCTAGGGATTAAAAATAATGTAATCATTCACAGAGGGCATATGGCATTAAATACTGACATCTGATACCAAGAACCATCAAGAAAATGTTCATCCCCTGACAAAGTTATATATGACTTCTAAAAATGGATTCTAAATAAACAACTGCAAAGCCACAAAGTAAGGGTAAAATTTCTAAGCTGATTCTAAACTGCAAAATTAACATGTAAAAGACCCGGGCATCGCAAAGTTCCTCTGCTACCTGAAATTCCTGAGATAGTTAAGACAACGCCCTACTGGCCATTTAGCCTAGGGCCCTGTGCAGTTTGTCACAGGGCCCGAACCAATCAGTTTAAATGTGTACCCTGCTTAGGAGTAACCAATCACCCCCGCCCCGCTCTGTTCCCGACAATGAATGTGCTAATCACGTCTCAGTGTTGTTGTTCAATTTTCCCGCGCCTCATGATGATTTGTTCTGATGCATGCAAAGCCCCCCCCCTCCAAAAAGTGTACTTAAGCTCTGCTTGACCTCTGCTCTGGGCTCTGGGCTGCTCTCCCTTCTTGAGTGAGCACGGAGCCCCAGCGCGCTGGAACGGATCCCTAATAAATCCCCCTTGCCATTGCATGGAGCTAGTGTGGTCTCTTTCTCCGACGCTTCGCCGGACCCTTACAACATAAAAGAACATGCTTGCTATAAATTCTTAAAAATGTTTCATACTGATACAAGGTAAATATTTCCCATTCAAATTTATAATGATATATATGAGTTAACATTTAGAAATAATGATACAGCTTAAATATTTAATAGTAGGAGAAGGATCAACTATGACACATTCATATGATGTGATGGCATATCACCATAAAAAAATAATAAAAAGATTTAAAGATGACACATCAGCATGGAAAATAAAAAGGAAGAAAAGTGAAGTACCAAACTCTGTCTGCGCTATAATTGGGGACATGTGAAGATATCTATGTCAATGAAAAAGAAAGCATAAATAATTTAGGAAATACTAAATATTTGACTTACAGGTAGGGTGCCATTCAGGCAGGTTACTTTTAGGATATAATTATCATAATGCAGAATTAATAATTTATGAGGGGTGAGTTAACACTATCTTGAATAATTAATGATGTGTAAATACTCACCATTTATATTAAATTAAGCACTAGGCCACTAAACAGTTTTTCATTGATATAAAATATGTATATTCATTTTCAAATAACTAAACTTTTAATAGTAGTTATTGCTGAGTAATGAAGATGTAAAGCATTTTTAAAAGTTTCTAGTATTTTAAATAATTTATACCTGTATACATATTAATTTTTTAATTAGTCAAATATTGTATAAACTGGTTGTGGTAATGCACACCTGTCATCCCAGCCACTTGGGAGGCTGAGGCAGGAGGATTGCAAACTCAAAGTCAGCCATAGCAACTTACTGAGGCCCTAAAATAAAAACTAAAAATGGCTGGGGATGTGGCACAATGGTTAAGTGCCCCTGATTCAATCTTTAACACACACCCCCAAATGTGTAAAAGTAGTAACCTGATGTAGAAAGATGCAACTATAAACAACTCCTTTTTGAACATTTTAAATTTGAACACATGGAAAGGCAGCTCATGTTTTTGGCATGGAAGACTCAACATTTAAAAGCCATCAAACTTTCCAAAATCAGTCAATTAACTTACCAAGTGCCCCCCAAAATGCAATAACATTCTAGACCAGTGAATCCAAAAGTGAGCAATGAGAAAAACTAGTTAGATAAATTCTGATAAAGAATATTAGAAATCAAAACATTTTCTTTTTATTTTTTTTTTAATTTTTTTTTTTAGTGCTTGGTGGACCTTTACTTTATTTACTTTTATATGGTGCTGAGAATCAAACCCAGGGCCTCACACGTGCTAAGCAAGTGCTGTACACTGAGCCACAACCCCAGCCCAATCAAAAACATTTTAAATCTATGGTAACTGAAACCACACAGTGCCAAGGCACGAATAGACAAGCCCGTGAAGGAAATGAGGGCAGGGCCCCCAAAGAGATGGAAGAACATACAGAAATCTCGTTTGTGATAAAACTGACATTTTAAGTGAGCAGAAAAAAGATGGTTTGCTCCCTAAATGTTATGGGGAGAACTGGGTAACCACCTGTGGGAAAAAAGGCGGTTCCATACTGGACAGCTTATGAATCCCAAAGAATCATGGACTTAACTGAGAACAGCAAAACTCTAAAAGTCAACGCAAACAACCAGTGACTCTTTTGGTTATCTCAGAGTGGAAAAGGCTTTTAATTGTGATTTAAAACTCTGAAATCAATATATATATATATATATATATATATATATATTATATGTATATATAAGATATATGTATATTTCAATAAGAAATTAAAAGGAAAAAACTGAAGTCAAAACACAAAGAAGTAATCGGGAGAAAACAGCTCAACTCGTTAAGGACAAAGGCCAACGATCCAAGCTGACCATCCAACCGGAAAAAAAAAAAAGTCCTGGACCATCGTTTACAGACAATAAATACAAATGGCTACTGAACAAAAGAGAGGAGCCTCCACTTGACACCACACAGAGGAAAGGAAAACAACACGAAACAGAAAATACTATACGAGATAACCTTCTTCCTCTATCAGATTGGCACAAATCAAGAAGACAGCACAGTGTGGTGGTGAGGGCAGGGCAGCCAGGCAGGTTGCTGGTGGGGCGGAAGCTGGCCGAGTGCTAGGGAAGTCCACTTAGGGATAACTTTCAGCCCGGCCCCTCCCTCTCCCTCCGCCTCCCGCCTCACCAGGAGGTCCTTCTTCCCACACAGGCTGTCATAGGGCCTTTCCCAGAGCTTTGCTACACTATTAGACTTTTAGCCTCCAAAATGATGAGCTAGATAAACCTCTTTTCTTTATAAAGACAGTCACCTAGTCACCTCGGGGATTCCACTATAGTTGAAAAGCTGTCTAATACAACTTGCACACACGGAAAATAACTTCCCATTTGATATTCACTGCCTCACAGCAGTGAGAGGGAAGGACTGAAATCAACTAGAGGTCCATCGGTGGTGGAACAGATCACGGTACAGACACATGGCAAGATGTCTGCAGATAAACACAGTGTAAGAGGCAGCTCTTTGTGTTCTGAAATGGAACAAGTTTCAAGATGTTAAATGAGAAACACCAAGGTGAAGAGAACACTACCATCTGTACAAAAAAAAAAAAAAAAAAAAGCATGGAGAAGAGTATGTATTTAGGTATTGCTTGTATACCCACACAGGGCTCTGGAAGACATTGGGAATATTAGTGTCAGTCAGATTGGTGACTGGGAGCCAGGCACTGAAGGGAGATTTTTCTTAATATGCTCTTTTCTACCGTTGGGATTTCATACTATGCGATTATATTGTCAATTCACACAGTAAAAATTTTTAAATTGTTTTAAAAAAATTGAAATGATGAAAATTAAGCAAGTAACTGTATATAATAGGGTGGCAGAATCATGAGACCATTTTTTTCCCCCATTTTTCCTTTTTGGTGACAGTCACTGTCATTAATAATAACATTCCTACTGAGGATGACAGAAAGGCTAACAACTGTGCTCTCTGACTTACCTTTCTTGTAGGATTAATGCGTCTGCACAGAGTCCTACTCTGGGGACCAAAGTCAGGAACGATGAGGCATCCCCCACCCTCCAGGGGGTCAAAGGCCCACTCAGCCCTTACCCATCAGATCCTGGACGGGAAGGTGCATTATCGGAGGAGTTGGAAGAAGTGGAGATCACAGAGGAGGTCACAGAGGTCACGGACAGTCTCCGCAGAGTAGAAGACATGATGTAAGGCAGCACCAAGGATCCAGTGCGGCTCTGCTTCCTCTCCGTCAAGTTGGGTGGCTGGAAGACACACGCCCACTCAGGGTGAGCTAACCTGGGACTCAGTGTGATCTGGTGTGGCTACCCTGCTGTGTGTGTGTGTGTGTTTTTGCTGTTGTTGTTTTTTTAAATGGAATATTGGCCTAAGAGAAAAATCTCAGGAGGCTGTAGACCTCAAGTTTAACCTGGTAAGTTAAGGAACACTGATCTACTTTCCTGAGAAATGTCACCAGTAGGCTTACCCCCATATGACACCAGGTTAAATGCACCTGCTGATACTGGCCTGTTTCTAATGATGACAAAGCTTGGTAGGTCAAAGCTTAGTCTGCCATCTGGGAACTTGTGTGCAAAAGACACTGTTCCTAGAAGGAACTCTGAACTAGCAGCAGGGGAGGAGGCAAATTCATAGGAAGAAGGCAGGATCGAGCGCTTCCATGAGAAAGAGACAGCCAAAGGGACACTCTTGGGGGACTAGTGGAAATGGATGAGGAGCTTCCATCTGAGGAATGGATCAGAAACCAGAGGTTTAAGAATAAGACCACAGCAGGCACGGTGGCGCACACCTGTAATCCCTGTGGCTCAGCAGGCTGAGGCAGGAGGATCACGAGTTCAAAGCCAGCCTCAGCAACTTAGCAAGACTCTGTCTCTAAATAAAATATTTTTAAAAAAGAAATGGGGATGTGGTTCAGTGGTTAAGTGCCCCTGGGTTCAATCCCTGGTTCCAAAAAAAAAAAAAAAAAAAAAAAAAAAAAAAAAAAAAAAAAAAAAAAAACCAGGATGAACTCAAGGACAAAAGAGCAGAGAAATGAACTAGAACCACTCATACTGTCACCAGTGGAGACAAAAGGTCAGCACATGCACCCTTCTACCAGCTCCTCAGGAGGAAAAAGAAAACCGCAGCTGTGAGGTATGGGTTACACCTGGCAAAGGCATCATGTGATCAGCTGCATGCACTCTAAGAGACACTTTTCTATTCCTTCTCCACTTCAAAGGTGTGCAAGCTGTAAACTTTTCATGAAAATAGGAACATTTGGAACAACTGAAAGAACTGGGCCAGACGGGACAGGAACAGCCAGTGCCTATGATTAGGAGACCTCGACTGGGAGCTGAGCAGTTGTTTCACTGCTGTGCTCTGCCTGGAAGCACCTGCGTCACCTGGGAACTTGTTAGAAATGTGAATACTTGGGTCCCATGAAGGTCCATCAGTAATTCTGGGGATAAGGACCAACAACCTGTTTTCACAAGCCTTCCTGTAGTTTGAGGGTCCTTCAAGTCTACCTAGCACAAGGACAGTTCAAGGTCATCAAAAGCAGAACATGCTCTCTGGCCACTTGTACCTAAGCTGTTACAACTCACTTGGCATCTGAAAACCTGATCCATGTCATAAAAGGCACAAGGGACGGGACAAAGCTCAGGGAGGTTTAGACAAAGCCTACCAGTGTTATGACCCCATAGAGCTTTTCTACTTTCTCCTTGAGTTCCCGGAAGCAGGAGGACAACCGATCATGCAGTGGCTTGAGCTGCTCTGTCAGCTTCTCCCCATGGATGCGGATCCCTTCTGTGAGCAGAGGCATCTGGAAGGAAAGGCACAAAAGGAATAAAACATGATTTAGGAAGAAGAGGGATAATTCGGATTTGGAGATTGGGGAAGGGTAGGGTGGGATGGACTGGCTGACTGGTGGACTTGGCACTACTGAATGACAATGACACTTCCCAGGTGGGGGCATGTGAACTGGACTATTCCAGTGGACAATGTGGAGAAGTCTTTACGCCAAGGACAAAGGCAGGCCCTAAGCTGGGGAAGGGCTGACGGCAAGGCAGATCCCACTGAGCCCTGGTGCACTTCTGAACTTGATGGCTACAATTTCTTCCATTGCCTACTAAAACAATGAGAATAGAGAAAAGGGCCAACCTCTCTCAGCTACTTGTGCACGCCAGGGAACCAGCTTATAGTCTTTGATCTCAGCTCTAGGAAGTGCCCTGCCAACACTATGCAGCTAAAGTAAATGCCATTCCTAGGTCTCGCTGCCAAACACACACACCGATAGTCTGTGCTTCCAAAAGAGAAAAAAGAAAAAGCAACTCAGGAAGTGGCCTTGGAGAGTGAAGTTTAGGAGAGCAGCCTGGGTCAAGCACTGTGGCCACCCAGCTGCAGGCCCTGCTGTGCACACCTGGCCCCCATACACAGCTGGCCCCTGTGCATACCTGTAATGCTATTAGTCGCTTTAGCAGCTCTACCTTCTCCTGGTCTTCAGGATGCTCCTGTAAGTATTTTTCGGTAAAAAAAGCCTAAAAGCAAAGCATATAAGCATGAATTAGAACACATTCCTTTCTGTGCACTTGACCTTAACAGGCAGAAAGCCTGGGAAGGTGAACAACATCTGTTCTGATAAACCAGGAATTTCGAACTAAAAGTTTCTTCCTTTCCTGGGATGGTCCTTATCCCACGGTGGAAAATAGTTTTTAAAAGTATGTGCTTGGGCTGGGGCTGTGGCTCAGAGGTAGAGTGCTTGCCTAGCAGGTGTGAGGCACTGGGTTCAATCCTTGGCACCACATTTAAAAAAAGTATGTGCTCTTCTGCGATGTTTCTGAAATCATGCCAATTCCCACCAAGAGTACGTTCTCAGCAATCACCACACCCACGTGTGCATGAGCATAAGCATGCATGCACACACTTCCAGGCACACTCACCAATCACAAGAATTATCAGCAAAGAAAAATGTCATTAAAAGAACTTCTCCAAAGAAAGTCCAAATGACAATATCTAAAAATGAATCATTAAATTGTGTAGATATCATAAGGAAAAAAGTAAAACTTTAACAGGCTGGAGATGTGGCTGACAGCTTCTATGCTCTTGCACTTAATACTGGCTGTGTGACATTTCTTCCCTATGCTAAGTGAAAGCTAGCATCTGTACTCTTCACGTATCAACCATGCAAAAGGCATAGATAGGAAGACATTCTGAGGCTATTAAATGCTGGTTGCTCTTCTTGTTTCATATCACTACCATGTTCATCAATGAACACTCAGGCCAGCTAAGGCCCTGTGATAGGAAAATAAAAACCAAACTGAAATCCCAAACTCAGGCCTTGCATCTTAAAGACAGGATTCATTAGGAAAGAGAGAAAGAAGTCTGTAGTGAACATTTCTAGCAAGAATCATATATATTTTCTCCTGGGACTTTGACCTTCGTTACTCAAAGTGCTTTCAAACACCGACTTTACTCACTCCTTTCCTCTACTCCTGGGAAAACCATACCACCCTTAAACAAAACCCAAGAGCTCTTGAAAACTACGGTATGAATATGAAAGTGACCCATTCTATGTGGCAAATGGAACAGAAGCCAACTTTGTAGACAGATGTTAGGGTTGAATTGCATCTTGCCAGTGCCCCCGCCCTGTTCATGTTGGAGTCCTAACCTCTGGCACCTCAGAATGTGACCCTGCTTGGCAACAGGGCTGTTGCTGATATAATTTATTGAGACCATTATACTTGCAGCTGAGTGGGCCTAGATCTGATATGACTGGGGTGCTCATAAGGTGAAATTTGGAGACACTTGCACACCGGGAGATTGCACGGAAGGAGTCATAAGGAGAAGACACCTCTGCAGGCCAAGGTACCGCCAGCAAACCACCAGAAGCTAGGGGTAGGCATGGGCCATGTCCTCCTTCCTGCACAGCCTGCAGGAAGAACCAACCCTGCAGACACTCTGTTTTCAGCCTCCTGGCCTCCAGAATGGTGAGAGGACACAACTGGGTTGTTTTAAGCCACCTGTATGTGGATCTTTGGGACCGCAGCCCTAGCAAAGTCATAAAACAGAGAAATGTCCGTACAAGCAGCCCAAGCACCAGGAGGAGGCATGAGGGAACTGCCCAATGACGCTCCCTGCAGCCAGTGTTGTATTTGGAGGGAACATCAATAAAAACAGAAAAGTAGCGTTTAAGTTCTCATCCACTCTTACCTTTCAAGTGCAAGAAGTTTCAATTTTTGAAAGTTGAAACAAATTTTTGACAATCGATAAAATGCACTGAGACTCCCAAAGCATCTGTTGGGCCCCAAAGCACCCCCAGAGCAGTGTGCCCTGAAAGTCATTTCTCAGCAGAGCCCAGCCTTGCCAAAGAAAGGGCTGGTGACAGCGAACGCCTCCTGCATTCTTGTCCCTCAGCCATGTATAAAGCTCTGGTTTGGATGGGTCACCACTACCAAGTATGCTGCGATGAGTTTCCCAATTGAGGACCAGAGGTCATGATGATTAATGGTTTTTTACTTTCTGGACACTGGGAATTGGGCCCAGGGATGCTCTGCCACTTATCTTCATCCTAATCCCTTATATTTTTTGAGATGAAGTTTCACTAAATTGCTGAGACTGGCCTCAAACTCGAGGTTTTCCTCTTTACCTTCCCAAGTCACTTGGATTATAGGCATGTCCCACCATACCCAGGTAATTAATGGGTTCAGCTTTCTCTTATTTTAGAAGTTTACAAAGTTACACATTAATTAACTATGAATTAGTAGTTTTTTTAAGTCAAAGATCCTGAAATCTACTTATTTGTTCATATATCTTTGCTTTTTTTTCCATTTTAATTAGAAGTCTATAACAATGAAAATATTTCATATGAAACTGTATCTCATTCATAAATATTGGCATATAAATATTTGTGGGCCACAATGGCAGATGCTTATAACCCCAGGCACTTGGGAGGCTGAGGCAGAAGGATCCCAAGTTCAAGGCCAACCTGAGCAACTTAGCAAAGCCCTAAGAGATTTAGCAAGACCCTATCTCAATAATAAATTAAAAGAGCTGGGGATGTGGTTCAGTGGTTAAGGCCCCTAAGTTCAATCCCTAGTATCAAAACAAACAAACAAACAAACAAACAAACAAACGTGCTGAGAGATAAGTCCATGGCAGAGGGCCTTGGTTCAATCCCCACACTGAAATTTAAAAAAAGAAAAAAATGTGGTTTAGGGACACTGTATAAAAATAACACAGGAAAACTAGTACCAGAAAGAGTACACACTGCAAGCATTATGGTATTAAAACCATACTGCATTTTGGACTCTATCTTTGTATTAACTTCCATCATAACAGTGGAAATTATTATTGAAGCAGAACACGAGCAAACTAGAGTTTATCCTTGGTGCTGAACCGTTCCTAGCTGCAGAGCAGAGCACAGGGAAGAGAAGACACCTGTTCGCTGTCTACCTCCCAAATAAGAGAGAACACCAGGTGCACCGTCCAGAGGCACGCCGGTGGGGCGTCTTTCAGTGACACTTTATGGGGAGGTGGCCTATCCCTGATGGCTGCTGCTGGTCTCCGGGAGGTGGGAGGTCAGGGATGATCCTTTTGCCCATTTCATAGGCCCATTCATAGAGGGGAGAGTGAGATGTCAGAGATGTTACAAGCAACAAATTCGCCAAGTGCAGAGTGGCACAGAGGGAGGCCTGGAGCCCTGTGGGATTCCGGGACCCTGCCCACCTTCTCATAGTTGGAGAATCCCCCCATGACGGCTGGGTCCACGATGCCATTGAGCAGCATGGAGAGCGGGTGCACGGAGAGGGACCGATCCCAGGCATGCTGCTGCACGCAGTTGCTGATCCTCTCATTGGTCAGCTCCATGGTTTCGATGGCATTCTCCAAGGGGCTGATTTCCTCCTGGGAAGAGTGGAGGGAGACGGATACCTGTGAGCTCCAGAGCAAGGACTGAACAGGCTGAACTCCCCTCAAGAGGTGCCAGCTCCCACCAGCTACAGGACAGTGCAGTTTTTGCTCCTCCAGATTGTTTACTGGGACACTGCACTTCTCTGCCAGTGTTGGCAAGAGACAAAATAAGCTATTTAAAGTCCCCTGGAAGGCGGAATGATTGACTCGAACACTGGGGCCCTGGCAGTGATGATTCCTTGCGCACAGTGTCTACAGAAAATGTAAAAAAAATGTAAAAAAATTCAAGTCATAGCAAGGATTTTCTCAGGCAAAGCCTCCTCAGAGATTTTTGAGACCAAGGACAGCAGAAGAGCAGGCTTGAGACACTCTGGACCACCTAAAATGCTTCCTGATGCCTCCTCTCTGAGAAAAGACAAGTGATTTTGAGGCAAGTGGTCTCAGAAGCCTCATATTCAGACCACACAGAGTAACTGCAGCACAGATTCTACAGCCGAAGAACTCGGAACAGCAGGATGTATTAGAATTCATCTGAGTTTGGGATGAAAACAGAATCAGAAACAATACAGATTCAGAGAGTGCTCCCTATGGAAACATCTTCAAGGTTTTCAGAAAACTCCTCCCCTTCATTTTACCACTGTCAGTTAGATGACCTCCTACTCTAGACATCAGTCCAAATGTCTCTGTCCAGAAACCATCCACACTTGAAGAATAAGGATTTATCACTAGTGTTAGAGAGCACACTGAACTTCAGCTCAGACTTAGGCAACTAATACTTGTTTTTCATTCTTTGGTGGGGCTGGGATTGAACCCAGGGCCTTGTGCATGCTAGGCAGGAACTCTGACGCTGAGCTACACCCAAGCCCAAGAAATGTTTCCTCAATATCTCCTTGGTGCCAAGTACTATGCTATGCACCATGGTTACAAAAGTGATTAAGGTACATAGTTGTCTCTCACTACCAGGGACAGTAGTGAGGCCAGCAAGTGGCTTTGCTCAGTGGCAACTACAGAGGTGAACTGGGGACTAGGAACAGGGCAATAGTAGGGAGTCTAGAAATAAAACAAATTAATACACTGTGGGGGGTTGGTTCCAGGACACTGAGGGCATCAAAACCCGCAGAAGCTCAAGTCTCCAATGTGAAATGGTGCAGAATTTGCAAATAACCTATGAACATCCTCCCATATACTTGAAATCATCTTGAGATTACTTGTAAGACCTGATGATGTAAATGCCACAAAAATAGTTGTTAGGTTCGATCCTCAGCACCAAAAAAAAAAAAAAAAAAAAAAAAAAAAAAATAGTTGTTAGACTGTATTGTAGGGAATAACAACAAGGAAAGTCTGTTTGTGTTCAGTACAGATAAGCCATCTTAGACTCCACAGCCTGCCATCAGTGGTCAGTTAAATCCACGACTGGTTTAATCTGTAGGTGTGGAACCTGCAGATTCTGAACACCAACCATAATTCATGGCTGGCAGGAGCTTATGGTTTTAATGGGGACTTGGGACAGGCAGATTTGACAAATTAGAAATATGCCCAGGCCAGGCATGGTGGCTCAGGCCTGTAACCCTAAGGAAGGACTTTTGAAGCCAGCCTGGACAATTTAGCAAGATTCTGTCTCAAAATTAAAAAAAAAAAAAAAAAAAAAGACTGAGGGTGTAGCTCAGTGGTAGAGTACCCCTGGGCTCAACCCCAATACTGCAAAACCAATGACAGGAAAAAAGAAAGGGGGAGAGAGAGAGAGAGGGAGGGGGGAAAAAGAAAAAGAATATGACCAGGGTGTGACGGGGCCCAGGCAACCTGGTTGGGCATTTGACAGGACAGGGGCCTAAAGTGGGCCTCAGCGGGAGTTAGGTCAGGCAGATAAAATGACCTGGTGTCACGGAAAACTGAAAGAGCGTGGAGCTCTCCGCTTAGATTTCTTAGGAGCTGGCAGAAGGTGGACAGAGTGGACAGAGGTGGACGGAGGTGGACGGAGGCGGAAGAGCAGAGTCGAGGCCTTGTGCACCTAGAGGAGGAGTCTGGCTCTTAATTGTGGGCACGAGGGACCACAGCGGCGTGAGCATGAGAACTCGTAAGAAATGGTCCGGGGGACTCGCTGGAACTGATGGCACCCCCAGGCTGAAGCAGGGGGGAAAGGGACAGCCCAGGTAGTGAGGCCAGCAAGTGGCTTTGTTCAGTGGCAACCACAGAGGTGGACTGGGGACCAGAAACAGGGCAATAGTAGGGAGTCTAGAAACAAAGTGATACACAGTGAGAAGGTACAACCGGCAGCGGTGGGGAGTGAGGAAGGGCAAGAGCTGAGAGTAGAAGGAGAGGCTCTGGGAGAGGCTGTGATCACAGGCCGGACCTCCTAGAGGCATTCTAAAAATGTGCTGGGCACCGGCAGGATCATGGGCGAGAGGACACGCCTCTGTCCACAAAAGAGTCATTCACGGTGAGTGGTGAGTGACCTTTAGGGCTGGTATAACATCGGCTCTACAAAGCAGGCCCATCACACAAACGTGGCTTTTATTTCTCTTTCGAAAAACAAAGTTGGCCAGAGGAGGCCGGCCAAGCCGGGGAGGAGGCAGGGGAAGGCCACAAAGGCTGGGATTATGTTTGTAAGACAGAAAGTTTTTATTTCTGGGTGCCAGTTCCAGATGACTCACTGTGGAAATCTGTTTGACTTCAAACCACTTGAGAATCCCGGGGAAGCTATAGGCGGTGGTGTACGTGGTCCGCTCGATCCACATGGTCTAGTGCAAGGAGGAAAAGAGGAGACCCCCGTCAGCTCCCGGGCCAGGCGGAAGCCCCCGGGTCAGGAACGTGCCTCCTAGCCAAAGGGCCAGATTTTCTCTCGAATTTAAGGATTTTGATGTTTGAGGCTAAGGGTGATCATCCACTGGGGCCCTCCCCTCTAAAGCTGGAGACCAGAGGTCCAGCAAGGTGTGACCCTCAGTCTGCAATTTTCCATCAGGTCGACAGCCTGTGGTCTAGGTGATTGGCAGGCGAAGCCTCCGTCCCCAGGGGGGTCACCATTTCGGCTGCGTGTGTGGATGAGGTGAAGGCCCCCAGTCCGGATGCCCGTTTTTCCCCACTTTGGAAGGACAATGGGGTAGACTCACAGCAAATTCGTTGTCTGGATCCTTTTCTCCTTTCCGGAACGGCCGGGAATATCTGAACTGCTGCACTTCGTTGGCCCTGTAGTAGCTGGGAAAGGACAGAGTGACCTCGCTGGACCAGCTCCCTCACAGCCTGCCCCTGTCCGACTCCCACAGACCTGGCGACCCCCGTGAGGCTCCCACTCAACTATCTCCATGCAGATCGGGGCCACACCAAAGGCCGAGGCTGTGTGGATTTCCTGCAATTCTCGAGTTCATTATTTAGGAGTTTGTTTTGTAGCTCACACTTTCAAAAGGTAATGCGGGATCTCATTCACGTGCCTCTGTGACAGGCCTATGAACCTCAAGAGACCGGGGTGAGCCCTGAATCACTGGGGGGTCCTGCCAGTTGGTCCTCAGTGATGCTTCTGAGTGGACAAAAGAGCTAAGAGATCTGACGCCTAAAATGAAACTCCTGATCACGAAAGTTTGGAAGACAAACGAGATCAGGCACGGGTCTTCCAAACTTTAATGAGTTTAAGGCTTTGCTTTAATGGACCCCAAATAAAATGTAAGTTTTTTGTTGTTGTTGTTTTGTTTTTAATTTGAAAAAAGCCACTTACTTTAAGATCTGCTCTGGAACGGGCTTGTCCTTGTAGCTGGGCGGCAGGCTCATCACGGGCTTCACGGTGAAGCACTGCATGTCTGAGGAGCACGTTAAGGAAAGCGGAGAGGCTGGCCTCGCAGGAAAGCCACAGTGAGGCCCCATGCCCCACTACAGCCGGACACAGCGTGGGCGTGGACCATTCCCTTTACCCTCAGGCCTGCGCCACACTGAACATGGGGCGCCCCTCCGTATCACCAACGTCATTTCTCCCAGGACACTGCCTGTGGTGGGACACCTGGCAAGCATCTGCGACAGCAAATGCCAGGAAAGAGGTGGTTAGAAGTGGTTTTACATCATTTCTTCTGGATAAGGATCCCTTGGAAATAGCCAGACTTCAGAGCCGGGCAACAGGAAGTGCTTGTTTTTGGAAACCACCTGCTGGCTGAACACCCTGCCTTGGAATGTACCAGGTGTTCTGAGTTTATATACAACGTACACAGCCACCCTACTAGCTGGATGTCACCATGCTCCTTCAGCAGAGGAAGATGGAGGATGAGGGAGGTTAAGACCCAAGATCACACAACTGGGAGGAGGTGAAGTCAGGCCTCCAAACCCGCCAGGGGTACAGGTGTACCTTCTCTGATTTAAAGATGAGTCTTAGAATCAGTTCCTCCCCAGGGTCCTACACAGCTGGCCCTCCATACCCACGGGGTGTGCATCCAAGGATTCAGTCAACCTTGGAGCAAAAATATTTTTTTAAGCCAGGTGTGGTGGCACATACCTATAAATCCAAGCAACTCATGAGGCTGAGGCAGGAGGATTGCAAGTTTGGGGTTAGCCTCGGCAACTTAGCAAGACCTTGTCTCAACATAAAAAAATCAAAAAAGGAGTGGAATGTAGCTCAGTGATAGAGTGCCCCTGGGTTCAATCCCCAGTACTATAAGTAAATAAAGCTATATCTATCTATGCATATATTTTAATTCTGTCTTTGGTGAAGTGTACAGATGTCTTTTTTGGGGTCCCTATTCTCTGAACAATAGTGCCAACAACTGTTTTACATAGTATTTGGGATTCTAAGTCATCCAGAAAAGATTTAAAGCACATAGGAGGAGGTGTACAGGTTCTATGTAAATCCTACCCCTTACAAGGGACTTGGGCATCTGACTTTGGGGGTATCCATGGTGAGAAGGGGTGCTGGGAGCGTGTCCTGGGATCAGTTCCCCTAAGGGTAATGAAGAATGACTGTGTATCATTTCAGTCTCTAACAGAATACTGAACCCAGAACAGGAAATCATGCTCCCCTCAAGATCCCCATCCGGCTACAGCATACCCCAGGTTGCTTATCACTCTTCCCTAAGGGTCTTAGAGCCCCACAGACTTTACATCAAATGGGAGCCTGAGGCAGAATGTTTCAGTGAGTGGTCTGAGGACATGGGACATATCCACTGCACAGAAGGGACTGCACCCTTAGCTTCTTTGGCTTAGTTGCACCTGTCTGTCCCAGGGTTTAAGGGCCCTGAGACACTTTCCCCACAGCAAGGATGCACTGCTTCGGGGACATCTTGATGTCTTCTCCCGGGGGTGTGGTACTGGTCATCTTCTCTGCATTGGGGAACTGGGTCAGGAGCCTCAAGCTAAAGTCTTCCCGCCTCTCGTATTCCTTCCCCCGGTAGATGAAGATTTTATTCTGCAGGTCAAGAGACAGGGAAATCATTAAACATGACAAGTGGAGAGTCAACCTGCAAACGGCACAGACGGGCAGACAGGAGTAGCCTGCCTCCTGGTTTAAGTCCACTAGGTCACCAGGCACGCTGCTGATCTTCTCAGTGAAGAAAGGAAGTGCATTCATTCACCAACCAGAGCTACGCGGCTGGTTCTTATACTTTTCTCAGGTTTTTGCTCAAATGTCATTTTCTTACTGAAGTCTTTCCTGTTTTCTCTAAAGTGGCCACTTCACCCCCAATGCCTGCCCATCTCTTCCCCTACCCCGTTCTCCGTGACACTGAGTCTGCCCCACACAAGGCAGTGTTCTGGGCCATGACACACTCGATGTTTTACTGATTCATCCTAATTTTTGTCCCTCCAGGCTAGAGTACATCCAGGATTCTGGTTTGTTCGGGGCTCTGCCCCCATCCCTGCGTTAGAGTGAGACACACAGTAGGAATTTGACAAATATTTATTCAATGACTGGTTCATTCTCTGACACATGGCTCTGTCCTTTCCCAGCCCTGCTGTCCCAGTGACTGGTTCTCCTCCTCCTCCAGTTACACAGGCCGGAAACCTAGGAATCACCCTTGCTACGCGCCCCTCGTCCCCCACGCAGCCCGTCAATCATCCTGGAACTTCAGGTGCATCACCGCGTTCTCTGCACTTGTCTTTAAAGCCTCCATCATCACCTCCCTATTCCAACCTGTCCTCTCTTGCCCGACATCTGCAATGGCATTTTATTGGCTTGTTGGCACACATGTCCCACCCATTCTCCGTACCAAGGCCATACTAACTCCTTTCTGATGTGAAAAATCTGCAGTCACCCTCTCTGCTCCTGGGATGCGGACAACACAGCCCCTGTGCCCCCAAGACCCTGCGGACCCCTCCTGCCTCACCTGCTCCCTGTGCCCACTGCACGGGTGGTTATTCCTGGGCTGTCCTGGGTTCTGGCCTGCTGTTCCCTCTGCCGGTCCTCTCACCGGTGCCTCCTTGATTCCCTGCTCACCTTTCAGATTGCAGCTGAGGCAGAAATTCCCTGGCAAGTCCCTTCTGACTCTCCAAAAAAAATCAATGCATGACTGACAAATGATAAATAGACCCTGTTTTCATATAGAACTATGAATCTTGAGAAAGGCACCATGACCACAATCGGGATATAGAACAGTTCCATCAGCATCAGATATTTATTTCCTCAGGCCCTTTAAGCCAAAGCTCCTCCAGCCACGAGACAACCATTGATCTGTTTCCCAACAGAAAGTGATATCTTAGCAGGAACATCATATAAATAAAAGTCAGAGCCTGGAGCCTTTGATGCCTAACTCCTTTCCCTTTGCACCATGCATCTGAGATTGATCCATGTGGTTCTGTCTCAGCATCCTGTTCCTTTTCACCACCGAGTAGTATTCCACCAAGCAGACAGGCCAGGTTGATCTCTCCACCAGTTGGCAGGCACTGGGGTCTGCAAACCCCCCCCCCCCCCCCCCCCCCCCCCCCGCGATCTTTGTGAAGAGACTGGTTTCCATTTCCTGTCGGTAATACCCCCTGGTTACAGGCTCCTACTGAACAGGATGCTTCTTTTCATTTACAGTTTAAATTTTACCTTCACTGTGTGATCATTAAACACCTTCCCCATCAGCTGTAAGACCCAGGACCGCTGACGGGAACAGTAGGGTATCACTAGACCCACACGGACCTGGCACAGATTGCAAGCCCAGGGACTACGCTCCCTACTCAGAAGCTCTGTTAGGACGTACATCACTTCTTTATGTCACTTTTTCCTTTTTTTAATCACAGGATGACATGATATATGCCTCAACAAGCTCAGGTCTAAGCGAAGCACCCCTCTGGCAGGACATGCGAGTTTTTGTTTTTTGAAGCCTCTATCCCACCATAGGTATGTTTGAGAAGGAAGAAAAATACGGTCCTTGTCACCATTACAACAGAACCGTTTTTATTCCCGGGAAGCTCTCGTGGAGTTGTTTTTGGGAAACTGGCTTTTTTTTTAAAGTTGCTCTGGTTAGAAATACGATCAACAGTCAGGCACACGGAGCCGCACTTTCCCGTCTGGTTTTCCCCTTTCTCATTCCACCAGAGGAAAGGCATCCGGCCAAGCGGCCAGAACGCGGGGTGTGGGGGTGTGGGGGTGTGGGGTGAAGAGGCCGCTCAGGAAGCCGTTCCTGCCCGGCCCGACCTCCCACAGCGGGGCGAGGGCCAGCAGCTGCGAAGAGCCACTGCCATCTGGAAAACAGACCACTCTCCTCGAGACCACCCTCAGGCGCCTCACCCGCAGGAAGGAAGGGAAGCCCTGGCCGTAGTAGCCCACGGCGAAGTATTCCGGCTGCGGTCTCATGGCCTTCATGATGTTCTCATAGAAGGAGGCTCTTTTTTTCTGGAAAAAAAAAAAACACAAGACATTCCCGTGGATGGTGACAGGGGCACAGCGAGCAGAACTTAAAAACCCAAAACACAAGAAACCAGCCTGTTTGCTGTGTTTTCCCACATAATGCAAGAGATAGAGAGGTCTCCATGGGCAGAAGGGGGATTCTTCTCTGGGGTCAGGGGTGTGTGTGGGGCCTTGGGGCCGCGCCCAAGGTGACAGACTGGGGTGCACTTAACCAGACACGCAGGAGAGGGTAGGGGACACTCAGGTTCAGACCCAAGAAAGCCAGAAGAGGATGCCCTGCTTCTCAATACCTGGGCCACCCTTCTCAATGGCTTACGATCGATTCTTCCCTTGTCCACAGGCGGGGGACCTGGGGGATTCTGGGGGATGACCCTAAACCCCACCCCACAGTGGGGACCTCTGTAATGGACCTGCGTGAGGGTCTGTCAGAGTCAGGTTTTTGTAGGAGGGCAACGTGTTACCTCATCTCAGGTCAATTTGGCTCAGGAAACTATTAAGTGAATCTTGGGTCTGTGATGGAAGAAGCTGGTATAGTTTTCTTTTTTACAACGTGTTCTTCACAAACCACCTCCTCAAATAAAGAACCATCCGTGACAATGGTGACCTGATATTTTTGTGACTCTTCTAAAATTTACCCTGCACAGCACTGTGCTTGCCCACCAATGGTCATCCTGAAGGCTGGTTTTTTTTTTTTTTTTTTTTTGTAAGGAATTGAACTCAGGAGTGTTTAGCCACTGAGCCACATCCCCAGCCCTTTATATTTAGAGACAGGGTCTCGCTGACTTGCTGAGGGCTTTGCTAAATTGCTGAGGCTGGCTTTGAACTCACGGTCCTCCTGCCTCCACCTCCCAAGCTGCTGAGGTTATAGGCATGTGCCCCTGTGCCTTAGCTGGCTATTTTTGTTTTGCTTTATGGTTTTTAAATAGCCGAACCGTGCCTACAGCCAGGTGTGCCACACTGGTTCAGGGAACCGTCCAAGTTGAGCGTTCCAGTGACATCTGGGAGAACGCAGGACAGAACCGGGACCTGGCAGACGCTCTTGCAGCTGAGATGTGCACAGGGGCACCCCCGGAGAAATAAACCCAGCCCAAGGGTGGGTGGTTCCCTCATTTAGCAGCGCCTCCGGGTGTGGATTACAAAATAAGCTCTTTCTGATGAACAGGATGTGTGAAAGCAGCTGGATGTCAGAGCAGAGGGGAGCCAGGAACAGGGAGGGTCCCTGAGAAACAAAGAGCAGTGGGAAGGGACCCTGGGGGGCAGGGGCAAGGCTGCACCAGGTCACCCTTCCCTGGGGCTCGGTGCTTGACCTCCCCTTGGGGTCAGCCCTACTCCCTAGTCCTGGACCCTCCAGGGAGGATAATCTGGAGAACAGACATCAAAGCCTTTGGATCACACCTTTCCTCTGATCCCTACTTTTTTCAATTTGCAAAAATATTTTCTTGAACGCCGATCTCAGCAGCCCCAACAGCCCAGACTCACCAGGAGGCTGCCGAGGCCCTCGTAGTCGAACACTTTGCTCTCGTAGGTCTCAGCCAACTCTTTGCTCAGTTTGATGGCCTTCTCCCACATCTTTGGAAAAAGGAAAGCAAGTGAGATACGGGGGACAGTGCAGCCACTGAGCCAGCCGCTAAGGTCACTGGAGAGTCATTAGTGTGGAGTGTGCAGCCAGGGGCGTTGACAACGTGTTTGGATTCAACCTTCTTTCCTGGCATCATACGTTACTTGTTATGGTTTGGATGTGAGCTGTCCCCCAAAAGCGCACAGGTGAGGCAGTGCAAGAAGGTTAGAGGAGAAATGATCGGGTTGTGAGAGTCTTAACCCAATCAGTGATTTAATCCCCTGATAGGGATTAACTGAGTGGTCACTGAAGTGATAGGGTGTGGCTGGAGGAGGTGGGAATTGGGGCTTTGGGGTACATATTTGTATCTGGAAAGTGGAGTCTCTCTGCTTCCGGATCACCATGATGTGAGCTGCTTCCCTCCGCCACCCTCTTCCACCATGAGTTCAGCCTCCCTAAAGCCCCGAGGAACAGAGCTGGCCTTCCAGGGACTAAGACCTCTGAAACCGTGAGCCCTCCAATCAACTTTTCTTCCCTAAAATTGTTCTGGTCAGATGCTTTAGTCACAGCAGCAAAAAAGGCTGACGGAAACAGTTACTAAAGGGTGTGTATCCCTTTTTCAAATAGGTGAGACCAGAATGGCTTCAGATTTTGGATATTTGAACAGACTACACTGATTCTGCATCCCTAATCCAAATGCTCTAAAATCTGTTGGTGCTCAGCAGTTGGAGATTTCAGAGTATTTTGTATTTATTTTTGTTTTTTTTGGTACTGGGGATTGAACTCAGGGGCACTCGAGCACTGAGCCACCTCCCCAGCCCTATTTTGTATTTTATTTAGAGACAGGGTCTCACTGAGTTGCTTAGCGCCTTGCCGTTGCTGAGGCTGGCTTTGAACTTGCCATCCTCCTTCCCCAGCCTCCTGAGCTGCTGGGATTATAGGCATGTCCCACTGCGCCTGCGTTTTGTATTTTTGATTAAAGATGCTCCACTTGCATATCTTGAAAGCTCTGCCAAGAGGCATCTTCTGCACTTCTCTTTGACAGAAGATGTGTCCCCATACGGGGCCCGTGCTGAGTTTAAAGGGCAAAGAACTGAAGACAATTGAAAGGAGAGAGAAGCCATTTCCACAGCCTCGGACCTGACGGCATGGAAGTGCTGCTGGAGGGGAAAGGAGGCGGGTGTGGGACTCTCATCTGCGGCATGCGTGTCTGTTGGGGGTCCTGTCTGTGTGTGCAGGGAGATTGTTTGAGAAGAGGTTAACAGTGCTGTGTTGTGGAGTCTGGCACAGTCTTTCCATGTACGGCATTAATTTCCTATTTCTACCCCAAATCACCTACTGAAGGTGAAATAGAGATTCATGCTGGTGCACATGTTCAGTGCTGGAGCGAGCACCCCAGGTTGGGCCTTCCCCTCCCCCTGGCTGCCTGGACTGTCTCCTACAGGGAGGGTATTCCACACGCAGCGTCTGGTCACTTCCTGCTTCATTCTTGCTAAGGAGGTGCCTTGCGCCATCAGTTCTGGCTGCTGGAGGAATGCATGTGCAGCCAGGGCAAAACACTGTGACCCTAAATCTTGTAAAGTCTCCATTTGCCAAATTAACCCTTCTGAAGTTTCAGGGCCTGGATCACTGAAAAGACTGCACAATGCGCCACGTGGAAAGCAGCCCAGGTCAGCTGGGTGCAGCGCAGGAAGCCAGTCAGCAGCCGTGGAGTCAGGGAGTCCTACCAAGGTCTCTCTTCTCGCCACCCAATGCTACGCACTCCCCTGCGTAGTGTCAGAACGGGAACAGCCTGCCACAGACCAACCATGTGATCAGAGGGGTGGAGGTCTGAGCCACATGTTTCTGGTGCTAACTCCAGGGAGCTGATGGGGGCTGGAGATGGAGTTCAAGCATTCAGGCAAAAACGGAGTCAGTCGTGTACGTGATAGAAAGTTCTGCACACTGAGGCAAAGGTGAGCCTCCTACTTGGTGAATACATCTTTTTTTTTTTTTTTTTTTTTTTGGTACCAGGGATTGAACCCAGGGATGCTAAACTACTGAGCCACATCTCCAGCCCTTTTTATTTTGAGACAGGGTCTTGCTGAGTTGCTTAAGGCCTCACTAAGTAGCTGAGGCTGGCTTTGAACTCACCATCTTCCTGCTTCCGCCTCCAGAGCACTGAGATTACAGGCGTGCCCCACCATGCCCAGCTACATCATTCATTTTTCAGACAGGGTCTCACCACGTTGCCTAGACTGACCTCAAACTTCTAGGGCCAAGTGATCCTCTTGCTCAGTCTCCAGAAGAGCTAGGACCACAGGCGTGCACCCCTGTGCCTGAAGGACACATGGATTTGCTGGGAAAGGTGACATGCCCTGAGTTCCTGGGGCAGGGTGGGGGGTAGAGGGAATATGGGTGGACACAGGGGCACTAGGTTTGGGACCCTTCCACACCTTACTCTTCACTTGGTTGGTTCTGATTTGTATCTTTTATAATAAAACTGTAACTGTTAACAGCACTTTCCGGAGCTCTGTTGTTATTCCAGTAAATGATCAAGAGGGACTCGGGAACCCCGACATTTCTAGCCAGTTAATCAGCACTATAGGTGGCCTGGGGACCCACAAACTCCTGGCTGGTAACAAAAGTAAGGTTCAAAAGGGGAACTGGCTCCTCCATCCTGTGTTCTCTGTGCCAAGTGGGAGCGATCAGCATTGCAAATTCATCCAAGACAGCCATTTCTCTTTGCACAGGTACAGAAACAAATAACCCAAGACTCACTTTGCCTTTGTCGAAATAGGATATGATTTCCTGGTACAGCTTCTCTTTCAGCTCTTGCTGGGTATAAACAAAGTAACTGTCCCTCTGAAGCAAATGGGGCACGCAGGGCTTGTCGGACCACTGAAAAGGAACAAAGGCCACACGAGGGGTAAATGTGACAGATTCATCTATCAAGAGATCAGTGCAACGGTTTCCAGGCCCCCCCCCCACCAAAAAAATAGGAAAATGCACACGCGCGCACAGACATGGACCCGTCCATATTGTATTTTAAATTATTTACTGAACACAAAAAATTACACACACACGTGCCCATATGCCAGCTCCCAAACAAGTGTCACACCAAATGGACAAACACTCGCGGCATTCCCAGGAAAGTAAGGAACAGAGCAGAATGGCTCACCAACGCGACGACTGCGCTGATGGCATAATTAACACAATCAGATGTAGGAAACAAGCGAGTGTAAGAGGGGCAGGAGGAGGGAAAAGCATCACCATGTGCAAACATTATGGCTGTATTCCTCACGACACAAGCCTGCCTGCTGAGAGCCCTCCACCCACGACAGGAGAAAAAGTAGTTGGATTAAAAAGAAAATCAATAATTTGAAAATAAATAATTTTGGATACAAAGGTAAAAACAATAAAGGAGATAATGGAAGAAAAGACCCAATCAAAAATAAACGCCAATAGACACAACCACCCGGAGTCAATGTCACAAACGTGAAAGGCGCCTGTGTGGGGAACTGGGACCCGCCCTCGAAGGCCACCCCAGCAGATTGCATCAAAGGGGAAGTCGTACCACCACGCTTCTGGGTGACAAAACTCGTTTCATGAACATGCAAATTCTCACTGAAGTCATTTTTAAATTTTGGGATTCCAACATTCAAATGTAAAAATAAACAGGAAGGAAGAGGAAGAAAAACTAGAAAGCAATAAAGAGTAGCTCCCAGAGGATAAACCACATTCTAAAGAATGAGTCACTAAATCTGTGGTGCTAGGACAGGAACCGGAGAGGCAGGCACTCAGCCTGTGGTGACACTGGGATCGCATGCCCAGGAGGATGTGGACTGTGCTTCATAAATGCTATCTCTACTGAGTAACTACCTGTAGGGCAAGAAAAGCTGCATCTGAACCTCCCACCCACACCAGGACCAAGAGGTGGTCATTCTGAGCAGGCCAAATGAAAAGACCAGGAGTTACAGACCTGGGGGATCTTTTCTTTCTCTTTTGCACTTTTTGTTTGTTTAGTTATGATTCTGGGGATGGAACCAGGAGTTACAGACCTGGGGGATCTTTTCTTTCTCTTTTGCACTTTTTGTTTGTTTAGTTATGATTCTGGGGATGGAACCCAGGGGCCCTTGACCACTGAAATTACATCCCTAGTCCTTTTTATTTTTTAAGTTTGAGACGGGGTCTTGCTAACTTTCTGAGGATGGCCTCAAACCTCTGATCCTCCTGCCTTAGCATCTGAGTTGCTGGGAATACAGGTGTGTGTCGGGCGCCTGGCAGACACTGTTGTTTCTTTTGGATCATCTGGTAAAATCCAGTCCACAACCCCCACCGCCTACCCGACTGTGAACAGGGAAGCTCCTTAGGAAGGGCTGCGGCAGGGAATTCCTACACTTAGTAGCTTAGAACCATTTAGGCGGATTACCTTAGTATAAAATAAAATTGAATAGTAGAAGGAAACTAATTGCTGGGGATAAGAATGGAGGCCACGAGATCTAACGGAAGGCCACTATGGCGCTCAAGTGAGAGGCGCTGGTGGCCTGGATCAGGGCAGCAGTACGGGGGACGGAGAACCGCTCACAGATGAAAGGCACGCTCTGCACAGAGGGGCCACGGGGCCTGCTCCTGGAGAAGTAGAGGGCAGTGACTGAAAGGGAGGAATGAAGGATGCCTCCGAGCAACTCAACAGACGGCCTCACCATTCAGAGATGGGGAGGAGAGGCACGGCAGGAAGGGCGCCAAGGGGCCGAGAGAGAAGGAGAGACTTCTGTCGGGGACACACTGAGTCCGACTTGTCTATCAGTCACTCAGAGACGAAGACCAAGAGAGCAGTTCTGACATGAATCCCGAGTTAGAGGAAGGTCGGGGGGACCCGGCTCTCTGGGATTCGTGACGTACAGACGCAGCTCTAACGCGCCACAATCCAACTGTGATTAGGGAGAGAGTACAAATAGGGAAGTTCTTCTATGGCACTTTATTCACGCGCAACCCACTCCTCTCCCGTTTTACAAACCTCTTTACCAGTAAATGAACTTGGGTTTTATTTCTTTGATTAGAATGCCAATTACCAGAGGCCTCCAAGTGAGGCTCTGCTTCCTAAGGATTTTCACATAACGGATAACTGACATTTTCCCACCATGGGTCTGAAAAGTAGCTATGCCCACCCAGAAGGTGTGAAAATATCTCAGATCAAGGATATCCCCTGGATAGCGTTCTCTCCTGCTAAAGCCGTGAAGTACATAGAATTTGATCCCAAGGGACGGAAGGCATGCCACCTTCATACCCCATGTAGACCAGCTCTGCTGACCCACGTACCTGCAGAAGCTCGGCATGCAAGAGAAGGGTGTAGGCAGCTTCTGTGTAGTTCTCGCAGTCTCGGTGCAAGTCTCGGAGCTTGTACAGGTATCTGGTAAGAAGGAGAGGTGGGAGGCATGCTAGTCCCCTGGGTGGTGGCCCTGCAGTGGCTTGTTCCTAAGCAGCCCGGGCCTGTGTGCCTGCTCCCCCTCCCCCATTATACAGACACTTCCCCTCTCTCAGGCACAGCCTGTTGCTCACTGTGTTGCTCCCTGCCTTGCTCCATCTCTTCCACCTTCCACTCTTCCTTTAAGGCAATGGGGCTTAAATTTTTCTTAAGGTCTTGTCCCCTTCAGGAAGCCAGCGAAAGCTATGAACTCCCTCCTCAAGAACGTGCATACAGTCCCACAGCTCAGGAGGCTGAGGCAGGAGGATTGCAAGTCCAATCCAGCCTCAGCACCTTGGCACCCTGTGTGTCACACTAAGCAACTCAGTGAGACCCTGTCTCTAACTAAGATATTAAAAAAAGGGCCGAAGATGTGACTCAGTAGTTGAGCGCCCCTGGGTTTAATCCTTGGTACAAAATATATATATATATATATATACACACACACACACACATACATACAGTTGACGCACAAGGTGATTTTATGTTCAGGTGTTCGGGGACTCCGGGGTCAGAATCCATGCCAGCCCCTGTGAGCCAGATTACGATGGCTGGAAGTCTCCTCTCCTTCCCTGAACCCTGACACGCCCCTACGCCTTGCAGTGTAATCTTTTGTGATTCTATTTAAAGAGTTCATTTTCTGTGGGCAAAGGTAGCAAGACAGCTGGCCCAGCGTTTGCTTATTGAAGGAAGGATCACAAGGCCCCGACGCAATCGCGAACGCAAGAAGTTTCCTCAGCTTACCTTATGTATATGTCCTCTCTCTTCTTTTCTTTGTAAAAATTCTACCAAAGTAAACAAACAGACAAAAAAAAAAAAAAAAAAAAAACAGGGTGACACACAGCAGTGTCAAGAGGCCGGGGAAGGGGGGAGTCTGCCCCGAAGCCTGGGCACAATCACTGCTTTCCAACAGTGTCCCCGCTTTCCAGAAAGCTCACCGCGCCCTTTCACAAACTCCCCCACGAGACCACGAAGCGACCCATTATAAAGAGAAAGCCAAGGCACTTTTTGAGGATCCTGCTTCTGAGAAATGTGAGAAAGGCTCCTCAGGGACAAGATGGCAGCGCATCCTGAGGCTACCCTGATAATCTGCTTTCTCAGGTCTTAGTTTAGAGTACGCACAGGAACACAAGGTGAACTCGACCTCGGAGGTCTGTGCTGCCAGGTACAGATGACAGGGACGAAGGCCAGGCCAAGAGCTCGGCTGCCTGAGGATTTCACTTACTAACCCTAACCCTCTTCCTGGCACCCGGTTTCAGTCTGGGTCAGATAATTCCAACAGTAAAGCCAGCACAGGTGAGGGACTCGGGGAACCAGGCTGAGGAGGGTCTGTGGGAAGAAGTGGGTGCCTATGCTGCATTTCCCATCCCTCTTTCCAAACGCATCCCCCAAGGTCTGTGGCTGCCAGTATCTCTGAGTCCGAATCTGAGCCGGCTACACCCACCAGACTTGGCAGGACACCAGCACCCTACAGGCGGCCCAGGGTGCCTCCTGCTCCCTGGCGGGTGCCTACCAGCACGTTGACGGTGCAGCTCATGCGGTTCTCCTTGCTCTCGTCGTGCATGACGATGGTTCTATAGTCCAGCAGGTTCTCCAGGAGGCTGCTGACCAGGAGGGCAAAGACCTCGCCAGAGCTGGACAGGTATTTGTGTTTCCGGCAATGTTCTAGGAGCCTAGAGGGGTAGAGTCAGAGACAAATGTCCTCATTCCACTCTTGTCACTCTAGTGTCATTTGTGAGCCCTCACCACGGTCCTAGCACTAGGTGGCAATAGGCAAGATGACCCAGGATGCTGGTGAAGGGGACGCTCACCCCCCGGGGAGCTCCATCCTGTCTTGGTGGCCTTGGTTGGGCTGTGACTGTTTACTCAGGTTCTACATTTTCTTCAGGACTTAGTTCAGCTACCCCCATCACCTAGAACCCAGCCCACAATATCCTCCGTTGAAGGTCAGTTTGTGTCTGTGGTTTTTTCCGTTGATGTTGCAGAAACGGAACCTTTGCCCACAAGGCTCTGGTATGGGGTCTAGTGACTCATGAAGGTGTCTGTGACCATCTTTCCTGTGTCTTCCTTCTTCCTAACACCTGGCACCTCATGACATCCTGGAAAGCCGTGGATTGACTCCAGCTCAGAGGAGGTGTCGCACTTAATCCTAACAAGCACGCGGCACTTCCAACAGGAGTGTTACTTTCAGACAGGAACGCAGAGCTGTAAATCAGACTAGGCAAAACTTGGAGTCTAAACCTTTCCCTTTGGGCCCAGGTAGAACAAAGTTCTGGCACTTCTTCAATTAGAAATTTAAAAGAAAATTAGGAAAAAGGGAGAAAAGGTGAGAAAATGCGTTCTAAGAATTAATCCAGACTTTAGGATTATTCTGGGCACTGCAGAGTTTGAAGTCATATTTTCCTGAGCTACTTATCCAGAGAGGACAAAGAAAACAAAATATAATCTTTACATGAAAAGACAGCGTTAGGAGTTTTTTTTTTTTTTTCCTTAATGAGTTGTTTAGTTCATCATGTGGAAATACTGTATGTTTCTATGCATGTATAACTTCTCAACTTAATTCATGAGATCAAAATTGCCTAAGTCATAAGCCAGGAGGCTTGAAGGTCAGAGAGAACTAATGGAAAGAGGAAAGAGATCACCAAGAGGGCTTATCACCACGAAGAATAAACCAAGAAAGACTTCTTGTTCCTTAAATCTAGGCTGTCTATCAATTCCATCGTACTTCTGAGTATTCAGTGTGTTGGTTGCTTAGGGAATCTTTAAAAAAAAAAAAAAGAGTTGGGAGAGCCCGTCCCCAAGCTCAGCCTCATCCACAAAACTCTCATCACCCAGGGAGAACCCAAAGGGCCTAGAGGAGAACCTAGGAGGTGGCACTGCCGGTCAATGTTAGGAAGTAAAGAGGACAGGACCAATCAAGTCAGGGTGGCCCAGCCCTGAACGGTGGGAGGATCTGTAAGTAATAACAACAACAACAGAGCAAGCAGCCAGCGCTTTAAATAGATGCTATGCTGGGCACTGTCTGACCTACAATAGATGCTATGCTGGGCACTGTCTCAATTATGTCTCATTTAATCCTAACAACAATACTTAAAAAAAATACTGTTTTTGTACATAGAAAAAGGAGGTGTTGGTTGGTTTGATTACTGGGCCCAAAGTTGAACTCCTAGTATGTAGTGAAAATAGGATTTGAGGCTTATTCTCTCAGTGAGACCCTGTCTCTGAATAAAATACAAAATAGGGCTGGGGATGTGGCCCACTTTGGTGGGGTTTTAACCACATGTACACTCTTTTTCTTCTTCTTCTTCTTTTTTTAATTTTCTGGTACTGAGAATTAAACCCAAGGAGCACTCAACCTCTGAGCCACATCCCCAGCCACTGGGATTACAGGCATGTGCCACGGTGCCCGGCTTGTTTTTTAGAGTCAGGGTCTCCCTAAGTGGCTTAGGGCCTAGCTAAGTTGCTGAAGCTGGCCTTGAACTTGTGATCCTCCTGCCTCAGCCTCCCTGGCTGCTGGGATTTCAGCTATATGTTACTGCACCCGGCCTTTTTAATATTCTTTATAAAGGAGAAAGAATAAAGAAAGTAAGAGGTGACATGAGTGCGGAGGTGCATTCTGATGAAGGAATGGATGTGCTGAGTGAGACAGAGGATGGGGCAGTGGAAAGACCAAGCTGGCTGCAGTTATAATTGCTTTATTCTTTTTTTTTTGGGGGGGGGGTGAGGTAACTGAGCATTTGGGGATGTTCCAGGGGCACTTAACCACTGAGCCACATCCTCAGTTTTTTTTTTCTTTTTTTTGAGACAGGGTCTTGGTAAGTTACTTAGGGCCTTGACTAGTTGCTGAGGCTGGCCTTGAATTTCAATCCTCCTGCCTCAGCCTCCCGAGTCGCTGGGATTACGGGTATGGGACACCAGGCGAGGCAACTGCTTTGTTCCTAAAGGTCACTTGTGGGGCATGAGGTATCAAGTGGACCTTGAAATGTTTTTCCTTTAACTGATTGTTTTGAAGCCATAATTAGAGGTGCTAACATTTCTGCTGAGGTTCAGAAATACAAACTCTGGCAAAGAGCCACAGCTGCGTGCATCTCCTCCTCTCTCCCATCTGCTCTGTTCTCCAGCTTGAGGCTGGTCAGGGCAACACAGGCATAGACTCGAGGGAGATGGACAGTGTCACCGGTGGGTGCCATCCAATCTGTCAACTCACCAAGGACCACTGGGGGGGTGTGACCCAGAGATTCTGAGACTGCTTGCCTGCATTGCATGCCGCAGAGACCCTGCCCTTCCCCGCTGTCAAATGGTGCCACCAACCTGAGGTCCTGTCTCGGAGATACTCACAGTTTCTCCAATAGAATCTTGTATTGCTCATCTCCTCGGCCACCTTCTACCTCTTGATCCAGCTTGGTGATCAACTCATTCTCAAACTGCAAGCAGAGTTGGAATTCACAGCAAAAGGTTACATCCTTCGGAGAGACCTTGTGAGATACCTGGCTCACCTTCCTAGATCTGGCCCAACCCTTTTACTGAACTGTGGATTGCTTACGACGTGGACAGGAGAGGATCCTATTCCAGCCCTTCATGAACACTGCACCAGGGAAGTCCAATACTACTTTGTCCATTGCTTTACCCTTGCCCTCCCCCCCCTCCAAAATCTGAAATGCTATTTTCTGTTACAACTATGCATCTAAAAAAGCATTATGATTCTAATTTTCTTTTTTGTTTCTTATCTTTTTTTTTTAATTTGGTTTTTGGTACTGGGGACTGAACTCAGGGGCACTCGACCATGGAGCCACATCCCCAGCCCTATTTTGTATTTTATTCAGAGACAGGGTCTCACTAAGTTGCTCAGAACCTCACCATTGCTGAGGCTGGCTTTGAACTCACAATCCTCCTGCCTCAGCCTTCCAAGCCACTGAGATTTCAGGCCGGGCTATGAGTCTTGCTAATGGGACTGCTTTTGCTGAGCTCTGTAGATGTAAAAATCTCCTTTTCAAGTTAATACACTGTAGAAAAGGAAATTGAGGTGTAGACTATACACCGGCAACCTCAAGTTCTCACAGCCACAGATAACAGAGCAAGGCTGGGTCTCCTGCCTCTCCCCTCAGCTGTTCCACGATGGGCAGGACAGGCAGGTTGTGTCCTCTGCATTATTCTCAGTTACACTGCAATAGACAGGTCTGAAATGCAGGAAGTCAAGTTTTCATTCCCCAGAGGCAGAGTGCTTTAGGATAGGAGGAGAGGCAGGCTGCTCTAGGATAGGAGGAGAGACAGACTGCTCTAGGACAGGAGGAGAGGCGGGCCGCTCTAGGACAGGAGGAGAGGCAGGCTGCTCTAGGACAGGAGGAGAGACAGGCCGCTCTAGGATAGGAGGAGAGGCAGGCTGCTCTAGGACAGGAGGAGAGACAGGCTGCTCTAGGACAGGAGGAGAGGTGGGCAGCTCTAGGACAGGAGGAGAGGCAGGCTGCTCTAGGACAGGAGGAGAGGCGGGCCGCTCTAGGACAGGAGGAGAGGTGGGCAGCTCTAGGATAGGAGGAGAGACAGGCCGCTCTAGGATAGGAGGAGAGACAGGCCGCTCTAGGACAGGAGGAGAGGTGGGCAGCTCTAGGACAGGAGGAGAGGCGGGCAGCTCTAGGACAGGAGGAGAGGTGGGCCGCTCTAGGACAGGAGGAGAGGCGGGCAGCTCTAGGACAGGAGGAGAGGCGGGCCGCTCTAGGATAGGCAGGAGTCAAGAGAGCCCTTCTCGGCTCTGGGCTGGAATGTTGGATTACATCTCCAATTACTTGACACAATGAAATGTAAAAGGAATTTTTAGATCAACGCTGATTTGTATTACTCAGGCTATGGCTTTTCCATATAGAAAGAAAATAAGTAAGAGCTGATTTTAGGTGCATTAGTAAAATTACAGTCTACCACTCCTTACCATATGGAAATTGCCATTTCCACTGAAATTGAACTCACACTGCATCATATCAAAGAAAATGGGGATGGTGGCTTTTCGCAGCTCCACTTCGGGGGTCAGGGTGACTTCCAGAATGGGACCCACCATAGATGGGATGAATTTGATTTTGTGGGGACCTGAAATGAAGGTAAATGAGGATATTAAACAATCACTTTGCTATTAAGTCAAGCATTATAATCTTCCTCTACAGGGCCCATAAGAAAAGAAAGAGTGCATGTGGGTAAAGCACCTGGGTGCAGAAGTGAGGGATGAAATACTTATAAACTGTGGATGCCATAGGAACAGAGGGCTCATGTCCCAGCTGAGGTGAGGGTGTGAAAGCCACAGGTGAGCTTTCACCTCCAGGCACACAGTACATCTCAGGACCATTTGAATTGAGATAGGAGTCCACTTGGGTGCTTATCACAATGGAACTGTGCTGGGGCCCGTTCAAGGTCAGACACTCACCCAGGTTATACCACATGTCCCGGATTCTAAAGCCGATTTCCTTTCTCATGTCCCCATATCTAGGAAGAAGATCACAAACGGAGAGGAGGAGTTGCAGGAGAAACGTGTTGCATGCAAGAAAGTCACTCCTGAGTCTCTAGGGGGCACTGGATCAAGGACCCCTCAGACTCCACAATCTGCAGGTGCTCAGGCTCCTTATATGGAAGAGCACAGTATTTGCATACAACTACACACATCCTCCTGCATACTTCAAAGTGTCTCCATATTACTAGTAAGATCTCATACCATGTAAATGCTGTGCAAATACTGGTTATAGTGGATGGCTTGGGGAATGAAGACAAGAAATACATGTTCAATACAGGTGTAATTTTCCCCCCAAATATTCTTGATCCCTTTGTTGGGGGATGCAGAACTCACAGACACAGAGGACTATGTGTTTAATGGTGAGGGGAATAAAATCAGCCTGTGCTCCTTTGGGTCACACATGAGACATTGACACATGAGAGGAGGGCAGTACCGAAATAAGCCTCAAAAGAGAAGTGAACCCATGGAGGACAGAGGACTTATGACCAGAAGGAACCAAATGTAAGTGCTGAAAAATAACTAAGAAGGTGAGATAAGCCGGGCACAGGGGCGCATGCCTGTAATGCCAGAGGTTCAGGAGGCTGAGGCAGGAAGGTTGTGAGTTCAAAGCCAGCCTCAGCAAAAGCAAGGTGCTAAGCAGCTCAGTGAGACCCTGTCTCTAAATAAAATACAAAAAAGGGCTGGAGAGGTGGCTCAGTGGTGGAGTGTCCCTGAGTTCAATCCCCGGTACCACCCCCCACACACAAAAAAGGGTGGGGGGTGTGGCTCAGTGGTTAAGCACCTCTGGGTTCAATCCCTGGTACAAAAAAAAAAAAGTGAGATGAACAAACTGATTTCAGGGGAAAGAATGATAAACACTCAACATAAACTAATAAAGAGGAAGAGGACTGAGGGTTGGCTTCCACAGGCACGTGACGGGGGCTTGCCAACGGGCTGAGGTACATACTCATACTGAGGGGTAATGTACACCTGTATTAGCATGTTCTTCAAAGTTCTCACCCTGGGAAGCGGCATTCTCAGGGCAATAGAGCCCAGGAAGGGGGAAAACCTGTACTTGGGGGAAAAAACCCAGAGCTTACTGCTTTTATACAGATGGTGCAGATACTCATACAGCTCACCAGCAGACACTGAGGAGGAGCAGGGAAACACTGGTCTAGGCAGTGACTCTGGGATGACTAGGTGATTCTTGGATGAAGGCCAAGCCCATGCTCCTGGACATCTTTGAAGAATTCTTACGCCTGAGGCTGCCCCACCCCACCTACCACATCAGAGGCTGGGGGCTGGAAACTCGGAAATGGGGTAGGTCGTGATATTTCCTGGGAACACTCAGGCTCACAAACCATCCTGTGGTCACTGCTCTAGACTATTTTAGTGACGCTTTGATTGCCCCAACATTTTTTATTCATATTCTTCCTTTGTAAATGCCTTCCTAAGCCCGCAGATTTTCTTCCCTTTTTCAGTGGTGCATTGTAATAATGAAACATAGGAATGGAACTCACTGCAATACATATTGGTACATCATATAAATTTGGTCATTCGGATGCCTAGTAAGAAGCCACTATTTTTTTTTAAAAAATCACATTTAAAAAAAATGTTACTATTCCATCTAACAAAATGCTTGATCTTATTTTATTATTAAAGTTTTATTATTAAATCTATGTCATCGAGATTTGGGATTTAACAGACAGAAGTACCACTATTCCTATTGTTTAATACTTCTGCTGATCCTACTTTAAGAAAGCTTGAAACAAATCCTCACATTTCTATAACTTTAATATAATTGGTTTTATTCCCCAAATTTTATCTTTGCCCTTATACACACATGTTTTTACATGGTTTCTATTCACTGTCATATTTTTTTTTTTACCAGAACCAGAATCATTAATCCTAAGTAGCCTTTTTTTTTTCTTATCAGACTTGCAATCAAGTAACTTCACTTACACTCACTGAACCCAAATCAAATCCATCCCTTAAAGAAGTTACATTGTTACTTAAGACATTCTAAAACAAGTGATCAAGGGATGGAGGCAATAAGTGTTTCCCCTTGGGGAAATCTACAAAACAGGTCATATTGTAATCTTTTTCTTTCTTCTTGGTGTGTGTGTGTGTGTGTGTGTGTACGTGTATGTGCACGAGCTAGGGAAGGAACCTAGGGGTGTTCTACCACTAAGTTGCACCCCCAGCTGTTTTTATTTTTTAATTTGAGAGAGCGTCTTGCTAAGTTGCCCAGGCTGGCCTTAAAGTTGTGATCCTCCCGCCTCAGCTCCTGAGTCACTGTGATTACAGGCATGAGTCACCACATCCGTCTTTTATTTTTGTATATTAAAGCACAGTCCTGTTGGATATGGTGGCACATGTCTGTAATCCCAGCAGCTTGGGAGCTGAGACAGGAGGATCACAAGTTTGAGGTCAATCTCAGCAAGTAAGTGAGAGCCTGTCTCAAATATTAAAAAATTTAAAAAGAAAGGGCTGGGGATGTGGCTCAGAGGTAGAAAGCCCTTGGGTTCCATCCTCAGTACCACCCAAAACAAAAGCAACCACCAAAACACAGTCACTGCCAACCTCAGTTGTTTTAGGAAGGAAACAGAAATATAAAAATGTTAAGTAATTTGCCTAAAACCCTGGATACTCCAACTAGGGGAAATGGATATAAAATTTCAAATTTAAATAAAAAATTCCTCAAGTCACTCTTATACACTGCTTTGCCTTTCCAGAATCTAAATTAACTCGAAACAGACCAGAGATGAAGACAGTGAAACCTGTCCCTAAATCTCCCACATTCCTGGACCTGAGTCCATTCTGAATTCCAAGCCAGAAATCTGGAATTTCAGGCTGTTGGCTTCTTGGCTTTTCTGCCGAAGTGACAGTAGGTGACTGCGCCAAAGGGATTCCCTTGTGAAGTGGAAGGAGGCACTGCACCTGCAATTCAGATGAGCTGCCAGCAGATGGCAGCTATTCCGGGGCCCAGGAGGACAGAGGGCACCTTTCCAGGTAGATGACTGATGGGAATGTGAGAAAAGAAAATGTGACCTGAGGGAATCTGAGTTATCAAGTGACTAAGAACTACCTCACCATCACTACCCTTAGCGACTACTACGGGTAGTCACTGAACACTGTATTCCTGCGGCACCCAAAGTACAGCTCCGAAAGTGCACAGAAGGATCCTTTCCCTTCATCGCCAACTTTACAGGGACACTTACTTTTTTACAATTTTGTTGCGCTTGGCTTGTGAGAAGGTTTCCAGCTGAAGGGACTCATGGGTGAGAAACGCTACCGCCAAATGGAAGTAATTGTTCCAGAGCTGTTCAACATTATGTGAGCACAAAGAAACGGAAAATAACATTAGTGTGGGTCATACTAAAACAGACACGTGGCAGAAAGTCAGTAACCAGGGACTCATGAAAAGGTAAAATCCACAGGACTTTTAGTTCTCTCTTGGGTTTCAGTCCATAGTAAAAATATATATATATTTTTTAAAGAGAGAGTGAGAGAGGAGAGAGAGAGAGAGAGAGAGAGAGAGAGAGAGAGAGAGAGAGAGAGAGAATTTTTTTTTTTTAATATTTATTTTTCAGTTTTTGGTGGACACAACATCTTTGTTGGTATGTGGTGCTGAGGATCAAACCCGGGCTGCACGCATGCCAGGCGAGCGCGCTACCGCTTGAGCCACATCCCCAGCCCCATAGTAAAAATATTAAGAGTTAATATTAAGCTCTCCTCCCCACTCCACCATTGCCAATTCAAACTTTTACGTTCTTCTTTGCTCCTGGGATAGGGAAAAAGTACTGCCAAGAAGTACACCTATTTATAGTAGGGGGTTTGGCAACACATATCAAAAGCCCTAAAATTGTGCCAAACATTTGAACTCGCAAATACTTTGAGGACTTCTTCCTGACCAAATAACTATGGAGAGTTAAAAGTATTTAAAACAAGGAAGGTCACCACAGTGCTGTTTAACATAACAGAAGATGGAAACAACCTCAGCAAGAATTTGGTTAAATAAATCATTAACCGGCCATGTAGTTGACTGTACTCAGCTGTTAAAACTACTGCGAAAATAGTTAACATCATTGAAAAAATGATGAAGTAAAGAAGTAAAGAAAACAAATTAACAGGTCCCAGAGCACGGCACAGCGCGAGTCTGTTTTGGTGGGTGTGTATGTGCGTAAATATAAACATAAGGCGATACGTATATACACACATGCACATATGTGTCTACTTATATAGATGTAGATGCCTGTGTGTGTATCCTTACGACTTTCCATGTTCAAAATGCTACTGATACAGAAAGGCACAAAATTCAGAAAAATCACATCACCAACAGAACACAGTCTGGAACACAGACTCCATAAGACCTGGGACTTGGTGAGCCTTCACCAGGGACGAGAACACGTAAATACTCTTGATGTTGGTTGGAAGAAGGAAAGAAGGCTTTACAACTACTGTGGACTTTCCAAATAGCGCACGTATAAATAAAAAGCAACACCAGAATAGTGCCCATTGACCTGCTGCCTAGAACAGAACCACTTGAGGTGGGGAGTTATCTAAGCACATTTTTGCAACCACATGCTTATGTACATTTGTGCCTATACACAGAGGATCACACCACGATGTTAACAGTGAAGGCCAAGCCTGCAGTCATCCCCTTGTCCCTGATTTTGTTTTCTGAGGTTTCAGATCCCCTCGGCTAACCGAGGTCCAAAAATATTAATATTTATCTCGACTCTTTCAAGAAAGAAAAACCAGGGCTGGGGATGTGGCTCAAGCGGTAGCGCGCTCGCCTGGCATGCGTGCGGCCCGGGTTCGATCCTCAGCACCACATACCAACAAAGATGTTGTGTCCGCCAAGAACTAAAAAATAAATATTAAAAATTCTCTCTCTCTCTCTCTCTCCTCTCTCACTCTCTCTTTAAAAAAAAAAAAGAAACAAAAACCACATTTGTATTATAGTATCCCATTATAATTGTTGCATTTACTATTATTTTTGTTAATCTCTTACTGTGCCTATTTTGTAAATCAAATTTTATCACACACATGGTTATCTATAGGACTCGGGACTCTGTGGCTTCAGGCATCCCCTGGTGGCTGTAGAATATATCCCCCACAGAAAAGGGAGATTATTGTGTTTATATTTTTTTAGTTTCTTATTTATTTGTTTGTTTATTTATTTTAAAGATATTTTTTAGCTGTCTTTGGACCTTTACTTTATTTATTTATTTATATGTGACGCCGAGGATTGAACCCAGTGCCTCACACATGCCAGGCAAGTGCTCTGCCACTGAGCTACAGCCCCAGCCCAACCTTCTTGTTTTGGGGTAGCTGTATTTTCTCAGTATTACTTCTTTACCTTTCTTTTTGTGTATGTTGCTTTTCCAGAAAGAAAAAGCTCCATCTTATTGCAGCTGGAGGACCATGTCACAGGAGTGTGCCCCTCAGGAAAAGAGACAACCCACAGAACCCTTCCCCGGTGACGATGAGCGAACCGGAGGTGGCCCTTTCCCAGCCGCAACAGTTCTGTGGCTGTGGCTGAGACTTCCAGGGACTTCCAGCAGGTCGGGCGCTCACCTGAAGCTCAAAGCTGGCCTGATCCATGAAGAGCCTGGTGAGGACTTCTGTGAACTGATTGATGGCACGGAGGAACACCCTGGGGAAGAAAGCACCAGACTAGGAGGTCGACTCGCCCTCGGACACTTTGCCCGCCACATTAAAATAAAGCCACACCATCCCAGACTGGCAAGAAAAGGCCATCTGATCTGCCAGTGTCCTCTGAGGCTACAACTGGGCAGAGTCTGTGAAGTTCAGTTTTCCCAACTAACTGGCCGAGTCTCAGCTAGCTGAGGTGACACGCAGGGGGCATGGGCCCCTGTGTGGGCAATTCATACTCCGCAGTGATGCTTCTATGTCTTTATTATTTATGATACGGGGGATTGAACCCAGGGATATTTTACCACTGAGGCATATCCCCATTATTTTTTATTTTGAGGCAGGGTCTCATTAAGCTGCTGAGGTTGGCCTCCAACTTGTGATCCCCCTATCTCAGCCTCCCAAGTTGCCAGAATTACAGGTGTGCATTACGATGCCCAGAAATGCTTCTCTTTTAGAGTCTAGGGCTTCTGGTGCTGCTTTCCCTCTACTCTGCAGAGTTGGGAAGGGTTTTTTCCTAATCAGACATCAGGACCACGTATGGTTAATAATAATAATCATAAAGTGATTTGTCTTAATTAGCTCATTAAGAAAAATCTGAAGTTCTTTTACTATAATACACATACATATCCCATTCATCTACTTCTATTCAACAAGTATCTGTTGTAGGCCAGCATCTGCAAGGCACTCACTTAGGTGCTATGTCAAATACACAGTTTCCAGTCTTCCAAGGGTTACAACACCAAGGAGGAATCTTAAACATCTAATGTGAGCCCTGATCCAAGAGAGAGCATGAAACAAATCCCATGAGAGGGCTTCAAAGGGGGTTCCCAGCATCCAAGGAAGAGAAGACAATATCCAGGCCAGAAAGGCCTCTGCTGGGGGTAATGGTCTTAGGGGATGGGAGGGAGGTTGGGAGGTCGTGGGGAGGACACTGACATGGAGGGAGCAGCAGAGGCAAAGGACCACTAGGAGAATGACAAGGAGACTGGTCCCCACCGAAGACAGCAGAGACCCTGAATGGGGCAACCCTGCAGCCCAGGTGAAGTGGAGCTCCTGGCAGGACGTCAGGGTCACAGGAGCAGGAAGATGGGACCAAGCACAGAGACGGACCAGCCCTTCCCGGAGCCCCCACGGCAGACGGGGCAGAGCCAGGCTCCCGGGTGGGCCCCAGGTCCTCACCTGCTCTGCGTCATGTTCATCACCACCCAGTCTTTGGCATAGACGTTCTTCCCGATCAGATCCTTGAACATGATAAAGGTCTCCATGAGGAAGTCCTGCGGAGAAGAAAGGAGGGACAGCTGGGGAAGACGGCTCCTTCACTGCCGCTCCTCCAGCGTGTGGACAGAAGAACCACATCAGCACCAGTCCTTCCTCGTCCCAGGTCACCGCCTGTCCTGTAGGACAGAGGGACAATGACGCGTTCTCCGAGCAGGCTACCATACGAGGCGATTTTTGCACTGCATGATTCTATAAGGAAAACAAGGACAGAAAGGTCGTCCACGTTTTACAAGTGGTGTGCCTGAGGCTGACACATTAAATGACCTGCCTGAGACCAGAGAACCAGGAAGCAGGAGAGCTGCAGGGACCCGGGGCTCGCGGACCCCACGTTTCCAGCTGTTGTTTCTCTTTAGTCCTCATCTGGCACGTGCTGCTGGAAATAGCTCTCCTACTTAAAACTGAATCAACAATTGTGAGGAAATGGGAACTTTGGACAGACGGGAGTTCAATTCTTCCTTGTCCTGGTTAGAACAGATCAGAAGCACTGTACCAAGCAGCAGTGCACGAGCCTTCCAGCTGCACAGATGTTCTCACGTGTAGCCTGGAAGAAAAGTCCTTCACAGCTCCTACAAGGAGCTGGTAACGGTCACTCAGGATAACTGGAAGAACTAATAACTAAGTAAAGCACAGAGCTCTACTCATCCAAAGGCAGTTGTGAGCAAAAAGGAATTAAAAAAAAAAAAAAAAAGCAACAAGACTAAAAGGCAAAGCTATCAAGTTTTGAAAGCACTTCCATTGGACCCATTTAGACCTTCTGCACTGGGATCCCTGAAATGAAAATCCAGTTTGCATTCTCGGGCACTAACCCACAAGTCCCACCTTTGAAGCACACTGCACTGCAGTAAGGATGTGGTGCTTGAGAGGCACTTAACCACTGAGCCACATCCCCAGCCCTTTCCTGTACTTTAAGTGGAGACAGGGTCTCACTGAGTTGCTGAGGCTAACTTGGAATTTGCAATCCTCTTGTCTCAGCCTCCCAACCTCTAGGATGACAGGCGTGCACCCTCATGCCCAGCTATTTCTAAAGACATTTTTCTAAGACACGGGTTAATCTGCTAGTTTCCTATACTCTTGATGTCAGTGGCACACAAACAGGAATGATTCTGGCAGGAACTTGCTGTGTTTTTGTTTTATTTTTTTGCTCTGCTGGAAGTTGAACCCACAGCCTCAGACATGCTAGGCAGGTGCTAGGGCACCACCGAGCTACAGCCCAGCCTCGTCTTGCTGCACTTGATTTGATCTTCTGGTACAATAATGAGTCAGGCCTATTCATCCTCAGTTCTGGAATTTTTCATGAGTTTACCATTTTTTTTCACCATACGTGATCAATGCTTCTACCCATTTACTGACCATTCTGTTATTATTATTATTTGGTTCAATAAACATGATTTCTTGGTTTGTGATGAAAATGGAAAATGGATCAACTGGAGATGCCAGTTATCTGCATCCGACACGGTCTACATTCAGCTCTTGGTTATCACTTCAGACGGCAAGAATCCCAAGACCTCCAGCTGCACCCCACTGCCAACGCGTTCCTTGGGAATTACCCAGAAGATAGCAGGAGGGTGACAGTTAGCCACTGGGAGGGAGAGGGGCAGGGGAAGAGTTCTCCATCATCTCACACAGAGGAGATATGCCTGGCTTCTTCCTACGGAAGCATGGAGTCAAGCCATGAATTTAGAATGTCCTACCTGCTTTCTGAAGAAAATCTGAAAGAAAAAAAAAAATCACTAAAATATTTTTGTTGGTTTATTTTATATCCCCAAATATTAAAATTGTTATTATAAGTAGCCACTCTTCACAGGTGTTGACCACTATACAATCATGGTGAGTAGCCAGAATTCAAACCCGAGGGCTCTCTCTAAATCCAAGAGGTTCAGGCAGATTGTGAGGACTCTCGGTGCATGTCCTACCCCCTTCTTCAACTCCACCCAGGACAGAGAGCAAGAATCAACTGTGCTTTTCTTCAGCGCTGTGGGCAGCCACAGAGCCCTGGAGGTGGGAGGGAGGAGAACCCTGGTCTGGTGATGCTTGGTATCAGTTACTTATCTATTTATTTAATTATACCAAATATAAGAGGTCTCAAGTTACCAGGATGTGGTGAAGACAACTTACAGTGATATCTTGCCTGGTCTTGAAGGTGCTGATGTAGTGGCTGTAGTGGGCGTCGTCCATCTGCCGCAGGATGGCAATCATGCAAGCCACAAAGCTGCCCTGGAGGAAGAAGAAAGGACAATCCAAGGCTCTTCAGACCACCAAATGACCAAACAAGATGAGGACAACCTGGACTCTGGTTTTCCCAGCCCCATGACCTCTGACCCTACTGAGCTGGAAACATGCTTCTTCCTAAAGATCAAGGGCACTTGGTTTGAGATTTCTCCTTCCAGGTAGAGCTGGAGAAATGGAAGGGCTCAGCTCCCATCAGCACCTACAGCTTGTAGCATCCTGAAGGTCAAGGGACACCGATGTAAGATCTCGGCTAGCTCATCAACTAGTTGTAATACCTACGGGACTTTCAGTTTCTTGCTGAGACTGGGTTGTAGCACAGAAGTCCATGGAGAAATGTTGGAAATACTTAGACCAGTTAAACAAATCTGAATATGCAGGAAGACTAATAAGAAAGAGAGAGGGTCAGGTTGAGCATTCCTGGTTTGAAAATCTGAAATGTTCCCAGGAATTTTGAGATTTTGGATCCCACTGGAATTTGGATTTTTGGATTTGGGATGCTCCACCAGTAGAGTCTGTGCAACTGGTTAAAAACCCAAAACCAAAACTCAACTCAATTTTTGGGTGGTGGCAGGTACTGGGGATTGAACTCGTGGCACTCGACCACTGAGCCATATATCCTCAGCCCTATTTTGTATTTTATTTAGCAACAGGCTCTCACTGAATTGCTTAGTGCCTTACCATTGTTGAGGCTGGCTTTGAACTCATGATCCTCCTGCTTCAACCTCCCAAGATGCTGGGATTACAGGTGTGCACCACCTTACCCGGCTCAACTTCCTTTTAAGCACATACTCGATTCAACTTGTTTTCTTCTTATTATATTATTTGGTACCAGGGATTGAACTCATGGGACTTAACCACTGAGGCATATCCCCAGCCCTTTTAAAGATTGTGTCTCACTAAATTACTGAGGCTGGCTTTGAACTTTCAATCCTCCTGCCTTAGCCTCTAGAGCCGCTGGGAATACAGGCGTGCATCACCGCGCCCAGCTCTGGGTGTTATTTTCACCTTTTAACAGTACAGGAAGAGACAGATTAGTTAAGCATGCATTTTGTTTTTGATTAAGTAATTAATTGCATCATTAGGGCCCCAAAGTAAAGAGAAACTCACAGATTTGTAGATTTCTTCACTCATTGTGTGGTGTGGAATGTGTGTGTCTATGTGTGTGTTGCTGTTGTTGCTTTCCTACCCAGCACAGGGGATTAAATCCTGGGCACTCTACCGCTGAGCTCCATCTCCAGCCCATTTTATTTTGAGACAGGGTCTTGCTAAATTGCTGAGGCTGGCTTCTAGCGTGTGATCCTCCCCTCAGAGCCCAGAGTGACAGGGGTCACCGCTGTGCCGAGCCCTCACTCTCTCTATTGGGAAATGAGAGTTTCTTGGCCAACAATCCTATTCTTACCTCTGAGGTGAGAGCCTTGGTTTTACCTGTGCACATCTGCAGTCTCCCTGTTCCTTTCTATAGGAACCCCATCATCTCCTGATCTCAGACCAGAGAGCCAGGATTAGCCCAGCCACAAACCCATCCTTTCCTACAAGGTCTGAATCCATTCACAGTGTTTTGGAAAAGCTTCTGTTTTAATTGCCTCACTCACTGCTCTTTCTTCTTGCCTGGGTCACCTCTCACCCCCGTTTGACTCTTGCAAGGCACGTCTTAGGGATTCTGCCCTGGCTCGGCCCTTCTTAAAGGCCCTTCCCAGGGAGACACTTTTGGCTATTCCTTCACTGCCTTCAAAGTTTTGGGCTGAAATTCTACCTTCTCAGGGAAGCAGTTCTTTGTCATGTTATTTGAATCCCTGCTTCCTCACTCTTCCTTTGTTCTGCTCTGTGTCTTTCTCCAAGCCCTGTCTCCTTCTAAGAGACACTCTGCGGTTGGTTTATTTAGCCATAATCATTACTTCTAGGTACAAATTGCTCACGGGCAGGGTTTTGTTTTGTTTTAATCTGTTCTGCTCACACATACATCACAGTGTCCAGAAGAATGCTCAGCTTATAGATTTTTTTCTTTTTTTGGCACTGGGATTGAACCCAGGGGCAATCTACCGCTGAACTACATCCCTATCCCTTTTTATTTTTTATGATAGGGCCTTGTTGTCCAGGCTGGCCTCAAACTTGTGATCCTCCTGCCTCAGACCCGAAAGCTTCTGAGATTATAAGCGTGAGCCACGATGCCCAGAGGCTTATAGATTCTTAATAAATGAATATTTTTTACTTACGAAAGCAATTTGAGAGAGTTCTTTACCTATGACCTCTAATTAAAATCTAACCCTAGCTTTTAATAGAGTGAAAAGATGATGCTTTATTTTAATGCTGATCTGACTGGGCCTTTCAATAATGATCTCTGGTCTCATTTATGCTTTTTTATTGACATCCATTTGGGCCCAGTAGATGGAACCTAAGAGGCTAGTGGCTTTTGAAAAGGACACTTAACACAAGTTCTTTAAAGCATCGTCTTTTTACTGGAAATAAAAGCTGCTTGGGGTTCCCTGGAGGGAAAACAACTGAACAAGGAATAGAAAATCCATGTCAGAAGTGACCACTGCTCAGAGTTATAACCAATCAGCCATGACACATGGGGCCAGGGGAACTTCATCTGAAGCCACTGGTCCCCTAGGCAGGCAGGACACAGAGAAGCAGCAGTGGCCGTGGGGTGGTCCACAGGAGAGACACTCACGATGTGGGGAGACTGTCGGCTCATCCCGATCACGGTCCTGTTGATCCTCCTCAGCAGCCGCTCCATGATTAGCTGAATGTGCATGGCCGTGGGACCCTGAGGTTAAAACACAGGTGTGACCCCAGTTCTGCCGACTCAGGTTTGCCTTCTCAAGGGGACCTCAGTCACAGGACTCCTCTTTTCCCTAAAAAGCAATCTCTTCTCCAAAAGGGGAAATGGAGTCACAGAATAACACATAACTTTATAAGAGCAAATCAACTGAAAATGATCAGATCGTTTAAAAGAAGAGCGTGGACACGCAGGGACAGGTGCTCCCCCCCAAAACCCTGATGGTTCCCGTGCACTCTGACAGCTCTCTGTGGCCGGACAGTTCCAGGGAGTCCGAGGTACTGGTTCTGATGCTGAGCAGAGCACTGCCCAGGACAATCAGACACAGGTGGGCAGGAAGAGGCAAAGGTACAGACTTCTTAACACCTTCTGCATCAGTCAAAAACCCAAAGAAAGGCAAGCAAGAGGTCTGTTAGGAGGTGAATTTTTGTGTCCCTCTTGAAGCCTGAACATCCAATGGTGCTTGGAGATGGGCTCTCTGGGAGGCAATTCAGGCCACAGGAAGACAGGAGGGTGGGGTCCTAATGACCCCGCTCACTCACACACACAAGCTCTTTCTGTGTGTGTGCACCCACTGAGGAAAGGCCACAAGTGCGTGCAGGGAGAAGACAGCCACCCGCAAGCAGAGAAGAGCTCCCTCTCAGAACGTCACGGTGCCCACACCCTGGCCCAGACCTTCAGCCTTCAGAGCTTCGAGAAAATACACTTTTGTCATTTAAGGCACCCAGTCTGTGGAATGCTGTTGGGAGACTGAGAAGACCAGTACAAGGATTCAACATTCTGTCCTGTGCGCCTGAGCCACTATTCGATTTTGCCTAGCTTTAGTTTTCATAGCTGCACAAGGTGGATAATAAGGTTTCTACCCAGGATTGGTTGTGTGCATGCACACGATGTGCCAGATAACTATGCATCCTCCTCTTTCCTTCATTCCTCATCTCTAGTTAGATGTGACACTCACCCAGCTCCAAACTACCTGTGTTCAACTTGACCTTGTGGACCTTATCCATGTTTCCTTCCTGACAGATATTTGAAAACTCCGGCTGAATGCTTAAATAACTAAATCACCACTATGGATTTTCCTGCTTGTTAACATTTCACTATTTCAAAAAATATTTAACGGGTGACTGTATGTCTTCATATATATATAGTTGATATAGCTATACATTGGGAGACTGTGATCACTGCAATTGAATTAAGTAACACATCCATCTCCGTCCATATACACTATATCTCTAGAACCTGTTCATCTCATGAATGAAAGTTTGTTTTCTTTGACCAACACCTCCCCATCCCCCAGCCCCAGCCCCTGGGAATCACTATTCTAGTCTTTGCTTCTGTGGGGTCTACTCTTTCAGGGACCACATAAGTGACATCCTGCTGCACTGTCCATGGTCATGTGTATTTTCATCCAAGTATTAAGTATCTTTAGCTTTTCTGCTCTCATTCCCGGCTTTTCTTTTACCTGCTTCTCCTTTCTGTGGGTAAAAGTGACATAGAAAACCTGCCTCTCTGGGGTGTGCTGCCTTTACTGCTGCTGACACAGCTTTTCCTCCAGTCACGTGCCAGGCTCTGCGTGGGGTTAGGAAAACAACCGAGGCCCACAGAGGGAGATGCACACTCAGGAGGGGGCAAGGATAGAATAAGCACAGCCCAGGATCCCAGCCCAGATCAGCTCCGGGGGCAGGGTGCTGGCCGGGCACAGTCCTCCAGCCAGTTCCATGGGGCCCGTGTAGGCCTGTGGGCTGCGCCATGGACAGGAGATGGGAAACCCAGGCAGGTTCAGCCTCACGGCCTGGGGGCTGGGGCTGGGGGTGGGGGAAAGATCACAGAAAAAACACGATTTCCAGTGGGCTCCAGAGAGAGCCACGGTGTCAGAGAGAAGATAGAAACAGAAGTTCTCAGGAACAGGGATTTCTACAATAGTGTAGGCATGAGATGGAGGACAGAGCTTCCTACAGAGAAACAAATTCTCAGTGGGTCTTGGCAGAAATTAACAGAGTTGTTGAGAGCTCCTGCAGGGATCTCAGGGTGGGGCAAGCTGGAGACCAGCCAGTGGCGTTTCTCGCCTGGACCTAGATGGGTATAGAAAGCTCTGGTTTCTCTAGGCACCTCTAAAATGGGTACCCCTGGACCCCATGCCCAGTTCTAAACCACCAGAACTGTCTGGTGCAAAGGGCCAGCGGAGGCATGTGCCATCATGTTAGGGATGCCTGCACTCACCACATCCTTCCTGTCCAGCACCTCCAGGATGCTGCTCAGAAGCTGCGAGCTGGCCTCATGGTCAGGCTTGCTCGAGTGGTCATCCAGCTGGCCGCTGAGCTGGTCCGTCAGCAGTGGCAGTAGCACGTCTCTGCACTCTGAGGGAGAAAACGTAACAGCTCACACGAGGCAATGCCCCCTCTCAGCTGCCGTCACCGCAGATCTCTCTGCCTGTCCCCAGAGCTCTTGGGACCAGCCTGCAGGAATGGAGTCCCTCCAGGGCACTGAGGAGCACAGACTTTAGGCATGGAACTTCAGCCTTGTGCCAGGACTAGACCCGCGAAATACCCCTGTTAGAGGGAAAGGCGAGGATTTTGCACCTGCTTAAATTACTTAACAATCTCTCCAGGCTTACTTGTCACTCGTCTGTTACTTTACTTGGTGGAGCCGACTGAACTACACTAAGCACACACTCTACCACGGAGCTGCGGCCCCAGCCCTCTGGCTTTTTAAATGGCAGCTTGACACATAAAAGCTAAGTCGTGTGGAACCAATAAAAACTAAGCAAGTCAGACAGCCTTTTTAAAATTGACTATAAAATTCCTAAACACTGAGCTTTCCTACTACATTTCTAGAACATTCCACTCATGTCTTTGCAGGCATATGGCTTATAGAAAGTAGGATATTACTTACTGTCTTCTCTCTAGGGTGTTCATAATGACCCTAGAGGGAAGCAATATTATGATAACACATTATGATAATACATTATTATGACACTACAGCAGTGACTGTTAGCAGTGAGCCTACGTCCTCTCATTGGTCCTGTCTAGTGACCAGCTTCCTCTTGCACTCAAACACCCGCCTTTATTATCTCAGTTATCTTTTCGGCATCCTTAGAAGCAGAGCTTGTGACAGTCCATCAGGAAGCTTAGTGATACTTTGGTTTTTACTCGAGAACATTCACTAGCTTTCTGAAGACATCAGCTCTGCCTCCAATTATGTCCTAAAAACATTTGAAATTTCCAAGCACAAAATAATGGGGTCGGAAAATATCAGAGCCAAAAGAGGCTACTGATGTCATCTAATTCAAGCCATTCCTTCCACTGAAACAGAAGCTGAGACAGAGAGAAAGTCCCTCATTTATGCCGAGTTTCATAACCAGCCGGGGACAAGCCCAGAGGATTCTCCTACCAACACTCCACTCAACTTTCCTGATGTCTGAGGAGGCTGCTGGACAGGCAGTAGACACACCTAACATGAGGGGACTCCCTGATCTTGTGGCAGCTTCAAAAGAAGTTCCCAAGGCTGCCCACTCCAGCACGTCTTGGGTTTATAAGGAAGGACAGGTCCTGGGTCCCCTCCTCCTATCAGCCTGGGATATGAGCACAGAGTCACACGAGCTGGCTACCTACTCCACTGTACTTAGGAGAAGCACTATATCAGTGAAAGGGGTTTCTCCCCTCTGTGCCCGTTCCCAGTGGGATGCCAGTCATCCAGCTTCCCCATCTTAAAAAAAAAAAAAAAGCCCCATTGGCCAATCTCTGGGGTGGAAATACTTCCACCATAGTCAAGTCCCAGCTATGAACACTAACACGACATCACTGAACCCCACTGAGAAGAGAACCACACCATCCCTCTCCTGAGCCAGGACTAGTGGGATCTGGCCCAGAGCCACGCTGCTGCCTGCCCTGCCCCTGGCTTGTGCCTTGATGTACCACGTACAGGTCAAGAATGAATTCCTTAACAGGAACCCTCGCCTTTCCTGCTTACCTGTCATTTTCTGGGCTTCCTCTTTTGAGGACAAAGGTTTCTAATGAACAAATCCTTTGCTGATTTGCTCTAATTAAACATTAAACACAACTGGGCTCTTTTAGTAACGGCTAGGAATACCAAACTAAGTTCAGCTTCTTAAAACTGGCTCCCAGAGATATACTTAAAAACCACAAACTGGCAAGGACATTACTGACATAAAAAAAAAAAAAAAAAAGGCAAGTGTGACTGCGGCAGGTGTGAGACTGGTCCTCAGGAGGTGGCGGGCTGGGTGGAGACTCACCGGACTGCTGGAAGAGACCACTCTCCACCATCTTGGTCATGCAGGTGAGCTTCTGCCGAACCAGCTGGTTGTCAGGAATGCTCTGAATGAACTTGCAGAAGAGCACGCTGCAAGAGAAGCCGCAGCGTCAGTTCTCTCGCTCTGCCAAGTGACAGCATCACAAACATCTCCACTCCAAGACCTGGGCTGGAGAAGTGTACCTGGAAAACCCCTCTAGAGACCCAGGGCTGTCTCCAGGGCCTGCATCCCGCTCCCTAGAGAGCCCTGCCTTGGAGCTGACTCTGCCCACAGCACCCAAGCACCTCTACTTCTACCAGCTGCTTCCAGGTCTGCCTCCACGCTCAGCTTTTGCAAAACACCTTTTCTGGCTAACGCCCCTCCAATCTCGACTGTAACAGGACCCTGCATTCCTGGGGTGCTAGTTACAGGGCCGGAAGCACTTTATTATGTACTTTCTCTTAGAGTTATTTCATGTCTTCATGTCTTGCTTTTCCAAAGAGAGCGCAAACCTCTCTCTGGAGCAGGCTTGGTATGTTCTTTCACATCTTCCACAGAAATGAGCGCGAAAGGTGCTCCGTTAATACTTGTGAGAAAAAGAAAAGTAGGTGCAGGAGTTCAGGCCCCGCCCAAGCAGGGGACTGCTTCTCTGTCACAGACAAGAAACTCATGGCTTTTTGTTATTTACCTGAGCTCAATGGGATCGAACACAAGTTTGACATCGTTGATTATGCTAGGGAGGTACTTCAAAGCTGCCCCCTGTAAGAAAACACCAAAGGCAAATTCAGTGGCCAAGTAAGACCAATACAGAATTCACTGCCCCCTGCCCACCGCAGTTGCTGGGGACTGAACCCAGGCTCTTGTGCGTATTAGGCAGGCTTTCAACCACCAGACTGCATCCCCAGCCCAGAATTTATGGTTTGATCCCAGGAAGAAAGGGCTGCGCTTGGATTTCGGATAGGAACTGGACACAGATGCCCTTGGCACCATCCATTTGGAATTCATTTTTCTACCAAAGAAAGTAGTTAAATTCTTGAAGTCTCCATCACAAAGTTACCATCAAGAATAAGGAATGAATAATAAAGTTCAAATTGGAATCTTCAAGGATTATGTATTTGACATTAAAATTTTTTTTTTAAAAAAAAAAACCTGTTGCTGATAAAGATAATGGTGACTTTGCACTTTGGGGAGCAATGGGGCAGCTAAGGATAGAAAACTGTCACCTGTAACAGCATTAGGATCTGTGTGCTGAAATCAGGATCAAACAGAGTTTGTAACTGCCAGTCAAGGGATTGTCTTTGGCAAACTGACATTTGAAAATATAAAAGTAACTGAAGTTGAAATGTGCAGGTTTTCCTTTACTTTAACTACTACTAAACCAAGATTGATTTCCTTCCTCTCCCACCAGGGTCGGTTCCATGCTGTCCTGACCCTCTACGCTGATGGCCTGAAGGGTTACCTATGTAGACACCATGCTGACCTTGATCTTGACAGCTTCCTCCAGAGGCCTGTCCATGAGCATATTGAAAGAGAGAAACAACTGTCGGATTGAGTTATTAAATTCATCTCCATCTTCGCTCTGACCATAAAATCTAAACAGGAAAAAAGAGACAAGCAGTCAGATTTTTCCATCTTTAAGAGAAATTTTAAAATAGATGCGTGGCCTCAAAAACCAAGTGGAGGTCAGCGCCTCATGGGTCATCACCTCAAATTATGCAGAAAGACTTCTTATGAGTCACCCTAAGATGGTTTCAAAGGGACCAGGAGTCAGCCCCCTTCAGACTGAAAAGACAGTACCACCTGAACAAGGGCAGGGTAGTAAGTTTTAGATAAAGCCCTGACACAAGGCTTTCTAGTTGGTCAGCGAGGATTCACCAGTTGGTAAAGATCCCAGGATGCTGTCTGGAGGGCCCCAAGCTTGGGGATAGAGTCCATGCTGGTGGTTTGTGGGCATTTCCTAGACGAAGGGACAGCAGGAAGTCACTGTGCCTGATGTAGCAGGTGAGCCCTGCATTTCTGTCTCCTCAGCTCATTCGTACAATGTCCAGCAGGCAGGGGACCCCAAGCAAAGTTCCCTTGCTGGCCACGATCTCTCCTCCTTCCTCTGCACGTCTCCCCTCATTACCCTGTCTCACCTTACCACGCCTTGATCCTAAAAGCTGAGGTTTCAGACAATGGATGTGTGGCCTCAAAAACCAACTGGATTAAGAAGCTCCTCAACCCAGATAGGTCTGAGCCCAGCAGGCCTACAAAACCAGTCGGGTCCACTCAGTCCACCACACTGCCCACACCGATGCTGACCTGCTCTACCACGAGGGCCTCCAACCTCACAGACACACCCTCGCTTTGATTAAAGTATTCTCCTGTCTTTACCAGATCTGTCCATCAACTCAAGAGTTGGCTCTTTCTCCTGAGTAGAAATGGAGAGGTCTTTGACCAATTGCCCAGAAAACACCAAAGTCCCAAACGGTAGTGCATGTGCTTCTACGCTGGGTGGCAACCTCACCAACGACTACTCTGGAGTAGGAATGGTGGGTTCTGAATTTTAAGCACATGCTTCAACGCATGCATGCACACACGAATATATTTAAACTAGTCTCCTTCATGCACCCATACATACTGAGCACCCCAATCTGAAGATTCAAAATCCAAAACCTTTTGAGTACCAACAGGATGCCATAAGACAGATTCTCACACCTCACCTCATGTGATGGGCTGCAGTCAAAATGCAGGTGCACTAAAAGTACTCTATGAAATCACCCTCAGGCTGTGCGTACAAGGGCTATGAGATGTAGATGAATTTCATGATTACACTTGGGTCTTATTCCCAACATAGCTCAGTTATGCATACGCAAAAATTCTAAAATCCTAAAAAATCTGAAATCTGAAATAGTTCTGATCCCAACCATTTTGGATAAGGGATACTTATAGGGTCTCCAACGAGTATGACCTCCCCTGAGAAAATCATCCAATCAGAGGGTAGTTGGTAATTCTCCATTCACCCACTTGGAAGAACTAGAAAAGAACTTTATTTGCAAGTTAGTCCCCAGAGTATCTCAAAACAGAACTCTCCGGATCTTCCCGCTGGGCTCTCAGCATTCCAAGTATCAGCAAATAACACCACTGCCCACCCAAACCTTGAGGTTATCTGGGGTCCTTCCCTCCCTCTCACTGTCCCATCAAATCCACCAACAAGTCGGGGCTCCGCCCACACCAGTCCACCCCCTCCGCCTGCAGCTAGGGTAGAGCCGCAGCGTCTCACAGCTGCACTGCAAAGGTGCTCGCTCACTCTCGCTCTCAGCCTTCCATAGTCCATTTCCACAGAGCAGAAGAGATGATCATTTGAAACATAAGCAGGATTCTATCACTTCTCTAACTGAAGTTCCCCAATGCCTCCCACCACCCCTGGAATAAAACCCAAGCTTCCTTGCCCCAGGAACCTGCCTCCTTAGAGACACCATCCCCAGGAAAGGCTTCAGCAAGGGGTGCACTTAGCCACTGCCTCCCCGAGGGCTGCTGCCACTACTACCTCAGGGTTCTGCTGATGCAAAGGGAATTCAAATGGACCTTCTCCAATGGTCTCATGATCCACCGCCACCTGCAGCTCTGAAGGTTGGAAATTTGGCAGTTTGGTGATCTAAAGGGTCACAGAGCCGGAGGTGAGCGTAGCAGTAAGGGGACCCACGTGGAGAGAGAGGTGACGGCTTAAACACCTCAGCCCGGTGACCATTACCTCAAGTAGAGCACTCGAGACTGGATGATGAACCTGAACAAGTACTTCAAGGCTTTCAGAGCAGCGAACAGCAACTCCGTCTTGCTGGAGTCGTCGGCATTAGCCACATAGAAGTTCAGGACCTTGGAGAGTTTCCTTAAAAGAACAGGAAAGAAAAATTAAGTTGGCTGGCAACAGGGTGCTCCGAGGCTTGCAAGGGGAGGTGGCAGAGTGGGAAGCAGTGACTCCTTCCAAGGTAAACTGTCACTCCCGCCATGTCCTCTGGAGGATGCCCTGGACAGGCAAACTAACACCTTTGCAATTTAGTTTCCTCATCTGCTGCAGAAGTTTGGATCTTCCCTCTGGCTTAGAGATACTGGAAGATTTCTTCCCTTTTGTGGGATTAAAAAAGAAAATCTAGAAATGAGAAAGTAGAAAGGCTTCAAATTAAGGCGCTATTTTAATCTCTGTCCCAATCCTTGGAGAGCCATAAATACGGTGCCAGACGGAAACTTCTGTGCGGGGGGAGTGGAGTTCAATCTGACTCTTCATCCATCACAAAACTCATCTGGGATTTTAAATTGCTCTTCATATTCTTCTGGAGTCTTTGGACTATGAAAAGTCTTGATCCTGTGCTAACTCAGGCTTTTTAGGAGGCTGATATTTTGGGCCTTCCTTCTGGGAATATGACATTTCCTAGAACTAGCACAAAACCCAAAGGAAGCACACAGAATCAATCAAGTATTGCAAATAAGCCCAGATTACTACTACCTGGAAGGTCTTATGTGGCTCAGTGTGATGAGGATCTACTGATACCAGTCCTCGCTCATAACAAGGACTTGGAAGGCAAAACCACTGGGTGAAAGAACACTACGATCTGGGGGGTTCATAACCATCACATTAACTGGTAACTATGTTACATGACACTTCCTTCATTCAACCTGTGTTTCTCTGCCTTCATGCTTGCTTGGCTTAGAAAACACCAGATTCGAAGATCTGACCTGATACATCAGTCAGTAGCAACTGACATGATCTGGCATGAGCCGCTGTCCAAAATATTGTTCACCAATCTGGCTACATCCCTGTTGCTATTCATCGCATTGCTTTGCACAATAACTAGAACTCAAGGAAGTGGCAGGTGACAGGCCACATACAAGGCCATCATGAGCTGAGTACTCCAGGGAGAAGCACAGAGTGAATCTCAGCTGCTCCCTTAGTCAACCCCAACAGAAAGAAGGCTACAGTGCAGAACAGGTAGAAACCACCCCATGCCAAAGAAAGAAAAGTCAAATCTTAATTCTGTGAGTATTCAATCCCACAGAGCGAGCACTTGTGGTACAGGGTTGAGGATAGGAGGACCTCCTCTTCTATCAGACTTGTTTCTGCTTAAATCCCTGTCTGGACCCCTTCGTGCCTCTTGTGGATCTTGCCAACGTCAGCTCCTCTGGGGCTGAGTCTGGTCACCTGTCCTTCAACTCCTCCATGGACGTTCTTCCTTAACCAGAAGGAAGCTTGGGCCTGACACCTTTTCCAGGGGTGATGCTTAAACAGCCCCCGCTCTCCACCAGGAGGCCTGGGGACAAGTTCTGCATTCACAGATACATTTACTAAAGGCAGGTTCCTCTCGCTTCACCAAAATCCAGCCCTCGGAGAACAAACCCAACAGCCCAACACCACGCGGTTCTTTCCAGCCGTACTCACACGTATGCCAAAGTGGCACTGAAGTGCTTGTATATGTAGGTCTCAAGTACAGGGTTGAAATGCTGGAACTTGATGTCTCCTATCAGCGAAATAATAAACACCTGCCAAAGGTGAACAAGGTCATTAGCAGCCCTGCACAGCCCAGGCTTTCCACCAACAAGCTGGGTCGAAACACCTGGTGCCTTTGCTTTCTCATTTACGCAGCATTCCTGCTGTCCAATCCCGGAGCTGAGGCCAAGTCTGGGAGGTTAATATTTATTTAACACGGAGAGGCCATCACACATCGGCACAGTGCTAAGTGCTATGCCTGCACCAGAACCAGCTGGCATCCCTGTTCCCAGGAGGGGCTGTCTCAAAGGGAGGGCAGTCTTTACACAGGTAACACCAGTCAGGGGACGAGGAAGGAGGATGCAGAAAGGGGTTTTATAAACTCAGCCAAGTTCACAGCTAATGAAATACCCCAACATCTTTCTGAGTACAGCGTGAGTATCCCCGATCATCTGAACTCCACCGAGGTCTGCCTCCCCACTTCCCCACGGTATGTTATGTAGATGACTATAAGGTGCACAGTGACAACCAACCACACTGCCCCCACACAAGACAAAAGTGTTCAAAGTAAAGGCACTTGGGACTTCCATCTATGCCACAGCCAGCTGCCCACCCCACAGGGCTTATCTCCAGAGCTTGTTCCATGGAAGCCCCACCCAGAGTTTCTCTTTCCCATAAACCCGACCCTGACCAGCTTCACCTTGGTGATACTGCGTCTCCTCTCTTTATCTTACATCCTTAGCTTTGATGCACTGACCATTTGTTAAACTGATTAATTTTTCCAAGCTGTCAAATGACCCACAGCTGCAACTGACCTTCCTCCTCAGTGGCAACATCAGGTAAAACCCCACCATGAACCTTTCCCCCAGCAACAAGGAAACGAAGCTTGGTTTGGACACATCTGCTTCTTCCCCTCCACTGACACCCTGTCCTTCCCAGATTCTGGTTATCTCCTGTCCCTGTTCTGATTTCAGTTCTTAGGACAGGCTGTGCATTTAAGTACCCTGTATGACAAAGTCAGGTGTCTGCTGGGCTGTGTGCTGTATCTAATGACACTGAGAAGTGACTCTGACCTGTGAAGCCAGCCTCCCGGGCATGAACATACAGGATGCACAGCCACACAGTGATGGCCTTCCTTTTTAAGGGCATCCCCTGGTTTTAGACTGTCAGAAGACGGCAAAGTGAGTTAAAATGTTTCCTGATTTCTAACTGAATTAAACCCTTCGTTTTTCCTGATGAAAAAGCGAAGCCAGGTCAAAAAGTGAGATTTAAAACAAAGAAATAAAAGACTGGAATGTAAGCTACTTGTTTCTAATTTTACTTCTGGAAATTCAGCCTAAAGAAATAATCAGAGAGATGTATAAACATGTCTATGCAGGAGGATGAGGATGTTCAAAGCAATTACTTCTAATAGGGAAATACTACCCCATTCCAGGAATAAGTACTAGTGGGTACGTTGAACTGCTTACCAGGGCATCAAACACCAGGAAGTCGTATGTTTCGTTGTCTGACATTTCCATCATTATGTTAAAAAGTGCATCCAGTGTATCTTGCAAAAACTGAAGACGAGAGAAACAGAGGTTATCTGGGTGCTTTCATTCAGCTCCACACTGCAGAAATTTGGGGTCTATTAGGTTTCAATGGAATGGGGTTAAAAATCACCTTTTCTTTAAAATTGGCTCAGTTGCTTAGCAATGCAGAAAACAAGTCGTACATCTACAATGACTGGCTGGGTTTAAAATGCGGAACTAATGACACAGCAGGTATGTTTCCAGCTGAAGACAGAAACCTACCTTAACAATCTCTCCTCCATCCACCTCCATCAACTTCTTTAGGTTGTGCTTTATGTTCTGGGAGTTGGAACGCCAGTTCAACAGGCCTAACAGGTCAACTGGGAAGAGGAATCACAAACATCAGCATTAGAAGGAGCAATCCAGGCCATTTCAGGACACAGCTACAGAGCTCTCTAGAAAAGATAGCTGCTCTTAATCATGGCTAATTCAAGCAACGCCCGATATGTTTGTTCAGTTCTGTCTTTTAAGTCAGAGGAAATCTTGTGATCCTTTTATCCTTCAATGGGAAAGAAACAACTGCTAATATAAAAAAACCACAAGAGGACATCTGACTGGAACTCACACTCCTCAATTAACAACATCACAGTCATAAGAAGTCAACTTAAAAAGCACGTCCCACCTGTAATTTGCTGTCTTTGTCTAATTTCCCCTTATTACTACCTCGTCTGGGAGGATTCAGAGGGAGGAATTTATACACAGGCACTAACTCACTTTAACATCACAACTGCACTGTAGAGATTTCACTTTTTCCATTTTTTAGATGAGAAAACTGAGGCTTTATGACACTGAATTACTTGCCTCAGGCCACACAATGCTAAGGGGGTGGGAGAAATGGCATTTTAATATCAGGTTTATATGATTTCAAAATCCACATTCTTGCTACTCTGCCATCCTTCCTTCCCCAGAATTCTTCAAAGAAATACACAGACAAGCAGAGTCGTAAGAGCAATTAGATTTACATGAACTGAAAAAATGTGTAAAACTAAACCAGATGAATTTTCATGATATAAACTTAATAAATTATAAAGAAAAGCAAGGGTATGACAGTCCCCAAATTCAAGGTAGTAATAAGTTTTGGGAGAGAATTAGAGACCACATAATTTTATTTTCATTTTTTAAAAATTGTTGATAGTCCTTTACTTATTTTACGTGATGCTGAGAATCGAACCCCCTGAGCTCCAGCCCCAGCCCGAGACCTCACAATTTTAAAAAGGAAAAAAAAAATACAAAGAGAAATCATAAACTTTGGAGCTATAAAAATCTGTTTTAAAGGTCTAAGCCCATCACCTATAAACTCAGGCAAAAATATTTTCCCATTTCAAAATTTGATTTTTCTATCAGCAAATGATAGTAACATGGCCACACCAATATTTATAGCAACTCAATTCACAATAGCTAAGCTATGGAACCAACCTAGGCACCCATCAACAGATGCATGGATAAAGAAACTGTGGTATACATACACGATGGAATATTACTCAGTCATTAAGATAAATGAAATGATGGCATTTGCAAATAAATGAATGAAACTGGAGACTATGATGCTAACTGAAATAAGCCAGTCCTAAAAAAAACAAAGGTCAAATGTTGTCTCTGTATGTGATGCTAACACAAAATAAGGTGGGGGTGCGGTGGGGAGAATAGAAGTTCACTGGATTAGAAAAAGGAGAATGATGGGAAGGGTGGGAGATGGGAATAGAAAAAACAGTACAATGAATTGGACATAACTTTCCTAGGTTTGTGTATGAACCCAGCACCAGTGAAACCCCTCCTCCTGTACCACCACAAGAATGGGAAGCTATACTCCATATATGCATAATTTTTTTTTAAGTTTTGATTTTCTGATCAATAAACTGGGGATGATTGTTTTTATTTTCTTTTTAAATGTTTATTTTTTAGTTTAAGTGGACACACATCTTTATTTTATTTTTATGTGGTGCTGAGGATCGAACCCCGTGCCTCGTGCATGCCAGGCTAGCACGCTACCACTTGAGCCACATCCCCAGCCCCAAACTGGAGATGATTATGGCAATACCAATGCTCGCATGTCCCAGGGTGTGCAGGATAGGATACATGGGAGTCATCTGCGGGGCCTCACACTGCAAAGGCCAGAGCTCCTCCTCCCCTTTTGGTGACACTGTCTACCCTCACCTCCATCTGGACCAAGCACCAAGTGTGCCCATACCCCTCCATCTGCTCTAGCTGTGTAAAAACAAGACAAGATCTGTCTGTGATCAGCGCCAGCAGCTTTGAACCTCTTGCATGAAGAGGCATCCTCAGCTAAGGAGAAAAGCCCGGGCTCTCTGTTTGAGAGGAGAACGGCTGTCCACGTTGCTCACTGAGCTCCCTCACGGTGGACGGCCTGTGCATGTTTTCAGCCCTTGCTTCCTCTGCATAAATTACATTGGTTCTTTATCATTTCCATCAAATCAGGAGAAAGCAAACGCAGGAGCAATCCGTAACTGTCAGTCACCTGCCCTGACTTCTCTGATGCTCACAATGAGGTGACATCTTTCTCACTCAGTCCCTTCTCCCTCACTCCCCTCTGGGATGAAGCTTCCCTTTTTAGACCCAAGGGGAAGATGTTTCTCTTCCCCTGTGGAAGTGAGTATTTTTGGAGATGAAAAAGTTAATCAAACTGTGTGGTCCAAGGGAGCATTCCTCAATGCTGGAAATGTTCATCTGTGCTGTCCTCTCTGAAATTCACCAGCTGCACTTGAGATGTGACCAATGCAACTAAGGGATTAAATCATAATTTAATTTAACTGATTGTTATTTAAATTAGAAATTTTTTAAATTGATAAAAATTCTATCTATTTGTGGAGCTCAACCTGATGTTTGGATATGTGTATTGACGGTGGAATGGCTAAGTCAAGTTCACTGACACACAGAGGCTTCACACTGTTTTTGTGATAGAAACACTGAAACTCCGCTCCCAGCAATTCTGAAGCAGGCATCATTGTCTAGCATCACCATGAGCTAAAATACAGCCCCTGAGCTTGTTCCTCCTGAGTGAAATTTTGTATCCACTGGTCTCCTCATTCTCCATTCTTTCATTTTAATTAACTTAAATTTTGCAAGGGACATGTGGCTAATGGCTACCATATCCAGGCAGCCCAGGTTTCAAACAATGGGGTGAAGAAAATGGGGTGAAGCAGATACCAGCAAACCCAGCACTGAAACTGAGGCACGCTACCCGTCAATAAGCTTTCCTTGCTCTGGCTTGAGGACAACAGCATCGTAACAACATGTTCATCCTTTTGTATTTTATTACAAGTTAATTTTACACACTCCTTCCTGGTTTTTTGTAGGAGTTTTTGTTTTACTTTTGCCTTCTGAGGTCTAGTCTGGAAAGGCTGATCCAACCCACTAGAAACTCAACAAACACTGGCCCTATCCCTCTTGAACATTCTTTGATAGTTAAGTGCACTAGTGATTTATACAGTTTATTACCATGCAAAAAAAAAAACAAACAAACAATATTCTGACATTCTGCAGTTAAATATTTGGAAAATACCAGAAAGAAGTTAAAAATGAAGAATTCTCCAAACTTTTAGAGTTCTTTTTTTTTGGTCTTCTCCTGTGTCCATGTAACCACAACAGCAAAAATGACGGCTGACAAAGGAATGATGAAGCAAGTGAATTTCTGTTTAGACTGGAGTCCCATCCCCAGGATTCCCGATTGTGTACATGCAAATGTTCCAAAATCCGGAACAATCTGAAATTTAAAATACTTCTGGCCCCATGTACTTCGGGTAAGGGATACTCAATCTGTGTTGTCAATAGTCCTGTTATTAAACATGGGAAAATCAAGTCACAGAGAGGTCAGGTCACTTGCCCCAGACGTAATAGCTAGTCAGTAAGTGGCAGAGCAGGGATGTGAACCAGGAGATCTGTCTGTAAAGTGTCCTCACGTAGTTAAACAAAACTGGGGATGATGGACATAATGTTAAAAAGTCTGCCACAACCTCAACTATGTTTTGAAACCCAAATTTAGCAGCTGTATAAATTTCATCAATTACATTATAATATTTAAACTGATCCCAACTATTGGACACTTGTGTTGTTTGCATGATTTCCCTGTTATGGATAAGGGGAACCATCCTCAGACATAAGTCACTCTTGTGCACAGCTTTCATTGTTACAGAGGTTCATCTGAAAGGAGTCAAATTCATCTTCTGTAAATACTGCACCTTTTGGGGCTGGGGTTGTGGCTCAGCGGTAGTACGCTTGCATGTGCAAGGCCCTGGGTTCCATCCTCAGCACCACATAAAAATAAATAAATAAGATAAAGGCACTGTGTCCAACTACAACTAAAAAATAAATATTTTAAGAAAAATACTGCGCCTTTGAACCCCTACCAGCTGTTATTTTAATCATTTCTATAATGAGGGTTATGTGGCTGGTATAATTCTGCCATGTCTTCTATAAAGCTCAGAATGTTTTCTGGCTTAATTTTTGATGAGTGAGTTTTTACTTTCCCATATGGAGACTTGAACTTCATTCTGTGAAGCCACTTGCCCAAGCTGAATACCATCCCTATCCTCCAGCCGGCCATGATTCATCAAAACAAACCCAATATCCACCCTCCTAGGACCAGCCAAGATTGGATCTTTGTACTAGATTATCTAAACTGTTTGGTCTATCTTTGCACTTCTGTAAGGCAGAGTTCCTGCCAGGTCCTTTGCTCAAATCCTCTCCACAGCACAGGGGATATAGGATTTCTAAAGCAGGGGCCCCTGGGCAGCCAGTCCTTGACTCACTATGTTCAGTGGGACGCCATGCGTGTGGCATAGGTGAAATGAGTAGCTGTCATTAGCTACCAAAAGCCACATTATATACAAAGCCACAACTGATATCAGAGACTGGAAGGAGAGACCAAATGAAGCCCCATTTAGACCAATCAGCTGATTTTGCAGAAAATTCCTGACTTCTTGTTGGAAAAAACAGGAAAGGGGTGAATACACGAGGAAAAGAAAAACTCTAACAGGAAACGCTGCTCTCTGCCATTGCTGCCTGGGCAGGAGTCTGATGAAGCTCTTGCCAGCATCCTCCCTCATCCAACACCTCCTGGGCACACACTCCCTACAACACATTATTAGAGTCGCTGCCTGGAAGGCAGGAAACACAAGACTTGCAGATTTACAGCCTCTGCGAACATACTTATAGGTTTTACAACATTGAAAAAAAAAAAAAAAACAACGGAAATGCCTTTCATTCTATTTTAAAGATGGACAACAAAACCTCAGAAAGTTCTGCAATCTGATCAGCGCCGCCCAGAACAGCACTGGAAGAGCAGAGAGCAGAATCCAATTGTCCAGATCCCACCCTGGAAGGCCTGGCCCCATGTGGTACAGCACCTGGAGTCTAGCCAGGAGGCCCAGGAGGACTGGGCGGTGAGCTTGGCGGTGTCCACGTGGTCACCACACCTACCGTTCTGGGTGAGTTTTGTGGAGCAAATCAGGGTGGCGATCTGAAAACTGTCCTTTGTGCTCTCCTTGCTTGCGGTAAAGGCCGCCAGGTTTTTGGATGCTTGGAGCTCTTTCTCCTCCATCTCTACCTTGGTCCCAGGCAGGGTCAGGTAGAACTTAGCATCTTCCATTTTCTTGTTGTCCCCCTGAAAAGAGAGCAGGTTAGGAACACCAAACAGGCAACGTCTCTCACAGGCAATAGAAAAGTTGTCAGGAGCACAGCGTACTTCCAGTGTGAGATGCAGGCTTTACCAAATCATACTCCCGATCCCCTCCACCCTGACACTATCATATCTTTCCACAGGGATTGAGCCCAGAAATAACTTCATCACAGAATGAAAATGGAGGAAGTTGTGAACTACAAACCAGACTATCTTAGTCTCTGCCAGAAATAAATACATATATTGCAGAATAAGGTTGCACTCCACTTTCTTGAACCTATAAATGGTCACATTTTACTTTAATGGATTGATGGAGAGCTTGCTATGCCTTCTAAGCTATTTACAAATGAACAAAATGTTATGGAAAATATTCATCAGATACAACTCAAAAGAGTTGTCAACGGTACAACCCCCCAGATGTTGTTGGATGCATGAGATCTTCCAGTGTCTACTCCAAACCCTGGGAGTAGATGTGAGAGCTCACCAGCATTAGAGGGGAAGAACAGGAGCACAGCTCTCAGGGAAGGAAGCAAGACCCAGCCAGCAGGGAATCATTTATGGTGACATGGAAACCATATCCCACCGTGCTCACACTCCAACCAGGGCCAACGACACACTGTCTGTGTGCAGTGCAGGATGATGTCGAGGAGAGGAACCAGCCCCTTGGCTCCTTGAGCCATGGCATGATCTCTGCCTGAGGGTAAGACACTCTTCCAGAACTCAACAGCAGTGCAACTCACTGTCTCCAGAAAGGCTTGAGAAGCCACACGGTGGGACCATCAGGGCCCCCTCTGTCTTTCTAGACGTTTTAAGGGGCTCTGGAGAGGTTGCTGATGTTTGCACACATCAATCTGAAAGGGGTCTAAAAGGCCAGTTTCAATCCAGCCGTCTGGAGCACCTTGTATACCACCAGGTCGTGCCTCCCGTCCTGTAGGGTGGTGCCGTCTGGGTTCATCAGTTTCACAAAGGACACCCCAAAAGCACGCTCTGATTTATCTCTGGCTGGAAAGACAGAAATATGTGTCTGAGCAATGGGGAAAGACACCAGCGGCTGAGAACTGGGCTGGTTAATTTCACGCTTGCTCCGGGGTGTGCTGCTCAGCCACTGTAGTCAACACTAGTCAGCAAGGAGGTAGCCCTGTGTGTCTCCCAGACCTCCAACTGAAGTCACCCAGCACCCCCAAGCCTCTGGGCTCTGCCTATATCCCCTAATAAACGAGATCAGCATCCACTGAGTCACCCAAATCAGAACGTGGAAGTGGCTACCGATCCACCCCACGTCAGCACATCAAGGTCACATCCTAAACGGCTCTCTTCCTAACGGGTCTGTCTCTCTAGTCCTCCTCCGCCCAACACTGTCTCCATACCCAGCCAGAGGGAGGTTCCCCCAATCCAATCCAACCCCAGCCCCTGCCTGCCCTGCTCAGACCCTTCTCGAGCATCTCCACTTCTGCTGTTCTGAAACCGAGGCTGTGAGGGTGGATGCTGCTGCCTGAGGCCTCTGCCTGTCCACCCTCCCCAACACACAGCCTAGGTGTGTCCTGTGGCATCTGGGGAGGAAGGTCTAGCGTCATGAGGAGGCCGGGCACTGGGCCAGCCTCTGGGCTCGCTGCTAACCCGCCCTGACCTCTGTGGCTGGGACCTTGTGGCCTGCTCTCATCAGAGGTACGGCTCTAGGGTCTGCAGGGACAGGGGTGGCTGAGCAGTGACACACTGTATGACTACACCACCTCTCTACCGGCTCTCCTGCTGATGGTTTTCGGCCCATTCCAATGCTGGGTGTCATGGATAAAGCTATGATGAGCACACCCCAAAACAAAACCCCCAACCCCCACCACAGGCCACCTCTCAGGGCTCCTCCACAACCTGGAATAAAATAGTTCTCATACTTGGGATCTGGCTCTGTGCATCTGCAGTGGATGCCTCGGCCCCAGTGCAGCTCTATCCCATCCTAGCCAGGACCTGGCCTTGCTGCGCCTTATGCCCTGTGGTATTAATGTGCATAAAAGCAGGAAGTGTCATCAGATGACCGTGGGCACTCAGCAAGGCAGTGTGCAAACAGGGCTTCGCATATGCCTGCTCACAGAGACCTCGATGGTGGTGAGCTTGGAGATCCCCCACTGAGAACGTCTCAGAGGGAAACATCACGTGCAGCATCTCCGACACCTGCCTCACAGTGGAACCCTTTTGCCACGTGGCATCTCTTAGCATCTCCCATGACACATGCCGGGGAGGGACTCTGAGAGATGGTGATAATAAAGATTTTTGGAAGCCCGGCACAATCCTTGGTCTGACTTCCTTGGCACCAATGAATTCTGAAATAAAGTTGCCCAAGATCTAGTTTCTAAGTAGCTTATTCTCCTGATCCACAAAAGCATTGTGAAGGAAGAGTCCATTTTTTTTTCTTTTTAAAATGGAAATATGTCACAGCCCTCCTAATACTTACATTCCTGAGATGATCTGTGTCGGAAGGTGAATCTTATGTGACAGCGCGTCACCTCCTCTATGGCGATGAACACCTGCAAAACGGCAAGGAGTTTACGGTTTACTGACACCTAGCTCTTGGCCTCCGAGGCTCATTTTACAAAAGGAGACTCCATTTTTAAAAAATATTTATTTTTTTTAGTTATACGTGGACACAAGATCTTTATTTTATTTTTATGTGGTGCTGAGGATCGAACCCAGTGCCTCACACACGGTAGGCGAACGCTCTCCCTCTGAGCCACATACCCAGCCCAGAAGGAGGCTCCATTTTAATGAATTTATTTTTATTTGACATAATGAACATATTTGTGGGGTACAGCATGATGTTTTGATTCACATAGGCCTCGTGGAATGATCAAATCGGGGTACCTAGCATAGCCACCATCTTCAACTTGCATCCTTTCTTCATGTGAGTACATTCTATATCCTCACTCCCAGCTACTTTGAAATATAACGAGAATGAGACTCTCAATTTTAGGATCTTACCACAGCAGGCATGCTTAGAGTGAGACTTGCTACAAGGTTTTATTCACAAGAGATCGAACTATTTTCAAACCATGAGAATCTCAGGAGAAGTTCATCTTGCTGTTGATCATAGATTCAGAGCATGGAGCTATGCAGGATTTCTAGCATTTATTCCAATATGAAACATCAAATACTCCCAAGTGGTATTTTGAGGTCTAGATAGGACCTTTCTGACTGCAAGCTGTCCATGAGATGATAATAATCAGGGGCCATAACAGAAGGAAAAGATAAAGCATGGAGGCAAGGAAGGTTTCTGTTCTTTATACACAGAGGGGACAGGAGAAAAGCCATGTGGAAAGGGCAGGAATATGTGGTGAATAGTTCAATAAATTCTGGCATGACCATATAATGGAGCATTATATAAACATCCAAAAATTGTTTCTGGAGAACTCAGAATACCTGAGATAACTACCTTTAAAAAGCACAACCTAGCTGGGCATGTAATCCCACGCCAGTAATCCCAGCAGTTTGGGAGGCTGAGTCAGGAGGATCACAAGTTCAAAGCCAGCCTCAGCAACATAGCAAAGCCCTAAGCAACTCAGCAAAATCCTGTCTCTAAATAAAATACAAAAAAAGGGGCTGGGGTTTGGCTCAGTGGTTAAGTGCTCCTGGGTTCAATTCCTGGTACAAAAAAAAAAAAGTGCACAACATAAAACTTTTAGGAGCAATGTCATTCCAACACGAACTAGATAAGAGTTGACACTAGTTGCTTCTCTCTTGAGATATGAGTGCAATCTCTCTGGGTTTTGTGCCACTTTCTTTTTAGTTTTCTATGAAGAGCTCATATGGCCCCGACAATCGGAAAGGACCCACGACATCTCAAGAAGAGGCAGCTCCAGAGCTAGCTCGGACAGAAGGAGCTCTAGGATCCTGGGTGTCACTTAATTTCTTCGAGTCTCAGTCTCCTCATCAGGAAGAGGGCTTTACAAAGTCTGCTTGCTTAGTTGCCGAAGCCTCTGTGGGACTCAAAGGAGATGCCTGATTTGAAAACCACGTTGGAATTTGTAAGACCCATATTTAAATTGAAAAGAGGCCCAGAAAGCTTGGGTAGGAGCCAAGAAGAAAAACACGTTAGGAAACTGCTTGCAGAGTGTGAAAATTTCCGCTTAGTTTTGGACCATCTTGGCAAGCTGATTGCATCGTGACAACCACAAGTTTCTCTATTCAAATTTCTCTATATTTATGAATGAGACTGCTATTTAAGAGGGCTGAAATTTTATTAAAGATAGAGGTTCTGAGTCAGAATTATGACTACCAATTCATTTCTTACTGCACCCCACAGGCAACTTATCTAAAACTTCAGGAAAGGTTAGAAATGATTCGGAGGTTAAAGAGCAGACAGGAATCTAAGGGAGGTTTAACAGATAAAAAGTCTTGCAAATGGCAGATGCTCACCTTGACAGTCTCATACCAACAGGGCTGCTTGACCTGGTAATAGACCACTGATTTGTATTCTGAAATGCCTTCATAGCCAGCACCCGGATGAATGGCTTTCTTTGGATGGAAAGGAAAAATTAGGAGAGGATACTATGGTCTAGGAAAGAGCTTCCCACACACCATGCAGGAGCCCCCATGCCCAGCATATGCCCTTAACTGGCATCTGTAAGCTCGTCTGGGGGCTGATAAGCAGAGCCAGACTGAATTTCTACTACTCCATCGAAGGTCTGACATATAAACCTGGAAGTAGCTAAGGACCAAACACTGTGTGACTCTTCCTCCGTCCTGAGATTTCTGTTCTCTCTTCCATCCTGAGGCACACATTCTCCTCTCTCTCTCCTCTCTCGGGGAACAGAGGCCTGGTGACAGGGACTAGGATGCAGGTCTCACGTGTGGATGCTCTGCCGTCTGAGGAGAATGGTCTCTCTCTGGGGTCTGCATTCTGCTTTAGGGACTTGGTGTAATGGTTCAGCATGATCGCTCAAATTCAGGGCTGTGTCTCTTCCTAGTAATGAACCACCTTGTACTGGAGAACCTGGCCTCAGTGGGCACTTCCACTCTGGTCAGCAAAGCTATGAGATGACCAACAAGGGAAGGTATGTACTTGGAATGAACTCAGGCAGCACAAGGGCTCAATCAATAATAGGAAAATTTAAAAAAGTCTAAGCAGGTTCGCTAGTAAAACTGGTCAATGATAATCAGTTTTATTTCCTTCCCGTAGGAAAAATGCAATCCACCCTGATGTGGAGAATAACTACAATGGGGTGGGGAAGTCCACCGCCACCGTACAGCGCTGGGTGTGAAGCGGCAGGACTCCGTGACACCTACCTCCAACAGGTTGCCCTCTTCATCAAACACAGACATGGTCACCTCCACGTTCTTAGGCGTCTTCTTTTTCCCTTTGTCAAACTCGCCGTGGATCAGGGTGATATAGATGTCATTCCGAACATCTCCTGCAAGGGGACAACCCACCCTGTGAGTGTTGCTGAGAGAAGTCATTTCAAAGGTTCGGAGGATGGAATATGAAAGAGAAAGATATGAAAGAGAAAGAAATGCTTGGATTACAACAAACGGTGCTCTCAGCAGACTTCCACACGTGTTTCTCAGCTTACTGCTCTCTATACCAACATGTCTTTCCAATAGTGATTCCTCACTCCACTGGGTGATAATTGTTGACTAACAATGAGCACATGTATATTTTGTTAGGATACAGTGACAAGATGGTTTTTTCATATTGTTATTTGGAGAGTGTGATATTTTAACATAAATAATGACAAATTTAAAATTAATTAATTAATACATGTGTGGCTCCCACAGACACCTGGAATACATGAAAAGCATTTCAAATTCCCGGATGAGAGGACTCAGGATTTAAAAAAATATGACTCCAAAATCTGTATGACATCAAACTGCCCCCAATGTGTAAAAAAAAAAAAAAAAAAAAAGAAAACTAAAACCTGATAGCACGACAAGAAAGAAAATTGGGCTGCATATTTGGAACAGGTGTCATTTTTACCAATTTTCCCTTTGGGGGTTAAAAAGATGATACTGCCCACAGTGGCTGGGAGGGAAGAAAAGGGGACTGCTCCAACATTCCAACCTGACATCCTAATGGACATACTCTGCCAACAGAGAACCTGACAGTGTGTGCCAAGAGCCTTAATTGACACAGCAACTCCATTGGTCATATGTCAAAAACGGTCAGGAGCTGAACATCATTTCCGCTAACAGTGAAGCACATGCATAACAGTGGTCCCACGAGATCACATAGTCTAGTGATGTCACAGTCTTTTAGGCAGTGTAAATGCACTTTATGATGTCCACACAAAGTGAAATTACCCAATGATGCATCTCAGGTCTCCCAAAGGTAAAATAATGCATGGTTAGGTTAAAAATGTGGGCAATGACCTTGTCTGGACGCTGTGGGGATCTTTCCTTCAAGTTGATATCTTGGGCTGAGAGAGGAGTTGGTGGAAAGGGCAGAGGTAGGAGAGGTACGGGGTGAGACGAGGCTTCAGAGACTGACAAAAGTCAAATCCCTTCCCGCACAGGCCGGCAGGACAAATTAAGAATCTGCATCTTCATCTTGCACATAAATGGAAGTCTATGCAATGCTATCAGCAAGGAGGAGTGAGAGGAAGTGGGGTGAGCTCAGGTGAACACTCGTCCATGCCACAGGTTGGGGAGGGGGAGAATCAGCAGGAAGAGCCGCTCAGGGAAGTTACACAGCTGTCCAGGGCAGAAACCCCGGGTCCAGCCTGGTGGAGGTGACGGAGATGAACAAAAGAATGGATTAGAGGTCTTTCAAGAAAAAATGGCAGGTCTTCCTCACCAACTCTGTGAGTTGCAAAGGGGGATTTCAGCTTTTCAACCGTGCGGATGCATGGATGAGGCCCCCTCCCCGAGAAACGCAGCAGAAGAGCACCAGCTCTGGACTACAGGAGCTCAAGGTACCAGTGCAGATGCCGAGGACGAATGTCTATGCTCCTGTCCCCACAGAAAAGGGCAGAGCCAGAACACAGTAGGAGCTTAAGGAAATGGAGCAGAGCAAGGAGCCAGCGCTGGGGAACATGCCAACGTGTCCAGTTAGCCTCCTGCAGGGGGAGCCCTGGGCCGTGTCCACTCCTGTCTGAAGTCTAGCTAGGGAAGCATCTGCCAGGGTCTGTGCAGAACAGAGGGAGAGAGCTTTGAGTTCCAGTAAGAGCATTTTCTTGGTCTTGCTTATGGTGTAGCTTTCCAGGGTGCTGGAGCTCTGTACCTCCACCATCCTGGGGCCACTGCAGGCGAGTAACTGAGTCTTGTGGACCCCAATGGCCTCCTGTGTCCTGTTGGATCAAGTTCTCACAGGGAAGAGGACACGGATGGTCAAGCGAGCGCAGTGCTTACCGGGAAGGATTATCTCAGGAAAGCCCATTTTTCTGGCTATTGCGGTTGATCTATCCACCAAGTGTGAAAAATTCTTCTGAACCTGCGAAAGGTCACCTGGCAATAGCTTCAAGGACACCCAAAGTCCTTTAAGAAAAGAAAAGATAGACTTTCAGTTTTCTGGATGACCTATATAAAACACACACACACACACACACACACACACACACACACACAGAAATGTTGAGAAAATCAAGAGTTGCATAATAATAACAGAGACCTTATTGTAAAGATGCAAATTCTCCCCCAGCTAATTTACAATTTTAATGACACTCCCATCAAAATCACAATAGGATTTCTTTGAGAATTTGATAGCAATAGGAACAGATCCTTACATGGGTGGGAGAAAAGAAATAAAGACAGTCCAAGCTGATACCAAAATATGTTGTAAAGCTATAATACTATATGAAGCTGGAAACAGATTAAGTACTGTAGTAAAAGGCAGTTTAATGCATAACAAAAGGCCTCTCCACTCTCCAGATAAAGGGGGGGGACACACACGGACAGACACACACCAATTCCATAAATATGCTGGGATCAATTTCTTGCTACTTATAGCAGAATCAATTTAACTTCTTGCATCAGACATTCATACAAAACAAGTTCCTTAGATGACAAAGAAGCAAATAGGAAAAAAGTCAAGAAATTAAAAGAGTAAATGTGTAGTTACGCCATCTCTGAGAATGAACTCTTTTAAAAAAGAGACACAAATTACAAAAGCAAAAGAGTTATCCACATACAAAGTAAAAGCTTTCATAAGCATAAAACTCTAAGAAATATACTACAAAATGATAAGATATTTGAATTCATCGTCATTATAAGTAAAGATCCTCACAAGTGCTGGGCATGGTGGCACACACCGGTAATTCCAGTGACTCGGGAGGTTGAGGCAGGAGGATTGCAAGTTCAAAGCCAGCCTCAACAATTTAGCAAGGCCTAAGCAACTTAGTGACACCCTGCTTCAAAATAAAAAATAAAGAGGGCTGGGGATGTGGCTCAGTGGTTAAGCGTCTTTGGGTTCAATCCCCTTCACAGGAAAAAAAAAATGTCCCCTACACAAGTAAACAGGAAATGAACAGACAATTCAGAGAGAAAAATGAGAAGTTTATAAATATTTAGCAAACTAGAAGTTGCAAAAGTGTGTCTTAAATAAGACAAAGCTTATTACTTTCATTATATAAGGATCTCATAAAATTGAGATGGGAAACTTCAGAAAACTCATAAACATGGATGAAGGGTAGAGATTCGCCGAGCACCAACTAAAGAGCAAGGAAGCTGGGAGCAGAGGCCAGGCTGGTAATTCCAGCTACTCAGGGGGCTGAGACAGGTAACCTAGAGAGACCCCCCCCCCTTCAAAAGCAAATAAATAAATAAGTAAACAGGCCACAGAACAAGGGGAGGCTATTTTTCACCTTTCAAGCAGGTTCCGATTTTTAGGTCTCAATTTTTGAGACAGCGCAGCCAAGTGCATGGCAGGGGGCCGCCTCCAGCCTGGAGAGCAGGACCCCTGGGGGAAACCTCTGGTTGGCCATCTGGCCACATTATGTCTCTGGTTAAGTGTGTCTCCCCATTGGACCCTAAATCCTACTTTGGGGGATTTTCTTGGGGAGGCAGTCCTAAATACATAAAAAGCTTCAGTCTAAAGCTCATCATAGCAGAAGAATTTAAATTTACTATGGTAAATTAGAAAGCACTTAGGTGTTTACCTAGGGGATTTAATTTCCTTCAATTTGTTAAATCAAAACGACAGGAGGCCATCCTTCTGGACTGAGCTCCCGCAGAGGGCCCCAACACACCATGCTAAAAACCAATGGCATCACCCATGTTAAAGTACACATCTTCAAAATGAAACTCATGTACTCTCTGACCATCCGGGAAATCAGGAGTGGAGATAACCGCGAATCTCCCCAACGGGCCAATTTCAGACAGCATGATAATGAAGTTTTAATCTTTACACAAAAAGTAACCAGAAGTAACCTGAGGAGAGCAAGTCATTTATTTTCCTATCTCCACTTGACAAGGAAGTAAGTTTGAAATGACCCATTGCTCTTTGTTTTTGTGTTTTCTTAAGCCTTTCTCTGTCTGTAATGCCAATCTCTCCTGTTCAAACCATCAGAACACTTATGGAATGAAGTGTTGCCCAATTCCAGAAGAGAAAATGAAGCCAATTAAGATCTTTAAATTTGCTGTAATTTTTTTTTAAGCACTGGAATATTATGCAGCTGCAAACATATTTGTGCAGAACCTGAAAACATTTGAAAAGTGCTTGTTCTATTCTTCATCAGCAAAAAAGGAAATGGTACTTCTAGTTTTCAAAAAAGGAAATCACATTTACACAGCAATCTATTTAATTTAAGATTCTTAGATTAAGTGCTCCAAAATATCACATACATTTAGCTATTTGTTTTCAGATTTTTTATTTATAGTTTACCTATCTTTCCCACTCAGGATATTGTGAATACATAAGAAACTAAATATATCTGCTTCTATTTCAGAAGACAATTATAGGGTGATTAAAAAAAAAAGTGACTCAATCTTTACTATTACACAATTAGGGTCACCATCTTGGAATCTTAACTTTAAAATTTCAGGTATTTTTTCCTTATATGAGTTTAAAATGAGTTCCCATAAGCAGAACTTCTCTAACTTATCAAAGTTCTGTCAACAGAATAAGACATGGAGGTACTAAAAGTACCCAAGAAAGCTTCATGATATTTGATGGTTATATGTAAAATTATATATTATTATATTATGTTACATTAATACATATTGATTTGTACTTCTCCTTTCAGTTTTAGAAGAGGGTATGGAATAAACTTATCCAGGGGTAAAACCTAGTTACTTCTGATTCTCTTTTCCTTGGTGCACTCACAGAGCATCGACACTGGGAACGTAGGGTGGAAGAAAAGTCTCATGGGATAAAAATGTGTTTCACAGGATTTCCAAATTCAGCTGTGATCTCACAGGGGTGCGCTCTCCTGCTCTTGGGCATTAAATGCCTGAGGTGGGTGGTCCGCAGCAGAGGCTGTTTTGTATCAGAGATAGTGAAAGGGCAGGAGTCCAAGGCCTAGCTCTGAAAGCCTCTCCCACCCTGGCCAAAGTCCCCACTCAGCCCAGAACTGGGTGCTGTACCTTGTCCTTTGTGATTCACTTCCTTTGCTGCTATCACTTTATTCAGGACTGAAGTGAGTGGCTCATTCTCTCCAGTCACGTGCGATGTCATCAAGGGTGACATTATGAGCTGCCTCTGCCGAATATAGGTCTCCATTGCAATTCTGGGAAAGACAGACGTGGTGAGGAGGAAAGGGGAAGAACAGAGGGTCCCCTCGCACAACCTCAGATCACGAGATCACGGTGGGTCTCAGGGAAACATAAACCCCAAACCCAACCAGAGGACTCTATGTTAAATACAAATCACAGGAAGCCACTCTTGTGGAGTAAGCTCCTGTAGGACCCCAGATCTGGCTGGAAGTCAAAACAGCATCACTCATGGTAAAGTTCCAAGCTGAAAGTTCACGGAGTTGAAACTAAGCTGCACGTTTGACCTTCCAGAAATCTGGTGGGGGTGGGGTGAAGAAGAGAGAGAAGGAGAAAACAGCTAAATTTCCCAAACAGGCCTGTTTCGTTCGGCCCCATGAAGCACTCTCTGCCTTAATCTTTTCCACCATAAAGGTCCTAAGGTACCTTTCGAGATACTACTAAAGTAACAATGTTAAACCAGTCAATTGTTTTTTTCCTACTGTCCTGTTCTGCTGCCCCTGACTTGTAAGGGAAGTAACTTTGAAATGACCAATCCTCTTATTTTTTTTGTTTCTGCTTTGTTCAGTTCTTTTCTGTCTATATGATCAACTCCTGGGCTCAGCTCATCCGGACAATTATTCCGTTTTGTGGAATGAGGTGCTTCCCAATCCCAGAACAGAAAATAAAGCCGGTAAAGATAATTAAAATAAGGTTGGGGACATAGCTCAGTGGTAAAGCACTTGCCTAGCATGCATGAGGCCCTGGGCTCAATCCTTAGTGCTAAAATGAAATAAAATAGATATTAAAAGAAGTTATTATAATTCTGTCTTTGACATTATCTTTCCTATATTTTTCTTAAAAATTAAATTCATCTTGGAAATGACTTGAGGCAAACCCAAGAAAAAAACAAAACTGTTAAACAAAAATGTTGTTAACTAAGATCAGAAGCAATGCTCAGAGGTCTTCCTGAGGTGGCTGCTAGGATGGAAGTGCAGATCTCACACTGGTGAGAGGGGCAGGAGACCTGGCTTCAGTCCTGCTTCTACCTGACAGCGCTCAGCTTCCTCCTCTGTGGGGAAAGGGGCTTGGTTCCGGTGCCTTCTGAGGCCCCGCCTACCCCCACCACCCCGTGTACAGGAGAGGTCCCTGTGTATGGCACCTGGAAGGTGTGCTTGATTCCCACATGATGACAAACCACACTAAGGACTGCAATGGGAGGGGCCCTGCAAACAAACCCCACGGCATGATCTCATCAGGCTGAGGCTCTAGAGGGAGGTCAAAGGACCAAGGGCCCATTCTCTGGAAGGCGCTATCAGTGTCTGCTTATCAGTCTGGCACTGCTCAGTAGCCTCTCCTCTCCTCTGCCTCCCAGGCCAGCTGTCCTTGCAGAGAGCCCTGTACCCTGCTAATAAAGCAAACATGTGTCTGGAACCTGGGACTGCTGGAATCCAAGCTGTTTCCTTCAAATGACTCTCCCTAGAGCTACCAGAACCTTCCAGGCTCAAATACCACAGCAGGTTACAAAAGCTCTTGCCATAAATCGCAGGTGTTAAATACCAGAGGCCACAACTGCAAATGTGAACACTTCACAGTGACTGTGAGCATAATCAAATTAGGGCTGGTTCCTTGGGGACTCAGAACAGGTGTTATTCTCAATGGGGACAACCTCAGGGCCCACCACTGCTACATGGCCGCTGGCTCAGAACCCAGCAGGGAGGCACGTGACCAAAGGAGGAAACCCACCACAGCAATGAACATAAATATTCAGACATCTTCATACGCATGAATGCTGCTCCTTCCTAACATGTAGATTCATATTTATAACAATAGTAAATATACACACATTGCACATGTAAGATTATATAAGTATGTACAGCAGAGGCAGCATTCACGGACAGCAAAGACATACATGTGTAATGCACCTGCAACATTTTATATTTATATTCATCCAAGCCATTTGGTTAACATATTAAATATATTCATAAGTATAACAAAGTAATACATTAACACTGTATTAAACAATATAATTTTAAATGTATTTATATATAATACATACATATTTATGTTTGAGTGTCATGTACCACATTACGACATTTTGGTTCATGAGAGACTGCATGTGTGACAGCGGCCCATAAGAATATATCAGCTGGTGATGTTGGGGTCATCTGAGTTTGTGTGAGCATGTTCTCTAAAGTGGATGTAATGATGAAACTGCCTGACAGCTCGCACCTCCGAACACACCCTTTCCAAGAGGCAAGCAACGCATGCCTCTGCATGTGTTTCAGGAAGAGCACTCACGGATGTAAGTTCTAACTAATATCAGCACTATCTTACATAAAATCTGCACCTCAGCCTATCCATGGAAGGTCTGTGTCCCTGCAGGGTACCAGGTTAGTGGGTATTTTAAAAATAATTTATGATTATTTTATGGATGAAAGAGGAGAGTACTATTTACTGGGGGCAATCTGCATCAAGACATTTAGAACAGCCCCAAAGAACTGAACTTGAAATGGAAAGATTAGGATCCTTATAATTTAAATAATAAACTCACATTTAACATATATTTATTGTGAAAAAACTAGGAAGCAAACAAAAAGGGTGAAATCATAAATAGTTGAACCAAGGTAAATAACCATTATTAATTATGAAAGATATTCTTTGAAATATCTAAATTTTAAGGCTTTTAACAATTTACATTTAAAAAGTCCAGCATAGTGGCGCACGCCTGTAATCCCAGCAGATTGGGAGGCTGAGGCAGGAGGATGGAGAGTTCAAAGCCAGACTCAGAAATTTAGCAAGGCGCTAAGCAACTCAATGAGACCCTGTCTCTAAATCAAATACAAAATAGGGCTGCGGATGTGGCTCAGTGCTGAGTGCCATTGAGTTCAATCCCCGGTACGCCCCCCCCACCCAAAATAAAGGAAAAACAACAATTCACATACCTGTAAGCAATATGTGTTTCCTTGTGCCCAACCAAATACTGGGTTCTTAACAACACTGAATATTTTTTAAATATGTTCAAACCCAACCCTAAACTTTGTTTCCTTTGCACTTCATGGATCCTCAGTGAATTTTCTTGAGTTTGTTTCCTTTCTATGTGCTTACTAACTTTTATTATTTTTTTTTAATTTTTAAGTCTTTTTTAAAAATTTTTATTTAGTTGTTGATGGACCTTCATTTTATTCATATGCGGTACTGAGAATTGAACCCAGTGCCTCACGCATGCTAGGCAAGTGATCTACCACTGAGCCACAACGCCAGCCCTCTCTATACATTATGGATACTCTCTCTCTCTCTAATAGATATTGTAAACATTTTCTTTTCTTGTGTAGAAGTTGTTTCAATTTGGAGGCTGGATAAACCCATCAATTTTCTTTTTTCAGTCACACTTTTGGTGTGTGACTTAAAATGACCTTTCTATATCACTGTTACATAAGACTTCTTCCTATAGTATTGAAGGATTTAGTTCTTACAAATGATAGGTTTAATTATCTGTAATTTATATTGAAATAGGGTGTGTGACTGGGCTCTAATTTAATGTTTCTTAAGTGATCAGCTAATTTCCTCCAAAATCATGTTTCTTTAACATAATTTATCTTTCTCCCCTCATTGTCGATATGATATGTGAATCATGAGTTGTTATCACAAATGTCCTTGAACTGCTTTCTGAAATTCTGTGGGGCAGATGCAAGTTACTGGCTATGGGAGGAGTCATTTCCAGAAACTTCCTGGGTTCCCCTAGGCCACCACCATCTACACAGGGTGGGGGTGGTGAGAGGAGCCTGACTGTCAGACCAGTCCCAATGCTCAGGCCACACTTGTCATTTCAGCAGCAGGACTCAGATGTGCTCACTAACAGCTTCCTAGTGGCCTGCCAGCTCCTTCGGCCCAGAGCAGGGGCCTTAATAAAGCTCTGGGGGAATCCTTTCCCGAGGTCCCAGGCTGGCTTCCCCGGGTACAGTAACACTAACCTATGGGCTAGTCAGCCTTCACTCTCTCACCTCCTAAACCCTTGCTACTCAAAGCGTGGTCCCTGGACCAGTGCCGTGGCCATCCCCTGGAAGCTTGTCAGATGCAGACCTCAGACCTCCTGGATCAAATTTTGCCTTGTAACAAGAGTCCCAGGGACTCCTATGCATGAGACAGTTTGAGAAGCTCCCTCTCTCCAACGTGACTCCACTGCTCCACATAACAGGGTGCCGACACGTGTTAGCATTTCTGACACTTGAATGGCACCTTCTCTGGCTTTGAGTACAGATGTCCACTTTACTCTTGATTTTATATTCCTTTGGTTACGTGAGGGCAATCAAGAAATGTTCCATTTACTCTCTTAGAGCTCCATGTGAAGAACTCCTATGAAAGCCTTCTGTGGATCTCTCCTGACAACCTTCCAGCCGCAGCGGTCTCCCTCCCTAAATGACAAAAGGCTACCTGTCCCTGGTTCTGTGTTCACACCGCATTGGAATAGCTGATCCAGGCCTCAAGTCACCCAGGATATGCCAAAGTACTTACTGCTGAAACGGAATGAAGTGCTGCTTCTCCTCATCGTCCACTTTCCCGTGTATGATGTCAGTAATATCCATCACTAGGAAGGAGAGGAACTTAATTAGAGAAACTAATCACTCCCTGCCACGGTAAGTCGCCATGGAAAGGGGCAGTATCCGCCAACACAGAACATGGGAAGAAAGATATCAAGTGGATGCTCCTTTTACTTCTGAGCCAGTGATAACTTCCCAGGGTGCCCAGCCCAGCAGAGAAGCAAGGCCTGAGGCTGCCCAGGAAGAGGTCTTGATTTTCTCAGATCCACCCTGTAGACCAGCCCTTTTAAAATCTCCACAACATGGATGATCTGAGGTGTGAATTTTTAGCAAGCTTGCATTCAAAGTCACAGGGAATACATTTTTTTGTTGTTGTTGTTTGTCAGGACTGTCACAAAAATGAAAAGACCAGAGAGAAACTCAAGACTTGAAGGCGTCAAAAATATGTCTCTTTGATAGATTCTCATCCAGTTTCCTTCAGAAATCTGGGCAGGAGCATCACAACAGACCCAACAGTGATCTGTTCCTTCCCCAAAGAAGAGCCCTTAGCACTGTTCTGGGATGGCTTTCAGGTATCAGCCCTACTTTGAGAATTGAGGAAACTAGCCAGGCATGGGGGCACACACCTGTAATCCCAGTCACTCACTTGGGAGGCTGAGGCAAAAGGATCACAAGTCCAGCTTCAGCAACTTAGAAAAACCCCTATCTCAAAATAAAAATAAAAGGGCTGGGGATGTACCTCAGTGGTAGAGCATCCCTGGGTTCAATCCCCAGTGCCAAAAAATAAAAAGTAAATTTAAAAAAGAGAAATGAGGAAACTAAGGGCCAGAAAAGTTAGTGATTTTCCCTTGAGTTACTCAGTTTTAAGTAGTAAAGTGAAGCTGTGGACCCAACAGGGACTGCAGGGCCAGCTGCCTCAAATATCAATAAGTAATCAATAAGTGGGCCATGTGAAGCTGCTGATAGACAGGGCCCTTGGCAAGAGGTGACGCCTTGGTCAATAGTTAGTTTGGCCATAAACTCTGCATTCACAATCGACTCCCCAGATAACCTGTTTGGAGATAAAAGGAAGTACTAGGATCTGAGATAATTCTACAAAGAACTAAGGGGCAGGAAGAAATGCTTTCTGTAGAGCCACTCAGACAACACAGTATGGAAGGCTTAGGAAACTTCAGCTAGGCCAGTGTAGGAAGCAGGGGTCACATTCAACCTGTTGACAACTCTTTTTTTTTGTTTTAATTTTTAGTTGTAGTTTAACACAATACCTTAATTTTATTTATTTATTTTTATGTGGTGCTGAAGCTTGAACCCAGAGCCTCACACATGCTAGGCAAGTGCTCTACCACTCAGCCACAACCCCAGCCCAACAACTCTTAATGAAACTGTGTAAAAATCGTACCAAAAAAAAAAAAAAAAAATTTACTAGGGTGGGGGTATAGTTCAGTGGTAGAACACTAGCAAACACGAGGCCCTGGGTTCTCGTCTCAGCATCATAAAAAAGAAAGGAGATCAATACATAGGCATGTGCAGGAAGGATTCCAATAGACGGATCTGATTCTGCTGTATGAGACACTGTGCTGGGCACAGAGCGGGAAACACAGGATGGGCTGGGGGTGGGTGGGTGGGCTGAGGACCCAGAATCCCACAATAGAGAGCTGGCAGTCCCAGGTGCCAAAGGCTGTGTGAGGGCACTGATTGTGACATCATCCATCCTTCCCCATCCGGACTGGCTTTCTGGCCAGCCTGTCTGTTTTCCACCTTTCCTCTATCTTTTTCAGTTTTTAAAATTGTGGTAAAATCAGGGATGGAGTTGTGGCTCGGTGGTAGAGCACTTGCCTAGCATGTGTGAGGCATTGGGTTCGATTCTCAGCACTGCATATAAATAAACGAAGAAAATAAAGGTCCATCAACATCTAATTTTTTTTTTAAATTGTGGAAAAATACACGTAAAATAAAATTTACTATCATAACCATTTTTACACATCCATTAACATTACCACCAGGCATCCAGAACTTCTCCATCTTTCAAAATTGAAATCTAGCCATTCAACAGCTCCCTCCGCCCCCTCCCTTCTTTCTACTGTCTCTCTGAATCCGACTCCTCTAGGCACCTCATGTAGATGGAATCGCACAGTATTTTCCCCTGTGTGTCTGGCTCATGTCCCCCGGCACACTATTCTCAAGGTTCAGGCCTGCTGCAGAATGGGTCAGATCCGCCTTCCTTCGTGAGGCTGAGGGAGATTCTCTCTCGTATGCATCCACCCCTGTTTCCCTTGCCCATCGATCCCTGGATGGACACTTGGGTTGCTCCACCTTTTGGAGACTGTGAACAGTGCTCCTACGAATGTGAGTGTACTGGGCGCTCTGGGGCTTTCAGTTCTCTGGCTGCTGTGTACTATGCCAGTTCCACCCCTAACTTTTTGCAGATCTGCCACACTGCAGCCCACAGTCGCTGGACCATTGCACACATGTCTCTGGGCCTTTCTTGTACCTGCTACTCCAAAAGGTCTCCGGAGTCCACAGGTGTGCCTCTTGCCCTCCTTCAGCTCCATGTGGCCCACCCGGACTATCTGGCACACCAGGCTGATGCGAGGCCGGATGAGGTCCATGCTGCTGAGGTCCTGGAGGCAGTCAAAGAACACAGAGGGAGGGGGTCAGGCTGCTCACTGTCACCTTCGAGAGAATTCTCTTTCCACTCTACAATGGAGACTGTGCAGAGCCTATTTCTCAATGCTGAAATACCAGAATGACTCCCCCCTGCCCCATGATCATCTGAGAACAATGATGGCATCAGACAAAATGATTTTATAGTTATTAAACAACACCTTTTTTCTTCCCCAGTTCCTACTTCAAATTTCTGAAACAGAGCCGGGTACAGTGGCACACACCTACAAACCCACAGGCTCAGGAGGCTGAGACAGGAGGATTGCAAGTTTAAGGTCAGCCTCAGCATTGTCTCAAAATAAAAAGAAAAAAGGGCTGAGGATGTAGCTCAGTGGTCAAGCACTTGCCTAGCATGCATGAGGCCCTGGACTCAATCCTTAGTACCACAAAAGTAAATAAATGAAAGAAAGAATAACAGGAAGAAAATTTCTAAAAGAGATAATAGTCAATTTAAAATCCCTAGTTTAGTGAATCAAGCAGGGTATTTAGAAATGAGGACACTTGTTGCTATGGGTATATATCCTTTTAGCGCCTGTCTCAGTACAGGATACATTTCAGTGTTAAATGAAATAAAAACTCTTATGACACTGACATTTATTGAGTACCCACACAAGTTTGTGACATTTCATCCTGTCTTCAAAACAGTCCTGGCAGGCAAGTTCCGCACAGGCCCCGAGGTGTGGCTGGGGTGGGGTGGGGGGCTCTGCTCTCCCATTCACGTTCACAATGTCAGGCAAGTACCCAGAGTGTGCTCACAGACCTTATTCACTTCACATCAGAAATAATTTAACTACACCTCAAGGTCTTTCTATGAAACAGCAGCACAACTCCTCTTTACTGAACCAAGAACTACTTTTCCAAATCCATCCCCTGCAACCCAGTTATCTTGGGTCACTAAGACAGGAGTCTACACCACTAACATCCATCCTGAATTCCTACTCCAGGATCTGTGAGTTCTATTAACTAAGAGTCCAGACTCCAGGTGACCGGTTACATAAACCACGGCACATATATATGTATATTATTAAATATGCAATAAATGAAGTTTTTGTAAACCAACAGCAGGAGATGATTTCCACCTTCTCTTTAATTGAAAAGTCAGGACATGAAATGTACAAACTAGGTGATCCTAACTACAGGTGTGTCAGGGGAGGTGGGGAAAGGAGGGTGGACTACAGCTCTTCTACTATGGCACCAAAGATTCAATAATTCTTTTTCAAACTTAAAAAAAGTGCATCTAGGCTGATAAATGCCTTTTGATTTTAGGAAAAAACTCCCACATTTCTCTGAACCAAAGAAATACTAGGAGGTTTGGGGAAGAGTTCCCAGATCTTTGCTGCCTGCTTTGCTGGGTGGTGAAGATCCAGAGGGGTCAGCCAGGGATGGTACCAAGCCCCTGACTGTACAGAGAGAAGACTTAACAGGAAGCACAACAGTGGCCTGTACAGGGACCACAGATGCTTCCTGTCCTCCCTTTGGTGCTGTAACTGGGGCCCTCTTGCCCTAGGAGCAGTGAGAGAATGAGGAGATAAAACGTGGGTTTGGTGGAGGAGGACTCAAGGGAGCACCTGACAGTCCCTGCCCACCAAGGTCTCTCAGAGCACTCGACAGTGGCCGCACAGCATACTTTAAACACCAAGATCATAAACAGCAAAAGAAGCCCAGAAAGTTCCTAACTTAAGGGGAAGCGAGTCACCATGTCCCCAAATGTAGCCCATCGCTTTTCTTTGCCCTGAGCTACATCAAGCAGCACTTTGGAGGGGAAGGAAACGCCCTTTCAATTATAGGCACCCCGAAAAGGCCTCCATCCTGCTTCTGCGGGACTGTGACACTGTGAGAGGTCGGGCAGCTCCCACCCCACGGCCCTGCTGTCTGCACAGCTCCCAGGCTCGGCCACTTCAGGTACTTCCTCAAGGGTCTCCTCACGGTGGCCCCTGACCAACCTACCGATTTATTTTTGGTGCTGGAGACCAAACCTAAGGCCTGGAGCATGCCGAGCACCTGCTCTGCCACTGAGCCATGCCCAGCCCCTTTCCAACCCACTTAAAACACAGCCTCTCCCAGCAAGACGACCCCAACCCCTAGAAGCACATGGCACTTGTAACATTCTATATAATTTGGTCACTTATGTAACGATTGCTTCTTATCTGCCTTCCCCTTAGGACGATGCTGCTTGAGAACAAGGATTTTTGCCCCTTGATTTGTTCATAGCCATCTGTCCCCCATGCAATTTGTTCAGGGATGTAACTCAGTGTCTAAATCCATGCCTGACATCTACTTGGTGCTCAATAAATAGTTGCTGAATAAACAACTAAGTTATTTCTGCTAGGAGGATTAGGATGACTCTTCTTTTTATCTGTTGTGTTTTCCATATCTCCACCCTGTGTATCCACTAATATCATAATGACAAAGAAGAGGATTTTAAACAGAAGGCAAACTTACAGTAAACACTGCTTGAAGGTTATTGAGCTTCTCAATTTCCTTGGGCATCCCATTACTGCCCCAACGAATTAAATAGTTTTCACTGGCCAAAGGAAAAAAAAAAAAGAAAATTATTCTTAATGAGAAGGCACCTGGGGAATGAAGGATGTTGTTAGTGCTGGTTTCAAGGTAAAAGGAAGGAGCAGAGACACTCAGTGTACTTCAACAGGCAGGCGTGACAGTGGCCAGGTGGGGTGTGGGTCTCCCCGCTGCACCTCACGGGCACACTCATGCAGACAGTGGACGGCACAGGCATGGCAGACTTTGTGAGACTCTACTTTCTAGGGCCTTCTTTCCATTTCCCATTCTTTGCAAAGAACTCTCTGCCTTGCTGAGTCAAGAATTTAGTTTTATTACAGTCATTCCAATCTGCCCCTTGTCATCCATATCACCACAAGCAAAGACTGTTTTTTTTTTAAGTAAACATCTCATCAGTCTCTACTTTGAACTGCCTTCTTGAAAATAAGCCTGCACTTCCTTAGGAGCCCAGAAGTGCCACTCCAGGGCTGAAGAGGCCCAGCGTTATTCCCCAAGGCCTGGGTGGAAAACATTCTCAGAGACTTCGTTCTGCAGAGCGGCTCTGGGTTCACCCGGAGGTTGAGCTGAAAGGACCGAGTTGCCACAGATCCCCTGTCCCAGGCACACACGGCCTCCCCACTCCACGTCCCCCACCAGAGTGATCTGTGACAACGGACCAACCTGCACCAACGCAGCACCACCCCCCACAGGCCACAGGGGCCATCCGCGTTCACCCTTGGTCTTGGGCATTCTAAGGGTTTGAACAAAACTACGATGACATGCGTCCACCACGACTGGATCACACAGGCTGGTTTCAGGGCCCTAACAACCCTCTGTTCATCCCTCTCTTGCTCCTCCGCTGCGGTCTCCTGGACTCTTTGTTCTCACCTCTATCCTGACTGGCTTCAAGTGGCCCCTGCATCCCGTGGAGTGCACGGGCTGAGGTCGCCCTGTTTAAGCAGCAATAGCAGAAAGCCTCCGAGACCAACGGACTTTCCTCCCTACTCCCTGGAAATCCTCTCCCTTTTGTTCCCACCTCCCCTTCTGAAAACGGGCATCTTGCAATGTCAACGGCAGGGGATCTGGGTCTTTGCTACCTGATGAAAGTGGACTGGTCTGGGTCGTAGAGGGCCATGAACAGCTCTGCGTCCTCCCCGATGTTGCAGACGAAGTTCTTGAAGTTCACATACAGGCCGTAAGTGTGGACGGTGCTGAAGACCGCCTGGCCCCGCACGTCCAGGTTCTGCAGGATGGACTGGGGAAGACATGGAAATGCCTTGGTTTCAGCTAATGGGAAACGCTGGCAAAGATATCATCCTGCACGTCAGGATCAAACAGAGCCACACCCTGCAGGAGCGGTCACTGAGCAGAAAGTGGACGTAAGCGGACCAGTGACCCAACCCACAGAGGAGCAAGGAATAAACATCACTGGATGATTCAGTGTCCCGATCAGGGCCTTGAACACAAGCAATTTAATAAACTTTGCCTGCAGGTGATGATTCCTGGTTTTAGTGGATTCAGGAAGGTTTTACCTCTTAATCAAAGCTCAAAAACAGGGAAAAAAAAATCCTGATCTGTTAACCCTCTTTATGGAAATCACTCTCATTTTGAAACAAAAAAATGGAGCCTACCTTCTAGGGACTAAGACCTGTGAAACTGTGAGCCCTCAAATAAAGCTTTTCTCCTCTACACTTGTGCTGCTCGGATCCTTTAGTCACAGCAGCCAAAATGCTGACAAGAGAGAGGCTTCACCCTGGGGTGTGGATGACACTGGATGCAGAAACACAGTTAACTATCATCATGACGCGGTAAAGAAATAAAAGCTATAAACTAAGGAAGATCAAGACAAATCTGTACTCATTAAAACAGAAACACTGGAAAATACACCAAAATGCCAATAAGATCAGATTAGGGTAATAACGATGTGGGTGACTCTTTTTCTCATCTGTTTTTCTACAGCTTGGTAATTTTTCTTTGATGTTCAGTTATTACTTTCAAAATCTTCCACTTCATTTTTCAATGTTATTCTTTACTTTCAAAAATAGGGGGCTGTGGCTGTGGCTCAGTGGTAGAGCGCTTGTCTAGTATGCGTGAGGCCCTGGGTTCAATTCTCAGCACCACATAAAATAAAAGTCCATTGACAACTAAAAAAAAAAAAAAATGTTAAAAAAAAAAATAGGAACGTATGCACCAAACACAGAAAGGTTACACAATAAAGTCTCCCTGCAATCTCATTATCCAGAGGCATCCTTTCACGATCAATTTCTTGTCTATCATTTCAGGGTTGCTCTCTGCACACATAAGCGTGTCTTCCCCCCACCCCCGTATATTCTTTTTTGAAACAGAAATGACAGCATGTTGTATACACCATCCTGCACCTTGCTTTTTCCACTTAGAATACACACAGCTCTGCAATCTTTCCTTAACAGAACATATAGAGTGGGCCGGTTCTTTCTGCCGATTCTCCTTTATAATGAGAAGGCAAATGACTGCCTAGACGTTTCTACTTCTGCTGTCAATGACTTCCTTCCTCTCGTTCAACAACCAAAGCAAAAATGGAATCCCAGCAGCCAAAATCTTCACACTGGAGGAAATGTGTACCTTTTCTTCTTGGATCTTTTCCTCAATCCTTTTTGAGGCCACTTCATGGGCCTTGAAGAGGGCAACAGTGCTGGTTTCATCTGGATCCAAGATGTTCCCGTTGTCATCTCGCACCACCAGATCTAACCCAAGCATCCTGGAGAGAAGAGAGCGGCCAGGCAGTTACTCTCCCGCCAGGGCAGACTGTCCGTGGAAGAGCCCTCATAAAAGAACCCAGAGGACTCTCAGTCCTCTCCCCAGAGCCTCTCTGCCCTGGCCTTCTGTGATTTGGCACAGCGACTAGGAAAGACCAAGGCACAATTATCTGAGGGCCTGCCCGATTTCCTTACTGAATTCAAGACAGTTTCACAGGAGGTCCATAAAGAAAGCCCTGGTTGTTGGTCTCATAACCATCCAAAGAACACAGGCTCTGGAGTCATTTAGTCTACGGTCTGAAGCATCGCTTTAATACTTGCTACCACTGTGACCCCTGAATTCTGCAAAGCCTGGGTTGCTTCATCTATAAATGTTTCCAACCCTTCCAAGTTCTCGGAGAAGTCCATGAGACGATGCATGTAAAGTACCGAATACAATCTCTCACACGGCACCCCATAAATGTCAGCTCTATCGCGGCAGCTGGCAGGGGAAGACCTGGCTGTATTAAGTTGCAGCTCTGGCTGCTGCCTGGGAAGACCAGGGCCATAGAATCGCCCCTGCCAAGCCTTGGTGCCCAATAGGCACACAAAAGTAGAAATAATTTTGCTTATCCAAGAAGCTGGAGTCTGGCAGTAACAGGACACTGCTATTGGAATGCCCCGTGAGCATGCCAGGCCCCAGAAACTTCGGAGCGGGGATGTCTAAACATCAAGAACACTCAGGATAACACTGAAGTGCCAAGTCTCTGGGAAGAAAGTGAACATGCCTGAATTCCCCCTCGCTGTTTCACAGCACCTCCGTCCACTGATCTGATCTGGCAGGTTCCTTTCAACCACAGCCAGACCCAGGGGCCACCCAGACTCACGAAGGAGGGCCTTGCTGGCTGCTCACACTGGGTCCCGGGTGCAACTGTCAGATCAGCTCCATTTCCCGAGCTGCCTTCAAGGGCTGGGATGGGAAAGCAGGTGTGTGCCACCACCTGCGTGGCACTGACATCCTGGGCCAGAGACTGAGGGGACTCCAGGCCGAAGCACTGGGGGAAGAGCCAGAGACAGAGGCTGCACGTGTGCATGGAGAGACACCACTGTGGTGTGGATGTGAGGGGTCCCCTAAAGCTCACGTGTGAGACAGTGCAAGAAGGTTCAGAGGAAAAATGATAGGGTTGTGAGAATCTTAACCCAGGGCTGGGGATGTAGCTCAAGCGGTAGCGTGCTCGCCTGGCATGCGTGCAGCCCGGGTTCAATCCTCAGCACCACATACAAACAAAGATGCTGTGTCCGCCGAAAACTAAAAAACAAATGTTAAAAAATTCTCTCTCTCTCTCTTTAAAAAAAAACTGATTAGAAACATGAAATCTGAATACTATAAAAAAAAAAATGTTAACCCAATCAGTGACTTAATCTCTGGAAGGTCACTGAAGGAGGGTCAGGTGTGGCCAGAGGAGGTAGGCACTGGGGATGTGCCTTTGGGGTATCTATTTTTTATCTGTTGAGTGGAGTTTGTTGCTCAGCTCTCTGATCCTCACGTGAGCTGCTTCCCTGGGCCACACTCTTCTGCCGCGATGTTCAGCCTCACCTTGAGCCCAAGGAACGGAGCCTGCTGTCTGTGGACTGAGACCTCTGAAGCTGTGAGTCCTCAAATAAACTTTTCCTCCTCTATAGTGGTTCTGTTTGGGTCCTTTATCCACAGCAGTGAGAAAGCTGACTAAAACAGATGCTTTTTCCCAGCTTGGCTGGCTTTCTACAAAGTCCTCTGACACTAAATGACAGAGAGAGCAGCCAACTAACCCAGGTATCAGCAGGACCATGGGACAGGGAGTCAGGAGGGTTGGGTTCAAATGAAGTTCTCCCGTCTACTATCTGTGTGATTTTGAAAGGACCACTTCTGCTCACAGGGTCTCTTTTCTTTTTTTATTTTTTGGTACTGGGGATTGAACCCAGGGGCAGGTTACCACTCAACTATATCCCCAGCCCTTTTTATTTTTTATTTTGAGACAGGGCCTTGAAAAATTGCCACACCTGGCCTCAAACATGTGATCCTCCTGCCTCAGCCAAGTCACTGGGATTACAGGCATGCACCACCACACCCGGTTCATGGTCTGCTTCTTTACCCATAAAATGGGAATAATAGCCATGACTTCATAAGGGCTTAAGATATAAATGGGTACAAAGGAGGTGCTTCCTAAATACTGACTGGATGTGCATGTTATGTTGACTCCAGCTATTTCTGAATACAGCTGACAAATGGGTAGGGTAATAAGCTGTATTTTAGTAGGTCTGTGAGGCCTATAATCCCAGTGGCTTAGGAGGCTAAGATAGGAGGATCGTGAGTTCAAAGCCAGCCTCAGGAAAAGCAAGGTGCTAAGCAACTCAGTGAGACTCTGTCTCTAAATGAAATACCAAATAGGGATGGGGATGTGGTTCAGTGGTTGAGGGCCCTGCATTCAATCCCCAGTATCCCTCCAAAAAAAGAGTCCTGAGGCTAGAGAAATTAATTAAAGGTATTGGGAAAATAAAATCACGTATTCACAAGTTGAAGAAACTTGGAAAACGGAATGCAATGCCATACAAATCCCCAAAAAAGCTAACTAGAGACCCACTGCCACCTTTTGGAAGGGGCTATCTGGGAGGCGTGAATGCCAGGCCACTACCCACTGGGATAAACTGAATGAACTTCTCATTTCCCAAAAAGCAGTGACAGCTGGGACCTACTCCCTGAACTAATCGGAAGATCAATAAAGTGACCAGCACTTCAGAGGTGACTGCAAATACCTCTCGCTGCTCTGGAGATCCAGTTTTCATACACTGTAAGCCAGAGTCCCAACCAGGGGAAGAAGGAAAGGAACAGAAGGAGCCTGATAGTGACCTAGCATCCACTGCTGGAGCAAAACGCAGACACAGTCACAGGACTCTCTGAGGGCCAGCCCCAGTGTTTAGTCCCTTTCAGCTTCTGGGGCAGCAGAGCAGCCTCATCCCAAGCTCTAGGCTTTCTATTTAGGTGTCAGCGCCATGAAGGCAGGGCCAACACGGTGTCTGGACCGCAAGGCGACCGTGAAAAATGTTCAATGAAATTAACTGTTTTCCAAGATACCAAGAGAGTAGAAAGCGTCATTCTCTGGTCACTCATAGATCAAAAGTTTGTTGTGAGGCTGGGGAGGGTGGGAGTGGGGGTGAGGAGAGACATAGGGGGGCAGTCAGATAGGAGGAAAAACATGTAGTGCTTTACAGCACCGCAGCAATGAACGGTATGTATATTCCCAATAGCCACTAGAGAACTCTGAATGTCCCCCAAACAAAGAAACGATCACTGTTTAGGTAGTGGACATGGCTGGGTGTGGAGGTGCACACCTGTAATCCCAGAGGCTCTGGAGGCTGAGGCAGGAACATCACAGGTTCAAAGCTAGCCTCAGCAACTTAGCAAGACCCTAAACAACTTAGAGAGATCCTGTCTCAAAATAAAGAATAAAAAAGGCTGGGAATGGGGCCCAGTGATTAAGTGGCTCTGGGTTCAATTCCTGGTACCCGCCCCCCCCGCCAAAATAAAGAGTAGATGTGCCAATTATGCTGATCAAACCATCACAAAATTATATACACGTGTTCAAATACCACACTGTTCCCCACACCTATGTACAATTATTGTGCCAAGTGAAATTTTAAGAATATTTTTAGAGATGTTCTTCGGGAACAGCGAGTATCCTCAGCATGAAGGTGTGGGTCATTTTTCAGGTTTCCAGTGACGGGCACCCTCAGTTTACCTGTTCCCATGATCGATTTTGGCTGTGACCTTCTTCTTGAGCTCTGCTAGTTCGTCCTTGGGAAGTGTCCCAGACAGGATCTGGGAGCGCCACTCGATCAGGCTGTAGGTCATCTGCTGCAGCTGGCGGAAGAGCGTGACCTTGTTGTTCTAAGATGGGAAAAAGAGGTGGAGAAAAGATATCGGAAAAAGAAATGGTACGCTGGAGAGGGAGCGCCTCTGACGGCTTCCTTGGGAGGTGTTACTTAGCCAGCTCACTGTGCTGCAGGACACACTGTGTGCTGGGGGGAATGGCATTGCCCGGAGGCTCCCTCTGTTCACTGCAACTTGAAAAGTGGCAAAGTGCTAAGGGACATGGTGGCTTATGCTTATAATTCCAGCCCTCGGGAGGCTGAGGTAGGAGCACTGCAGGTTTGAGGCCAGCTTCAGCAGCTTAGTGAGAACCTGTCTCAAAACATAAAAAGATCTGGGGATGTAGCCGAGTGGCAGAGCACCTGGTTCAATTCTCAGTACTGGCAGAAAAAAGGAAGATGGATAAGCAATTTGTGGGATGGCTGGCTGGTCCTCAATTCCAAGTACATCAAAGGCCACACACCCTAAAATTCCTATCATGTCTTTCCTGCTTAAAACCCTCCAGGGACTTCCCCCAGACACCTCCAAGCCCAGGGTATGTCCTCTCACATTGTGACTCTCATCCACATGCCCATGGGCATTTCCCACCAACCTCGGTGGGTTTCTCCCAGCGGCTCCGCCCGCCCAGTAGGAACGCATTTCCCCGGCTGCTCCTCCCACCCGGCCCCAGCCCCTGCTCACCCACACTGGGCACCTCCACCAAATGGCCATGCTGACTTCAGCTGCCACTCAGAAGCTCTCCCTTAAAGCCCCAACTCATGTTTCCGCTGTGGCCAGAATTTACCAGCATCCCAGCACCCAGCACCCAATGGCCTGGCCTGTCCCTCGTGAGCGCTCTGTGGAGGATGAGCCCCTACCACAGGAGGAGCATGTTAGTTTTGTCCCCAGAGGCCAGCACTGAGAAGGCGTTCTAAAAAATGTCCTACAGGACAGAATCATCAATGGAGAAATAAATGGGGTTTCAGGGTCAGGGATATTTGAAAATAAAATGATAAACATTACTTTTAAATCTTTATTTTCCAGGAAAATGGTTAGATTATTCAGATATTAAACTGTTATTTAGGGCTCTTCTAATAACAGTAAAACTGATCTAAATGAACTTACAACCAACTGATCACATCCCTAGTCCTTTGTTTTTTTTATATTTTTGAGATAGGGTCTTGGTGAGTTGCTGAGGCGAGCCTCAAACGTGATCCTCCTGCCTCTGCCTCCAGAGTCTCTACAATTTCAGGTATGCGACACTGTACGTGGTTTCATTATATACATATATATCTATATATACATATATATGCTACATATATACATACTTAAAATATATGTGTGTATATATACACATATGTATGTACATATACATACACATACATATATATATATTTTTTAAATCAGCCAACAATGAGCATGTGCTATGTGCTGGAAACAAAGTTTTGCACCCAGGAATCTAACATTCTAGAGAGGGAACGACAGCAATAAATAAGTATACAGAAAATATTATACAAGACATTATGCTATATCCATACACACACAAGACAACGTTAGAACTATGAAAGGTGTCAGAAAGAAAATAGAAAAACCATTACAAATAAGAAAGAAGTAAGAACATAAATAGGGCAATATGATGTAGGGTACATAGGGGAGACCACTTATATAGAGGGATGAGGAAAACCGTTTTGTGGATCACTTTGACATATGGCAGAACCTGGGGGATTCTGCTCAGCCTACATACTCTAGGAAGCTGCTGTCTTCTTACTCTCAGGTGAAAGTCACCATAGGGAGACACGACCGTGGACTTCTGGAGTCACAGAAAGCCACAGATTTGCCACGCCCCCAGTGCCTGTGCACACACACTGGGGCGTTGCTGTGGCTCTGTGGCAATGACCTCTTCTGCAACGCTCCGGGGGACATGCCCTCCTGGGCCGAAAACACGCAGGGGCCTTCTGAACAAACAGTAAACGTGGAGGGAGAACCCACAGCCTGCAAGGGTCCATGAGGTCAGCAGAGTGTGATGCAAACCCATGTTCAGTTCAGAGTTCATGGGAACACTCAGGCGCGGGAGGAAGCACCAATTATCTGCAACTGCCATCTGCTAACCGTGGATCTTAAACGAGAGGCGAAGCCCGTGGACAACTGGAAACTTCCCTGTGTTCGCGCTTTAAGCCTTGTTTTGGATTTACTTCCTCCTAAGTCAATCCTTAGAGAAGCAGAAAAAGAGACAGGCACACGTTCTGTTTTATGAGCAAAGGTAAAACCTGCACTTTTTTTTTTTTTATTCAATCCTCTATAAAATGTTTCTGTTTCACTGGTTTCCCAACTGGAAAAAGGGGTGAGAGATTCAATCTAGAAGATTTTCAAAACTGTTAGGCAGAAAGGGCATCCTTTCTTCTTCTTCTTTTCTTTCCTACAATCCACTTGTCTACTTATTGTTATTATTTTTTAATGTTTCCTGGTTTTAATTAAGATGTGACTTGTGGCAGCGCGGGAAGGAAAGGACTGCAAAGCTGGCGAATCCTGGGGTGGCACACTTGGGGGCACATGTTCACCAGTTCTCAGCCCCGGTGACATCAGACGCTGCTGATGGCAAGTGAATGACTGCCGGTCACATCAGCCCTGTTGCCAGGTCTTCCCCTGAGGAGGATGGAGAAGCCGCTCTTTGATTCCTGGGCAAATCAGCTCTGAACAGACAAGCTGAGCGCCCGGGGAAGCAGCCTCCCCACTCACTGCAAGGAAATGGCTTTGCTGCCACATTCCCCAGACTGTTCCAGCAAGAGGTTCCGTGTGATCGCTGGCCCCTGACACCTCCCTGGCGCGGGGGACGCAGGAGGACAGGCAAAGAGAAAGCCCAGGGTCCCCAGCAGACAGAGCAACTCTCTGTGACCTTCCTCCTCTTGCCCCTGCTGCGCTTTGTCCTCAGGAGTCTCCCGGCTTGGTTTCCCGGTGCAGTGGTTTGGGGAAGGTCTAGAACCACTAAAAGGAGGGGTCATGAGGCCATTAGGTCCCTGGCAGTGCCTTCCTGAGGGATCAATGCCGCACTCCTGGAAGGTTTTCATTTATTTTTTTTATTTTTTATCTTCTCTCTATTTTTATACTGGGGATTTAACCCAGGGGCACTCTACCACCAAGCTATGTCCCCAGCCCTCTTTTATTCATTTATTTATTTTTAAATTTTGAGACAGAGTCTTGCTAAATTGCTGAGGCTGGCTTTGAACTTGCAATCTTCCTGCCTGGGCCTCCCAGGTCGCTGGGAATACAGGCGCCATTCCTAGCTGTGAGTTGGCTCTTGATAGAGCAAGTGGTTATAAAAAGAGCAAGCCTGGCCCCTGAGTCACTCCTCCTTCTCACCCTGTGTTCACGTCCCCTTGCACGCCCTCCTGTCCTGATGCAAGCCACGATTATGTAACACCATCAGGGGGACTCTCACCAGAGGCCAAGCAGATGCAGTTGACCAATCTTGGACTTTCTGTGAGCAAAATAAACCTCTTCTCTTTATAAAGTACCCAGCCTCAAGTATTATGTTATAGCAACAGAAAATGGACTGATTCACCCTCCTTCCTGCCCTGTTTTCTAAATCCTGTGCAGCCCACGCCTGCAGACTGAGAAGGCCCAGAGTGCCTTCTCTGCTATGTAGCCTCCATTACTGTAGTCTTTTCGGCAGTATCAGCCATTGTCATGTGAGATAATAATTTCTTTGACCCTTTTTGCAAAACTCCACACAATCCTAGGATACAGTAAGACCTCAAAGACAAATTCTGATGACTCAAATTTAAAAATGGCACTGTGGTTTTGAGTGAGGAATGGCTACACAAAATAAAACCTTGGTTATCTTTCTCCTAGACAGTAGAGACATTCCTGCATTTGCTCAGCATTTCTTCTGCTTTTCTGCTTGAAGATATCTGAGGTCTCACTTTTTATATTCCTATTCCAGTTGTTTATCTTTTTAAAAAAAATCTGAAAATTAAATTCACAAGATTAAACAGCTCTGCCTTTTGAGACCAAAAGGAATGCATATGTTGTCCATGAAGTGGCACAGAAATTCTGAGGCCATTCAGACAACGGCATTGATTCTGAGTGTCAGAAAACAGGGATTCTTCTCTCCTTTTCTCCAAGAATGAGACCACAGCCAAAAGCCCTTTCTCGGCTGCTCCAGATCTCCATGTGCAACAGAAGCCATGTCAGCTCTGCTCACCAAACTTTCCTGTTCCACGTGGATTTTATGATTTGAAGTACAAAATGCTTAAGGAAACAGATGGGGGCTTGGCTTCTATCTCTGATTCAGTCATTAACTTGCTTTGTGACTTTGGGCAAATCATGCCCTCTGGGATAAGCTCATCTGTAAAATTCAAGGCACTGTCCTGAGATCCATTCCCAAGGGCAGGGGCTTCAAGCCCATGCCAGAGACGCTGGACTCCACTGATCCTCCCCAGCGACTGACCACCTGGCCAACTGAGGGACCTCACTCCTCATGTGCTTGTGCATTTGACATATGTGACATCAAATGTGCCCCTGTTCAGAGTTTTGCAATAGTCTCCTGTCTTTCCACGCGGCCGTTAACTCCTGGGGCCGAGTCCTGGCATTCTGATCCTTCTTCATCCTTGAGCCGCAAGGACCACCCAGACAGGCTTCCTGTCCGCCCAGGGCCTCGGCTCTCCATCCCATGAAGGAGGATTGCTTGCCTAGCCAAAGTGTGATTTCCAAAGAAAAGATTCAAATTCTAGACCCTCTTTTGCCTCCCGAAATAAAGGAAATCCTGAACGCCAAGAAAAACCAAAACGCAGAGAAAAATCAAAACTGGAAAAATACCCAAAGCCCTCTCCGTGCCTTGTCCCTGTCACCTCCACGTCACGCCTCATCCTTCTCATCAGAGCCACGTGGAAGTGGGGCTGGCAACTCACAGATAAAGCACCCTGACAACAGGGTGAACAGGTGGGAATTTTCTGTCCTTGGGAAGAAGCGATCCGATGCTGGTTTCAGACCATGAGACCAGCTCAATGGCCCTTCAGAGCTGGTGCTCCAGAAATAACCAGCCGGTCACCAAGACAGCCTTAATCTGCCAGGATATGGAATGACAGGAGACACCCCAGCCACAGGCCCCTTCTTAGCTCCACAGCTTTCTAGAACTGTAGTCAGACTCAGGGTTTTTAAATGGGGGTGAGTGGAGACCAATCCTCCCCATGAACTCTGGGTTACCAGTTAAGCTCACTGGGTTCTACACCGTGGATGAACCACCGCCATCACCAGGTTCTGTGGCCATCTGCTCTCACTCAGGGGACAGGCCTGCCTGGCCAGCCCTCCCCCACCCTTTCTCTAGCTAGAAGGCAGGAACAGCACCAGGACATATTAGGGGGAGACGGTAGGCAACAGTTTCCAGGCCAGAAGTCAGATACCACATGAATCTGACCATGTCCGGGTCAGTGCTCCTGTGTCCACCCACCTCACGTGGCAGCTGGGGGCTGGTGCTGCTGGAACAGAAGAGGCCAGAGAGCTCTCTGGATCCACCCTCTAGTTCTAGGGAAAATGAAGATCCTGAGAGGTACCAGGGAACTGTGGGTAGAAGACCTCAAACCCACTGACCTCGAGTAGCTGAGCAATAACAGGAGTGGAAGGTGAGGCAGGGACCAGAGCCGGGTGGGCAATGGACCCTTAAGTGACCTCAGGGCGAAGGCCAGGGCGTGCGGAGCTCTCCTAAACGCAAGCTCAACCGGCTCTTTCAAGGGACAGTCAGGGCTGACATGTGTCGGCCACAGAGTTTGACACAGATTATCCCGCCGAGTCCTCACAGTAAATCTGCAAAGCATATATTCTATGAAATCCCTACTTCAGGAAAGGAAAATAAAGCTTAAGAGGTCAAGGAACTGTTTTCAGGCCACAGGATTAGCTAGTGCCTCCCGAGTCCAAGTCCTTTCTGCTCCGGCTTGTTTGTTTTCAGTGACTATTACTGGGTTTGTTATTTTTTCTGAGTATAAACGTACATACCCAGGGAAGGAGGGAGCCAGAACTTCAGAGCTAGTCGGCCTGTCTGGCCCGTCTTGGCACTTGGCCAGTGACCTCATCGATCAGGATATTCCCTCCTTTCCTGATCCACCAACACCCAGGGACGGGCTCCCACCAAGGGGCCGCCGTGCAGGCAGAGCTCATCAGGCAGGCGGCGAATCTGCAGCCTGGATGCTGGCAGGACCCACGCCTCCTGGACCCGAGCCTAATGCAGGAAGGATCACGGTCTCTGGTGGAAAACAGCCTGCTGCTAAGTTCTCAAGGTCATTCTGCCTAAACTGATTCCGGGAGACAAAGTGGCCTTGGGTAAGGGCGGCACAGGGAAGGGAGTTTCTGGGGCCCCAGCAGCAGCGGCAGCAGCAGCCAAGCGAGAGGGAAGCCATGGACCAAGGCTGCCCAGAGGGAAGACGCAAAGCTGAGGTCTCCAGCGGCGGCCCCCCATGCGCAGAGTCCTTGGGGCCGGTCTGCACGAGGGTTTCACAGCCACCATGGCCCCCAGGTCTGGCAGCTCTGGGTCAAGAGGGAGCTTGACAGTGGGGGCAGGAATCCAGCAGAGGCTTGCAGACCTCGAGTGACTTGCTCATGACCACAGGGCTTCTCAGGACAGGGCCTGCAGAAGAAACCCAGCCCTGCTTTCTGGGCCACCGGCTTCCTCCCCGGCACAAGGCCAAACCCTCCCACCAAGGTAATTCCACTGCCAGGGAAGGCCGGGCGCCATTCCCTCCTCTTTCGGGGCAGGGGGTTCCCCTCTTACTTAGCACAGGGAGTGCCCCTCCTGCAGCGTAGGCTCCGCCCACTTAGGACACATTTATGATCATTTCACAGTAAATTCGCAAAACATATATTCTATGAAATCACTGTGGGGCTACTGAAAACCTATCACACCAGACGAATGCCCTTCCTTTCTAGAATTAGTATCAGTATCTACGCAGCTGGGCTCAATCTGGTGAGTGGATCGCATTTCCCTCAGAGAAGACCCTGGGTCCAGAAAATGTAGACGGCACAGAACAGAACCAGGAAATCTATTAATAAGTGGTTTATAAGGCATCACAGGAGTTATTAAAGACATCAAGCAAAACGCCTGGTCTCATAATTTGAAGGGGCAAATAGAAGAGTGGGGCTGGGGATGTGGCTCAAGCGGTGGCGCGCTCGCCTGGCATGCGTGCAGCCCAGGTTCGATCCTCAGCACCACATACCAACAAAGATGTTGTGTCCGCCGAGAACTAAAAAATAAATATTAAAAATTCTCTCTCTCTCTCCTCTCTCACTCTCTCTTAAAAAAAAAAAAAAACTTTAAAAAAAAATAGAAGAGAAACCTGATTCCCGTGTGAAGGTGTAGCAGTAAAGTCTGTATTCCTCTTTACATGGACTCAAGGAACTCGGGCACAGAGCAGAAAACAAAGCACTAATAAAAATCTATGGGGCGGGGGTGGGGGGGACAAGGAAACTGGAGATTCAGTTTCCTTTTTTGTTTTTTATTTCCCCCCAGTGGAAATATGATATTTGAGGTTGGTTAAGTTGACTTGTGAATTTTTTTGAGAAAGAAGTTCAGAAATTCTGCCTGAAGTAAACTGTCCATGTTGGTAAGGGGCTGGAAGAAAGGAAGTCACAGTTAATAACAAGCCATGACAAGCGGATCCTTCCCTAACGGAGAAGCAGGCTCCATCACAAGCAGAAGATCACTCAGCCCCGTTGACTCAGCGCATCAACTACGCCTTCATGTCAATCAGGGGTGGCTGTCAGTCATCTTAAAATATTCCCAAATAACCAAATAAATATTTTATCAGATACATCCAAATTAAGATATGCCACATGCTGCCCTCGGAGAAGGGGTGGCTCGCGTTATTTATTTATTTATAAAAAATATTTGTTTCTTAGTTATAGGTGGACACAATATCTTTATTTTGTTTTATGTGGTGCTGAGGATCAAACCCAGTGCCTCTCGCATGCTAGGCGAGCGCTCTACCTCTGAGCCACAACCCCAGCCCATATTTATTGATTTTTTAGGGATGGGGATCAAACCCAGGGCCTCGTCCAAGCTAGGCAAGTGCTCAGCCCCTGAGCCTCACCCCTACTTCTCGGTTCCATTTAATACACACCTGGCATGAACATCCGTGGGTGTATAAAGGACACGGAAATGAGCACTACGGCGACACACTTCAGCAAGAAAGAAAGGCTCCCTTCATCCGTACTCTGCACTCTTCCCCGACGTCTTAAACCAAGGCACCTCCTTTCCAACACTGGCTGACTACCCCTTACCAGAAATGCCTGGGACCAGAGAGGTTCCAGTTGCTTTTGGATTTGGGGAAATTTCATAGACATAAATGGGGTACTTTGGGGGCTGGCACCCAAGTCACAATATGACTCCCATCTGCCTTTTACACCCAGCCTAAAGATGATATAATAGAGGGCTGGGGATGTGGCTCAAGCAGTAGCGTGCTCGCCTGGCATGCGTGCGGCCCGGGTTCAATCCTCAGCACCACATACCAACAAAGATGTTGTGTCGGTGAAAACTAAAAAATAAACATTAAAAAAAAAAATTCTCTCTCTTTAGAAAAAAAAAGACATAATAGAATATTTTTAAAAGTGTTGTGCATGACACAAAGGTTCCCACAGGAGCTCAGGCGTGGAACTTCCCATTCAGGGCGTCACGTGGGTGCCCACAGAGTTTCAGGTTCTGCAGCAGTTTGGATCTGGAGATCAGGGGTGACCGTGGTTTGCTGAAGTATGGCTTGAGTTTGTCTTCCAAGGGTTCATGTTCTGGAGCCCCCGCCCCCGCCCCACGTGGTAGAACCTCCAGGAGGTGGGGCCTCGTGCGAGGTCACTGAGAGTATCCCCCCCGGCAGGCACTGAGGTAGTTCTGTGAGACCCAGTCAGTGATCTCAAGGGACTTGCTATAAAAAGAAAGGGGCCCCTCCCTATGCTCTGGTTTCCTGTCTTGCCATGTGGACACTCCCTTTGTCACACAAGCTCCCACCACTGGGAGGCCATCTGCCATGAGGTCCTCACAAGTCCAAAGTTGATGCTGGCCTCAGGCCCTTGAACCTTCAGAACTGTGAGCTACATATACCTCTTTTCTTTATAAGTTACCTGCTTCAAGTGTTTCATGATAGTAACAGAAAACAGACAATGTAGGGATATGCACCGATTCTTATGCAATATGTTTCGCCACTCACCCACTTCCAGAAAGAGCATGCTAAGGAACCAAGGCACATAGATGCGATTCCTCATCCACTTAGAGCCACGAACTGATCAATTAACCAGGGCCAGAGAGTGCTTTCTATAAGTGCCAGATGATCAATGCAGGCCACAGGGCTAACAGCAGCATCTCCATCCTCCCAGAGCTGATGATTTAGGAAGTGAGAGTGAGCTCTCTCCAAAACTGGCCAGAGAGATCAGAGGCTGCATCCCCCAAGGGTCAGACCACATGCAACAGAGAGTACTCTGATAGCCCAGAGGGAAACGTTAGGGATCAGTGTGTTCTGAAGACACATTATGGAGAAGAAAGGGCTTAAATGAGGCTTTGAAGGTTGGGCAGACAGAGGAACATTATGTTTTTCCACAGAAGGGGTTGGTGATTTCTACTGCTGTAATCTTTCATGGGAAGTGACGGTGCTGGATGGAAATGAAGTGTCTTACAGGATCTCTTGGAACTTACACTACCATGTGGGGTGGTTACTGCTGTTGGCACAGAGGACCTAGGATGGGGCTCTCAGTGACTTAGTAAGGCTGGCTGGGGTATAGGGGGGCATGGTGGTGCTGGGGATTAAACCCAGGGATGCTCTCCCACCAAGCTGAATCCCCAACTCTTCTGTTTTACAACAGGATCTCACTAAATTGCCCAGGCTGGGCTCAAACTTGCAATCCTCCTCCTCAGCCTCCTGAGTCTCTGGGATTACTGGTGTGCGTCACTGGCCTTTGAAAGTTAAAATGCAGAATCAACAAAAGACCCGACAAGAACCTGAATAAAAACAAAGTCACAGGAAGGAAGAAAAGAGAGTAACTCCTGGGCCATCCTCCCTCATCCATGACCTCACTGAACTCGTTCACATGGGAATTCATCACGTGACGTCCTGATTAGCCAGGGAAGCTGCAGGCTATCTGCAGAGGTGAGACCAAGTGGTACTCACCAACAGACGTTCAGGAAAGAGGTAACTTTAGAAAAGTCTGTGTAGGCCAGGTGCAGAGGTGCACACCTGTAATCCCAGGGACTTGGGAGGCTGAGCCAGGAGGAGGGCAAGTTCTAGACCAGCCTGAGCATGTTAATGAGACCCGTCTCAAAACTGAAAGGGCAGGGGGTGTAGCTCAGTGGTACAGCACTTGCCTAGCATGCCGGAGACTCTGGATTCAGTCCACAGTAAGGAAGGAAGGAAGAGAGGGAGGCAGGGAGGGAGGAAGGGAGGGAGGAGTCTTTGTAGATTCCAGCACTGAAGAACAGCTTCCTGAACTGGAGATGAGCTAGGCATGCTGCTAATGGACCTTGAACATCCTTGGCCAATTGCAATATAGCTGCTCTCAGTCTGGCAATATTCCCTGCTAGATTTACTGGGTCCTTGTCCCAGTAAATCTAGTTTTCTGTTGCTAGTATCAAAATACCACAGATTGGATTTGTTATAAAGAAAAGAGGTCTGTGTTGGTTACAGTTCTGCTCCAAGGCCGAGGGGCTAAATCTGGTGATGGCAGAGTGCCAAGATGGATCAAAGCATCACACGGTAAGAGACAAGGAACACATAAGTGATTACTTTCTCATCTCTATTCTGTTTTTTTTTTTTTGGTGGGGGGAGTACCAGGGATTGAACTCGGAGGTACTCGACCACTAAGCCACATCCCCAACCCTATTTTGTGTTTTATTTAGAGATAGGGTCTCACTGAGTTACTTAGCGCCTCACTTTTACTGAGGCTGGCTTTGAACTCACAATCTACTTGCCTCAGCCTCCCAAGCCGCTGGGATTATAGGTGTGTGCCACCAGTCCCGCTACCACTCCCGGCCCTGGTCTCACAAAGCCGTCACTATTCAATCATGGGGCCCCACACTGATGACCTTACTGAATCCTAATCACTTCCCAAAGGCCCCTCCCACTTAATGCCTCACAATGGGAATGAAACTCCAACAGGAGTCTGGGGGGGGGGGGGGACGAACCACATCCGCGTCACAGCAGCCCTGACTGCAAACCCACGTGCATTTTATGATCATGGTCTATCACAGAGGCTGTGTGGGTCCCTGTGTAATTTCCCACTGAACCAGCACAGACAGCAGCATTCTGCCATGCGTGAAAGCCTTCCCTGCCCACAGAGGAACAGTGCGGAGTCTGTAAGGTCAGGTGGTTAGGCAGGTCACCCTCAGGTGGCTGAGCACTGAGACACTTATGCCTTTGTATTCACGGTGCAGGCGGAGATGCTCAGTGACCCTGCAGGCTCCTTACTGGTGGGTTAATAACTGTAATTGCACATACTTTACAGAGTGTTGTAAGGCTCCGCAGTGGTTTTGGGCATGGAGGAGGGATTAGGTAAGCGTCTGCAGTTATTACTATCATTATTACTTTCACAATTGGCATGTTTGCAGCTGAGAAAAGACTGAATTAATTAATGATTACACCTACTTCCCTCCACGATCCCATATCAATGACCCAATTCCAGGGAAATGAGAGTAGACCGGTTGCCAGCCACACACTGTGTGGTCCAGGAAAGAGGGCTCTCCCTCCACACAGACACCTGCTCGGAAGCCCACATCTTGCAGAGGAAGCCTCTGGAGCAGGACAGACAGACAGGCTGAGGGCCCAGGAATGGCCACTGCCACGCCCCAGCCCTGGGGGGACACTCACCACGTAGAGATTGCGCCAGATGACAGCCCATTCTCGCAGAGTGCCCGTGAGCTCCTGCACCAGCGGGAGCTCCCCCGGAATCACGGTCTCGTTCTGCCTGAGAGAACCAAACAGACGCTCCTTTTACTGTGGGGTGATCGGAAGTGCTTTTCTAGACGACATTCCCCCAGCGCAAGACAAGAATGGGGACGCTCCGGCTTGAGATCGGCAAAACCTGCGCGTGGAGGGGGCGTGTGTCGTGTAGGACACTTACCCTCATCTGAGACAAAGGAAGCATTTCAGAACAGCACAGTCCCCCACCTGAGCTCAGGTTCTGCAGACTCCACCTCCCCATATGGCCTCATGATGGCTTCAGTGATTCTCAGAAATGTAAGTGAAAAAACGTTATGTTCACTGGTTCCATCAGGGAGGACAGGAAGAGAGGTGTGCCTGGCGTGAACATCCTGGGGCCTGTGACCTCACCCACCACCTGCCAGCAGGGACTGGGGCAGCACCCGCTTCTCACCTGCTGCTTCAGAGCATGGAAAACACAAAAAAATCCTCACAGTTACTCCACTACCTTTACTAACATAAATCCCCTCCAGTATTTCTATCATTAGCTAAAGACAGAGCAATTGCCAGCAAACAAATGTGAGCAAACTCCAGACAGAGTGAAGGAAGTGTTTCAAGATAAATATGACTCGTGAAACACCTGGAGCACACTTACTATGGGAATCACAGAGGGCCCCCCGGCTTATGAGGTTCAACTTCCTATTTCACAGCTTTATGAAGGTTTGAATGCCTATCCATACGGTCAACACTTTATTATAAAATAGGCTTTGTGCTAGATGATTTTTCCCAACTCAGGCTAATGGGAGAAGGCAGACTAAGACATGCAGGTTAGATGTATGAGATGCATTTTCGACTTACAACATTTTCAGCTTGCAACAGGTTTATGGGGACCTAACCCCATCATAAGCTGAGCATGTGAGTTGCAAATTTCACCTGGCAGCCCTGTTGGGTACAACGGGCCTCCTACTCTGCCTTTCCACCCATGTGGCAAATGACATCTGGAGTCTGCCCAGGAATGGCCCACTGGAAAGATGACTTCTCCAAGAGGGCAGGACACCTGGCTACTGGTCCTGGTTCCGCCATCAAAGAGGTGTGTGAAGTTGCCTTCACACATGGGCGCTGAGCTTAGGATGGAGAAAGTTTTTTCTGGCTTTGAGGCTGCATGACTCTGAGTCCCAGCCCCCTCCTCCCCTGCCAGCCATGGATTCCAGGCCCACTTCTGACTGTCTCCTTAACCCTCCTGCCTGGAGACTCAAGAGCTCCCTGCTTCTTTCCCGGTTGGGCTGAATATCATCTTCTTGGGTGTCACAAAGGTAGTACTTTTCAGTACAAAAGAGACAGGCAAGAAATGGGAAAAGACGAACCTCAGCAGATGTGATGTGCAGAGCACATTCACACCTATCAGGTCACTGGAATCTCACATCAGGCCCATGAGCAACCCCTGCAGAGCTGGACGGCTGTCCCCAGTGTGCAGTGAAAAACCCAGGTACACAGTAGGCTCAGGGATGTGTCCCTGCTTCAGAGCTGATCCAGACAGACTGCCGCTTACTCCTCTCCCTTGCAAAGATTCCAGACTGGGAACTTCTCAGATTCAGCTGAAGAGCCCCACATGTTCGTGCATGAGCACGTGCACACACAGAGACAGTGAGCAGGAAGTAAATACAAGGAGGGGCACAGGCCCTCAGTTGATGACAGCTCCCTGTCATCAGCAAGATGCAAGGGAGGAACCATTAAGACACAGCAAGGAATTACATCAGGGAAGTGTTCTAATCCTGTCCCTCTCAGAGGAGAAGTGGAGCCAAGGAGATGGGAGTAATGTGAGTGTGCAAGGCACCCTGTCACGATCATCTCACGTCTTCGTCCTTTCTAGGTGTCTTCCTGAACTGGAACTTACCCTCGGTCTTCCACAGTTGCCTCTTTCAGATGGATATAGGTTTCAGGAAAAATACCCTACGGAGAGAAGAACGGTAGTGATTGAGACCATAAAAAAACCTCAGTCCAAAGTCCAACGCACGAAGGGTCGCAGGAATGACGGGGAACACCATGAGACAGGAAGTTTTCTGCTCAGGTTTGCAGGATGTCAGCCACAGTGACAGGCTACCTCAACAAACGTGTGGATGGAACATTGAAAAGGCAGAAATTAAGATCTGGGCTCAGAGAGCACAGGACTCACGTTTCATAAACCAAGAGGCAAACTGGTCCCTGTCAGCTCAGAGCTCCAATGGTGGCAAGGAGTTTACCAGAGAGCCTCAGAAAAACCCCCTTCACAGCCAACACGCACGAGATAGTTCTCGTTAAAGGATCCCTCAGAGTGAGTGAGTCAGACAGCCCTGTGGGACCAGCTCCTGGGCTCCTCAAGTGACTGTGACTTCCTGAAGCCAATCCTCTGAACACTTTAACTTAAACCAAATGCATCCCAAACCAGGGACACCAGTTACCTGGTTATTCCCAGCACTTCCCAACCTTCAATGCCCTCCCTTCTGCACCGTAAAAGGCAATTCTATGTCAGTATTGTGACACTGCCCGCTGGAGACACTAAGGCCCAGGAGGACCAAGGGGAAAGACATTGACTGCTGAGTAGAAACTAGAGGACCGAGGATGGATCCGGTCTACCATTCCCGAGGGTTTTCTTAGATTCCAAGAGTTCCTCTTTCATAGTGCAATACGCTCCCTCTGCCAAGAGAGAAGATGCCATCTGGAGAAGGCTCTGCTGGGCACAGGGCAGCTTCTGTGACAGGCCAGACCAGGGAAGAGGAGAGCCTGCCGGGGGACACCTTGGCTCAGCTCCCAGAAGAGCTGGTGTGAACTCCGTGGACACTCCATGTCAGGGGCACTGCCCGGAGGACGGTGGTTCGGGTCCCACATACACCCAGGGCTGCTCCTGGGTCCAGCGTCACTACTATATTTGTATGTACAATATTCTCCTTTCTCCCTTTTCATCCTCTGCCAGTAAAACAGGAAACAGCAAGAACATCTCGGATTAAGCGGCTCCCAGCGTTGGTGATGACAGAGTTGATCCTGCATCTGCTCCAGGCAGACGCCCAAGGGCCCACTCTCTCCCAGCCAGGCAGACAGGACCAGGAGAAACTGCAGGCCGTGGCCTGGCTTTATGCGAGGGGCAGCTGGGGTCATGTGCTGCTCCAGGCCCAAGACTGATAAGACCAAGGACACACAGACTGGGCGACTTCATCTCTTTCTTTACACGTACCAACTGCAAGCAATTTTGGAAAAATGACCAAGCAATTAAACCTAAACATTCAATGTGTGTGTAGTTAGCTTGGGTCCTGATTTATGGAACTCCAAAGCTCCACCTCTGTCCCCAGGATGCCTCAGGGACTGTGGGTGTTTCTCCTGTCTGCTGAGCTGAGACCCAGACTTGCTCTCTGGATCTCACCTTGAGGACCTGATACCAAGCCAGTCACAGAGGGTCCCAAATGAGAAACCTGGAGCAGTTAGACTCAAAGTAGAACCAGGTCCCAGGGGCTGAGGGAGGGGTCAGAGGAGCTAGTGCTTCACATGTACAGAGCTTCAGTTGGGAAGGTGAAAAGGCTCTGTGTGTGGATGGTGGTCACGGAGGCATGACAACGTGAATGTACCTAAATGTCACTGCATTGCACACTGAAAATCAGCAAAGGTGTGAAATTTCATGCATTTTAACCACACACACACACACACACACACACACACACACACCCAAAAAAGTCCAGAACTCATTTAAAAAGCATGGGGTGTAGGGTGGTGGAATGCTTTGGGAAGAGATAAACTGCTTAACACTAGTAACTACAGAGTAGAAGTTTCAAAATGTGCCATTGCTGTGGCTGGGGGTATAGCTCAGTGGTAGAACTTAGCTTGGGTGAGGCCCTGGGTTTGCTCTGCAGCATCTCAAAAAAGTAACACTGCTAGTCCAAAGGAATCTCCTTGCAGGGACTCTTTCAATCAAGAAGGCAAAAAGCCAGTTAAAATCTTCATGCATTCAATCTGGTGACGGCTCTGTCCTCCCAAAGGGGAGAGTACCAAGGCAGAAGTGTTCTGATTTATAAGCAGAGATGGTTTGTGATACCTAAGCCAATCACCAGCCGACCTTCTATGCTCGAGTTTGGACATGATGTTCAGACTGAGAGAAAACCCATTCTCTCCTCTTACCAACCTGTCATTTGAAGGCTCCATGGTGCCATGGTGGCATTGACCATGTACAGCCACTTAATTTGCTTATAGAGCTTTTCTGATGACACACACACAAAAAAAGCCAGAGCAAACTTGGGTCATATATGTCTGATTTATAGCCTGTCTCTCAATCCTGCTTTTCCTTGCTTAATGCAGCCAACTCAATTTAAAAAAAAAAAAAAAAAACAACTAATGGTGTCTAGATGTTGCCTTTATCCACCCTCCACAATCCTGCGGGATCAATAACCAGTTCTACAGAGCTCTTGGCTTCTTCAATTCACAAAACCACTGGCTCCTCCCATCACCACTCTAAATGACCAGGTCTGATTATAAATGGCCCCGAGAATGTCCATTAAGACCACAGGCCCTCAGGCAGCTCTTCCCCAACAGGAAGGTGGGCACAGCTCAAGAGAGCGCTGCTGATGGGTTGGACTCTAATGAAATGGTATGGAAAGCTGAGCGTGTTCAGGAGCTGGGACTTGGCCTGCCGCCCGTTCTCCTTGGATCTCTCCACAGGAAAGGTGCTTTAACCTGGGGCCATCACATCCGATGTCACAAAGTTCTTCAATTATCAAGAACAAAGAGAAGCGCTTCCTGAACTATTTCTTCTGAAATGTGATGTTTTAAGCTTAAACAAGGGTTTTAGGAACTATTGAATGAATACCAAAAAAAAAAATTTTTTTTAAAGCACATTTGAAACTTATTTACATCCTAGGGGGACATCTGTCCATCAAAGACGACCTCAGGGCACTGCAGCTAGGTGGGTTTGGGTACATCAGGAAATCACAGAAGGTCTCAGAAACCAAGCACTTCTCTGCTGTGACACAGCCTTACAGACTCTGAAAAGGAAGACTGTCGGTCTGGGACCTTGGTCAACATGTGTGTATTCACCAGCTAAAAATCAAGACTTCTGTTTGCTCTTGACATTTCATGTGAATTTATCTGAGAATTTTTGTTGGTTTGCTTATTTGTTTTGCAGGGCTGGGGATCGAACCCAGGGCTCTACCTCGGAGCTATGTCCCAGCTCTTCTATATTTTTAAAAATTAACTTATAAAATAAAAGACTGGGAATTAAGTGACCTCCATATTTTTGCCCTTTAATAAACTCAGAACATCAAAGTTTCATTAACTCCTTTTGTGCAAACACCAGCAGGGCTGAACCCAAACTAAGCAGTAGTGGCTGCTGGCCAGGTAACCTGCCTCCAAGCCCCACACCTGAGTCCTAGTCTAGACCTTAAACCTCATGGTTTAATTCACTCCAGCACCTGCCTCCTTCGGAGACACTGGGGTCAACAGGAGAGTATATGAAAATAATTCATCTTCCAGTGAAGACATGAGAATCTAACAACAGGTAGAAAAATTCAGCATCAGGGTTTGGAGAGAGACAGAAGGCTCCACACTAGGGAGCTGTCAAAGTAGATGTCACCTTTGGTTACATTATTAAGTTGTCAAAACAAACTGTGTGTGTGCATTTGTGTGTGTGTGTGTGCGCGCGTGCACGCACGCAAACACCAAGTGTGACTGAAGAATCAACGTTTTTCAGAGCTTCTACCTTGTAGGAAGGTGTTCTGGGGTCCTGAGCTCTTTGGAGAGTCACCCCCTCTGAGCTCTTTGGGAGCTCAACATCTGCCCACCTGCACGGGACTACTTCATGCTGTGTCTGAGGAATGAGAACTGTGGAGGTTTTCTGTTTGCTTTTTCCTGTTTCTTTTCTTCTTCCCTCTTGATAAACTCAGAACTTTTTCTCTCTCCCCTTCCCTATTTCGCTATCTGGCTCCTGAGCTAATAATGGTGATATAATAAGGCCCGACCAACTTTGCTCTTTCAAAACAAAGTGCTGAGATGGCATGTTGTCCCAGCAAGCCGTACCAAAGGCACAGAGCTGACGGGATCTAAAATAAACCAAGGGGGGTATTAACACAACTAGCAGTTTTATTAGCTTGACAATGAGTAGCTCTGACACTGGGAAAAGAAACCGTCTAGATGGGTATTTTTCAAATTCTGCCCAGGATGAATAGTAGGAGATGAACTTTGATGGTGGACCAGTCCTGCACATCAAATACCTAATTAACAATGCATGAAAAACAGGACACACACCTAGGGCAAGAGTTTCATGAGACAATATTTACCACAACACCCCATTTTCTTCTCTGTTTTTCAACTTCATGTTTTTGTAAAATGTTGGTTTAGAATTCACTGAATTGATTTCATCATGTCTTATTGGGATAGTGAGGCTCAGACTTGAAAATTGTCTATCTGACAATGAAGAAAAGAATCAAGTGGCCACAGGGAGGCCCTTCGGTTGGGGGACTGAGACTTGAAAGTGCAGGATGAAGGGAGAAGTGGTCCAGCCTCTCTGAGAGGTGCCCCTGGGGCACTGTTCTGCATCACCAGCCTGCTCAGCTTGAGGGGCAGGGAGCCAGAGGCCAGCCAGGGCCTCCTCCTTGCTTCAGATGGTGGGAAACACAGCCCATGAGATTTACACTATTATTCTTGAGCATTGAGGTCAGAGAAATTACTTTTAGATCAAAAGAAAGGCCTCAAAAAGCAAGCAAACTAGGTCCAGAGAGAGCAGATAAGAAGACCAGAGAACACAGATTGCAGATAGTTCAAAAGACATAAATAATTCAACAATAGGCCGTACCTTTTTAGATTTATTCTGGAGGGTGTAGCCTCGGTACCAACCTGTTGGGGTAAAAGAGAACACAAAATCTTATTATGTTTACTGGATAACATAAAGATGTCAGTAGTTATCATTCTTCTGTTAGCACATGAAGTTCACATGCTAAAAGGAGAACAGTTACGTTTGCCATACAGTAAAAATCCAGATCTGCTTCAGAGCTGTATTCTCTTGATAACTCGAGGACTGGAAATTCATAGGCCCAAGCCCCTTATCTACACAGCAGTCCAGACCCATAATACCTGGTACCTATGGTCATTCAGTACATGTTTTTGTATGAAAATCACTTCCATTATATATACAAATTCTATACACAATGAAATACCTTGTCACCTTACACTACTAAAATACATCTTTTTAAATAATTTTCACTTGGGTTCTCTCATTCTTCTGCATTCCCAGGTTAAGAATCAATATTCTGGGTCAATTTTAAGTTGTAGCAAACTTTATAGATATTTGACCCCTACCACCCCCAAAATATCTCCAACAAATAATAAAACATTTCATGCAATTTTGGGTAATGCTGTAAACACCTCCTTAATAAAAAAAAAATTTACTGGTGATTTAGAAAAAGACTTTAATTTCCTTTTTAAAATTCCAATAAAGACAGATATACCTGCAGATATTTTCCCATCCTATACCTTATAGAGGGGGTATACATTTTAATCTGTCCACAAGCAAATATATCAAAACCTCCCTGAACACGTAGTGTGGGAATTGCCTGGAATAATGTTCCCCAGCCCCTTGGCATCAACTGAGGCATTGATGTGGTCACCCGGCCCAAGGGAACCCTGTCACAAGTAGTGCACAGTGTAAAGTACCAGACACAGACAGGGAGCAGATGCAATGGATGATGAGTCCTTCAGGCATCTGCCAGTAGGTTCTAGAAGGCTCCGGGGTTTGTGTCTATATGAAAGCAACCAGAAAATAGTCATCTAATCTATGCTGTGTTGTAAGTAGAAAACTGAATTTACCTTCTTTGGGCACAGATGTGATAATATTTTTTACATAGTTTAACTTGTCAACTGTAGTCAAAAATTTAAAGGACTTTGCTATGTTTTGCAGGGAGGAGTGGGGTGCTCTGCTATAGAATTGTGGCCTACATCAAGGCATGGGGTTAGAAAAAGATACTGAACCAGAAACACCATCCCCAATTTAGGATGTCAATGTGCAGGAAATCGGGTAATGAAAGACCAAGCTGAACGTTCCCCCCCCCCCACCTCCAGGCCTCCAGGGTCTGTACCCACCCACACGCACTCACTTGGTTCTGCTAAAACATGAAAATGGGTTTTTTATTGTTTTTATTTTATTGGTTCTTTTTAGTTATACAGGACAGTAGAATTCATTCTGATGTAATTGTATACAATTATATATCTTATAATTGATACATATCTTATTCTAGTTGGGACCCCATTCTTATGGATGTACACGATGGTGGGATTCACATGGTGTATACCTATATGTACACAGGAAAAAATTTTCAGATTCATTCCACTGTCTTTCCTTTTCCTATCCCCCGTCCTGTCCCTTCATTCCCCTTTGTCTAATCTACTGAACTTTTATTCTTCTCCTCTCCCCACCCCCCACAATATTGTGGGTTAGCTTCCACATATCAACGAAAACATTCAGCCTTTGGCTTTTGGGGACTGGCTTATTTCACTTAGCTTGTTAATCTCCAGGTCCATCCATTTACTGAAAAAATGTCATAACATCATTCTTCTTTATGGCTAATTAATATTCCATTGTGTATATAGACCACATTTTCTTTATCCATTCATCTGTTGAAGGGTACCTAGGTTGGTTTCATAGCTTAGCTATTGTGAATTGAGCTGCTATAAATATTAATGTGGCCACATCACTACAGTATGATGATTTTTAATTCCTTTGGATATATACCGAGGAGTGGGATAACTGGGTCAAATGGTGGTTCCATTCCAAGTTGTCTGAGGAATATCCATACTACTTTCCAGAGTGATTGCACCAATTTGCAGTCCTACCAGCAATGTATGAGTGTACCGTTTTCCCCACATTCTTACCAACATTTATTGTTATTTGTGTTCTTGATAACTGCCGTTCTGACTGGAATGAGAAGGAATCACTCCAGTTTTTAATTTGCATTTCTCTAATTGCTAGAGATGTTGAACATTTTGAAAATGGTTTTGGACAAGTGATTGGCTTCAACTTCACCCTGGGTCAAGGCAGAGCCAGGGCCCGTGCTGAGAAACTACTGTTTAGTCTTGTTCAAGCAGTTCTCAGCTTCTAAGAGGCCCTATAAAGCTAAGATGTCACAATTTAGACTTGGATCCACTTTCAGGAAGAATTTATCTGCACTTCTGTAAACAGTATTCTGCACAGCCAATCATCACAGAATTATGTTTCTTAAACCTGTCATTTTTGAAAAACTTTAATGTCCTTGCTTTTTCTCCAGAATTATGGTGCACAAAATCATCATGCTGGGATTTCAAAAGCAAAGACTCATTTTCCTTGGCATCGGCAGTAGGAGAAAACGTCTGTCTCTGGGGTTTTAATCATACTCTTGCTCCACAAACTCCATTGCTAATAACTGCAAAGGACGGGGTAATAGCTCACAAGTGTGTCTGCTGCTTTCACCTGACAAACCTGAACGGAAATACAAGCAAGAGCCCCATTTTCCAGTTAATTCCAAATATGAATGTAAGATCATCATAACTAAATACAGTAAGCTATTAGGCTTTGAGCTGTGTCAGGCGAAGAGGCAGAGTGCCTATCAACAACGGCTATAATGAACAGGCAGCGCTAAGGGACTGGTAGAACCTCGGATGCTTGCTTTTTATGCAGTGCTGGGGATGGAACCCAGGGTCTCACACAGGCTAGGCAAGGGCTCTGCCATTGAGCTGCCCTCCCCACCAGCCCCCAGATGCTTTCTTAAATTATTACGTTATTAAGATGAAGGGGAAGGTGAGTACAGAGGAACGATTCTTACCTGCGTTTAAGTGAAAGGACGATCTCAAAAGGAAGTTTACCCCAACCAATGTGACCACCAAGTGAGTCTATGCTCAGGGCAGTTCTTCCAGTAGGATCACAAATCATTTCTGTTCTTCCGGAACTGTCCCTTCTCTGATTCGAAAATATCAAAATGCCTGGTTCCACTGTCACAAGAACTTACTTTTCCTGGTTTCTTCTCATCCCCATCAGTCCAGACTCTACCATCTTCTCACCTACCAAGTGTCCCTGGGGCCACTGCACGTTCTGGCTTCTGCCTAGGGATACCTTACCAGGCTCCTGCTGTCACTCAACAGATAACTTATTAAACACTAATCCAAGGAGCGTGGTGTGGAGGAGAGCAAGGTTACCATGTGGATTCCAGTCCAGTGTAAAAACAGACACAGACACAGGGTGATCTGAGATCACGTCGGCACTCAGAGGAAGGAGTGCTCCAGGGGAGTAACGGCTGAGGATGGCTGGAGACGTGGCTGGTGACAAGGGACATCCCTGAGGTAAGGCCATCTAAGGGAGAACACTCAGAAGCTAAAAGGATCCAGCCATGAAAATATCCAGGGAAAGAAACTTCCAGACAGAAACAAGTTCTGTGAGAAAGGTGTGTCAAGCCTCAGCTCGGGGTTCAAAGACGACACGGAAGTGCTTGCCAGAGCCACAGCCGTGAGAGAGGAAGCAGGCAGGAGGCCGAACAGAGAGGGCAGTGGGGCTGGGCCCTCAGCCCTGGGCTCCCACTGGACTCCCGGGGAAACTTAAAATACAGAGGCCATGTCCAGGACCCAGGCTGAGGGCTTCTTAAAAGGTTCCCTGGGGTGCTAGGATCCTAGGCGCAGCCAGGATTCCAGGGGATTCCATGCACCCCAGGCAGGACCTGGGTTTGACTCCAGGGACAACGGGAAGCACTAGAGGGTTTAAAGGTCAACGTGCCGTATGCTTCTAGAGTACACTGGCTGCTAGGCGAGGAGGGATGGTGGGAGGCCAGATGGGTACCAGGGGCACAGGGAGGACGGGTGGGAGGGGGCAGTGGAAGGGGGCAGAGATGGAGAGAGGCAGGATAAATCTGGAGTCCACAGGAGCTGCTCGTGGTTTTGCTGTGAAGAGCCCTGAATGGCGGGCACTCAGCTTTGCTGACACTAATGGGCGGACAGGACATCTCTGGTACAGGGAGACCCACTACAGAAGACCTTGGAGGGTGGGAGGAGGCGAGGGCAGGGGTGTCCCTCCTGAACAACTGAGGTCTGCAGCTGTGAGGTGGCACAGGGCAACCTAGGCACCCACACGAGGGGCAGGGCAGGGCCCAGGCAGACTCCTTAGTGGTAATCACAACATCGTTAAGTAACGACGATTACTATTTCACAGCAGGACATATTAAAAGAAGGTAAAAGCTTCGGTCAGAAACCTTGAGTAGGAAACACAGGTGAGACCACTGAAATGCACATCAACAGGAGTTTGTGAAAAGAAAAAGAAAAAGAATTAGCTCTAGAAACACATAGTATTCAAGGAAAGAAATGTGATCAGGGTGCAGCTCTGCTGCTGGTGCCGCTCGGTCATGATCATAACCCAAACAAGAGCTCTGAAAAAAGCCACCGTGCATCTCCACTGAGTTACTGACATCAAGGACAAGAAGGTTGGTGGCATGAAGGAGAGTTGTATCCTTTCATAGTAAGAAGTCAACACATGAAACTGACAAGGGAAATACCAAGTCCTAAATGCACAGATATTCAGAGATGAAGAGGTGTGTGGATGAAAGAGTGGAGAGGGCTGGCACTCCTCAGAAATGAGAATCAGGAAAGAACGGCTGCTTCTCACAACACACTTTGTAGAAACGATCCGGATTTTCAGATTGTTTTTCTTTATGACAGATTAAACTAAAAATTAAGAAAAATATAGCTGATAAGTGCTGGTAAGCCAGGCAAAGGCAAAAATCACAAGGACAGAAAACAGATCAGTACTTGCCAAGGGCTGAGGACCGGGTGGGACTGAAAACAAAGGTGTTTGAGAATTTGAAAACCAGAAAAAAAAAAAAAAATCTTTCTTTCTGTCTTTTTACAGTGCTGGGATCAAACCCAGGGCTTCTGCTCATTATAAATTATAACTAAAAAAGACGCAACGAGACACTACCATACACACACTGGGTGCCAAGCCCTGGTAGGATGTGGAGCAAATGGTCCTCTCTGATGTAGTTTCCTATTAACACCCATATACCCTGACCTAACAATGCCCACTCTTATAATAAATGAAAACATACGTCAAAAGCAGTGTTTTGCAGCAACGTGTATCAATGCTTTACTGTCAATAGCCCAAAACTGGCCCCCACTGAGATGCACATCAGTGGGACTTTGGGTAAAGAAACTGATTCTTCCAAGGGCCGAACCTGGCAATGCAGAGGAACTACCCGCCGATGTCATGGATGAGCCTGAATCCAGCCTGGAGAGGAGAGGAACCCAAACACAAGAGGCAGGTGTAGTCCCAGGGACATGAAGGTGGCGTGCAGGTGAACTACTCACGATGATGGAAGTCAGAACCGTGGTGGTTCACCGAGATGGGAACTGCGGGGAGGAAAGCACCAAGCACTGAGAGATTCTCTGGAGTGAGGGAAACGTTCTGCATCGTGACAGGCGCCAGGTCCACTGGCTGCATTGGATGAAACTCACTAAATGGCTCACCAGAGATGAATGCATTTCATTGCAATATCAATTTACTGCAATTTTTTTTAAAAAAAAAGTGTGAACATTTAACCCGCCAAGTAAACATTATAAAGTGATCATCTCAAAGAAAAAAAGAAATCAAAGAACGACTCCGTTGCTTTGTCTTGTCTTTCCCCCAAGATGTGATTCATCTCCATTGCTCATGCTATGGTCCAACTGCTCCTTCCAAAAGTCCAACCACAGAGCCGCGATTCACTCATCCACAAATAATTACAGATGCCAGGAGAGCAAGACACACAAGGTCTCCAAGTCCTGAAGCTTACTTTGAAATGAAAAGAAATAAATACATAACCACGTAAGCCAAGGGGCGGGCAGGGCCGGGGGGCGGAGACAATCTCATCCAGGGCTACTAAGAAGGGACACAAGAGTACCACATAAATTTGCAGGGAAATGGATGGCACTAGAGCAGATTATGCTTAGTGAAGCTAGCCAATCCCTAAAAAACGAGCAGGAAAAAAAGATTAACATTAAACAGAGACATGAGGTGGGAGGGAAAGGGAGAGAAAAGGGAAATTGCATGGAAATGGAGGGAGACCCTCATTGCTATACAAAATTACATATAAGAGGTTGTGAGGGGAATGGGAAAATAAACAAGGAGAGAAATGAATTACAGTAGATGGGGTAGAGAGAGAAGAGGGGAGGGGAGGGGAGGGGGGATAGTAGGGGATAGGAAAGGTAGCAGAATACAACAGTCACTAATATGGCAGTATGTAAAAACGTGGATGTGTAACCGACGTGATTCTGCAATCTGCATTTGGGGTAAAAATTGGGAGTTCATAACCCACTTCAATCTAATGTATGAAATATGATATGTCAAGAGCTTTGTAATGTTGTGAACAACCAATAAAAAAAAATTTAAAAAAAAAAAAAGAGTACCACATAAAGGACAGAGCTACTCTAGAAAGCGGGTCAGAAAATCCTCTCTCCAAGGAGGGACACCAGAGCCGGTGATCTGCATGAGTACATGACCGGTCACTCACTGAACACCAGTGCGCCAGGCATTGTCTTCAAGGAGGAAGGAAAGAGAGCCATACACAACCAACTGAATACAAAAGGCCCTTTAATGGAGCTGCCCGGAGATACTGGCACACAAAGGGGAGGGTTATGAATATGCGCCAGAGTCCAAAGCCATGACCCAGGGGGTGCGTTGTCAACAACGAAAGCATCCTTCAATGTGCCAATAATGGACTATTCTATAAGATCCCTCCTAACTTTACCGCCAGGAGATAAATTTGGTTTTCCCTACATAAACATATAAAAGAACAGCAAATCACGTTTACCCCTCCAAGAATTAAAGGCCCAAAGCAGAGGGAGCTGCTGTTTCCATGACCCCCATTGTGCCTGTCGGGGAAGGGTTCCCTGAGGGGGAGCAGGTGCTAAATCCTGTTGTTTTTCCTTGGAGCTTGCTGGGGCTTAGGAGCTTGCTGGATAAAAGACAAATAATTAGGCCAAAGTCAAAGGTTTCATCCCCAGGGCCAGGTAGCCCATCAGGTTTCCATGGTCAGAGGCTGCCTCCTGTCCCCAGTGAGCTCTGCCTGGAACAGAAGCCCTTGTCCCTCAGGAGAAGCCAGGAGCAGGGACACAGCTGGGTGCACTCAGGAGAAGCCAGGAGCAGGGACAGCTGGGTGCACACCCTGGCAGGACAGATCAGTCGGAACCCCTCCTTACAGTGGGCAGTGGACAAGCCCTTCCAGAGCCTGGGGCTCGGCACCGCCCACACGGCCAACCTGCAGACCACTTTGCAGGGCTTTTCAGAGTAAGCCAAAGAATGCCAAGATGGCAAAAGAGGATTCTCTTCTTTTGTACCTTTCCGTGAAGGGCACTGGTCTCCCAGGCTAATTATCGTAGCTCAACTTTGTGCCTTTGAGATACGCAGATAGAACTGATGTTAGAACCTTGAACTCGATGACATCAAACACCCTTACTTCAAGAAAGGAAACGTGGGAAATACCTCTCCCCAAATCAGCTGGGGACTCATCCGAGCTGGAAATATACACAGGTCTTTCCCTGCCAGCCCAGGCTCTTTGTCTTACACAAAGCTGCCTCCCCATCCACACTGAAGGGACGGCGAACTCTCAAGGCACTGCCCCTGGAGTGAGGTGCACCTGGCTACCAGCCCCTAGGAGCATGAAATGCCCATGCACAAGCACATCCCCTGAGTGGAAAGGAAAGAGATGTGGTTTCCACCTTTCGGATTTTGAAAACTTGAATATAAGACCTGTGCTTTGCAGAGCCTGGCACACAGCAGGTACTCAATAAATGTTTGTTAACTATATTAATGAGAAAGCCAAGGTCCCCTTGATCCAGTGGCAAGCACAGAGCAGACTCTCGCGAGGACTGTGCGACAAGATCTGCACCTAGACACAACTCTAGGTGCGAGTCAGAGGGGCCCTTCTTTTCCCTCGGATCCCATGGCCTGTGGGTTAGAGGTGGACGGGCCAGAGATCCTGCCGGAGGGCCAGAATGTCAGGAAAGAATCTTCCCTGTCAACTTTAAGTAATGACCGCTTCGATCGCTTAATTTTCCTTCCACAAAAACTTTTTTTGGTACCTTACAAAAAATGCTAAAACTGCCAAGAAGGTTTCTTCTGGTTGCCTACAATACACGGGAATAAAAGCCAGAGATTTCTATTTTCAACCAGAGAGGACATCCTCAGACAAGCGGAGGAGTCTGGTCCAGCTGGGGGCTGGGGCGGAGCAGGGACTCGTCACAGTGAGCAGGACACACAGGTGGCCATCCAAACACCCACAGCAAAACCAGGGAAGGTCGCTTGTGCCTTCGCAGCCACACCCTGAAGCTCAGTGAGAAATGCATCCTGGGAGAGGGAGAGCTGGTCAGTGCCAACACCCTTGGTATTTCCTGGAGGAGGCTTTCTACCTTTCCTTTTAGAGCAAAGGAATCCTGCCAGGGTTGGCCCTTTTTAGCCAACAGTCTCACGTCCCTCTTCCGTGATGCACTTCTCTCACCCAACCAGCTCAAGAAAGCCGCAGTGACAGCACACAGCGCGTGCTTCATCAGCAGTGACAGCCAGTTGGCGGATCATCGTTTTTTCTATTGGCTTTGTCCCTGGCACCAGAGTGCGGGACACCTGAGCGAGTGAGAGATCAGTTCTGCAAGCAAGCTGTAGTTAAAAAGAGGTCCGGTTTTACAGGAACTTGCCAGGCCTTGAGGGTCCTCCAGGAGTGCAAGAGTGTCAGCCCCAATCTCTGATTGTGTTCAAGGGCAGTGACAAGACCACCCGGCCAGAGCCACAAGCTGTGCAGAAGGGCCCTGGGGGAAGGTAGGTTCAGAAGGAGCTCACCCCAATTCAGACACATTTGTGTGCTGGCAAACAGCTATCCAAGAGAACCTTACCCACCCTGAAAAGCTGCATGTCAGGTCCAAAGTCAAGTTGGAAAGAACTGACAACATTATCACGTCCCTGTCCACGAGTGGGAACATCTTCTATTTAGTTAACTCTTGGGATTTATTTATCATTATACTCTTTTAAAAAGGTATTAAGTTACTCTTATATTACTATAAAAATGGAAGTATACATTTAAACTTCTCTCCTCATTGAAGCAAAAGGACTATATATGCCATTTGTTCTCCACCTTGAACCTTTGTCAGCATGTCCTAAGACGAATCCTTAACTGAGAGTTATCAGTCCCACGATGGTCTGATGGGATGTGCCATGTTTTACAACAAGGATACCTAAGGCATTCTGTATAATAAAGTCACACACCAAATAACGTCCGTGGCCCAGCAATCGGAGGCATAAAGACAGCCGTAGGTGGGCACATTTTACTCTTCCTCCCTTCCCAGGATTCAACCGGGATCCCTGAAAACCAACATGAGTGGGACACTGATGTGCACAGGGACATTTTTTTTCTTTTTTCTTTTTTTCTCCCTTCAGGCTGAGCTTGCTTCCTTAGGTCCACGGGCAGCTGCTCAGATGGGTTAACTCCAAGTACCCACTTCAAGATGGAATAACTGAATGAAGGTCCCACTCACGAAAGAAACCTCCATTCTGCCCTGGGAGACTCCATACAGGCCTGGACCTGAACACTGCACATTTTCAAGATGGATTTTAGAAGCATATTCAAATTTATCTCAAGGGGAGAAATTTAGAAGAGAATGTTCTCCTTTTTTTTTTATTGATTAAATCTGGCCCTAGTTTTTAATTTAATTAATGTTTCTCAGAAACACACTCCTACTGCCACACACATCCTCTGAAAAACACATGTCCCCAGCAGTGGTGGCTTCACAAGCTGTACTTAAGGCAAAGGTCAAATAAAGATGTGGGAAGTGACCAGGGCCACTCAACGAAATGCCACACGGCCTGACCTGCTTTCAGGGCTGATGCCAAGACATCTGCAGGCAGCACCTGTCATTAAATCTATGCTGTTGGGCCATTCATGTTTGGAAAGGCGGTTGTTTCTGTGACTGGCTGGTGGAGATGGTATGAAATTAGCACGAACTTTCAATTATCTTCACTTGTGCAACAACAGAAGCAAATGAAAGTCACAGAGACGTGGAGGGCCCTATCGCAGCTCGGCCCCCAGGAGACTTTTATGTGGGCTATTAAGAACTGATTTTTTTTTAAATCAATTTTATTTCTTATCTGTTTGTTTCTTGGTTGTTCTTTCACCCGGATGATGACCCTTGGGCATGGTTGACCTTGAGGGAAATAATGAGCAAAAAGGAAGAACCAAAAGATGGGGGAATTTCCAAGCTACCAGGCTGCGTGTCACAGGACAAGAGAACGTGACAATCCCTCTCCTTAAGTGAGACACCTTATGGTACCGTGTGACCCAGTGCAGGGTTCCTATTATAGCACCTCACAAAGACGATTATCAAGCCTTTTCTTGGAAAAGAAAACAAAATAAATGAAATAAAAATAATAATTAAAAAACAAAATGTTAGCAATGACCAAGGCCTTCACAGTGCCTCCTGTATTTCCTTCATGGAAAGGAACAGAGCTTCACCTACGAACATCCAGGGTTTTGTGGGGGTGACCCCAGCCCCTTACTCCGCCTGGATGGCTGTGGGCTCCTGGTTCCTCTTCACTCAGATACTACAGAGTTTTGCTGAGCACCTGCTGGATGTCAGGACCTACGGCAGGTAAGTAACTGAAGAGCTGCCACCCTCGGGGGATCACTCATTCAGCCACAAGGCAGGAAATAGCTGGGGAGAGCTCCCAGTAGTATTCTGTTGTGGTTGTGGGCAGAAAGCTATTTCTTATGTCGGGTGGAACTCATATCCAGGCCGGAAAAGCACACACAGGTCTGGTATGCAGATCTTAAAGGCGGGGTGTGGCGGCAGCACAGAGGGAGAGCCCCAGCTTCATTCACACAGGAAGCCCCCGGGGCCAAGACCTGGTGCCAGCGTGAGCCGTCCATTCAGGCTGGCTGTACAGCAGGCACTTCCATTTCGTGTATTTGCTTTGAAGGAAGGATGGGCCAGGAAAGGAGAGGCCGAACACAAGTCATTACCCAGCATTTCCACGTGTTTAATGTTTGCAGAGCACTCAGTCCTGAGCTGCCTGAAGTCATAAAGAAATTCCAGACCCCAGCCAAGAACTCTAAGTACTTCGCAGACACAAGAACCCACCTCTGGGCATCTGGCGAGGCAAGCATTCTTTTAAAAAAGTAATCCCATAAAATAAACACTATCGAGAAATTGGATCCAATATAATAATCTCTCTGCAAAGCCGACATGCTACTTGGTGGTCTCTGATCTTGGAAAAATCATGATGTGGGCTTATGTTCTCAATCTCCCCATTCATAGCTTGACACGAGTCCACTTTTATATTAAAGATGTCCTTCTTTGAATGAAAGCATTCTATGCCTGACACAGAAAATATTTGACGGTGGTAATTAGTATGAAAATTAGCTTCTAGATGGCAGGATCTTCAGCATCTGGATAACTTATTGAAGGTGCAAGATTGACAGCTAACCAGGATCTGCATGAGTGTCAGCTAGGCCAGCACTTCCTGCAAGCACACTGTGCCTGACTTCTGTTTGGTACAGGTTGCACACTCTTAATCCCCAAATCCCATGTCAAAATGCTCCTAAATCCAGAACTTTAAAAGTGATGAATCTAATGCCACAAAACAACTCTTACTCAATTAAAAAAAAAAAAAAAAAACAGAGGTAATACCCTGCATTCTATCAGACGACAACGAAATGAAATTAGAAATCAATTATAAAATAAAAAAATAGAAGCTACTGTTACAAATGGAGACTAAATAATACACAATTGAATGATGAATGGAGTAGAAGAAATCAAGGATAAAATTTTAAAATTCTTAGAGGTAAATGAGAACACTGATACAACATATCCAAATCTCTGTCCTACTATGAAGGCAGTAATAAGAGGAGAGGTTATTGTATTGAGTACATTCATTAAAAGAGTAAAAAGTCAACAAATGACCTGACACTACATCTCAAAGCCCTAGAAAAACAAGAACAAATCAACACCAAAAACAGAAGACAGGAAATAATTAAAATCAGAGATGAAATCAATGAAATCAAAACAAAACAAACAACTGAAAAAATTGACAAAAAAAAAAAGTAGGCTCTTTGAAAAAATAAATAAAATAGATAAAACCCTGGCCATGCTAACGAATGGAAAAAGAGAGTAAACTCAAATTACTAAAATACAAGATGAAAAAGGAAATATCACAACGAACACATCTGAAATACAGAAGATAACTAGAAACTGTGTTAAAAATTTATACTCTAAGAAAATATCAAAGATATCAACAAATTTCTAGAGACATATGACCTATCCAACTGAATAAGGAGCTCATACATGCTTTAAACAGATCAATTTCAAGTAATAAAATAGAAAATGTCATCAAAAGCCTACCAACCAAGAAAAGCCCAGGACCAGATGGATTCTCAGCCAAGTTCTACAGACTTTCAAAGAAGAATTAACACCAATACTCCTCAAAGTATTCCATGAAATAGAAAAGGCGGGCACCCTTCCAGACTCATTCTATGAGGCTAATATTACCCTGATACCAAAACCAAACAAAGGCACATCAAGGAAAATAAAAACTTTAGACCAATATCCCTGATGAACATAGATGCAAAAAATTTCAATAAAATTCTGGCAAAGCTTACCAAAACATATTTAAAAGATAGTGCACCTCAATCAATGGGGTTTATCCCAGGAATGCAGGGTTGGTTCAATATATGGAAATCAATAAACATAATTAATCATATTAATAGACTTAAAAACAAGAATCATGTGATCATCTCAATAGATGCAGAAAAAGCATTTGACAAAACACATCACACCTTCATGTTCAAAACACTAGAAAAACTAGGGATAGTAGGAACATGCCTCAGCATTCTAAAAGCTAAACCCAAGGCCAGCATCATTCTAAATGGAGAAAATTGAAAGCATTCCTGATAAAAACTGGAATAAGACAAGGATGTCCTCTTTTACTACGTCTACACAACATCATCCTTGAAACTCTATCCAGAGCAATTAGACAAAAGAAAGAAATTAAAGGGATATAAATAGGTAAAGAAGAACTCAAACCATCACTATTTGCTGATGACATGACTCTATATCTAGAAGATCCAAAAACTTCCAACAGAAAACTTCTAGAACTAATAAAAGAATTCAGCAAAGTAGCAGGATATAAAATCAACACCCATAAATCAAATGCATTCCTATACATCAGTGATGAATCCACTGAAAAAAATTAGGAAAACTACTCCATTCTCAATAGCTTGGAAAAAAAAAATACCTGGGACTCAATCTAACAAACAAAACAGGTGAAGGACTTCTGCAATGAAAACTACAGAACACTAAAGAAAGAAATTGAAGAAAACCTCAGAAGATGAAAAGATCTCCCATGCTCCTGGATAGGCAGAATTAATAAATTATGTAGTAGTACGTCAAAATGGCCATACTACCAAAAGTGTTACACAGATTTAATGCAATTCCTATTAAAATTCCTAAAAGTGAAGTAGGAGGCATCACAATACCAGAACTTAAACTATACTACAGAGCTATAATAACAAAAAATGCCATGGCATAGGCACCAAAATAGACTTGGTAGACCAATGGTACAGAGTAGAGGACACAGAAACAAACCCACATAAGTATGGTTATCTCATACTAATCAAGGGTGCCAAAAACATTCACTGGACAAAAGATAGCCTATTCAACAAATGGTGCTGGCAAAACTGGAAATCCATATTTAGCAAAATGAAATTAAACCTCTATTTCTCACCCTGCACAAAAACCAACTCAAAGTGGATCAAAGACTTAGGCACTAGAACAGAGACCCTGCACCTAACAGAAGAAAACACAGGCTCAAATCTTCACCACGTCAGTCTAGGCTCTGACTTCCTTAACAAGACCCCTAAAATGCAAGAAGTAAAATCAAGAATCAAAAAATGGGATGGATTCAAATTAAGAAGCTTCTTCTCAGCAAAGGAAACAATAATGTGAAGAGAGAGCCTACAGATTGGAAAAAAAAACTCTTACCACATGCACCTCTGATGAAGCATTAATCTCTAGGATATATAAAAACTCAACAAACTTAACACAAAAAAAAACAACTAACCCAATCAAGAAGGGCTAAAGAACTGAACAGATACTTCACAGAAGAATAAATACAACTGATCAACAAATATATGAAAAAGTGTGCAACATCTCTAGCAATTAGAGAAATGCAAATCAAAACTGCTCTAAGATTACACCTCACTCCTGTCAGAGGCAATCATCAAGAATACAGGCAACAGGGCTTCGGCTTTGGCTCAGCCATAGCACACTTGCCTGGCATGTGTGAGGCACTGGGTTTGATTCTCAGCACTGCATATAAACAAATAAAATAAAACTCTATTAACAAATTTTTTAAAAATTAAAAAAAAGAATATAGGCAACAATAAATGTTGGCAAGGATGTGGTGAAAAGGGCACATTGATACATTGCTGGTGGGACTGCAAATTAGTTCCACCACTACGGAAAGCAGTATGGAGATTCTGCAGAAAACTGGGAATGGATCTACCTTTTGATCCAGCTATTCCACCCCTTGGTTTACACCCAAAGGACTTAAAATCAGCATACTATAGTGATGTAGCCACATCAATGTTTGTAGCAGCTCAATTCAGAATAGCTAGACTATGGAACCAACCGAGGTGTCCTTCAATAGATGAATGGATAAAGAAAATGTGGTATATATCAGAATATTACTCAGCTTTAAAGAAGAGTGAAATTATGATATTTGCCAGTAAATGGTGGGAGTTGGAGAATATCATGCTAAGCAAAATAATACAATCCCACAAAATCAAAGGCTGAATGTTTTCTCTAATACGCGGATGCTAATTCCCAATAAGGCAGTGGGTACTAGAGAAGAATAGCATTACCTTAGATTAGGTAGAGGGAAGTGATAGGAGGGGAGGGGAGGGGATGTGGGGATAGGAAAGATAGTAGAATGAAACAGATATTATTACTGTGTGTATATATGTGACTACATGATCAATATGATTCTGCAACAGATTCACTCAGAAAATGAGAAATATATCCCATCTATATATATGATATATCAAAGTGCATAAATGCATTCTATTGTCATGTATAACTAATTAAAACAATTTTTAAAAAAATTTTTTAAAAGAGTGATGTGATGCCACAGTGGAAAAATCACATGCTATTACAGAATTATTTAAGATATTACATAAAGTTACATTCAGGTATGTACATAAGGCATATGCAAAAAAATAGGTTTGCATTTAGACTTGAGTCCCATCCCTGAGAGACCTCATGTATATGCAAGTATCCCGAAATCCAAAAAAATCTGAAACACTTCTGATCTCTAGCATTTTGGATAAAGAATACTGAACCTACCTACTTAACTAAGTTTCAGTGACCACCTTAGCCTGGTCCACAGAAGGGCTGTCTTTACAAATGGTCACTTGTGAGACTACTTGGGAAGTAGGTGTGCACACTTAAAAAGTGCAATTAGTACACACCCACAGGGCACAAAATGTTTTAACTAACTATTCTAAAAAAAATTCCAATGGTCACATAAAAATGGAAAAAGAATCTAAAGACTGTATTTTAAAGACATCATCAGCTTTATTTCTTATCAACATTATGGCTCCATTCGTCCCTGACACACTCCACAGGACAATTTGGAGAGTTTGACACAACAAGACATGCCATGTACACACACACACACACACACACACACACACACACACACACACACACACAAGCTAACACAGCAATGGAGGCTTCTGGATCAAGAAAGACTAAAACCCAAAAAGACCATCCAGCCCAATCCTGGTGGCTACTTCCCTCTTGGGGCATCGGCTGGCTTAAGAAAAGATCTCTGAGTGGCTGGGAGTGTTGCTGAGTGTTTCCTCCTGACCTTGTGGGGCCAAGGGAACAAAAATTAGAGACCTGAGCCTGCCAATGAGTTAGCTGAATGTTTCAAACAAAACAGAGTGAGACATAAGGCACAGTAGAGATGAAGACGATGAGGAAAGGTTTTAATAAGCAGAAATTAAAAGTTGGGATTGTTTAATGTAATAAAAAATCATGAGGGAGCCAGGCACCGTGGCACACGCCTGTAATCTCAGCGACTCAGGAGGCTGAGGCAGGAGGCTCACGAGTTCAAAGCCAGCCTCAGCAACTGCAAGGCACTAAGCAACTCAGTGAGACCCTATCTCTAAATAAAATACGAAACAGGGCTGGGGATGTGGCTCAGTGGCTGAGTGCCCCCGAGTTCAATCCCTGGTACAAGAGAAAAAAAAAATTGGGAGGGGCTGGGGGTATAGCTCAGTAGTAGAGCACTTGCCTAGCATGTGTGGGGGCTCTGGGTTTGGTTCGATCCTCAGCACCACATAAAAATAAAATAAAGATATTGTGTCCACCTATAACTAAAAATAAAATTTTTTTAAATCATGATGTGGGCTCATGTTCTCAATTTTGGGGTAGACACCTAAAAACAGGTTTCAGAATACACTAAGCAAACAGCTGACATCACTGTAGAAGCACAAACCACAATCACAGTGTAAGAGTGAACACAGTCTTATCAGAGAAGCAGGGGAGGGTTAGCACACACAACTTTAAAAAAATGCCTAAAGAAATTGGAACCTAAATGTACGAGGTAGAGCTTTGCACCCAGAGATCCTTAAGCATGCACTGTCCCCAGCCCACGAGGAAGAGTCACGGAATTGAACCCGTGCCCCTCACTGCAGACAGAAACGTGTGTTCATAGAGACGACGTGGTCTACTAATCTGACCCCCTGAGAAAGAGATATGGCCCAGTGGGGCTGGACGGGGCCATGGTTTCGGTAAGGGAGGGAGTCCTGAAAAGCTAAGTCAATTGTCACAAGCGTCACAAGCATCTTGATGACTAAGGCTGATGTTTGGCCAGGCCTGGAATGGAAGAATAAGGCAGAGTGAGAGAATGAGATGGGAAGAGTCCACACAGCCCTATCCGTCCTCTCCCTGCCCCTGGGAGATAGGCGATTGCGCTGAGTTTTGTGGAAGGGAAAGGACCAACCCTCAGCCACCATCTGAAGCAGGCAGCAGCGGCAACAGTGCCTCTGTGCAACCAGGTGGGTGACTAAGCTCTGTGATGGCTGAATCCTTCCTCCTGGCCTTGTACCTGTGTGGGATTCTAGATGGCACCTCTGCCATTCTTCCCAAAGAGCATTTACGGGGCCGGCTGTTGTAACAAGGTTCGCTCTGAGAAGATTCCGCCCAGCTTCCTGCGTCCTTCCTACCCCAGCCTTCACCGGGAATAACTGGTCCCTAAAGGGTTTTCTTTGCTCTGAACCTCAGCTGCAGTGGCCAGGATACCCTGTGGTTGCTCCAGGGGTTGGGATTAGACATGTGGATACGTAGGCCTGCAGCTTTGGCTCAGAGGTAGAGCACTTGCCTAGCAAGTGTGAGGCACTGGATTTGATCCTCAGCACCACATAAAAATCAATAAATGTGTCCATCTACAGCTTAAAAAAAAAAAAGAATAAATTGTTGAAAACAGCTCATGGATTGTGACATGTGCCACACCAACACAAGCTGCTATTAATAGAGGAACCCTTGCATGTGGGCATCAGAGAGCATATAGGAACCCTCTGTATTTCCAACCAATGTTTCTGTAAACTTAAAAAAAAATGGCAAAAAATTAAAATTTACCAAAAAAAAAAAAAAAAAAAACAGTAGCTATGTGGAGGGGGCCCTGGATTTAGCAAAGCTGAGTAGAAACCACAGCCCAGAGCGGGCACAGGCATGACCTGTGCTTTGCAGACCAACAGCAAGTTCGTTCTAAGTCCTGTCCTGCAGACCACTGAGAGGTTAACCAGAACCACCACCCAGGCCTGACCTACTTGGAGGAAATACAGGGGCAGGACGTCTGCTCTAGTCCTGACCTAATTTTCTGAAAGAATCTCAGCCACTTAGAAAGCCTCTCCCTCGTTTCCCCACAACCTGGCAACGTTTAGTGCTGGGCAGAAAGAGCTCTTCATCTGCAGTGCTTCCTTCCAGCCACACCAACCCAACAGCTGCTCTGAGGCAGACCCTTGGGCAGCCACTGGTGGGACCTAAGAGTGGTGTCCCTTACACACCCACGGCCTCGACTCTGGTGTCTGGCACGTCTGCGCCCAGGCATTGGGCTGGCTGGGTTGAAACGACCCTCAGCACAGAACTCATCATCTGAGTAACTCCCGGAGTTCCCCTGGCACTGGCCGGGCGGCCGAGCATACCGAGTTTAAGAGCCATATTAATGAGTAACTTCCAGCATTTCTTCCTTCGCCCCTGGCAGAAGCCCATCACACTTACCCTCGTACATCTCCAGGATGTGGACGGTGTCGCCGATCTGCAGGGAGAGCTCCACATCTTGAGAAGCGTTGTAGTTATAGATAGCTGGGAATGAGAAGAAGGGGAGACAGTTAGAATGCATGCCACTAAATGAATTATTTATTCAACCAACAACCCGCCATGAAGTGATTTTGTGCCAATCACCCATAAGAGCAGAGAAGGAGCTCCATTTCCACTACCCAATGAATACCTATCAGTAGCCTACTAGACCTCTCACATACTGTGGTGACAGAGTGACAAAACAAAGATGTGGCCCCCTGTTTCAAGGGAATGTAGCAATCTAGTGCTGGAAAGGTGTTGAATGTATAATCACAGAAATAACTCCGACATTAAACTAGGAGTGAGCATTGTGAAAGAAAATACCAGGTAACAATGAGGATACATCATGGGGCTCTGTAGGTCACCTCCCTTGTTCCTCAGACAACAGCCAGCCTGAAATATCCTGAGCCTATTATCACCAGGATACAGGGCAGCTGTCTCTTGGCTTCCCTGACATAGTATTTTTCAGCCAAAAGGCTGTATCTGAGGATCTCCAGTAAGAAATGATACAAGGGACAACAGAGGGATTGCCCCAGCCTGGACATGTGGGCAGCAGGATCGCCCCAGCCCTCTGATCAATCCAACCTCAGTCATCACCGTTCTTCGGACTGGCAATGGCTGGACCAGGTAGTGAAAAACCATAGCCTCACTCATGACAGACAAAGGCGATAGCCAATAGTTAGACGGACAAGAGTTTTGCATAGATATTTTACCAAAGATTACACTTGGGTGACTAATAAGCACATGAGAAGATATTCATTGCAATTATTCACTGGGGAAATGCAAATTCAAACCACAATCAGATATCACTTCACACCTACTAGAATGGCTGTAATAAAAAGATTTTTAAAAAGACCAGACTCTTGGCAAGAATGTGGAGAAACGAGAACTCCCATATGTAGCCAGTAAGAATGCAAAAGGGGGCCACTGCAAAACCAGTTTGGCAGTTTCTTAAAAGTTCAACTTATTTTTACCAAACAAACCAGCAATTCCACTCCCAGGTTATCTACAAAGAGAAATGAAACCATAGGTCTCCACAGAAACCTTAGGTGAATGTTCACAGCTCCTGTGGTGGACCAGAAGTGGTTGCCCAAAAGGAGATCCGCAGCAGATACCTGGAATGTGTGTGTCTGCCCGACGTGTGTGCAAGAAGGCGACTGTGTTAAGGATTTTGGGAGCAGCAGCTTCCCCCAGGTCTCAGGGCAGGCCCTGAATGCAATAACAGGTATCTCTACTCAAAGAGGAACTGACAGGAAGAGGGTGGCAGGGATTGGAGTGACGTGACCTCACATCTAGGCTTGCAGGCAACCACTGGAAGCCAGAAGAAGCAACCAATGAAATCTTCCAAGAGTCTCCAAGGAAGCAGAGACCTGTCCACACCTTGATTTCAGAATTCTGGATTCCAGAGCTGTGAGATAATAAATTCCTGTTGCTTTAGGCTACCAAGTGGGTAGTAATTTGTCACAGGAGCCACAGGAAACAAGACAGCAGCAGTAGTCACAATAGCAAGAGGCAGCAACCAGTCATCAGCCTATGGCTGGATGCACCTGTCCCTGGTGTCTATGAGGGATGGATTCCACCGCACCTCAGGTCCCTTAGATACCACGAACCTGAGCACTTCCTCCCGCACACTTGGTCACCTCCAGATTACTTACAGGATCAAAACAAAACATGCAAATTCTAGGTAAATATTGGCTGGGAATAAAAACCAAGAAAAAAAATGTCTACAAGTGTCCAGGACAGATACAGTTTTTTTTCCCAAATATTTTTAATCTGTGGTTGACTGAAGTCTTGGGTACAGAAGCCATAGATAGAGGGTCGACAGTAAAGCCATGCAACAGATGACTACTCAGTAATCAAAAAGAGTGCTATAGAGACACGCGACACACAAGCATGAACCTCAGAAACTACGCTCAGTCAAAAAAGCCAGATCCCAAAGACCATGTATTGGATGGTTGCATTAATCTGCAATATTCAGAATGGGCTAATCTTCAGACAGTAGAGTAGATCATTGGTCAACTGAAGCTGCCAACTGAAAAACCCATCCCGAACTAGACTGTGGTGGTGGTTATACAACTCCATAAATGTACTAAAAAAATCACTGAATTTTGTATATTTAAAATGCATGGATTTTTATAGTGTATATATTATACTTCAATGAAGTGCTGCTATTTTTCTTTTAAAGTAGATCTATTTTTTGCCTTCAATCTACTGATGAGTGATCTAGATCCTTCCAAAGAAGAATCACTCGGAGACTCAGCTCTAGCCATTGACCCACCAATGTAAGTCAGGTTCAATGAGGACACAAGGAAGGTCACTGGATCCATCTGAATGTCCCACAGGGCACCCCTTATAACTAGGAAACAAAGGTGTCCCTGTCCCAGTGGCTTCCCAAGCTGCAGTGCGCCTGCTCCTGAGCCTGGTTTCCACACAATCTGCCAGTGAATGGAAGGCGCGGGCGTCTGCAGTCACCTCTTTCCAGTGGCCTCTCCTTTACAGACGGAGTCCCCCAACTAGTGTTCTGTGGCTCCAGGACAGAAGCCTGGACAAACTACGTGAATTCAAAGCAAGGACCAGCTGGTGAAGCAGGTCAGGAGAACTGCACAGAATCTGGGAGGAGGAGCAGGTCCTGGACTCCGTGTTTGTGGGTCCCCAGGCCAGGGCTGCGGGTGGCACTCAAGTTCAGCTCCTTCCTCTGATGGCCAGTTCACTCCGACATTTTGCCCACTGGGTATGGGGCAGGTCTTCTTCAGAAACTGGACTTCCCATCTTGGGTCCCCCTAGGCCCAGGGTACCGCCTTTCACTGAACGGTTCCTTCCACCAGCGCCCTCTCAGATGGAAACAGGAAGAGGGAGGCCACTGTGTCACACGTCTTGTGCAATGACCAGCTTCATACCTTCCTGATTCTTAGTCATCAGGAAAGTAGAAGAGCTCTGAGGCTGCACCTAGGGGCTGCGAGGGGCACAGGTACCGGTGTGCAGGGGCACCTGACAAGCCGGTGCTATCACCCACCCATTTGCCAAGTTCCCCTCTTTTCTCCTAAATTCTACACTGGACTTGGGGTTTACCCACAGCCTGCCTCTGTCACAACAATCCAATCTCACATCCTACAAACAGCTAGTGGCCCTGTTACCCAGAATGCACTCTTTCTTCTCGGATGTCCCTGGGCCATTTTCCTTTCCAGCACAGTCTGGGTTTGCCACCAACTAGAAGGCAAACATCTCTCAAATGGGGACCTGGTTACACGTTCCTTGTGAGTCTTCTCATTACACGGCACAGGCTTCCTCCAAAGACGGCAGCACTCAAGGCACGATCTTGACTCCAAGGAATCATGATCCAAGACTCAGAGCTCCAAGGAGTGCAGTTTTAAAAATTAATATGCTTCTGCCTTCTGTCAAATCTGCCAAACAGTTCAGTGGCTCACCACTTCTTCCCCAAATTCAAGAGACACACTTCTGCTTTCCTCCAAGGAGGCAGCTGCGGTTTCCCATCACTCAGGAAGGGGACATCAAGACACCTCTCTGGCTGCTTACTGATTATCAGACAAGAAAATTCTAACGGTGCCTTTCCTACCTAAGCCTTCAGATGCATGTAGAGAGCACAGCCCTTCCACAAAGCCTTTCCGAGGGGAGCACTGGCCACCATGGACAACTGTGCCACCCGGTCAGGTCTCTGGGCAGAAGTCCAACCAGCACCCTGCACACCCCTTCCCTGAATATCCCTCAGATTTCCAGTGCACTTGGAGGTTTCACTTTCCTACACATCACAGTAAGTGTGAGGAGGCCCACATTGTTCAGCCAGGAAGCCAGGAGCTGGGCCGTGAGGTTGGTCCACACACCCCCCTGGACCAGGACGGCCCATAAAGGTGAAGGTGTGCCCAGGAGAGCTGAGGGACAAAGGGAAGAGCCTAGATTTCTCCCTTTAAATGAGACTCATAGCTGCGAGACACACTCTTATCCTACAATTCCATGACTGGTGATCACATTATCAGCTGGTGTGATTCTGAGAGCAGGAATACAGTTATGGCACTTTGCAGGCCAAGTCTTCACCCTAGAACTTGAATAACCCACAGAGAAGGTGGAGGAAGGAAAACTTTGGGTTAAACACAACACAACTCCAGACCCGACTACTCAGACGCTGTGTGACGGTCAGTGAGCAGTCATTCTGGACCTCAGTTCTCATCTGCAACAGGGTCTGGACCGGAAAACTTGGAAGGCCCTGTGGCTCTAATGTCCTGATTCATGAGGTGACAATGCAGGCCAGACAAACACGCTGCGCAGCTTTGAACTGGCAGGCACCAGCGCAATCTCCTGTTTTGTCTGAGGAAATTAAACAAGAACAGGGAGTCGCTGTATATAAATTGCCTCGCTGTCTGCTGTGTGCAAGGTTGGGAAAGACAAATTGCTGGAATTCTTCCCCGAGCAGCTTACTGTTTATATCAGCAAAGTGTAATTCTGCAGAGCCAAATAGACAAGACAGTATGTTTACAATGTAAAACAGTTTGCATTTTACCAAATACTTGATTTGGCTTTTTTTTTTTTTTTAAAAGGCTTAATGGAAAGAAGAAAAAAAAAAAAAGAAATATTGAAGCCTTGGGATTATGCAATAAGCAGTCCATAGCACAGACATACTGACCGCAAACAGGATCGGTTTTGACCATGAAAAGCCTATGTGTTACTAGTAATAAATCTATCTAATGGTTCTTTCATGAATCCCCAAATTATAATCCCCTGAAGAATGAGTAAAATGTTTGATTTTTTTAAATTTGTCATCTGACAGAATTTACAAAAGAAGGTTCCAGCAAATACAGAATGGGGTCCCCATTTGAGTTGTATGCTATTTGGAATATCCAAATGATGATCAAACTTGTTCTTTTTCATTATCATCTTGATCTGTCTAGTTTCAGCCCTTAGTTTTACAGAAGCTACGGACACCTTTGATCTGTCACCCTGGCTACACACAATGCTATTCCAGAAGGCCAAGAGATTTTTATTATCTTTCTGCTCTTTGACGGTGATCTACCACGAGGACTAGACACACATATTCAACAGTAGGTTTACACCACAAGTAAAAACCTGGGGCTTTGGGCTGATCAACAGGATTAGGTTCCAAACTGGTCTTTCTGCAATGAAATGACCACATCCATCCCACTCAGATCTATCCAGGCCAGGGGCTACCAGGTCAGGATACCAGCTCCACTTCTCACCCACTGTCTCCACAACAGGGTCTAATGGTGATCTTCACTTTCTACACCACTTCTGAGAACGGGGGTTTCATGATCGAGTCATTGGTTACAATTAGAAATTTACTTCTTAAGGATTATATATATTTGTGGAATAAATATGTTGAATTGGAGAGAGATTTCTCAGATATAAATTCAAATATGATTTAATGACTGGCTCGGTGGTGCCAACTGATTCTTTAAAAGTCATCTCGTTCAAATTAACATGAGATTGAATTTACACAAAATGTTTCAAGAAGGAAAGATGAAACAAGGCAATCCAAAATTGCAGAACAAAAAAGTCTACAGTCTATAAACATGGGGAGGTTCCCCCCACCCAGTTTCCCTATAAAAAAAAAAAATGGAGCCCACAAGAATTCTTCACATGGTTTTGTGGAGCCCAAAAATGAGAATTGGTGCAGAGCCCCTCAGACTGTGACTAACACCTGGTAGGCCCTGAATAACAGGCCGCTGGCTTCCCTCGCCTCTTCCCCTTTCTTCCCTGTCTAGCTTCTCACGTTAGCACCTCCATCCTCAAAGACAGTCACCATCACCCTCATCAATAAGCCGGTGGAAATCACTGCGTGTAAACCACGGATCAGGGAGGACTGCAGAGGTCAAAGGGCAAGCCAGTCTCCAAGGTCCTGCCAAGGGATGGGTTGGCTGGACAATGAGGGCAGCAAAGCCATTTTAATGTGGGCAGCTGAGCACAAAGCATAGACCACCCCTTTAAAAGCTGTACCTGGTTCAGGGGGTATTCTAATATTTTAACCATTTCCTTGCTGCTCTTCAAGCATTCCTGCAGTGATTCAACCGAGAATAGAGGACCAGGGTATCATTCAGAATACCCAGGACGCCCTCAGCCATGTGCTCACCACAGTACCCTCAGAGTCTGCAGAGGACACCGGAGGTAGCATTCAAGTGCTAATCATGCCTCTGGCCCTGTTAGTCTCTATTCTCTTCCATTAACCTCTTTCTTGTTGAGCAAAATAGGAAAAGTAAAAGAGGAGAAAAAAAAAAAAAAAAAAGATCTGAGGACAACTATAGAGTTTGTACCATGACAGAGAAAACCCATCAGCCCAAACAGCTTCCTCCAACCAAACCACGCACAGCGTCAGGTGGCTCCTGGCCCATGTTCTCCTGAAACAAAGACCAAGGGGATCTAAGACTAAAGTGGTCAGATCTAAGAGTTCTCTGCACCCAAATTATGAACAGAAACCATAACTGAGGACTAGAAGACACAAGCCAGAAACTGTTGTGGAATCTAGAAAAAACACAATTTTAAGTGAGAGCAACGGCCGGGGAGAAAGCCAGAAACGAGAGAATCAGGAAACCACTTGGTCAACTCTTGTTTCGTAAGTGCGGAAATGGACACCCAGGGGTGGGTGGGTGTGTGAAGTTGAAAAGTGACAGACCACAGTGAGACAAAATTACAGTCACACCACTGAAGACACTCTGTTGCAGCTTGGCCAAAAATATCATCCCCGACGGTTGGGCAAGTGATTTAATCTTTTAGGCTTCAGCTTCCTCATCAATAAAGTGAGGCTGGTATCTTACCTACTAATATAACAAGCTGTAAGAACAAAGTGAGAAGAAACATAAAAACGAGCAACATATCCCCAAAAGGACCAAAAAACCCACCTCTTTGACATGGCTTTCTGCAGGTTGAGCCACCGTCATACATATTATTCCTGTGGTTCGTATATTTTAGCATGCGTCAGTCACCTGGAGGGTGTGTGGAAACACAGGTTTCTGGATCCTAACCTCAGAGTTTCTGATTCAGCAGGCTGGGAATGGGGCTGGAGGACCTGCCCCTATAGCAAGTTCCTAAGTGCTACTGACTCTGCTTCCAAATCCTTGGCTTTCCTATATTGCAGCCTCATATAAACCTGAAAAGATGATAAAACTAATAAGGTCCTCAATTTTATAGAGAAGAAGCGTAATCTCTGAGAAATTAAGAGGTCTTCAGTGCCGCACAACCGTTAATCATACCAGCTCTGGCCTCGGACTGCCTATGTCCAAACTGACCCTATACTTAGCGATTCTTATTGGAGGTAATTTTACTTCTGGGTGCCTCAATTTCCTACCTGTAAAACAGGTGTAATTATAGCATCTCACAAGCAGGGCTCTTGTGAGGATGAAGGAATACCAAGGTAAAGAACTTGACCCTGGCTGTATGTTAACTACCTTTATTACCATGGAGATGGAGCTGAGGCTCCAAACCAGGTCTGCAGACTTGGTTTTAATCACAGTCCACACAAATGCCTGTTAGTATCACAGAACATCAGTGAGTGCCACAAAACCTTTTCTTCTTCTTCTTAATTGTAGAGACCTTTAAAACTGGAAGACTTTGATGGAAATTCTAGCTCTAGAAAGACAGTGGCTTGCTTAAGATCCTACAGTTAGTTCTAGAGGCAGGATTGAGAAATATTTTTTTCAAGGGCCACCTAAGTGAACTTCACCCTGTACTGAATTATCCTTCTAAACAATGAAAACCATGAAGAAGTAAAAATAAAGGAGCAAGAAATCAAATAAACAAGCAAGCAAACAGAGGTCTATGCCCACGTGAGGAGCTGGCCTAGTGATACACTTTCCTTCTTCTATATGCTTTTAGCAACCAAATAAAATTTCTTTTTGAGATACAATTAGTTGGAGTCAATTCAATGCACAGATACAGAAAATCCTCTTCAATCTCATTTCCTCATCTAATTGGAAGAAAGGTAAATACATTATTTCTATGATTTAATTTTAGAAGAAATGGAAAAAAATCTAAATTCCACTGACGGTACTTCATGATATAGTCATTTTACATTTTAAGATGCAAAGTGAACACAACTTTCTTTTGAAAAGGGATTCTACCGTCATGTACGTTTACAGACACAAATATATCACCTGAAAGGGATTCCATCTTCATCTATATTTGAGAATATAGTAGAGCAGAAATGTTTTGCAATTTCAACCTGCCTTTCAAGTTGCCCCAAAGCAATAAAGTATTTTAGGCATAAATGCTCCTAAAAGAAAAGTGCACTTTATAAAATACGACCCCCTAACTCAAAACACAATCTAAATGTTAATAGGAAAATAACATGTTTCCCAGCAGAGATTTAGACTTGCTTGTTTTCTGGTATTTAAAAATCAAAAACAAGAAGCGTTCTGTACTTTCATCCTCTCCTGCTCAAGATGGTGGGCCTCCCTGACCACTGGAAGCCCCAGCTGCAATGCCTTCAGGGTCCCACTGAGGTCCTCCCAGGAGACATTTGACAGCAACTTTTCAGGGTACTCTGCTTTGCTGTCTGGAAGCCACGTTAACTATGGAGTCAAAGGGAGTGTGTCAGTTATTCATACTGACTCACCCAATTCAAAGGCAAATGCACTTCGAAGCCAAGAAGTCAATGAGAGTTCATGGAAGTAATGAATGAAATCTGGGCGTGCGATCAAACAAACCAAAAGGGCCACCTCATCTCATCAGGGAATCTCATCAGAGCCAGGCTGCTCTGTTGCAGGTGCTGATATCAACAGGTGAGCCTTCTGTAAGACCCCACAAGGAGCAATGCAAATATCTCAGGAAGAACAGAGGATGTCTGAGAAACCTGACAAGTCCCCAAGACCTGCTGTGGCTGCCATGGGTGGATCCTGATGGGAAAGGGGGCTCAAGATCGCCACTGCTTGCCAACACAGAATAGCAATAAAGGATAAACCGACAGTACTGCGTGTCTCTGAAGCCTTGCTGGGGATCCTACCAGGAGGAGGAGGCACAGAGCTGATGCAGAGCTGATGGGAGCTGGCATCATCCAAGTCTCCATGAATAAGGGGCTGAAGGCCCTTCTTAAACACACCACACTAGCTGGTGACAAAGTGAAGTATAAAGCTGTGACGTCATTCGAAAGGCATTTCATCCTCAGCCACGTGGACGGGCAGCTTGATGACCAGGGTTTTAGAAAGGCCGACCTGGTGAATGAAGCCGCTGTTGAGGACCTCGGTGTTAAACACAAAGTGGTAAAGGAAACAGAGGCAGTGATGAGAGATCACTGTTTGTTTACCGCTTACACATCTGCTTTCCCAAGCAGTGAAACTGCTGCTGTCCGACAGACCTGAGAAGGTGGTTGGCATGCGCTACTTCTCTCCTGTGCAGCTACCAGACATCATCACAACCAAGAAAACATCCAAGGACATAACTGTTCCACCGTAGCAGTGGTCTCAAGCAGGGGAAGGTCATCCTTGTGGCTAAAGAAGGACCTGGCTTCCGCACCACCAGGTATTTTGCACCCATGTGGTCTGTAGGCATGAGAATCCTGCAGGAGGGGTTGACCCTAAGAAGCCAGATTCCCTGACTGCAGGCTTGGGCTTTCCTGTGGGTGCTGCCACCCTGCCTGGCAGACGAGTTAGCGTGGACACAGTGACACACATGACAGAAGACGCAGGCGAAATCCTTGGGAAGTGGTTTGGAGGTGGAAACCTAGACTCCTGAAACAGAGGGTGTCTAAGGGCTTCCCGGGTCGCAAATCTGGGAAGGGCTTTTACATCTATCAGGAGGGTTTGAAGAACAAGAGTCTGAATGAACAGTATTTTGGCAAGTCTGAGGCTGCCTGCTAAGCCTGAGGTCTCCTCTGATAAAGATGTGGTGACAAGAGTTGTGAATGAGACAGTATCTTCCTGCGGGAAGGGATCTTGGCCACACCTGCGAGGGAGATACCAACGCAGTCTTTGGCCTTGCTTTTGCCCCCTTGTCTTGGAAAGCACTTCCATTTTGTGGATCTATATGGTGCCTGGAGATACTGGACCAGCTCCAGAAGTACAAGGCTGCCTACAGAAAACTGATCAGTCCCTGCCAGCTGCTCAGTGACCACGCCAACAGACCTAGCAAGATGTTCTGGCAGGGAGCAGGCTCTCCTGCCCGCCTGGTCAGGGCACTAACCCTGCTGCCGGCAGTACTGCTTCAACAGCCCATCTGGGGGTACCAGGAAGCAGGAGGAAGACCAAGCCTAGAGTAGCGTTTGCTTCTTCCAAGTTCCTTCTGCTCAGACCAGCTCTCCTTCCTGGTGAAGTCTGACCGTGAATCAGAGTCTGTACTTCAGGGTGAGAAGTGGAGCCTGCTGTGCTCCTTGTATGAACCCTGAAGCCCAAATCAGCAGCCAAGAGCCATTGGGCACCACCTTTGCTGCCTGTTCCTCCTGGGAGGCCAGTAGTGGCCAGGGCATTTCTGTACCCAGCCCAACACAGGACAACAATAAAACCAAAGTGTCAGCCTCAAAAAAAAAAAAAAAAAAAAAAAAAATTAAAACCACACTGAAGCCGGGCACGGTGGTGCACGCCTAAAATCCCAGCGGCTCGGGAGGCTGAGGCAGGAGATCTCAAGTTCAAAGCCAGCCTCAGCAAAAGTGAGGCGCTAAGCAACTCAGTGAGACCCTGTCTCTAAATAAAATACAAAATAGGGCTGGGGATGTGGCTCAGGGGTCAAGTGCCCCAGAGTTCAATCCCCAGTATCCCCACCCCCCAAAAAAACTCACACTGAAAGTAATGGAACCTGGATTTGCTGGTCTTGCACATTAGCACACCTCTCTTCAGGGTAACTCAGACAGTGAGCGGTTGGTAAGCAGCGACCTACTGAAGTGCACCAGCCCCCCGAGGGAAGTGTGAGGGTCCCAACTCCTGCAGCCACCTGTGAACCTCGACAGAGGAGACCTGGTCCCACCTGTAGGTAGCACATGCTGTTAGAGTCACACACAGGGCATGTGCACCCTCATCTGCCACTCACCCCCTGCCCATCCTCCTGCCCCACAGGAAATTGCTCAGAATATCCAGGCACAGGACTGTGCAGGTAAGGGGAAGACTAAAGATGGGTCTCACATGTCCAGGGCTCAGCTTTTAGTCACTCACACTTGACGCTAGGTTCACCTCAGACTTGTCACTCTGTATCTCCGCTCCTGACACCAGGGATTAGCCTTCCTCACCTAAAGTTCAAGATTCCTGCCTTTGGATTGTCCTGCCTCCAGTCTCCCTGCATGTATGAAATAATGACACCACGGGGCTGTTGTGCAGAGGAAATAACATTTCCAACACTTAACAGGGAAGTTTGAGCTCTCACGGGAGCATCACACTACTCTGCACACTCCTGCCACATCTGAAGTCTTATTATCCGGCTCCAACATCTCCCAATAACTCCTATTTTCTACCAATGCACGTGACTTAAGAACTTCCAAAGCTCATTCCTGAAATTTTTTCTTTTTGGAATCCCTCTGTTTGAGTGGCCCTGGCTACTTTCCTCCACGTGACCCAATTCTCTCCATAAACTAAGTTTACAAAAGGCTAACTCGACCACAAGGAGGCCGGATCATCGCAGCCTTCAGTGGAGGACCATGTTCAGCCTGGTGCACATAATTTGGACCGCACCCAGCCAGGGGCTCACATCTGGCAAGGTCCATGTGCCACAGACTACCTCACACTGGGCCTCCCGAAGAGGGATGCTCAGCACTCACAAAAGAGGAGCTTTATCTATCAATCCAAGACTTTTTTTTTTTTTTTAGTCATCGATGGACCTTTATTTTATTTATTTATACGCGGTGCTGAGAATCAAATTCAGTGCCTCACACGTGCTAGGCAACTGCTCTGCCCTGAGCCACCACTCCAGCCCAGTCTGAAACTTCTCTTCCTCTCAATGAATCTTCAGAGAGCTATGGTGCCCTGTCCCATCTGGACGTCACTGGCAGGAATGTCATGGTGGGGATTGGCACAGCCTCGTGATGAAGAGGGCTGATTCCAGGGGTCTTCTATTGACCGTTCTGTGGCCCTTGGAAGACACCGAGGGAAGGGTAAAGTCAGCTGCCTAAGCGTAGCGCCATCTCCCCCTCAGTTCCCTGCCAACGTCTTGTTATTACAAACATCTGAATCTCGTGTCTGCCATCTCACTCCTGCTCGCTCTTTTCTGAGCTTTCCGATTTCACTTTTGTTTTTTATCTCTTGCTCTGTGGACTCTGGCCATTCTCTGCATAAAGAGGCTTTATTCGTAATTGCCAAGAATTGGAAACAACCCCAAATTCCCCCAGAGAGAGGATGAATGAAGGAGCTGTGGTACCTCCATACAACGGAATTCGACTCAGCAACTAGAAGCACGATGACAGATACACAGGCATGAATGAGTGGCCGACTCAAAGGTCACGGGCACACTGTGTGGTTCCATGCATGCGTCACTCTAGAAAAGGCCAAACTTCAGGGAGGACAGGGTGGTGGCTGCTGAGGACAAGAGTGGAAGGGGCAGATTACCAGGGGACCCGGGGAAGGAACCCCAGGGCTGAGGAAAGTGCCCGCATCCTGACTGTAATGGGGCCACGTGACCGACTGAGTGCCTGAGTTCACAAAGTGGCCTGGAATCACCTGTCAACCAAAGGTGTCCACATAATGGCTTCACTGGGTAGAGTGGGAAGTAAGTTGGATGTGTCTTCACATCATGGGAGAAAGACAATCCGGGTTGGATATGTTTTTTTTTTGTTTGTTCGTTTGTTTTGTTTTGTTTTGAGAGAGAGAGAGAGAGAATTTTTAATATTTATTTTTTAGTTCTCGGCGGACACAACATCTTTGTTTGTACGTGGTGCTGAGGATCCAACCCGGGCCGCACGCATGCCAGGCGAGCGCGCTACCGCTTGAGCCACATCCCCAGCCCTGGATGAGGTTTTTAATGTTAAAAAAAAAATCACACAAGTGCTCAAATTGAAAAAGAAACCTACAGAACAATGGTTTTTAACTTTTCTTAGCTGATGGCCAGGTTGAACGACAGAAAGACTGAAGGTCTGCACTATAAAGATGAAAATGTCCACAGGACAAAAGGCCACAAATGACAGGAAAATTAATCACAAGAGAAATGACAGAAAAATGTGACAAGATAATAAAAAGAAAAGCTTTTACTCAAGAGGAAAATGAGCTAAGAACACAATCACAGAAGAAACAGAAATGCCCGCAGATGTGTTAAAAATGTGCATTGCCTAGGGCTGGGGCTCAGTGGCAGAGCGCTTGCCTCTTCTGTGTGAGGCACTGGGTTCGGCCCTCAGCACGGCATAAAAATAAATAAAGGTCCATCAACTACTAAAAAAATATTTTTTAAAAATGTCCATCATCACCAATACAACAAAGTGGAAATTAATCAGCAAGATATTTGAAGCATGGCAGCACCCACAGGTAGGAAGGCAGTGGAGGACGGCACTTAGTGGACACCTTGACCTGACCTTGGCACCGGCCTTCTGGAAACACACCTTGCACTTCAGAATGAGCAGCATAGGGAAGCCCCGGAGACAGAATCACAGGCTCGCAGCTGGTGAGTGAAGGAAATGGTCGTAGGCAGGTAACCTCCACCCAGGCCAAGAAACAGAACAGCAGCCGCTTCCAGAAGCCCACGTCAAGGCCCATCCTGATTTCCTCCCAGATGTAACCCAGGCTCTCCAGACAACAGACTTGTCTACTTTCCACCCTTATCTGAGGGTCCTTATCTGCTCTAGACCTACAGATACAACCTTTTTAGAGTTACTGATAAGATGTCCATCATTTTATTCTAAGTGGAAAAATATATGCTCTAGTATACAGAATGCTCCATTTTGTTTAATAAATGTGCTCAAATGCACAGAAAGATGTCCTCAAGTTCACATCGTAGTTACTATGTATTCAGAATCCTTGAGAAAAACAAGATCTACTGATTATTTGTTGAAAACGATGAGCACAGATGATTTCTTTAACAACTGGAGTTGCACAAACACATCTGCACACCAGCTCAAATGTGGTACATGGAAAGATGATCAGAATCTCAACCGGATTCTTTAAAACAACTGAACAAAACTGTTTAAAAGTTCATAAGGAAAGAAAATATCTGCAAACTGCCAAGAAAGTTTGAAAAGGGAAGGAGGCAAGGAATTTTCCTTTTGAGAGACATTAAACCTCTACAAAGTTTCTGTATATTCAAAACAAACACTTGCCACAGAAATAGAAAACAAACAAAAAATAAAAACAGCAGAATCCAAGAGTCTAGAAAAGTATCCAAATACATATAATTATGGCATTTTAATTTAATGAGAAAAACCCTGGTATAATTAGCTATTTACCCAAGTGGGAGGAGGGAAGAAAAGAAAAACAGATTCTTAACTCACCCTTAATACACAAAAAACATGCAAGCAACTGATTTTTTTTTTTTTTGGAAACCACAGATTAAATCCAGGGGCGATTTACCACTGAGCCACATCCCCAGCCCTTTTATATTTTTTTATTTTGAGACAGGGTCTCACTAAGTTGCTTAGGGCCTCACTAAAATTACTGAAAAGTTGTGATCTTCAGGCCTCAGCCTCCCGAGCCACTGAAATTACAGGCATGCACCCCTGCTCCTGATTGCAACTAATAATTTTAAAAAGAGACTTAACTTCATGACCACAAATATGAAAAATCACAGCAAGTGCTGCTTCAGGAGCAGGTGCCGTACCTGGCCCCGGAGAGGAGGTCACCAGCAGGCCTGTCACAAGGCACTGGTGTCCATGTGAACTGCAATAATCAGACCTAGCAAATACTTTTGGATTCAGAGCATCTAAGGAAATGCAAAAAAAAAAAAAAAAAAAAAAAAAGCCATTTATTATTGCAGCTTTGTTTGGCAATAAAACTGGAAATAACCTGAGGGCTCAGAAAAAGGAAACGGAATCTATCACAGTGCACAGCACACACGCCTGGGTAAGCACCCTTCCTAAGAAGGTGAGTCAGGCTCCTGGTCACTGACCCGAAAAGGTGTCCCTGGTATGCTGCTAAGTGGACTAAGGGGCGGGGAGCGGGTGGGACTGCTGAGTAATGTATGCAATGTGATCCTTAAAAAAAAAACTGAGGGCAGACAGAAAGCAAAAAGCAGCCTGGACACACGGTGGGCTTGCACGCTCACCGAGACAGGTGTGGACGATTTGTGCTACCCTCTTCTAAATTTTTACATTTTCCTTCATTTTAATTGTGGTAAAGACACATAAAATTCACCATTGGCCCATTCTTAAGTGTAGCTGAGTAGGGAGTTATGTTCACATTACTGGGCATCCCATTTCCAGAACTTTCTTCATCTTGTAAATTGTACTTCTTTCCCCATGAAACACCCACTTCCTGTTCCCCTCTCCCCCCAACCCCGGACAACGACCCTTCCTTCCTCCGTTTCCCCATGAATCTGCCCACTCTAGGTGCCTCAGGTGGGTGGCATCACCTGGTCTTTGTCTTTGTGATGGGCTGACTTCACTCACATGTCGGCGTCGAGGGTCATCCGTGCTGCTGCATGTATCAGAATTCCCTTCCTAGCCAGGTGCGATGGCGCACACCTGTGATCCCAGCAGCTCGGGAGCTGAGGCAGGAGGATCGAGAATTCAAAGCCAGCCTCAGCAAAAGCAAGGTGCTAAGCAACTCAGTGAGACCCTGTCTCTAAATAAAATACAAAATAGGACTGGGATGTGGCTCAGTGGTCAAGTGCCCTTGAGTTCAATCCCCGGTACCAAAAATAAATAGATAGATAGATAGATAGATAGATAGATAAAAAAATTCCCTTCCTCTTCAAAGCTGACTAATAATCTATTATATATAGGATATCTACTTTGTTCCTCCATCCGTTGATAGGCATATGAGTGGTGATTATAAATAATGCTGCTATGAACACAGGTGTGCAAATATCTCCTCTAGATTTCACTCTCATGCACCCAGAAGAAGAGCTGCTTCATCACACAGTAATGCTATTTTTAGCCTGGGTGGGGGGGGGGGCTCCATACTGTTTTCATAGGGCTGCAGCACTTCACATTCCCACCAACAGCGCACAGGGGCTCCGATTTCTCTCACATCCTTGCCAACACTTGTTTTCTGGTTTTTGGTTGACAGTACCCACTCCAGTGGGTGTGAGGGGATCCCCCAGGTAGTTTCCATCTGCGCATGATCAGTGGTGCTGAGCACCCTTCCATATGAAATGTCTGCTCGAGTCCTTTGCCCATTTGTTAACTGGGTTGTCTGGGGTTTTGATCTTTACACTGCGGGACACCAACCTTCTTAACATCAGTTGCCTGAGGAGTCAGGGTAGTTACAATAAAGACCATGACTTTTTCTTTATGTGCACTGCTATAGTTTGGATCTAAAGTGTCTCCAAAGGCTCATGTATTAAAGGCCTGGTCTCCAGCCTGTGGACTCCTGGGAGGCAGTGGGCCTAGTGGGAAGTTAGGGCATTGGTGTGTGTCCTTGAAGGGGGTCCTAGGGCCCCAGCCTCCTCTTCTCTCTCTTTGCTTCCTACCCACCCTGAGGTAAGCAGCTTAGCTGTACCACATGTTCCCCACCATCATGTTCTGCCTCGCCACAGGCTCAAAAACAACAAAGCCAACCAATGGACAGAAACCTGTGAAATCATGTCAGGATTTCCTCCTTACAAGTTGATTATGTCAGGTGTTTTGTCACAGTGACAGACAGCTGACTAGCACAGATGTATATTTATATGAAGAAGAGCCTCCAGCTGGGCCCTGCAAGCCCTGTCCAGCTTCCCTCAACCTAGTGTAAGTGAAACTTTGTCTCCCTTAGTTGAAGGCAGATTTGTTCTGACTTCATTTGTACCTTTTCAGACTACAAGAGAATGAGGATTCTCAGTGGCACACGTCCTTGCTTTTTCTTATGATTATATAGATGTCCAGGGTGAAAAGGGATTTGTGCATACACGACTATTACAAAGAATACGAAGAACTCAGGGATACAGTAGGAATGTGGGAAACGTGGAAAGTGCTAAAGGTGAGCAGGCCTCGATCATTCCCTCACCAAACAGTAACCGAGTGCAGCCTTGCGAATGTCAGTTCCTGGAGAGCAGGAAAGGACACTCAAAAAGTCGGAAGGGGACACATGCTGTACACAATAATGCTGAGGAAGGGCAGGTAACAGGATGGTCAGGGAGCTTCAGATATGATGGGCCTCTGTTTGACAGGACACGAATCCAACACTTCATCTGTGAGGTTCAGGGCCTCAGTACCTAATGGAAATCTAACCTCAGAAAGATTCTCACAAACCTAAACAATCGTCTACCCAAAGGGGACTAAATCCCCTTAACATGGAAATGTGGACTCCTAACAGTTTTCTTTCCTTTTCTTTTTTTTTTAAAGAGAGAGTGAGAGAGGAGAGAGAGAGAGAGAGAATTTTTAATATTTTATTTTTTAGTTCTCGGCGGACACAACATCTTTGTTGGTATGTGGTGCTGAGGATCGAACCCAGGCCGCACGCATGCCAGGCGAGCGCGCTACCGCTTGAGCCACATCTCCAGCCCAACAGTTTTCTTTTTTAAGTTACTTCTCAGCCATATCCCCAGCCCCCTTTTTTTTTTTTTTTTTTTTTTTGCATTTTGTGTATTTTACTTAAGTTGCTTAGGGTCTTGCTAAGTTGCTGAGGCTGGCTTTGAATTTGTGATCCTCCTGCCTCAGCCTCCAGGCCAGAGGCATGTGCCACGGTGCCCGGCAAAAGCAACCCACTCTTCTCTTTCATCCTTAGGTCTTTTTTTTTTTTTTTTTGAGCCTCCTTGTTATCTATACTGGAAGTCCTTCCCTTGTTCATTTTCTTGTCATGAAACATTTTGGCACATCCACTTTGTTTAAAGGCCTAAGACCCAGAATCTTGGCCCGTGGTAGCTGCTGGTGGAGGAAGGACCCACTGAGTAACCAACTCCCGGGTTCCAGCGCTACCAACGGAAACCCACAGCAGGAGCCTGGGGGAGCAGCACCCGGGCAGGGGGAGAGGCCACCAGAGTGAGCCACACAGAGAGCCCAGTGCCAGGCAGGCAGGTGACAAGGGCGCCCAGTGTGGACGGCACTTTTTAGCCAGTCTCCTCACAGCTTCTCCTTCCTGCCGGTGGGAGGTAGGCATTTCCCAGCAAGGCGACCCTGGTGACCCCAGCCTTCCCCGATGCCTCCTGAGCTGTCAGGAGCCGCGTGCTGGCTAAGATAAGCAGGTCCCAGGGAAGCCAGGGCCTCTGCTGAGCGCCAGAATCAGGTGGAGGAAAGGAAGTTGAGGAGAAAGGACTCCATCTAATGAGCACCAGCTCTGCGTCAACGGTGACCACTAGGGTTCCTGGGCTTCGTCCGATCTGGACAGACAGACGGGGAGATCCTCTTCATTACGCTCGGGGAACTTCTGTGGAATAGCTGGAGACGGGGCACGTCACGCCTTTATTTACACTGAGAAAATAACGAACTGCCTGAGACAGGTGCAGACTCGGCCACCTGTCCCCTAAGAGAGCTACCATGTCCCCCATGTAGGTCAGACATACGACCCACCAAGTTATGTTACTCTTTGGAAGGCTGGGGAACTAGTCACAGTGACAGGGCTGAGCCCTGAGGCTGCGGTGAGCCTCTCCCATGTCCTCTGAAATAATACTGGGATTATTCAGACAAGGAAAAATCTGTCTCCACCCTAGAATCCAAACTGAAGCACGATCCAGGTGCCAGGGCCTCGTAGAGCTCACTCCCCATCGGTAATGGTGCAGAGCGGACCCGCAGGAACACAGCGTGTCCTCAGAAAGAGCCAGGGCCAGCGGGGAGCCAGTTCTCTCTGCTCTCTGAGGGAGGGAGAGAGGACAGGGCTACTTCTCCCAGGAGACCATGAGGAAGAGCCCTGGAAAGCAGCCTAAGGGTAGCCAGGGCTTGGGCAGTGATCGGACCAGGGTGACCAGCCATCAGGTGGGTCTGGATGTGAATCCCAGCTCTGTCACCCGCTAGCTCTGGGATCCTGGGCAGATGTCCCTTGTCCTAGCCACCAGGGCTGCTATGAGGACCAGGAGGGCGAGCGTGCAGAGTGTCAGCGAAGCCCTCGAGTAGCACTTGGCTAACAGCCACGATGACCAAGGTGGAGCAACCAGAATGTAAGATGTGGCAAGAGTGGCCAAAGCTTTGAAAGGCTTCCATCCGATGTCTGGACATTCTTACTCTTTAATCCAGTAACGTCGCGTCTCAGAAACATTCCTTTAGAAAGAAGAGGATTTCAACATGAAGTCTCAAAAGAGTGGATAAGCTGAAGACTTAACAGTAGTGCAGGTTTCAAAGAGTAAACTGTAGAGTCCAGATGTGGTGGCTCATGGCTGAAATCCCAGAGGCTCAGGAGGCTGAGGCAGGAGGATGGTGAGTTCAAAGCCAGCCTCAGCAAAAGCAAGACGCTAAGCAACTCAGTGAGACCTTGTCTCTAAATAAATACAAAATAGGGCTGGAGATGGGGCTTAGGGGTTGAGTGCCCCTGAGTTCAATCCCTAGTACCCACCCCCCAAAAAAAGAATGAAGAAAGCAAGCCAAGTGGGGAGACTGACTCTGTTATGAAGAGGACAGAGGGGCAGGCTGTCAGGAAATGGGGAGCCATGAGAGACAGTATAACCAAGGACAACATTCCCCACTCCTCTGTAAGTCCTGACAATGATCCCTCCTGCACCCTCACAGGAGACATGATGTGCATCCTCTGTACAAATGGAACGGGAGACTCTCCAGCCTCAGGAACACCACAGAAACAGGACAAAGAGGGGCATGTGTTAAAAGGTGCTGTGGCCCTGCCTCTTCCCACTGAAGGTCATGCAGGCTAGTTCTGCCTCCATGTGATCCTGGAGGATCGTACTTGCCCCAAAGAAAAGGCTACAGATGAGGGCAACTGAAAGAGTCAAAAGAAAAACAGGGAGGGGAAAGCCAATTCAGAGTGAAACCCACCACTCACAGCACACGAGCCTCACAGAGAGCACCAAGCGGCCTTCAGTTCCTCATCCCTACATAAGACAAGCAGCGGATATGCCTACCCAGAACATTCTTCTATAGCCTAACAGAAGGAAGGGATGGAGGGAGGGAGGAAAGGGAAGAGAGTGCCAAGGGTCAGAAGAAAAACTAAAAAATTACTAAGAAAAAGACCTACAATCCATGGTATCCCCCGAGAAACAAGATGGAACACCATATCTATAAAACCAGGTGCACAACAGAAAAAGAGATGAAGAAAACTTGAAGGGTCAATCCAAAAAGTCCCTGACACCACTGAAGATTTCAGAAAGAAAGAACACACAGGATGGCGAAGAAGGAAGTATCCTAACAGGGACACAAGGAAATTTCCAAGCAAGAAGCATACTTTCCACAGACAGTGGCACGTCTAACAGAAATGACTGAAAGGCGACTCACGCCAAGGCGTGCCATTGTGAAGTTTCAGAACAGAGACACGAAGGGAAGATTCTAGATCCTCCCAGAAAGGAAACCCAAGTCTCATTTAAAGAAGACAGTCAAGAGTGACTGTGGACATCTCAAAATAAAACATGGACGCTAGGCGATGGTGGACACTGCGTACACCATTGTACAGGGACATCCTTTTCAACCCAGAGTCCTACAAACAGTCAACCGTCAACCAAGCGGAAAAGTGGAATCAAGACATTTCCAGACATGACCTCTCCTCAAGAAGTGATGGCAGGATGCGATCCAGAAGAAACAGGGAGTGAACCAACAGGAGAAAGACAGAATCCAACACTGGACACAGGCACAGGGAGGTCCCAAGGTAATGGGGACAGGAGGTCTTAGATGACAGCCATGGCCAGATAGAAGGAACCACCATGCTGGACAGAAAAAAAAAAAAAACAGATAATGCTCCAAGAGAGGAATTTAAAGAAAAAACATGCAATTGACAGGTTATCTGACGGGCTGTTTGGAAGACATGGAAATGAAGCAATTACTAACTCCAGGAAGAAAGGACTGTACAGGAGGGAATGGAGTTGGAATCCACATTTCATTCAGCTGAGAATACCTGAATAGTAACAGCAGTGTGGACTCTGAAGGTGAATTAACAAACCATCTGTGAGCACAAAGGGGCAGAAACGGACACGTGAAAGACTGGATGCCCACCACCAACAGTTAAGGGAAGTAACGCCTGCAGCAGTTGGAATGTTCCCCAAGTTGGAAACTGGGGGCCTAACAGGAGGGGCCTACCAGGTGGGGGGCAGCCTCACAAATGGAATGTCACAGGAGTGGGCCCAGCACTGCAAGAGGGTTTCTGTGTTCTTGCTCTCACCCTCTTGCCCTTCCCCTTCTGCCACGGGATAATGCAGCACAGAGGCCCTGCCAGGCACTAGCACCTCACTCTTAAGACTTCCCGGCCTCTAGGACAGTAAGAAATAACCCCTGGCTGGGCGAGGTGGAGTGCACCTGTAATCCCAGTGACCTGAGAGGCTGAGGCAGGAAGACTGAAAGTTTATGACCAGCTTCAGCAATTTAGCAAGGCCCTGTGTCAAAAACAAACAAATAAATAGGTCTGGGGATGTGACTCAGGGGTCAAGCGTCCCTGGGTTCAATCCCCCAAAAAAAGAAAGAAGAAAGAAATAATCTGTTCTTCGTGCATTCCCTAATCTCAGGTATTCTGTTACAGCCACAGAAAACAGACTGCTAGCTGAAACTGATGCACCAAGAAAGAGACAGCAAGATAAGCATATGTAGAATCATCTATGCGAAAGCCCATTTAGAAAAGGGGGCACAGAGGTGTGAGGTAGCCTTGGGTGAGATGGAGGGGAAAGAAAACACCGTTAGCCTTTTAGGACTCTATGGATTTTTGAACCCATATGCCTGTGTTGTGACAAAAATGACCATTACTGCAGTCACCCAGGCTTCGAGGCCTTGCCACCCACATCTTTTCACAGAAACCTCTTGGCCAGCACCAGCCTTCATGACCTCCCAGAGGACCTTCAGCACTGCCACCGTGGAAGGAATAAAAGATCCTGCCAGTGAGGAACAAGGATTGTCACCAGAGCCATCACTCAGGTTGGATCAGTGACACCCCCTTGGACCAATCCAGCCTTCCCTGGATCATGGCAAGCTCAAACTTCACAGGGAGGCACTGCGGGGGCCGGGCAGTGCTGAACAGAACCATGGGCACACAGGGGCCCTGGCTGCATGCACCTGGGTCAGCAGGCCAGGGCACACTCTGCAGCCACCACCATTCTGTCTGCAGCCACCACCTGCCCTGCAATGCAGCTTCATGACAATCAGCCTGCATGACACCAAGTTGCGGGTGCCTGCCCTCCATTCCTGTCAACAGAGGCGTGAGAGTCCCGGTCACCAAGTCACAAACACTTCAAGTATCACTGTCACAGAAAAGGAAACCACCAAGTCCATTGTCAAACAAGTTCCAGAGATGCTAACTGCCTAGGTCAGGTCCTCCCAGGACCCATCTGTCCATGTGCCACTCCCATGATGCTGGTCCTACTGTACACCATCTGCAATACATTTACCTATATCCTCTTAAATTAACACACTGACCTTCTAATGTATGTAGTTAAGATTTATTTGAAATAAATTTATTTAAGCCTATTTCTTTATGGTAACGGGAATAGTAGCACTATTTCTCCAGAAAGCAATTATAATAAAGAAGTATAACATTAGCACACGCCGGGTGCTATGGTGCTATGGTGTACACCTATCCAAGCTGCTGGGGAGGCTGAGGCAGGAGGATAATGAATTCAAAGCCAGCCTCAGCAATGGCGAGGTGCTAAGCAACTCAGTGAGACCCTGTCTCTAAATAAAATACAAAATAGGGCTGGGATGTGGCTCAGTGTTCGAGTGTCCCTGGGTTCAATCCCTGATACCAAAAAATATAAATAAAAACAAGAACAAAAAACATTAGCACAGCTTGATACCCCCAATCCAAAAATGCAAAATCTTAAAACAAGAAACCCTCTGGGCTTAAGCATTTTGGACATAAGAGAATCCTCATTATGGGATCCGATGTCAGATTAATGCCAAGTGATACACCTCGAAAACTGGCTCTCTGTGTTAGTCAATATTTTGTCACTGTGACCAGAATACTCAACAACTCATAGGAGGAGACGTTGCTTTTGGTTCCCGGTTCCAGAGATTCAGTCCGTGGTCAGTGGACCACTGCTGTTGGTCAGAGGTCAAGCATGGGAATATCATGGTGGAAGGAGAGGCAGAGGAAGGCAGCTCAGCTGCATGGTAGCTGGGAAGGGGGGTGGGTATGGACAAGATAAAATCCCACCTGCCCGCAGTTACCACCCGGCAGACCATTCAATTATTAAGACATCCACGAGGCCACAGCTCCCATAATCTAACCATTCTACCTCTAATCCTCCTGTGTTGCCGGTCACAGAAGCTTTCAGGAGACACCTCAGATCCAAACCAGAACATTCTGCCCCTGGCCTCCAAAAGCTCATGTCCGTCTCACAATGGAAAATGCATTCAGTCCCTCTGCAAGAGCCCCCACGGCCTGAGCAACGCAGCATGCCCCTGAGTCCAAGTCCAAAGGCTCCTCTGAGACATGGTAAGGCCCTGTTAGGACCAAAAACAAATCACCTATGGCCAATGGCGCAGAAAGAATTCTGCAAGGGAGAAATAAGGATATTTTAAAAAAGACATGGGACCAAAACCCAGCCGGGCAAACAAGTTGTCCAGCACCTAGGGCCTATGGTGCTGGGATGGGATTTCCAAGGGGCTTGGACGGCCTGCCACTCTGACCTCACCAGGTGCAGCCTACGTGGCCTCTCAGGCCGACTCTGTCCACAGGCAGCAGCTTTCCCCAGCACAGGCCCCACATCCTGGCGTCTCCTAGTTCCTGGGGTCTCCATCCCAGCTTTGGCTTCATTGTAAACAGTGCAGGCTCTGCCCTGTCACGAGGTGCCCACAGGGATTGTGGCCCTGCTACATTCTGCCTGACTTCCCAGGCTTTCCTTGGAAAACCCGGTGGAAGCCCCATGACCCCCTAACTCCAGCATCCTGTATTCTTGCCAACCCAGCACCACGTGGGTGATGCCAAGGTCTGCCACCAGCTTGGGCCTCTTTGGGGGCCTTGGCAGCGGTGGCCTCTGAATGCCTGAGCAGCTGAGCACAATGAACCAAATCCCCCGATCAAACGACTTTCTAGCAGGGCACCCCAAGGTCTCTCAGATGAGTTTTCACTTTTACAGCCACGAACCCGCCTAGGGTGTGGTCTCCTGATTCCCGAGGGTCCCCTATGATCTCTGTTTCTCTTTAGGGTGGTGATCTCTGCAGCAACCATACCTTACGGGGCCCCAGTCTTACATGCCGTTTTCTAGCCACACTGCAAGCTTTTCAAAACTTTTCCCGTGTGCTTTCTGCTCCTGATTCCCACAGTGAACCTGGCTACAATACCTGGGCCACAATACCCACGCCACTGCCTGAAAATGTCCCCCATCAGATTAATAAATCCATCGCTTTTAAATTCAGCCTCACAGAAAAATCTCAGGACATGGACAAAATGTAGGCAAGTTCTCTGCCAGAATGGAACACATGTGGATGCTAGGCCAATTCCCAGGAGGGCCTGTTCCTGTCCAGACCCCCGTGAACACAGTCTTGACTGCCACATTCCTCCCGGATCGTTGGTGTTCTGAGTTCCCACCAGCACTGCCCATTAAACTCTGCTGATCACATTCTAAGGCTTCTCCAACCTGCATCTCCAAACTCTTCCAAACTCCCCCAGCAAACCAGTTCCAAAGGCTTCTGGTCAGGTATATCACAGCAATGGTGCCCTCCTAGTACCAATTCTCTGTGTTCATCAGCTTCCCGTTCCTAAGACCAAAACACCTGTTCAGAACAACTTAGAGGAAGAAAAGTTCATTCTGAGCTCATGGCTTTTGAGGTTCAGCCTAGGATCAGCTGACTATGGCTCTGGCCCTGAGGCCAGGTGAAACATCCTGGTGGAAGGGTGTGGCACAGGAAAGCCTTCTCATCCTGGCAGAAGAGAAGCCAGAGGAGGGAGGATCCAGGGACAAAATATAATCCCCAAGGGCACACCCCCAGTGACCAACTTCCTCTAGCCATGCCTTCACCTTATAAGGCTAATGATGTGGTTACGGCTCCCAGAACCCAATCATGGCACTGAAGGATGATACTGTGGGCCTGGGTCTAGCATTCCAGGCGTTATCAGCTGGCAAAGAAGAACCCTGAACTCTCTTACAAGCTCACCACACTGCGGAAGTCCCAGGAGCAGCAAATGCAGTAAACTAGACTCACTCAAACCTCTAACATCAAATTCTCCTTTTTAAGATGTTCAACAATGAAGCAGCAGAGGTCAATAGAGTTACTTGCACAAACAAGATAGTTGTCAAAATCCACTTCCAATGATATGAAATTGTGTGCCTATTTCCAGAGTTTAAAAAGATTAAGGGAAAAAAAAAACCCTAGGATGGACTATTTTTAATTACCTAATAGAAAAGTTTCAATGACCTTTTTCTCTATCCAAATCGGAGGAAGGAAGATCAAAGTAGCTGTCACTTTCGATTATGTACATTTTTTACAAACACACCACTTTGCAGAAATAAATGGTCTTTTTTTATGATAAAAAAAAATGTGTTTCAGGGACGCATGTTTGTAGCCAGACATGTGTTACCAGAAACAACATCAAGGCCAAGAGATTGAGTAGGTTGCAAATGTCCACTGCCCTCCTGGTGAACAGTTCCTCTCTCCTGCACTGCCCTGCCCAGGGGTGCTGTCCCTCCTTCACAATGACGCCATCACACAGCATACAGGTCGCCATGGAGCCCTGACTCTGCACCTGGTGATAAATGGGCTGGGTGCTGGGGCACCCAGGCATGGAGGAAGGGATTCCTGTACTTGAAGCACTGCTCTCTGCTTGCCCCAACCTTCCAGGATCCAGGACAGGGGACAAAAGGTACTTTTCCACCCCCGTGCACACACAGGGAGGCTGACTAGCTCAAAGGAGCTCTGTTCCCACGGAGTGTGTAGACGGCAGGGTCACTCTACCTTATCCACGTTTTAAAGCTGAAATCAAACTGGTCACCCAATTCCCCCACGCTTTTCAAAGACACACAAAGAGTCAGCCGAGCTATTTGTGAGGCTATTCCCTGGTCTGTATAACCATATCCCAGTGGTGGACAGGATGACTCTCTCTCCTAAAGAGGCCAGGATTCCCCGCTTGATGATTGGCACGTTTTCCCCTCATCCCTAGTCACAGATCAGGCTGTATTCTTCAAGAGACTGCTCTGCTAATACAGGGGGAAAGTCACCCATGGGGAACGGGTTCCAGGACCCTGAGGGTATCAAAATGTAAGGATGCTCAAATCTCTCACTTTTTGCATATAACCTGTGAACATCCTGTATCCTTTAAATCATCCAGGTCATTTAAAATACCTTGTACAGTAAAAATGTACCTCAATAATTGTATTGTTAAGGTAATAATGACCCCAAAGAGTCTGTTCATGTTCAGTACAGACGCAACCATGGCAGGCCTAACCACATTGGCCAGCTGCCGTTGGCTGAATACTTGGATATAAAAACCGCACACACAGCGCCAACTGTATACCCCGCCAAGCTGATGTGAAGTCTTTCATCCTAGTTCACAGCTTGCTACTGGAGGAAGGAAACTGATACCCACAACCTATGTTCAGGTGTGAAAATGACCACTGAAAACAAAAAACAAAGTTGGGTAGGAACACCAACCCTGGTCCTCCGTTCCATGCCTTTACCTGTGACACACAGGGTTTGCAACATAAGTCACAACCCAGCACACTGTTCCCCCATCAGGTTTCACACTGAGAAAGCACAGAAGGCTGGGGACATGGAGGGTGGAATTGCTAGTGACAGAATCCTACAGTGGGGTAATTTTCTCATGCAGACCATAATCAGAGATGCATGTCATCCATATGCACATTAATGAGATAAACAATGACATGAAAGTTGGTGCTGAAAAGTCCCCCTTAGGATATATTTCAGGATCCCCAATGGATGCAGTTTCGGAACTGAAAGTAGTATACAAATTCTATAGAAACATCAAGCACTTTCAATTTTTCACTTCAAGGAAGTACTGCATGGCTTTTGTCTGGCATATCTGAATTGCCAGCACCACTATTCTTGTGTTTTGGAGCCATTAAGACAAATAAGGATCCTTGAACAAAGTGCTGTGATCCGGAAACTGTCAATCTGATAACTAAGAATGACTACTGACTAGCTAACAGGAGGGTACCATATACGGTGTGGACCCACTGGACAAAGGGATGACTCACCTCCCAGACAGGATGAAGTGGAATGCACAAGATTTCATCACCCTACACAGAGGGGCAAGTAATTTAAAATTATTGTTACTATTATTACTTATTAAAGCAGTATTATCATTATTTATTTATTTATGGAGTTTTCCACTCAATATTTTAAGACCATGGTTGACTATGGGTAACGGAAACGGCAGAAAGGGAAACTGAGGACGAGCAGGAACTTCTGTCCTGGACTGGACACAACCTACGTTCAGGTGTGAAAATGCCAGTCCCCTCCAGAGACGCTCACAGATGGAAACCCCCACTCACATGCCCTGGAGCCCTTGCCCTGATGCCACCCCACACCCGACATGGTATCCCGGCCTATCTTTCTATGCCCTGTGTACACCAAACTGAGAAAAAGAGCAGAATACCCAAGGTCCATGTCAAAAGAGGGACAAGCCCAGTGAAGAATCCGTTCCCTCAAAGCCGAGGGGCAGGAGGGAGAGAAGAGATCCTGGCAGCTGGTTTGCTGCTCAGGCTCAGCCTCTCCACCCTTTCCGAACCGTCCAGACACTGCTTTGGGCAAAGCTCAGAGGCAGGACAGGTGCTTAGCATGTGTGAGGCCCCGGGTCCCTTCCCAGCTACAGCACCCCCACCCAGCTTTGCCTCGGTCGCAGAGGGAAGGGGACACTTCGTTTTCCAGAATAAACGTGTCCGTGACGTCAGGACCAGAGTAACTGCGATTCTGGATGTGCATGTGCACGGCTGCTTCTCCTGGGGTGCAGGAGGTATTCACAGAGAAAGTTTATCCTTCCCCAGAGACGCCACTAATTAAGTCCTGATGGGAGAAAGGGATGCTCCAGACCCCCAAACGAGAGGAAAAGGAGTCAAGGAAGAGAGTCTCCAGTTTCTGGCGTCTCTCTGAAAGCCTTCAGAACAGAGGCACTGACAGATGCCGACACCAAGGGACAGTCACAAATAACTTCACCAGCCAGAGGCGGCTGGGGCTGGAGATGACAGCTTTGTTTTGCTAGGTTCCTGCCTGTTTTCAGGCGGCTCCCGGCTGGAGTGAAACAAAACTGTCTAGGTGAGGAGAGCCGGGGCCACCAGAGACCTGGGGAGGGGACTGCGCCGTCCCGGCTGCCCACATCACCAGTTCACTTCAGGCCGGAAACACAAAGGCCTCCCCCGCCCGCCCGCCAGCCCTGTGGGTCTGGGCCTGATCCACAGGAAACTTCTTTCTTGATTAGGCTCCCACTGAGCCCTGGGGTGTAACTTTCCTCTTTCATTCCCACCCACAGCCCTGCACTCCTCCAGGGCCCAGGCAGGGGACCTTTCACAACTCGCCCACCCACCGCCACTGTGGGCAAGCCCCACGGCTCGAGCACACATCAACTGGGCCTTTTTCTGGGAATGGAGAAATCACCCTTTAATCCACCAGGGAAAATGCTCTTAAACAGCAGATCCATCCTTATTCAGGGTTTTGGAAGTCAAACTCCAGGGGTCAATTGAATAAAACCAAACCCCAATGCCTGAACTATCCTGGGCATATCTGGGTGGCTGAAGAGGACAGAGGGTGGTGTCAGCGCCGCCCCCAGATCACACTGAACTTCCTTTCTCTGGGTTCCCCCAAAGGGGTTTTCAAAACTGTTGCTGGCGAGTCCTGACCTAAACAAAGTCAGGCAGACACTCTCATGACGCGCCAGGCATCGGGCACAGTCACGTGGCACATCTGGATATTTCCTTTCAAAACACTTTCCAACTGCAATGGGATCCAGATGTTGTGAGTAGGGGCATAGCCAGTCTTCTTCCTAGGTGGCACCTCCATGAGGAAGACTCAACCTAATCTGACTCTCCTCTGTGCTTCTTAGATCCCCCACCAGCACTTAAGCTCCCCAGGCCTCAGCACAAAACCTGCCAAGTGCTCCGCCCACAGTGTGTCCTTAAAAGCTGGTCCAATAACTGAAAAAATAAATAGAACGAGATTCCGAATCTGTGGGACTCAACACCAACCCATGTCAGGAAAAAAAAGTCCCCTGGAGTTACACACAGATGGACTTAGATTTGGAAAACCTTGACCCTCTTGTCAATGAAGACTTCATAAAGCAAAGAGACTAGTTATTTCTTAATACCTAGCTATTACATCTGAATGGGTCTTTACATGGAAGCTTCATTTAAAATCTTTACTGCGTGATAAACGACAGACAGCACTTTGTATTTCAGAAACGACAGCCATTCTTTAGAGCCCAACTCGGATGACGACACACATTTTACTGAGCACTTGCTACCTGAGTGCCAGGCTGTGTCTGGAACGGCCCCCAGGTATCTGTCCTTACAACCCTGTGGCAGGTTCTAATATCAGCCCTCTTCGTGGATGATGCCACTGGGGGGGGGGGGGGAGACCTTGGGTGATCCTTGGGGACCTTCCCTGATCTTTCCAGTGGAAAGTACCCACTTCCTTCTCTGAAACCTGATTGACATTATTTGTGCCCGTCTTATGAAACACTGGGTATTCTCTGTGTGCACAAAGTAACTCCAGCTTCCTCCTCCCCCTCTGCTCCACTTATGCTCCCTGAAAGTCAGGATATCTTATATCCAATGGACTCCTAAGAGCAGGTCCAGCCACTGTATATCAGAATCCCCGGGGGAGTTTCTGAAACAAAACAGAACAGAGAGGCCTGGGCCCGGTGCCCTGGAGGCTGGTCTTGGTGAGGGCTCGGACTCCTTCCCTCTAGAAATATGTCCAGGTGCACAACCAGGCTCCAGGCTGGAAGACCACATTCTTAAATGACCAGCTCACTATCTTGCACTTGGTGGCTAAGGATCGAGCTTATCAAATGAATGGCTGGCTGGCCGAATGGCCACTGCTATTAGATGTCATCCCAGGATGCCCAACTGATTCTCCAGTGACACAAAACTGCCATCACCTCAACTCTGCCAGTTCCTCCCCTTCCACCTCTTCTCCCCTCCCCCTGCCCTCTCCAAATTCTCACGGTGCCCTAACCGGCCAAGCCCACGACTAGAACATTCCACCTCCAGATTCCCAGGGCTGTGGCTCTCATTCACATCTCTTCTGGAATGTCACCATGGGTCTCTGGCACCCCGTCGCTCAGCCTCACCCACAGCCTCACCATGGCTGACGAGTATTTTCATAGCCCGTTTTGCTGACACGTTACATACACTTTTAACTTGCTGTCTGAATCTTCCCACTTAGGACGCACCCCCCAAGAGGTCGGGAGTCTCTGAGGACACAGACGAGCCTCCCTAGCCACCTGTGCCCTCCGTTTGCAGGGCTGGAAGGGTAGAAGCGTCTCTTATGGAGAAAGGAATGGAGCCTGTTGACTATCCTTCCAGGATCTAAAGTCAGATCACAAAAAAATCCCAGGTATCAACTAATTCCAGAGTGTTCCTTTAGTCCCCAGAGTTTCCTAAAATCGCATGAGAAGTGACATCTGCCTACATGTTCATGATTTTTTTGTGGAAAGATAGCTTTCCAGAGCTTTCATTATATTCTAAAAGTGGTTTATTCCTTAAACAAAAAGTGAAAAATCCTCTTGGCAACTTCCTTCAAGATAGTTGAAAAATCTAGTTTTTCAAAGAAGCAACCTGCAGGTCACATGCCAAACAGGGACAGGTTCCAAGCAGTATCCACGATTCCTGATCCCTACAATGCCTCCTCCTTCCAAACCCGCCCTCACCGCGTGCCTTGCCTGACAGCGAGGATCCAAGTGGCCGGCCTGCCCCTGGGGATCCCTGGACTCCCAGAGTAGCTGCTTTGCCATGCCCACAACTAAGCCTCAGTCAAAGCAGCCGAGCATGACATTCCCCTTCCCAACAATTTAATCATTCACAAATCTGCATGTGGAGAGAACACCAGACGGGTGCAGACCGCATTAGCCCAGGCCTCCGGCCATGGCCGTTCCTACCAGCGCAGTCCCTAAAGGGCGTCTCACAGGCCTCCCTACCAGGCGCCCGCAGCAAATAAAGAACTCATTTTCCTGCCCTGCTCCTCACGGCTCCAATTTTGTCTTGGTTTCCTACAATGGTAAATGCCAACAAAAAATGACCCCCCGACACACACACACGCACACGCACATACACACACAGAGCACGGATTCCCAACCAGCTATGCTGGGATGAAAGAGAACGAGAAAACCGTATTCACAGCCTTTGGGAGGAGCGCGGGGAAGGAGGGCAGAGAGACAAAGGGCAGGGCATATCTGAACCTCGGCCAGAAGCACTGGACGGTCCCGTCCTCTTAAGAAATTCTCTATACCTCGTCCCCTCACCCGCAGCTTCACCTCCCCAGATTTCAGGGAAACCACGGTCTGAAAATATTAAGTGGAAAATTCCTTGCCAGGGGCGGTGGCCCACACCTGCGTCCCAGCAGCTTCGGAGGCCCGAGGCAGGAGGATCACGAGTTCAAAGCCACCCTCAGCAACTGTGAGGCGCTAAGCAGCTCAGTGAGCCGCTGTCTCTAAGAAAAATACAAAATAGGGGTGGGGATGTGGCTCAGTGGTTGAGTGCCCCAGGGTTCAATCCCCGGCGTCCAAAAATATTAATGAATAAATAAAAAGAAAATTCCAGAAATGAACAATCCATAAGTTCAGAATAAGTTTTATTATGATACAGGATGATTGCTCTATTTTGCAATTAGTTGTGGTTAATCGCAGACTGTGCCAAATTTATAAATCACACTTTATCGGTAGGTGTGTATATGTGTGTGTCCATGCGCACACGTGCACACGCACACACATGTGGTAAAACATGGTACACAGGGCTGAGTTCCCAGGCCTCCTGGGGGCTGTGGGCTGCACCCCCATGGACAAGGGGAGCCGTGGTGTCCAAGGCAAGCTCTGTGAGGGGCTCAGAGTCACATGAGCTTCTCCCGAGGGGGCAGAGACTCCCTGAGTCACCCCAGGAAAGGGGCGATTTTCAGACCTGGAACTGGGAAGCTCAGAACAGAGGTGGCCCTGGGGAGGAGCCCCTGCCGCGGGCTGCGGGGTCTCTCGCCCCATCTGCCCCCTCCCTCCATTAGCTCAGTGTCCTTAGGGTTCTCCTTTTGCAGCTTTGACAGCCACGTGACTCCATTTTGCCCAAGACTCTGCTCCACTCTCCTGTGGCTTCCGGCCACCCTCCGTCCCTGTAGGGAGACCCGGCTGGGTGTGCCTTCGTTCACGCTCCCAGGAGAGGGAATCCAACCGATCCCTTATGTCTCGGTGCCAAACCACATGTTCTGTCCAGGCTCTGGAATGGCCTCTGTGGGTGGGAGGGCTGTCAACATTGCTGCTGGCATCTCAGAAGGTGAGGCCACCAAGGCCCTCCCTCCATTCTCTGCAGAGGCCGTGGGCAGACAGGTTCAGGAGCCGCGTGTCGTTGGGGATCTAGCCCAGGCTTTGCAATCACATGCTTGCCCTGAGTTCCGAGGGCCAACTGCTAACTGCTCAGGAATTCCACGAGCTGTTTGTTAATCCACCGCGAATTCTGAAATCAGCCGCAGTGGGAGTGTGTGCACCACAGATGTTGGCAAATGCCACACACTTGGACGTTGTTTTACCACCCCCGCCACCACCACCAAGAGTAGATTTACCAGAACATCCCGACAGCACTGGTGGTTAAAGAGGAAGGAGAATTAAAAAGGTCAAGGTTAACAAGTTTCCCCACCATCTAACACCATCTGCACCATTTCCCTCCCCTTCACCCACCCTGTGCCCCAGCAGAACAGCTCACGTCCTCATTATCCTCTTGGCACGAATGCCTGCCATGGAGCCAGCCCTCACCACGCCGAGCCATCCCCCAGCCTTCCCAAAGTGAATGCCCACTGCGACAAAGTCCAGGCTCTTCCTGAAACTCCTCAGTTCTTGCTCCCCTCAGTTCCCATACCCCCTGTACCCTCCTCCCACCAGCCTTTCACACTCAGCCTTCCTTCCCCGACAGCAGGTGATGGCTTCAGACTCCGGGGTCCTTCGCTTCATGATGAACATTCCAGGACCTCACGACACCTGCTGCTCTGCATCTTCCAAGGGCTGAGCAGACACCTCAGCTGGACACCTGCCAAGTACGTGCTCAAGGAGCACAAACGCTCTACGTCCACGAGACTCCGGTCACGCATCTCTCCCTGCTCCGACCCCTGTGACCCCTGAGTGACTGAGCCCTGACTTCTGCAGCAGCAGCAGGAGCACCTCAGGTCAGATGGCCACAAAAGGCCTGTGCCTGGGATCCAGATGGGATCTAGAAGGAAGGCGAAAACCAGGGATCGAGGTACTGACTTGACAGCCGCAGGGTCACAACTCAAATAACATCAGCCCCCACGTGTACCAGTCAGCACAGCCTGCTAGACAAAACAGCACGGCTGGGGGGTTTAAACTTAACTTCTCACTGTTCTGGAGGCTGGAAGTCCAAGATTGGGCTGCCAGCTCAGTCGGCTTCTGGTGAGGGCCTCTTCCTGGGCTGTGCACGGCCACCTTCTCTCTGTGTCCTCACATGACAGAGACGGCAAGCCCTGTGCTGTGTCTCTTCCTATAAAGGCCCGAATCTCCTTACGAGGGCCCCCCCCCCATGACTTCAGCTAAACCTAATTATCTCCCAGTTTCCCCCCCAAATGCCATCACACCAGGGGCCAAGGCTTGACGTAGGAATTTGGGGGTGTGAAACCAATGGCCCGGGGCCACTTGACAAGTCTGAGAAATCCAAGTGGCAGAGGTGGCGGGAAGACAAAAAGCCACCCATTTTCCACCAGGAAACCTGTAGGTTGGGTTTGTGTGTCTCCATACAACACAAGCTGTGCTGTTTCCACACCCTCATCGTCAAACGTGCCCTAGAAAAGTCTTAGAACTCACTTAGAGGGGTGGGAAGGGACCGCTAAAGGAAATGACAGAGGCACCAAGGCCAGGGAACTGTTGCTGGCTGAAGTGACCGCTGTCCAGGACGAGGCGATCCCCAGTCGCACTGGCCACTCTGCCCTGGCTCGTGCCCCTGGTGGTCAGCGATGACTCAAGCATCTGGCTATGACAGACCCTAGGCTCTTCCTTGCCGTGGGCCAAATACTCCTTCTATATGATTAATCCCTTTATTTTAATGGCTCCCCTTTAATTTTCACCTTTCTTTTCCTTTCCATCTGTGCACGGACGTGCCCATGGGGGGGGGGGGGGGGCAAATCTGGGGGCGGAATGGCACTGGGTTAAAAGCGAGCGCTTTGAAGGTGTTTCAACTGGGAAAGAAAATGGCCTGGAATGACGGCCAGACTGGGTGCAAAGGGCCCCTCGAGAAGTCACCGCTCGCGTCAGCCAAGAATTTGGTGTTTCAGAGTTCATTCTGAGGAACAGTGTGTCGTAAACGTAATTGGAAGTTAAGGCACAGTAAGCTCAGGTAGCAAGAACGGGCGCCTTGTTCGACCAACAAGGAATCCAGTTCTCACGCACCCGCTCGGTTTCCACAGAGTGACCTGCTTTTACTTGTTGAGAGTCCTCAAAAGATTTTTTTTTTTTTAATCAATGTTTTTAGTCAGCTATTTTGCTGCTGTGATTAAAAGACGCAACCAGCACCACTGTAGAGGAGGATGAAGAGTTTATTTGAGGGCTCATGGTTGCAGAGGTCTTAATCTGTAGACAGCAGGCTCCATTTCTCAGGGCTCCAGGTTAAGACCCTCACAAGCCTGTCATTTCTCCTCTGAACGTGTTTGCATTGTCTCACCATGACAAAGAAGTTCATCCTGACACTTAAAAAGAGCTGGGCACCATGGTACGTGTAATCCCAGCAGCTCCGGAGGCTGAGGCAGGAGGATCATGACTTTAAAGCCAGCCTCAGCAACTTGGTGAGGCCCTAAGCAACTTAGCAAGATCCTGTTTCAAACTAAAATATAAAAAAGGGCTGGGGATGTGACACAGTGGTTAAGCACCCCAGGTTCAATCCATGGTACGAACATTTTTACCCTCCCTTTAAATACTTTGGGAAAGATTCCTGAGAGTTTTAGGGAAATCTCAGAACTGGAAGCCAGATGAACGAGATCACAAGGTCAGTCTCCAGTAGAGAAAATTGCTTCTTTGCGCCCCGGGTCACTTAACCAGTCTGAAGAGTGTCCACTCTCTGCCAGAAGTCAGAAGAGATGCTATGGGATTAGAGGCAGCAAGTCAGGAAAATTCGGCCTTGAAATAATGGGCTTCTTAGCACCAAAGCTTTTTCTACACACATAAAGTCTTCAGAAAGTTGAACTTCACGTCAGCTTCAAATCTGGATTTATTGGCGGTGGGGGGGGTGTGTGTGTGTCAATGAATGTGGCCTTCCTAGCACAGCTTAATTAATTTGCAGAAATTTTCAAAAAATGAAAATTGTTCATATTCTGAGAACCTAAAAGGCAGTAGAAAATGGTGTCTATGTTTTACAGATAAAGAAACAAAGTGAGTTGGACCCCCGGACTGCGTCTGTAATGGAGAACAGAAAACAAGCCCAGGTTCCTCATCCTGATGTCAATACCTCCAGGTTACTTTCACTCCCCTCTTACCCCATAACCCTAAGTGCCCCAGAATATAGAAGAATGTGCTTTTATGAGATGGATAATTCCTAAACTTTACTTAGAACTGAGAACGAACGTGGAACTCTCAGTGACTCCTTCAGCAGGGGGAAAAAAATAACCCCAAATCCTCTAATCTTGCAAAGGATAAAAACCTGCCACTCAAGGCTGCAGATAAACTCAAGAAGATAAAGGCGTGTGTGCTCAGCGGAACACGTCACATTCTAGATATTTCTATTTCCTCCATCTGCCGTTTCTTGATAGGAGCAGTTTCAGGAACACAGATGCTACATTTTTCCTGAGGCTTCAAAACTGTGAGTAAATGCTTCCCAACATGGAATTTTGGCCCCTGGGAACTAAAAGAAATCAAACCAAAAGTTAAGAAGTGGGGGGAGAGCAAATGAAAACAAAAATCCACGTCTGTGTGTCCTCTCTGGTCTTTAAAATTTTCAGTTTTTTGGTTTTGAAGTTTTTGGGGTTTTTTTTTTTTTTTGCACAAGGATTGAACCCAGGGGCACTTAACCACTCAGACACTTACCCAGTCCTTTTTATTTTTTTTATTTTGAAACAGGGTCTCACTGAGAAGGTTAAGGCCTTGCCGAGGCTGTCTTTAAACTGGTGATCCTCCTGCCTCAGCCTCCCCACTCACTGGGATTACAGGTGTGCGGGCGCCCCTGCACCATCTAAAACGTTTAGTCTTTTGGACAGCAAATGAGGGGCTCTGTCTTTCCCTATCTAGAATCGATCCCCATGTCACTGCATTGTCAGAATCAAACAGCCACCAAAGGAGAAAGCAATGGGGCTGATGATTTGCTTCGTGGAGTGAACTATCTGCTTTAGAAATAAGTTGTCAAAATTCAAATTGAGCAAGCAGACCCACATCTAATTCAGGAGAGAAAATATGAGGCAGATGCTGAATTTCCAAGACTCCTGGCTTAGATCAGAGCTTAGACATGAAAAGAATTCTTCTACGGACTCCAGCCATCTCTGAATTTGAGAGCATCCGGGTAGACCTCCCTGGAGCCATCAAGCAATCTGAAAACAGTCTTGAGTGTGGTGCTAAGACTGCCAGAGATGAACTGGATGCCAACCCCTCCCAAGGCACAGGAGGATATTCTGGAAGTGTTCCAGGGTCTTCTATATACAGACAACCCTTGGACTCAGTCTTCCTGGGGACAGGCTCCCAGGCAAGCTTGATAATACTGCAAATTTGGTCCTTGATGGATTCGATCTTCAGATTCTGTGATCATCTAGGTGGTAGCACCATAAATGACCTAGGATTCCTGGTCACAAATGTTTATGAGTTCATGAGGCTGGAGACTTATTTCCTGGAACCTTCCCAAGCCCAAGAGAAGGAAGCCAGCCACTATGTAGCCCTGCCTACTCGTCCTGTGTGTTTTCTACATTATTTCTCCTACCCAACCCTCACAACCACACAGTGTGCCACTGGAACACAGGAGGTACTCAGCAGATGGGGACTGCCTCAGAGCACTAAGGCAGGTTGGCCAGAGGAGGGGGGACTCACACCCAGGATGGTGTGACTCAATCATCCCTGTTAGTCACTGAAAGTTCATCCAGTTACTCATTCATTCATTCATTCTTCATCCCAGCCTGCCCTGAGTCAGTGAGTACTAAAAAGCACGGGACAGTGAGCAAAAGTCACACTGCTCAGAGACCCCTTGGATTTTCAAACATTTTCCAGGAAGATTTTTGCAAGATGGGCCATATCTGGCCTGGAGGCTTTAAAATGAGAAATACGTCGGGATCTAGGCTGGACCTTTGAGGACAGGTTCAGAGACGAGCAATATTAACTGCTTAGTAATCAGCCTTGCTCTGCAAACAAGGGCACCGATGGCCGGGGAGGGGACCGTCAGACAGCTGCTGCCTAGCAAACTCCAGAGAGCGATGGCCAGCCGCCCGCGGCACCAGGAAGTGCGCTAATCTCATCCTACCTTCTCCCTTGGCACAGAGCCTCCTGTGACCTCACAAAGTCAAAGAGTCATAAAAGGTTTCAAAAATGCTAGCCACCAGCAGCTTCTCTTCAAGCTTCACTCGGCAGCAGGTGGCTCCTGCATCCACCGTGGCAATGCTGACCTCAGCCTGACGTGGCTGCAAGGTGCTATGCCTGCAGAGCCAAGGGTCGCGGCCACGGTTGTGATGTCAGCTTAACACGTGGCACCGGGCCAATCAACGCCGTGGCTCCCTGGTCCTCAGGACCCAGACAGTGCCTACTAGTGACACCGCCAGACTAAGAGAGGCTTTTGTATGAATGCTCCGTTTTGTTACTGAAATACTCCCTCTTACAGAATACTAGAGCAAGTGTTGAATACCCACTGCCTCTCAAAATACAACACTCCCACCGTACTGGGTCGTCTTTCAAGAGGAGAGACGTCACACGCTGGGTCGAACGGTTTCTCTACCGTGAAACAGAACTCAGATCCCGACACCAACCCACACAGTAAAACCAAAATGAATGAGATGGGATTCTACAGGCTTTAAAATTGCAAGACTAATATAAACGTGAGAACTCCATGTTCCCTTACCTGAGGCAAAGTCCTGTATTTTTTAAAATTATAAACAGAGAGACTGAGTGTGTCGTAAGTAACTAATTGACTGGAAGAACACAAAGTGTCTTAGATTATAAATGGCCACCAAGGATTCCGGGAACACTTGTCAAGCTACTTTTTTGCCAGTGTGTACAGCAATCAGAGCCGGAAGATGGCACAGAAGACCTGTGTGCCCAGGTCAGCCTGCGTGACGTTTCAGTTGCTGGGTCTCTCCGGCAGGGGTTGGCAACGGAGGCTTCCTCCGGTCACAGATCACATTAATAAAAACAGGATTGTTAAGCTAAATTTATTTGTTTGAATTGGTTAATCCACTTGCACTGCACAAAATTTCATAAAAACTCTCCTTTCTACTTCTGACCCCAGACCACCAACTCCCTTCCAAGAAACAATCAACGGACTCTCCTTGTGTGTGCTTTCAGCATTTACAGATACAGAGGAACACTTCTGGCTGTTAAATCCAGTGTCTAAAACAGTGGCTCACACACAGTGGGCACCACAAAAACACTTTTTTTTTTTTTTTGGTACCAAGGATTGAGCCCAGGGGCATTTAACCACTGAGCCACATCCCCAGCCTTTTTATATTTTTATTGAGAGACAGGGTCTCACTAAGTTGTTTAGGGCCTCGCAAAGTTGCTGAGGCTGGCTTTGAACTCGTGATCCTCCTGCCTCAGGCTCCTCAGCTGCTAATCAAAAACACTTTTTTAATGAATCAAAACTACATACACTGTTGAGGGCCACAGCTGAGTCGGGATGATGCATGGCATATTGCCAGAAGGGAGTGGTTGAGAGGTGACGCCAATTGTCTATTTTGACCTTTACTGTGGGCAATAGGGCGGCTCTTGCTGCCCCCATGGAGTTCTCTTGCGAGGTTCCGAGGGGGAGTGCGAGTTGACCCCTGTGGAGGGTGAGAGTGTTCCCGGGAGCGTATGGAGTGCTGGTGGAGTTCGGCAATAAAGAGTTGCTGTTTTGATGGTACCAAAACAGGCGGGTGGACCAATGGTACAGAATAGAGGACACAGTAACCAATCCACAAAACTACAACTATCTTATATTTGATAAAGGGGCTAAAAGCATGCAATGGAGGAAGGATAGCATCTTCAATAAATGGTGCTGGGAAAACTGGAAATCCATTTGCATCAAAATGAAACTGAATCCCTTTCTCTCGCCATGCACAAAAGTTAACTCAAAATGGATCAAGGAGCTTGATATTAAATCAGAGACACGGCGTCTGATAGAAGAAAAAGTTGGCTATGATCTCCATACTGTGGGGTCGGGCTCCAAATTCCTCAATAGGACACCCATAGCGCAAGAGTTAACAAATAGAATCAACAAATGGGACTTACTCAAACTAAAAAGTTTTTTCTCAGCAAAAGAAACAATAAGAGAGGTAAACAGGGAGCCTACATCCTGGGAATAAATTTTTACTCCTCACACTTCAGATAGAGCCCTAATATCCAGAGTATACAAAGAACTCAAAAAATTAGACAATAAGATAACAAATAACCCAATCAACAAATGGGCCAAGGACCTGAACAGACACTTCTCAGAGGAGGACATACAACCAATTAATAAGTACATGAAAAAATGCTCACCATCGCTAGCAGTCAGAGAAATGCAAATCAAAACCACCCTAAGATACCATCTCACTCCAGTAAGATTGTTAGCCATTATGAAGTCCAACAACAACAAGTGCTGGCGAGGATGCGGGGAAAAGGGTACACTTGCTCACTGTTGGTGGGACTGCAAATTGGTGCAGCCAATTTGGAAAGCAGTATGGAGATTTCTTGGAAAGCTGGGAATGGAACCACCATTTGACCCAGCTATTCCCCTTCTCGGTCTATTCCCTAAAGACCTAATAAGAGCATGCTACAGGGACACTGCTACATCGATGTTCATAGCAGCACAATTCACGATAGCAAGATTGTGGAACCAACCTAGATGCCCTTCAATAGATGAATGGATAAAAAAAAATGTGGCATTTATACACAATGGAGTATTACTCTGCATTAAAATATGACAAAATCATAGAATTTGGAGGGAAATGGATGGCATTAGAGCAGATTATGCTAAGTGAAGCTAGCCAATCCTTAAAAAACAAATGCCAAATGACTGCTTTGATATAAGGGGAGTAACCAAGGACAGGGTAGAGACGAAGAGCTGGAGAAGAAGAATAACATTAAACAGGGATGATAGGTGGGAGGGAAAGGGAGAGAGAAGGGAAATCGCATGGAAATGGAAGGTGATCCTCAGGGTTTTACAAAATTACATATAAGAGGAAATGAGGGGTAAGAGAAGAATAATACAAGTGGAAGAAATGATTTACAGTAGAGGGGGTAGAGAGAGAAATGGGGAGGGGAGGGGAGGGGAGGGGGGATAGTAGAGAATAGGATAGACAGCAGAATACATCAGACACTAGAATGGCAATATGTAAATCAATGGAAGTGTAACTGATGTGATTCTGCAATCTGTATACGGGGTAAAAATGGGAGTTCATAACCCACTTGAATCAAAGTGTGAAATATGATATGTCAAGAACTATGTAATGTTTTGAATGACCACAATATAAAAAAAAAAAAAGTGAAAAAAAAAAAAAAGAGTTGCTGTTTTGAACCTACAAGTGCTTCGCGGCGGCTGGGTGATTTGTGCCCAGCCAGACTGCGGCAATATACTTTCGGCATCTTGCTGTTTTACTCCAATATATCCTGGAAACCGTCCACAGCAAGGCGTTATGTAGAATACCTTGTTCTAAACCTTCTATTTAGGTTTAATAGACACACAGAAAAGTACATACACCATCTAAGAGTACATCTCACTAAATTTCCACAAACATTCGGAATGCACCCACCTCACCAGTACCCAGATCAAGGAACAGGGTGAACACCACCAGTAATACAAATGCCTTGAAGTCCTGCTCACCAGAACATCCACGCCTCTCCTCCCAGCCCACAGACAGCAGGGGAAACCACCACCTGACTTCTGAGAGCTCGGGCTGGTCCGCCCTGCACAGGCGTGAACACAGTGCACTAATGCAGTTCATCCCCGGTGTCAGCCGCCTTCTGCTTGCCTCTGGGTGCAGGAGTCCCGCCCGTCCTCCTTGCGATCTCCTTGCCCTACGGCACTCTGCCACTTCACTCTTGACGGGCACGCCTCTGGTTTCTGATTTGGGGCTAGTTTGAACCCTCTATTAGAACATTCTTGCATCAAAGAATTTTGACTTCCCTAAATGGGGAAGTGTTGAGCCATGATTGCCCAACTTCACCAGGAACTGCTCCGCGGTTGGTTTTCCAAAACAGGTCACCAACTTACATTCCCACGGGTGTATCCGAGTCCCCTTGCCCCATGTCCTTTCTGCTTTGGTTTTGCTTTGTCCTGCTGGACTTCGATTGGCCAGTTTGGTGGGGCTGTGTGTGCTTGTCACTGTGTTTGCCTCTTCCTGGTGAGCACTGGAGATGGGCACCTTCCACAGGTTTATTAGACACCGGGGTCTCATTTTTGTTGTGAAGTGCTTATTCCTTTCTATTATCTGTATTTCTATCAGGTTACTGATTTTTTCTTCTGATGCAGAGTTCTTTATACATTCTCAACAGAAGGTCTTGGTCAAGAGTGTGCTTTGGGAATGCCTCCTTCCACCCTGTGGTTTGCCTTGTTAGTCTTTTCAGGGTGTTTCTTGGTGAACGGAAGATCTTGATTTTAAAACGACCCAGTGTAATCTTTTTCTTTTAAAGGTCATGGGTTCTGTGTCCCCTTAAGAAATCTGTGCCTGTTCCCAGGTCATGAAGATATACTCCCCTCGCTTTCCTCTCAGATCCTACACTGTTTACCTTCTACACATCTGGAATCCACTTTCACATGGCATTAAGTAGGGTCAAGCTATATTTTGTTCAACATGGACGAGGGCTGTACCCAATACTATGGTTTGAAAAGATTCTCCTTTAACCACTGCATGCTAGGGGTCGTCATTATCAGACATGGCACATCACTGAGTTTGATTCCTTTTTGTGGCTATATGGTATTCCATTATAGATATATGCCATAAATTACTAAGACCACTCCAAATTGAGCAACTGCTATAATGAATAATATAATGAAGTTTATCCATATCATTATTCCTTACATGAACACATAGATGGAATAAACTAAATAATTTCTAAGTCAAATGCTATATGCATTTTCAATTTTAACCATTACTGTTACAACTGGATTTTTCAAACCATCGTGATTCCAGAGACAGCAGTATTACCAGATACAACACTATACTAACTTCCCAATATTTTTTAACCTCAGGATCTTTTTTTTCTTGAGACAACAAACGTGTGAGTATGTTGCCAGCATTGTTGATTTAGAAAAAAACACGTAACCATCAAAGTTCACGGAAGTTCTCGGAGTCCTGCCAGATGGAGACTGTAAAACAAATCAGACTGTCATGCTGTGACAGACAGGCCTTCTCGGCGAACCACAGTAAAGAGCAAGGACAACCTACTATTGGCTCCTGTTCTGAAGAAGCCCAAAGCCCAGAGGAGTGCCTCTGATATCAGGTAAACAGACCCTGTCCCTGTTTCAGGAAGGGTTTGCTCCAGGAGAAGAGCAGTGTCTCTGCATGAGATGGGGCCTCAACTCCCTGTCATGGACACCACTGTCTGTTCCCATCCCAAAGACTGGACCAGGGGAAGCCGAATCAGGGAGCATGAGGTGCCTGACCCAAATGGCATCATCGGTTCATTCAAGATTCAGATCTAACAAAATATTCATGCTCTTGGACTCCCAGGTCATTATGATCCTCCTCGATCGTCAGTACACGCTTCCCTCGGCCCTGCACACACGCCTGGAGGTGGTGAGACTGTCACATTACTTGTTAAATGTTGTGACTGGTGTCAGGTCACTACCACGGTGCCGTGGACCCCGAGGTCTTGGGTCCACAGCAGGAAGGCCTGACCACGTCAGAAGTCGGTGGCCAGAGCATGGACCACAGGTGTCCCCCACTTTACAGACCCAAACCTCCTGAGATGCCCTTCCTTCCCAGAACCCTCAAAAAGAGGAAGGTGCTTTAACAGCCGGATCCCATTCATAACCAACCTTCACCTGGGGAGGAGAGAGAGAGAGGATGGGGTGGGGGGAGAGAGAGAAGACTTTTTCCCTCTTGAGATGCAGATTTGAAAAAGAAACTTCCTCTCTCCCAAGGCAACTACCAGACAAACAAGTCAAAACAAAAACCTGCTACCAGCAGAGGGATTCTGGATCAGTCACTTTATGCCTCTGGGGCCTTTTTTTTTCCCCCCTCTATAAAATGAGGGTGTCAGCCAAGAGCTGGTGTCTGCAGGCTCTGAAGATTTTACGGTGCTCTACATAAAAGGGCCAAACTGTGGGGTTTTTATAACAGTCGGATGTCTTGGCCTTAAAGCTCATCTCTGGCAGGAAAGCCCAGGGCAAGAGAGCCCCCGGTTCCAGCTCACAAAGTCCAGGTACAGGGCAGAACACACCTTGCCCCAGGTCTGCAGGTGGCGGCTGGGCCCAGGATGTGTCCTTAGTCACCTTGGCTGAGTTCAGCAAAGAGATGTTCTCCTTCCCTCCATTGTTCTCACACGAGGCTCCTCAGGGAGGGAGGCGGGGGTCCAGCTAGGATGGGTGTGGACGTGAGAGAAGATGGAGCCGTCGGGGCAGGGGGATGATGGACAACAGGCTATGTGACGGCGCGGAGCTTGGGGACACACAAAGCCCACTTTTGTCTCCAGCTCGGAAAGGAGCTGCCAGCAATTCAGACCATTGTTGGAGGGAGCCCCGACTGCCAGCCCAGGCTCCCGAGGACACAGCCCCAGCATCGCCTGGAAAAATACCATCCACACGCTCATCGGCCGCTTCCCCTCGCTCACCCACATGTGCCTGAAAAGGATCTCTCAAAAAAGCATTTCTTAAAGCTTAACAATAGAAACCCCAAGAATGCCGAGGTCACCGGATCCCTAAAGAATCATGCCCTTGAGCGTCCAGAGAGAGAAGGCCTGTCATGGGGGATGCTCACCTTTTAGATGAAGGAGAAAACTATTTTTCCCTTTTTCAAAATAATGAGTAAAGAACAAACTGGGTGACCTCAGGCACATTCTGGGACCCCAGTGATCTGGGTCAAGTCCACTACGACTCATCTCAAAGTCCTGGATGAGTCCTTTTTGTAATCTTTTGAAAGGACTAAAAATCTTCTCCATGCATGAGGCAACACTTATGTCACTATATAGAATATTGCTGGGAACAGGCCAAGTTGGGAAGCATTCTGCTTCATGGAAAAACTCATTACGGTGAGATCTGATTTCTTACCTTCAAACCCTTAAAAATTTAGATGACGGGAAATCGCAAATCAATTTAAGTTCTCCATTAACAAGTAGCATGAAAAATTTGACCACCACAAAAATTTTGGCAAATTAAGTTTCATGCATGACGACTTCTCAGCACCACCTCAGAGGGCCTCTGAATCACATTTCTTCCGCTCTGTGTTCCACAGGATCTTACCTTTGCCCCTTAATTACCCAGTGTGTAGTACCTGTGTTCTTGTTATAAAGCATCACAAGTGGCCGGGCATGGTGGTGGCACACGCCTATATTTCCAGAGGCTTGGGAGGCTGAGGCAAGAGGATCACAAGTTCAAGGCCAGCCTCAGTAACTTAGCGAGACCCTAAGCAACTTAGTGAGTCCAGTGAGTCCCTGTCTCAAAATAAAAATATAAAAAAAGGCTGGGAATATGGCTCAGCATCTAAGTGCCCCTGGGCTCAATCCCCAGTACCAAAAAAAAAGCATCCTACATAAGTCCTTTTTGGTAACAGGAGGTGAATGAATCTCCATGTGCTGTTTCTTCCTTAGGCCACGCCTTCCGCAGCAGGTGCTCAACAGTCATTCTGGAATGCCTTGTCCTCCATAACACCCCATGAGTGGAGAGGGCTGGACCAGGCCCGCTGCTGGTCCCACCTAATAATGAATGCAACCTTCACCATTTCAGGTCCTCTCCGCCCCTCACTCACACACACACGCTTTTGCTTGTGTGGTTTGTGAAATCCACTGCTCTCCTGTTCCAACGTCCCTTTTCCTAATGCCCTTCTCCTCTCTCCCGGGAAGCACACACAGGGCGGTCTTCTCCAAAGCGTGGTCAAGACCCTCCACTGGTGGGCAAGACAGGCTGATGTGGACAAGGCGCTGAGGCTTCTCTGATGCACCCAGCACATGGCCACTGGGCCAACTGGGAGCCAGGGGCTATCCCTGGAGCTGGGCATGCTGACAAAAAAGAGTTCTGACCTCACAGCTTTACCTTCCAGTGGGAGAGACAGACAGTCAACACCAGCAGAGAAGGAGAGGGCGGGACACCCAGGTGCCAGCCTGCAGGGAGGTGCCAGCCTGCAGGGAGGTGCCAGTGAGTTGGGGCCTCAGAGAAGAGTCTCTCCAAGGACAGGTTATTTGAAGGAAGACCTGGATAATGGAAGAGAAATGGACGCAGTAAGGTGTGTGCATTCCACAGAGGGGCAGGTGCCCAGGCCCTGAGCAAGACCAGCAGCAGTTAAGCCAGTGTGGGTGGGATGGAGGGAGGGGAAGGGAGGCGGATGTCCTAGCTGCCAGGGAAATACACAGGAGCCCAGCCAGGGAGGTGTCAACACCAGGTTTCAACTGGGACAGGCTCCCCTGGCCACTGTCTGCAGAGTGACTGACAGAGGAGAGTCGGGGAGATGGCCAAGAGGCGAGGCAGCGGCTCTGGGCAGGAGACGCAGTAAACAGAGACAGTGTGAAGTGGGGCTTTGGGGACACATTTCAGAGGCAGGAAAGAGGACCTGGATGACAGATGGAACATAGGGCGATTCCCAGGGGGTGGCGGGAGCCGCTGGACGGACATGGGAGAACTGGGGAAGGTGCAGGTCTGGAGTCAGAGTCAGGGAGGGTCAGGCTCCTAGTCTGCACGTGGAAAGGAGGGGCTGCTCCTCCGAGAGCCGGGAGAGGTCCTGTCCGGCTGGGACCCCAGGACTGGAAGACTCTAGGGGCGCAGAATCCCAAAGTCCAAGTCAGAGGGTGAGGTTGCTCGGCAGCAGGTGGATAAAGGCGATGCAGAATCAATCCAGCCTGGGGTGGTCCATGTTAGGACATCTGACGAGGCAGGAGGGCAGGGAGGTGGGGACCAGGGAGGAAAACCATGGAAAGTTGGGGTCAGAAAGCGAGAGAAAGCACTTCAAGAAGGAAAAGATAAACTGCACCAAATCTGTCAACAACACAAACATGAAGACAGGCAGCCCCCCCCCCACCCACACACACAAAGTGATTTCCACTTTCAATTCTCACCCCCCCATACACACACACCCCTTGAAACAGCATCTGGCTCTGTTGCCCAGGCTGGTCTTGAACCCTGGGCTCAAGCCTCCACCTGACCTCCCAAGTTGCTAGGGACGACAGGCGTGCACCACTGTGCCCAGCTAATTGTCTTCATGTCTAACTACAGTGGATCCTCATTATTTGAAGACTCCGTATTTATGAATTTGTCTACTCACCAAAGTTTACTTGTAACCCCAAAGTCAATACTGGCAGACCAGGGCAGAACAATAAAAAAATAATGGGCAGGTTCCCAGCGAACAGGGTGACACCCTGCCTTCCTGTTTCAGCTCAACATCCTTTTCGAGGTCTATCTATGGCTGTGGTGCTTTTCTTGTGATCTCTGGAGAACAGCCCTGGAGAGCAGAGCTGAAGGGTTGACCTTCCAGAGCACAGGAAGGCATGGGTGGATAAACCGCGTACACTGGATACACTTTCTTCAGATACCAGTTACAGCCCTGCTGGCTGTGAGTTCAGTTCTGGCAAATCAACTCTATATAAAGTATCTTTAAAAGAAACACATTAAATAAGGTGATGTGTTGGTCAGCTGATACAAACACCGTGACCAGAGGCGCACAGGACCTAACCGCACGCTTTCATGAGAACCAATGGCTCAAGACAGGAGTTCTCCTCCTCCCTGGGGGGAATGCTCCCCAGTCTTCAAGGAACTGAGGAATGTACTGAACCCTGCATACACCCTGTTCTGTCCTGTACGTATGTATATCCTATGACAAAATTTAAAAATCAGGCATGGTAAGATATTAACCACAAAAAGCAATCATAAAATAGAACATCCATAACAATACACTGTAATAAAATTCCTGATGCACTGCCCTGGCACTGCGGAGCCATTAAGTAAAATAAAGGTTACCTGATCAAAAGCCCTGTCAGACTGTGGCAGTCAATCTGAAAAGTGAGAGGCTACTAAAGAGAGAACAGGTGGGTAGCATATAAAGCATGGATACTGGACAAGGGGATGACTCATGGCCTGGGCATGACAGAGCAAAGAGGTGAGAGATTTCATCACACTACTCGGAACAGCGCACAATTTAAAACTTACGAACTGTGGGCTGGGTTGTAGCTTGGTGGTAAAGTCTAAGCTGAGCATGCTCAAGGCCCTGGGTCAATCCCTAGCATCAAATAAATAAATAAAACTTATGAACGGCTCATCCTGGGATTTCCCATTTGATTCTTTCAGACTACTGTCGATCACGGGTAAATAGGACTGAGAAAAGCAAAACCAAGGAGGAGGAGGGCCTAGTGTACTCACTGGGTATTTGCTGTGGCCTCCTAGGACATCACCACCGCAAATAAGGAGAACTCGTAGCCTATCAACAAGAAGACTCGGCTGTGCACCAGCCTCCCCGCTCTCCAGTGAAGACAAGCAGGATCCTTCTGGCCCTGACAGGTGATGGTGTCCAGCCAGAATCCCACACTCTGTTCTTTTTGTTGCCTTTATGTGCACGGTTGCTCCTTTCTATGGTGAGTGACGGGAATGACGCAAGGTTTTCTTTTTCAATGACTGCTTAAGTGGAAAAGAGAAGAAAATGTTGCAGATGGCAAGTGGGTATGGCCCTCGCCAAGGAGGTGTTCCACAATGGCACCTGGACACGGGAAGGATCAGGTGGCAGATGAACAGCTGGAGCTTGGGAACACAACATGGAGCCGACTTTGGTTTAGGAGATTACATGGTTATGGGTGAGAAATTCATCTTCTGGGGACCTTGTTTTCCCATCTGGAAAAGGGGACAGCAGCATGTCCCAGCAGTACCAGGATGACTTCATGAAACAACATGTGAAGCTGCAGTGCTCAAACGTGGGTCTCACAGGCCTTTCATAAACGAAATTATTTTTCCAAACAAAAACACTTGGAAGCGTGGCATTGTTTTGCACATCTGTGTATCACTTTAGCATCTGACTTCTCAGAGGACGGCCAGCTCCTCCTACCCACCTCTGTGTCCAGCTGGTGCCAACTGTGCACGTCACATCACCACTGGGAAAGTCCACGTTCACTTAAGAGAGAATGACAACAGGCCAATGACATCTCAGCAGTATAATGCAACAACTTTTCATCGCATGAACCCTCTGAAAATATCTCCAAGACCCCTTCGTGGCCCTGGACCATAATGAAATAAAGGATTCAGAAAGAACTTGTTCAGGAAAGTTTGGATCAGTACCTCACAAAGTAAGTTCTCAGTGAATATTAATTTTCCCGTCCTTTTTCCTTAGCCTCAGTGTTCTCAGAACATGAGCACACGAGAGCAGGGACTTTCTCAGGTGAATACAACTACGTAATGTCTAGCATCGTGTCACAGGTAGAGAGGTAAAGGACAAGTGTCACTACTGTCACTGCTGCTCACGTGATTCTGTAACTAATTAGCCTTGTGATCATCAGCCAAAGATTCCTAATCTGGGTTGGATCGGAGGTATGCCCCCAAAAGCTCCCGTGTTACTGCACAAGGCAAAGTTGCTAAATGATTGAGAGTTGCAACATCACCTGTGGATTGATCCATTTGATGGGTTAGTAGTTTGAATGGATCACTGCGAGGTAACTGTAGAGGTAATTGTAGACACAGGCGGTGTGCCTTGGGGATTATACATTTTGCCCCTGGGCTCCTCCCTCCCCTTCTCCTTTCTGAGCTCAGGAGCCTCCTCTGCCACGCCTTCCGCCACGAAATTCTGTCTCAGAGTGGGCTAAGAGCCATGGAGCTAGCCCACCACAGACTGAAACTCGGACCTTATGCAACCAAAACAAATTTTACTCCTCTAAGTAGTTCCGGTCGGGTATTCCAGTCCCAGCAACAAAAAGGTGACTAACATCATCTGAGCTCAAATTCAGAGGGTCCAAGGATTTGACTGTGAATGAAAGTTACCCTCCTGCTTTCTGACACTCAGCATTTACCTCACTTCTGACCGCAAGCAGGAAGCCACAGTTGATCTAGGAGTGCCTATGACACTGCCACCAACAGAAACCACGGGTACTTTCATATCATATCACGGTAACTGCAGATATCTTGGAATCATATGAGCTCATCACTGATTCAAAATTATAGTAGCTATTATCTGGATCTCACTATTTAATGCATTAATAATAAAAAACACACATAATATCTAAAAATTTGAAAAGGAACTTGACAACTTTATTTCAATACAATGGGTCTCTCTTTGAATCATTTGTACTTTACTTGATGCATTTAGAAATATCATTCTAAGGGCCTACTGGTTTCACTGCTTTGCCAAAGTGGTGCATGTTCCCCAAAAGGCAAGCACTCCCTGTGTGAAGCAATTCACTGTACCTCTTCGGGTACCAAGTTCCTCTCCTTCAAAGGAAACTGGATGAGTCACTCTAAGAACCCTCCTCCCAGGTCACTGTCACACCCCAGCTAGAGCATGAGAAATATGATGTCCACAGAGAGGAAGATTCAGATGAGCAGCATCAGCATACCTGGATGCATTAACAAAGACCCCCAAGAGTTGGGCTTGTCTTCAATCAGCATGTGAGAATCTACTCTACATGCAAATATGCTTTTGGACTAATTGGGGCAAGCACAACTAAACCATCAAAGGGCTAACACTGAAAGCAAACATTTCCCCAAATTACCTTTTCTCACACTGTAGAAAGAGATACTGGAAATCCCAACATGCAATAATGTATTACTTTTGGGGCTGGGGTTGTGGCTCAGTGGTAGAGCACTTGCCTAATATGTGTGAGGTTTTACTGAGTTCAATTCACAGCACCGAATATAAATAAATAAGTAAATAAAATAAAGATCCATCAACAATTAATAAAAATTAAAATAAAATAGTGTACTACTTTGCAAAAAAATCCATAACCAACATAAGCTGTGGCTGTTCTTGACATAATGGTTTGTCTGGAAGCGGACTTCAAATATGCTTCAATAATTCAAAAACCAATTTGCATATTTGTCACTAATACCTGCTTAAAATTCATATAGAATTTTATACCTTTATATATGTGAAAGAGAGAAAGAGAGCGGGAGAGGAAGGTAAAAGAAAAAGGAAATAAAAAGGAAGCAAGGAGGAGGAGAAAATGTCACCTGGCCCCAGGAAAGTGCACTTGTTCTAAGCACTTAGCACTAAGCACCTCACACTGGAGTACCAGAGTACTCTAAGTTCCAAGAATCAAGTCTATGATACTCTTACTTGATAACACAGCAAACACACATGGGCCACTTAGACCCACTAAATACTAGAGTTAGAGTCAAATGTATTACATTCAAGGACTAAGAAGAACTCCCAGACCAACTGCACTACAGTCCCTATAGAAAACTCTAGGCCATGTCAGGAAAAGCCAAGCAAGCACCAAAAGAAAGCTAGATAGTGAAGACCACTAGCTTCATTGGACACAATCGGAATGCAGACCAAAGCTCTGCCCTCATGCACAGCCCTGCAGACTCCTCTGCCACGCCCAGCTACAGCAGGGGCTAGCTCTCAGTCATGGCCAGGTCTCAAGAGGCCCAGCCTATGATTTCCTTCACCCATGAACCATACCCCCACCAGCAGATGTGACACTGGTCCTGAACACTTTGTGTACTGTTCTTCCCTATGATACATACCTATGATAAAGTTTAATTTATAAGTTAGGCACAGTAAGAGATCAACAATAACTTACAATAAAACAGTCATAAAATTTAAGTGAATGTGTTCTCTGGAATTTTCCATTTCATATGTTCGGAACTCAGCGGGAAGAGACACCGTGAATAAGGAGGAGGCTACACACACCTGGCACACCTCCTGGGTGACAAGGATACAAGACCACAACCTTCTGCATCACTGATGAGCATTAGAGGCTAAGCAGCACACTAAGTTATAGCACAATACAGGGACTGTGACGAAGGTTTGGGAAGATGTGGCAAAAAGTAAATTTGAAGGAGGCAGTGAGAGACGACTGTGGGATGCAGAATCAGGAAAGAACTCTCTGCAGGGGACAAGCATGATGGGAGCAAAGTCCAAAGGAGGGACTCTCATGGCATACTGCTGCACCAGGGGGTAATGAAAGCAGCAGTCAGATAATGTGAAGAGGTGGAACCCCAACTCTGGGAACTCGGAAAGCCTGGCTCCTCAGACCATCCTGTAGGCCAGGGAAGCCTTCCCAGCAGCCAGGGAATCCAACAACAATGCAACTTCAAACAATGGCGTCAACACTTCAGTTAATGAGTTCTAACTGTGGGTTCTTTTCTCAAATTCACACCAGCCAGAATCTATTATGTCTAGTGAAGTAAATGTCCCAAATTACCTCCTGGGGCAACCTGCTTACGCTAGTTAGTACCCAGTGCAATCCAAATATTTTTCTTGACTGATGATAAGTAACACCAAACTGACTCCAGAACATGGGGGGTGGGGAGGATTAAGGAATTAAAAAGAAAACATCATACTTGCTCCTGTGACTATGGCAATAAAAACCATATTTTTGGAACATGTTTGCATTAAGTCATGATTTTTTGGAAACAGCTTTTAACCTAGTTAAGCAAAATTAGAATTGATAACATTTGTGTAATTAGTAATCAGTGATTAGGCACTGCTGAATATGATTTCATTCAGCAATTAGTACTCCATAATACTCAAATTAATTGATTTCATTTTTCCCCTGGCCCCACCCTTGAGGCTGGAGATGGAACCCAGGGCCCAGGGCATGTTACTCATATCCAATCCTCCAGCTATTTTTGAGCATTTCCCTTCCATAATTACAGGCTACTTCTGTACCTGGTGAGGAGTCCCACTCTCCTATGAAGCCTCAGGACTGAACCATGACCTGGTGATTTGGGGCAAAAGAAATATCCCTACTCCTTTCTGAGCTGTAGCCATGAGAGAGAGCAAAGATTCCAAAAGTAACTTAAAGGAAAAAAAAAAACTTTTTGAAAAAGAGGGATAATAATACACACGCCTCACTCTGGATCAATCTAAGGATATGGTAAATATGAGAAGATTAAAAAAACAAAAACAAAAACCTGACTCATGGCCACGGAGACATCTAGAGATGTTAAGTGTCTGTGAAACTGAGTTGGCTGCCAAAGCACAGGATAAAACCTTGGGGACTGCTCCCCCATAACCAGGAGGTGAGGGAAAAGAGGGGCACGGAAGAGAGTGGCGCAAGATTCAATTCCCAACAGGACGAATGAATGAACAGGAGGAAGTGATAAATTCTCTACACACACAACAGTTTTATAGGAGAGGCTCCCTCCCAGGTCCAACTGCCCTGCTAATCGCCCGGCTGATGGCAGCAGCCTCCCACCAGACCTCCACCACCTCGCTCCTGGATGAAAAGTGAAAGCATCGCGGTTTTCCACCTGGGTCAAGGCAGGGCGCATCCACTGTTTCGGATCCACGCCAACATCACAGGGGATCCCCGGGCGACCGGCGGCTGTCCCACACCGCGGTCACTAAGGCCACGCGCCAACACAAGCCCAGTCCCGCAGACCCCATGCAAAGTGCTCAGGGTACCCTGTGGGGAATCTCGGGGTTCGGAAGTGCATCTCACACCTCTCTCCCCAAGCTCGCGAGGGAAAAGTGTCCGCAGCCCCAGCCCCGGCCCCCCCCTTCCCACGCCACACTTCCTGTCCCTCCATCACCTCCATACCGCAACTTTCAGCTTCCCATTCCGCCTACAACTGTTATCAGGACTAGGGTCCTGGGGCGGCTTCCCACCCCACTCCTCACTTCGAGAAGGAAAGTGCAGGAGGGAGCCGGAAGGCTCTGACACCGCGAGCACCCGTCCCCAGCGTCGCTCTGGGCGGGCTACCTACTGCAGAAGAGACTCAGGACGGGACGCGGCGCGCGAGCGGCAGAGCTGCGGGCCCCAGTGGGCCACCCGCGGCTGCCTCGCCTGGACGTTCCTACCCGCAACGTGCTTCAGCTTGGGGACCACCGTCCCGAAGCCTAACTGCATTTTTTGCCACTCGGGTTCCCGAAACCCGGAGCGAGTTCCCCCACTGCGATCCCCTCCCACCCCCAGGCTGCAGCGGCCGGAGCCAGGGCAGCGGGAGCAGGGTCCCGGTCCGCCCGCGCCGGCGCCAGGCGGCCCAACTTTGCGCAAGCTTGGTCCCGCCGCTCCGGGCGAACTTGGCGGCGGCGGGGTGGGGCACGCACTCACCGACCCCGTACTTCTGCCTCTTGGTCGGGATCCAGCGGGCCATGGCGGCGACCTCGCCTGGCGACGGCGGCGGCGGCGGCTACAGCTCCTCCAGCGCCGGCCGCCGCCGCGCGTTCCTGCGCGCCCCGGGCTCTTCCGCCATGTTCGGCAAACTTCGCCCCGACTCCGCGCCGGCCGTCTCCCCGCAGCGCCGCCCCGGCTCGCGCCCGCACCGCGCCACTCGCGGTCACCTGCAGGGCCGGCGGCCGCGCCGCCGTGCGCGCCCCTCCCAGCGCCGCCCCGCCCCTCCCGCCGGCCGCGCCCTCCGCCCGCCGGGGCCGCCTCCGAGCCCGGAGCCGCCGGCGCCGCCTCTCCCGCCCGCGCCCGAGAGGCCGGCTGGCTGCGGCTCCGCCTAGCGCGCTCGCCGAAGCCGCTTCCCAGGGCGGACTGGGGTCTAGCTCTTTCCTTTTAGTGGTCTGCCCTTTTCCCCGCCTCCCCACCCGGAGGAAGCCCTTGGAGGCTGGATCCCGCGGGGCGGCTTCCCAGCCGCCGGCGTCCGGGGGCTGGAGGCGCCGGGCACACCCGGGCAGCGGGCGCGGGATGCGGGCTGCGCTCCCCTGCGCGCGGGAGTCGCGGAAGAAGAAGGAGCTAGAGAGTTTCTTCTCGCCTGTGGGACACCGCCAGCGCCTGCACTCTGGGGCGCTCAGTAAATATTTGTTGAATGAATGAGTAGTGCGCTCCGGAGCTCACCCCAGAACTTCAACAGACACGAGAGCCGGAAGCCCGGCTCCGGCGCAGACGCGTTCTGGAGCCACCGGGTGCAGCTTTGAAAGCAGGACTTTTGGCTTCTGGTAAATAGGGAACTGGTGCAAGGGAGAAGGGCGCTTTAGAAGTATCAAGTCGTTTCCTAGGGGATCCTCTGTGGGGAAATTATGTAAAAAGCCCTAATTTGGAAATCCAGTATCCGAAAACACGGGGACTCCTCCCCAGATGAAGGAATGCAGATTTTCACGCTCTGGAGAAAAGTCCGCCCAAGACTCCCTTTTCCAACTGGCTAGCGGCCCCGAGAGCACCCCTGAGGGAAAGAGGCCCGGGCACAGCCCTGTGCGTCTTCCTTCTCTCCTATTTTATCGGTGAGGATCCAAAAGCAAGGACTGCGCATTGGAACGGCCTTAGGCTGCAGGTGGCGCCCTGTCTGGCTCCCTTCCACTGCCCCCTGGAGAGACCTGGAGAATGAGAAGATGGGGTAGTTGTCCTGGCTGTACCTTTGCTGCCTCGCACTTAGAAGGAAAGTTGGGAACAGAGTGAATAGCCAGTAATTTCACAGTCTGAGAAAATACCTCTTGCAAGAAATTATATTGTTCTTGGAGTCTGTAGAGATATTCTTGCCTATTTAGTGCTCCAAATAGGAAGAAAAACATGTAGTAAAGGATATTTACACATGAGCGGAGAATTAATGCACTTTGGTGATTTTTTTTTTTTTTTTTGGTGTGTGTGTCGCCAGGCCTGAAATTTAAAAAATAAAAAATAATCTCATTTTTCCTCCTTGGAAAGTAAACTCTAGGAGTTATTTTTTCCTGTCAACCAAATAAATGCATTATCTGTTCACAACATCTAATGATCAACTTAAGAAATGCTTCTGTCACTTTAGACTTGAGAACCAGAAGGAATGCCCCATCTTCCCCCAAAATAATTTCTCTTAGTCCATCAATGACTTGATGAACTGAATTCCTCAGGTTAGGTAATTTCTTCTTTCTTCTTCCCACAAATATTAGCCAAGTTCCTGCTGGGTGTCGGGTATTGTTCCAAGAATGGAAGCACTGTAATGGATAAAGTAAAATCTCTGTCTTCACAGAGCTTACCCGGGAGAAGGAACCAGTAAGACAAGAACAAATAGACACTCACATAATAAGGCAAGCCTGTAGAGAGAAGCCCATAGCACAAGGACAGTGCATATGACAGTGCTGTTTGTGTAGAGAGACTGCCCCAGCAAGGTGTCTCTGATGAGCCCAGGGACAGGCCTGGAGGAAGTGAGGATGGGGGCCAGGGTTCTGGACAGCAAGACCAGCAAAATGCAAGGGCCATTGAGTATGTTTGACAGGGTCCAAAGCCAGCAAGGAATCCTGGGTAGTGAGAACTAGGAGGCCAGGGGAGATCTGGTTCAAGAGGCAGGTAATCGGATGAAGGAGGACTTCATATGTTGCTATGTCCCACAAGTACCACGAGAGACTTTCCTAGGGTCTTGAGCCAACTGGGGACATGATTTAACTTGCCTGCTGTGGAGTGTAAAGGGCCAAAGGAACCCGCGTAGCTGGAAGGCCGCGTCAGTGGTCAGAATGATGTACACCGAGGGAGAACCAAAGAGAGGGCAGTGTGAGCAGACCGGGGCTTCCCAGGGGGAGCTGGCCCCCTCAGAGTGCTCCATCAGCACATGTTCCTGGAACATGTGACCAAAAGAGTCGTGCTTGTGTATTTTTCAGATCCCAGCCTCTCACTCGATACACTTGAGGCCCACAGAACCTTGGCGGTGTCCCCCGGAGTGTGAGAGAGGATCGGTGAAGGAAGGTGCTGTGGTTCAATGTTTGAAAAAATAGAGAATAGAGTTACCCTTTTTATTTTTTCTATTTCCCCTTCTGAGATCTCTATCTTGTTTTCACCCTTTATATCACCTTCCCCAGATACTGCTCCATGTGGACCATTAGGAGCTCAATCCCTTTGCCCTGGACCATAGAACCCACCTGCTGTGGCCTCTAGCCATGAACATATTTTTTAAATTAATACACATCAGTGTTAAGACGTTTAGCCAGTGGAACTTGATTTCTACCAAAACAATATCAACTGCCTCACCCCACACTGTAGCTTTTTTTTTTTTTTTCCAAACTAGAGGTTTGAATTTGGGCACTGGAGATTTCGAGTCTGACAATAATTGCCTTAAGAGACTTGGGGAAAGCGGAAAATTTTAATTACAGCTTTCAGTATGTTTATTCTTTTCTCTCTGAAGACTAAGTCCACCCACTTTGTTATATCAGATGGTTAAATCCCAGTTTGAAAGTCCATTTAAATCATAAAAGCAGAGCTATTCAAAGTCTTTTTATAAAAATGAGGCTTAAAATTAGAGAGTCAGCCAGATGGGTAGGTGGAATGACAGCAGGCTTCCCAGAAATATCCTTTTCTTTTTCCTCTGATATCTTTTCAGAAGAAGCAATAAGCTTAATCCACAACCAGGACCCTCACATTCCAAAGCCCACACAACTACAAACACACTGTACACACGAGTACTGGCTCGCTCTGTGCGAAGGGGCCGTGGAGAAAGAAATGAGGATACATGCATTTGGAGGCTGGTTTGACCTGAATATGTGATTATCCCTGACAATTCCCAAGAAAACGGGTAGCAGGGGTGTAAAGTCCAGAGCTTCGCTTCCCTCCACTGAACCCAGGCTGGATTTTGCCAAGTCTGGCTGACTGGCGGCTTCTCAGTGAGAACCTATCTAAGTGTCTCCAACCTCCACCCCAGATAAAGGAGCATCATTCTCTGAACCTATACATGAGGGAATGGTCACTGGAACTAAAAAAAATAATAATAACAAAGGTAAATAAATTGTAATTGCTTCTGAGCGGCTCTGCAGGCTTCTGAGAGCAAATGCTTTGGAGCAGCGTGGTTTCTCTGTGACCCAGGAGCAGGCGATGCACTGGGATTTGGGACCCGTGTGCTGGGTGGGCCAAAGGAAGGGGTCTTTCCAGCCCCAGAAACACTTTCTCATATACCCTAGATATCCTTGCATTACTCTCCACTCTGTACCCCCAATGATGTGGGTGGAGAGTGCCTTTGGGTCTGTCCTTGGTTCTGCCGTGTGACTTTGGGGGTCCAGTTTCTCTGATGGATGAGGAGAAGTTGGTCAGTGTTCTAATGCGGTTGCTCTCCTCACCGATCATGGGAACATTTATGCTTGGTTAGCACTTTTACCCTTTTCACAAACTCAGCAAAAACACTTTTAGTTCTGTTTCTAGAATGCTCTTTGTTACAGATGTCTAAATTAGCTGAGATTGCCATGGAGAGAGGTTAATGACATGAACAAAAAGAAGTTATTAATTTGTTGAAAATCAGATCCACTGTGAGGTGACATAGAATCAAAACTACTTGATTATTTAAATTTTAAAAAACTCTATTATATGTAGATTTTAGATTTTTTTTTTTTTTTTGGCACGAAGAATTGAACCCAGAGGTGCTTAACCACTGAGCCACATCCCCAGCTCTTTTTGAGACAGGGTCTCTATAAGTTGTTCAGGGTTTCACTGCATTCCACCTGCCTCAGCCTCCCAAGTTGTAGGACCACATTCAGCTACTCTGCTAGATCTTAGATCTTGAAAGATTCCTATATACATTTAAAATACTTCATCAAACAGTTTGAAACAAGAGATAAGAATAAAAACTGAGAAGCAATAAGGAAAAATTATGGCTTAAGCTTAAGTGAAAATAATTAAACTGTATATGCCACAATATAATTATAGAAAATCATATATTCACATAGACAATGACCATAGGAGAATATGAAAAATACTGAAAACTATATTCAGCCTTCTTCAAAACAAAATAACCAAAAGAAAATCACTTGCTTGCTGAGGTTTCAGGGCTACCAGCAAGAACAGGAAGGTATTTGCCTAACTTGACCTTTATTGTGACAAGAGTGAAGTTTCGTTCAGAGTTCTTTGGTCACAGTGACACAAAGACTAGACAACTAGTTTAGATACCTATCATATTCAGCAGATTTTTCTTCCTATCACTTGGTGGTCAGTTTAGAAAACAATCTAGAGTTTTTATTTAATACCAGAACAATTTCATTCTTCAGTGGCCAGCTATAGGGTAACAATAATAACCAATGTGTATGGACCAACTTTGCCCTGGCTTATTCACTCCTCATACCACCTAATGAAATAAAAATAACTCTTATCATTCCTACCTTACAAATGTGAAAATTGTAGCTTAGAAGATGTTAAGAAATTGCTCACATAGGTGATTAGTGGCAAAACTAAATGTAAAACCCAGACAACCTGACTCCAGGAGCTGTGGTGGAAACCAGAGGTCCGTGGAGTTTTACTGGAAAGGGAGACAGACAGACAGACAGACACACACACACCCCATATATGGAGCAGGGAGACCACAGCTGAAGATGATATGTAAATAAATGAGTGTGGCTGTGTTCCAATAAAACTTTATTTGTAGACATGAAATTTGAATTTCACATAAGTTTCATCTCATGAAATAGTCTTTGATTTTCTTCCCCAATCATTTATGAACGTGAAAGACATTTATAACTTTCAGACTCTACAAAAACCGAGGAGGAGACTGGAGGTGACCCTGGTGCATCAGTTTGCTAACTCCTCGACATGCTCTAAACCACGACGGTCATCTCTAGGCGGGCGGGAAAGCTGGGGCCTCCAAGAAAGGGAGCAGGTTGACGGAAGAGGCACCAGGGAACTTTCCCACCGAAGTCTGTCTGCCTGAGGGCTCGGGAGAAGCTCTTGGAGGAGAAGTCACTTGAGAGAAGAATCCCAGATAGAAAAGTTTGTCTTAGAAGTCAGAGGATGGGAGGATGGGGCACTACTGAAAGCAGCGAATCTGTTTTGGGGAATTCTCTGAACTCTGTCCTGAATGATGGGAACTACACATAAAAAATTAACTGAACCCCTAGGAGACAGTAGCCCACACCAGACTGCTCTGGTGGTCATCGAACTAGTCGACTTCTAAAGAGGGGAGGTGGCCTTCTCATGGGTATCTCAGCAGAAATGACAGGGAGCCTCGCTGAAGAATGCCACCTGGTGAAGGTCAGCGCATAAGAAGAACAAATAGCCAGATTAATCTGAGACCGCTGAGAAACACACCCAGGACCTTCCAGAAATCATCATGGTTGGAGGAGAGGTGTAGGTTTCAAAATCATAGAACCAGGACCAGATGGGAAACATTCTCTGTGAGCCCCAAATAACCTTTTCCTCCTCTTAGCTGTCCTTCCTGGGCGTGTTGGTCATGGGGATACACAAGCTAACAAAAACAGAAATTGATCCTGAGAGTGGGGTCATTGCTGTGGTCAACCATGTAGTTCAGAAGACTTTGGAGCTGGTTTGGGAGAGGAATTTTGAAAAGTTTAGATATCCGAGCTGGAAAAGCTTTAGCATGTTGGAAGCTGAGGTTAATGGGTGATTCTGGTGGGAGCTCAACCGACTAGGATGCCGATAGGAACGTTCTCTGTGCTCGTGAGGTTTCAAGGGAAATGAGGGCTCCTTCTGGATTTGGACTAGAGGCCACTCATGTTCTATTCTGGTCAAGAACTTGGCTACATTTTTCTCACGTCCTGAGACTTTGTGTGAGGCTGAATTTAAAAGTGATGGACTTATTTATCCATCTTAGGAAAATTTAAGGCAGCACAACATTCAGTCAGCAGCATGGGTGTGCCAGGTCCACTGTTAGAAATGGGAACAGAAGACAGAGCTAAAGAATTCGAAAAATTTGCAGTTTGACCATAAAAGTTCCTGTAAAGCTGGGGCCAAGGAAGTTGTGCTTGCTGAAGAGATTACAATCTCTCAAGAGATGCTAAGTATTTCACACAGAAACCATAGAAAAGATGTATCAGAAATTTTCAAGACATCATCTACTGTAGGCTCAAGCATGTAAAAAATAAAATTCCTTTAACAAGAGATCATGGGGGTCCCTGCTTGCACAGAGGGGCCTAGGACATTATTTCACCATGTTGAACCACAAAGGTTCTCAGAGCCTGCTGCACTTATGATTCCAGGAGACCCAGGTATTGCAAGAATTGGGAGCAGACATTGGCATCAACCACATCATGCTGGTTCTGCAGGAATAAAGGATGCTAAAGTTAAGGAGTCCTGGAGGCTTCCACTAAAATGTCAAAGGAACACCTGGGAACCCAGGCAAAGCACAGCAGGTTCAGAGCGCTTACAGGCTGGCCCTGAGCAGGTGATGCGTGAAGCTGTGAAGGTGAAGCCAAAGCTAGACTATAGACCCCATGAATTAAGAGTATCATGGACTGACTGCCAAGAAAAGCTGCTGGCTGTGGAGAGAGACCAGCTAAAAGAGAAGTCATGCGCACCACAACCACAAGGCCCAAGGGGAAGGGCTGTCCACATCCTTTGGAGAGCATATCTTCCTGCAGTGTATCTGAGATGCTCTATGTGAAGTTAGAGGATCTGTTTGGCCACCTGGGTTTACAGTCTGCTTTAGCCCCATCCATTCTTTCCAAGTCCCTACTCCTCCCTTTTGGAATGGAAATGCTCACTCTCTGCCACTGATATTGGATACGTGTAACTTGCTTTTGATTTGCTCACAGCAAGAATTTTTTTTTTTTTTTGATCTCAGAGGGGGCAGTGTTCAATCTATTAAGATTATGGGACTTTTGGAGATGGAATAAATGCATTTTGCATCATTAGATGGACATGAGCTTCAGGGGACCGTGGGAGGAATATTATGGTTTGGATATGAGGTGTCTCCCAAAATCTCCTGTCAATGCAGGAATATTCGGAGGTGAAATGATCAAATTATGAGAGTTATAACCTAATCAGCCATCCTAGTCTGAATGGATGACTGGGTGGTGACTGTAGGCAGTTGGGGATTGGCCGGAGGACTTGGATCATTGGGGGCATGGCCTGGAGGGGCGCGGCCTGGAGGGGCGCATCTTTTCTGGGTGAAGTCCTTTCATATTGGTCCCAGAGCAATGGAGTTAGTCCTGTAGAGACTGAGACCTCTGAAACCATAAGCCCCAAATAAACTTTTCCTCCTTTATGTTGTTTTTGTTGGGTATTTTGGTCGCAGATGTAAAAACTTACTAAGACAGATGCTTTCATGTTCATTAGCTCATTGAGATCAGAACAGCTATTGGAGGTCTTTAGCTGGTCCTTGTCCTTGGAATTCATATTTTTGAATGCCATTTTCTTTTATCTTTTAGGGAGAAATTACATTTAGTGTACATTTTTAATAGCCACAATAAGAGTGACTCAAAGCTTTAAGGACTGCTCAGGTGAATGGTTGGAGTTTGAATTTGGATGTTCTGAGAGGCATTCTTTGAACCAAACAACTATGTGACTGCAAAACCAGGGGTGACAGTGCACCCTATAATGGCAGCAACTCAGGAGACTGAGGCAAGAGGATCACAAGTTCATGGACAGCCTCTGCAACTTAGCAAGACCTTGTCTTAAAATAAAAACTAAAAGCGCTGGGAATGTGCCTCTCCATTCAGTCTCCAGTTCCAAAAAAATAAAAATTAGATAAATAAAAATTTTAAAATAACAGTTTAACAACTTATCTTTAATATTAAAATGAAGGCAATGTTAATAAAGTACATTTTTTTTTGGTATAATCTTTAATCTCAAGGACTGGCTCCATCCGAGAGTTGCCTTCCAACAGAATTTGGGCAATATTCCTGAATTTATTTTCTCATGATAACCAGCTATCTTTAAATATTTTGCAACAATTACCTGGCTCAGCTGAGTAATTGCTGAGGGACAGAGCCTGGGGATCATTACTTACATAGTTTCTTAGTCATTTTACTACTCTTACTTAAGTCCTTCCCTCCCATAATATTGTGCCTCAGGGTTAGTTTTCCAGAATAACTTATGCCACACATATGCAAAAAGTCTCTTCGAACAAACTCACTTAGGTTCTTCCTGGCTGCAAACTCCATTGAGAAGTGATCGATTTATTAATGTCTGTACATGTTAACTTTTGCACTTGGCCCACACAAGTGCCAAACATGCACTGACTGATCCTAGAAATTTTATTTCGATTTCTCCTGTGATTTGCCCCAAAAAGCATCTCTTGAACTCCGTCCTTTTATTTGTAAAATCTTTGTGGTAATTTGTTGTCTGGATACAAATGTTAGGATTCTTCAGGATGGTGTATAAAGACAGAGAACTCTGCCTATATAGAACGTGAACAAAAGGAAATTCAAATGGCCATCTATTTTACTCAATCTGCTGTAAACCCTATTAAGTAGCAGATAAAAAAAATGGATAGACTTCTAGATTAATTGAATCAAGAATAAAAGGAAAATATAAATATGCAAAATAAGGAACAAGAGAGGATACAGAACTCTAGATATAGAGAAGCAAATTTACATAAGTCTGTGATGTAGTTTTACAAAATAAATTGTAAACACTGCAATGAAAGACAGAATTCACTAGGAAAATGTAAGTGAACAAGATTGAAGCCAAAAATAAAAAAAAAACTGAACTGATTAAACAACATGGAAGAAATTAAATGCAAAATATTACATCTGAACAATAGGCCAGGCCTAGTTATACAAGAAAATACTCTTTTATATTCTAGAAGTGGGTCAATTGAATAGAATAAAAACCATTCCACAGAAAGAGATGGAAAACTTTGTAATTTATTGCATGAAACTGGCATAACCCTGGCAGTAAAACACATTAAAATATACAAAAAATATATATATATAAATAGAACCTTCTATTTTTACAAATACAACTCAAAGGAGAGATGCAAAATAAAATATCTGTGGATCTCATTAAGCACCAAATGAAAGAGTAATACAGAATGACAAAGTGGATTTCATTTTAAAAGTGCAATGGTGGCCATAAGCAGGAAATGTATCAACAGAATTGATCTCAACAGGAGGTCAGTGGAGAAAGATTAAGTGATCCTCTGGATAGATGTGCCAAAGGCATTTGCTGTGGTTCATACCTGGAATGTCTCCCAAAGGTCTGTGTGTCAAAGGCTTGCTCCCAGCCTGGTGTTATTGGCAGGTGGTGGAATGCTTAAGAGGTGAGACCTAGTGGCAGCCCTTGGGTCATTGAGGACATGCCCTCAAAGGGGATTGGGCGATGCAGGCATTATGGTTTGCAATATGAAGTGTCCCTCAAAAGCTCCTGTGTTAGTGCAGGAATGTTCAGAGGTGACGTGACTAGATTGAAGAGCTGTCACCTCGTCAGTCCATCCTAGTTTGAATGGACTGACGGGGTGATAACTGTGGACAGATGGGGCATGACTGGAGGAGATGGGCAGGTCACTGGCGGTGTGCCCTGGAAGGGTTCATCTTCCCTGGGACCCCTTCCCCCTTCTCTCTCTGCTTCCTGGCCACTGTGAATGGAGCAGGCCTCTCCACCACCCCCCATTCCCTATGTGCTGCTCACCTTGGTCCCAGAGCAATGGGGTCAGCCCATCCTGGGCTGGACCTCTGGAACCACGAGCCAAAAAACAAAACAAAAACAAACAAAGAGAAAACCAAAAACAAACAAATAAACAAACAACAACAACAACAACAAAAAAAAAAACAACAACAAACACAGCACACAGCAGATCTGCCTCCTGGGATGCCTGTGGTGAGCAACTCTGCTCCACCAGGTGTTCCTTGCCATGACCTGCAGCCTCACCCCAGGCCCAAAAGCAAGGGGTCAGCCGACCATGGACTGAAACCTCTGAACTGTGAGCCAAAGTAAATCTCTCCTCTTACAAGCTGATTATCTCGGGTACTTGTTACAGTAGTGGAAAGCTGACTAATGCAGCATTTGATAAAATTAACTCATTTTTGTTCCAAACCTTTAGTAAACTATGAGGGGGCTCTGCCTACTCACATAGAAAAAGGATCTATGAGAAATTTAAGTATGGTGCCGGTACTTAAATGAGAAATGCTATGTATCCCCATCAGTAAGAAGTAGGAAAGGAGCTGGTTGTTATGGAGCATGCCTGTCATCCCAGCAACTTGGGAGGCTGAGGCAGGAGGATCACGAGTTCAAAACCAGCCTCAACAACTTAGTGAGATCCTGTCTCAAAATAAAAGAAATGAATAAAAAGGGATGGGGATGTAGCTCAGTGTCCCTGGATTAAATTCCCAGTACCAATAGATAGATAGATAGATAGATAGATAGATAGATAGATAGATAGATAGAAAGGGCCTTGAATGTGGCTTAGTGATAAAGTGCTTCCCTAGCATGTGCAAGAGCCTGGGTTCAATCCCAGGTACTGGGAGAAATAAGGGGTAGAAGGGAGGAGGCAAGAAATAAAATGAATGTCCTCTGGCAGCACAGCTAGAGTGGTATTCAAAGACCATTCTGCACAATGTAAGGGAGTGAGAAACACAAATTGGAAGAGACCTAATTTTCCTTATTTGCTGCTGATATACCTGGATTACATAATCAGCAACAAATATTTTTTAATACATTTTTATCACAAAATGTATTCTACGGTTTGAAAGTCCCCTTCAACGCTCACGTTGAAATGTGACTGCCATCATAGCAAAACAAGATGTAGGACCTGTAAGAGGTGATTAGTTCATGAGGGCTGTGCTGTAATCCCAGCGGCTCGGGAGGCTGAGACAGGAGGATGGCAGGTTCAAAGCCAGCCTCAGCAACAGCGAGGCGCTAAGCAACTCAGTGAGACCCTGTCTCTAAATAAAATACAAATATAGGGCTGGGGATGTGGCTCAGTGATCAAGTGCCCCTGAGTTCAATCCCCAGTACCAAATAAATAAATAAGTAAATAAATGGATGAAAGCTGTCTTGGAGAGAGTGGGTTCCTGATAAAGAGGATGGTCCCACCAGCTTCCCTTTCTGCTCCTGTGCTTGCTTGCCCTACCGCTGTGTTATAGGGTAGCACAGATCTCCTTGTCAGTTGTTTTTTTATCCAGATGCTCTTGAACTTTCCAGCCTCTGCAACTGTGAGAAATACATTTCTTTTCTTTGTGAAATAACCAACCTGTGGTATTCTGTTATAGCAGCAGAAAAAAAAAAGACTAAGATAATAATTTAACTCTCTTTTTCTTCCTTGGTAGTAGGGCTTAAACCCAGGGGTGCTCTACCACACTGAGCTACATCCATAGCCCTTTTTATTTTTTTATTTTGAGACAAGTCTCACTAAGTTGCTCAGGTCTCAAATTTGCTATTCCCCTGCCTCAGCCTCCAAGTCCCTAGCATCACAGGCATGAGTCACCATGCCCAGCATCTTCATTTGTTTTGAGGTACATGTAAGGGGACATGATAGAGGAAAAAATATACCGGGACCCTTTCATCAAAGCTGCTACTATGTTGTAACCCATGATCTTTCATTTTTTGCAAATTTTGTACCCTCCTTGAAAGCATCCGTGTTTCAATATAGAAGGGAATCTAACTTTCAAGCTGTTTTACCTCAGTTTGTCATGGAAGGGCTTACACAGGTCAAGCGTAGCTATTCTTTGCCCTTTGCTCGTCAATGGGGCACTCCCTTGGGTGGGGAGCCTTGCAGCGGGCTATAAGGTGTCATTTTGAATTCTTCTGGCAATGCTGCCATGACCTCCATATAAGGTTCTTGCAGGACTTCACCCTTCACCTCCTGCCCAGTGTGAGCTGACAGCCCGGCCCTGTGGTCAGGGTGGTGTTGTGATCTCTGTCAGCATCACCCTTGTGCACAAACCACAGAGGTCTGGTTGCAAGAGAGCCTGCAGAGGTTGCACAGGTACGTTTTGCACGGAGCCCATGTGTGCCTAAAGTCGACTTCAAGTGCATGTTTCACACATAACAATCAGGTTCACACTTTTAGAGAGTTTCTAAAAAAGAGTAGCCCAAGGAAGCCTTGGCTGCACTACAGTCCGGAACTCAACCTGAGGGAATATCTGTGGCTTCCCAGGCTGGGTTAGAGAAGGAACCATCATTAGCTACAAAAGAGGCAGCATAGGAAATCAAATATTGGAAGGTCCTAGCGAGAGCAAGAAAAACCAGAACTGGAAAATTGTAATTCCAATTGCTGCTAAATTAACCACCAGCATAAAACCCATCCAGAAAATGGGGATGATTTCTACACCATGGGCACTTTCAGTGCTCAGTCTTTTTTTCCAACATTCCTTCTAATAAAAGCGCATCCTATGGCACCCCACAAAAGTGGTCTGACCTTTCCAAGGATCAGAGAAGACCACAGATGTAGAATATCCTTGTTTCAGTGACCCACAGTAGAACCACATTATCTGATTTAGAGAATGAATCACAGAGAAGGCCAAACCTCAAAATAAATTTAGGAATTTCGTGAATCAGTCCACGGCAATTTGTGTCTGCATTTTTAAATAGCAGCGATTTGCCATATACTACTGAAAATAGCCTATGAACTATGAAGGAAAAACAAAAAATAAAAAGATCATGAGGAAAATGTTGCTATTCCTGGAAAATAAAGCTAAAAAGACATGCTTAAAACAAAACAACCCCCCCCCCCCAACAACAACAACCAAAAAATCAGTTTCAACGCAGTACTAGCTAGACATGGTGTTAGTGCCACCTGCTGCTGTAAGTGTGAATTGCAGCTATCCAATAGCTGATTTGTTTTGAATATCCAATATTCTTTTAAAACCTGCCCTTTCATGACAGGAACTGAGAGTTTTATTTTGCTGTCATTAGTTCCATGTATCCAAATCTTTCTATGTGCTAAGAGCTTTACATAGATCCTCTCATTTAATTGTGGTAGCAACTCTACTAGGTAGGTAGTACTTTTATCTACATTATATAGATGAACAGAAAAGATGGAGAGTCTGTGGACATGTAGTGGTGAGTCAGAACTTGGACTGTCTGGTCATAATCCAACCTCAAGGCCCATATTCTTCCTGGCTAAGCCATGAACCTTTGTATTGGGATTACCTTTTTTGGAGAGTTTCACAAAATACATTGTCCTTTTGGCCTCAGTTTGCTACCTTCAAAATGATTCATCGAGTGGAATGAATTATTAGAAAATATTATCAGATCCAAGAAGAGGATCTGCAGGGTATTTGGGGTGGTTTCCGTACCCCAGTGCTATTGGGCTCATTTGCATGCTGACAGTCGTAAGTGCTGCTTCAGTATTTCCCTATGGGAAGTGGATCTGATTTTTCCTGAAAGGTGCTCCTTCAGACTGAGGATGATACCCCTGTGGTATGGGGGGGGGGGGAGGTGAACAAGAATGACTCGTTTTTCTTTATCTTGTAAAAACGTTTTAGTGTCGAAGTTTTATGGGCTATTGTATACAGATGGTAAGAATTCTTAGTGATGTTCTAATGATTCCCAGGGTTTCTTGCTAAATGTAATAGTATTTTGTATCAAGATTTGAAACCACGAAACAGAAAGAGGATGAAGCAGCTGGAAAAGTACAGCAATCGCTGGAGTCAAGAGGGCAAAGAGGAAAAAACAGGAAGGAGACAGGGGCAGGGAGCAAGTCCAAGCAGAGAGGATGGAAAAATCAGGCAAGGGCAGCCAGTAGCTGATTATGGGGAGAGCAGAATGGAGATGCAGACCCGGCGTGGACACAGGAGCACTGCAAATAGGGGGCCATTTGGTGTTGGGTCAGATTAGAGGCAAGAAGTCAGGGACCCCAAGACAGTGTGTGACTTCCTAGGAGATCATCTCTGAGAGCAAGTAAGTCAGCACCAGAAATGGCAGGGACCAAGTCAGTCCAACTGGGAGGGACTTACCCAGCACCTTGGATGTAAAAGCACTCGGCCAGTTGTAACCTATTCCTTAGGAGTGGGTCTCCTTGCCTCCCCTCCCCTTCTCCAGATTCAGCATGGACAGCACTTAATTCAGCCCAGCTATAAACAGTTGAAAACTTCAGGTTCTGGGTTCCAATCTGATTAAATGTGTCGTACCCAGGAACGACTTCTGAGTTTCCCAGTTTCAGCACATAGCTTAGATTGGTCTCCAAAGCATTGCAATTAATTCCTAGGTCAGCATCTGGCTTCTTGCATGGAAAACACTACTTCTGTGTGTGTGTGTGTATTGTGAATTCTTTTCTTTTTAAAAAAGTGTGGTAAAAACCACAACATTTAATTTACCATCTTAAACATGTTGAAGTGTATCTTTCAATAGTGCTAAGTATATTCACATTGTTGTACAATTGATCTCTAGAATTTTTTCATCTTGAAAAACTGGAACTCTAAACCTGTTAAAAATAATTTCTTCTTACCTTTCGTCTAGCCCTTGATAAACAACTTTCTATTTTCTGTTTCTATGCTTTTGACTACTTCATATGAGTAGAATCCTGTAGGATTTGTTCTTTGGTGACGGGCATATTTGACTTAGCATAAAGTTTGAGGTTTGTCTATGTTGTAGTAAGTGACAGGATTTTCTTCCTTATGAAGTCTGTGTAATCTGTCCTTGTGTAGAGACTAGACTTTATAATTTTTTTTTTGGTGAGGATTTAATGAGAGTCATTATGCATTTTTTTAAAAGTATAATATAAATATTAATATTAACCCATTAGTTTTAATGACCATCATGGAATTGTATTTCTAATAAAGTTCTGTTTCCACTCGTGAGTTAGTTACTTGCTTGCTCTTTATGACTCTGGGGAAATCAAGTTTCCCTACAGGATCTCCTAAAGGGGCCTCAGAGTAAATTCTCTCTGTCATACTTAATGGAAAATCCTCAGGCCTTCCCTGGGTTTTGTAGCAACTATGAGTCTAGGAATGGTCACCCATAATTTATTAACTAGGGGGCTGGGGATGTGGCTCAAGCGGTAGCGCGCTCGCCTGGCATGCGTGCGACCCGGGTTCGATCCTCAGCACCACATACCAACAAAGATGTTGTGTCCGCCGAGAACTAAAAAAAAATAAAAAACTCTCTCTCTCTCTCTCTCTCTCCCCTCTCTCACTCTCTCTTTAAAAAAAAAAAAAAGAAAAAGAAAGAAAGGGCCGGGGATGTAGGTTAGTATTAAAATGTCCCTGGATTCAATCCCCAGCGCCACAACAATCAATCATCACCCAGTCGGTGTAGGTTAGTGACAGCATTGAAGTTCCGCTGCTGGGCACATGTTCCCATTCTGACAATGGGATAACCAAGAGGAGCCCTCTATCAGAGGAATGGTGGAATGAAGCTGTAATAAAATATGGGTGGCCTGAACCGCCTAGCTAGGTCACACATCTGCTAGAAGCTGTCCCGTGACCTCTTTCCAATCCTTCTGACCGACCACTACATGGAATTCTAAATCAGTGGTCAAGAAGGGACAGGTGGCAGTGGTGGGGCCTAGATGCATGAACATCACTTGGCTTCTTATGACTACTGCAGGTGACTGGGATGGCAGGACGTTCTTCCATACTGAAAGATGTTCAGGACAGAAGTGTGTGACCACAGGAGACTTGAAATTCCACAAGGGATTGTCTGAAGTTTGGCTGGCCTGGCTGAAGTGTCTGAAGCAATTCAAACGAGATCATGACTTTCCCTGTCTTCACCAAGAACAAAGGTGGGATCTCATTCCATTTCTGCCTTCCTCCTCTTATCATAAGACAGGCTGATTTCTGGTTGTTTCTGTTTCTTTTAACTTTTAAAACTAGTACAAATAACATGTGCATAATGTATTGGTTTCCTCTTGAGGTTGAATCAAATTACCACAAATGTAGTAGTTTAAAACAATATAAATGTGTTCTTTTATAGTTCCAGAGCCTGGAAGTCCAAAATGATTCTTTTTTTTTTTTTTTTTTTTTTTGGTACCAGGAATTGAGCTCGGGTGCTGCTGAGCTACATCTCCAGCCCTTTTTATTTTTTATTTTCAGATAGAGTCTTGCTAAGTCTTTGAGGCTGGCCTTGAACTTATGATGCTCCTGCCTCAAGCCTTCTGAGTCCCTGGGATTACAGGTGTGCACCACCATGCCTGACTCTAGGTGCTTTTTATATACTAGGGAAAGTTAATCGTTTCCTGTGAAAAATATTTCTATATTTTTCCCAAATCTTCATTTTTCTTTGACTTTGATTTTTGTAATTTAATCAGGAGGGTTTTTATTTTTAATTTAGCAGGATTTCTATTTATGGCTTTAGTTTTGAGTTTTCCTTGGGCGGGGGTGGGGGGAGGCGGGAATCTTCCCATCTCTTAAGATTTTAAAAGACTTCACCCATATTTTATTTTAATGCTTTTATATTTTTATTTATTTATTTTACAATTTCATGCATTTGAGGTTTAATGTGGTATAGGCAATATGACCTATATGTAGCTTTTCACTCTCCAAATCTCTACATACTGTCTGAGTTCTATTTATTGATATGCTATCTAACCTTATCACATACTGAACACCCATATGCATCTTGATTTATGGCTGGGCTTTCAGTTCTGTTCTACTGATCTGCTTATTCGTGTCACGCATACTTTAATTATTGTGATGTTAATATCATTTATTTAATAGGGCAATTTTATGTTTCTTTCTTTGGTTTCAAAAATGTTCTGGCCCTTCTCGCTTCCTTATTTACATATATGGACTTTAGAATCACCTCCTCCCAGCATCTAATATGTGAACTCATGTTTTCATTTTTCTCACCACTTTAGTTTTCTTTAGGGTTTAGAGACTTTAATAAGATCCTCCCCTCTGAGAACAGAGAAGTGTCCGCATAAGACCAAACCGTCCCACGTTTTCCTCCCTAGGAAGAGTGTGTCCTAGGAGGCTCCCTGGATTCTAACGGGACCTGTTCTTTCCAGGACACCAGGGCCTCTAGTTTGAATCCTACCACTGTCCTAGTCCAGGTGTGACATTCAAAAAAAAAAAAAAAGCCATTTCACTGGGCCTGGTTGGACCTCATGGTGGTTTTAGTTTGCATATCCCAGATGACTGAGGATGGTGAGTGACTCTCGGGTGTTTGTCACCATTTAGGTAGCTTCTTCCATGAAGGGTCGGTTCAAATCAAATCCTTTTCAAAATGTGCTTGTGGCTTTGTTATTGAGTTGTCAGAGTAGTTAATATATCTTGATAGAAGTCTTATCAGATATGGGGCATGAATATCCTTGTCTTTCAGTTTTCTTTTGCTTTTTTGAGGGGGGGGGACAGTACTAGGGATGGAACTCAGGGGTGCTTTACCATTGCGGACCTCAATCCTCCTTTATTTTTTATTTTGAGACAGGGTATTGCTAAGTCGCTGAGACTGACCTTGAACTTGACTCAGCTTCCTGCATTGTTAGTATTACAGGCATGCACCGCCACACCCAGCTAAGTTTTCTTACTGATGACTTTTGAAAAGAAAAAAAAAATGTTACTCTTTGTAGTTTGACTTCATTTAAGACAACTTTGCCTCCCTCAAGGTTTTCTCTCATGTTCTAATTACAAATTTTGGCACTTTTTTTTTGGTCATTTAGGGTACAATACATTTATCATTTCTGTGATGGTTTGAGGTGAGGATTACTGAGCTTTTTTCCCTACATAGATATCCAGTTGTTCCAGCTCTGTTTGTGAAAAATATTGTCCCTTTCCCATTAAATCGCCTATTTCCCATTGAATTGCCTATTTGTAGAAAATGAAATAACCATATATAAATAGGGTTAGTTCTGGATTTATTGTTTTGTTCCATTGATCTTTATGCTGATTCTTTCATCAATTATCTTAATTACTGGAGCTTTAAATAGTTTCCTCCAGCTTTCTAGTTTTAAAAATGACTTTTATATTTCAAGTTTGCAGGAATTTCCATTTCTATTTTAGAACGAGTCTCTCAATTTCAACAAAAATGCCCTGCAGGAGATTGAGATCGCATTGACTCTATATGTCAATTTGGGGAGGACTGAGAATATTGAGTTTTCAATACTTGATTATGTTACGTTTTCCCATTTACTCAGGTCTTCTTCAATTTCTCTCAGCAATGTTTTATTATTTTTAGTGAATAAGTCTTTCATGTTTTTGAATAAATGTAATGTGCACAGTTTTTGTAATTCCCCGCTTTTTATTATATTTATGGAAGTGTTATTTTATTACTAGTGTATCTATTAAAATATTTAGGGTTTGTGTTATTTTTGTATTCATTTCATGATTTCATACCACTGATTTTGTGGTATTCTTCAAAAGTATCCATGAGAGATTGTCCTTTAGTACAGACAGCTTGGGGACACTGTTTTAAAGATGTAAAATCCAGGACCAGTAAGCCCTGGTAAATGGAAGTTCTTGAAACTTTCCAAGCATTGGGAAAGGGACAAATAGTGCATACCCACTCTTTTTTGAGGACATAATCTGAAAGTGAGACATATCAATCCTAGTCACATCTCATGGTCATACTTAGCTATAAGGGAGGCTGGGGAATGGGACTTCAGCTGGCTGTCATGAATCCAGTGTCAGCTATTACTGTGGAAGAAGGGGATAAGGATTTGGTCGGGGACTATCAGCAGATAGCCACTGTGGATTTTTCTGGATACCTGAATGTTAACATGCCCCTCCTTTCCAAGGCACAGCCCATACTCACCTCCACAACTGAGTTCAATTTCTCAAAAGCTCATTCCGTTTAGTGGCTAGGATTTTAGGTGGGTAGACATTCTCCTGTTTGGATGTGGCCTCTCCTGGTCTGTGTCCCCTCTTAAATGGCAAACTGGAGCGAGGACAACTTCAATAGAAATCCTTATTTGGAAAAGCAAAGAATGGGGGACCCACAGCCGGCTGTGGTCCCCAGCAATGACGGGGTCGGACAGACAGGAACGACGGATGCCCCTGCAGTTCTGTGACTTGAGATGGCATTCCGGTTCTGCTCTACAGGAAGAACTGTCTTCTTTGTTGTCCTTTCTGGGCCCTAGTTCTGCAATGAAGTAGACACCAGAGAGTACCGCCCATTTGGAGTTCCTGGGGGTTTTACAAACTGCATTCTCCTGGTAAAGGAGACCCTGCCTCCTCCCCAGGGAGACAAACCATTGCATCTGGCTCCAAGTCCTGGATTTGGGTTGATTGACAGGCTTGTGCGCGATGCATTGAAGGCTTCATAGTCTTGGCCAAAAGTAGCATCTACCATTTCCTCTCCCCTGAACTTTTGTTCAGGACTTTTCTTGTGGATGCCTGCTGCAAGAGTTGGAAATATAGACTTGTAAGCTGTGTCCTCAGAGCGTAGGAGCCCCATTATTCAAGAAGTGGTTAAAGGGAACTTGATAACCCTTAGCCTCTGTGACACCCAGGTGTGCTCTCTCTTCTGCACCACACTGGTCTGAGTGTGGGACTCCATACTTCATGAAACACACCTAAACACATGCACAGTCACAGTTTTGGTAATGATAGACAACTCTTGCGTGATGGATGGGGTTTTATGTTACAAGTGATTGAAGTTATATCATACTTATTACATAGCTTTATTGTGCTATGATTAATTAAAAAAACCCTATACCTATGGACTTATGTATATAATCTGATAAATTTGGAACCTGCATATAATATCACCACAATCAAGGTAAGGAACCTCTAAAAGTTTTCTCCTGTCCCTTTGCATGTGTGTGTATGTATGTGAGTGTGTGTGTGTGTGTGTGTGTGTGTGTGTTAAGATCACTTAACATGAAATCTACCTCTGCTACGCTTTGGGTGTGGTCTGTCCGTCAAGGGTCCATGTGTTGAAGGCTTAGCCCCCAAAATGGGGCAATTGGGAGCTGGAGGTACCTTTAAGATTGGGAGGTTTTGGGGTCTTTGCAGGCACCGCCTTGGAGGATTCAGATGGTTCTATGGAAGGGCTGTTATAAAAGGGGTGAGCCTCACCCACCCACCTGACTCTGCTTCCTGATTTGAGATGTGGTACCTTCTGCCATCTGTCATGGGGGACCTTGTCAGTCTGTCTGTGCTGTTTGAAGTTTTAGCCTCTAAAACTGTGACCTAAACAAACTTCTTTACTTTTTAAAGTTAGTCCGTGTCCGGTGTTTTGTTAGAGTGACAGAAAACCGACACGAAGGGGCAGGGCCATATCTGAAACTATAGCTGAAAATGTGGATGCAGTTTTGGAACTGGTTAAAGGGAAGAGTTTGGAAGGGTTTGGAGGGGCAGGAGAGAAAAGGCCCAGAATGCTGTGAGCGGAGTGTTACAGGTGATTGTGGTGAGGCACGGAAGATGAGACTAGGGCACTTGTCTCAAATGCAAATGAGGACTTTATTGGAAACTGGACTAGCAGTGGCCCCTGTACCACTGTGGCAAAGACGCCGGGTGCCTTGCCTCAGTGCTCTTCGCCTTTGTGGAAGGCTGAACTGAACAACAATGGACTAGTTTTTCTGGCAGAGGCGATTTCAAAACCATGAAGCATTTTGGTTGCATTGTGGGTATTGCAGGCTGCTTTCAGTCACATTTACAATAAGCTTTGGAACACTTAGGGAAGCTGCGTGGAAAGATCAGAGAAGGTGCATGTATAACTGACTTCACACCCATGGAACAACTCCTCACTCCCCTGCCTCCATCCCCGGCCCCGCCTTGCTGTTCTCTGCTTCTGACAGTTTGTTTCAGTGGAATTGTGCACATCTGTCCTTCTGTGGCTGACTTCCCCCTCTTACTGTAATGTCTTCCAGGTCCCTTCCTGTTGTTGCTAATGGCACTATTTTCCTCTTTTTTGAGACTGAATAATATTCTATTGGATGTAGAAAGCACGTTGTCTTTATGCATCCATCTGTCGATGGACACATGGGTTGTTTCTGCATCACGTCTGTTGTAAACAATGCTGCAGTGAACATGGGCTGGCGTACCTCTCGAGGTCCTGACTGCAGTTCTTCTAGATGAACCCCCAGAAGCGGGATTACAGGATGATCGGGCTTTAAACCAGACTTGGTTTCTTTGACCCAGGAGCACTTCACTGCATTTTTTTTTTTTAGAGAGAGAGAGAGAGAGAGAGAGAGAGAGAGAATTTTTTTTTTAATATTTATTTTTTAGTTCTCGGCGGACACAACATCTTTGTTGGTATGTGGTGCTGAGGATCGAACCCGGGCCGCACACATGCCAGGCGAGCGCGCTACCGCTTGAGCCACATCCCCAGCCCCTTCACTGCATTTTAAGCCTTGCCTCTGCCTTCCTCTCTTTGTTGCTTGCTGTGTGCGTCTTCACTACTGTGGCAGAGCGGATCCTCTTTCTTTCTGTGTTTTTGACTAATGCCCTGACAGTTTTGCTTTCCATGCCAGTGATGTTATTCAGGATTTTTGCTAAAGTGAGATGGTTTCCCTCTAAAAGGAATTCAAACAACGACCTCCTTTTACCTTGTTCTGAGTTTGTGCGCGGTACAGAAGGGACTGGAGAGAAAAACAGAAAATTTGTAAAATGCATATAATTGCCTAGTGAGTGTTTTAGTCGGCTTTTTCACTGCTGTGGTTAAAGGACCCAACCAGAACAACTGTAGAGGAGGAAGGGTTTTACTGGAGGGCTCATGCTTTCAGAGGTCTCAATCCATAGACAGCAGGCTCCGTTTCTCAGGGCTTCAGGTGAGCAGCAGCAATGTGGCAGAAGAGTGTGACAGAGGGAGGTTCTTATGTGTGATCAGGAAGGGGAGAGAGAGAGAGAGAGAGAGAGAGAGAGAGAGAGAGTCCATTTGCCAGACTCTTAAACCCAATCATGGGGAGACACCTCACATCCACACTATAACAATGAGATTATGAAATTTTATTTTTTCCCTTTTCCAAATTTCTTATTATTGAAAGGCATTTCTGTTATACTCTATAAAACATAATAGTGAAATTTTAAAAAAACAATAATTTTTTTCCTGAAAATTGGTGAACATATTGTAGAAATTAAATTCAGTGCACCTTATATGTAGGTGAGAAAATAGAAAAGACCAAATAATAATAGTTAACTTTCACAGACTATTATTTACTATGTGCTGGGCAGTGGATTGACTAATTCAATATGCACAACAAGCCTGTAAAGTAAGTACTAGAGGAAAGACTGGATCAGCCAAACAGAGAAAGCACAGGGAGCTTAAGTTCCATGTGCAAACTCACACAGCTACTGCTGCTACTACTAACCATAATCCCAGCAGTACTATTGTTCCAAGTGCTAAATACATTTTGCCATTTAATTCTCACCTGAGCCTGTGTAATAGTTATTAACATGGTCCACATTTATAGGTGAGTAAACTGAGGTCCAGAAAGGTTTAGTAACCTGCCCAAGTGTGCCCAGCTACTAAATGACAAGGCTGAGATTTGGATCTGGGTAGTTTCGGTCCAGGTTGATGTTCCTAAACATTACACTCTTAACATTCACAGGAGATTGGGGGTACATCTCAATGGTAGCCTGCTTGCCCAGCATGTGTGAGGTCCTGGGTTCAATCCCCAGTACCCACCCCTTCCCAATTTAACATTAATATATATTATGTGAGTTTGAGTTGCAAAGTTAACAAGTTTGTTCTGTCAAGCTGGGGGTCCTTGCAGAGATTATCAATGTCAGCAATGTAAGGCCTGGTGAATATTCTGCTTCTCCGTGGTCATTAGATAAGCTGGGTTGGTGGAGCTGAGTTTCTATGGAATCTGGTTGGGTGCATCCATTCACAGCATGTGGGAGGACCCCTAGGAGGACAGGGTTTGAATTACAGCAATCTGAAAATAAAGCGAGTCCCTTTCCTGGAAAGAAAACACCAGAATGCTTGTTCAAAAAGCAAAGCCTGGGTTTGCTAGGCCCTCTCGAGAGAGACACGCCATCGTTATGAAAGGCCTGATCCCAGCTGGCTTCCTGTGCACAGCAGAGCCTAATGATGCTGACAGGTCACATAAGCTGCACTAATGGGCTCATGTTTTATTTATTCAGGTGCTGATTTGACATCGCCCAGCCCCAACGAATCTATGGATTTGGAAATAACTGGGTCCTCTCTCTACATACTATGATGTTATCTCCAACAACGGAGGAAAGGAGAGACAGGAAAGGTCTGGATTCCCTGCAGATAGCTTTCACGGTTTACAATAAGAATTCAAATACCACCAAAGGCATTAGGCAACGTTTAAAACACAAATCAACGGCGTCTAGCATGATAGATTGCAAAGAAATTTCTGGCACCAAGAGTCTCTCCTTAAGCACCACTTCCACACAGCGCCAGCTAAATAATGTAACAGCCTCTGCACTCTTTCCAAATCGAGGATGAAATTATGTATTTCTCCCATGACACAGAGGATACCAGAAAGCAGCATTTCCTGAAATAAAACATGCAGGGTAAATGAAATCAGAGGCTAAGGGAGACTCTCTTGTGCTTTCTTTCTTTAATTTTTAAAATAACCTTTATTATTGAAGAAAGACAAACACGGGAGAGTAAAAAAAAAAAAAAACCCATGCATATTGTAGCACATTTTTACATACATCCACATAACTACCAATTTAGATAAAAAGGGGGGATACAATCATGGCTTCAAAATTTCTGTGCCCCTCTCCTCAAAAGTTAATACCATCCCGAGCATATTTTTAAAATATTTTAAAATATTCACAAGCCACATAAACCATATTTACATAATAAATCATTATTGTATGGTGAACTCTTATAACCACCCAGACCATGGATAGAACTTGGCCAGCCACAGTTACAGACCACGTCGTGTGGCCTGCATATTTGCCTGTTGAGCCCTGACCCCCAGAGCCGCTGTGTCTGGAGAGTAGGTTTACATGAGCCTGTAGGGCTGAGGCCCTGATCTGACATGACTCGGGTCCCTATAAAATAGAGAGAAGACACCAGGGAGGATCACACATAGAGGAAAGACTGGACCAGCCAAACAGAGAATGCTCAAGAGAAATCAACCCTCTGGTGGCACCATCTTGGATTTCCAGCCCCAGAATTGTGGTTAAGAAAAATGTGTGCTGAGAGGCCACCCAGCCTGGGGTATCCAGCCCCCAGAATACCATCCATGTCCCATCTCAGCACCAGCCTCTACCTTCTGCAAGAGGTAACCTGTTTTCTAGCTTACGTAAAAATTCCTCCTTGCTTTGCTTTATAGTTCTACCACTCAGTTGTGCAACCCCTAACAGTAAAGTTTAGTTCTGTCCTTAAAAATAAGTGTTATTTAAGTCTCTTTTAATTGAAATTCTCTCCTCTATTACTATATTACTGGAGTATTATATTGACTGAGGAAACTTTTTTGTTGTTGTTTTTTTGTGGTGCTGGGAATTGAACCCAGGGCTTTATGCATATGAGGCAAGCACTGTATCAACTGAGCTATCCCCCCAGCCCAACTGAGGAAACTTTATCACGGGAGTCCTTCCCTCTAGAAAGAAATTTAGCCCACAATCTCAAATCTGAATCTGATCAAGTCAACAGCTCCAAATGCCAACTTATAGGAAATGCAGAGGACAGAGGGGCTTGTTTAAATACTTGTTTTTGCAGAAATTGACAAGCTGATTCTAAAATTCATACAGAAATGTAAGGAATCCAGAATAGTAAAAAAAAAAAAAAAAAAATCTTGAAAAAAGAAGAACAAAGTTGAAAGGTTCACCCTTTCTGATTTGAAAACTTAATAGAACGATACAATAAACAAGACAGTGTGTGGGAGTGGTATGAAGATAGACAAATATCTATAGTGGAGGGTCAAATCTCCATGAAAAGTCCTTACGTGCGTGGTGAATTGATTTTTACAATGGTCAAAATACTAGAGTGGAAAGGAATATAACAAACTGTGTGGGAACAACTGGATATCCACATGTAAAAGAATGAATTTGGAGCCAGGTGTGTTGGTGCACGCCTGTAATTCCAAGAGCTCGGGAGGCTGAGGCAGGAGGATCGCAAGTTCAAAGCCAGCCTCAGCAACAATGAGGTGCCAAGAACTCAGTGAGACCCTGTCTCTAAATAAAATACAAAGTAAGCCTGGGATGTGGTTCCATGGTCGAGTGCTCCTGAGTTCAATCCCTAGTACAAAAAAAAAAAAAAAAAAAGAGAGAGAGAGAGAGAGAGAACGAATTTGGACCCCCACCTCAAACTATATATAAGAATGAACTCAAAATGGATCATAAACTCAAATATGAGAGCTAAACACTGTTAGAAAATTGAGTAGTGTGTGTTTGTGACTTTGAGTTAAGCATTTTTTTTTAAGATATGACATAAATACTAGTAAAAATATGAAAAAGAAATGGGACTTCATAAAAATCTAAAACCTTAGAGCATCCAAAGATACCATCAGCAGAATGAGAAGGCAACTCACAGAACGGGAAAAAATATTTGCAAATTATCTATCAAGGGATTGGGGTGTAGCTCAGTGGTAGAGTTTGCCTGAGCATGCGGAGGCCCTGGGTTCAACCCCCACCACTGCAGAAACAAGACAAGGCGGCCACCACTCTCTGTTCAGCTTGTGTTAGAGGATGGAGCGACTGAGGGAGCCCATTAACTCCTGTCGCACTCTAAATAGAGAGCAGAGAGCCCCACTCTGGCTCACAGGGGCTGAATGAGGGCCTGGGATTCCACCCCCTGGCAGGGACAAGGTGGCCTCCCCTCTTCCACTACACCCCATCCCCCGCATGCCGTGGTGTCAGAGGAACCTAGTTAAAACAGAGTCTTAACTAAGATCCAGAGTCTCCTAAGGTAGCACCTAAAGCATCCTGGTTTTAACAGGACACCTTTATTATATTTAGGACCAGAAAGATCTCAAACTGAAAGAAGAAAAGATGATTGAGGTCAGAAGTGAAATGACAGAGTAATAGAACTATCTGATGAATGAGTGAAATGACACACTGTGTAAATGGAGTACCCTTGAAGCAAATGAAAATAGAAGATCTCAGCAAACAATAGAAGGCAGGTGACAGCAGCCAATGAAAACTTCATAACTAAAACACTAAAAACAGAAAAAACACTGAGCCAGGTGTGGTGGTGCACATCTGTAAACCCACCTACGCAGGAGGCTGAGGCGGGAGGATACCAAGTGTTTAGTCAGCTTTTTCGCTGCTGTGACTAAAAGACCCAACCTGAATAATTGTAGAGAAGGAAAAGTTTATTTGAGGGCTCCTGTTTCAGAGGTTTTAGTCCATAGAAGGCCAACTCCATTTCTTGGGGCTTGAGGTGAGGCTGAACATCATGGCTGGAGTGTCGCAGAGGGAAACAGCTCACATGGTGATCAGGATGCAGAGAGAGAGAGAGACTCCACTGGCCAGATGCAAATATATACCCTAACACCACCCCCCATCACCCACCTCCTCCAACCACACCCTCCCACTCAGTTAATCCCTGACATCGGATTAATTCACAGATTAGGTTAAGACTCTTACAACCCAATCTCTTCTCTGAACCTTCTTTTTTGTCTCACGTGTGAGCTTTTGGGAACACCTCCCATCCAAACCACAACACCCAGTTCGAGGCCAGCCTCAGCAAGTTAGCAAGACCCTTTCTCAAAAGAAAATACTTTTTAAAAGAGGACAGGGAGCCTGGGGACGTAGTTCAGTACCCAAGAGGGAAAAAAGAATTCAGAGAATAGGCTCAATAGCAGAATGGAGGGGAAGGAAGAATCAATGCCCTAACACAGAAAGCAATGGAGATTAATCTGAGGAAAGGGCTCACTCTTACTATTAAATATACGTTAGCTGCACATTTTCATAGATGCCTCTTAGCAAGCACGAACTGAAGAAGTTTCTTACGGTCTCAATGTACTGACAGATTTTGTTTTGTTTTGTTTTCAGGAATGATCGTTGGATTGAAATAATCACCAGGTTTTTTTTTCTAGTTTGTTAATGTGAAGTATGTTAATAATTTTTATTGATTGTTTTTTAAAAAATTATAAATGCATTATAATTATACCTAATAGTGAGATTCATTGTTATATATTTTTACATGCACACAATGTAACAATCGTTTATATTGTTGCAATGCTGGGAGGTTGAACACAGCCTCATGCATGTTAGGCAAGCACTCTACTCCTGAGCTACATCCCGAGTGCAATCACTGATTTTAAGTGTTAAATCAATTTTATGTTGCTGGGATAAATTCCTCATGGTCATGACATAGTCTCATTCTCATATACTACTCCATTTGGTTTACTAAAATCTTATTAGGAAATTTTGTGTCTTTGTTCATGGGTGATATTGGGCTGAATGTGTGTGTGCATCTGCGTATGTTTAACTAATATCATTGTTTGGTTTGGTTAGTGCTGGTTTCATAGGCCGGATTTGGGTATAGTTCCTCTTCTTTAACTTTCTAAAAGTATTTTTGTAGAATTAATATTATTTCTTTTTTAAATATTTGATAGAATTCTGCCACCTGTGTCTAAAGTATTCTTTGTGAGACTTTAAAATATATAAATTCGGTTTCTGTAATATAATTTGGGTGACCTTTTTTTCTTCAATGAATTTTGTAATTTGTGCCTTTCAGTAAATTTGTCAACTTTGTCCAGATTTTTAAACATATTGATGTATAGTTATTCATAACTTTTCTCCCTCCAGTACTGAGGATTGAACCCAGGGTCTCACACATGCCAGGCCAGGGCTTTACTGCTGAAGGGCATCCCCAGCCCCTGTGCCCTAGCTCTGTTGTGCTTTCAATGTATATAAAATTTACAAGATGCCATCTTTGCACCTGATATTGTTGATTTGAATAACTGTCTCCCCCGCCCCCCTCCCGACAGTCTGATTAGAGCAGTTTCTCAAGATCTGCATTACTGGACCATTAGTGAACTGGAATGTTCTTTGACACGGGCGCTTTCCCGTATATTGTAGGATGGTTAGCAATACCCTGGCCTCTGCCCACTAGGTGCCAGCACAATTCTGAATTGTCACAATCAGTGACATCTCCAGACTTTGTCTCCGGAGATCAACGTAACCTCCAGAGGAGGACCACTGGGCTGAGGTTTATTACTTTCTTTGATGTTTGCAAAATGATTATTGTGTGTGTGTGTGTATATATATATATATTTTTTTTCTTTGATTATTGACATTTGACATGATTGTTTGGATTTTTTTTTTTTTTGGTGTTACTCATCTCTACTTAGTATGTTTTTCATTTCTCTAACTTTTTCTACATATGGAGTGCAGTTCTAATAACTTTTCTCATGTCTTATTGGCTAATTCTAAGACTGCAACAATTCTGGATTGGTTTAGTTTGACTGGTTTTCTTCTAATTCTGGGCCGTATTTTTTGTTTTGCTTACTTGGTGCATTTTGACTGGATACTAAACATTGTGAGTTTTATCTGATTTCATGCTAGATATAAAAAATCCCTGTTTTATTCTGATACATGATGAAGCTACATAGACCAGTTTTTTATTTTTGTTGTTGTTCTTGCTTTTACGATTTATTAGGTAAGACCAGACCAATGTTTAAACTGGAGCAAATTATTCTCCCTTTGGAAGCATTTTTCCGAGTGTTCTGACGAATGCTCCATGAGTTACGAGGTTTTCCTATCTGGCTGGTTCTTCTCCGGGCTCCGGGTGAGCTCTGCATACCGTTCCCGTTATTCATTTCAGGCTGTTCTTTCCTTGGTGTGGGGTGGTTTTCTCATGTATTATGCAGATCTGGACTCGGCTAGTCAAGCCTCTGCTGCCTCCTCTCTGGTACTTGGCCCACAGATTCTAGCCACCTCAGTCTCCCTGGGTGCACTCTGCTTTCTAAACTCTGGGAGTCCTCCATGCTTTGCAGGGGATCCCCCAACCTGTGGCTCAGTCTGGAAGTTCTCCCAAGGCCTTGCACTGGTCAGCCTGGGTGCTCATCTTGGTTCCAGCTTGCCTGACGTCCAAGCTGTGAAAGACTCTGATTCATGGACTTTGCCAATAATTTAACAGTTGTTTCGGGTATCCCTTTATTCTAGGTTGATCAGAAGTGCAAGACTATGTAAATACATATTGTAAATCTAAAAAAAAATGGGTATGCTTTTAGAAAAATATAACCTGCCAAATTCACCTGAGCAACTAGAACGTATAAAGAAACGTGACACCTAAACAAATTGAAACACCAATCTATGCAGAAATTAACATCAGGATTAGACAGTGTTTATAAATTATTCAAGGAGCAGATATTTCCAGTCTTAAACCAAATGTTTTAAGATGAAGAAATTCTCTCTAATTCATTTTGCAATACTAATATAACCTTGATGACAAAACCATTCAAAGACAGTAAGAAAAAATAAAATTTCAAGCCAATCTTGCTTTAAATGCAGATGTGTGGAATCTAAATCCAGCAATGTGTATTTTTAAAAATTTAAATGAAATTAAATTTTGTCATGCTATCTCAGATTCTTAAGTGATTTATTATCGTATTTAGAATCTGAACTCCTTACTGTGTCTCGCAGCTCCTTACTGTTGCCCCTCTGGTTTTTCCTGCCCTCTTCCTCTCGTTCCTCACTTCCGTCTCACTATCCATCAAACTCAGCTGTTTCACTGTTTCTCAACTCTGGCTTTTTATCTTTGCTCTTTAGAACATTTTCAGTCATGACTTCATTGACTGAGCTCTCTGTCTCCCTCTTTCCTCCTTAGCGTCTCCCACAATGCATTGGCAATCTCAATTGACCTGTGTCGAATTTCACAGATTTTTTTTTTCCTGCCTGTTTGAATCAGCTGTCAAATCTCTCCAACGCACTTTTCAATTCAGTTATTGTATTTTTGAACTCCAGAATAACTGGTTCTTTTAATAGTTCCTTTTTATATTCTCATTTTGTTCATTTATTTCCCCAATTTCCTTTAATTCTTTGTCCATGTTTTCCTTGAGTTATTTACATGTGTTGAAAACAGTTATTTTAAAGCCTTTGACAAGTTTGTCCTGTTTTTTTTTTTTTTCAGGTTCTCTAAGTTATTGATTCCTTTGAATGGGCCATGTTTTCCTGTTCCTTTTTATGCCTTGGGACTTTTTGTTGAAAACTGGGCATTTGAGGGAGCAGTCGCTTCCACCTGCCTTTGCAGAGTGGCTCCATTTAGGAGAAGACTTTCACCTACAGGTCCTGCTTGGTCCTGTGGATGTGCCCACACTCCCCTCTTTACCCCTGGGCATGGCTGCCTTCCAATGGTGTGCTTGGCTTGACTCTCACCCCTGCTTCTCGGGGCCTCCCTTACCCCTGTATTCCTCAATCAGGGGTCTCTTGCCCTGGGAGTCTGTGTGTCTAGGGACTGCTGTGGTTTTCACCAACCAGACCCATTGCTTCCATGGCTTAATGCCATCTGAGTTCTGAGCTTCTTTGGATTGTCTGAGCTCTGAGTTAGGCAACAGGAGGAACTGTCACTTAGACAGTATGGATAGGTTAAAAAGGGGCAAATTTGGTTCATGGGAAGAGGTTGGGGGCCAGGCAACTTTTTCCTTCCAAACTGTTGCTACACTGGGAAGAGGGTGGAGCAAGGGTGAGTTTAAAACCATAACATTTCCCTATTGTTTTGAATGTAGCTTTTTCTTGACTTGGCATTTATTTAGTTGCTGTAGATCTTCAAGTTCAAGAACTCCTATCAAGTTATTTTATTCAATTTCTTGTTGTTTATTTAATGTTTCTGAGAGGAAAAGAGTGCTTGGAGCTTGGAGGTCGCCTCCTGTTTGATGTCTGGCACTTTCAATCCCATCTTGATATGCGCCTTTCAGAGGTCACCGACTAACATAGATTTGTAAGTTTTTGATGGATTTTGCCTTTTCCCTGAACACAGAGGCACTGGAGTTTGGGCAGACGAATAACATGATCTGATTAACATTCAGACAGTGTTTCTGCTGGCTGTTCTCACGAGAGTAGCCTGAATGGCATCAAGAGAAAAAATAAGCAAACCCGTGAGAAGGATATCGCAATAGTCCAGGCAAGAGGGCTCGCTGGCCAGGACCAGGGTTGAAGCAGTGGATGTCGTAAGGGTCTGAGTGTATTTTGTAAGGAGAGTTGACGGCGTCTGCTGACAGGTAGGATATTAAGAAAAACAGAAAACTGGGAGATTGGGATTGCGGGTGGCAGAAAAGAATGAGGAGGTGGGGGGAATATCAGGTGCTCAGGTTTGTTTTTGTTCTTTTGTGGTGCCGAGGTTAGAATACAGGGCCTCACACATGCTAACTGCTCTAGCGCTGAGCTATATCCCCAAGTCCTTTTTATTTTATGTTGAGACAAGATCTCACTAAGTTGCCCAGACTGGCGTTGAACTTGTGATCCTCCTGCCTCAACCTCCTGAGTAGCTGGGATTGTAGGCACGCACCAGCAGGAACTCAGTTTTAAACCTGATGATTTTGAAATGTCTATCACACTTACAAATGGGGACTTGCACATGTGCTCTGCATGGGGGATGTAAATTTTGGACAGCAAAAGGATGGCAGTTAAGCCTAGACTAGAAGTAGTTCCACAGGGAGTAAGCATAGCTGGAAGAAAATTATCCAAGGACAGAGCTCTGGATGTCCCAGTGTTTAGAGTTCAGGAAGATGAGGAGCCAGCAGAGGAATGTTAATGAAGGTAATCACAGAAAGACTTTCACAACAGTCTTAGTTTTCTGATTTATTTCCTTGAGAGAACTATCTACAATCGTTCTCATGGAATTTGTTTATAATTATTAGGTTTTGTAGTACATTCACATAGCTAATTATAGTCATGCTAGCAGTTACAGGATTAAAACCTGCCAAGTGAATGAATTGCAAAAAAGCATTACTTATATTTATCAGTCCCAGAGACAGAGATTTCAAGTCCCTATAATAACTTAAAAATTCTTTGTTGGTATTATGTGCAAACCACGGATATGTACACATTTATATATATATATATTTATACACATACACACACACACACACATATATATACATATATACATAAACATACATATGTATATCTTTTAGCATTCTGCAGAGAAATAAACCAATAGGATATATATACACATACATACTATACACACACACACACACACATATATGTATGCACACACACACATATGTATGTATGTGTGTGTCTGTACATATATATGTATATATGATTTATTATAAGAATTTGGGTCAATCAGTCACGGAGGCTCAGTCCCAGTCTGTGGTCAGTCATCTGGGCACCCAGGAAAACCCATGCTGTAATGTCTGTAAAAAGCCAGCAAACTCAACACCCAGGAAGAGACAGTGTTTCAGTTCAAGTCCAAAGGCAGTCCCACAGGGTTTCTTCCTGCTGAGCCCTTTTGATCCTACTCAGGCCTCCAATGGATGGGGTGAGGCCCTCCCACTGTTCTAGATGTCCTAGAAGGTCTTGCCCCCGTGCCCAGTGACCCTGGAAAAGCCAGAGGACTCTTGGGGAAGACTGGGAGAAAGATGTTCCAGTATGAATTTTAGTAGTTCAATGGAGTCCTTTTTTAAGGGGTCCTAGTCTGCCCTCTATTCAAGGAATTCTAGGTCTGTGAACTAGCTGAAGTTCTATCTTCAATTCAAGGTAGACTTTTCTACCCTTGACCTTGGACTTTTTTTTCATTTTTAAAAAATTTTAATTTGTTATATGTGATAGCAGAATGCATTATAATTCATATCACACATATAGAGCACAATTTTTCATATCTCTGGTTGTACACAAAGTAGAGTCACACCATTCGTGTCTTCACACATGTACTTAGTGTAATGATGGCCATCTCATTCCACCATCTTTCTTACCCCCATGCTCCCTCCCTTACCTTTTCCCCTTTGCCCTATCTAGAGTTCATCTAATTCTCCCATGCCCCCCCCCATCCCACCCTACATTATGAATCAGCCTCCTTAAATCAGAGAAAACATTTAGCATTTGGTTTTTTGGGATTGGCTAACTTCACTTAACATTATATTCTCCAACTCCATCCATTTACCTGCAAATGCCACGATTTTATTCTCTTTCACTGCTGAGCAATATTCCATTGTGTATGTATGCCACATTTTCTTTATCCATTCATCTATTGGAGGGCATCTAGGTTGGTTCCACAGTTAAGCTATGTGAAGTGTGCTGCTATAAACATTGATGTGGCTGTGGACCTAGGACTTTTTCACTCATAGAGATCAAGTAAGAATTTACTAGGTTCATATCTATTTCACTTTTAGGAACACCACCGTCAACTCGCCATGCGAGAGTCAGACCAGGCATTCTGAGAGCGGCTTTGTCTCTGCTGTCCATGATGGTAGCCATACCTGCCTTGTTTCCATCAGTCTGGTGCCCCTGTGTGGCCTCTTCCTCCCTGGGACCCAGTTACTCCCAGTGCATGTAGATTTCTCCATTCAGTGATCCCAGAACTCATTGTGAGAAACTGATGTGACTCCATTTTTAAAAATAAATAAATAACAGCAGCTTCTACCTCAAGGCTTGTCCTAAGGAAGGGGGCATGACCCTTGTCCTTGGAAAAACCCACAGAGCACTCCTAAGCACATATGCGCCCTGCTGAGTTGTTTGTCTGAAAATAACAGGAGAGGTCTGAGGCACCAGGTGTCCCTGACTCAGTCAGGCTAGGTGAGGACCCATAGCAACCCCCCTAGCAACCTCCAATCAGCATGAGACAGAGAAAAATACCTGGGATGCCAGATGACCCCCCAGTAGTTTATGGTGGTGGATAACATGTTGGGAAACCATGTAGATTAGCACGTACACCCCTCGTGTCCTAAACCAATCAGTTCAAAGGAATCCCCCTCTGGTACTAACCAATCACCCTACCCAACTTGTTCCTGCCAGTGAATGTGCTAATCAATGTTAAGAGTTGTTGTTCGACTTTCCCGTGGTATGGAAAGATTTGCTGTGTGATGTTGTGACGTATAGAGTATCCCCCCAAAACCTATAAAATCTCACTGAACAAAGAACCGAGACTCACTCCTTGGGATCTCTACGCTGGGAACGGTTGTGAGTCCAGGATTGAGCTTGCAATAAAGACTCTTGTGCATCGGATTCGGCTCCTGAAGGTCTTTTGGGGTCCCACGAATCTGGCATTACAATTGCAAAATACAGCCTACAGAGAAGACCAACCATACCTCTTCCGGGATGTGTTTCTCACTGTTGGGTGACAGGTATGTCTTCTGGCCCTGTCCAGTGTAGGCGAGTGCTCCCCCATGATGACTGCACTCTCACATTCCAATTTCCCTAAGTCTTTGGAGCCCTTCTCTTAATTAATCCAAGACACGGTTCTCACATTTCCAATTTACTTTGGGTCCATGTTCAAGCCAGCCAACCAAACTGCTAGCATCCTTTCTAACTCCCTGGGCTGCAACCGTAAGTGTGACCTGGGTCTTGTCTCCATGCATCTTTATGTTCCTTTCACCATTATCTCATACCCTTAATACCCATTCTTACACACGTTCCCCAGATTTCTGTTTGTATAAATTAGAAACTCAAGTTATTCTTTTGGAGTGCAGCACCCTTCCTCCTGGGTCCTTTTTGTATCTCATCTGTAGGGGCTCAGGAGGACTTGGTGCTAGTTATGGGTCTGGAGGTAAAGGGGAGTAGTGTGGGTGGGCCCCAGGGACCTGGGCCTTGTCTTGTGCTAAGAGCCATAGCCAAGTAGTATGATGCATGGCCTTTTTGGTTGAAAGGTGACACCAGCAAGCCATTGAGATGATATGATTATGTTAAGATCTGCATTCATGTGGATATTAGACCCTTGCTGTCCACCTCGGCCTGCTACGGGACTCCTGGAGAGTTCCCATTGGTTGGGGAAGTGTGGTAGGAGGGAATTCCGGAGGAGGGATTTCCTGTTGGAGTGTGTGCCGGGGAGAACGCCACGTGTGTGGGTCGGGATATTTCCTGAGAGCATACAGGGCATTGGTGGGAGTTTCAAAATAAAGTTTGTTCCTGTTTGAGTGGCTCGTGATTTTGTGCCCAGCCAGACTGCGGCAGTCTTGCACAGCCAGTGCCTCAGGAGAGGTCATCTCAGCTTCCTCAGGCAAATTCAGAGCCAGTCCACTCAGACAAGGGTGGGAAGGCTGCAAGGGTGACTCTATTGTGAGACTCCTCTACTGGGAATGAAGACTTATCAAATTTAGGGGCTTATGGTGCCCAGTTTCATTAGGGTCTTCCTGCACATTTCCATGCCCTCTCAGCAAATGCTGTCACTTTAACAAAAGAGACCCTCAGAGACTGGAAGTTCAGTTTGTGTTGTCATTCTGCCAGTCACAGGATAAGAATCTGAGTCTAATTGTCGGCAACCTCAGCCTGCAGCTGAGATACAGATATCCTTCAGGCACACAGAGAAGCCTTCAGATAATTTGTGTGGTTTTTAAGCTAAGCATTCAAATCTCCGATCTTATCCTTTTCTTTTCCCATTTGATCCTATGATATTAGGTGAAACCAGACAATCTCATTACGTTAATTTGCCAGACGTGTTCAAAGCTATCATAGACAAAGTCACCCACACTGGTGCTTCTTGTAAGTGTTTGATTAGAAATATCCATTGGTGATATTTTGTGTGTTGTTATTGTCAGATCATTTCAAAGACTATCAATGCTCTTTTTACTACTGAAAATAGGTAATTAGTGTCTTTAAATAAATCAAATTAGAAAGACTATTTTGGAAACCCAAGAATCAATTCAAAGAACTCATCCTTAAAATTATGTTCCCCTAGAATCACCCTCAGTACCAAGACATGCATCAGTCAGGGTTCTTCAGAGGAGACACATCCCCAAATGTGCAGTCGACAAGCTGGAGACCCAGGAGCGCCACTGGTGTAGTTTTGGCCTGAAAGCTGTCAGATTTGAAACACAGAAAGAGCCAATGTTTCATTTCGAGTTAAAAGACAGGAAAAAGACTAATGTCTATAACTGAAGGTAGTCAGGCAGGAGTTTCCTCTTACTCCGTCTTATTCAGTTCAAGATAGGCCTTCATCTGATTATATGAGGCCCACCCACATTAGAGAGGGCAATCTACTGATTCAAATGTTAATCTCATCCAGAAACATCCTTACAAACAGACTGTCCCAGAATAATATCTGAACAAATATCTGGGCACCTCATGGTCCAGTCATTCCTATATGAATATATTTTCTATATCTATATACATCATAATTTACATAAGCACTACCTGCAATTCTTTCATAGAACACATTACTAGCGCTGTAAGAAAGGGCTTGCCATGTGGAGCAGATTCCCACTGCTGACCACCTTCACGTGCTGAGGCTTGGAGAAAGCTGCCCCACACATAGCAAGAAGTAACACTCCCAAGTTAACTTTTTACTCCATTGTTCTGTATCTAATTGTCTGATTAATCGCAGATTGTAAAAGTCTAACTAAATCTCATTTCAAACATATTCGCATATAATAACTCGAAAAGGACTTTGGCAATCAGTGTTGTGTCACACAAAGAGGTTTAAGCAAGCAATACACCGTGCTTACTTGGGGAGGTGGGTGTATACATCTCACTGTGTATCTTTTGAATTCAGATTAAAATCTGGGTCAGTGGGAGCCTGGTAGGAAGCCAGTGGCAGAGCTGTCATATACAGACGATTCTTTCCATTTTAAAGATGGGAAATCGGGCCGAGTGATTTTACCTGTGTGCTCTGCCAGCCGACGGCAGAGGGAAGCGCAGAACTTTGCAGGCTGGACAAACCTTCCATTGCAGTTCCTCAGACTTCCTGGCTCAGATTTAATGACCCAATGTTCAATGGAAAGTCCTGGCTTAGCAAATAATCCCTACAGAGACCCTGTTGTGATGCCAATTAAAAAGTTCTTCCTGGTCACCTTTTTGTTCTCCTTGCTTTCTTAGAAGAACTTTCTGCATGGCTTGCCTGGAAGGGATTCATTCCAACCCCACGCAGATCCTCCTGGTGTGGCACAGCTGTGGGAGCTCACTGGTGATGGGTCCCAGGGCGCACACTGCCCTTTCCCTCCACTGAGAAACTGTGCGTCTGCATTCAGTTTTGTTAATCATTTTTTTTCTGATTATGAAAAAGGAATATGAGCTCATTATAGGAAATGATAAAAGCATAGTTGTTGGGAAAAGTATAAACGGCAGCTGTACCCCAGAGAAAAAACCCCAACATGGCGCCTAAGGACTTCTTCTTCCTACCTTCTTCTTCTCTGCAGTGGCGCGAAAAGTTCCTGCCCCTGTGAACTCTCCCGCTGGCGCCAATTTCAAATCTCGCTGGCGGGGAACCTCAGCCCCAATGAGAACTAATTCCTGGGCACAGGGAGCTGATATCTGGAAGAACTTGCCAATAAACGGGTGGCCTGCCATTTATCTAAGCCCTACCATCTCCCCTTTAGTTCTATATAAGCACACAGCTTTTTGCAATAAAATTGGAATTCTCCCGGCGAAGTGTATTTACGTGGGGAATTCTTTCAATAGTGAAGATAACAAAAATTACATGCATTCCCCAAAACACTGTTAAAAATTTCCATTCTCGTTTTCTCGGCTTATTTTAAACATATATTGACAAAATGAGTGTACACACATTCACACGCACACACAACACACACACCACAGTATGCTGGAGTGTAAGTTGCTCCGGGTTAGAGATGTTCTCTATTTTATTTGTTATTGTTCTCTGTATCCTACATCAATGTCTGGCATTTAGTAGATTCCTAATAAATGTCTGTGAAGGAACAAATTAAAGTATAAAACTTTTTTTTTTAAATACAGGGTTAACATTTCCCCATATTATGACATAACCTTTCATGGCATTTCTTAAAAATATTTTAAGGCATAACTTAATATACATTAAATTGTACCTGTATTAAATATATAGCTCAATTAACATTTACATACATGTACATTCACTACCCCCTCCCTAATCACCCCACAGATTCCTTCTCATTCAACATCTTCATCACCAGGAACCTCCATTTGGTCTTTAATTAGCAAAGATTATTTTTGCCTGCTTTTGAACTTTGCATGGATGGACATTTTTAAAAGTACTCTTTTGTATGTGCCTTTTTTTTTTTTTTTTTTTTTTTGAGTACTGGGCCTTACACACACTAGGCAAATGCTTAACCACTGAGCTACATTCCCAGCCCTTCATTTTAGTATAAAGACAAGGTCTTGCTCAGTTGCCCAGACTAGCCTTGAACTTGCCACCCTCCTGCCTCAGTCTCCCCAGTAGGTAGAAGTACAGGCACACACCACCAGGCCTGGCTGGATCTGCCTTTTTTCACACAACCTAATTTAAAAGCATCACGCATATTGTTGCAGTATCAGTGACTCTTCTTTGTTGTTGCTGTGGAGTGTTCTGCTTTGTAAATACACCAGGATTTCTTATATCCATTCTCCTGTTGACAGATGCTTGGATGTTTCCAGTTGTAGAACTATTATGAATGAAGTCACTGTGAACATTGTCCTATGAACCTTTCTTACCTCCCTTGGGTACTAAGCGACGTATCTCAGGTTAGGTACATGCTTAGGCTTAGGAGCCAGATCATTTTCCAAGGTGGTGGTGAAAGACCCCAGCCCCATAACCTAAGGCCCGATTATGAAAAGTAGAAAGTATGCAGTAAACAGGTGAGCTCACCACATGACCTGTTAGAAAGGGCACCCTGCCCATATCACAGGACATGCTTGAGCAAACTGGGATCATAAGCGGGAAAAGGGAGGAAACAAAATGTAAACCTATGAAATTAATGAGTTTTTCGGGAACCTATAGTGAAAAACAAGTTTATCATAGTGAAAAACAAGTTTATCATAGTGAAAAACAAGTTTACCCTTTAAGTGACATGTATGCTGGATTCAAAAACACCTGTTATTGTGCTAGGTGGAAAACAACTCCTTTTTCCCTATAAAAGATCTGTACCCCAAAGCCCGGTGTGCCAGTTCACCAAAGCTTCGGCTGAGGTTTTGCTGTGCACCCGCAGGCGCCTGTGTATTAATAAACTTGCCTCTTGCTTTTGCAGCCAGTGTGACGCTAGTTCTCTTTTGGACGGGGGATTTGAGGGTCCAGGGGTCTTTCAGTGGAAGCAATCGACACCCTCCCAAGTGGTGTAGGAGATTGGAGTTTTCCACACTCCTCCCGAGGCTGGGATTTCTCAGTCTGCAGTTGCTGGGGTAAGTGGGGGCGCCACTGTAGTTCTTATGATGGGTAAAGGTGCTGAGCTCTCTTCCTGTTCACTGCCGGTGCAGATTGTTGAAGTTATTTCTTTTGATGAACAGAAGTTTTTAACTTTAATAAAATCCAATTTATCAATTCATTTTCTTCAAGAATTTAAGTGTTCTGCTTCTGTGAGTTTTATCTCTTCTAAGGTTATTAAGCTCTCGGTATCTTCTTCCAGAAGCTCAAAAGTTTCACCTTTTACATTTAAGGTCTATGATTTACCACAAATTAATATTTGTGTATGGCGTTAGCTAGAGGTCAAGATTCATTTTTCCACATGCGTGAGTCAGCTTTTTCATTCAAATACTTGACAAGAACAACTTAGAGGAGGGAAAGTTTACTGGGGGCTCATGGTGAAGCCAGATTTAAAGTTAGGTAGTCAGGGTAGTTAGGTAAATCGGGTCTAATACCGAGTGAACTCTAAAATGGAGGCCATGCTGGGAATGACTCAGGGAAAACACAGGACAACTCATGGAATGTTAATGAAGTCCCGAAAAGGCCCTAGGCCAAAGTCCACCTCAAAGAAACAGCCCCCAACAGATTTGGAGATAGCCCATCCCAGAGAAGTGATAAGGCCATCCCAAAAGTCCTTCCTGCCCGTTTGGCCCACCTGTGTCCTAACCCTTCCCACCTACATTCCATCACCAAAACTACAAAAAGGGGAGACAACCGCACTTCCACGGATTCCACCTCTTGGGTCCCCTTCTTCCTCCGGGAGAAGTCTTTTCTGCTGTCCTGTAATAAACTTCTAATTTCTACTCTGATCTTGCCTCGGCGTGCTTCTCTGGTGTTATCCTTCAACATCGGGGAAGCCAGGACTCGTCACCGGTCAACAGCGGTAACAATGGTTTCAGGGGTTCCGCTCCGTAGATGGTGACTCCATTGCCCTGGGCCCAAGGTGAGGCAGCACATCATGGAAGAAGGGCCAGTGGGGGGAACTCTCAGGGTGAGGCAGTGTCAGGAAGCAGAGAGGGGAAGTGGGGTGGGGGGGACGGCAGGGCAGGTGAACCCTTCCAGGAACCCCCCACAGCGGCCCATCTCTCCACCAAACCCCACCTGCCCACAGTTACCACCCAGTCAGTCCATTCAAACTGGGATGGGCGATTAGGTGACAGCCTCCGGATCCAGTCATTCACATTCCGGCCTTAACCGGAGCTTCTGGGGAACACCTCCTAACCAAACCAGGACACCAGCAGACCTAATTGCTCCTTCTCCGTTTCTGAAAAGATCTTCCCCTTCTCCCTGATTTTCACTGGTGTCTTTTAGTAAACCGCCCAGCTGCGTGCTCTGGGTCCATTTCTGGACTCTCTTTTTGGCTCTGTTGGTCTATTTGTCTTTGTGCCATTACAGCGAGCATCATTTTTAATGGTTGCAAAGCTTATTTTATTTTTTATTTCCCCCATTGTTAGCTATTTAGTTACCAAACTTCTCTTTTATATGCATGAATGCCCCTAGAAGACTTCCTGCAAGCCTGCGGCTCTTTTCATATGGTAAATCACAACCAGAATAGCTAAATCTAAGGAATGTACATATTTTAAGTGTTTCCTATTTATTTTCAAATTACTATCCAAGAAATAGGTTAAGTTAAGCTCCTCCCAGCATTTCAGGACAAGGTACCTTTCGATCAATTCCTACACGTTTCTTTTTAAAAAAGGAGAACCTGGGGTTGAGGATAAAGCTCAGTTGTAGGCCTTCCTTATGGACAAGGCCCAGGGTTCAATCCCCAGCAACACAGCAAAGAAAAAAAAATCTGTCAGTTTATATTTGAGTTGGGGGGACTGTTTCTTAATATTTGTTGGTTTTTACCTTTTGGGTTACTAGTGTGCCAAGGATTGATTTAAAAACATGAATATATTCAATGGCTATTTGTTTTCTACTTTTTTACATTATGTGATTATTGTCACAAATATCCACGAGAGACACATCTCTGAGTTCAAGTGAAGGTTTATTGACAGAGAATCTCTGCCAGGCTGCTACCTTGCTAGAAAAATCTTCTTAACTATACAATCAAGTACAATGGAGTAGTTAAAAAATAACCCTCTGGTTCTGTGATTGTTACTTGGCATCTTTGCTGTGGTTTCGTAGTTAGGGATTCTTTCGGGGTGGGCTTAGGGGGAAGGTCATGCCTGGGTGGGCAGGTGCTGATTTTCAAAATGGAATTACTTTGGCCTAAGGACCTAACAATTACCTACTTTTTCTATTTTCTACTGGGATACTTATCTTTCTGTGTGTTGGAAAGAATATTTAATGTAATAACATTTGTCTATATTTATTGAACATTATTTTCATTTTTTAAATTTAAAATATTTTTTAAAAATTAAAGGGCAATTTTTAGTGTTTATATTTTTCAGCTTATTCTTTCAATTCATCTCTTTCATTATAAATTTGTCCCTGGCATCATGATTATAAAATCCTTTTCCATTCTAAAGTGATCAAATATTCATATATATTTCCTTTGATGTTACTTAGGATTTATATTATAAATTCTAAGAAACCATAAATGTCATCTTCATTCAAATTTAGTGGCATTAAATTTCATATTATTAATTAATTAGTTAATTCACTTTTTAGTATGGAGATTGAACCCAGGGGCACTTACCCACTGGTCACATCCCCAGCCCTTTTTATGTTTTGGTTTGAGACAGGGTCTCAAGGAGTTGGCTTAGAACCTCCATAAGTTGCTGAGGCTGGCTTTGAACTCGAAATCCTTCTGCCTCAGCCTCCCTAATTACTGGGATTACAGGAGTGTGCCACCGCACCTGGCCATACTATTATTTATAATTTAAAAAAAAATCCCTATTTTACCTGTATTCCTATTTTGTTTTCATTTGTAAAAATCTCACCCTTCCTAGCTTTTCTGTTAATAATCACTTTTTTTTTTTGTCTTTTCAAAGTATCAGCTTTTCTTGTATATCCTTCTTCTTGTTCCTTTAGTTGATTTCTTGTGTTATCTTTAGTACTTTTTCTGCTTCCTGAGGATTTGTAAGGATCCGGCGAATCGTTGGAGAAAGAGACCACAAGAGACCAGCTTCATGCAATGGGCAGGAGGGAGTTTATTGAAGAGGATCCTAATTCAGCACGCTGAGGCTCAAGGCTCACTCAGGAAGGGAGAGCGGCCCAGAGCCCAGAGCAGAGGTCGAGCAGAGCTTAAGTACACTTTTTGGAGAGGGTGGAGGGCTTTGCATACATCAGAACAAATCATCATGAGGCGCAGGAAAATTGAACAACAACTCTGAGACGTGATTAGTCCATTCATTGGCGGGAACAGGTCGGGCGGGGGTGATTGGTCACTCCTAAGCGGGGTACACATTCAAACTGATTGGTTCGGGCCCTGTGACAAACTGCACAGGGCCCTAGGCTGAATGGCCAGTAGGGCGTTGTCTTAACTATCTCAGGAATTTCAGGTTCTGGGTGTAGCAGAGGAACTTAACAATACCTGGTCTTTTACATTTTAATTCAGGCTTTTGCAGCTTAGAATCAGCTTAGAAATTTTACCTTTACAGATTTACACTGAAGACATTTTCGAAATTTGATGTTTAGCTCATCATTGCAATTGTTTTTCTTTTCAAAATGGGCATTTAGTGTGCATGTTGACCTCTAAGGTTGCTTAAACTTCATATCACAGCTTTCAGATTTTTATTTTAAAATTCCATTTCATGGGGCTGGGGCTGTGGCTCAGCGGTAGCGCACTTCCCTGGAATGTGTGAGGCACTGGGTTCGATCCTCAGCACCACATATAAGGAAATAAAAAAATAAAGATCCATTGAGAACTAAAAAATTAAAAAAAAAATTCCATTTCATTTCTCCAATTACTAGTGAATTATTTGGAAGAATGTTCTTTAGTTTCTAAATGGACACATATCGGAGCCATCCTTTATTTATTTCTCCTCGTGTCATGGTATTGTGGTCAGAGGATTTTGTTGTACAAAGCTAGCCTGAGGGGCTGGGGATGTGGCTCAAGCGGTAGCGCACTCGTCTTGCATGCGTGCGGCCTGGGTTCTGTAAGGGTCCGGCGAAACGTCGGAGAAGGAGAGACCACACGAGACTAGCTCCATGCAATGGCAAGGGGGATTAATTAGGGATCCGTTCCAGCGCGCTGGGGCTCCGTGCTCACTCAAGAAGGGAGAGCAGCCCAGAGCCCAGAGCAGAGGTCAAGCAGAGCTTAAGTACACTTTTTGGAGAGGGTGGGGGGCTTTGCATACATCAGAACAAATCATCATGAGGCGCGGGAAAATTGAACAACAACTCTGATACATGATTAGTCCATTCATTGGCGGGAACAGGCTGGGCAGGGGTGATTGGTCACTTCTAAACTGGGTACACATTCAAACTGATTGGTTCGGGCCCTGTGACAAACTGCACAGGGCCCTAGGCTGAATGGCCAGTAGGGCGTTGTCTTAACTATCTCAGGAATCTGGGTGTAACAGAGGAACTTAATAATACCTAATCTTTTACATTTTAATTCAAGCTTTCCAGCTTAGAAACTTTACCCTTTCAGTTCGATTCTCAGCACCACATACAAACAAAGATGTTGTGTCTGCCGATAACTAAAAAACAAATATTAAAAATTCTCTCTCTCTCTCTCTCCCTCTATCACTCTCTTTTTTTTTTAAAGAGAGAGTGAGAGAGGAGAGAGAGAGAGAGAGAGAGAGAGAGAGAATTTTTAATATTTATTTTTTAGTTCTTGGCGGACACAACATCTTTGTTGGTATGTGGTGCTGAGGATCGAACCCGGGCCGCACGCATGCCAGGCGAGCGCGCTACCGCTTGAGCCACATCCCCAGCCCCTATCACTCCCTCTTTAAAAAAAAAAAAAAAAGCTAGCCCGACACATGGTTGGTGTTTGTGCACATCCCCATCTCTGGAAGGTTTTATAATATCTAATTGCTGCCTTGAGTTTTCTATTCATGTCACTAAGAGAATGCTTGCTCAGGGTGCTGTTCAACTCTGCGATTAGTGATCTTTGGTCTGCCAGATCTATTAATTACTGAGAGAATTGTGTTAAAACCTCCAAATGCAAATTTTTCACTTACCATTTTCTACGTGTAACCTTGAGAAATATTATTTTGTATATTTGGAGCATACATATAGAATTAGCTATATATGATTAGAGTTGTTAAATCTTTGTGATGAATTTTTTTTAATTGTTAAGTAATATTTTTTTTCTTCTCAATAAAGTCTATTTTACTTTTAACCATTGGAACAACATCAGTTGTCTGTTGGTGAATTGCCTGGTGTGTGATTTGTGTGTATCTGTGTATATTTTAACTGATCTACTTTTAACATCTATATGCCATTTTATTTTAATTATGTCTCTTATAAATAGCACATATTTAGTGTGGATAGAAAACAGTATATATTTTATATTCCATGTGATAAAAATTGTGTATTTCTATGTCTTATTTTAATTTTTAGCATTCTTGAACCTGTTCCATTTACTCAAGCTTAGTGAAGAGTCAAAGGTTTATCTTTGAAAATACAGATATTTCAAATTTAGGTTAAAAGAAAGATCCAGATTCTGACAATAATGATCTGACAGTAGCCCTAGATTTGGGTAATTTTCCCCAGTATCTTTAGGATTAGGTCATGCTGACCATGTGATATTTGAGTTCATTCTTTTGCCTTTTAGCAGGTACGCAGAAAGTTAAGCAGCCTCCATAGACTTATAAAAATTTTAAGATTTTTATGTATATATAGTTCCAAGATAATTGATACAACAATTATATCAGCAAAATTTTATCTTACGGCATTATTTTTCTCTAATAATTATCATCTACTTACCAAAGCATCCTTACTCCCTGGGGGTCTCCTGGCGCTGCTCTACACTAAGTAGGACTGGGCACAACTTCAGTTTACTCTTTCTCTGCTCTGGAGGTGAAGTCTGAAGTCAAGGTGTGGGTTGGATGCACTACCTGGGAAGCACTCTAGGAAGATCTGCATCTTTGCCTCTTCTGCTTCTGTTGGCTGTAGGCCCTCACTGGCTGTGGTCACATCACAAGAGGCAATGTGGGTTTCTGTGTTTGTCTGTCTCCAAACTCCTTCCAACCCTCTCTTGTAAGGATGCATATGATTGCATTTCGGGTGCACCCAGATGATTAGCATAAGCGCTTCCTTTCAAGATCCTTAGCTTGATTGCATCTTTTGCAATATAAGGCTGAGATTAATTCTTCTGTCACATAAGATGATGTTACTGGCCCTGGAGATTAAGATGTGGATATATTTTCCTGGGGCCACCAATAAGCTTACCGCGCAACCTAACAGATTGCCAGCCTAGTTTGTTATTCTAAGTTCTAATCACTGAAACCAACTTTAAAACTTTAGAATTAAGGATTAAACCATCAAAGTCATCTAATGCTTTCAGAAACCCCAGGGTAACTAGAGAGAGCCTCATAATTTCCTGGTCTTTTTCCTTTTGGAGGTTGGTGTCTTTGAACATGAAGAGATGATGCTTCACACAGGTGCTGTGTTCTTGGAGCAGCTCTGAACAGCACCAGCCTCATCGGGATGAGGGGGCGGCGGTGTCTAACCTTTGCACCTGCACCATTCCTGGTAATGCTCCCTTCACCTGCTGGCTGATGCCAAAGGTGAGTGTGCTGGAACCTGCACAGGTGACTCTAAATGTGTGATGCAGAATAAATAACGGATATTGTCTCCTCTGTTGGAAAGAAGCAATGATGTGAGGGCGGGAAGTGCCCCTGTGAGGGGCAGAGCTTTGAGGAAACAAGTGCATTCCCCGGGGTTGTAGTTTTGCCTGAGGCTGGCACTGGGAAGAAGGGGAATATTTCCAGGGGCGGGTGGGGCAGAGCCACTGGGCGAACATCAAAGAGCCTGATGTGCACTTGGAAGTGCCCAGCAAAATAGTTAACCCTGTTCCTTGAGTTGCTGGTTATCCTAGGCTCAAAAACCTGCTTAGATCTACAGGATCTAAGAGTAGGGACAACAAAGCTGCTGTGCCTGCCCTTCCACAGGTGGCCCTGGGAGAAGCATGCAGCTCCCTGAACCATCCAGGAGGCTTCTCTGCAGACGCTGTGGAATCCGCCCAGATTATGGTGCCAGGCCATGTTTACAAGCTCCGACAAATTCTAAAAACTGTCATCCTGCCTGATGGAAAAGTAACTTTAGATATGCTTCCTAGAAACTAAGGTGTGCTTGTTTGCCTTTCTAGGACTTAAAGACCAAGGCTTTCCTCCCCCACTGCAATTGATGAAGGTCAGTAACAGCATTGGATGAGGTAGGTTGGCAGGCCAGCTAACCGAGGCAAAATGTGAATTTCCAGCCTCAAGAAGGACAGCAGTGGGGACGTTTGGGGATCTCCAGGGCAGAAACAAGCCCCTCTTCAGGGTGAACAGAGGTCTCCACATGTGCCACTGTCTCAGGATACACCGTGTAGGCAGGAGGTGATGGCCCGGCAGCGGGTCTCTGAGCCCAGCCTTGAGAAGGGAACCATCAGAAATAGGGAAGAAGTGGTCCCCACAGGAAGGAGAGATGCTGAGGGGCTGAAAACAGACAACGCCTGCTCGGAAGGCGAGCTGCACTCTCTGGACCCTTCGAAGGACAGAGTGTGCTTTACCTGTAATGACGAGGCGGGGAGACTCTGGGGAGTGGGCACTGGGGTCCCCGCTCCACACTGCTGACCCTCTGTGGCATCTCGGGAAAGCGGGGACCCTGTGTCTGTGCTTCTATTTCTTGTGGCTTTATCTCAGCTCCCTGCCCAGCTGCCCTGAGATTGGGATGAAAGAACAGGTCTGAGAGTCCCGTGGGCTGCCGAGTGTGAGCGGGAGTGGAGGGTCACACCAGGCGGATTTCCTTTTAAAGTTTATTTTATTTCATTTTTAAAAAAATTTTATTTTTTATTTATTAGTTGCTCATGACAATACAATGATCTTGAATATTTTATTTCATTTTTAATCAACATACAACAATTGCAATATTTATACAGTGCTTTGTTACAGGTTTGCAACGTGTGATGATCAAATCAGGGTAATTAGCATTTCTAGCTCCTCAAACATTTATCATTTCTATGTATTAGGAAACGTCAGACTCTCATTCCTAGATATTTTGAAATATATAAAAATAGGCGTAGACTATAGTCACCCTGCTCTCCTCTCGAGGACCACAAGGAATCCCTCTCCTCTGACTGTCTGGATCCCTGTTATCTAAACTCTCTACCCCCATTCTCTCCCACCCTCCCCAATCTCAAGTATCTCTGTTCTACCCTCTGGTATGAGATCCACTTTTTTAGCTTCCATAAATGGGTGACATGTGGTATTTGTCTTTCCATGCCTGGCTTATGTCACTTAACAAGAAGGAGATATCTTCTGTGCCCATCCATGTTGCTGCAAATGACAGGATGGCTCTCTCTCTCTCTCTCTCTCTCTCTCTCTCTCTCTCCTCTCTCTCTCTTTTATGGCTAAACAATATTCCCTTATTCCCTGTTGTGTACATATAACAGATTCCTTATCTTCCAAAGTGGCTGCTTGAGAACAGATTCATAAGTTGAGGTTCACAGTGCAGAGTCTTGTTGTGGTCGGGGTGGATGAAGAAGACTGCTATGTGGAATCCCCCTAAAGATGTCTTACCAGCTACTTCTGATCGGACATCAAGTGTCTCTCTTTCACTGGGCTCATTCTTCATTTCTGCTCACTCCCAGGTGCCCAGCCGCTTGCTTGCTTCTGAGACTCTTCAGAAGGCAACCCTGCCTCCTTGCACCCCGGATACCACATTCCATCCTTGATGGAGACCCTTGCTAGCACCGTCATCGCCCACGCTTCCCAGGCTATTACTCAGCACTTTGCTTTGTGGCAAGACTACAGACATTCTCGAGTGGTTTCCGCGAACAGCCTTATGGGGTGTATCAGTAGCATTTCACGGTGGCAGGAATGTCGCCACAGCGCAGCTGAGGCTTTGCCCGCAGACTTGACAAATGAGGGGCTGTGTCAAGGAACACAGGAATTTATGGCACGGTGCTGATCTGGCTACTCCTCTTTCCATCAAGCTTCTTGTCAGGCTTATGGCAATTATGTAAAAGTCAAAAAAGACAAGTATTCTAAAGTAATGTTTTAATTCAGTTATTGAAAATTCAGACATGCTGAGAGGGATGGTTGGTTGGGAGCCTCGAATCGCAAGTCAGCAGAAATGGGTCTGGGATGATGCAGCATAGCTAGCTAATGCAGGGTTTGGAACGAATCACATACTGTGCAGTTCCATCCATGAAGACTACCCAGAGGGCCTTACTGTGATGTGACTGTGCAGCTCCGATCCTAAGGTGCAACAGAACACTTTGTCCCTGCAGAACATACACTCATCATTCAGAAAGTGTCGGGACTTTTGGCAGGTATAGGGTCACCAGGCAGCAGGAGAAGCCAGAATCGGAGGGTCAGAAATGTTTTGAGCAACCAAGAAAACAAGGCAAAGGCAGGTTCTAGAGTCAGAGGGAGGAGTTGCTCAGGAGAGTTGACAGATGAGCACAAGAGGACCTGGACACTGAGAAGTCCCAAAAGACAGCTGGACACAGGGTTCACCATGAAACCAGTGGCCCAGAGGTGACAAGCCCAGCACTGTCAGCCCCACAGGGGTCTCGCTCCCCTCCAACTGTTGTCGATGGGACAGGCGTCTAGGGTGATGTCAGCCCTTCCCTCTGTGCCCATCAGTTGAGTCCTGTTTCACTGTCTCCAGTGAGGAGAGCTCCCTGACCATGAGGCCCTGCCTGCCATCATGGAAGCTAAAGTAGCCAAGGGTTCACTTTCCCACCCTCCCTTGCTGTGAGGTCTCCGTCCTTCCAATGAGACTTTGCCAACCTCACACATCACCCCTAACTCTAACCAGGAGCTGGGACACACGAAGAGAGGACTGCAGAGAGGACTGCAGAGAAGAGAGGACTGCAGAGAGGACTGCAGAGAGGACTGCAGAGAAGAGAGGACTGCAGAGAAGAGAGGACTGCAGAGAGGACTGCAGAGAAGAGAGGACTGCAGAGAAGAGAGGACTGCGGAGAGGACTGTGGAGAAGAGAGGACTGCAGAGAGGACTGTGGAGAAGAGAGGACTGCAGAGAAGAGAGGACTGCAGAGAGGACTGCAGAGAAGAGAGGACTGCAGAGAAGACTGCAGAGAAGAGAGGACTGCAGAGAGGACTCCAGAGAAGAGAGGACTGCAGAGAAGAGAGGACTGCAGAGAGGACTGCAGAGAAGAGAGGACTGCAGAGAAGAGAGGACTGCAGAGAGGACTGCAGAGAAGAGAGGACTGCAGAGAGGACTGCAGAGAAGAGAGGACTGCAGAGAGGACTGCAGAGAGGATTGCAGAGAAGAGAGGACTGCAGAGAGGACTGCAGAGAAGAGAGGACTGCAGAGAAGACTGCAGAGAAGAGAGGACTGCAGAGAAGAGAGGACTGCAGAGAGGACTGCAGAGAAGAGAGGACTGCAGAGAAGAGAGGACTGCAGAGAGGATTGCAGAGAAGAGAGGACTGCAGAGAAGAGAGGACTGCAGAGAGGACTGCAGAGAGGATTGCAGAGAAGAGAGGACTGCAGAGAAGAGAGGACTGCAGAGAGGACTGCAGAGAGGACTGCAGAGAAGAGAGGACTGCAGAGAGGACTGCAGAGAGGATTGCAGAGAAGAGAGGACTGCAGAGAAGAGAGGACTGCAGAGAGGACTGCAGAGAGGACTGCAGAGAAGAGAGGACTGCAGAGAAGAGAGGACTGCAGAGAAGAGAGGACTGCAGAGAGGACTGCAGAGAGGACTGCAGAGAAGAGAGGACTGCAGAGAAGAGAGGACTGCAGAGAGGACTTCAGAGAGGACTGCAGAGAAGAGAGGACTGCAGAGAGGACTACAGAGAAGAGAGGACTGCAGAGAGGACTGCAGAGAAGAGAGGACTGCAGAGAAGAGAGGACTGCAGAGAAGAGAGGACTGCAGAGAAGAGAGGACCGCAGAGAATTCTGGGGGCGAGAACAGCTGTAGCACTACCATGTCCCCAAGGTCCTGGTGGCTGCAGGGCTAGGTCCAAATCCCACAGATGCAGTGGTGGGTGGGGAGAAGGTGTCAGGGGACTGCTAGTTTGAAGTTGGGAGCCAGTTCTGCTGTGTGATGCTGGGTGCTGTTCCTGGTCTAGCTCCCCGGATGACTTTGTGACTCTGTGAACTAGTAAATCCCCCTCTTTTGTAGTGTTGGGTTTGAACCCAAAGCCTCAAGCACACTAGGTCAGGGCTCTTCCACTGAGCTACACACCAGCCCCTAATACCTAATTTTTGAATTTTTTATTTGTTCTTTTTTACTTGTACATGACAGTAGAATGAATGTATTTTGACACATCATACATGCATAGAGTACAACTAACTTCTCATTCTTGTGGCTGTTCATGATGTGGGGTTACACTGGTCATGTATCCATATATGAACACAGGAAAATGATGTCCGATTCATTCTGCTGTCTTTCCTATTCCTGTCCCCATCCCTTCCCTTCATTTCCCTTTGTCTAATCCAGGGAACTTCCATTCTTCCCTCGAACTCACCCCAATACCTTTTTAATAATTTATTCTATAAATCAGTCAGTTTTGATTTCTGTTGCTTGATACCTAGAATTCTGCCTAATGTAGTCTTATACTCTGTGTTACAAAAAGACGAAATAAACCAATAAGCAATTGAACAAACTAAGCCCCCCAAACTAGTAAGATGGTCCTCAATAGATTTTGATTTCACTTAAAGATATTTTTATACAGGGCTGGAGATGTGGCTCAAGCGGTAGCGCGCTCGCCTGGCATGCGTGCGGCCCGGGTTCGATCCTCAGCACCACATACCAACAAAGATGTTGTGTCTGCCGAGAACTAAAAAATAAATATTAAAAAACTTCTCTCTCTCTCTCTCTTTAAAAAAAATGTTTAAAAAAAAAGATATTTTTATGCAGTAGTACAAAAGTGATATGCATTAGCAGTTAACTGGACTTCAAAATTTGGATCTTGATCTTTTTCCTGGACTAGTGACATAAAATCCTATCTGTCCTCTCACATGATGCTCGTAGCAGCTATGAACAGAGCTCCCAGTCAGCGAGGCAATCACCAGGGTAAACAACTGGCGCTCTGCAGTGTGCCTTATGGCTAAGCTATGGTGTTTGAAAAGTTAGGTGTAGTAAATGCATTTTCAACTTCCAGTGGGTTTATCAGGACAGAACCTCATCATAAGTCCAAGAGCCCCTGTCCCTGGAATAGCAGCATTTATCGATAGCTCTTGCTTCTTGAAAATATTTTCTTCCCGTTGTGCTGAGCTCTCAGGCCAAGTCTCCACAAAGCCATATGTTTCAGATCGTCCTCTACCCACACTCTCTACTGAGGCCAGATCATCACCAGGCCCTGTAGGGCTGGTGCCCAGGGTGGGAGCATCTTCCCCAGGGTCCTGGAGCCACATTGGATTGAGAGTGGACTCCAGTGTGGTATTAGACCCACCAACAGGGGGTGAGTGTTAAGGTCTGGATATGAGGTGTCCCCCAAAGTTTACGTGTGAGGTGATTCAAGGATGTTCAGAGGTGATATGATTAGATTATGAGAGTGGTCACCTCCTCAGTGCACTGCATCCACTTGCATGGTGGTAACTGGAGGCAGGTAGGATGTGGTTGGAGGAGGTGGGTCACTGGGGGCATGCCTTGGGGGTTTATATTTTGTCCCTGGTGAGTGGAGTTCTTTCTCAGCTTCCTGGTTGGCATGAACTGAGCTACTTCATTCACCAGGCCCTTCCACCATGATGTCTGCCTCACCTCAGGCCTGGAACTATGGACTCAGTCGACCAGGGAGTGGACCTCTGAAACCATGAGCCAAAATCAGCTTTTCCTCCTCCGAATTGTTCTTGTTGGGTCTTTTGGTGACGCACCACAAAGCTCACAGTGGGGTTCTTCTTGGTCTCTTCCAGTCTCCCCTTCAGGTTGTGGCCTTGCTTCTTTCCCCTTGGACTTGTGGACAGAACCTTTCAATGACCTGGACTGAGCCTGCTTTTCACCCCACAAAGCTGTGACCTCTTTCCAGGTTCCCTGTGCTCCCCTCCGGTGTCTGGCTGGTCAGCCTTCCCCCTCTTGGCCCTGACCTGGAACCAGGGCCGACTCTCTGACAGCCCTGCCTGGGCTTGTCCACTGGTTCTGTGTCCCTGCTGCCCCTTCAACAGTGTCCCATCAAAGCCCCGTCCCTCTGTGCACGGTGATGCTGCCCCCTCCGGTGGACCCTGCCCACAGGGGGGCGAATTCTGACCACCCCCAAGGAGACCCTGATTCTGCCGCACAGTCTTGTCCCCTCCAGAACCTCTTTATGCACTTCTGGCTGTGACAAATGCCCACCCAGAGGCAGGAACCAGAACACAGTCAAGACTGAGAGCAGATCCAAAGGACCGCGATTGCCCTCAGGTTACCTGGTGGGAACTTTCCTTTCAGGCATTAGGAAAAAAGGAACAAAGAAAGCAGAGGAGAAATAGCAAAGAGAGTGAGATGCATCAGATACCCAGTGTCAGATATCCCAGCTACGACGGGCATCCAGAAGTCCCCTGAGAAGCTGCCTCGATTTTAATTGTTATTATACAAAATAAACCAGAAGCAAAACCCATGACTAAAGGCAAACAGTGAGCACCTGGGTCCCTGGGAAGAGATTCTGAACCAGTCACTGATGTTTATGATCAAGCCCTGGGCTTTGCTTATCCACTGTGACCACCTCGCCGCCTGCAGTGCCGTCCTTGCTACCTCGGCCTTAGGGTCTGACCCCTTCATCTGGTTGGTGGCTAAGTTAGGCAGGAAATCCTTCGATATGTCCACCAGCATTTTGCAATCTTTGCTAGAAAAAGAGAGGCCCCTCTAACAAGTTGGCAATAATACTAGCCTCATATTCTGTATTGTCACAGTCCTGGTCCTGTTGACTGTCTTTGTGTATGTTTAGCACATATGAAATCAGTCTAATGAGATAAGGAGCAAGAAGTTTAATTAGTTGGTGTGAAAATGTAGATGCCTCATGCTGTTTTGTGTGGGCTTATTTCTCTTCTTTTCCCCTCAGCTTTCTGATTACCCAACTCTCAATACCAAATATCTCTTATCTACTTATTGGTTCAGTAAGAGGAAGTTGGACCAATTCACCAGCAGGTGTTCCAAAACCCTCAAAATTGGGATTGCTGAAATTTGATATAGAAGCAAATTAGGCCCTGTGGTGATAGAAAGTTCTGAATGTTCCCCCTAAAATGGTTTCCCAAAAGTCTTTGTTTTCTGGATCCGCCAAAGCTCATTTGTCCCTGACATGCTGAATATGAAAGAGACCCTTGGGCTTCTACTTGATGGAACACATCGGGCTGTGAATAAATTACTCCTCAAAACTTGGCAAAGTTTTGCACTCTAGAAGCAATCTGTAATGGTTTTAAAGTTGCTGCAGAGAGCTGGCTTATAGAACTAGCCAAGCAAATCAAAAAGATATTCCTTTCTTAACCAGATTCAGGGAGTGTTTTTAAGTCTGTGATTGAAAAACTGCTTCGAAGTCCTTCTGACCTTCACAAAACCTCAGGGACAAAAGAAAAAGAACGGCTTGTGGATCATTTTGTGTTTATATTTTAATCGGTTTCAAATAAAGTCTGCATGCAGCTTTCTTACTCCATGACGGCCGTTGTGCTCGGTTCTCAATTATTCTTCTGGCTTAGAATTTCACTTCCATTCCAACTCTCAGCGCCAGAAGTGGTGTGCAATTGAGGTCCAGTTGAAGACAGGCGTCCCTCTTGTTAGTTAAGTAGAGTGGAATTTATTAGAAGGGCATCAGACAGTTCAGATAGGATGAGGGGCTGGAGGAGGCAGAATGTGTGCTGTAACCAAAAGAGCCCCTGGGAGAAGCTGGATGGCACCCCTACTTCTCCTGCTGAGACGGGTCCTTGGCTCAGCTCTGCTTCAACCACAGGAAGCTCAAGGCCATTTTCAGGCTGCTGCTGACCCAACTACCAAAGACATTTCTTTGGTGCCCCTTGATTCTTTGCATCCCTTGATCCAGAGCAAGTCCTACTGGGAGACCATGGCAGTGACACAGTCTCATGCCCAAACTATGGCTGCCAGGGCCCAGGAAAACAACCATCCAACTGTGGGGCTTCCAGGGTCAGATGGCATCCCACAACCGCCCAAGAGTAACACGGGGAGATTACTCAACCACAGGGAGGGAGTTAGATGATAACAGGTCAAAAACCCAAACCCCATACAACAGAACGAAGTCCCCCAAAGATCAGTCACCTGTATGAGTGGTGCGGGAGGGAGAATGCAGCTGCTAAGGCAGGTCTTGAGCACTGATCTGGAGGAGCCAGGGAGCTCAGAATATCCCCTGTTAGTTGTTTCCAAAATGGGCTTAACTTTTGTAACGTTGCAGAAGGTGCATCAGGGAGATGGGAAGCCGGAACAAGGTGGACAGTCACCCACTGGGGCAAGAGACGTGGAGACTGGTTCAGCTGCTAGGGAGGTGACAGCACGGGGCTGTGGGCACTGGGCGCCATGGTTGTGGTAAGAACTCATGGAACCCTCCAGGGGAGAGTTTTGTGGGTGTTGGTGAACATTGGTGCTTTACACTTCCCGCGCTTGGTGGATTTTCCTTCTAACTGTACTAAACATTCAACTAGGAGTGAACTTGAACTCAGTTTCTTCAAATCTCCTCACTGATTTTCGTGTACGTCCTTAGATTTCTTCTCAGAGCCCCGTTTTTGTTCTGCTCTTTCTCCTTTCATCCAATAACTTGGATGGAACTCGTACCCTTGACTTGACTTCACCAGTGCTCAGGGATGTAGTGTCCTGAAAGTCCATGTTGCCTCAAAATTCACATGTTGAAACCCTAACTTCCAATGAGACCATGCGGCCCTGTGTCACGCAACAATGGGAATCCATTCTGGAAAAGGCAACCTTAGGCAATTTCATGGTTGTTCGGATATCAGCTAAGATGGCCACCACATCACTAGGTGACATGATCTCATGGACCACAGGCTGACTGAAAAGCAGTTACGTAGCACTTGACTCAGTGGGTCAGTCTGTGAGGTGGTGCAAAGGTGAAATGAAGTCACAGGATGAGATCCTAATCTGATAGAGCTGGTACCCCTGTATGAAGAAGAAGACTGCAGCCAGCTCTCTCCACACCTGCTCCAGGAAGGGCCATGTGAGGACATAGGCCATGTGTGGGCCAGGAAGAGACCCCTCAGCAGAAACCGAACCCTGCCCAAAGCTTGATCTTGGCCTTTCCAGCCTCATTACTGTGAGAAAGTAACTTCCTGTTATTTAAGTGGTGCATTCCAGCTAATTCATAGGGCTACAATTAGGTTCCCACCATCCCAGGCTCCCACCGCCCAGGATCTGCTTTTAGGGAGCATCTTCCTCTGTTGGCCCATTGGTCTCTGTGCGGACACTTGACTCGTTGAGAAGCTATTCCGTTGCTATCTCTGATTGCATTCCAGTGCTCACTTAATAGTAACAAACATTTTCCTAAGTTCGTGAGCCATTATCATTAAGAACCTTCCGGAGTGTAACTGGATGTGGTAAAATCACTGGAAGACTCATCCTGAAGGAACACCCCATTTAAATGAAAATAATAATTAAGTAATGAAAGTACAATGCTGGGGAAGATAGTTGGAGTGTTTTTAGCTCCTTAAGGACACAGCCAACCTTTGTGATATATAAAACACTGTGAGCAATTTTTTTTGAAGAAGATACTCAGAATCAGAATATTCCAATGGCCTTTTTCTTTTAATAAAGAAACACTGGAAGCCAACACTTGGATTATACCCAAGATAGAAAATACATTGGAAGTTTTGTTTGGGAATTGTTATCAGTAAAGAATCCCATTTTTTTAGGAACATTCTCAACAGATATATATATATTTTTAAAGATGACTGTTAAAAGCTGAAAACACTCTAAAGTCACTTGGAACCAAATCAGGCAGCACACTGAGCGATATAAATGGTCTTTGGTCATAAAAACAAGAAGGCCTTGGTTAAACTGATTTTTTTTTTTGTAGGTTTCTTGAAGTAGTTAAAAACAAGACTCAGAATGTTCTCCTATATTTGTGTATAATGGCAGTGGCTGATGAGTTCCCCTCCATGGTGACCGTTTGGAAGGACAACATGTATTTACATTGTCTTTTTGCTGATTCTTCTTCTGAGATTTCTCTATTTTAGGGGTTTCTTTCTTAAATTCTCATTTTCTCGAATTACTAACAGCAGTCAAGGAGGCTTTTAAAATGCATGCCCATCATGATGGCTATTCATACCGGTTTCCAAAAAAAGATACCATGATTTATAAGGCTTCTCCGCTGAGCAGAATTTATGAACTTGTCTCTCGTGCGTGACCTTTCAGTCTCTACGAGGAAATTATAAATACTGGAACTAGAGGACTGAGGTATGTCACAGAGTAACACTGTGTAAGTGAAGTATGAAGAACAGCTGGGTGGACTGAGCCCAGGGACATCTCCTTTCTCATCAAATCCAAAGAATTTTGTCAGAGCCGTAAGATTCGACACTTTAAGGTTAAGTAACTTTCCTTCCACAAATCAAGGCATTGAAATAAGAACAGTTTTGAGAAGCACTATTTCATGAACCAAAATGAAAGGAACCAGAATTTGGACTCTTGGACTCAGTCTCTTTCTTTTTCCAATTTAGGCAAATAGTTACCATTGGTTTTTCATTTTTTAGTCACATAAATCAACCCTTGTTTTTAAATATTTTTATTAGTTGTTGATGAATTTTAAAATTTTATTTATTTATTGATATGTGGTGCTGAGAATCGAACCCAGTGCCTCACACAAGCTAGGCAAGTGCTCTACCACTGAGCTACCACCCCCAGCCCAAGAAATGAACTCTTCTGAAAGAGAATGAATGATGTAGATTTATCATGGGTTTTTATATGCTTCAAAGTCTTTGTATCAGAACGGTCTTTGAAACAAAGGGTCGCTTTTGAAAGGTCTGCATAATTATGAAACAGAGTTCTACAAAATAACATTATGTCTGATATTCTAATATAGTAATGGAAATCGCATATTTTCCCTAAATCTATTCAGTGTGGCAAAATTGAATATTTAGTTTCATGGCCTGAAAAAATTGTACATTACCATCACTAACAAGGACATAAGAAAATGTGAGTCCAAACACAGATTTACATACAAATTGACTTCTCAAGGTTTGAAAAAAACACAACAAAAATCATAATGCAAAAAGTGCAAATGAAAGCTCAGGCCTAGTGGTGACTATGGAAAGGCTGTTGGCCATTCTCCTCTGTGCTCTCCCCTCCCTGTACTTGCAGTAGGACCAATGGGCCAAGTGGAGCCGCCAATCCTCCACGCCTGAGAGGAGGGCGGCCTATGTTGGGTGTTAGTGTGCCTTGAGGTGCTGTCCGGCCTAAGGCTGGGGCTCTACAAACTCCGTGGCCTGGACAGCCAGATGTCCCTTGTTCTGTGCTGGTGTCCCGTTACATGGTGACATGGCACCAAATGGAGCTCCAGCAGGGGACTTCCTGCTCCTGGCTCCCCTTAGCATGGCTCCAGAAGCACATGCCAGTCTCTCAGCCCTTTTCAGAACTTCCTGAGCCTGCTGTGGTGTCCACCACTCAGAAGTCTCCACACAGCTGCTTGGGGCTCCTCTTATGTCTAAGCACTGGCCAAACAGAAACCCAGCCCACCTGCCTCCTTGCTTCTAAGTGTGGGTATTCCTCTTCACTCTAGTTCCCCAGCCCTAGGGTTGGAGCTGCACCTTGAAGCTACTAGTAGCTGAGCTGCCTCAACCTCTCAACACTGGCATGACCAATTCCCTCTGTTAAATTCCCTCTATTTGAAAAGCCTGATGTGGTTTCTGGTTTCCTTCTCTGGACTCTGCTATATCCAGACATAGGTTTTTTTAAAGTTAGCACAGCTGTGACTTCAGTACACATTTATAAAGAATAAAGGAGAGATAATTTTCCTATGCCATTTGATGTTAGGAGAGTGACAAATATGTATTTGGTCTTAATCTATAGTTCCTGGTACATGGCTCCTAAATTTCTTGGGAATTTCCTGGGTGATAGGAGCATCTTTTTTTCTTTTTTTAATTGAGGCCCTTTGTGGGATCCTAGAGAGCTTCAGAATGGGAACTGGTTGCATTTCTAGACCATGGTAGGATTAGACGGTTGGAACCTTCGGCCTCACCCCAAACCTCCACAGAGGGTAAGAGGTTTGGAGATTGAACTAATCACCAATTGCCCATGACTCACTCCAACATGCTTCCATAATGGAACCTCTGCAAACCTAAAGGGTGGAATTTGCAAAGCTTCCATGTCGGTGAATGAACCTATGTTCTGAGAAGTTGGGTGTACCCCAACTCCATGGGAACAGGATGGAGAGGGTCATGGGGCCCAAGTGGGGCCATGAAATATGCATTCATTTCAAGAGCCTGAATGGAAAGAGGCAGAGGGGAAGAGCCCATTCCAGAATGAACGAGAGGATGATCAACTCAGTGGGCAGTGTTGTGTACTGACAGTAAGAACAATCTGTTCTTTGATTTTTAAGTCAAAGATGAGCAGTCTAAAAACTAGAAAGAAAACAGTGGGAATCATGTCCATCTGAGCGGGGCTGGCAAAGATAGAGCAAGCAAGTTGGTTTTCTTCTATATCCTAGGGCAGACATAGGATTCCCTTAGTAGGAACCTAAGGGATGGGAAGTCCTAGTATTTCTCTGAAGGACCAGGCAGAACAAGCAAGTTTTTTGCCCTTACGGGGATAAGTGAGGGAGCATAGAGAGCTCTGTTATCCAGTGATGCTCTGCAAATCCTGGCACCAGAGCCCTTGGACCCCGATGGAGTAAAGGCAACCGTGGCCCCAGACATGGATAATTGGAGCAGAGCAATACAGTCAGGCCTGATCCAGTTTGTTGGCAATATTTCCTTTATCTTAATAACTATAATAACTAATTAGATATAGCCACTGCTATTTTAATAACATGGTGTCATTCATTTACAAAGATCATTTAATCCTTCTTCTTCCTCTCTCTCCACATCATCCTAAATTAGCTGCTGTCAGAATCATCTTTCTAAACAGGGCTTTGATCATATTACTTGCCTACTCAAAAAAAAAAAAAATCTGTGATGAGCATCCTCCTCCTCTTAATGAATAGAATCCAGACTTTATGGTGTGGCATTTAAGGACACCCACGAACAAGCTCCAGCCCACTTCTCTGAATCCTGGTGTGTTCTTTTCTCTACTCTGTGTTCAGAGATGATTTCAGAGTGTGTAATGGTCAGTCAAATCTAGGCACTTGTCAATCAAAACCGACAGGACCCCGGTGCTGGAGGAGGATCTTGCAGGCACCTGCTAGGTCAGAAGCTGCTCCCTAGTTACTGGACACTGGGGAAGTCCGGGTGGCTCAGGTGGCAGGGGGATGGTGATGTGGACATCCAGGGGACGGGAGCACTGTCTTTCTATAACTAGCTGGGGAGTATCCCGTTCTTGGAGTGCTTGGCAAAGCCCTCCTGTGTGTAGCTGAGTGGCAGCCCAGCCTGCCTGTGGGCTCTCTTCCATTTTTGCTCTCTAGTCCTTGCATGGATTCCATATTCTCCACCTCCCTGGCTTTCTTCCTAGTTCTTACCCCCATCCCCAAATTTCTCCAATCCCGAGTCCTACAAGTCTTTCAAGGGCTGATTCAGAGGTCACCTTTCCCATCACGCTTTCCCTAATTGCTTTTGCCAAAAGCTGTGTTTCTTCCTCTGAGCTGCGGAGGAGCTTCTTCTGCCCTCTCTTATACTATCACGGACAGCTGGATGCTCACCAAACCCTTTTCTGTTCTGCCTGGAAGGAGCATCTCCCAGTCTCCACTGAGAGGTGGCCATGTGGCTGGAAATGATAGAAATTACCCATGTGAGTCCTGAGTCTCATAATAATTCCCCATGCAGTCTTCCCCTCGGCTTCCTGGAATGCCAGGGGGACACTGAGGATCCAGCGACGGGTCAAGAGGCTGCAGGAGATGGCAGAACCATGAGTGACAGCACCTGGGCTCCCAACCGCCTGTCTAGGAAGCTCCTCCCAACTCCTGCCCAGAACTGCCCAGAGAAGGAGAAACAGTGTCGTAGCCCGCGCCTGCCACCTTCGCTTCCGCTATAGATGCTTACCTAGCTCTTTCATTTTATCTCCTTCATTGTAATTTCTTCAATTTAGAATCCACACTCTGTTCAACTTTTCTTAAATGAAATAATTCAAACATACATTAATGGAGGGCTGTGGCTATGGCTCAGTGGCAGAGCGCTTGCCTCGCATGTATGAGGCATTGGGTCCCATCCTCAGCACCACATACAAATAAATAATAATAATAAAGGTATTGTGTCCATCTACAACTGAACAATTATTTTAAAAAAGTATAATTTGTATTTTGGCAGACATAATGGATCTCTCAGCCATCCTGAGCCATGCTATCACTAGCTGATATTTGCTTCACATTCTCTTTAAGTAGTAAAACTTTACACATAGCTTTTCACAAAGCTCATTGCTTTGAGAGTAGCAAGCGTTCAAGAAACCCTTCATGAATGGACCAGTGAGCTGTTTTCTTACTAGTGATTATTGATTTAAATTTGATGTTCTTTGTGATCAAAGAGTCATTTGCCAACATCTATGTAATTTTTGACTTCATGAAATGCAGTGAAGTTAAATAATTCAGATTTGAATGGAAACCAAATCTCTGGTATGGGAACCACCTGTTGTACCTGGTCATGGCCTGATTTTACAGGGGAGGCAATTATTTTCTTCAAAATGATAAACAACAGATGGTCTCTGGAGGCAAAATTTGTTTTTCATTATGTATTAACATAGTTCTAATTATGTTTAATTGGATACAAATACTTATAAACTCTGGGGTTCTGGTTATTTTATATTTATATTATATTTTAAAAATATAGTTGTTTATGGACCTTTATTTTGTTTATTTATTTAAATGCCATGATGAGAATCAAACCCAGTGTCTCATACATAAGTGGCAACACTCTATCATTGAGCCATGACCCCAGCCCTATATTTCTATTATTGTATTATGTTAATGTACTAATAGGTACTATATAATAGGTAAAAATCTAATTTTACATAAAGTATATTTAGTATATTTAAGTGTAGTATTAAATTTTTTTGTAGTTGTAAATATTTCTATTCCTTCACCTGTCTTTAGATTCACCAATACAATTAAATGTAAAACAAAGCATCCATTAATATTGATATACATCTGTGATCAGATGGTTCACTGTTACCAGTGTCTTTGGACAGAAGCATGTGACACCATCTTGAGTAGATTTTTCCAACTTGTTGTACTCATTAGAATCACCTCGGGGAGATTTGAGAATCTCAGTTCCCTGATGGCACTCCAACAGATGAAACCAGGGGTTCTAGAGATGGGACTCTGGATCTGGTATATTTAAAAACTTTCCAGTTGACATCCACATGCAAGTTTGAGAAGAGAGTTTTAGAATTTTTGGTTTTCACCTATTCTTTACATTTTTTCCCCCAGAAGATTCATGAACTATGAGAATGAAGTTGCTTCCTCTGTACCAGATAATTGTTGCTTTGATACCCTTCAAGAAAACCAGAGCATTATCCTGTTTTGACCAATCCTTCTCCATGGCAACACATTTTATCATTTGTGTGTAAAAGGAACTTCATAATCCTCAGCCCACACTCTGATAAATTGTGTGGTAACCTTCTCACTGAATAATGAGATTGCAAATACAATCTTTATCATTACTGTTATCAGAAATCACACTTTGCAACACTGATTATTTTCTTTCTTCCTGGTGTTAAGAAATTAAAGTCATTTAAGTCCTAATAGCAGGACTACTTGCTATTCATTTAATTTCCTTTTAGAAGAAAAAGTTCTCATTAATAATTTATTTTCTAGGGATCATCTCGCCCATCTTATTAAATGACACTTTAGTGAAAGGAAAAAAATTCATCCTTCTAAACTCAGACAAAAGTGGCTAAATTGGGGAAAGCGTGGCCTGCTTTTGGCTGTCTAAAAATTTCTTTTAAGCAAATGTTCTCTGAGCGCCAGGTTTTACAAAAGGAGGCAATGATTTCCAGGACTGAGCAAAATGACCAGGGGTCAGAGTCCTGCATGAAGAGGAGGCTGCGGTGAAGACGAAGCCTCTCTAGGCTTTCTGCTCTCTTGCAGATAGATGATGGTTAAATCCTAATGAGAGTCAGGAGTCCCAGAGAGAAAGGCTGTCCCTGCACCCACGTTAGGGAACTTTTTGTATTTCTGAGAGTTCCTGAACTCCCTTTTCTTTAACATTCATTCATATCTTTGACTCATTTGAGGGTCATTCTGTTTCACGGCATGAGACACAGTGCAGTTTTGTCTTTTTTCTGTTGTCTTTCTAAAATCATTTAATTAGTAAAGAGTTCATCTTCTCTTCAGTGGTTTAAGATGCATCATGATGGAAAACTAGGTTTTCGCATGTACTTGGAGCATGTCCCTGGATTTCCTGTCCTGCTCCTGTGACTGTCTTTCTGTCCCCGTGTCCACCACTCAGCTACAAGAGGCCTTGTGCTGTGTTTCACAATCTTGGGAAAAGGGCCCTGTCCTTGTTCTTCTTTTTCAGTTGCTTCCTGACTTTCCTGCCTGTGTGTCTTTTCACATGGGCTCTAGAATGCACTTGTCTAGGAAACATTCTCATTTTTTCTGGGTTCATGTTACAAATGCATTTAGGTGCTTTGGAAGTTTTTCTTGGGTACCTTTTGCAAATCTTTTTGTTTGGCTTATTTCTAAGAATTTTTGTTTTCTTGCAGCCCCAAATGATGTTTTCGTTTTTATCACCTCTGCTAATTATTTATTGATTGTAAATATGAAACCTATTGATTGTTGAATGTTTATGCTATATCCCGCCAGCTTATTTAATTCTTTCATGGTTTGCATTAGCTTGGTCATCGATCTTCCTGGCTCTCTCAGGTGGGTCTCTGTATCATTTGCCACGAGTCTCTCTCTGACTCTTCCTCTTGACTGCACGCTGCAGCTGTCTTACTGGTTTGGGATGTTCATTCCCCAACTACATGAGATTTTTAATATTCTCCATCCCCTGGTTTGGCTGTGGGTCTTGGTCATGAGTGGCCTTCTGTGTCTCCTGCTAGTACCTCTGCATGAGTTTTGGATGGTGTGTGAAGAGATTTAGATTTCAGGTGACCCCATTCTTCTCTAGAAACCTCAAGGCCCTGATTTTGTTCAATATGAACTATTTCTAATTTCAAAAAAGTAGAGAGGATAATATGGAAAACAATATACCCAACATCCAGTTTTACTTTTGCTTAATTTAATTTTTTTTGCTAAATTTACTTCAGATGGCATTTAATGAAAGGAAGAATAACTGGATCTCCCTCATGGATCAGCACTGCATATATTTTCCTATTTTTTTGAATATTTTTTTTTTAGTTGTAGTTGGACAACAATACCTTTATCTTATTTACTTATTTTTATAGGGTGCTGAGGATCCAACCCAGTGCCTCGCACGTGCCAGGAGAGCGCTCTATTGCTGAGCCACAACCCCAACCCCTATATTTTTCTATTTTAACTAAAGATCAATTTTTTTTAAATGATGCACCATTGCCTTGGCTACTATAAACAATTCTAAGTAGTATTTTTACTGTTCATAGCCTTCTGCAACTTGCTTTTCTTGTGGTTTCTTCGTTTTAACCTCTGAACAGTATTGCACGTTTTGCCTACTGCTGAATTTATTTATCTGTTTTGTGGACATCTGGTGATTTCAGAGGTTTGTTTGGTTTCCTGTTTGAAATTGCTGCTGTGAGGATCCTCCCACAGGCTCCTGGTTGCCCGGATGAGACTTCCTGGAAGATGCACAGCGGGTGGAAATGCTGGGTCATGTTGCTGAATTGCTTTCCAACATCCTGTGCCTCATTTCATTGCCAAAACCAGCCTGTGGGAGTCACCACCTAGTTACATGGCCACCAAAACTTGGCACATTGGATCTGTACATTTTGGGACCCCGATAGGTTTGAAATGTTCTCTCTCCCAGAGGCTTCATTGGGACAGCACAGCTTTATTTTTAAATTATGAGTCCGTTCTCTGTGATGAGAATGACATAGTTCACAAAGAGATTTGCATTTCATGAACACCAAAGGATATATCAATTTCCAGTCTTCCCCATTTGTGTATAAATTATAATGACCATTTATTGAATATCTGCTCAAAGCTTTTCATTAGGAGCTTTAGTTTTTGCAAGCATTGGGTGAAGCTGGAATAAGGATATTTGCTTATTAGAGGAGGAAGCAGGCTTAGAGTTTTCAAGGACTCTGTCAGGTTACAGAGCTGCGAGGAGGTGAAGGCAAGAGTGGCAGCCCATCTTGGTCACTTGGTCTGATCCTTGCTGAGCGTCTCCCACTACCTGTCTCGAGTCTCCCAGGAAGGAGTGGCAAAGCTTGTGCCTCTCCTTCAGATTATGTGCTCTCACCTACATTGTTGGGGTGCCAAGTTATTATTCACATTTTTTTTTAATTCCTCCCTTCTAAATTGGAGTCTGCCTTTCCTTTTAATATTCAAGATGTTGGCTGCCTGCTGTACCCAACAAATAGGACAGGCTGTCCTGGGCTCTCTGACCCTCCATCACCTCTTGTTCCATCTCAGCGTTTTCTTTCCCTGCAGTATTTATTCTCTTTGTGAATTAAGTGCTCTTGTCCAAAGAGGTTAACAAGCCTTAGCAAAAAGGTAGCTAAAGGGAATGACTGACAGAAAAGACTCAAACCCAAACACACTGGGACAAAAAAAACAACCTAGAAGGAGTGGGGCTGGGGAAGTAGCTCAGGGGCAGGGTTCAGTCCTCAGCACTACAAGACCAAACCCAAACCAATACCAAGATGGACATCACTGCTGATGCTAAGCTTAGCCCAGGCCTCTTTCTGGGGGCTGCTCCTGGCCAGCCCAAGGCAGTCCACTGTGCAGGGCCACCCACATCCACCACAGGACTGCCTGGCCATGCCCTCCTCTCAGGCCCACTTCCTTCTACAGCCTCTCTCCATTTCAGGGCCTACTTCCAGCCAGGTGGCTGACGATCTGCAGAGATACAGTTCTGCACACAACGAAGACCTGGCAATTAAACTCCATGTTGTCCCAGATTCTCCTTCCTGAGCGGGAACTGGGTGCTTTTCTTTAAGGTGTACAATGTGATGTTTGATATACGCACACCTTGTGAAATGATTACCGCCATGAAGCTAATGAACGTTTCGGTCGCCTCACGTAGTCAGTTATTTGCTTGTTTGCTTTGCACTTACTAGGGAGCAAACTTTCCTGAGCAGACGTGACATATTTAAAGTCTCCTTTCATCTTCGTGTAAGGACTCATAAATGGCTCTGTGGAGTTACACGGTGCTGCCCCAGGGTCACAGAGTGGTGTCACATCATTAATATACCACATATAGGTAGAGATGCAGGTATGTTTACTTTTTATCCCTCAAAAGCATCTGAACATCTGACTCCAGAGATTTGGGTGAGGGATGGTGGACCTGCTCTGCCCAAGGATGGAGGTGGCCCCCAGCACTGGCTGCAACCTGGTGCCAAGTGCCCAGGGAAGTCAGGACTCTGGGGCCAGCAGGGGAGCAGAGCACCTGATCAGAGGTAGCTGAGGGACTTGTGAGGACGGTGGGAGTCCTCCTGGCTCCTGCTAGGAGGTCCCACTGCAGCCAGACCACGCGGTCTGCAAGTCTGTTTTTCTACAGAGACCTGGATACATCCTAAAACTTTTTCTTTTTTTATTACCAAATCATTGTGTGTTTATATTCCCTGCCAGCCACCAATGACGTTTCTCATTGGAAGTCCGCCCTCGGTCGTTGGACATTTTTGTGGCTTTCAAGGGTATCTCTCTCTCTTTCTGCTTTGTCTCTTTCTAAAATGTTTTATTGAAAAGAACGCAGATCACAAATGTAAGTTTACAAACCAAGCTCCGTATATCCAGCATAACACCCCAATCATGGAGGAGCCTTGCTAGCACGCCTGAGCTCCCCATGCCGCTCACTCTCACGCCCCGTGATGTCTTATCCAAGTCTTTTTTTTGGGGGGGGGGCGCATTTAACCATTGAGCCACACCCCGAGCCCTTTTTAATCTTTATTCTGTGACAAGGTCTCCCTAAGTTGTTTAGGGCCTCACTAAGTTGCTGAGACTGGTTTTGAACTTGCCATCCTTCTGCCTCAGCCTCCCAAGTCACTGGGATTACAGGCGTGTGCCACCGTACTTGGCTCTCTGTCTCTTTTTGATGAGACTTAAGGCAGGTGCCCTTGGCATTTTGAAGATATTTGGGCATCCTGCTTGTATCTCTAGCCACATTTATACAATATCATTTAATGGAATTGACAAATTAGAAATACTTACAAATAGCTAATTTTGTTTATTTGTGTGAATTCCTATTATTTCTATAAGATTGACCCTTTCTAGCCTTAGTCTCTAATTATTAGGGTGCCTCATGTTTGTGGACTATGATTATTCTGCCCTGTCTACAGCTGGTCATCAAATATTTCTGTAGTTAAGAGTTTCTAGGCAGTGGATGTGAATTTGGGATGGAGAAGGGTGTTGTATTTTTGGAGAAAAGCTAAAGCGTAACAAGAAGATGGTATAGGGTACAGTGGATAACTGCTAAAGTAGCCATTTAGCTCATTCTGTACCAGCTTCTCATCTGTATTTGCAGATTCCCCGTCTTTGGCTTAAGCACGTGGGGGATCTGTTCTCTGTGCAAGGGCAGCAGTGTTGGAACACAGGACCCAGTGCAAGTTGACCAGGGAACGAGGTGAAAAGAAGCAAGGGGTCTGACTGTCAGCTTACCCTGTGGGGTGTGTTCCCCTAAATTCACATGTTGGAGTTCCAAACCCCTAGTGCCTGGGAATGTAACTGTCCTTGGAAATGAGGCCTTTCAAGAGGTGACTGAGTTAAATTGAGGCCATTAGGGTGAGCCCTCACCCAAGGTGACTGGGGTCCTTATAAAGACAGAGACACATGTACACACACGGCAGGAAGTCACTGTCCACAATTCCAGAAGGACTCTCAGGAGAAACCACACCTGCCAATACCTTGATCTTGGATGACCAGTCTTCAGACCTGTGAGCAGACTCGTTTCTGTCTTTCAGGCCACTCAGTCTGTGGCTCCGGGTGATGGTGCCCTGAGTGAATGAGTATGCATGACAAAAGGGTCTTTGCAGATGTGATTATGTCAAGGATCTTGAGATAGGTCGACAGGCAGGTGAGCCTAGGGGTTTCTGCAAGTGAAAAAGGAAGGTAGAGAATCAGATGCAGGACAAGAAAGACTGGCCATTGCTGGATGTAAAGATGGAGGAAGCCAACAGTTGAAGGGGCCACGAGCCAAGGAAAGTGGTCCTCCAGAAACCGGAAAAGGAGAAGAAGTGTATCTCCCCTCAACTCTCCAGAAGGAGCACAGCCCTGCTGACTCCGCCATGTTAGCCCCAGGAGATCCAGTATCAGGCTTCTGATCTCCAGAACAGGGAGATCACAAGTAGTACTGTCTTAAGCCACCAGGTTTGTGGTAATTTGTTACAGCAGCAATGGGTAACTCATACACGTGCATTCTTTTTCACTTACAGGGAGATATTACATTGCTAAATTTGAGAATTGCTAATCATAGACGATTGACAACTATTAAAATAAGATGCACTGGAGGGTAAGTTGCATTGGAGGGGGTGATGACTATAAACAGCTCAAAAGAGAAGCTATTGTATAGTTCAAGCAGGAGAGAAGAGCACCTGACCTTGGGAGTGTCAAAGGGAGCTTCCGGTGGGTCTTGGATGACATTCAAGTTCATGGCCGGAGGAAGTGGCTGGACTGAGGAGTTGTGGGTGTCGACTGGCCTGGATGGAGGGAGGCCTCCGGAGCTGGTGAACTATTACTTCTGGGTGTGTCTGTGAGGGTGTTTCCAGAGAAGGTTGGCACATGGGCCCACAAACTGAGTGAGGAAGGACTCCTCGGTGTGGGTGGGCTCCATGCAATCACCGGGGGCCTGGATAGGACAGGAAAGAGGTGGGGGAGACACTCTGGCTGGGCTCCCTCCCAGCCGGCCCTTGGGCTTCAGACTCTGGCTTCTTCAGCCTTTGGCTTCTGGGACTGGCCTCAGCCACCCTCTGAAGGGTGGCTTTGTGCTCAGGCTGGAGAAGGTGCCCTGGGTCTCCCAAGTTCTGAGGCCTGAGGTGTCTTGGGCTCAGTTACTGCCCAGGGCTCTCCATCCTGCACCTGGCCATCAAGGAACTTCTCGGCCTCTGTGAGCGGAGGAGCCGATCTCCTGATGAATCCATAGACAGTCATTCTCAGCTGGTTCTATTTCTCCAGAGAACACTGACTAACTTGGTGTCTGAGCTGGAAAAAGGAGTCCAGGGAGGTTTGAACTGGAACTACGGGCTTCACTTCACTGGTGTAGATACATACTGAAGCTGTGGGCAAGTGTGAGATCCCTCAGAAACAGAGATCAACAAAGGCAACAGATGGAGCCTACCTCATAATTCTGTGACCTCAGCCGGGAGTGGTGGTGCACACCTGTAATCCCAGAGGCTAGGGAGGGAGGCAGGGGGATTGCAGGTTCAAAGCCAGCCTCAGCCATATAGTGAAACTATAGGCAACCTAGTGAGACCCTTTCTCAAAATTAAAAAAAAAAAAAGTGGGTGTGGGTGACTGTTATGTGGTTCAGTGGTTAAGTACCCCTGGGTTCAATCCCTGGTAGCAAATAAAGAACATCAAATTTGTTTTATACAAACAGAAAGCCTTCGCCCAAGCATTTTACAGTAATGAAACCATTTAATAGAGTAATTGCCAAGAGGACCAAGTTCATGCACTCTGATTTTTTTTTTTAATACAGTGCTGGGGGTTGAACCCAGGGCCTCACACATACCAGGCAAGTACTCTACCACTGAATTATACCCCCAGACTTGCACGCTGAATTTTGTCAAATATTGCTATTTCTGACACATTGGGAGAAAAAAAGAGAACATGTCTTGGTATGCAATGCATACAAACACTAACGGGGGTCCGACAGGGCAGCCCCTGTACTATCATGTGAAATTGTGTCCACCCTCTAATGAATCATCAAAATGGGCTATTTATCAAAAATATTTTGAGTGGCAAAGAGTAAAAACTAATTGGAAACAGGTGAAGATAGGCAGTACCAGTATATGGGGGGAAAATCTTTCAACTTGCTGTGGATAGTGGGTTAGTCACTGCTTGCCCCCATTAAGCACATTAAGTCTGTGGGATTTTTGACTTGAACAAAAAATATCTTCATTCAAATAAGTTTGGGGGACATTGAATGAAACAAAGTTAACTGCTTTCTCAGTCTAGAGGTTGAGAACACAGTTGGGTATCTCCAGAAAAGGACAGTGTCCTGTTCTTTCTCTAATCTACCTTGTGGTATTCATGCCACAGACTTAATGGGCTACAAAATACACATTGGAAACAGAGTTGATTTCCTCCTCTAAACAGGGGACTTTATTAGCAGGAAATATGATTAACAAGTGTATAAGAAAACCACAATTCTAAGCCCTTGCTTTCCAAAATCACGTAAGTCCTCAGACCAGGAAGACTACTGGTTGTTCCCTAGTACTCGCTCTCACCCTCTTCCCTTGACAGTAGATCTCTGAATGGTAACTGTGCACAGAGCTACCCAGAATAAAGTCTGCTTTCAAACCTCCTCTGTACCGATGAAAACATTAACTACATTCTGAAGAAAATGGTGTGAAAAATCTCTCTATCATGTCCTCAAAGAAAGGAGCATATTTTAAATTCCCCTCTCCTGTTTCTGCTGGTTGGTACGCAATTGGGATGGTTGTGATGGCAGGATTCAGAGCAGCTATCTTGGGATAAGAAGCAAAAGCCAAAAAGTTGAGGATGGCAGAGATATGATAGAAATAGTGTGGCCCCTCATGATTGTGGAGCCATCATATCTGCTCAGGAATGCCAGCCTGGCTTCTTAATGAAAGAGAGGTAACGGTTTTATATTATTAATTAATTTATTTATTTTTATTAATTAATTTTTTTAAAGAGAGAGTGAGAGAGGGAGAGGGAGAGGGAGAGGGAGAGGGAGAGGGAGAGGGAGAGAGAGAGAGAGAGAGAGAGAATGAATTACTGACTTCTTAAATAATCGCCAAGTTTGCGGATCAGGAGGAATAAAGACTGTCTCAACAGTGTGGCAGCCCTGGTTGCTGTCCCTTCTGCTCCCTGAGGAGTGACGGGGTATTTTCCTTTTCTGATTATTTAGGTTGATTTCTTATTGCCACACTTTTTGTTACTTATGCATATTAGCGGTGACTTCTTCTGAAGGTTGTCATTAACCTTATTCAAATATCGGATCACATTATTTCCTTTTATAGCTTTTTCTTTGGCATCTGAGGTGGAAACTTTGACATATTAGCTTTTGCAGCAAACAAATTCTCTATTTTCAGGAGAAATAAGGAAAACATAGAAGTACAATATACCCAACTTGTCACTCCCATCTCCACAGGAACCACGGCAGGAGGGTCCATTCACCTGTTAAAATCCGACTGTAGGTCTGTGGCGGATGCCTGGGCAACAACAGAAAACCACGTCCCTGTTGCCCACAGACCACAGACTGCAGCTCCGACTTGCTTCCTCAGGACTTGTGCACAGAGGCGCTGCCCGGGTTCTTGGTGCATGAACAGCGCCCAGTGGGGCTTAACCAATCAAGCGCCCAGCACCGTTCCCTAGCGTGGCTCTCCTGTTACTGATCTTTAGGGACAGGAAGCACAGCCCTTCAGCATTAATGAAAAACTCCCGCAGCAATCTGCAAACCTAGCGTCCAGCACATGCGAGATGCTGATTTAATAGCCACGGGCACCGGGGGGGTCAGCCTTAGTGCAATGCACGGCAGATTTCCAATCATCTCTCTGGCCCGATTCTTGTAGGTACAAAACCATTTCTTTCTGTAGAGAGGAAACTCAGGGGCAGGTGGGTGTGGACGGAAAGCCCCCCCCCCCCCCCCCCCCGCCGCCCCTGGCAGCCTCTGTTTTGATATTATATGTCATTTTTATTGTTTCCTGGGTTTGCAAAATGACTCGCTGTGTCAAAGAACACGCTGGGAATGTCCGAGAAAGAAAACTAGGAAGGGACTCTGATGGAGATGAATGAGCCCTTTCCTGCGTACCCTGCTGAGCCGGCTGCAGGTGCCTCAGGGATTGATTGAGACGCCCGGCCCCCGCGGAAGAACCCCGTTTTCTAGGTGAGGGAAGCTCCCTGGGATCCCGACTGCATCACCAGACGTGGAAATAATCACAGATTTGTCTCCGCAGTCATTTGGGACCTTGGTCTTCCTAGCCCCCAGGCCACCTGTGCTTTCAAGGCCATTTTTCTTGGATCCTCGTTATTAGGAATGCTGTGGCTGTGCAGAGCGCCAGTGTCCTGGAACTCCAACACTCGACCGCTTCAAGAGGACACGAGGTGACTTCTCCGGGGCACCAACACTGAGAGCTGGGGACCAAATGCACATGCACGTGTCGGGCATTGGACATCACAGGGGACCAGGGGACATTGGGAAGGAAAGTCCCTGTGGGCACCGTTCCACACCAGGCCTAAGCTTCTCCTCTCCTGCTTCATTTTTGTAAAGAGGTCCAGCTAATTATTTTACAGAAAAAGAAACACAGACCTAGGGCAAATAAGAATCTACTCAGGGGCTGGGGTCTTAGCTCAGAGGTAGAGCGCTGGCCTGCCCTGTGTGAGACACTGGGTTCCATCTTTAGCACCACATAAAAATAAAAAGATATTGTGTCCACCTATAACTAAAAAAATAAATATTTTACAAAAAGAATTTACTTCGCTGATGGTGGATTCAGTCCCTCCTGTTCTAGGTTGTGGACACTGGACAAATCAGAGGTGACCTGCAGGAGCTGGAGATGGACAGTTGTTTCCCAAGCTTCCTGTCCTCTTTAAGGTTTCCTGGGACTGTCTGACACATGGGGCATGAGGCCGTACAGCAGGAACCACATCATGACTGAGGTGGAATATTCTGGCAACCTCATGGGCCAGCACAGCTCAACAGATTGTTTTGGATGGAGGGGGAGAAGGCAGGACTTGCCGCATACTGAGGTTGTGGAGCATGATTCCTTTACAGTGACCAGTGAGTTGTGTCATTCCAAGTGTTAACACAGCGTTGGCACCCTTGATGGGGCTAACTGGTCTTTCCGTGAACTCTAGGTGTCACTGCGAGATTGTGCACTGGACGTGCGCAGGCCCCTGCAGAGCTCCTGCCTCCTCCGCATGCTGACTCACGGTGCCATTCCCAGCTCCCTCTCAGGCAGGAACTGATGCAGGAAATCAAACCTTTTCATGCAGCCATTCAAGACACCTCCCCCCCATGAAGATGAGGGAGCCGGAAGCACTTCTCTGAGCTGAAGCTTTGACCCTGTCTGCATGACCCAGGGCAGGTAGGGCTTTAGGTCATGCAATGAGCTGTCACAGAGCAGGGCTTCTGTCCTGCAGACGATTCTCAAAACCAACAAAACTAAACAAAACTCCTCTGAGAAAAAAAGGATTCCTGTGAAGACAGATGGTATAGTGTATTTGTGCAACCCGGGTGGGCACATTTTGTGTCTGTTTGGCAGGGAATGTGGATACTTGATAAGGATGGAGATGAATGAGGAGTCCCGAGATCCCTGGTTTCTGGGAATGAGTCTTTTGCCTCTTTCGTTCTATTTTCAGGAATCATCTGGAAGTAAGTCGCTTCCTATCGCAGTAGCCAGTAGTGGGCAATGGAGAGAGAATGAGAGGCGGAGGACAGGGGGAGGCAGGGACCCACCAGCCTCTTCCCCACCCTGCTCTTCAGAGACACACGAGTGTTTTGGATACGAGAAGCAAAGGATTTCTCTTCCTTCCTCTTGGAGGTGATTTAAAGTCTTTCCTTGTACTTTTTTTTCAGTGAATGCTTGGCCTGGAAAAAATTATGGCAGACTGCAAAAAAATTTTGTTCTTTTGATTCTTAAATGGGGCGTTTTGAAGTTAGCACTGTGAATGTGCTCAAACAGTATGCAAATTAGGACCCAGTGCCGGCCTAGCTGCTGCAGTCTGACAACCCGTCCTGCTGCCTGGGATTCGGTGCAGAGCACACAGGTGGCTTCATCCAGCCAGACCCAGGGTTAGGCATGCACCTGTCAGCTGTGAAGGGAGGCGAGGAAGGATTTGGGTGAATTCTGGAGCAAACAGAAAATCCAGAGAGCACCAACAACTTCCTAGTAACATGAGTCAAGAAATCGTAGTCGAGGTGCAGAATAGATCTGCAAATCAGGAAATGCAGGTCGAGTTAGACAGGATGAGTTTTTCCACGGAGAGAAAGTGAGCTTGGGCTTTTGGAGCAAGAGTGGGAACATGCAGCTGAACATCTTCTGGGGGAGACAAGCAGGACTGAGTGAGGCAAGTTCGGTGGTTGGACGCAGACATAAATCAGGACGGTTGTCGATTGTATAAGTGAGCTGGAGTACCCGAGTCCGGGGGCAAAACGGCTCCGTCTGGTGTTCCCCAGGCCCTGTGAAGCATGGTCACGTTCTGGGAATTTATTCTTCTGGCAGATTCGGCTCCCCACATGAAATCTGTGCAGCAACTTACCTCCTGACGGTAAAGCTCTAAGTCCTAGAAAAGGATTTTTGCCTTCCTTTTGACCACTCTGCATCCATTTTGATTTCTGTGCTATTGCCAACTGGCTTTGCTGGCGAGTCATCGCTTCTGAGACTGCAGACTATCTGCAGCACACACCCTGCCATCCACACGGACCCGTCTGCAGTATCCAGCTGCTTTATAAGTTACCCAATCCCAGGTGTTTTGTTACAGCAACAGAAATTGGACTAAGACACCCACACAATGAAAGGTTTCCATTTGAATATTTCCTTATCATCACAGCTGAATAGGTTCCCGACTCACTTTCCTTTTTTTTTTTTTCTATTTTGGACAATGAGACAGTCAAATCCGAAATACGTTCATTACCTTTGACTCATTCCTTTATTGACTGTAAATAATCAGTGTTCAAGTCCTGTTAATTCACCCCCAAAACATTTTTCTTGATCCCGTTCTCCTGTTTCCCCCACCTCCAGTCCATCCTGGGATTTTATCTGATGGTCTTCAAACTTTATTGTCCTCGTAGGTTACTTTAAGTTTCCATTGAAGTTTATGAATCTTTTTTCCCCTATAAAAATGTGATTGTGCCCATACATGTACAAGTTTGAGCATACACCGGGACCTTCACAGAAACAAGTCCTATGGATCTTTCTGTCTGTAATGCCATCCTTTTCATTCCATGTGTCCCTTGTTAATATTTTTAATGACTGTCCCTATAAAAGGCCGTCAGTGGCTTCATTTCAACCTCAGAAGAAAATTCGAGACTCAGTTGAATATTCCCAAACACTCAAGCCTGTGAAAGGAACTCAAACTACCTTTTCAGTTTTACTTCCTCAAATATAGATGTGAAAAACAAAAACATAGAAATAATAAAAGCCGTCATGTGCAACCGAGTACTGACGGTATTCCGGGATGCGCTGCCTTGGGGTCTGACGGCCTCGCTACGCTGCCCACGAGAGAGAAACCAGCCAGCAAGCGGAGGTCAAGGACCGGCTCATGACCGCAAGGCCCTTTACTCTGGTGTGGGCTCCAGGGGGCCCGTCCCTTGGGACATTCTTGCAGAGCTCCTAGTCAGGTGGAGGAAGGTCTCTCTCTTCCCTCCTTTCCAATCTAGGACCTACGGCCTCCAGGTCAGCTCTCTCTGGTGTCCCCGGCTGACACCCCAGCTGGTGGAAGCTCCTACTCAGCAGCAGCACCCACTGAGGGGCACCATGCTCCTTCTCCACCCAGAATCTGAGTCTGGCCTGATTCAGTTTCAGTCCCTTAACCTCGAACCTAGTGCTGCACAGGAGGAGCCTGAGCAGAGGCCGATGCCAGGGTCCCCTCCTCACTTGGTCCCAGGAAGCTGCAGAGACTGGAGACCCTATGTCCTGCTGTCCTTCCTCTCCACCCCACAGCAGGAAGAAACAGGGAAACAGGAGTGGGAAAAGGACCCAGCTGTGGCCGCCAAGGACTCCTGAGGGTGAAGGTCTGTGTGTCTCCCGCCTCCACCTCACTCCCCCCTGCATGGCCCCGTGGGGCGGGGGTGGTTGGGGACACTCGCTGCTTGGCTGTCTCCATCGCTGCAGAACTGGCAGGAGCTCTCTGTCAGCAGGAGAGTGTCTTTCCTTGTCCATCGCAACCTTCAGATAACCTGATTCATGCCCTACAACAGTGTCACCCTGTCTAGTGGCAAATAGATTCCAGGTGTCTTTAACCTGAGCTGCATTTTAAGATGAAGTTCAAGTGCTTGTGGAAGCTGACCACGACTTCCACTTTCCCCCCAGCAGAGCCACCGGGCAGGTCAGGGACCCTGCACTGAACATCACCCTGGGGCCCGGTTTGGCCGTCTCTGGCTGGCCTCGCTCTCCTTCTCCGGGGCTGGGGTGTCTATTTTGACCAAGATCCAGTGCACAGTGTTTGTGAACATGGTGTCCAAGGATTGACGTGTCGGGTGGTTTGGGGGTATAGCTGTAGCTCTGGCTGCTGACCACCAACCACAATACCTCCTGGGATGTCTCACAGTATTCAAAACCAAGCGTTTCCACTGACTGTGACAGTTCTGGGTGTCATGGTGCCTAAAAGGACTAGTGAAGTCCGTGTCCTGTAACTCACACCTAAACCATGCGTCATCTCAAAGCTGGGGCCAGCTCTTCCAGGGACAGAGGGAGTCACTGACCAACCCCTGAGAGCCAACACGTCCCCCAGTTAGCCAAGCACCCACGATTAGCTTGTGAATTCTCGCACATGTACTTTGAGGAGAGGAGATGCATTTTTGAGCATGTCTGAGCTGCGCCTGGAGCTTTTCGACTTCTACTGCATGAGTGTCGGGGCTCATCACTGTACGGCTGTTGAGACCCATGAGCACGGCCGGCTGCCTGGTCTGTCGCTCAGACCCACCTCTTTCTCTCATTAGCTGTGTGAAGCACCTACTCAGAGTCTCCACTTCCCTTTCCACAAAGGCAGAGTCAACCTCTTTGGGGTTCTGGGATGTGAAAGGCAAGGATGCGTCTGAAATCATCTTCACAGGGTCTAGGACACGGAATTTCCAGAAGCCTGTCCCTTTCCTACCTCTCGGCCTATGTCCTCACCGTAAGTCCTTGGTAATTTTTTTTTTTTTTTTTTTTTTTTTGGCAGGGGAGGAATGTGGCAGAAAAGAATGTGAGCCCACTGATTCCAGAGACACAGGGCAAATAGCTCCAAAGACAACAAACTGCAGGATTTTTACTTTGGGTATGTGTTACTTTTGCACCAAAAAATTTAATCATCTTAGCACAGATGTGGCCTTTGTCATGTCACTAATTGTCACTATTGATCCTGTCTAATAGCACATGACCAGATGCATACGATTGCCTCTAACTTAAAGCAGAACACTCCTTCAGCAAGCTGTCCAGCTGGTGTGTCTGGGATAACACTGTGCCTGCCAAGACATAAGTCTCTTTGCTTCCTGTGTATTTCTGTCAAGGTGTAACATTACACAGCAGCCTAGGGGAGTCTGCCAATATTTTCTTTTCAGTCCCACTTAGAAGGATATAGGACATAACCTTATCTTGCTCAGCCTTCATCTAGGTACTTGGAACTGTCAAGGTTAGACTTGTCAACATCTCTTTAATGACAGAGATAAAACCTAAATAGGATTCTCTGAAAGTCAGAAGGAGTCAATAATATTTCCTCAACAGACTTGAAAAAACACACTGACAATGCCTTCTACTTCCTGGGCAGGTAAGCTTGGAGGAGGAGGAGATCAACACACCTTTGAAAGCTCTGGGTCTAAGGAGGATTGGCAAACCCCTGCCTTGTACTTTGCAGTGGCGTGATTTGACCACAAGGTGGCAGGAGCCTCCAAAGAGTAAACTCAAGAAAAAGACATGACATTTGTGCAAACACTGTGCATATGTGCAAACGTGTCAGGTCGCCTCATTCTTTTGGCTCCTATTCTAAGGACACTGTAATTGGCTACTGTGGAGTTGATTTTCTGCTGACAAGTGCTCCCATAAAGTGAAAGTCTGTGGGACTCTGCCCACTTCCCTTTCAGCGGATGCTTTGCTTCTCTCATATTAAGTGGGCGGGAGATACACGTTAGAGCATCCCAAAGGAGCTGGAACAGTCTGCTTTCCTGTGATGAGTGAGCTTGACAAGCTATGATCCAATAGGAACAGGGACATACGAGTATCTCTGTTTCCTTTTTGGGACATTTCTCTCAGGGTGTTAGATGCAGTAAAGTAATATACAGTAGCCTACAGGGGACTCTCATAGAGACCTGCTATTTTAAATGGCCTAATTGGGCTTCTTGTCTTTGTTAGTACAACTGGAAGGTGTTGAGAGAGGCGAGGAAAGACACTTAATTGGTGCTATGCTTTCTGTGTCTTTATGTAACAGCAGACTCTTGGAGAGGGAGGAATCCTATGCAAAGAATGCAAGGAAGACGAGATGATACAGGCAAACCCTCTGGGCACATGGATTGGCAGGGACTGTGCCTCACAGTGACCATAAACAAAAATCCATTTCTAAAAGGCTCATGTGTCTTCCGATCTCAACAAGAGTCACATTGCTGTAAACTTGTGAGGATTTTGCTACAGCAAGGTTAAGTAAATCCTTGCAGAACAGAAAAATCAGAGCAGAAAATCTTTTGGAAGTGTGAAAACAGAAAAAATTTAAAAAGCACTTCATTTGCATTTAGGGCTTGAGCAAGAACGTTCTGTAGAAGCTCAATGCTGTGTATCTCGGAAAGCATCTCTGATGGAAGCCTTAGAAATTACCTGTTCCCCCGTAAGCACTTTGCTTTGGATGAATTATTTTACCCCTGGAGCCCTGTTTAAGGAAAGGAGAATTTGTGCTGTTCTTCCCCCTGGGTTACTGTGTGGATACCGGGAGCTCATGGCAAAACCAAAGCTCAGTTCATGGCTCTGCTAGTGGCTCACTGGAAGGGGCAGCACCCCTGAGCCCAGGTGCTGGGAAGGCCTTGGGACAGCCTGGGACTGTGCTGCACTGAGCTTACTGCGGTAGAGACTGCAGCAGGCAGGCTGCCACGCCCTGTTAAAGGCACAGCACCAAATTCCCTCCAGTAAGCTCCCTTTCGGTTGCAGGTGGGAAGACCCTGGTGCATCAAAGCCCGGGTGTCCACTGCATTGAAGGGGATCTTAGGAGGAGCCCAGCCTCCAGGGCTGTCGACTGTGGAGTCTGGAAAAGTGGTGTTGGCAGGTGACGTTTCTTAGATTTTTTCCACCTGGCAGACTGCTGAAAACTCAGCCTTAATTTAAGGGTGAAATGCCCCCCATGTCTCCGGCTACATCTTCAACCCTTTTTGACTTTTCTGGAAACTTAAGGGCTTTACACCCTGCACTGGTGATCACCGGGTCCGGGTACAGTTGTCTGTAGGAGGTGGTGAGAACCTGGCCTTCTTGACGCCCTGCCTGGAAGTGGTCTCCCTGCTCAGTACTCTTCCCATCCGGGCCGTGCGCGTCCTTCTCACCTGCCCCTGGGCTCCCAATATTCCATAGACCTATTCTCAGGGAAGCAGCAGAGAGTGATCTTATAGGGGAGGGAGGCTGGTCTTCCAGGTGGTGTTCCTATTGTAAAGGACACAAAAGCCTGGAAATCATTTTTTAGTCCTCATGATGGGATTGATTAAACAAATGACGGTGGAATAATTTGATACAGTGCAACCACGGAGAAGAAAAAAGATGCTCTACCTTTGCTGGCGTGAGATGAGCATAGGAAACGAGATGTGAGACAGTGTAAGTTTGTGTTATCGCCATCACATAAGCAAAGAGTAAATCTCTACCTTCCAAGACCTCCAGTGATGCCCGAAACCTCCCGGAGTGCTGAGCCGTCTAATCATATTTTTTTTCCCTACACATACATTTCTATGATGAACTTTCACTTTTTCACTTAAAGGAAGCATTTTATGAACTCTTTTTGGTATATCTGAATTGTCAATGTCAACTACTCTTGCCAGGTTAGCCCATTATTAATTAAACTAGGGTTAGTTGAACACTAACACTGAGGTACTACAGCAGTTGATCTGCTAACTCAGATGGTGACTAAGTGACCAACTGATGGGTAGTGTATACAGGGTGGATACACTGCATGAAGGGTTGGTCCACATCCTGGGTGGGGTGGAGCAGGATGACATGAGAGTCGTCATGCTACTCAGAATGACGTGCAATTTAAAACTTAGGAGTCATTGACTTATAGAATTTTCCATTTCATGTTTTTAGGCTGCAGGTGACCACAGGCAACTGAAATGACAGAAAATGAAGCCATGGACGAGGAGGGGACTGCTGCATATGCTTTCACAGACACAGACCAGGTAAGAAAGGCAGGGGTTGAAATTCGAGACAGAGGAAGAGCACATTGAGGTGAGAAGTGTAAAGAAGGCCTGGCACATTGAGGAGCTCAGAAATGTGATGTGGCCCCATCTCCCAGGATCAGGGTTTGAAGTGTCTTTCCCCAGGGCAGAGCTTGACTGACAGGGGCCACTTGCTGCCTCCCTCCAAGAGTACAGTGAGCTTAGATCCTAGAAGAAGGGAGTTTGCAGACTAAGGTGACCCAGGCTCCAGCCCTCTGATGATGCCTGGCAGATCCACAGCTACAGTGCAGGAGGCCTGCTTTAAGGATGACATTAACTCCTTGTAATGACATTTACTCATTATTAATTCCTTGCAAGAACGCCATAATAGGTATTAATATCGTTTCCACTTTGCATATGAAGTAAGTAGAGCACAGAAAGGTTAAGTAACTCATTCAAGATCACGCAGCCTATAAGTGCCAAATTGGGATACAAACTCAGGCAGCCTGGCACCAGACCAGAGTCTACTTAACTACTATGTGATTCTGTCTCCAAACAAGTAAGTAGTATTTGAGGTAGAAGAGAGTAGATGCCAGGAAAAATTCAAGTACTATGTCATGTCAGGAAGGAAAGAAATTTTATGCATAAGTTAGGTTTAACAACAGAACTAACCCAGAACTTTTGATAGTTCCTGAAGGATGAGCAAGTTCAAAGGAGGCAAGTCCAGGGGAGGATATCCTGGAGAGAGGGAACAAATGTCTGCAAATGAATCCTTATGCTATCCTCAGATGGTACCATGCAAGTCTGATTTGTCTGCTAATGAGTATCAACTTGTTTTTATTCCAATTTTATATCATTCATTTGTTCATTCATTCATTCATTCATTCATTCATTCATTCATTCATTCATGTATTTGCTTGTTCATGTGGTCACTCTGAGCACTGTGTGCTGAGTGTCCACTGGACTGAACACTAGCAATGCAAGCATACCCTGCACTCTCCTTTTCTTCCATGATGGAAGTTAAATACCTCACTTTTTCCTCCCCACTCAATGAGATTTCCCCCTTTTCAGTGTGACAAAAACATAATAAAGGGTAGGGACCTATATTTTAGAAGTATATGTAGACGGTCAATAGCTCTTGTTCTCAGACAGCTTATGACTAACTGGAAGTGATAGAATATTCATGAATAAAGGCAAGCAAAGAGTTACAGGTGTCATACTAAGTTTATATTAATAAATTGAATATATGCAAGTATAGAAAATATGCACTACTGAATATGTGGACCAAGTGTACCAATATACACCCCAGAAAATACCTGTGTGCTATGGTCTATGTGGGAGAGGCTAGAGGGACAGAGAGAACTGGCTGCAGGGGTTTGTGAAATCTCCCAAGATGGAAAAGGAAGGAGTTAGGGGAGGAGGGTCCAGGCCAGGGCCAGAGGCTGGGGAGGGGCAGGGGAGGGAAGAAAGAGGAGGGGGAAAGGCTGGAGAGGCTGGGGGCAGACTCCTGTAGTCACAAGGTCACAGAGGACTCTGAGCAGCAGACTGAGGATTTTCACATTTTTCTTATATATGTTCTTAAGCCAACAGGGTGATGTAACAGAAATGATGCTTTTAAGAGAATTAACCTGGCACTGTAAAGCAGGATTGATTAAAGAGGCTTCAAGACCAATCAGTTAGGAAATTACTGCAGTGGTCTAGACAGGAATCCTAAAATATAGCACCAATCCAGGCTCTGACCACCTACTGTGTGGTAGAATCACATTAGGTACTTTTGCTGAGTCACCTTTTCAAGGATGCCTCTTTATCCCTCTTTCTCAGATGAAGAAATTCAGGGCTGGGGAGCCCTGGGTTCAATCCCCAGCACTAAAAAAATGTGTGTGGAGGGACCCTTCAGGCTCCGAGGTTCTGCAGCTTGTGCAAGTTCTACAATTGGGAGACTAGATGATAGATCCTTTAATTTCTGGGCCAGAGTTTTCTATCGTATGTCACAGCGGCCTCTTTTACTGGAGGGCTCTGGCCCGGTGAGCCGGTGGGGGGGGGGGGCACTCATAAACTAAGCACGTCATCATCTTGAGGCCCCGGGGAAGGGGGATCAGGAACTCAACATCAGGATTAAACTAGGAGGCACACATTTCCATTATTAATGGAAAGAAAGTAGGTTCCCAGAGTATTTTTAATCCAATACAAGTGACTTGGGACGTTGGATGGAAAGGAGACCTTTTGCTTGCATCATGAGATGTCCTGCATTTGAGAAAGCCTTAGAAACTGTTGAAGTCATCCATTGGAACTGGATAGTTAAAGAAAAAAGAGGGGGTAGATAAGGAATAAAGACTAAATGGAATTCCATTAATTGTATCACAAGGTTGGAAGTTTAAACCTTTTAAGGAAATTTAAACAGCACTGATATGCCACTATAGAAAAATGTTTCTAATAAAAAGATTCTTTGCCAGGAAATGAGATGCTACTTAAGAAGCTGAGGGAGGAGTACAGACCCAAAACTCCAGGAAAATATTACAGCAGGTTGACTAGTTTTCCCCTCCCAGGAAAAAAAAGACAAAGAAATCATAAATGCTCATATACCACTTAAAGTCTCCAACTGTGGACCTATAATAGGGTTCCAGGTTTTGCTCTATAATATAAAATATGAATAACCTTCAAATCCTGCATCTTCAGAATGTAAATGCACCAGGATTTAAATAAATTCTTTGGAATTTGAATAAATTCTTATTTTAGGTTCAAAACACTCAAAGCAGAAAGATTGATGCTGGCAGACAATGGAAACGTCGCCCTGCCTCTTCAGAGTACAGGATTTTGTGTCAAATGGGGGTAATGGATGTGGTTGGTGGGACCTGAAACCCGGGTGGTTCCTTTACAGTGTCCCCTCGGGTCAATAAAAACCAGAAGTGCCTGACATTTTTGGAGTCATGAAGACCCTCTGCGTGATGGAAAGGGGTTCCGTTGAACTGTGCAGGGCCCGGGGGTTGGGTCTTCCTGGAGACAGGACTTCAGCTTTTTGACCCTCTAGGGCTGCCACAGAGGGGAGGGAAATGACGGGAAGTCAGGTAATTGGCAGCAAAAATGAGAAGAGCCGACTTTGCTAGAGTCTGGGGCACCCAGATGGGGGCTTTCCCCTGGCTCATCACTCTGTCTTGTTGATGGTTGAGCCTTGACCTTGAGCTGAGGGTTCTTGTGCTGAAAGTAAAGTTCTACCCACTTCTCAGGAACAGGTTCCGGACCTTTCCAGGCAGAACCAGTTATTTCTTCTGCTGGGTCCTGAGGTATGTGACTCACAGGAAGTCCTCCCTCTCTGAGGATAACTGTCACAGGATGAAGACACTGGAAGTGAGGAGCACCACGTGTCAGTGCACAGTGTGTGTGTGTGTGGGGGGGGAAGGTTTAGCTGACATTTACCTTGAAAGAAAATGAAAATCAAGTTACAAAGTTTGTCAATAAAATTTTATGAAAAAAATGGATAAAACAAAGGCCATCTGCTTTATTTCCCCCAAAGTTAGTTGATTGGGTACCTGTATATTTATTGAGTCTGTCGTCAGTATGTAGTTTAGGTGGAATGTGTGGGGTTTCCACCAATCTTCCAAGACTGGTGATTAGGGAGAAAGGCCCCAAGGACCAGTATGTCTGAGGTGTCAGAAGGAGGGGTCTAGACCACACCCCTTGTGGAGTTCTACGTTTCTACTCTTGGAAGATCAGGACTGATTATCATGAAAACCGCGGGAAGTTACCAAGGATGCACACACAATACCCACTGCTACGATTGTTATGTTTTTAAAAGTCCACACAGTGGGGCTGGGACATAGCTCAGTGGGTAGAGTGCTTGCCTAGTGTGCACAAGGCCCTGGGTTCAATCCCCAGCACCACCAAAGAAAACTCCCCCCCCCACTGCCCCCTAGTGAAAGAGTCAACCCTGTACAATGCCTCTGGCTTCAGCCCCACCACCTACCAAACAGGCCATTGTTCAGCCACATCTGGCCCAGCCTGGGAAGGGCAGTCTGCAGGCCTAGCTCTGGCCTAGCTCTGGTTGCAATTCCCTGGCTTTACTGCTGTAAGCCATTCGCCTGCCTTGGGTTCCATGCACGTTCTCTACCACGTGCAGGATGAGACTTCCTGTCCTGTGAGCTCTGAGATGAACAGCATGATCCACACAGAGAGGCTTATCCCTAGAATAGACAGGAAGCTGAGGAACCGAACCCTGGGCTCTGGCTTCTCTTCCTGGACACCACAGGAGCTAAGTAACCTGTCCAGGCTGGTTATTGACAAAGTTGGGGTTTGAACTCTGGCCTGTCTGGCTCCAAATCTGTGCCATTTTTCTTCTTCTTATTATTTTTTGCTGAGGGCCATTGCCAAGTAGGAATGAATGGGCTTGCCTTTGGACCCAGGTCATTTGCAGTGACATTGCATGTATGCTTGAGTAAGGTGACCTTGCTCAAGGACCAGGGCGGATGGGGGGGGGGGTTAGGGCGGATCAGGTTTTAGGGAGTATCCTGCTCCTTGGGTTTAGGGTGGTTCCAGGTTTAAGGTGTACCCTGCTGGGAATAGGGCGTATCCTGCTGCCTCAGGCGTGATGAGTTCTCGTGGGATTCAGAACGTGGATTTCCCTAGAACGTGTGTAGAGTGCCAGTGTGAGTGGGGAATAAAGAATTGCTGTTTGAATCTACAAGGCTGTGAGTGGCTCGTGATTTTGTGCCCAGCCAGACTGCGGCAATTTTTTTTAGTGATGCTGGGGATTAAAACTGAGAGTCTCACGCAGTCTAGGCAAGTGCTCTACATCTTTAGCCCTTTTATTTTATTTTGAGACAGGGTCTCAATAACTGCCCAGCTGACATCAAACTTGTGATCCTCCTACCTCCTCCTCCTGCCCCACCTCCTGAGTAGCTGGGATTATAGGCATGTGGATAGGTGTGTGCCACCACACCTGGCTGACCTGTGCTCGCTCTTTCTTTCTTTCTTTCTTTCTTTCTTTCTTTCTTTCTTTCTTTCTTTCTTCCTTCCTTCCTTCCTTCCTTCCTTCCTTCCTTCCTTCCTTCCTTCCTTTCCTTTCTTTCCTTTCTTTCCTTTCTTTCTTTCTTCTGGCACTGGACCACTGAGCCCCAGCCCCAGCCTTATTTTGAATTTTATTTAGAGACAGGGTCTCTCTGAGTTGCTTAGTAACTCACTGTTGCTGAGGCTGGCTTTGAACTCCCGATTCTCCTGCCTTAGTTTCCCGAGGCACTGGGATTACAGGTGTGTGCTACCATACTCGGTGACCTGTGCTATTTCTAATACAAGATGTCATTGCAGTAATATAGAATGTCTAAACTTTGACCTTGACTGAAGGACACCATTCAACTCAACCCAACTGATATTATGGAACAGTGACAGTGAATTAGGTAGTAGGAAATTCAGAAGTGAGCTTGCTTTCAAGGAGGCTGCAATGGGGTGTCATTGCCGGGTCTGGTATATGATAAATTGGTGTAGGAACAAATGGTGAGTGAATGCTATAACTGATTATTATGTGGTTATCATATTCTATTAGAAAACTGGTCAAAATTTTTTAGAGGAAATGCACCATGGCTGCTAAGATCATTTGTCTGGAGGGGTAAAATGGGGCAGTATAACTCTTTACTTCTTAGATGAGGAAACTGAGGCTGGCAAAGGTGAAATAACTTGCTCCAGGTCATAGAAGTGTCCAGCAGCAGAGTGTGGAGTGACAGGCCTTCTGATGAGCAGTGCTCCAGGATTTGTGTTTTCCTTCTGCTGCCTCTGCCGGGCTGAGAGCCTATTCCTGACTCTCTCTGCCTATAATCACAAAAGAGCTATTGTTACATCCTTCCTCAGACAACATCTCTTTACCTTCTCCCCCTGTGGACAAGATGTGTATTAGCTGACAGGAGCAGACTACCTATCGATCACAAAGAGAAGATTCTTTTGGAAGAGATGAGTCATTGTGAGGATTAAACTTTTAATACAATAAGTTCATTGATTGCTGCTGCAATTCTCCTGATACCTTTGCACACATGTGCTCATCTGTGCAAGCATGCACGCGAGCACGTGCGCGCGCACACACACACACACACACACCTACGCAGTGTGCCGAGTCGGGCTGTGCTGAGAATTAGGCTTCTACTGCAACAGCATCGGTGAGACTGTTCAAGCAAACAGCTGACTCACTCCTGCCACTGTTACAACTCTACCGCCCTCTCTTCCTACTTTCTGGCCTCCCGCTTCATTACCTCTCTTAGCGCTTTCTCCTCACCTACCACTTCCCGTCCTTTGGAATTAAGAGTCCATGATGGGAGGTGGCCAGGAGAAACCTTTCCATATCATCACGCTTGCCAATACCTTTTTATTTATCTAAATTGGCGGTACAGACACTGAGCATCATCCTATGATGATGATTAATTTTTTTTTTTACCAAGTCTTCATGCTAAATATTTTCTTCCAGGAATCTAGTAATGCCTTAAGTGGTTTCCCTCCCTGTTTATCATGAGATCTACACACTGGCTTTCCAGGATGACAGTCAAGCTACTTATTGAAATAGGTTAAACATTCCAGATGAGATAGCTATAATAGCCCATTCGGAAAAAGGCAGAGCTGGCAGAAGCAAACTTGTAAAAGAATTGCATTTCAGTTTCAATCTCTGGCAGTCAGCACTTGAGCTGTTTCTGCATTACACATGCATGCCATTTAGCAAATATTTACTGGTAGACTTTTGTCATGGCTTGTTTCCTCCAAAATCCGTCTTGAATGTTGAGTACCAATGTCATGAGTGATACTGAGAGGTGGTGGGACCTGCAGGAAGCGATTAGGTCATGGGGTGGGCACACTTACGGGGGGATTAATGTAGCTCCTGCCAGAACATATTAAACATCTATCAAGTGGGTCAGCTTATTTGTCCCCTGCCTCTCATTTGCATACACCTGCTTCCTTTTCTGCTTTCCCACCCTGCATGGAGCAGCTTGCAACCCTCAGCAGAAGGCAAGCAGATGCCTGCACCTTCCTGTTCTACAGAACTGTCAGCCCAAATAAACTTCCTTTTTTAAAATTAACCACCCAGTCTCAGTGGTGGTCTATTATAGCAATGGAAAATGGACTAAGACACTGTTTTGTGGTTTGAGGTTTTATATTCCAATGAAGAAAGACCCAGACACAAATTCTCTCAGTATCATGGGTAGGGTTCTTGAATAGCATCTTAGGCCACACGTTTCTCTACTTAGCCAGGCAGACTGGGGACAGGTAGGGCCCTTATAGAACTGTGGTTCCTCCACAGAAATGCCCACCTCCGGGGAACATGCCAAGAGCATGCTTTGACTTGGACAAGGACAGGGTGTGAGCTCTCTGCACCTTCAGGAAGGAGCGGTGTTGCCCTGTGCAACACAGGTGGAAGACTGGCCTTGGACCTGCTGGGTCACTTTTAGATTCCCCAGTCATGAACCAGGAATCCAGGTCTTTGTCCTGTCTGCCTCCAGATTAACAAAATGAGGCTCCTCTACAGGAGCATTCAGGAAAAGTGTAACCTCGAGAATTTCCACCAGCAACCTAGGTCCTGGGGGGCTAGCCCTTCCCCCCGCCCCAGCTCCATGGAACTCACTGGCTCCATCCCACATGGTAACTCTAGTGTATATGGAAACCTCCAAAGAAGAAGGCACTGTGACCCCATTCTCAAAGGCTGGGACACAGCATGGTATGGGGACAGGCCTCAGCTGTGGAGTCAGAGGTCTGGCTACTGGCTCTGCCCCTTGGGCAAGCCAACCTCTTTAGGCTGGTTTTCATTTGTGTAAAATAAAGGATCCAGCAAGGACGGTTGAATTTTTTCTTTTCTCCCTTGACAGCTATTGATCCCGAGGTGCCATTGAGCCAGCAGGGAGAGAAATTGTAATTCATGGGATTCCACAGGGAGACTGATGTAGGAGGAAATCCACGTGACCCTGCAGAGGGAACTCAGCTGGGAGTCAAGTGAAGCCGGGTCTCCAAGGAGTCTACACAGAGACCTGCACCTGGGTGTGGATAGCAGCTTTATTCATAATTGCCAGAGCTTTGAGCGCCAAATGTCCTTCAGTAGCTGAATAAGCACGCTGTCGTACTTCCTGACAATGCAGTATTATCTGGTACTAGAAAGAAAGGAGCTATAATCTCAGCAGCTAGAGAGGTTAAAGCAGGAGGATTGCAAGTTTAAGGCCAGTCTGGGCAATATAGTGAGGTCTGTCTGAAAAAAAGAAGAAGAAAAAAAAAAAGCTGGTGCTGAGGCTCAGTGGTAGAGAGCCCCTGGGCTCAGGCCCCAGTATTGCTGCCGCAGCTATCAAGCCATAAAAAGACAGAGAGGGAGATGGAGTGAAAGAAGTCACTCTGAAAAGGTGACAAGTGGTCATTCCAACCAAATGAGAGTCTGGAAAAGGCACAACTAGGGAGACAGTAAAAAGAACAGCAGTTATGGGGTCAGGAGGGAGGAGGGATGAACAGGCAGAACCCAGAGGATTTTTAGGACAGTGAATCTACCATGTGATCCCGCAGTGGTGGACAGAGGTCCTGTTGTTTGTCCAAACACACGGAACATACACTAAGAGCAAACCTTAATGTGAACATGAATTTTGGGTGGCAACAATGTGTCAGTGTAGATCCTTCAGTTGTCCTGTGTATGTAGGGCAAGGGACTGCAGTCAAATCTCCAAACCTTCTGTTCGATTTTGCTCTAAACGTAAAACTGCTCTAAAAATGAAGGTGGGTTCTCCTCCTTGATTCTGCACAGTCCCTGGTGTCCTGATTGATCTAGCAGCCCAGTCAGCGGGTCTCTGAGCTTCTGGACCTCGCCTCTGCCCTGGCCCCATGTTCCACTCTCCTACTCTCTCTTCTGGTCACTGAAATTCTCTTTTTCAACAAAGGACTACACTGTCAGCATGTCCCCTTAACCTCTGCATTCTCAAAGCTTCTAAGCAATACAGAGTTGCCCCTCTCTCCAAAAATGCTAGGAATCTCTACAGCTACACATCCTCTCACGACTTATCACAGGCTTGGGTGGGCAGCTGAGCTTCACCTGAAGCAGGTACTCCAGGCCCTGCCTGAAGCAGAAGATGGATGTGAGTTTGCTATTGCAAACCCTTGAGGACTGTGGAAGTCCCCAGATGTCTTCCCTGTGAAATGTCTTCAGGACCATTGACGCCACATGCCTCAAGCCCCGAGGGCACTCGGTACTGCCTGTAGACAGACTTTTCAGGAGGAGAACTTTACAAGCAGGCTGGGGATGCTGTGTTTCACCATGATGGAGCTAATTGATTTGTTCAAGTCCATTAGCCTAATTCTGCCCGGAGATATCGATCGCCTGAGAACGGCAGCCTGTCACTGGACAAGTTTCATTACCTTCACTTAGGATGGTCAGAAATAGGGAAGAAAAATAGGAGCTGCACAGTAGTGAAATCATCTCTGAGTCAGAGGCATGAGGAGTGGAGGTGGCTTGGGTTTAGAGTTGAACTGACCCATGTAAAGCAGGCCTGGGTTCCCCCTGTAGGGGGCGCCAGGTCACCACTTGTAGGACAGGGGCTCTCCAAGCTCTGCAGGAAGACAGCTGGATGGTTCTTCACAGAAGGCCCCTCACATGTAGCTTCTAATGTTTCAGGCCACAGCACATCTTCTCTGTCTCCTTTCCTTATTTCTGCACAAAGAACTAATCTAATAGCCCATCTCCAGTTAGACTCCCATATTGTCAATCAAATGTGGGGAGGCGACCAATTGGCCTGGATTAACATAATTACCCTTTAAATCATACATATTCAAAAGGCCCTAAAAAGCATTAGAGAGACGATCAGATTAATACTGGCATAATAAATTAGACCTATAACTGCATACTTAGAAAGAGGGCTATCCTTCAAAGCAAGGGTTGTAAATGACAGGAAATCCCGTTAGACTGGGGGGGGGGGAACCCTCGAATTCTTTGGAGAAATTAATTGTCAAAAATCATGTTTCTGCGGAAGATCAGAGTCCCCCTCCGGGGTCTCCAGATTCAGTTGAGCTCAGAGAGACACCATCTGCGTTTGTAACTGGAAAACCTCCTCAGGCGCTTTTCCGCAGCCGCTGGGATCCACTGGGTAGACGACTAAATTACAGGCAGCCAGATTAGACCACTGTTTCCCAAGAAACTCAGCGCCTGGTCAAATCGTGTATATTCACATGACTTCCTGCTGCTCAGATCCAGGCTTATTGACATCCAAGTCTCTTTCATGAATTCTGCTTTATAAGTACTGAAAATAAAGGGGACTTATGGATCATAAAGCATAAGCTTGTAGGAACCCAAAGCTAAAGGCCAGATGCAGGCCTGAGACATGATCCCTTGTCTTACAAACCCGTAGCCTTCTGTGGGTCCTCATAGCCCCAGGGGCTGAAAGAAAGACCAACAGGAATTTGGTCATGGACATTCACCCTTGCTTTCATTACTTACCATCTGCAAGAACAAGACATGGGGTGATACATGCTATTAGCTAAAACCTCCAGTGGTCTATCACCTTCTAGGTCAAAGTCAATTCCCCTTAACAAACTGAAATTTCAAAGTGGCCATAGCGGTGTGTGAGCGGCCAGCCTGCAGAAGGGTGGAGACCGAATGCTAATGGCAGGCAGCAAAAAATACTGCAGTGTGTGTGTGTGTGGGGGGGTTTGTCAGAGAGAGGCAGGGAGAGACTGCGCTTGCAACAGTGGCTTTTGTTCACAGTGCAGTTCAGAGGAGCCCTGGTTAGGAGTTAACCCATCTATACATCAAAGTAGTTCATTTCTATATTAAGCAGCACTTTCCCCAGGTTGCTATTTACAGAGAATCTTGAAGTTCTGGAGAAACTGTTAAATAAAGCACAGTCTGACATCTCTTATGCAGAGTGTCTGTGCACTTCAAGTGTCTGGCGTATGGATTATGGAATGATAAGTTCCATTGTACCTGGACAATGTGGCTTTGACATTGAAGTGGACCAACCTTCATCTTTTGGACCAATCTAAAATTCCTATTAGTAGGAATTTTAATCTCAGAGAAATGTCAGGGACCATAGAGAGCTCATCCACTCCCTTGAATGAAGAGGAGAGGAGACTGAGGACAAACTGGTTAAATGTCTGGCCTAAAAGGTACAGAGCAGATTGTTCTTAATGTCCTGGTCTCCCAGGCTCCTAGTTCCCGGGGCTGGACTCCATCTGCTGCATACAGAATGAAAGGGTATGTCTCCTGGTCTCTGGCTTCAGACTTAAGCCTCCATATACAACTACATTGGGAAAAAAAAAAGATCTCCAATAAATGAGGTGTTGTCACGAGATAGAAATGGTTTTTAACCTTTTTGTGTGTGTGTGTATGTATGTCATTCTGTATTTTTCAAGTTTTTTAAATAAAGAACTTTTTTATTTTGAGAACTGGAAAGAAAATGATACAACACTTTAAAAATCAAGTGACAGCCCTCTCCTGCCCCTCACTGGGCCTGTGCTCAGAGCTTCATGGCACAGTGGTTCATAATCCCCTCTCTAAGCATCTTTCTGTCTCATTAGGCCCTGGTCTCACATTAGGTGGGGCCAGGTCTCCTTGAACTTCTTTGCACCCTCCCAGAATTATCTGTGATACAGATTGAATGAGTCATGAAAAGAATTCTTGAGTAAATGCTATCAGACACACAATGAATCCCAACAGCAGCTTCATGTTCACCAACTGATTTTACATAATACAAAGACTCCAAATATCATGAGAAGGTCCAAGCAATTACAACTTCTAAAGTGAGGACCTTATTGCCTCTATGAGATCTATGACTCCTATTAGGATAAGGTGAACTTTCTACTTTGTCCTGCCAATACTAGGGAACATCCCTCAGGACTTCCAGATTGATCCCTACAGGATTCAAAAGAAATTCATATTTGGGAACCCAGAAAACTTGTTAAAAATTATTATAGCCCCCAGAGTAAGGTTCTCCTATGCAAATAAGCCAGACTCCAACCATCCATAATAAATACTTCATTTCTTCTGAAGCCTGCTGGACATTTTTTAGTTCTCCCTGCATTCTACTATCTTCATTTACCTTGGAAAATAACATACGGATAAGGAGACTAGATCGTAGAGATGGTAAGCATTTGCACAAGAGGCAAAGCCCCACAGGACATGCAGATGGCACCACCAGGAGAGAGGACACCCTTGGGGAACTTCTTGATCGGATGCCTCACAGGGGAATCATTTTGTTTCTTGAAGAAATGGAAGAGTTGAGCTGCCTCGCACATACCGCTAGCTAATCAGGATTCTATTCCTGGACTGTGGTCTGGTCATTTTAAAAGGTAGTACCAGAAATGGGTAGATCAATCTGTGGCTTTAAAGTAAGCACCATGGTAAAGAATCTATACCTTTCTTTCTCACCCCTGCAATACGGATGCTTTGTATTCTCAGCACAGCTTTGCAAAGAAAAGTGCTGATTCATTTGCTGCTCCTTCTCCCTGTTGCCAGGATGAAAGAGTATAAATAATTTATATTGAGATAGCAAGACAAGCAGTAGTTTTAAATTTGTTGCATTCCCTGGCTTGAATTGCTTTTGTGACACTGAATTAAAAACTAAAAGGGTCATCAATGAGTGCTGTAAGCTTTTAGTATGGTTAGAAGTTGCCCATTTACTGCACAGTCCTAGGCTTGAAGGTTAAATAAATATTGCACAGAGCTGCTAGATGGATGTGGGAGCCCAGGGATTTTCAAGGACCAAGACTGAAATTTAAAGGGAGAATCTGGACTGGCTTTGAAAAAAAAAACTCATGTTGCATAAGGGACCATAGACATGGTGAAATTGCTAGCTTCTCTGCTATCTACGAAAAGTACAAGTTTTAGATGTTTAAGATTCAAGCTGATTTTAGTCACTGACAAGAGGAATCCTTAATGCAGCTGGTGTGTAAGTTTGGTGTCGTCTGAGACTTAAGAAGGTCTTCAAATCTCTGAATCACTGGCAGACATTTTGGTACATGCCCTGTAGATTCCAGACTGCCAAATCCAGTGAGAACAGAAAAGAAAAAAATAAAAGAAGACGAGGTCAGGGAGAAAAAGTCGGAAAGGGAGAGAAACTTCCATTTCTCTCGGTCTCTGTCCTGAATCTAGGTCTGTGTGCCCTCTTCCTCCTGTCTGTCTCTCTACTCCACCCGACCCCCGTCACTCCTGATACCTCCTCAATTTCTCTTCTATAATTTCTCTTCTTTCCTTGGCCGTGGCCCTTCCCTATCTTTAGACTGTTTTGCATTTGTAGCATAGCTTTTTCTGCATGTGCCTCAACTAAAATTAACATGTAAAGGATAAAGATTTTAGTGTCTTGGTTCTAATGCATCTAGATATCATTTAACAGAAGATGGGAGATGGCAGGCTCCCTGCTACCACAGCCCCTGGAAAGCTCAGGGCAAAAGTTGCTGGTGGAAACTGCACTTTCCTGAAGATTCTCAGTCTTTCTTACTCCCATCTGCTCGGCAGCCTCCGCTGAGAGTGGGTCCTTGGATGAAGCCACTTTGTTAGCCTTAATTAAAGACTTTCAGTGGAGCTGCGTGGGTTGATTTCAAGTGCCGGCTTTCACACCACTCCAGCAGCCACTGTCGAAAACAAACAGTTGGTCACACCAGATAAGCAGGGACTCAGGTCGTGAAAATTGCTCTGACCTCTTTGGTGAGGTTGTTTTGGTCCAGATCATCAGACACATTTGTTGGAGCCCTGGAACTATCCTGAAAACAGATAAACCATGCTTGTTCAGGTTTTAGAATTCCTGCTATTGGTTTCAGATTCTGGAGACTGCATGTGCAGACTCTGAGTACCACCCTAGATTATTAAGACAAGACACCTTCAGCTAGGTGGCTGGTGGCCTACAAGTGCCCATAGTCCAAGCATCTGGGAAGCCCCAGGTCAAGGTGCAGACAGATTCCGTGTCTGGGAAGGTGGTTCCTCACAGACGCTGCCTTTCTGCTGCTCCTCACGTGGTGGAAGGGGCAAACAAGCTCCCCTGAGTCTCGAGTCTCTTTTGCAGGACGCTAGGGCCACTCACATGACCTACTCATCTCCCAGAGGCCCCACTGCTCAGCACTACGGCCTTGGTGATTAGGTTTCAATATGTGAATTGGGGGAGCCTCTGGGCTCCCAGCTTCGTCTACACCTGGTATCATGCTTTACATTGCAGAACACGCGTGTCTCTCCTCTGTCTGATTCTTGAACTGTCACCCTTGGCACCTGGGGGTTCCAGTCCTAATAATCTATTAAAGCAGCTCTTGGGGAGGACGCTGCTGGCACCTTAGAAATCTCGTAACCTGTTCTCGGCTCCCAGTCACCTTGCACCGTCAGCTGAACCTGACACTATCAAGCGCTCTGGGTTCCCGTGCCTCCCACGCCTCTTGCCCTGGCTCTTTGGAGCTCTACCCACCTGAGCTCCAGGTACATTTCACTCTCGGATCTTGAAGGGCTGCGCTGAGTGCTCCTCGCTCTTCTGAAGGGCCTCTTGGCTCTTTTCCTGTGGGTAATGACTTCAGCTGCCGTCACTACTCCACTGATTCCAAGATACCCAAGTTGCGTTTCTAGTGGCACCTGCAGCCGTCGGGTCGCCTCAGCAGGTGGCCTGTGGGACACCGGGCTGTAGCAGGCCCTCGGTGAAAGGCTGACACCCCCAAGTCATTTGTCTTACCTGAGACCCAGTTCTCACCTCCAAGAACCTATGGGCTGCTGTCCCCTCGTCTCCCCAGACTCCCCACTGCCTTTCTTCCCTCAACAGATCTAAGCTCTTCCTCCCTACCCTTCCTGTTAGTATCAATGCCATTTGGCAAATAACTAAGATTTAATAACCTAAAACTTCCTATGACACAATCTTATTTTTCTTTTAAAATAGCTGTAGCCATCCTGTCCCTTCCCAATGGTCCTGATTTCGCCCTCCACCTCCCTCCACTCGCCCAGGTTGCTGACACTTCCTTTGTGCTGGCCTAACATGTTCTTGCCTCTTTTTCTCGGATCCAACCGAAACACGTGCAGTCGGATGCCATTTCTGTAGGAAAGGACGCATGTATATTATTCGTCCCCTGCCCCGTGTGGAAGCTGCTCCGGCTGATGTTCAAGGCCATCCGTTGACATTCCACCACCACTGATCTCTCTTCCTCCAGGACATCACCTGGCTTAGTCCAGTGGCCTTGCCCCCCAGTCACTCCCTCTGCTCAGTTCTGTCCCCACGTTGGGTGACATGGCCCTCACCTATACAACCACGGCTGTCCCAGTCAAGTTCCAGTTGTCATCTAAGGTCTGTCACATACGGCTTCTTCTGTAAAACCTTCTTCCCACTCAATCTATCGTTGCTTCCATGAATTAATCATTAATTGTTCTCTCGTTTTTAGTTGTAAATTTCTTGTAGCAAGGATTCTTCCATTGAGTCCCTGCATTGCCCCCAGAGCTCAGCACAATCTTGGCAAATAAGATATGCTCGATCACTCCCTCATTGATTTACTGTTCCTGAATTTAACAAACACTATTGATTGAATAAATTGTTGGGTGAATGAATCAAAGATTGACTCATTGATCGATTCTGTCTATTGATATAATTCGGCACTGTGCTCAGTTCTCTGTGCTGTAATTTGAAAAGTGTGTCAACCAATATTTCATTCCCTTTCACCTCTAAATAATTCCTGGAAGAGATTCTCGTAAATAAACTGTCGGGATCAAAATACCTCTTCCATCACTTTCAGGTGCAATTATGGTGGGCAGAACTTTAGTATCTGAGTGTTAATGATGGAGTGAATCACTGCCCAATTTTTTTTTTTTTTTTTGCTTTGAGACATCAGAGGGAGGATATAAATCTCAATGAAAAGGTAAATTAAACCCTGGCTCTCTTCCTAGAAGTGACACATTAAACACCAGATCATTTTTCTCTTTAAGAAAAGAATAATATTTCAGAGACCAGAATATGTGGTGTTGCCAAACTGAGTTCTGCTCAGCATAAAATGGTTTTTAAGACACTGCTGTTCTTATTTTGTCTTCAAGAGCTTAGTGTCTCTAAAACCACATTGTCTTCCACTCAGTAACATCTATATTTTGCTAAAACTTCTCACCTCATATCTCATAGTGCAATACAAGCATCCTCGTGGGCTGAATCGGGTCCCCTGATCCATGTACTGAAGGCCTCCTCCAGAGTCACCCCAGGACGTGACTGTATCTGGAGATGGGGCCTTTAAAGAAGTGACTAAGTCAAAATGACACCTTTAGCATGGGCCCTAGTTCAATCTGACAGGTGTCCTTATAAGAAGAGGAAATTTGGATCACAGAGATCCTAAAAATGCATGTGCGTAAGAAAAACCATGTGAGACACAGGGAGCAGACCCCCCCTGCAAGCCAGAGAGGCCTCAGAGAAACCAGCCTGCCCACACCTTGACCTTGGACTTCCTGGCTCAGAACTATGAGAAACTTTTGCTGTGTAGGCCCCTTCATCTATGGGAGCCCAGGCAACTGTATGTATGTACACATAGATGCTGGTGTACATCTGTCTGTCCCCTAGACTGGCTTCCTTGAGAGCAAAGAGTAGCTCTCACTCAGACTTCCAATGCGTCACTCAGAGTGGAAAATAACTGAACTGACACGGTGTCATGGAAATGAATGTGAAGCTTGCTGGACGAATTAGAATGCTCATTCTTGGAATATGTGTGACCTGGATATCTACCACGTCCCAGTACTGCTCTGGACACTGTGGCCGAGACTCACGTGAGGAAAGCTCCAACTCTATCTCCAAGGAAAGTGCTTTGTACTAAACATTACTGGAAGTTTGTAATCTTTTAAAGATATAATGTGTGTGTGTGTGTGTGTGTGTGTGTGTGTGTGTGTCTTAGAACATTAGGTCCAGATGCAGATTATGAGGTGGAAAGAAGTTGTGATATGTAAGTTATGAAACAATTTTTTAAATTTTTCAAATGAAGACCTAAAAGATCTCTGACTTGAAAGTTGTAGATGTCACTGTCGTGTCATACTGCCTCATCTAGAAGGAAGTTAGTTTCTGCTATGCTTATAAGAACCCGTTCCTGCACACTGATTGGACTATGCGCTATGCAGATTGTTAAAGACTTTGAATTTTGCACCTGACACACTCTCTCTCTCAAATATATATATATATAATATATATATGGAACTGGAACTTCCCCTCCCCAACCCCACCTCCTGATTCTGAAATACATCCCCAGACCTTTTTAAATTTTTTATTATTTTGAGACAAGGTCTTGCTAAGTTGCTGAGGCTGTCCTCGATCTTGTGATTCTCCTGCCTCAGCCTCCTAAGTTGCTGGGATTTCAGGTGTGCTCCACTGTGGCCAGATTCCCAACATACACTTAGTAAAAAGCCTCTAGGGAATGTTATGTAGTGGGGACCGCCGCAACCCATGAAAACAAACAACACACAAGTATATATAACACAAGTTTGTTAATTATACTTACTATAGTGTGCAAAAACACCAGAATTTATTTCTCCTATCTAAGGTAATTTTTAAATTAAAGCTTTATAATTACACATAGTATTTGGGTTCATCCTGACAAACTCGTTCATGCATGGAATTTGAATTGAGTTCATGATCCCTAATCAGTTTCCCTCCTCCTTCTCCTCTCCTACTCACCTTCCTCTACTCTGTTAGATCTCCTTTTGTTCATATATTAATTTATATTTGATTGGTTCTTTCTACTTATGTATAAAGGTGAGGTTCTCCATCATGTACTTAGACATGCACGTATCATGATTTTCGAGAATCCATTCTGCATTGCCACCCTTACCCATCCCTCCACTCTACCTCTTGATCTCCTTCTTGTATGTTACTGATATTCTTTTTATCTTTATTTTTTCCTCTCCTTCCCTCCTCCTTTCCTTTATTTTACTCTAGCTTCTGCATGTTAGAGAACATTTGGCCTCTGAGTTTCTGAGTCTGACTTATTGTATTTAGCGTGATATTCTCCATTTTCTGGAGTAATTTTTAACTTGTGGACCAATCTCTATCTACTTCCCCTCCCCAACTCCAACCCCTGATTCTGGTAATCACCAGAAACTTTCTACTTCTAAGAGACCAGTTCTTCTAGACCCCACACAGCATGAGGAGAGGGTGGGCAGAGCAAGCCATAGTTGGAGGAATAGGGTCAGTACACCCTCCTTAATAATAGTATAGCCAGAAAAGAGGATTTTTGCATGTTCTTACATGCAAAAAAAAGATAAATCTTTGAGGAAATGGAATTACCCTGATTTGGTCATTACATGATGTATACATGTAGACTTCAAAAATCTGTACAGTTATCATGTGTCAATTAAAATTTGGAAATGGAAAAAAGAGAACTGGAAAAACTCAAGCCTTACACAGATGTATCTTGAAAGGAAGGGCATATGCCAGTCATTAACAGTGATTCTCTCTGGAGAAGGGAGGGCCTGGGTTAAGAATTCTTCTTTTTCACGTTTCACCACATTGTTTTTCTCTGAAGTGGATTCTTGTGGTGAAGGCCATCTCTGTCACCAGCCCCAGTTGCAGGATGTCTTACTGGTGTTCTATCTCTCGCTTGTGCTCTGAGCTCCACCAGGAGGGGACCTGTGTCTGGCCTTCCATGAACACTAATTGTCATGTCACCCCCCCTACACACAGCAACAGCAACAGCAACTGCTGCTTGTGACCAATCACGTGGCTGCGCTGAGACCAGGTGGGCTGTGCTTCTGGGGTGACGGTAATGGGAAGGCAGAGTCTGAGGGGCGTGGAAGTGAGAGCATCAGGGGTGCCCAGTCTGTGGAGGGAGCCTCCTTCCCTTTGAGGTTCCCATCTCAATCTTATCCTCTGGGGGTCATCCCTTCGTCCAGTCCACTCCTCTGATTAGAACTTGTCTTGCCAGGCAGATTTGTTATCAGGGAATCTTGGAGTTTGAGAATGATACGTTTTAGTGCAAAGGAGTCTATTAAAAATCTAGTTTTTATGCACACATTCCTTGTGATTATGATGGTGATTATCATCATCCAGGACCCTGGAGGTCAAACCCTCTGAGTGCCAACTACACATTTGTAACCCCATGAAACTGAGGCTTTGACCCTGGAAAGGAAGACTGGGCCCGTTTTCCATGAGACCTAGAGGGGGAGCCACATGAGTATCCCAGAAGTTGTCCTTGGGACAAAAACCCTCCCCAGATGGGAACCCCCTTCATATGGAGAGCTAGCCTCTCACTCCTGCAGCAGCTTCCTGCTGTGAACACTAGTTGGAACTGAAGGCTAATTGCTGGGCATCATGGTGCAGACGAGGATCACAGGTTCAAAGCCAGCCTCAGCAACTTAGTGAGGCCCTGAGTGACTTAGTGAGACCCTGTCTCAAAATCAAAAATAAAAAGGGCCAGGGATGTGGCTCAGTGGTTGAGAACACCTGGGTTCGATCCCTGGTATCAAATAAATAAGTAAATAAAAATAAATAAGTTTAAAAATTAAACCGATGGCTAATTAAAGGGGTAGTTGTGGATTCTATTTTTGGCATCGTTATCTTCCAGGAAAGCCTGTTTGGCTTCCTCCCAGCTCCTCCTCAAGAAGAGTTGAAGAAGAATGTCACAAGGAATGAGTACCCCCAACCTTCCCTCTGGGCCCGGGGGGTGGGGTCAGGAGACTGGTCCCTTCATGCCATAAGTTGGTGACTGCCTTTGGGCATCTCATCAAGCTTCTGTGGTGGTGTGGCCTACAGACAAAACCCTCAGGCTCAAGGTAGCAGACCTTCTGTCCAGGTGAGAAAATGGAGGGGGGGGGAGGGGGGGAGAGGTTTGGGCCACAACAGCAGTGAGGTTGAGGGAAGAAAGTCCCACTAGGCAGCCTGTGAGCCCTCCTGAAGACAATGGATGGCACCTTCAGGCGGGTAGGTCCACACAGGCCAGCCTTGGCCCAGACCATCTCAGGAAATCTAGGTATGCACAGCTCAGTGAAAGACAAGCCCCAGGAGTGCACAGAAACTTAGGGGACACTCTTGTAAGTCCAGCGAGGCCAACTCTCTAGGGAACAGTGGGGACCAGCTCAGGCTGGGGGCTCCAGATTCTAGGAATCCAGACGGTCAGTAAGTGCATCACGGAGAAGCAGAGCATTGTGAGTGTCAGAGTCTTTACAGCCCCCTGAGGGCGTCTCGCTGCCTCGCCAGGCTTCCTGATCCTGTCCAAGGAGAGCGTATCTCTGGCTGTTTTTTAACTGAGACATTATCTGATCTGAGATCAAAGCTGGCCAGAAAAGGGAGGACACCAGACTCCTGAAGTAGGAGGCAGATAGATGCTCCAGCCAGTAGAGAAGTTGGTGGAGTGGCTTCTTCTGGACCTGGCAATGACAACAATCATGGTCACCAGGACAATTGGTTGTGACAACTACCACCTGTACATGTCCCATGTGCCACAGTGTTGTGCAGTGGGCCTTATCATCCTGTTTCATACACGAGGAGGTCAAGGCAGCAAAGCTCGTACATGAATTGACACCGTGTCTGAGCCGACACCTGCATTGGTCAATAAAGTTTTATTGGAACACGGTCAAGTCCATTTGTTGTATTTTGTATGTGGCTGTTTTCTCTCCACCATGGCAGGGTTGATTAGCAGTGACAGACACCCTGTGGCCCCCAAATTCTAAAATATTTACAAATTGGCCCAAACTGATAGACCGCTGGAAGCACAGGTGCTCAACAACACTGATTATATCCTTGCAAAGCTGTGCCACCTTGGGCCTGCCCAGCTCGGCACTGTCCTGTGTCTTTTCTGGCCACAGTCTCAGCCAATGGGCAGTTCATTATCATTCCCACACTGTGTGCAAATGGATACTGTCTGAGGCTAGACTAAGGCTCAGGCATCAGCTGCCAGAACTACTGATGCTAATTCAAGAGCAGGTGGTTTATAGAGAAGCTCACTGCCGGGATGAGATGGTAATGGGAGCCAAAAACAGGGGCAGGGTAATATGGGGTTGGCTTACAGCTCGTAGGGAAATGGAAAGATACTCTTGTTTTGCCGGGGTGCGGCGGGGTAGGGTACTGGGGATTGAACCCAGGGGCACCCAACCACTGAGCCACACCCCCAGCCCTATTTTATATTTTATTCAGAGACAAGGTCTCACTGAGCTGCTTAGCACCTTGCTGGTGCTGAGGCTGGCTTTGAACTTGGATCCTCCTGCCTCAGCTCCCCTCTCCCCCAGATGCTGGGATTATAGGCCTGGGTCACTGCACCTGGCTGGAGAGATACTCTTTTAGAAGAGCTCAGCAGAAAAGAGCAGAGAATAGGAAGTGGGTTCTGGGATGCAGCAAGACTTTGTGCTAGGAGCTGTCTTACTCCAAGAATCCAAGGAGCAAACAGCAAACTTAACTGAGCTCATCACTGGCTGTCCGTGAGGAGCACCCCTGACCGCGCTCTGGTGTCGAGGGTTGGTAGGTCCTGCCTCACCTCTACTCTCACCAAGCTCAAGAGGAAGTTGATCTCAGGACACCAGCGACATCTTCCTCTCCCACAGCAGCTCCTGTGCACACGCCTCCAGTTCCCAATCACTGGCACCCTGGGTGTGGCCCTCGCTCCTCTCTTGAGGATGGTGCATTGAACCACATCCAAACATCCTGGAAAGTTCTACCCTGACCATAGCATCCCTTCTTGTACATGTGTTGGATCTGCTGTCATTCTTTCCAAATCAGAATACTGTTCCTGGGTTCCGATCAGCCTCTTCCTTTTCTTCTTCAAAGCCGCATAGCAAGACCCTCTACGAATCTGCTCTTCACATCACCTTGCATGTCCTCATCAGTAAATTATTTGCCACATAAACAGAAATGTCAAGATTACTTCATAAAGAAAGCAGAACTCTGGAAGTCAAATAAGTGGAAGCAAACATTCCTCCCAGCCCATCCAGCCCAGGACTGGGAGCCGTGTGACACGCTGTTATTTGCTTAGCCTATCTTCATGCATTCTAGATGCTTTCCAAATATTTAAAACTCAGGGATGGAGACGTTCATCAATAATGCATTTCACAGAGATGACAACTGAGCCAACCGGTGTCGAATTGTGTCTGGGATCCCCAGCTGCAGAAAGTGCCCGTGACCAGGACACAATCAGCAGGCCCCTGGGGCGTGTGAGAAAGCTCTTCTCTAGTGCAAATAGGAGCCGTGGCTCCAAGTGCTGGAACTTGAAAGGGGAGGTATGGCACGTCCTCAATAACCATGCTGAAACCAGAAGAAAACAGGAGTGTGTGTAGAGAGTGGGCGTATTTATGAGGTGTAGATCTGTGCTGATTAGGTGCTGTCATGATTTGGATATGAGGTGTCCCCCAAAAGTTCAGGTGTGAGACATGCAAGAGTTTTCAGAGGTGAAATGATTAGTTTGTGAGTGCTGAAATCTAGTCAGCAGATTAATGCACTGGTATGAATTAACTGGGTGGTACTGTAGGCAGGTAGGGTGTGGTTGGAGGAGATGGGTCACTAGGGACATGCCTTTGGGGATTACATTTTGTCCCTGGTGAGTGGAGCTCTCTGTCTCTCTGCTCCTTGTGGCCCTGTCCTGAGCTGCTTCTGCCCTGATGTTTGACTGCATTTCGGGCCCAGGGCAATGGACTCAGTGTTCCTTCATAGACAGAAACTCTGGACTGAGGCCTCTGAAACCATGAGCCCCAGATAAACTTTTCCCCCCTATGTTGTTCTTGCCAGGTCTTTCGGTCACAGCGATGAAAAGCCTGACTAAAACTGCAGTCATGGTTGAGGCAAGTCAGGGTGCTGGTCCATGGGGCCTAAACACATCACACAGGCTGAGAGTCATGTGTCTTACTCCCAGCCCTGCCCGGGAAATGCTGGAACAACTGGCAAGTACTGCGAGCTCCACGGATCTGCAGGCAGGAAGTGGGCCCTTTGCTAGGAGGACACAGCAGAGCAAGCAGCAACCCAATCATGGTCTCGGTGTTTTAAAATACAACTGAGTTTTAACCTCCCTTCCTTTTAATGTAATTATTAACCAATATTGCCCTTAGGAAATTGCACAGGTACTCAGAGCAAGTAAAAGGACAGGCATCCTCATTTACAGGGACTTGTGGGTAACATTAAGAGATAATCCTGGTGTCCCAAGGCTGTGAGGAAAGAGAGTTCAATAATAACATATAAGAACACGAAGATGGTTAACAGTCTGTTGCTGTGACAAATTATCTGAGGTAAACGGTTTGAAAGAAGGGAAAGTTTGTTTTGGCTCACACATTCAGAGGTATCAGGCAATGGTCAGCTGGCTCTGTCGCTCTGGGCCTGAGGAGACACAACATCATGGTGGGGAGCACGGGGTGGAGAAAAGAGAAAGAAAGCCAGAGAGAGAGAAGGAGCTGGAGTTCCAATATCTCCTTCAAGGCCACCCCGCCCCGCCCCCGGGACCTAACTACCTCCCACTAGGCTCCGCCTCTTAAAGGTTTCACCACCTTCCAAGAGCACCCCGGCTGGTGACCAGGCCTGTAGCATGAGCGCCTTGGGGGACATTTAAGATCCAAATTGTAACACAGACATAAGAGTTGAAAGTAAATATACAAAAAAAAAATTTACACCATAAGTTCACCCAAAGGGAAAAGAGGAAGAAAAGAAGTTAGTGAAATGCAAAATTGGCAAACAACTTTTAAAAATCAATAAAGCAAAAGTTGATTACTCGAAAATTTTAGTAAAATGTATGAGCCCCTAGACTAGGAAAAAAGAGAGAAAACACAAGATGGTAATGTCAGTAACAACAACAACAAAAAGAACAGTACTACAAATTCTATGGACACAAGATAATAAAAAAAGAAGCTGTTATGAACTAATATCAATAAATTTAATAACAGAGTAAAATGTAGAATTTCTTTACATAAATAACTTTCTGAAACTTACTCAGAAAGAAATAGAAAATAGAAATCATTCTGTGTCTAGTAAAGAAAATAATGTAATTAAAAGCTTCAAGTCCCAATGTGTTTCCCGATGAATTATAAAAACAAAACAGAACAAACATTCAACAATACAGTGCCAACAGTTTTACAGGAACTACCTCAGAGGCTAGAAGAAGAGAGAGCATTTCCCAAAACATTTTATGAGGGCAGCACAATCCTAATACCAAAACCTGACAAAGAAACTATAAGAGAAGTATAGGCCAATATCCCTCATGAATATAGTTAAACAGTCTCCAACTATTATTAGTAAGTCAAGTCCAGCAATAACACACACACACACACACCCACACAGAAATGAAATTTGGTTTAATATTTATAAATAAATCAATGTACTTTATTGTATTAACATACTACATGCCAACTTATGCAGAAAAATCAGTTGATAAAATCCAGCAGCTGTCCATGGTTAAAATTCTTACCAACAGGGAAGAGAAGGAAATTTAACTGATCCAATAAAGAATATCTATTAAGCCAGGTGTGGTGATGCACCCCTGTAGTTTCAGCGTCTTGGAAGGCTGAGGCAGGAAGATTGTGAGTTCAAGGCCATCAGCCAGTCTCAGCAACTTAATGAGGCCCTAAGCAACTCAGTGAGATACTGTCTCTAAATAAAATATTAAAAAAATGCTGGGGATATGGCTCAATGGTTGAGTGCCCCTGTGTTAAATTCCCAGTACAAAAAAAAAAAAAAAAGAAAGAAAGACAAATGAATATCTCTTAAAAACCCACAGTTGATATCATTTTTAGTGATGGTGAGATGTTTAATGCTTTCCTCTGAGATCTGGAGAAGAGAAATCACCTTCATTCTCACTGACTCTATTCAATACTGTACTGAGAGGTCTCGCCACGGGGGAGTTCCCCTTGAAAAGCAGAGGGGACAAGGCTGAACAGGGACTAAAACCCCCTGAACGTGGAGCTGGCCTGCCTGTGTGCTGGGAAATCCCGACTAATCTATGAACTACTTGAACTAATAAGCAAATTTACTGATGTGGAGGGAGATACCTTGTAAAGTCTATTATTAGTTCTGTATATTAGTAAGGAAAATTGGAAAATGAAACTTAAAAAACAATTTTCAATAGCATCAAAAAATCCCCCCACCGTCTGGGAATAAGACAAAGATGTGTGAGTACAAAATACTGCTGAGAGACATTAAAGAAGATGTAATGAATAAATGGAGAGATATATCATAATCATTGCCCAGAAAGCTCAGATTGCTAAGGTGTCAGTTTTTATCAAATTGATTTATAGATGCAATGCTATTGCGATTAAAGGTCCACTAGACTGGTTTTTATGGAAAAGCTTCCATAAGCTGAATTCAAAATGCATATAGAAATGCAGAGAATTTAGACTAGCCAGAACCATCTTGAAGAAGAATCCCTCAGAGGACGTATTTACCAGATTCCAAAGCCTACTACCACCAATTGAATTTTGTCAAAGACGTAGAAATTAAGTGGGTAAATGAATTTCAGTAAATGGTACCAGGACTAAATAACCATATGAATCACCATGACCCATCCCTCACAGGCATGTATAAAAATTAATTTAACATGGCTCCTAGACCTAAAAGTAAAAATTAAAGTTACAAAGTTTTTAACAGAGAACATAGAAGAATGTCTTTACAATCTTGGAGGAGTAGAGATTACTACTAGAACACAGAAAGCACCAAGTCTAAAAGAAAAAAATTGACAAACTTCATCAAATTTAGGAAAGTTATGCTTGTTAGAAGACAATGTCAGGCTGGGGTTGTGGCTCAGTGGTAGAGCGCTTGCCTAGCCCACGTGACGCACCGGGTCCAATCCTCAGCACCACATAAAAATAAGTGAATAAAACAAAGGCATGGTGTCCACCTACAATTAAAAATATTTTAAAAAGACAATTTCAAGGGCTGGGGATGTGGCTCAAGCGGTAGCGCGCTCGCCTCGCATGCGTGCGGCCCGGGTTCGATCCTCAGCACCACATACCAACAAAGATGTTGTGTCTGCCGAGAACTAAAAATAAATATTAAAAAAAATTCTCTCTCTCTCTCTCTCTCTCTCTCTCTCTCTCTCTCTCTCTCCCCCCTCTCTCACTCTCTCTTTAAAAAAAAAAAAATAAAAAAAAATAAATAAAAAAAATAAAAAAAAGACAATTTCAAGATAGTTAAATGACAAGCCAAAAAATGAAGAGACATGGTGAAATACACATATAAGACAAAGTTCTTGTGTTAAGAATACATAAGGAATTTCTACAAATCAAAAGACAGTAAAGCCAGCATAAAAATGACCAAGGAAGAAATGACCCACAGATAAAGACGTTTGAAGTCTATGAAGCGCGTGACAAGGTGTCGATCATCGAGCACCACAAAGTATCAGGCAAAAGTCAGTGAAAACCAGTGCTTTTCAAACTTTGAAAACTAACACTTTTGAAATGGCTGAAATTAAAGAGGCTGGCAATATAAAGTTTGATGACAACAGTGAGCCCCTGAGAGGGTTCCATTTTCCTAATGAGACCCGTATTAGTAGAGCCATTTCGGAAAATTGTCAGTTTCTAAAAACTGCCATATATATATATATGTGTGTACTCACACACACGTATGTGTATATAAATATATATGGAATATCACAATATCACCTATGAACAAGAATATACACAATATCAATATACACAATGAATATACACAATATCACCTATGAACAAGAATATACACAATATCAATATACACAATGAATATACACAATATCAATATACACAATGAATATACACAATGAATATACACAATATCAATATACACAATGAATATACACAATATCACCTATGAACAAGAATATACACAATATCAATATACACAATGAATATACACAATATCAATATACACAATGAATATACACAATATCACCTATGAACAAGAAACTCACCCCCGCGTCTTCATTCAAAGGAAATGGTAGTGGTGTCCATGAAATGGCACCATGTAAATATGCACCGATAGGAAAATTAACAAAGGGTGCTGTATTTTCTATGTCGACCACTACTCAACAATAAAAAGAACAAACTATTGATACCTACAGCGTCATGGACAGGTCTCAGAAACGTGACACTGAGTGGGAGAAGAAGAGTCCAGCTCTTGGTGCTGCGGTTCCATCCCCAGGTGAGAGCCACCAGAATGAGGCTGTGGGGGTTAGAATCGGAATCCCCGTCGCCTTGGGTGGAAGGAAGATAAACTGAGGAGGGGCTGGGAAGGGAACTTATTGGGGTGACAAAAATATGGGTCAGAATGATGGTTGTACACTTGCCCAAAATTATCAAGTTATCCGCTTGAGCTTAGTGATTGGGCTACATTGAATGACGTCTCAGACAGAGCCACAGCGAGTGCACCAAAGCCTACTCTGATAAGTCTGCAGAAAGTCACTGGAGAGTAGTGACTCAACAGGGAGCGTGGGGGAGTAGGCTTGGAAGAGTAGGTAGCAAAGGACGGAACCCTGGGGATGACTGGCAGGCACCAGGAAGGAGCAATGTGGCTGTGGTGGGTGGCTTTCCTAGGCCGACCAATGCCAAGAGCTTCTAGTAATTCCCAACCCAGGAGCTCGCTCACGGTAGCATCGTGACTCATCATGAGTAAGAGAAGCACTAGAGTGTGCTTTGGTGGAAGATCTCTTTTTTTGCAGCTAACTTAAAGATGAAAAAAACCCCAAAACTGCACATTAAAAGCTTTAGATCAAGTCAACAACTGGCATTTACAACCATATTCCACATTTTATGAAGTTCTGAGCTTATTGTGAAAGCATTTTTCTGCCTGGAGTACGGTACTCAAAGTCCTGGAGTGTGATAACTGGAATTTATCTCAAAAACTTTTGGAAGCCAGGCGTTCAGGTGCACGACTGCAATCCCAGCAACTTGGGAGGCTGAGGCAGAAGGATTGCAAGTTTGAGGCTAGCCTCAGCAACTAATGAGGTCCTGAGCAACTTAGTGAGAACTTGTCTCAAAATAAAAAATAAAAAAGTAGTACTGGGGATGTGGCTCAGTGGTAAAAGCTCCCTGGGTTAAACCCCCCAGTATCATAAAAAAAGCATTTGGGAAATAGATGGAATATAAATGATCAACAAATTATAAACTAAAACATCTTGTGTTTTAGTTTTCTGATTTTAAAAAGTGAGATTTGCTGTCACCATCTTTAAATCCTCTTCCACTTCTAACAACCCTGCAAGTAAAGCTGATTTGCTGATTAGTCTAGTCATATCCTGAGATAGACAGTCTTCTATAATCTGGCCAGAAGACCCCTTACCATGAGGGGAAAAAGGTACACTCATATGTTGCTGGTGGGACTGCTGGTGCAACCACTCTGGAAAGCAGTATGGAGATTCCTCAGAAAGCTTGGAACAGACCCAGTTTTCCCACTTCTTGGTATATGCCCCAAGGACTTAAAATCAGCATACTATAGTGACACAGCCACATCAATGTTCATAGTGGCTCAATTCACAATAGCTAAGCTATGGAGCCAACCTAGGTGCCCTTCAACAGATGAATGGATGAAGAAAATATGGTATATACACACAATGGCATATTACTCAGCCTTAAAGAAGAATGAAATTATGGCATTGGCCAGTAAATGGATGGGACTGGAGACTATCATGGTAAGTGAAATAAGCCAATCCCCAAAACCCAAAGCCAAGTATTCTCTCTGATATGCGGATGTAGACTCACAATAGGTAGCAGGGAGGAAGGAGTGGAGGTCCACCTGATTGGACAGGGGCGATGGAGGGAAGGAAGGGGGATGGGAATGGAAAAGACAGTGGAATGAATCAGACAGACATCACTTCCTATGTTCATATATGAAAATATAATTGAAAGAAAAAAAGGAAAAAAGGAAGCCCCCTTACCATTTACTCTCTGCTTATTCTTCAAGTGACCACATTCCCACCCAAGCCTTCACTCTTTTGAGCCCCCTGGCCTGCCATCCTTCTCATTGGAAAGTTGACTCCCCCCACGTGCTCCTGCCACCTTCCTGTTCATCAAATCCAACTCACCACACCCAGGCCCATCAGTGACCGTCTGTTTACCACAAGGTCGCCCCCTCCTCTGAGCCCCTGCTGTATTGGAACAAAGGAATTGCCACAGTCCGGCTGCAGCAAAATAACGGGGGTGGGGGACGAGGAACTTGTGTAGATTGATACAGCAGGAGTGGGAGCCGTTTGTTGTAGGACAGGAGGGGTATATATACATTCCACACAGCTTATCTTAATTAACATAAACTAGATACAGCAGTCAACCAATAAGGAATCTCCACACTTAATGGCTCGCTGGCGTTACTTCATAAACCACTCCCTCTGGCAAAATGCCAGGCGCCATCCAGACTTGTTTACAGACTCTAACAGGAATTTATTTTTCAAGTGCCACACACACCCTGTGCTCTCGGTCACCTGTGAAGGCACCCCTGTTTTCTCCCTGAGAAAGAATGGAACAAAATCAAGGCAAAACTTACAATGTACACTCCGCCTCCAAATTGCCCACGGCATCCAGCTGTGTTCAACAAAGACTAGACAATTATCCACCAATTGGTTTTTCCAGGTGGGGAAGAATCCTGTCCGCATTACCCACATTTTGGAATTTCATCTTTTTAAAAACAGAGGCCCGGCTGTGTGCCCATGCGATTCCCCAGAGGAGGGCACATTTGCCTGGAGGAAACACTTGCACGAGAAGTCTGGAGAGCGGTGGCCACGGGCTCAGGCCCAGAGGCCTCGTGTGTGCGGGAGGTTGATGGATTGCATGTTAGCAGAACGGCTGCCTCACAGGCTGGGAAGCATAATAGGCTTTGGCGTCTCGCGTGCTTTGCTAAATTAAAGTTTAAAAAGGAAAGTCATGAATAAATGAAACAGCGGCTCGAAGGCCTGTCTATTAAATGAAAAGGAATCCACGCAAGTTCCAGGGCGTACTTTCATCCACTTAGGACACCACTCTCTCATGACGCTGAAGACCCTCCGGGCTCTCAGCTACCTTGTGAGTTTGGTAAGAAGCCATGGGGTCGTACAAGCATTAACACCTGGCTGCAAAGGAAACCTGAAGCTCTGTGAGCTTTCTGATCTGGTGAGACTGCCCCTCAGGTGGAGGGGGAGGCTGTACTCACCACTCGGACTGTAATGACTTTCCATGGCTCTTAATATAAAATTCAAAACCCTTCACATCCCACAAGGCCCTATTTGATGTGCCTTGTCCATTTCTGCCATCTCTTCTAACACTGTCCCTCTTTCCTTGTGCTGCACCCCCTCTCCCCCGCCTTTGGCTCCACATGCTACACATTACTTCCTTCCCCAGGACCTTGGCACATGCATTCCCTTCTACCTGGGGCGCGTTCCTGCTTTTTGCCTAGCTAACTCTCATACATTCACGTTGCTTCCGTGGAAAGTCATGGAAAGTTCTCTTATTACACCCTCTTGTAGCACCCTTGCTTCTGTTTCACAGAGCAAATCAAAATCTGAATAAATGAAATGCAATTACATATATTTTTAAAAAAAAAAATCTGTCTCCCACACTAGGTTTTGCTCGGGGGGGATCTTTTCCTCTGACCTCCTGTTTCCAGTGCAGGTGCGTCTACTGGGACCACCCCTGTGCCTCCGTCTACATCCCTTCTCACACGGTGATTCTTCATGTGGAACATTTGGGAGAAGGAACAGGGTACATGTGGCTTCACTCTGCCGGACTCCTCTTTTCTGATGCTGTTTTGCTGGCAGCAGCAGCATCCTGGACTCTCTGTGCCCCATGAGAAGGGCATATCCCTGAAGGGAGAGAGGCAGGCAGGCCGGCAGGCCCGACCTTTTTCAGCGCGGCAGTGACCAGGGTGAAGGATCCAAACAGGATTTATCAATACTATTGCTGACATTTTGGTCTGTGTTTCAATGGCTGCTGTTTTATTTTTCAGGGAGCACAAAGCTTAAAATGGGAATAAATGATGTTAACAATCCCATTAGATTATCAGTTTGTCTTCCTCGTCGAGACTAAGCATCCAGTCCTGTTGCTGCAGACAGCAAATGCTCCATAAATATTTATTGAATGTATGAATTATTTAGCCTCTAGCTGGATCCCTTAAATGTAAAGTGGTGATAAAAACCTACCAACCTGGCAATGTTTTGTGGGTATCCAAGGTACTATATTAAAGTACTCAGTATAGTACCTGGCAGGTGGTTAAGTGGCTAAATATGCGGGAGCTATTATTATCTGCCTGCATCCACCGAGAGCAATTCCTGCTTAGAGCTATTTTCTTCCACCAGTGACAGGATAATAACCACATGTCATTTGTGCCTACCAGATTGGTTCTGGCATCTTTCTTAAGAATAACATAGTCTTCTTTTCTTTTTTTGGGGGGAGTGGGTACCAGGGATTGAACTCAGGGCCACTCAACCACTGAACCACATCCCCAGCCCTATTTTTTGTGTGTTTTATTTAGAGACAGGGTCTCCATGAGTTGCTTAGCATCTCACTTTTGCTGGGCTGGATTTGAACTCAAGAGCCTCCTGCCTCAGCTCTCAAAGTCGCTGGGATTACAGGTGTGCATCACCAAGCCCAGCCAGAATTTTCTCAAACATAATTCTATGTAGATAAAAAAAGATTACCTATAATATGAAATAAAATCTAAATAATCTAGACAATATACACAACCGACATAGGAATTACCAAAGCCTGTGTGAGGATGCCTGGTCACAGTGATCCTGTTTCTTACCCATCCTTCCACACTGAACTATAGAGAAGCACTTTTGAAGATGATCATTTTGGTGATCTATTTCCTGGACTCGGCTTCAATCCACTTTTTGTGGAATCGCTGTGGCCTGCATGGTCCACGGCATCCTCACCCTGGGCGTTGTGAGGAGCAAGAACGAGGTGCTGCCGGCAGCCATCACTCTCTCAGCCTGGAACTTTCCAGAACCCCGTCCCTGACTCTGTTATGGGCCAGGCTATATGGGCAGTGACCAAACAGACTCCATTTTACCCTGAGACTCCATATCATGTAAGAAATGCTTCTCCCGTGGGAAAGCCCCACCTCTGTGCCCATTCATAGTTACCTACTATAACACACTTGGCAACACAAAATAGCAATTCTTACACAATGTAAAATTGTTCTCTTTGCTTTCCATTTTTCTTGGGCAATGTACCTTGTCAGAGATTGACTGTCCAGACATGCCGCAGTCTGGCTGGGCACAGAATCACGAGCCACTCAAGCAGGAACAAAACTTTATTTTTGAAAATGCCGCCAATACCACGTACACGTCCGGCAAGCAAACCGGTCCACCCACGCGGTCGTGTCTACCGGAACCGGGGCCCAGGACCTCCCCCGGAATTCCCTCCTACTATCCTTCCCCAACCAATGGGAACTCTCCAGGAGTCCCGTAACATGAGTCCCCGTAGCAGGCCAAGGTGAACAGCAGGAGTCCAATTTCCATATGAATGTAAATCTTAACATAATCATATCATCTCAATGGCTAGCTGGCGTCACCTTACAACCAAAAGTGCCATGCATCATATTATTTGGTTGTGGCTCCTAGCACAGACGCTAGTAACCATTCTCTAACTTGTACTCAACTGGGGTCATTTGACCCACTAAAGTCCTGTGGGAAACACCAATGTACCCATTGCATTGCCCGTTAACCGCCCAGTCCAGCTTCTGGACCTCCTTGCTTGCAGCTGCGTCAACCCAGATGTGGTTTTTGTCTTAAAATATCCTGAAATGCTCAGGCTCAGGGCTGTTCCTTGCAGAGGCAGTTGTGGGTCCTGTGGGGGGCAGTCCCCGGCCGGCTAAATAAACTCTTTAATTTAGACAAAACTGGGACTTGGTGTGTTTTCTGAGCGACCTGCCCCACAACACCTCCAGGCGTTCAACTTCAGTGACTCATCTCAGCAAGAAATGCAGCAGGTGCTGTCAGTGCCCGAAGTACAGACCACCAAGAGGAGTCACTGGTGCCTGAGGAGGGCCGGGTGGGGGCGCCTGGTTATATCTCAGTCAACAGATGTGGAGTGTCTCCAGCCCCCTCCGGGACACAGAGACAATTTTATGTCTTTAGAATAAAGATGGAAGGGGGGTCTGTTTCCAGGCAGGATAAAGGATGTGAGAACTCTTTATTCCAGAGGTAACAACACAAAAAGAAAGAAAGGAAAGCCCTCGTTTCCTGTGGATCTAGTAAGAAGAGTGAAGGCAAAGAAGACTCGAGGAAGTGCTGTCCGGAGGACGTGGAGCCTCCTCAGGGCGTTCCCATCTCAGGAGTGGATGCCTGGTCCGGCCAGGGTGAGAGCAGGTGGGTCAGGCGGGGCTGGGCAGCCTCTGCGTGGACTGGGAGAATACACCCGCGCCTTGGCTGGTGGTAAGGACTCACTGGGTGGGCTGGTCTTTGGAAGAGTCCAGTGCAGAATCCAAGGACTTGCTCCCCAAATCCCTTCCACCTCCCATCCCACAGGCATGTGCCACCCCCACGTGCACACCCTGCATTTGGCAAAGAAAGCAACCACGATGGGGGGATGGAGAGCAGAAAGATCATAGTTTCATAATTTCATTTAAATTCTGGGGACCTGCTGGGGCTGAATCATCTGATTCAAAATTATCTGAAATTGAAGCCTTCCCACTTCCAGTTTAAACATTGATAAGATCCAAAGATCAGCCCCGAGGTTGAGAAAATGAAAGTCCTTGGGAGTGATGTGGAGAGTTGACAAGCTGAAGACCAACCGTCAGCCTGTTCTCCATTACTGCAGCAAACTACCTGAGATAGGGTCATGTGGACTCTGCCCTTGTGACTGTATTAAGATCTTTTCCTACAGAGTGGGTTAGTTCTTGTAGAAGCAAATTATTATAAAGCAAGCCTGCGACCCCCCCCCCCCATGTCACACAGATTCTCTAGGTACAGGGACCTAGCACGATGCCATTGCCAGATACCACTCTCTAATAAGAAATTTCCCAGCCTCTAGAACCATGAGCTAAATACACTTCTTTTCTTTATAAATGATCCAATCTCAGGAATTCTGTTATAGTGACAGAAAAGGACTAAGACACCAACTATGTCTGTTCAGGATATTTTGGGCAACAATTCTAATATTTCTGTATGGTTATCTGTCTATATCCAGGTACAGCTAGGGTTTTAACAAATGTTCTTTATGATAATGTTTACATTGATGATGCTGATGGTAATTCCAGATAAAGACACCTCACAATGTGTGGGAATTCATAAATCCTCTTGATTTAATAGATAGCAGTGCTACGTTTTGGCATGGAAAGTGTCCTAGTCAATTTGAGCTGCTGTAGCAGAACACCAAAGGCTGAGTGACTTGGTCTAAGAAACTTATTTCTTACAGTTCTGGATACTGGAAGTCCAAGATCAGGGGGCCAGCATGGCTGGGTTCTGGTGACGGCTTTCTTCCAGGTTGCAGATGGCTGCCTTCTCCTTCCTTGTATCCTCACACGACAGAAAGAAGACTAGAGAGCTCTGCAGACTGTACAAGATCTCTGATCCCATTCCTAGAGGCTCCACCCTCACGACCCGAGTCACCTCCCTGAAACTTCATTCTCTAACACCTCTACCTTGGGGTTAGGATTTCAGCATATCAGTTTAGGGAGTTGGGGCACAAACAGAAGTCTGTCCTACATGTCAGCAGCAGTTCTGGGGAACCCCACAAGGTCTCGGATACATGCCCACTCAATTTTTTTAACTTTTCTATAGTAGAAAAAAAAAAATACTTCACTAGTCTATCACCCATCTCTTTGTGAATGCAGGGAGGGGAAGGAAAGTTACAAAGAATGAAGGGGAAGGAACCAATATTCATCATCTACGTGTGTCCGAGTTTCTATACAAATTATTTTTTAAAAATTATTTTTAAAAAATTATTTTCAGTACTTCGGTGAGAATATTCTAGATCTACGGAAACTGAGACACGAATGTTAATTAGCCAGTCACAAGGCAGCTAAAAGCCTGCAGATAGGTCGCTTTAGAATGTGTCTATAGCACTGCAGGAATTGCAGCCCGGGAGCAATGGATGTCAACGCATGGCCACTGTGCAGAAGCCTCGCTTGGTCACCATTTCTGCAAGCCTTTGTCCTTCATCCTCCTGTCCTCCCTCAGGGACCACGTCCCAGGCGCAGGACACATTTGCTATGCAGACTCACAGCACAATGAAAGCACAGACCTCAGAATCATTGGAAGAGAGGTTTCTGAATGTCCTCATCACAAAGAAATGAAAAATGCATGAGACGATGCATATGATCGATGGGCTGATGCACAAGGTCTCTGTGTATTGAACATCAACTTGTACCCATAAACGTGAACCAAGAGAAAGAAAAGAAAAAGAAAGTGAGAATCCAGCCATCTTGGCTTCTAGCCTAGCCAGGAGTAGGTCTGGAGCAGGGAAGTCACATTGTCACCCGGGGCTTCTGTTTTCTCATCTGTAAAATGAGTATGTTGGGGGAGGTTGGTGGGGGGGAGTGTTAGCTGCCAAAGTTTCATCCAGCTCCAAGGCTGCCATTTACAAATGGTGCAACTTGAGAGGGCAAGGGAGCCTGGCCCTTCCCCCATGCCAGTAAATTTTTTTTTTTTTTAAGCCTGGTTTATTCAATTCCTTGTAGAGTAATTAGCCTGGCAATGAGCTCATTTACATAAGCGGGGAGGTGGCTGGCTCCTGCAGAGGTAGTGGCCTGCTCCGTGACCCGTGTGCCTTACAACCAGTTACAAGTGTTTATTGCTTCCGAGGACTGCAGCAGCGGCCTGCAGCCAGAAGAGAGTGCCGCAGAAATGCCTGAGTCACGCCGGCTCCGGAGTCAGGGCTGGGGATCAGAGGGGCCAGAGAGACCCAGCACCTGCAGGCTGCGACCACAGACCGCCAGCCCCTTGTGGTTCTAATGCCAAGATAAATCAGGTCCTCTCTCCCCTCTTCACAGGAAGTGTGTGTGTGTGTGTGTGTGTGTGTGTGTGTGTGTGTAAAAGCCACTAGCTGCATAAATGGGAGAGACAGGGTGATCCCAGAACACTAGGAGGGAAAGAGATTCTCAACTAACTCCTTCACGTAAAGATGGGCTGAGGACCCAGGGCAGGGAGTGCACCCGTGACTACTGTGACAGGGACCCCTGGCACTCAGAGCCCCTCCTTTAGAGCCCCAGGCTCCCCCCACACTCCCTTCCAGAGGGACCAGACACCAACCTGCCCAGGCACCCTACCAAAGAGAGCTGTCCTCTAGGGAGGAGGGGGAGTGGAAGAGGAACCAGAGGGAACCAAATCTTGGGGTGGTCTTTCTTTCCTTCTTCCCTTCTTTTTTTTTTAATTTTATTTATTTACTTATTTTTTTAGTTCTCAGCAGACACAACATCTTTGTTGGTATGTGGTGCTGAGGATCGAACCCGGGCCACACGCATGCCAGGTGAGCGCGCTACCGCTTGAGCCACATCCCCAGCCCCTCTTCCCTTCTTTTGTTCAGAAGTTTTAATGGTTCTTGGTAGAGCAACACCTAATTTCTATGATTACCTTATGAAAAGAAAAAGAAAAAAAGAATACCAGTAGCTGTTTTGCACTTCTCATAAAACCTAAGAAAAAAACATTTTGTCCTCTACTCTAAATTCCCCTTTAATTGACATGTAAATAGGAAAGGGTGATGAAACTCAGGCCCTCTCTGCCTGATCACCATTCCATTCCTACCTCATTAAGAAACAGGGGACTCTTGGCTGAGGAAGAGGGTCTGCCCTGAAAGCCATCACTCCTCCACGTGTGGGCTACCTATCCACATGTCATTACGCCCTGTCCAGAAAGATGAACGGGCTTTTGGTCTCAAATTTTCACTGAAATTCTGGTAAATGCATATTAGACTTTAAGATTCCTTTAAAGAGAGAACAGGAATTACTGAAGGGCCTGTCTTGCCGTCATAAAACACCGACACAAATGCACAGTCATTGCCCCGGGGAGCGATGGAAGAATTTTATGTTCTGCTTTTCCCACTCATTATGCGGCTTTGAATAAAAAGACAAGGTGGTGAGGAATAACCCATGAATGCCTGTGGCACAGCAACTGGTACTGATCGGGAATATTAAATGGAAATCTACTGCGAGAAACAGACGTGTCACTTGCTAAGGGGGCTCCTCGCATTTACTGCTGAAGTACCTTTGCATCTGAGTAATGCCCCCAAAGACCCTCTGTTTTTCTTTTTCTTTTGCATTATTATTTCTATGAAGACTTTTTTTTTTTTAATTTTTTTAGTTGTGGATGGACACATTACCTTTATTTATCTCTTTTTTTTTTTTTAATGCGGTGCTGAGAATCGAATCCAGGGCAGAGATGGGGGACATTCCAAATCCAAACCTGAACAGTAACCTAGAGTTGTTTGCCTTTCCTGTTCTGTGCTGCTCCTTTGCTAAGGGCAGATCTATCCACCTCCCCCTCGAAGCCTTGAGCTTGGGTGCGCATCAACAAAATGGCCTTGTGCTTACGCTGCTGCCTTGGTTTCAACCTCAGGTCTGACTTCTCCTTTCAGTCAAGTTCTTGGTGTTTGCATCTCAGCTGCTGTTCTCGGGGCTTATCATGAGGTGCCATTGCTTTAGGGCCACACCCTTGGAAGATTGTTAGTTAGCTGCCCATTAGCTGGTCAGTGAGGGACTTTAGTGCATGCCATCCCAGAATATGCCACATTGGCACAGATGATCCTTGGCTTATGAAGGGACCACATCCTGGAAAACTCGTTGTAGGTGGAAAGTACATTCATACTCAGCCAGCGGCCACCCTCGCTGAGCCTCACCGACCTCCAGGGGCTAATGTGAGAGCATTTACACTAGCCTACAGCTGGGCACAATCACCTCACACAAAACCGCTCATAGCCAAGTACCAAGTGTCTTGTGTAATTACGGACTACTGCACTCAAAGTGGGAAATCAGATGGTGGCATGGGTACACTTCCACATTGCCATTAAAGTCGAGAAATCATAAGGGAACTATTGTTAAGTCGAGGACCATCAATATTGATCATTTGGAGCTGGAGGCACTTGAGAAAGAGCAGATGCAGGAGGGGTTCTTTGATCTTCCCCTTTTGCCTAAAAACACATCAAAAATTTTCCCATCAGAAAGGTGCCCTTTCTGAACCAGGAAGAGAAGAAGATCCTTCCTTATCCTCTGAGTCTGGAAGTCAGCACTGCAGTGGGTTTGTACAGACACACTGAATTTCCAGGAGGTCCCCCGCCCCACATCAAGTTCCTTGATTCTTCTCCACAATTTGGTGCCCCCCACTTCAACCACCTCTGCCTTGTCATTTATTCACAAATTTTCTTTCTTTGCCTAAAAGTTGTTAAATTTGCCTTGAGGCTGTCTCTGGACCTCAAGTTCCTGTGTGACAAATCACAAGCTAACTTAGCCCATGAGCGAACAACAAACAACAAACCTAACTTAGAGTGAAACAAGCCGCCCAATGGCAGACAAGGACAGGCAGCCACGGCCCAGACCCTCTCCAAATAAGGTGAACATAGCTGTCACCAACCAAGCTATTCCCTGCATTTTACCTCCTTTTCTGTCCCTAAAATTCACAGCCAACAGTCATAGAGCAGAGCTCTCTGGTTCGGAGTGCTGCCCAATTCATGAGTTATTCTTTGCTCAAATGTGTATCTATTAATGGGTCATCTAAGCTTTCTGTTCTAGTCCTGTTTGGGGGTCTTTATGTTTCCACTGTACATGTCAAAAAAGATCCTAAACTTGTATGCTTTGCTGTTAACCTGTCTTATGTCAGTTTGGTTCTTGGGCTCAGATGGAGACCCTAAGGAGGTAGAGGAGACATTTTTCATCCTCAACATCAGTGGCTCTGGAGATGATGGGAGAAGATCCTAGTTCTGCCCACTGCAGCCGAAACACATCAAAGACTCACACAGAGATGAGCTGAACCCCCTCCACTCAAAGGAGGTGGGAATATCCACCCAGCCATCAGACCTCTTGTGACTTGTCCCACACCCCCCCCCCTTTTTTTAAAAAATAATGATCTAGCCTCTTCTGCATGAATAGGAGAAAGGGGTGAGGGTAGAGAGGGTAGGCAGGAGCGGGGTCACCCCATGGGGCATAGGAACAAGACAATCTTCTCTATCCTTGCTGGTGCAACCGAGTAAAAGGAAAGGCGGGATTGGCCTTCTAGCTTCTCTTTCTGCCTGCCCCACCTGTGCCTGGTCCTTTTCCTTCCCTACCTGGTCACTTATAGGTTCTCTTCTATCCCAGTTTCTAGAACTAATTTCTACCCCCCTCCCCTCCGTTTCTGGAACTAATCTTGACCTAACTTGAAACAGAAGATATTTAAACAATCTAGCTCCATGTTCTAGGAGTCAGGATTGGGTATGCCCTGACCTTCAATCCTACCAGAGGTGTTGTTTATTTTTCTAGTTGGCTTTTGCTGTTTCCTTCCCCAGCCTGACAGCAAATGTCTGGCACAGCAAACACATCCTATTAGCTGGTCCAGTGGTTCTCAACAGCAAGAAGGAGGTGGAAATGCACACTGGTGGGGAGGGCAAGGGAGAGGGCACTTTTGGTTGTCAAAATGACGGAAAGCACTTTGTGGATGGAGGTCGTGGTTGTTAAACAATTTGAGTTGCTTAAAATGCCAACAGCACCATGGTGAGGGAACGGCATCGTGGTGGAACACTGCTCCTGACCCAGGAGGACGTCTGTCCTGCACTATCAAAGACACACTGAGCCCTCAGCTCCACCTGCTTCTTCTCCTTACCTTCTCACCTTGGTTTTGTGACCTGGAGCAGCAGTCTGCTCCTTCCCTGCAGGAAGCATCAGTCTTTCTAAGGGGTGGGTTTTAGGGAGGATGAAGCTTTTCTGTCCTTCCCTGTTGAACCATATTTCTCCAATATGTTGTATTGGCCTAAAGCATATTTATTTCCTCATTGTGAATTTGGATTCTACCCTTTAATGAAGTTCTGCTTATTCTTTTTTATACTAAGCTATTTCTGAGCCTTGTCAGGGATAACCTTAAGAAGTGAACTCTAGCAACTCATCAGCCAAAAAAAAAAAAAAAAAAAAGTAAAAGAAAAGAAACTCATCAACCATATCTTCTTTACTTCCTTGAAGACCTGGAACTCATAGGCTTACATTTTAGCCAGGGGAGAAAGACAACAAACAAGTAAATACATAGTCAATGTGTTGTTTTCCAGAGGTGCTGCTAAGATCTGAATGTATCCCCACAAATTCATAAGTTGAACCTTAGTGGCCAATGTAATAGGATGACCCGGTAGGTCTTTATGAGGTGATTTTAAGTCATGATCGTGAGCCCTCGTGGATGAATTTAGAGATTATACTAACCCTCTAGAGGGAATGGATTCATTTTCTTCTGCTCTTTCATCATGTGAGGACACATAGATACAGCCATCTATGATGAATGGGACCCTCACCAAATACCAAATTTGCCAGCACCTTGATCTAGGGCTTCCTAGTTTCTAGAACTGGGATAAAATGAATTTCTGTTGTTTAAGCCCTGCGTTCCGTGGTATTTTGCTACAGTAGCACAGACTTACGCAGCCGCAGTAATAACATCACAAACCGAGGGGCGTAAATACAGTCTTAGTTCTGGAGGAGGAAGTCTGAGACCGAGGTGTGGGCAAAGCTCGTTCTCTCTGAGGGCTGGGGGGTGGGGGGAATCTGTTCATGCCTCTCCCTAGCTTCTGGGGCTCATTGGCATTCTTTGAACTTGAGGAAGCATAGTTCTTATCTCTGCCATCATCTTCACATGATGTTCTGTGAACACCTGTGTGCACGTTTCTGTCCTGTGAACACCTGTGAGTGTGTCTCCATGTCCAAATACCCCCTTTCTAGAAGGATGCCAGTCATACTGGGTTGGGAATCCATCCTATTCCAGGATGCACTCATCGTGGTGAGTTGTATCTGCAAAGACTGTTTCCAAATGAGTTCACATTCTGGGGTACTTGGAGTTAGACTTGACCATGAGAATTTTGGTGGGATACAATCCAACTTGTGACAGAATATTAGAATGTGCTAAGTACTAAGGAGAAGAATAAAGCAGGGGAAAGCATTTGGGAAGAATGGAGGTTGGGGGGCATGTTGGTTTTCAAGGGAGGGCAGGGGAAAATAAAATCAGTGACCCGGACCTGACAGCAACACAGGAGCCAGTTCACGTGGAAAGAACAGGGGGCCTGTTGAGGAGCAGGAGAGTGGAGAGAGCTCTGGGATGGGGAGTGAGAAATGAGGTCAGGGGTGGCTAGGGGAACCAGAGCAGGCTGGGCTGGGATGGCTTGGCCAGGCCCTAGAGCAATTTGGTCCTCCACTGCTGGACAACTGTAATGATAGTTATCAGTTCTTGAACACCTACAACTTTCTACCACCACGATGTGCTTATTTTAAGTTTGGGGCACATATTTATTCACTGCATCTTGTTTTATGAAAGAGGAAATTGAAGCTTAGAAAATTGAGTGATTTCTTTTGTACCACATGCTTCAGTGATAGCAGCCAGAAGGGGTCATTTGGCTGCTGGGCTTCAGTGCCTCTGTGCTAAACCTCCATACAGTGGTCATGGGCTGAACTGGACTCCACCAAAATACGTACATTGAAGTCCTAACCCCCCAGTACCTCTGAATGGGACCGTGTTTGGAAAGCATGTTGCGTTTGTTAAGATGAGAACATCATGGAGGTAGGCCCCCAATCCAATATGACTAGTGTCTTAGAAAAAATGGGAAAGTTGGTCAAATTCAGATACAGACACACCCTTTGGGAAAGTGCCATGTGAAGATGAAGCAGAGATGTTATGATGCCATAAACCAAGGAATGCTACTGGGCTTGGGAAGAGGCTTGGGAAAGACACAGCCCATCAGGAAGCAACTGACCCTGCTGCCAATACCTCATTATCACATTCTTGGCCTGCAGGACTGTGAGACTATACATTTCTGATGTTTAAGCCACTCAGTTGTGCTCCTTTGTTATAGCAGCCCTATCTAACTAATACAGCAGCTGTCTCTGGTTATTTATTACTTAGCCTTTTGGATGATGTATAACTTACGGATTTTTCCATCTTATACAAAACATATTCTTCCACAATATTCACAGTTTTATGACTCTAAATTCCACAAATGTGGATTTATAAGATTACAAATGTAGTGTGGACAATCCTCTTGTAGATAAAGAAATGGAGAGAAAATTGATTTAGAGAGATGAATTGACTTGCTCAAGGCCACACAGAGAGTTTCATTTTAGTCTTTTCCATGTGACTTGCTGTGGATGCTACTGGGTCACACCTGGACTTCTTCCTTTCTTGACCTGTTCGGAGAAGAACCCACTAATGGCAAGGTTGCATCTCTAGGATGCAGTGCACCCTGGCATTTGTGTTGGGACAGCCTGCTGTCTTCTCCACCAGTATTTGGTGGAGCTCCCCAAGACCTGTGGAACATGCAACTGTTCTAGCACCCGCTCCAGAAGACCCGTCAGGGTCACCTGGTTTCCACACACTTGGCTCCTCTGTTGTCCTTGGACAGCATCTTAATTCTTATGTCTAGATGGTGAGACCTGAAAGACCTCCTCAGCCACAGGGCAGTATGCATTCAGCGCTTTAGTTATACCACAGTGGTTAGTCCTTGTGGGGTGCACATAAACTCCTTTGTCCAAGTGTCTGATGATTTGCCCTCTTTCCCTGACTGCGGTTCTCTGGACAGAGCTGGGAGAGGCTGGTTGTCTCCTGCATGCGAGACAGACAGCCCCCTGTGCTCTCCCTGTGCAAGGCAGCCAGGAGCCAGGAGTAGTTCTCTGTGGTCCCAGACTGAGACAGTGAATGGAGGTCCTGGGGGTGGGGTGACAAAACAGGATAAGCAGCTCCTGCCTCAGCTCTCGGCTCTCTCTTGCCTATGGAGTCCATGCTACCTGACACGGCGGGTCCCATTACAACAGATAACTTACACCAAAAGAAAGAGCAGGTGGCTTCCTCATGAAAGGAAATCCTTCTGCTCCTACATTTTGGCTCCTTCTGGAAATCTCCTTGGGACAGCCAAATCGAAGCCAAAACTTCATCCCTATTAAATGATTTCTGAGTTGGGTGTAAAGTTTTAAGAATTTTGAATGGGAGTAAGTTACCCTAAAATGTTGGTCTTGGAATAAAAAACTACAGGTTTTGTATACTCAGAAAAATGAGGAATTATATCCCATCTGATTCAAATGTATGATACGTCAAGATCACTGTACTGTCATGTGTAACTAAGTAAAACAAATTAAAAAACGTAAAGACCCCAGTGTTTCAGGGAAAAAAAAACTACAGGTTTAATTTGATTTCTCCGGGGGGCGCGGGGGGGGGGGGAGATACATGTGCTAAAGCAAACAGGCTGATGTGATATAAGAGAGACTCGAAGAGTGACCGAGTGACATTAAAAATGCACATGCCCTTACTTAGGGGAAATCTTTTTCTCCATGTAGTTACTTTTTCACTGAATTTGCTAATGTTCCAGAGTTCTTGCACTGCTAAGCTAAGCCAGGCCTGAGAATCTAATGAAGGAAATAGCATAATGCACAACCTTATTCACCCATCATATAGAATTTAAAACTTGATTCATGTGCACTTTTAGAATTTCATAATCTTTTATAAGATTAAAACAAGAGTTGGAGTTTAGGTCTGCTACAGGTCTCCCAATTTTCCAGTACAATGTGCCATGACTCCTCATCTTCATCTCGGTTCATTCCTCAACAAACCAAATCAACAAAATTTTGTGGGGGAAAAATGTACACTTTAAGGAATATATGTGGCTGTAGCTCCAAGAGATACTTGTTAAGGGTTTTTATCCCCGATCAAGTCTTCAGTGTAGCCAAGAATCTTTTATTTCTCACTTAATCATCCTACCACCCCCTAGCTGGCTCAGTTACTCACCCATGGGTCCTTCCTGCTACCTCAAATACTAACACTGTTGCCCGGAAGTGGTAGGCAGATCCTGTGGTCCTCCTAGAGGTCAGATTTCTGCACTGATATATTTACCACGACTGAACTCCTGCAGAGAATGTCCTCATACCAGGACGATTGCATTGATTCATGTGCTTACTTGGAGGAAACCTAATGCCAGTTATTTATGTCTTAGTACAAGTAAGGGCTCTGAGCAGAAGGTCTTCACCTCTGACACAGCTGAGTTGGGCTGCTGCTGAATACATGTGCTCTGTCCTGTACCCACTTCTACAATTATCTGATGGTAAGATGGGACACTGTGAAGGACAGACTAGAAGATTGATGATAAATTCTTTGTCATGATGTCATGCAAGGTGTGGGTGTGTGGCTAGGGACAGCGAGCACTAGGAAGAAGGTCCAGAGAGTCACTACGGAGGCGTCAACATCTACCTGCACACAGAACTTCGCTGCCTGGTTTGGATATAAACAATGTTCACGGTGGAGTTTCTTTCCCTGAGGCACCTGAGTCGGCGAGACAGGATTTCTGCCGAATCATTCTTCTAGGAACCGTCATAGAGCTGAGTGGTTCGTAGAGCTGCCTGAAAGTGTATAATATAATGCTGGGAAATGAATAGTCTATGTCTCTCAAGTTCCCCTGTAAACCTAGAAAACCCCAATCCCTGCCAAACCTGCAGGGTTGGCTCTCTCCTGAGACCTTGTCAACATCTGGGTCTTTTGATTCCAGGGGCTCTAAAGGTTTTTGTAAAGGTAAAATTTCTAAGCTGATTCTAAGCTGCAAAAGCCTGAATTAAAATGTAAAAGACTGGGCATTGCAAAGCTTCTAAATTGCAAAGCCTAAATTAAAATGTAAAAGACCGGGAATTGTAAAGTTTCTAAGCTTCAAAGCTTGAATTAAAATGTAAAAGACCAGGTATTGTTAAGTTCCTCTGCTACACCCAGAACCTGAAATTCCCGAGATAGTTAAAACAACGCCCTACTGGCCATTTAGCCTAGGGCCCTATGCAGTTTGTCACAGGGCCCGAACCAATCAGTTTGAATGTGTACCCCGCTTAGGAGTGACCAATCACCCCCGCCCGACCTGTTCCCGCCAATGAATGTGCTAATCACGTCTCAGAGTTGTTGTTCAATTTTCCCGCGCCTCATGATGATTTGTTCTGATGTCTGCAAAGCCCCTCCCCCCCGCCCTCCCCAAAAAGTGTACTTAAGCTCTGCTTGACCTCTGCTCTGGGCTCTGGGCCGCTCTCCCTTCCTGAGTGAGCCTTGAGCCTCAGCGTGCTGAATTAGGATCCTCTTCAATAAACTCCCTCCTGCTCATTGCATGAAGCTGGTCTCTTGTGGTCTCTTTCTCCAACGATTCGCCGGACCCTTACAGTTTTCAGCTGAAGCCAAGCAAATTCCTTCACGGGCCCAGCTGGGAAACCTAATGTGGCTGTGTAACTCTCTCTTCTTCATTTTTATTTCTTTTTATTTTAGGGACCTGAAGGCTTAAAAATGAAGCCAATCTGCTATTTCTAGGTTTGGGGAATGCTGTATCCTTTTCAGAGTTTGGGTTCAGCCCTACAGGAAGACAGAATGGGACCTGGATGCGGGCAGGAGAGCCGACAGCTAGGAGCCAGCTGGGTGAGACTGGTCCACGATGGGAAGACTGGCGAGTGCTGGACGGAGGGAGAGGCCTAGGCTGTGCTGCTTCACGGCTGTTCGCAAGTTCAGGTCAAGAGACATTCCTTCAGGCAGGTCGTCCACTCTTCCTTCCCCGGATGCCATCTCCCCCTCAGTAACAGACTTTAATTAGAACAGACTCATAACTCAGCAATTAAGAATAATGTATGCCAGGCAGAATCCCTTTGTCACTCGGCTAACTACATCAGAAGCAGACAGCCACTGTGAGCACCGCAGAGCCCCTGGGCAGCCCTCTGCAGCAAGCGGCTTCCGTTTTGCACCCAATACCTCTGGGAACTTAAAAGTCACAGGAACAGAGTGCGCTGTCCTTGCTTGTCATCAAATTCTTCCCTTTGTTCAATAGCAGCCGACAATATAGAAAACCCCAGGATCACAATATTCTTGGGATTGCTTCGGGGTGGAAGATGAGGCTCCCAGGGCATCCCGGGTGTCTCCGAGTGGCCCTGCATTGCCAAGGCTCCTGCTCCCTCCCCAACTATTCTACTGTGAAGTACGTTTCTGCAGTCCTGAGAGGGATTACGAGGACTTCCGCTTGCTGTCTCAAGATTCTCCCAGACGGAGGCAGAGGAGGGGGAGTCGGCCTGTTGCCTGTGCGGGTCTCTAAACTAGAACAAGAACCCTCCTGTCAGATTTCTGGTGAAGCAAACTGTTCACAGAATCATGATTTAGTCTTTTCTCTCAGGTGATGAGTCATTGTTATTGGGTCATCATGATTCATTCCTGCGTGTCGCCAGAAGGAAGATTGGGCCGATATTAATGAATCCGGCCTCGTTTTTTTCACCATAAAAGTCAACATCCAAGCCATCAGTTTCCCAGCTCAAAAGGACACCTCCAATTTGGCTAAGAAATTTACAAATCAGTTTCTCTCTGCTTTGATCTAAAGTTAAAGAAAAAAAGGCTTTGAGGTTCTTGATGATGGATAATGTTCTTGAAATGTGGTCTCAGTATCCCACAGTGCTCCCAGCAATGGAATAAATTTGGTATTGGATTGGGGGCGGGGGAGGTTGCATGGCACAGGGAGGGACACAGTGGGACAGTATTAATTAAATCAGCTTCTTGGAAGGACCAGTGACTGTAGACCAGCAGGGTCCTCTGCAAGCGCCCAGAGAAGGAGTTAGAAGTGAAAACAGGTCACCTTCATTCACGTTCATGCTCCAGAGCTGACATTTCCAAGGTCAGGGGACCTGGGTCCCCATGGGAGATCAGGTGCCCTGATTCCAGAAACAGCCATCTTTGGGTGTCCTTGAAATGTTAAAGGACCTGTCTGTGCCCAAGTCTTATCCTCTGCTGACCTTGGCCCTCTCCCCAGGGTCGAAATTATTTTCCTTGGAATTATTTATAGGTGATGAAAAACAAACTAGAAGAACCCAAGGTGTCTTTCTAGGAGACCATGAGAAAGCTGATGGTGGTACCTTGGAGCCTACACTACTGATTCTGACTTTCAGGTTGACAAAGGCCCCTTTGAGAACATTATGCAAAATCTGTTATCTCCTTCCAGAAACATGAGCAGCCCTGGGGAAGTCTGTGCATCAGTTCAGCAGGTGCACAAATCTCCCAAGTCCACAGGTCGCTCTACCTACATCTGCCCTCAGGTCTGAATGTCCTGGCCTCTCCCTGTTCTCCACTCATGCCCAGGTCTCTTCTCCTTGAAGTTTTCCAGGGCGACCCTCTGCTGACCGCCTGTAGCTCTTGTGTGCCATCTTAGAAAGTGGGTCTTCTTCTCGTTCACATTTGCCTGCCTTTCTGAATGAGCGCGTGCTCCTTGAGAGCAGATAGGTCGTGTCCTTCAATACTGTCCCTAACAGCCCTGGGTGAGGAAGCCTTCTACCCACAGGCCCTTGTCCCCACTCAGGTGTTCCTGGTAAGAGCAACATTTCCCTGAGCTTTAGAGAGCAGACACGTGTCCCCCCATCTGGAGAAAGGCTTCCAAAACAAAGAATGAGGGAGGGTGCTGGAGGTCTCCAGGCAGAATGGAAGCCTACCCCTTCCCAGTGAGCCACCCAGAAAGAGATGTGTGGGGACAGAGGTTTATGTCGCTGACTGCAACGTCGTCCCTGCAGGGGCTCAGATCCTGATTCAAACAGTGGATGTTAAAAACCATCAGAGACTTGCTCATCCCAGAAACCCTCTCAGCTCAACCCCTGTAGACTCTTTTAATGGATCTTTCCATTCACTGTCTTCTGGTAATAAATCAGTGATCATCATTGTTCTTGTTTCAAAGTATGAAACACGTCTTCCTTGGCTGCTTCAAGACTTTCCCTTCAACTTTGATTTTCAGCAATTTGGCTCTAATATGTAGGCCTACGTGTGATGTTTAAAAATATTTACCCTGTTTAAGATTTGCCAAGCTTCTTGGATCTGTAATGTTTTTCACCAGATTTGTCATTATTTTTTCTAATTATTTTGTGCCCAATCTTTCCCTCTTCTCTTCCTGAAACTCAATTGCACTCTTAGTACAGTCCCACAGTTCCTTGAGTTTGTGTTCATTTGGCTTTTTAAATCTTTTTTCTCTTATTTCTTCTGATTAAATAATTATCAGCTAATCTGCCTTCAAGTGTGTTGAGTCTGTCTTATAGAGATTGCCATCTCTCATCAGATATTAAGACCGTTAGTGAATTTTTATTTTAGTTATTATACTTTTTAATTCTAGGAATTTAATTTAGTTCTTTTCTTTTTTAATACAATTTTCATATCTGCTGAGATTTCCTATTTCTTTGTCCATTAGGCCATGCTTTGAACAAAATTTCATTCAATTATTTGAACATATTTATTGCAACTGGTTTAAAAATCTTTTTCTACTGAGCACCATATTTGAGCCACTTCAGGGTGGTTACTACTGACTGTTATTTTTCTTAACTCTGGATCATCTTTTCCTGCTCCTTTTTTTGTCTAGTGCTGTTTCATTGGATACCAGTATTCTGAAACGTGTGCTGTAGGATTCTGAATGCTATCTTCTTTGGAAGAGTGTTAATTCCTGTTCTGCAGGTAGTTCAGCTACCAGTTAATCAGGTTGAATTTATGTAATCCTGTTTTGTTCTTTGTTTGAATCTGTGGGAAGCCCTAGGCACTTCCCAAGCCCCTCTACCTTCATGATTCAGGCTCAGTCTCCAGATTCTGCCTCCCCTGTGCTGAGCTTTGTTGCTGTGGGTCTGGAAGGCATCTGACTCAAGAGCATGTGTTCACCCTCACACCTGCCCTGCCTACTCCATATTTTTTAAAATAAAGTTGTATTAGGACATAAACACTTTATTCATTTACATACTCTATGTGGCTGATTTTGTGCCATAATGGCAGGGTTGAGTTTTATAATACAGATCATATGACCTGCAGAGTCAAAAATATTGGCTATATTTCTCTTCATAGAAAAAGTTTGGTGAACCCCGCTCCAGACGTGGTTCTTATCTGCTGAGTCAAAGCTTTTCTCGTGTCTTGGCTGGATTCCAGAGGTGCTAATAGAGTGTTCCTGAGATCTCTCTTCTCTTTTGGAATACAACCCCAATTTCTAGGCACTGAACTTTCCCCAGCATTGCAGCAATCCATAGTACCGGTTCTGTTTTTTTTTTTTGGGGGGGGAGGGGCGGGGTGTACTGGGGATTGAACTCTGGGGCACACAATGACTGAGCCACATCCCCAGCCCTATTTTGTATTTTATTTAGAAACAAGGTCTCACTGAGTTGCTTAGTGCCTCGATTTTGCTGAGGTTGACTTTCAATTCATGATCCTCCTGCCTCAGCCTCCCAAACCACTGGGATTACATGTGAGCACCATGGCACCTGGCTTATCTGTTCTTTTTTACTGCCATAGTGACTGCTATTGGGTGGGCCCCAGGTCCTGTTTTCCTGCTCATTTACAGCCTCATCTCCAGTCAAGTTCACGGGAGGAACCCCCAGATTGTTTTGGGGTAGCCCTCTTGGCACAGCTTCCTTCTTGCCAAAGCCCTACCCTGTAGGTACAGCTATTTATCTCACCTTTGCTAAACTCAGTTCTCTGTCTGTTCAGCCCAACTTCCAGACCCTGCTTGGACCTCAGCTCTCTCTGCTGTGATTAGGAAACTGTCTCCTGGCAGGGAGCTGGGTGATTTGGGGGGGGTACACCTAATAAGTTTTTCTCTCTCAGGAATGACAGTCCTGGGTTGCCTGCTGTCCACTGCCTGCAAACGGTTAACTCAAACAGTTTCATCCATTTTCATAGATTTTACAGCTGGAGGACGAGTCTAGGGGCAGCTACTTCATCGCAACTAGAAGTATAAACCCCTCAGTTCTTCTCAAAACCTCGTCAACCTCTTGGCACCTGATATCTTTCAGAGTCTGTGGCTCAATTTCTCATTTCTTCTCCAACTCCCAGCTCAGTGTGTCCTCTCCACTTCAAAGAAGCCAGAGCCCCTCAGGAATCTGCTAATCATTTTCTACTTTCTCTCCCAGGGACATCTGCAGTTCACAGCCCATTTGCAAAAGCACCCTCTAACACCCTCTGCATGCAGCGACAGATACAGCCCCTTTAGGTCTTAGTAAACAGCTCCGCACACTGCCTTTTGTTTCCTGGGTGACTCAGGACAAAGTCCACATGCCCTCAGAGCTCTGAGGTTTTAGGATTACACTTCCTAACAACAGAAAATCACATTAATATTAATACAAGTGGATGGTTTCTTCTATGGAAGAACAATGGTTGGTTGCCGGCTTATGTACAAAATAATCAACAGTCAGTTCTCATTGTGACAAACGCCGTTTATGGAGATGCAATGGTGTGTCAGGCAGATTGCTAAGCATAGTCACATGTGTGAGATCATTTTATTCTTTCTGCATTGTTGAAGAGATGGCATTATTAATCCCCATTTTGAATAAATGAAAAACCTGAGGCTTTGAGAGTTTAAATAATTTATGCTAGCTCAAAGAAATCCAGGGTGAAGTCTTGAAACTGGGCAGATCTGTACAGTTTCAGAGCTGTTTTACAGGCATCAGAGGACCTTACCAAAGAGCGGGACCCTCCCCTATATGCAATTTATAGGTTCACATACACATTTTGCTGCCTACTTTTTAAAGTCTGTTCTTGGTTCAAATTTCCTACTTATGTGAAATGTCGAGGATAGAGAACTAGTATATTACTGTATATTTTTCCTAGACTGAATCTAATCAGTCTGCTCCTGGAGAAGCCAGGAGTGGATATGCAAGTGTTGTTAGTTAAACACAACTTTTCAGTCACCCTTCTTTAATCTTAATATTTACGATGGCTGCAATTGATGAAGCACCTTCGGCTGCCTCCGTGCTAAGCACAGTGGTCTTTCGAGGCTGTGGAGCTATGCCCCATTGACATATTAAGATTTAGGAACCTTAGGTCATTTCTAGCAGATGGTAAACTGCAGAGTCAGGGTCTGACCCAGACCAGAAGATTTCAGTCTTCACTTTCAGCCTCTAGTCTATACTCATTTCCAACTACATCCAGCCTAAAACACTTGAATCTTCATGCTCATGTTCTAAATAATTCTGAATTACCTTGACTTCTTTAACCTCCAAGTCCTTTACTCTTTATGGAAAAGGCTTTCGAATCCAGATTGTCAAATCCAGATTTTAACAGTCTGTATAAAGATGAAGAAAATCACCCTTTGCCAAGGGGTATGGGGGTTAAAAACACCCAGCCCAGGAAAGACAGTCAGATGTTCATTACGTGCATGATAACATTAATAAGCAAGTGGCTGGAAAATACAGCCTGGCTCTTTATTTAATTTTATTTGTCAGTGGCTGGCAGAGGCGGGTGATGCTGCTCTCAAATAAAACCTTCATGCATTATGGAACAAGGCCACATAATCTCTCAAGAACAAAGATAAGGCAACCAACCACAGCGAATAGAGTAGCTGTCCCCTCTACAATTCCAAAGTAAATAATGCAGTGTGTCAGAGGGATGTGAAAACCCACGGGAAAAATCCAGTCAATTGTCAAAGTATAATAAGAAAAGCAGAAACATGGGCCCTTTGCTAGAACCGGGAGAAGAGCTTTCAACCGAGAGTGGATCTTATTCCACCGGGCTGGGAGGATAGGTTATTAATCCCCATCCCGGTTTAATCCTCCGGCGGAAACTGGTGCCAAGACTCGGCAGCCTGGAAGCCTGGATCAATTAGACCCAAGTGAAAAACGGAGAAATGGGGCCGGAGACAGGAAAGGCGTGGGCGGTTTCTCCCCCCAGCCGCAGGCCCGCCCCACCTCCAGCCCATCAGCCCACTCTTTCGTTCTGCGCGGTCCTGGGCTTAAAATCCGCAAGGGACGGCAGTTTGGAGTCCAAAGAGAAAAGTGCACATCGTCCGTGCACATCAGACTTTTCTGTTTGTGCGTTTTTTCTTTCTGTCACACCCTACTCAAAAAGGGCAGAGTCACCCTGGTCCTCGGCCTGGCTCCGGGCCGCAGGATCCCTAGTATTGAGAAGGTAATTGATGTCATTAGAAGACCCTGCAGGAGCGCTTCCTCCCACCCCAAGTTGTCAGTCCCCTATTCTGCCTTGGGGAGCTGCCAACTCCAGGCGGGCGCACAGTGGCCCACGCCTGTAATCCCAGCGGCTTGGGAGAGGCAGGAGGTCGCAGGTTCAAAGGCAGCATCCGCAACTTGGCGAGGCCCTGAGCAATTTAGCGAGATCCTGTCTCAAAATAAAATACTAAAAAAGGGTCGGGGATGTGGCTCAATGTTAAGCGCCCCTGGGCTCAATCCCTGGTAAGAACCCCCCCCCCCCAAGGATCCTTAAAAGCCAAACCACTACTGAGAAAGAAGTGTGTATGTGGTGTGTGTGTGTGTGTGTGTGTGTGTGTCCCGAGAGTGTGCTCGTGCCGGTGAACTGGGTACTACCCAGCAGGATTCCGGGCAGGTTGCTGCAGCATTTTGAGCAAAGTAGCACACATTATTCGCATGTCGTCTGCGGCGAAAACCAAGTGCCTCAACCCCCCGTGGTGATGGGTTGTGGGGAGAAAGGAGCGGTTGAAGAGAAAGGAACTGGGAAAAGACAGAGGTGGAGGAATCGCAGAAGTAAATTTAAAAACGGGCAGGGGAGATAACTTTCAGCAAATCGTCAGGAGAAGGATGAAAGGCCGCGGAGAGTCTCAAAGTTAAAATGCAGAAGCCAGAGCAATAAGGTTAGTGCAAGGCACACGGGAGACTCGGGCCTCGGGAAGCTCCTTCCCCTTTCTGCGTCACCATTTCCCCAAAAGTAAACAAAATAACTGCTCCCTCCAAGCTACCCTCTTTAGAACAGGATGAAAGTTCTATTTATTCCCCAGAAAAACTCGGCCCTGCGTCAAGTGCCGCGCATTTTCCGGGGGCTCCTGTACACCCCCCAGCCTCCCAGGCCGCTGGCTGGGACGCCTGCGCTCGTGGTGACGGAAGACAAGGGGGCGCTGCGCCCTGGCTAACGCGACAACCGCATCGCGCGATGGGGGTGGCCGCAGCTCCGGGAAGGAATGACTCAGCATCCTCCTGCGACAGGGACTGCGGGAGGGTGTGGGCACGCCCGGAGCCCCAGCTCCAGGGCGCTTGGAGTTTGGGAATGTCAAACTAACTACTCCCCCACCCCACCCCACGCCCCCTCTGTCTGTTTTGACCAAGGAAAGGCCCTCTCGGTGGCCCTGCGTGCCTCCCGCTCTGGTGCAGCTTCCGGTATTCCGCACGCTGCGCCCCTAATTCTAGCAGATCCAAGGCATCCATGCAGGCGCGCCCCACCCTGTAACTCCCGGTCACAGTGGGGTGGAAAATACAGATGCTCCTGCTGTCCAAGATTGCCCTTCATCCCTCTGCAGTGCCCTCGGGCTCGCTGTCCCTCCCACCCGCCTCATCTCAGCTTTATACTGGAAGGTTGCAGTAATATTGAACTTTTGCCTGCAGAGTGTTGCAGGGGTAGCTCCTCCCCCGCCCTCCACCACTTCCACGAACGAGGAGAAGGCTTGGATGCCAGAGTAGGGGCCCTCCACAGTGTAAAACAAAGACCTCCTGCACACCTGCTCCATTACACAGAGCAATTATCCTAATCCTCAGAGAACAAACTGAAGGCGACGCCCTAGGAGGCTGGTCCCGGCTCTGACACTCGCAGTCCCCCTTTGAGCGCCCTGTGCCATCTCACCAGCAGGGGCGCTGTCGGAGCAGGCATAGCACTCGACGCAGGGAGGACTTGATCGCGATTGCGGGGTGCGTCCTTGCAAAGAAAGCGGGCGACAGTGCACCTTGCAGAACTTTCTTTGCGCACCTGCACTGATTCACGGAAGAAGAGACCTGAAACGTTTGTCAGAAGAAAGATCATGGAGGCATGCGTTGATGGTCTGTGTTTCCCGTGTAGTTGTTAAACTGAAAGTTGTTAAGCCCAGATAAATTTAAAAAGGTTATGTATAAATAAAGAATTGTTACTTCCTTCTAAATTGTACTATTTTCTAGCCCATATTGCTTATATATTTATCTCCAGGACTGGCAAAAATTTATAGAAAAAATTATTAACTTTTTTTCCTATCCTTATCCACATTCCCACTAATTCTTTATAAGTGGTCTTCATTCCTCTTAGGGGGAGAATCCCATAACTCCCCCGATATGTCTTCTAACTCTGTGTATTGTCACTTTCAGCCTGTGCCCAGTGGAGAAAGGGTCATCATTCAGTCAATTCATTTTTACAGCACCTGGCATTCCCTTCCAACACACATCTTTGAGCCCTTTTTTAGAACAACTCTTTTCCTTTTCTATTACTAACTGGACATTCTGAGGTTCTATCATTCCTTTCTTTCTTTTTTTGTCTTGAATTGGTTAACTGCAGCCTCTTCTTTTCTGTGTCTACAAAAAGGTTGCCTAATGACATAGCAGAACCATAAACTGAATGGTGTCAGTGACAAAGCAGAAACTCAGCGCTTCAGAGACTTTTAATGAGACCTGACTTCTGCCTCTGGTGAGACCTGCGGATGAGATAATGTCTCTGGCAGGGGTGAACTTAGGCTTGATCTGTTAATGGCCAGAACAACCTCAGATCTCTTTTGGATGCTCCCTGGTACAACTCTGAGATATGCCAGGTGTCTGCTTTTCTCCTGCTGCAGTGCAGATCAAGATGAGCTATTTGAGGAGAGCACAATCAAGTTCACATCTCACCCCCAAATATATATACAGCTCAAGCAAGACCAGGCCCCGTGTCACAGGCAGGCATGCAAGTCATTTGCCAATATTACATGGTGAGGACAAGGGCACTGCAGAAGACCTCCTTGCTTTGCACAGTTCTCCCATGAGCCTGAAATATCCCTGAGGACCCTACCCTTGGAGAACTGTCTCCTTTTTCAGATGGGAAGCTGACACAGAAGTTAAGGGGTCTGCTCAACTTGAGAACCCAAGAATCCTGATTCTCTGTGCTGTGTCTTTTGTTACCATTCAGTGTGTCTTTTTAAAATTATGTGTAGGGATACTCTTCTGTCTGTGTGTGTCTCTGTTTCTCTCTCTCTCTCTCTCTCTCACACACACACACACACACCCACCCCTTTGGAAGTACTGATCTACTAATGCGTTAATACCTAATGTGAATCCTTTGAGTATTGCAGGTTAAGTTAATCAACTGGAAATTGCTTGAGGAAGCAAAGAGTTGCATGGAGAAGTGGGTGGTAAAAAATGCTGTTGTGTAGTCTCTTGGGATCTGGTGGGCACATGGGGGCTCTTGGGCTGGCAGGAAGGTCGAGAGGCCAGAGGGTATGGGGAGCAGCATTCAGCTAACCGTGCAGTCTGGCTGGAAGACAGACGCGGAGCCTCCTTACTGCAGGCCTGTGTGCTGCTCCCACGGTTGCCTTACACACGCTGAGATGTATTGTTTACAGTCCTTCAGCCACTCCATCTCCCTCCTTGTCACTGTCTCTTGGAGCAGGGGAGGGAGAGGAATTGTTCTACCGAGAGCTTCTTCGCACTCAGGAAAACACCGCTAGCTCTCAATTTAAACTGTCCGAGAGTCTGACATTTTAATCCATCTTCAAGCTCTCTTCATAAATGAGCAGTCACTTGTCAGTTTGAAGGCGGTGAGCTAAGCAAAGAGGCATTGCCACTAATGCAGTTGCTTCTTGGAGACTTGGAACCGAACCGGCGGCAGTGGGTGTTAGGGGGAGGTGGCAGTATGCAGGGCAGCTGCAGTGGACAGACAGGAAAATGCACTGGGGTTTGAGTTCTAAATTGTAGTGCTGACTTTTTCCTCAGCAATTTGCCTTATCCTCAGCCATCTCTTAGTTGTGTTAGTGAGTCTGGCTTTTATGAGCAATAATGCTAAGCTTCTGTCGGCCATGCAGCTTAATGGAATCCAAAGGAACTAGAAGCATGTACATAATTTAATAAACACAGGCACCTGATCATGGCTTAGTTTCCTCTCTTTTTCCATAATAATCTTAAAGACATCTTGCCAGTAACTCGCCAGCCTTTATCCCATAGCCATTGCTCTTCTGGTCCCCGTGGGTCTTATGATGTCAGTCCTCTGCCAAGAGAATATATTTGTTCCTGAAAGAGGTCTTGCATTTTACCATAATTCTGTGTTTTATAATTCACAGGTTATATATGGGAGGACAGAAACATATAAACCAAGCTTAATGTTTAATATAGCCATCAAGGTCGTTCACATTTGATTTTGCCTAGAGTCAGGATTAAATATAAAGCCAGTTGATGATTTTGTGTTTTCAACTATAGAAGGAGGGTCTCAATATAACCAATCATGGGAATTTCCAGAAAGAATATTAAGGAACCAAAATGATGCAGCACTAGGAACAGCACAAAGAAGAAGAGCAAGTATTCAAATTAAAAAAAGAATATTTTTAATGTATTCTTCTATTTTTAGTAAAAATGCTGCTTTTGTGTGTGTGTATGTGTGTGTGTATGTGTGTGTGCTATAAAGTCTATTAATTAATAGAATTCAAAAAAATGAGATTGGAAAAATAATTGTTTATAATTTCTTCTGTTTTTGTTTGAGACCTTTACCTACAAAACATACTAACAACATTTGAAAGTCATTAGAAACTAGTTTTCACAGTGCATAATGGATGTTACAATGATATAAGTAATCATATAATCTCTGTTAAATAAAAAACTTTAGAATCATCTCGATAGACGCAGAGAAAGCATTCGACAAAGTACAGCATCCCTTTATGTTCAAAACATTAGAAAAACTAGGGATAACAGGAACTTACCTTGACATTGTAAAAACTATCTATGCTAAGCCTCAGGCTAGCATCATTCTGAATGGACAAAAGTTGAAGGCATTCCCTCTAAAATCTGGAACAAGACAGGGATGCCCTCTCTCACCACTTCTATTTAATTTAGTCCTTGAAATACTAGCCAGAGCAATTAGACAGACAAAAGAAATTAAAGGCATAAAAATAGGAAAAGAAGAACTTAAATTATCACTATTTGCGGACGACATGATCCTATACCTAGAAGACCCAAAAGGATCTACAAAGAAACTACTAGAACTAATAAATGAATTCAGCAAAGTGGCAGGATATAAAATCAACACACATAAATCAAAAGCATTTCTGTATATCAGCGACAAAACTTCTGAAATGGAAATGAGGAAAAACACTCCATTCACAATATCCTCAAAAAAAATAAAATACTTGGGAATCAACCTAACAAAAGACATGAAAGATTTATACAATGAAAACTACAGAACCCTAAAGAGAGAAGTAGAAGAAGATCTTAGAAGATGGAAAAATATACCCTGTTCATGGATAGGCAGAACTAACATTATCAAAATGGCGATATTACCAAAAGTTCTCTATAGGTTTAATGCGATACCAATCAAAATCCCAACGGCATTTCTTGTAGAAATAGATAAATCAATCATGAAATTCATATGAAAAAATAAAAGACCCAGAATAGCAAAAGCAATTCTAAGCAGGAAGTGTGAATCAGGCGGTATAGCGATACCAGATTTCAAACTATATTACAGAGCAATAGTGACAAAAACAGCATGGTACTGGTACCAAAACAGGCGGGTGGACCAATGGTATAGAATAGAGGACACAGAGACTAATCCACAAAGTTACAACTATCTTATATTTGATAAAGGGACTAAAAGCATGCAATGGAGGAAGGATAGCATCTTCAACAAATGGTGTTGGGAAAACTGGAAATCCATATGCAACAAAATGAAACTGAATCCCTTTCTCTCGCCATGCACAAAAGTTAACTCAAAATGGATCAAGGAGCTTGATATCAAATCAGAGACTCTGCGTCTGATAGAAGAAAAAGTTGGCTCCAATCTACAGATTGTGGGGTCGGGCTCCAAATTCCTTAATAGGACACCCATAGCACAAGAGTTAATAACAAGAATCAACAAATGGGACTTAATTAAACTTAAAAGTTTTTTCTCAGCAAGAGAAACAATAAGAGAGGTAAATAGGGAGCCTACATCCTGGGAACAAATTTTCACTCCTCACACTTCAGATAGAGCCCTAATATCCAGAGTATACAAAGAACTCAAAAAATTAGACAATAAGATAACAAATAACCCAATCAACAAATGGGCCAAGGACCTGAACAGACACTTCTCAGAGGAGGATATACAATCAATCAACAAGTACATGAAAAAATGCTCTCCATCTCTAGCAGTCAGAGAAATGAAAATCAAAACCACCCTAAGATACCATCTCACTCCAGTAAGATTGGCAGCCACTATGAAGTCAAACAACAACAAGTGCTGGCGAGGATGTGGAGAAAAGGGTACACTTGTACATTGCTGGTGGGACTGCAAATTGGTGCGGCCAATTTGGAAAGCAGTTTGGAGATTCCTGGGAAAGCTGGGAATGGAACCACCATTTGACCCTGCTATTGCCCTTCTCGGACTATTCCCTGAAGACCTTAAAAGAGCATGCTACAGGGATACTGCCACATCGATGTTCATAGCAGCACAATTCACAATAGCTAGACTGTGGAACCAACCCAGATGCCCTTCAATAGATGAATGGATAAAAAAAAAATGTGGCATCTATACACAATGGAGTACTATGCAGCAATAAAAAATGACAAAATCATAGAATTTGCAGGGAAATGGATGGCACTAGAGCAGATTATGCTTAGTGAAGCTAGCCAATCCCTAAAAAACAAATACCAAATGTCTTCTTTGATATAATGAGAGCAACTATTAACAGAGCAGGGAGGAATAGCAGGAAGAAAAGATTAACATTAAACAGAGACATGAGGTGGGAGGGAAAGGGAGAGAAAAGGGAAATTGCATGGAAATGAAGGGAGACCCTCATTGCTATACAAAATTACATATAAGAGGTTGTGAGGGGAATGGGAAAATTAACAAGGAGAGAAATGAATTACAGTAGATGGGGTAGAGAGAGAAGATGGGAGGGAAGGGGAGGGGGGATAGTAGGGGATAGGAAAGGTAGCAGAATACAACAGTCACTAATATGGCAGTATGTAAAAATGTGGATGTGTAACCGACGTGATTCTGCAATCTGCATTTGGGGTAAAATTGGGAGTTCATAACCCACTTCAATCTAATGTATGAAATATGATATGTCAAGAGCTTTGTAATGTTGTGAACAACCAATAAAAAAATAAAAAAAAAACTTTAGGGAACTGCAGAGACAAAAAGATCTATACTGTTTCAATTTTAAAAAGGATACAGGAAGCCATGACAGTATGACTAATGTGTTGCTACCTTTTCCTTTAAGAAACCAGAGAAGCTAGGAACCCTGGTACTTGCCTGTAATCCCAGTGGCTTGGGAGGCCGAGGCAGGAGGATCACAAGTTCAAAGTCAGCCTCAGCATCATTGAGGCTCTAAGCAACTCAGGGAGACCCTGTCTCTAAATAAAATACAAAAATAAGGCTGTGGCTGTGGCTCAGTGGTCAAGTGCCCCTGAGTTCAATCCTCAGTACCAAAAAACAAAAGGAGATTTTAATCAAGGAGTTTAATGAAGGATTTTAGATAGCCCTACTCCTATCCTCAGTACCAAAAAACAAAAGGAGATTTTAATCAAGGAGTTTAATGAAGGATTTTAGATAGCCCTACTCCTAATGAAGAGAAAAAACAAAAGCCTTTCAAGTAAAGTTGAAATAGATTTTCTCTTTCCTATTAATTCATAAACAGCAAATTGCCAATTTGGTTCTAATGCATTCTAAAAAAAATTGTGATATTCTATTCAGGACCGTTCTGAGTAAGCCTGTGGTGTGCTCAGAGTTTTAATTTTGGAGTTCCTTGACTCCCCCGTCTCCCCTTCTCTTGCCTCATTCTTCCCTCATACACTTTTCCTCTCATCCAGTCACAGCTTCTTTTGAGGAAAGAATCTGATATTCATCACTCACACCTTAATGGGAACCTCATTGAAACAGACATGCCAACAGGACAACATTCTCAGACATGTGAGTTTGAAATGAAAGGTTTGGATTCTGGAATACGCAGTATTCTGAGTCCTAAGAGGAAACGGAGAAGGTATTGGGGATGCAGAAATTCCTTCTGTAATACCTTGGAAGTAATCCTGCAAAGGAGCAGCTCATAGAACCTAGGACAAATTATGTGCTGTCATCTGATGACAAGATATACAGGTTGAGCACCCTGAGCCCCAGAATCCAAAACCCAGAATCCCAAATCCCAAATCCAAAATTTTTCATGTACGGACATGACACCACAAGTAAACCATCCCACACCATGAAACTTCATTACATGCACGAAATTATTTAACATATTCTATAAAATTATGTGTATAAGGCATAGATAAAACATAAATGAATTTTGTATTTAGACAAGGGCATAAATATAACCAATCATGAAAGACTGTTAAGAAATAAAAATTATGCAGCAGTAGAAATAGCACAAATAGAAGAGCAAGTATTTAAACAACAAGTTTTTTTTATATTCTTCCATTTTCATAAATATACCCTAAAATGGAAGAATACACAAAAAGATGTTAATTAAGGATTTTAATGAGATATCCTCAAGGTACTTAATTATTTATATAAATCTGAAGTCCCTCCCATACAATCTAATATATGAAACATTTCTGGTCCCAAGCATTTCAGGTAAGATATGCTCACCCTTCCAGGGTGCCTAGTATTTGTGTGGCTGTGAGCATAGGTGCCAGACACAGGCTGGGGTGACAGAGTCCCCATTCTGTCACTTCTGGTTGTTTGAGGTTGGCAGGGCTCCATCTTCTCATCCACAACCCTGTTCCTTGCAGTCCTGACCCCGTGCAGGCTGTGGGGAGGGTGAAAGGACCTTGCTGCTTGCTTAGTGCAGGTCTGGTACTGGATGAGCCCTCAGAAACCTTGACTTTTATTGTTCTTCTGTGACTATTGGTAGGAGATGCCATTCCTGTTTTTTAACACTGGACTTTATTTCTCTAAGAATTTTCTTTTTCAAAATGTTTCAAGTCATTTGTCAAACACACCATTCCAGTCCCCCAGTTCTGGTGACAGTTACTGGCAGTAAATCAGACTCCAGGGAAGGCCCTTCAAATGCACTTAGGAACAGAGAGTCTTCATCTGTTATGGGTTGGAATTCAAAGCTTCATAGTTTCCCTGACTTCTCTTCACCTTCCCTTAAATTCAAATTCTACGAACATTTATTGGGCACCTATTTATTGAGGCACCACACTAGGAACATGACCTCCTTCAGCCATTGCAGCAAAAAAGTGCCTGGGTTTGATAAATGAGGCAACAAAGCTTAAAGAGATGAGGTCACCTACTTGAAATCCTCTATTGAGACAAAGGGTTCAAATACAAATGTTCTTGAAACTTAAATCTAAACATTTATTCTTTCTTTCAGTGTTCTCTTGGAAAACCAGTTCTAGGTTTAAGTAATTGAGATTTCCTTTAATCTCTTAGTTTTAAAAAAGAATAAAAATGATCTCTCATTCTATCATCTCTTCAACCAACCACACAAGAGAAGGGATGGTTGTGTCCTGCATCGGATGATTGGATCTTGGCCCTAGATGGTCTCCATACCATGAACACACCTACCAACAGGGAGGACTCTGGGAGTATGTGTGTGTGCACACACCGGGAGGCAGCAGACGGATCCCATTAAACCACAGACACAGGGAGAGGAGGGCATTTCCAACAGCTTTCTTCAGAGTCGGGAAACTGAGTCCTGGCTCATTTGAAATGACAGCTAGATGTTAGCAAGTAAAGCAAGAGTGATACAAAAGAACACTAGATTTGGGGGGAGAGAGAGAGAGAGAGAGAGAGAGAGAGAGAGAGAGAGAGAGAGAGAGAGAGAGCGCACACTTATTTTACTAAGTAACAGCAGAGATGTATCTTACTTATCTCATCATGAGGCAGGAATTCTGCATGTAAAAGCATTAATATGATTATAAAAAGAAAATATCTGCCCATTAGTTATTACCACGAATATGATAAAGAGTTGATTAGAAATTGATAAGAGGGGCTAGGGAGGTGGCTCAAGCGGTAGCGCGCTCGCCTGGCATGCATGCGGCCCGGGTTCGATCCTCAGCACCACATACCAACAAAGATGTTGTGTCCGCCGAGAACTAAAAAATAAATATTAAAATTCTCTCTCTCTCTCTCTCTCTCTCTCTCTCTCTTAAAAAAAAGTTAAAAAAAGAAATTGATAAGACATTAACCAACAATTCAAAAGAGAAAAATGACATGAATGTCCAAATTAAAAAAAAATACAATGTCCAAGAAACAAACATATCACACACACAACTGTTTAGTTCATCATAATCAGACACCCACAAATTAAATAGTGACAATTTGTACTTTGTCCTATCTTATAATACCAGTTTAAGTAATGGTTGTGCTCAATGTCAGTGAGGATTTGGGTGTTTTCTATGCTGTGCTGGAAAGAGCACAACCTTCCAAATTGTTCATATGCGCTGAACAAAATAAGTCTAGGGATGTGTCCTAAGAGAATAGTACAAAGTGAAACCAAAAATAAATGTATAGTGCATTTGCTGCCTTATTATTTATAGTCATAAGAAATCTGGAACCTATTTTTATGTCCAAAAAGATGAGACAAGTTAGATACATGATGATTCATATGTATGAAAGAATATTAAGCAGCCTTTCAAATCAGTCATGGATATTTAATGACTTGAAAATATATTTTTCACATATATAACATTAAATTAAAAACCAAGATGAAACATTACGTAGAGAATGTTCCCAGTTTAGATAAAATTTTATATAAATATATATGCATGTATTGAAAAGTCTGGAAGGGGCATATGCCAAGATGTTAACAGTAATTTTATTTTACTGGGTATTGAATTCAGGAGCAATCGACCACTGAGCCACATCTCCAGTAGTATTTTGTATTTTATTTAGTGACAGGGTCTCACTGAGTTGCTTAGTGAGTCTCACAGGGTCTCACTAAGTTGCTGAGGCTGGCTTTGAACTCATGATCCTCCTGCCTCAGCCTCCTGAGCTGCTGGGATTACAGACCTCTATGTCACCGCACCTAGCTTAACAGTCATTTTCTAGAGGCAGTAGAACTTTTATAAGTTTAAATTTTTTTCTGCATTAGACTGGTGTGACTTTGAACTGCCCCTAGCTACCTTGTCACTTCCCCCCAAACCTCAACTGATGGTAAATTTTAAAGAGTCCATGGGAATGCACCCTGATCATCCACTAAGTTTTTATTAGGTGTTTGTGTGTGACACTGAGCCAACTTGGGACTCCAGGTGGTTTTGAGTCAGAGAGCGGGCTGCTGGGTCTTATGTTGGTCTTAGGTACCGGGGTGTGGGAGGGTGTATTTATGTGTTCTGGATTTTTAATATGGGGCTTTCTAGACGAGAAGGCCAGTGAAGTTTGTTCACTGGGCAGGTCTGGGGATTTGTATTTCCTCTGTCCTGAACCTCTTCTGAGAGAACGTGCAGCGTGGTTTCAGCAACAGCACACACAACCAGCTGCCCCAGGGCTCTGGAGTCTTAACTAACAGTACTGAGATGAGATGCGCTTGGTTTCCTTGCCTCCTGCTTCATTTGCTCTGCTTGCCCCTTTGGCTGTGAATTTAAAGAAAGGCTCGTGACATCACAGAATGTCAGAAAATGTAGCAAGGTGCACACGATGGACACCTTCTCCACAAAACACAGCCTTAGAGAACACATAAGAATCTTGAGTCATAGCCTTTCCTGAGAACCACCCTTAGGATTGCAGGCTAGAAAAAACGCTATCTTTGATGAACAAATGGGAATATGTGTCCCCTCCTTCTTTCCTCAACCTCAGTTTCAATATCATGTGGATGGATGGAAACAGCAGGGGCTCGAATATAATTACCCATGAATAATTCATAAGGCACTATTATTATTACTTAAAAAATCCCATTTTGCAATGAGTCTCTTGATAGTAGCTGAAGCTTAATTTAGCCAAATAACTGTTCTGCATTAGCTAATGTGGCCCATTATTTTTAGACTCAAAAAGCTATTTCCAGATGTACCCAGACAGTGGTGATCTATCAATTTTTCTGGGGGCCACCTTCTTGCCACGCCAGTGATCTATCCAGGCTTATTACTACTTTCCAGGGTAGCAGTGTCGAAATTGGTTAAGGTCTATATTATCCAACCATCTGTAAGAGAGTCTATGTAATTCAGTTCAATGATATCTGCATATGCTGAATTTTAATTCTAATAAGCCCCTTTTAATGCTTTTGATATGAAGTGAAAATACCATAGATAGATAGATGATAGAAAGAATAGACTCAACCAGGTAAATGTCTCTAGTTGATCATAAGATGTATACATTTAAAGAAAAATCTATCAGAATAAACTGTGATTATTTGAGTGAAGAATTATTAAAGTCATGGTATTTATTTTCTTCATTGCACATTCCTGTGCCTTGTCTTATAGGCCTATGTAACTTGGGGCCTTTGGCCTGGTCTCATATAATACATCAAGTGTCATTCCTGTGGCGCTCAGGAGGATTTTGACTTGACCCAGTCCCTAGCATATCATCAAAAATAATTGACTGAAAATGCAGTCCTTGGAGCTCGGTGACCTCTGGCCTTGTGTCTGAGGCTCACAGTCGGGAAATTGATACCTCGGTGATTAGTGAGCACCTAGTGTTTGATCCCAGACGCTCTGTAAGCTTGCTGCTGTGGGAGCCTGAGCCTCCGCTCCATGAATCCAGCCAGAAGATATGAGCTCACCGTGGTGCACACGTGCAGCACAGAGGTTTTCCATTTTTCTCAGAAGTGTCTTGAGCATTTACTTTGTAGATAGTGGACCTTCATGCTGAATATGCCCGAGTCTCATGGCCCATGCATGGATTCCAAGGCAGACGTCCTAGAAGTAGCTCCCGACCACCCACTAATGTGGTTTGCCACCGTAGGACAGGCCCTTGGTACAAGTTAACATGCCACATCCTCCTTGGCCCAGGTTGCTCCCGGGCATCATGGTAGGAGCCCTTTCATGGTCCAGGAGCTCCTGTACCTGGTCTTGGGGTATCCAGAATCTCTCCATCCTTTCCTGGCTCTACCTCATCCCTGGGCACTGGCGCGGTCCCCCATGCAAAGATATGCCCGGCTCTTTCTGTCACCTTGTTAACTAATGGAATTCCAGTGAGGCTTTGCCTTCCCAGCTCATTTCTGTTCTGACCTTCCAAAATGACTCCCTCAGCCCCTTGGAGCACACAGTTTTTAAAGCCTGTCAGGAGCTGGATTCCCTGTGCCCTGCTCCTCTGTGGCCTTGTTGGACAGATGCTCTGAAACCCAGCTTTTGCCCTGGTCTTCCGCTCTCCTTTGGTCCCACAACCCCGCTAGGATGAAGCCCTTTAGAGTGTTCTTCCCTTCAGCCATCAAAGCTTTTATTCCTAACACTTCTTCCTAAAAATGGTCTCTGGCCAGCAGCCTGCAGTACCACCTTTTCCTCTTTTTCACTCTGACACTCATTCACTTAGAAGGTGAAAATATCCCACCTCCAAACTGGCTCAGATCTGTCAGCGTCCTGCTGGATCCCAGGGACGAGGACACCCAAGGCTGATGGGTCGAGCTCCTGTCTGTCTGGCTCTTTCCTTGGGTCGTGCTGCAGAGGACTCTCTGATGGTGAAATATGTTTATGCTACCAAAAATAAGTGATAAGGGTGGTAAGACACTGTCCCGAGCCAACCAAACACTTTTCACTGGATGAAATGTTTCTGAAATTCAACTGGAAGAGTAACACCAAGAAGCACTAAAAACCTTCTAGAAAAGGAAAATCATGCTGGGGACTCACCATGTCAGGGAGTGGAGTCCAATATGAGAGAACAAATAAAAACACAAACACAGACTCCACTGGATATAATGTTTTGGTGTAGAATAAAAGTGGGGGTTTGAATCAGTTCAGGAAAGAATGGACAAGTTAATGAATGGTGTTGGGATAACTGGCTAATCATGTGCTCCTTCATTAAAAAAAAAAAGGCATTTTAGACATATTTTAAAAATTAAATAAAGAAAACAAAAAAACTCTATAAGAAAATATAGGTGCAATATTTATGGGCTATAAGGAGGCAGAAGGACTGTTTAAGCTTCAAAGCAGAGATAAAAAGGAGAATGATGCATTGAAAAATCAACTTCAGTAAAGTTGAAAAGTGAACAACAACCTAAATCAAAATTTGCCACCCATCTTACAGGCATGAAGTTGTGAAGCATTATCTTAAAAAACTAAATATGAAACAAGTCTGACACATTAGTGAAAGAAAACGAAAACCTAAATAGAAAATAACAAAGGACATTGTAGCTATTAAATTCTGCTGCATTAGCAGGCATCCAAATACATGATAAACAAGATAAGGCTTTATTTTCTCTCCTAATGACAAGTCTGATATTAGGTGATGTTTCAACAGCTAGAGACACCCGAACTGAGTTTTCTGCAGTTGCTTGACCTTTCCCTCATGGTCACAAGGAGGCTGCTGCATCTCCAGTAGTCTATGTTATGAGCTGGAAGATGAAGAAAGACAAAGGAACACATGCATCTGAGTGTCCACCTGCTCTTTCAGGAACTTTCCTACAGGCCTTATTCTATAAATTCCAAGAGTATGGCTTTTCAGACTGTGTCACCTGAGGGTCCCTATTAACAAAGATGGCTTTGTAATGTCCTTTCAGTGGGCACACACTTCCTCCAACAGGATTAGAGTTGCTAGACAAGAAGGGAGAATGCTGAGTAGCTGAGTGACCGTGTTTGCTGAAGTCAAGGACAGTTCATAAAAAGAAATAGATATAGCCAGTAAATAAGTACCATACTCACGGATATATTCCTTTATAATTAAAATATAATTTTAAATCAAACTGGGAAAAATTAAGAGCAATCTACCTATCTGGTAAGGATAAGGTCAATCTGAGAGTTTGTCACCGATTCTCATAATGTAAACTGGTCCTACTCTTCTAGAAAACAGTGTGGCAACAGACCGTACAAGTAGGGAAAAAAACCCATCTAAATCTTTCATTCTTTAAAAATTCCCGATCTGTAACATTTTAAGTGAAACAATTATGGAAGGGGGCAAGGATTAATTCTAAGGATGATCCTGCATTCATTCATTTCCTCATCTGTAGTACTTGTCAAGCTCTGACGGTGCCAAGCCAGCCAACAGTGGCAGCCTCCTGGAACAGACCTCCGTGGTGGACCGCACCCATCCCAGGGGATGGGGGTCCATGAACCTGACTGCAGTAAGGGAGACCTTTGTAATAAACTGATTCAGCTTTCAGAACAACAAACACAATAATTGATAGAATATTTTGCACACTGCATGGCACATGGCAAGCACTAAATATTGACTAGTGAAATGTGGGTTTTATTTTGGTGTCGTAACCAAGGAGATGAGTGCTCTTCCCCACCTCATGGTTAGGAATCTCATGGTTTTTATGGACAAAGTAACTAAGGCACATGTTTGTTAGGTCACTTGCGGCTGGTCCCGTGCTATTTGAGTGCTAGAAACGGCATCTGGGCCGAGGCATTGTGCTCTGAGCGAGCCCAGGCAGCTCACCTAATTCTGGCAGAGATGTGAAGAGGAGTCTGTGGTTTTGCACATGTGGCACAGTTTGCCATCCCCCTAGAGGAGAGCTACAGGAACACGTGGCCCTCTTACTCTCTTAGGATGGTGAACTTTCCACTCTCGTGCCACCGGAGGAAGGAGAAAAGGACAGCAGAGCAGAAAGGTGGAATGATTTCAGCTTCCTTAAGATACAGTCCAGACGCTAAAACTACAGCAGAAAGGATGCACATTCCAGATCAGCCCCTCGCAGAGATTGTGCCACCTGTGAGATGCTGTACCTGAGATCATCCCTTTAGTGTTCACCAGGTTAGTTTGTGGATTAAAAGTAGTAAATGAAAGCGTGGCAGAAGCCAGAATAGGGAGGTGGATCCATACCACCACAGAAAGGCCTCTGACAGGCCTGGCCCTCTGCAATTTCTTTTTCCATGTGTTTTTAATATCAGTGCATTGTGGTCCCTCTGCACTTTTCAAGTCCCCATAGCTCCGGGGACCTTTCCTGCTCCCACCGTGTTACCTAGGCTCCAAATCCTCCTTCTTCTCCACTCAGCCCGGCCACAGAGGAGGTGATTTCTTGTGTGTGACTCTGGTTTTATCTTTTAAGTTTTGCAGGTAAAGGGCAAAGGGGACCACTAATGTCGTGCTCTGGTAGGTGGGTCAGGAGTCCACAGAGCCTCATGTTAGTATTTCTGGTATCAGAAGTACTGATTCTTCTGGTATCAGATTTCCTGAGTGACTCCTGGGTGCCAGGCCTCAAGCCAGGCGACCTGATCTAGGGTGACCAAATCTTGGGGATCCCTCTCCTGTTAGAGGAGGTCAGCCCTGGGAAAGCCATGGACAGAGGACTGCCTGTAAATTCCAGTAACTCCATGCAGGAAACAGAGTTTGGCTGGAGGAACTAACAGGGGTAAAGGGAACTTGCTTTTGATGGAGTGGCCAGAGAAATCTTCTGCGATAGGTGTCATTTGGGCTGAGACACTTGCTCAGGTAAAGAGGCAGTGACATCCAATGGGATGGAAGCTGAGCTGCCCACCAGGTCTTTGACCTGAGGTGGGAAGGACAGGAGGAGGAGGGGAGCAAGATGAGTGCTGTAGATGTCCTCGCGCCACAGCCATGGTGACTGTGTGGTGACAGATGTCATTTATCACTTCTCAGTGGATATGCTTATCAAATGATCACGTGGCTCTCCTGGAATCTATGCAGTTCTTACTTATCCATTCCTTATACCTCAATAAAGCCGAGAGGAAAAAAGAAGATACTATAGATCAGTATCTCCTATGGACATAGATAGAAAAATTTATCAATAAAATACTTAGCAAACTGGATCCAGAAGAGGATCCTACATCAGAACCAAGGAGGATTTATCTCAGAAATGCAGAATTGTCTTCACACATACAAATCAATCACTATAAAACACCATGGGAACAGGATCAAGGACAAAACCCATGTGGTCATCTCCGTAAACAAATTTGACAAAATCCAATGCTCTTTCATGACACAGGACAAACAAACAGAAAAACCATCCAAGACCCAAGACTTGAATTGCAGAGCTAGAAGCTTGGGGAAATCTGACCACAGACATAAAGCCATCTCGCACCCAAAAGAGAAGCGGGGACCTGGGACATGCATTTTGGACTTGTCGGTCACAGAGGGTATTAAAGCGTGGTGAGGTGAGATCTCAGGAGACAGTGTGGTGAGAGAGGCAGGTGGAGAGCCAGGCAGCCAGCTGTGGTGAGAGCCGGGAGAGGGAGGGTCTCAGGAGGGGAGGAGTGGATCAGGAGAGGAACAGCCATCGGCACTGCATCTTGGAGGGAGAGGAAGGGATTCCCGAAAAGGAATAGAGCAGAATCCGGCAGAGCAGAAAACTCTCCTGGGCGTGGGGCACCACTGACTTTGGTTGAAGCTTCTGGGAATTTTAAAGCATCTCATAAAAGATCCTGAGCAGGGGCTGAGAGGGCCCTGAAGAAGGAATGGGTGTATTTGAGCAGGGCATTCAGGGCTGGCTCCTCCTGCATTGAGGTTTCTGCTCAAGGAAAATCCCAGGAGAGGTCTTCCTGCATCCCTTGCCCGGCCTTTCTTTTTGGAAGTTACCACCACCGATCCCTGCGTTTTGGGTTCATTGCTGTCAGGTGGTGTATGATAAGAGTCATATACTGGTTTGTTTATGTTTCATCTCTTCAAATTCTAGAACTCCAAAATCTAGATTGACAGCTCGATGGGGGAAGGGACTTTGTTTTGTTCCCTGATGTGTTTCCAGGGTCTGAACAGAACCTACCTTCTGGGAGGTGATTAATACGTACATGTTAGTTAGTAAATGAATCCATGGAACTCAGACTACCTGAAAGGGGGGAAATGGCTAGAACATGAGAGGAAAAATTTAAAGTCAAAAATTAAACTATGAAATTTTAACCACTGGAGAATGTGAGGCCAAGTGTACCACCTTAGGATTTCTGGGTGGAGTGAGTGCCGCATGAGGAAGGGAACCGTGCATGGTGGTCCAGCCGTCTTCAGAGCCAAGCAGTGAGTGGGTGCTTGAGAGGGAAAAGTCTAGGTCTGTCCAGGGCTAGAGTTTTGCCACATCCATGTGGCAGAGGGACAGTTAGGAAGTTAACTCATGCAAACGAGGTTAAAGAACTGTGATAATTTCCCAGCCTGGGAGCTGACGTGAGAGGGTGTGGAGAGGGTGTATTGGTGAGCTAAACTAGGATATATGAATGCGTGTGCATGTCTTTATAACAGAATGCTCTACTGTTCAGTGAGGTGTAAATCCTTAATAATAGGGAAAGACGTTTAAAGCTGTATACATGAAAAAAGGAAGCTACAAGTAAAAGAAATGCCATTTTAGAATTGCACACATGGAGTAAAGACAGGAGGGACGCAAGTTAAAATGTTAATGACAATCATCTCTAGGTGGCAAGATGACGTCATTTCAGTTGTTTTGTAGGTTCCAAAGTGCACTTTAAAGCGTATTAATTCGTATTCAGAAATAAACCCTGATATTTTTAAAGTTTACTAATCTTTAGGTTCTCTTTCAAAATGCAGGTTTTCCTACAAAGTGGAGAAGATCCCATATTGATGTCTGTTGTAGTTTGTGTGTGAAGTGTCTCCCCAAAGCGCCTGTGTTCATTGATGCAGGAATGTTCGCAGGTGAAATGATTGGATGGTGACAGCTGGAACCAATCAGTCCATTGGACTGGCTGGGGGTAGCTGAGGCAGGTGGGCGTGGCTGGAGGAGTGGACCTGGGGGCATGCCTTGGAAGGGTGCAGCCCCTCTCCGCTCTCTCTGCTTCCTGGCTGCCATGGGTAGAACAGCTTTCCTCTGCCACAAGCTTCCACCATGATGTCCTGTCTCTTCTTGGGCCCAGCACACAACGGATTGAACCTCTGAAATCATGAGCTGAAATAAACTTTTACTCCTCTAAGTTGTTCTTGTCAGGTATTTTGGTCACAGCAATGAAAAGCTGACTAACACAAGGTCTCACAGCTCGTTAGCCCCAGTAGGAATCCTTACACAGCAGTGAGGCCGTCTCTCTCATTTTCATAGGGGGTCTCTGATGGCCCAGGGAGCAGCAGTGGTCTCGCTGGTAGGTGATGCCCTCTGACCTCTGTGCCCCTTGACCTCTGTGCAGTACACTTCCAGCACTGCTACTTCTGGGTAGACACCAAGAAGAACTGAGATCAGGAAATCAGACAGATATTTACACAACCATGTTCATGGTGGCATGATTCACCACAGACAAAAGATGGACCACCCATGTGTCCACTGAAGGCTGAATGAGTAAACAGAACCTGATCTATACACACAACAGATTACAATTCAGCCTTAAAAAGTAAGAAAGTTGTGGAACATGCTACAGTATGTGTGAACTGTGAAGACATCATGCTGACTGAAATACCACAGCCACGCAGGTTTTGTACAATGCCACTTACATGAATCAGCCAGGAGAGGGCGATGTGTAAAGACTGCGAGTAGAACGTGGTTTCCAGGGGCTGCAACTGGGAGTGAGCATTGAATGAGAACAGAGTTTCTTCCTCAATAGAACACCCATAGCGCAAGAGTTAACAACTAGAATCAACAATTGGGACTTACTCAAACTAAAAAGTTTTTTCTCAGCAAGAGAAACAATAAGAGAGGTAAACAGGGAGCCTACATCCTGGGAACAAATCTTTACTCCACACACTTCAGATAGAGCCCTAATATCCAGAGTATACAAAGAACTCAAAAAATTAGACAATAAGATAACAAATAACCCAATCAACAAATGGGCCAACGACCTGAACAGACACTTCTCAGAGGAGGATATACAATCAATCAATAAGTACATGAAAAAATGCTCACCATCGCTAGCAGTCAGAGAAATGCAAATCAAAACCACCCTAAGATACCATCTCACTCCAGTAAGATTGGCAGCCATTATGAAGTCCAACAACAACAAGTGCTGGAGAGGATGCGGGGAAAAGGGTACACTTGTTCATTGTTGGTGGGACTGCAAATTGGTGCAGCCAATTTGGAAAGCAGTATGGAGATTTCTTGGAAAGCTGGGAATGGAACCGCCATTTGACCCAGCTATTCCCCTTCTCGGTCTATTCCCTAAAGACCTAATAAGAGCATGCTACAGGGACACTGCTACATCGATGTTCATAGCAGCACAATTCACGATAGCAAGATTGTGGAACCAACCTAGATGCCCTTCAATAGACGAATGGATAAAAAAAAATGTGGCATTTATACACAGTGGAGTATTACTCTGCATTAAAAAATGACAAAATCATAGAATTTGGAGGGAAATGGATGGCATTAGAGCAGATTATGCTAAGTGAAGCTAGCCAATCCTTAAAAAAAAACAAATGCCAAATGACTTCTTTGATATAAGGGGAGTAACCAAGGACAGGGTAGGGACGAAGAGCATGAGAAGAATATCAACATTAAACAGGGATGAGAGGTGGGAGGGAAAGGGAGAGAGAAGGGAA